>NC_069393.1:12272500-13472500 GCF_027475565.1 Acinonyx jubatus | reverse complement strand
TTCATCAGCCAGTTGGATCCAATTATATCCAGCTTGTCATTTTCCAAATATAAATACTACTTGCTTTAAAAGTCAAGTTAAAAAAAAAGCTGCCAACATATTAGAGCATTATTGAATATGAGTATGAATGGTTTTCTTCCAGTATCTATCAAATGTTAAAATTTTTAAAGGTCTCATCAAAACTTCTTACAGATACTTGTGTAATAAATTACCATGAGATTTCAGAAAAGAGAAAGTCAACAGGTCTCCAGCTGCTTAGGATTCCTACCCTGGGACTAAAAATCTTTTTTACATTAAATCTATGTTTTAATTACAATAAAATTATTTTTATTGAGTGAAATAACATTGAGAGAAAACATTTTAAGGGGCTAAAAGCACCGTTGGATAAAATCATTGGTGATATATGCTTGTGATAGGAAGAGAGAGCATCTAAAAATTATTCAGCATCCCATGGACTAATTTTCTTTTAAAACTCACACACAAACATTTAATTAAAAAAATACTTTTCATCATTACAGCTCATAGTTCTGAAACCTCTGGCTTTTCTTTTTTTTCTTTTTTTTTAAACCTGGATGAATTAACTGATGACTTTAAGAAAGGAAGGGGGAAAACACAGTGATATTAAAAAACAGAGATTTAGGATAAGAACATGGATTACTTTAGTTTCAGAAACAGTATTTTTTATTGTGACTTCAGGGAGCTCAAAATGCAATTTGGATTGAAGACAACTAATTCTTTCAGGGTCAGACAGAAATCCAACGTTTCCAGACAGGCCAGTTTGTTTGATCAATAAGTTCTGGCTGGCCCCATTGTGATAGCCGTTTAATTTGTTTTATGTGCCACACAGCCCTTTGTAACAATACAGCCCATCTTTAATTACTCCTAGGTGAAATACGGACCGCTAAGGTCTCTGCCCCATTCTCTGAGAACTAGCAGGACTGAAGGATTATCAAGGTATACAATCAATAGATCCAAACTTTGAAAAGAGGTCTTAGGATTATTCTAAGACAATACTATACAGAAAATTTGACTACCCTGCATCCTACCAGGAGGTCTTCAGAACTTACTGGGATATCTAGCAGAAATGCAAGTTAATTTTTATGTCCTTGTCCAGAGAATGGGAAGCTGATTTCTTACATGGCACTTTTCAATGGAAGGATTAAAGGGGCAGACAGAATGAGGGGAATAAGTTGATGACTGAATGACTGATTGACTTACTCAATGAATGAATGAAATAAAGGGGGCCACATATGAACTGAACATAACCAGGTGTCATGACCTATGGATTATGATCAATCCAATTCTGTGCATTACCACTGCAATGCCTTGAGCTATTGCTTACATACATTTACTTAAACTTGTAGTGTCAGTCTTCCCAGTGGATTGGAAACCCTGAAAGCAAAGGACTTCCCTTAACAGCCTTCATATGTATGATGGTCTGTGTCACATAAACATTTACAAAAACAAACTTATTCTCAAGTGTGAGTGTCTCTAATCAACAAATACTATCACTAGAGGCCACATTTCCATGGTAACCATTACTCTGTATCAAGATACGAGCATTCCTATCATTTGGCTATGAAAATGCGATTATTTTGCTTTATTTCTGCTTGTTTGTTGTTGTTGATTACCAAAAGGCGCTATAGAGAAGTGGTGAGTGTAAGGTTCAAAATTAGGCTCTCTGCATCCGAATTTCAATTCTTTCAGGCAGCAACACCTACATACCTCAATTTATGTATAAAATAAAATTTACAAAACATTTATTTATAAATATAGGCGCTTTAGAGATTTTTGAGGTTTAAATAAGTGATATAAAATGTAAAACAAAGTAACCAACAAAGCAACTGCTCAATATATGCTGTTATCGTCACTGATTTACCAGAAATGCAAATATTTCCCCCCTGTAATGCCCTCTTACAATTTGAAGATTAAACCTCTTATTCAGGTAAAATAGTACTGGGTTTTCTTCTGGTTGATTTTGGCTCTTGTTTTGATTAGCAATCTAGGTCATTCTTTTTAAGTTTATTTATTTATTTATTTTGAGAGAGAGAGAGAGAGAAAAAATGCATGAGCGGGGGAGGGGCAGAGAAAGGAGGGAGAGAGAGAATCCCAAGCAGGCTCCGTGCCGCCAGCACAGAGCCCAACATGGGGTTTGAACCCACGGAACTGTGAGATCATGACCTGAACCGAAATCAAGAGTCAGACGCTTAACCAACTGGGCCACCTAGGCAGTCCAATCTGGGTCAATTGTTAAGAAAGAAGAAAAGCTTCTTGAGGAAAGAAAAAGGAAATCAACAGCTCTGGGGAAAACATGTTGGGTGGGCAGTAAGCTATGATTTCTCTCCTTTGAAAAGAAGAATAGATACGAGTCCAAAAGATGGAGGGAGGTTATCAGAGGGGGACAATATAGGGAGAAGATCACTTGGAGGTTGTCTAAGATGAGAGAATTCCCATCGTCTCCAAATAACCAGTGACTGGACAGGGCAAGACTGCCAATATGGAGCTGTGTGGATGTCCAACAAACCCGTGGGAGCCACATCATCACTCAGGGAATATCCAGTTTGCACTCCAGCAGGAACACTCTCATTCCCTGGAGAGGACATTATATTACTTTATCATCTACTACCTTACTGGTGGACTGAAATATCCATCATCCAAGAGTTGATTCCATTTCTTGTAACTTTGTGTGAACCGCTCCCCTGCTCCCTCCATGAGCCAAGACATTGGCAAAACCAAGAAAGAGAGACTCAGGACAATGAACGTGGTGGTGCTGGTGACACTGTGTACTCATGTACTCTTGAAAACAGAAGTCAACCCGCTGCACACCCCCTGAGGATGAAGCCCATTGTTTCATGTGTTCCCTCTCTGTCACTCCTGGGATGCTCAACTAGGATAATTAAAAAAAAAAACCTTGACAGTCATTTGTGACTCTTACTTACTCATACAGCAGTCCTATAAAGATTCCTTTTCTTCTGGTTTTCTGATTCTTTTATCACGTTTGTTTCTTACTCATACCCTTCATTTATACTTTAACTACACATGGCATGCATTTGCCAAATGTGACAAGCTATTATAGTAATGAAACTACACAACGTCAGTAATCAAAAAGGATGAACATGAGGAAGACACACAAAAAAGAAAAGTTGCACCTAGAGAGGAGACAATATTTCATTCCATATTAACGTCTTTTATTCTAACAGAATGTAAAAAGAGATGGAAACGTCTACCGATGAGTTGCTAAGAGCAGAATCAGACAACTTTGCAAGTTTAAGAGCTACATGGAGAATCTGAGCAATTCATCGGAGAGCACCCTAAACCTAGTTTCTTAAACTTGAAGAACTCAGTAACCTTAAAAAAAAAAATCAAAGCTCAGCCCTAAATCTCCAGAAACACTCTAAAAAAGTAGTCAGATGATTTCCATCTTTTTCTGCAAGCATCTTTTCTAAGAAAAAACACAGATTTGCTATCAGGACCTGCTGCTGGTTGAGTAACTTATGTTCTAGACATCCCTGAATACATGTCATGATGTTAGAGGCGAGGGGGCTTCCTAGGCTGAGGTGGGACTCCATTTCCCCCTCTCACGACTACTCAAAGCTGGGAGATACTCTGTGGAAAGTACGGGACAAATGAGGATGTCCATCATGGGGGTGGTGATCACAACTACAGCAGCTCCACTTTATTGAGCAACAAGATGTCTGGGCTTTTGCTTTGGGTGCATGAGCTCATTTAATCTTTGTAACAATACCTTGAAGAAGGCACTGGCGTAGAGAATGTGTATACCTGCAGACTAAGGTTGACGCAGGTCATTGACCCGAGGCCACAGAACTAGGAAGAGGTCAGAGGCACAGAAAATGTATACTCTTGGACAGAAAAATGATTAGTTCACATGCTACCTTTAGACTCCTAAGCTTTATAAAGTAAATCAAATTGCTTTATTATGGAAATGCCCTTTCATAATGAATTCTTAATAAAATAATTTAAATAAAGATCCTTATATTAACTTTGATTTGGAATTAGTAGCATAAAAAGCTTGGTTCTCACAAGTAACTTATATAGTTCCTTTAACTGGAAAATGAAAGGTAAGAATTATGTCTTTATGATTTTAAAACCTGGCTTCCAGGAAGCCCAGAATTAACTTTAGCTTTTAAGGAGTGCTCTCTGTCTCGCTCCAGTCTTTTTTCTCTCCCATGTCTTGTTTTGTACATGGCTTATAGAAAGCTTCAGTCCTCACCTCTCCTAAAATCTGTTAAAATAATCTTTAAAGTATAAACTGTTGACAAAGTCCAAGGCAGTTTCTTAAAAGAAACCAGGTTGTACCACTTGGGATCAAATTTACCTTCCTTGTTCTAGAGTGGGTAAAGACAGCTGCTGTTCTTTCCGGAGAACTTGAGATGTTCTTGGAAGAGGCATGGTCTTGTCGGTCCCCATGAGCCACTCAAGGCGCATCTTTGGTTCAATAAGAGTGGACGGTGCTCTCTTAATGCTGAACCTTAGTTAGTTGACTCTCTTCTTAATTGGGAAATGGCCCTTCCAAAGTGTCATTATTTCCAACTAATCACCTGAACCGAACAATGATCACATCCTGCTTCCGTGTCTCCACGATTCTATTCTAATCAAAGACAGGCTCTCCTGTCCACATCGTTCACATCTTAGCTCTCCTGCTTGTGTTCTAACACAGAGTTGCTTGGTCATTTGCTACGCCTTTCGAAGATGGCAGGCAGAGTTAACGAAAACCAGAGACAACTCAGTGTAAAAAGAGTCAACAGTCTGTTTTTCTTTATAGTTTCTAGGCTAAAAAGCATTTAGCACAGCAATGATCAGATGGATGAGTAATAAAAAAGTCATATAATACTGAAATATTAATATATTTTTCCACGTGACTGCTTAATGCACTTAAGGCACCTTTCTGCTCACCACCAAGCCCTAAGCACCACATGCTTACTCATTTTAGAGACTCTTAGCACTGCAAGGATGGACTGAACTATGTACTTAAGCCTGGGGTTTCAAGAAAAGACCTCCAGTGTTATTCTAAGAAAAGGATTCAAAATGGAGTATACATATCTAAAATAATAAACCACTACTTGTCAATTTTTCAAAGCCTTCACAGAAAGAGACCCAGAAAGACCACAGTACTCTATTGTAAAATGTTCAACTTTGTACAAAATTCATTAGTACTAGCCAACAGAATTATTGATCATAACTCTAAATTGTTCTGATCATTTAATTGGGGAAAAATGCACAATCCTTATCTCCTGGCCCATCAGCGATCATTCATCTGTCTTCCCTGCTCACCCAGCCACACTCAGCTACCTTCATATTTGCAAGGGCCCAGGCTGACAACCTCTTTTCACTGAGAAGGTTTTCAGGAGACAAGCCCGAGCGATGGATCACCATATCAAATTGTCACAAGATGCCCAGACAACAATCTGGACACTATCTACAACAAATCCACCTTCCTTCTACCTTAGGATTTATCAAAGGGCATCTTGTTCTGTATGTTCAAGCTTTTCCTTAACAAGAACAGAACTCAAAGACATTCATTAAATAAATCACACTTTTGCTACCTATCACATCACAGACTTTGATACAGGTGAGAATAGCCTAGAAGGGGGAAAAAAAAGAGGTAAATTTCTAAGTAAAAGGTTACAAAGAGCAACCAACAGAATGAGCCAGGAATGAAACGCATAGATTCTTGAGTTCTAGCTGGGCAGGTGAGTGAATGAAAAAGCCCCTCCTAGTGCTGGGGTATGGTGTTCCCAAAGCTTAGCATCCCACATGCAATATCCACGTCATTCGAGGCTCTCCAGGTGGCCCAGTACCATCAGTTAATTAAGATTTACTGAGCACTGTTCTGTGTGAGCCATAGTTGTGCTCTCATGGAGGGACTGTTTCACACACGCCAGGTCATGCTTGTGATCTTGACTCGTAACCAGAGACTGTTAATGAATAAAGTATAACATGAATAACTAATCCTATAATGAATATGACTCAAATATTGTGTCATCTAACCCTGTTAACTTACAGAATTAATTACCACAAATCAATGGCTTTGGTTTTGAATATGGCTAACTACTGGTGAAGCTCAAGGTAAAACCCAAGGTTTTTAGGGTCCCACGGCAGTCCATCAGTTGTCAAATACATTCATAAGCCAATCAGAAGGGTGTGATTGTTTTAAAAATTGTGCAGACTCACGCATCTAAACCCTTTTTCCTTCAATAAAGAACTTTAGGCAGCTTATAGTTTAAAGACAAAACAAACTCAGACTAAGCCATCCAACAGAAGTTCCCCATCATTCATGACTTAACGAATTTCTCTTTTTTAAAATTTCTCTTGTTTTAATGTTTATTTAGTTTTGAGAGAGACAGAGAGAGCATGAGCAGGGGAGGGGCAGAGACAGAGAGAGGGAGACAGAGAATCCAAAGCAGGGTCGATGCTCTGAGCTGTCAGTACAGAGTCTGACGCGGGGCTTGAACCCACAAACCGCAAAATCATGACCTGAGCCAAAGTCAGATGCTTAACAGACTGAGCCACCCAGGTGTCCCTGATGAATTTCTCTTAAATGTTAAGTTTTCTTGTGTGCTACCATCAGGTATTGTTTTTGCTTAAATGTGAATTTGTTTCAATAGCCTTATGCAATTCATTTCTGCCCTGCTCTATTAGCTATGCAAATGATTAGAAGCTGAAGATTTGTTATTTTCATTCTATTTTGTGACCTTGGACTATTTATGTAATAGTGTTTAGCTAAATTGTTTCCTTGTCTCTAAAGTGTCTAGAGAGGCCAGATTGAGCAATTGGCAAGTGATAAACCAAGTGATTAATTTAGACCCATAATTACTATTGAATTGATGAACAGGAATCACATGCGTTCTGTGCTGAGTTTCTTGGAAGAGAGAAATAATGTGTTAAAGCAATTCACATGAATTCATACATTGTTTATACCAATTGTGCCAAAATGGCCATCTGTCTAGGGCATTTTTTTATCTAATTATAATCTGGCACATTGGTTGGTTTTTCTTGACCAACACTCAAGTACCGGTCAACAAGTGTCTTTCACGGCACGTGATCCACAAGTGAACTGTGACCACTGACATTTTAGGAAGTGGGGAAAAAACCCGTCCCTAAATCCTAATTTAATCCTGTATTTTCATTTTAATCTGGGGCAATTTGCACATAATTGTGAAGTTTCTCTTCCTACTTTGAATACATAAGTTCACGTTAAAAATGATGTTTTATTGGCTTATGTTTGCATAGTATATTTTCATTCCACTTTCATATCATTGGCGACTGCTTACAATCTAAACCTCTTTTGGTAAAGTCACCATCGTATTTTCATTCCAATCTATTTCAACCTAATTTATGTTTTCATGATTACAATTAGCTGCTCCTAATAGAGGCATTATATTCTCTGCACAGAATCCAAAGGCAGGGCAGGATACTGTGTTCACAGCAGCAAAACTGCCCAGTGTTCTTACCATCTCCTGAACATTGCTTTGTAGACTCATCTGGAAATCACAAGGATGTAATTTATTGTGACTAGTGCACAGTTGTTCAAAGGATTGTCAGTGCTTCCAGAAACGGAAGGATCCTTAGTTTAACCAACCCATCAGAGAAGGCTTCCAACTGCATTAAGGGGATATAGTCCAGGATTTGGGATAAAAACACAGAGAACAGATCAGATCACATTAGGTCTCTTCCCTGCTCTAAAATCTAGAGCTTCTCTCCCTAATTACATAATCAAGCCTCAGCTCTGAAGACTGATATTCAAAGAACTCTTAGTCTGGTCCCAATTATATTTCCTCATATACTCGACCCTCCAATTGTACCATTTCAAGACTTATCAAAGCCCACAGTATAACTATAGAGTTTCTTACATCCCGCTTCCCTTGACAAATTTCCACTTCCTTTTCTTTCTTTTTTTTTTTAACATTTATTTTTGAGAGAGAGAGAGAGAGAGAGAGAGAGAGAGAGAGAGAGAGAGAGAAGTGAGCAACAGAGGGAGGGCAGAAAGGGAAACACAGGATCCGAAGCAGGCTCCAGGCTCTGAGCTGTCTGCACAGAACCCGATGCGGGGCTTGAACCCACAAACGGTGAGATCATGACATGAGTGGAATTTGGATGCTGAACTGACTGAGCCACCCAGGTGCCCCTCCACTTCCTTTTCTATCAAAATTCTTTTCATATACATTATCTCAATCGTTGCCACTTCCTCTGTAGAGCTCCTCTGGGACCTAGGTTAGGTTTTACACTCTCACAGAGCTTTGTCAAGACCCCCCACCGAAGCAAGTATTTCATTCTGCCTTAGCATCACCTCACTCAGGAGCTTTCTCCAGTCTGACCACAGAAGCCTTTGCGTTCTTGACAACACTACACATGGCGAGCAATGCATTGTTATTGAGAACTGGGATGCTACCTCCTTAAAAGGAGGGTTCAAGAGCTCCTCACGGTTACTAACCTCATTAGTAACTAGAAAAGTTCTGTCTGTTGTAGGTGGAAAAATCTACAGCTGAAGGGTCATCAGTTGGCCAAGTTAAGTTTACAGATACATTTTGTTTGGCTTGCAGAGTATCCAAAACAACGGAGCCAACATTTTCAAGACAGATTTCTTGTTTTAAAACCTAAATTTGGCTTCCCCTGAAAAAAATTTAAAACCATGGGGCCCGACTTCCCAAATAACAACCATCTGCTGGAGCTGGGTGGGAGGGGGGCTGGTTGGGCAGGACACGCATTCTCCCTTGTACCGCGGATAACACCAGTCTCTTCTGTCCCCATAACGGAGGACCACTTGTAATTTATTACCCCGTGTATGCCTTTACTTTTTATTTATTTATTTAATATTTATTTATTTTGAAGCAAAGACAGCATAAGCAGGGGAGGGGCAGGAAGAAAGGGACAGAGAGAATCCCAAGCAGGCTTTGTGCTGTCAGCACAGAGCCCAGCATGGGGCTCGAACTCAGGAACCAAAAGCTTATGATGGAAGTCAAAGTCGGATGCTTATCCGACTGAGCCACCCAGGCATCCCCACCTTTACTTATTAACAGTACATAAATATGTCTGTGTAATCAGAGATCTGTTAAAAGAATTTTTCAAAACAATTTCAAGGGGCGCCTGGGTGGCTCAGTCACTCAACCGACTGATTTCAGCTCAGGTCATGACCTCACGGTTTGTGAGTTCAAGCCCCACGCTGCGCTCTGTGCTATCAGTGTGGAGCCTGCTTTGGAGCCTCTGTTCCTCCTGTCTCTGCCCCTCTACCACTCTCACTTTCTTTCTGTCTCTCTCAAAAATAAAGAAATGTTTAAAAAAATTCAAAAATAAGCTTTTAAAAAGCAGAGCCAGGAATGCCATTTTTTCCCTTGATACATTATTTTAAGTTATCCGACCTTATTTACATATGCTTTCGAGTTTGCAGTGATTGACTGATATTTTCCCCTGCCTCAGAAAATTCAACTAAACGGTTTGAGGAATAAGAATTTGTTCAACTAGGGGCGCCTGGGTGGCTCAGTCAGTTAAGCTTCTGACTTTGGCTCAGGTCACGATCTCACAGCATGTGAGTTGGAGCCCTGCTCTGGGCTCTCTGCTCACAGCTCAGAGCCTGGAGCCTGCTTCAGATTCTGTGTGTCTCCCTCTCTCTCTGCCCCTCCCCTGCTTTCTCTCTCTCTCTCTCTCTCTCTCTCTCTCTCTCTCTCTCTCAAAAATCAATAAACATTAAAAAAAATTTTTTTAAAAAAAGACAAGATGTTCAACTAAAGAGGAAGCCTACTGTCATTATCAGGTTGGCAAGACCATGATAGGGACAGACTGTTTTCTCTTAAGTCAGAATGCGAATAGAAAGTCAACAAAATAGGAATGAAAGGATACAAGGGAGTTATTTTTCTAAATATGTGAGTGGCTGCCCCGGGACCTTCACTCAGACCACTGGGGGTGAAGTCAACCCTTTTTATGCCCCTGACTGGCAAAAAACAGGAGCCTCACAACCTCTGTCTGCATCTGAAGATCTGCCACCAGCCAGAACCATCTACTGATCACAGCGAAGCAGAAATGTTCCAAATCTAGTGGTAACAAACCGTATGTAAACATCTCATGAGCTTGGAAACAGGACTCGTTTACTTAGAGTCTCAGAAAGAGGGAATTTGACAGAAGTGGGCAACAGCTAGAAATGACGAAGGCTCCAAGCATTGCCCTTACAATGGAACTAGGGGAACTCTTGCTTTGAAAAAGAAACACTTGCTCTGTCATGAAGGACTCAGCGTGTCCTGAATTCCTTTAGCAGCCCCAAAGAGCCTCGTGTGGATCATTAGGCATGGCTCCACCATGTGACAATCAGAGAGCTTGCCTCAGGCAACCAGCCCCAGTTCGACCAGTAAAGAGAGAGCATTTTTAGCTACAAGCATCATGTTGCACTCAATTTTACTTCCCATCAGAAATGTTTTATTCACAAAGTAATTAGAAAACGCCTCACAGTGAAGGAAAATATCAACTCAGTAGGGGAGTACAGATAGACAGGATTTACCTCGCTGACCTAAATCGGCAACAATTTGAACGGATGATCATGTGAGGATGGAAAGGAGAAGCAAAATTTGACCCTGAGCTTTATATTCCCAAAGCTGTCTGTACCTGCAGTGGGAGTGCTCACGAACGTGTGCACACATTCACGAAGGCGTCAAAACTCCACATAATTCAAAGAATTATCTCCAAGTTTCCAGCAGACAGAATATTTGAATGATAACGTCTTCCCCACTGCATCTGGTTTTTAAGTTTATTTATTTATTTTAAGAGAGAGAGAGACAGAGAGAGACAGAGAGGGAGGGAGGGAGAGACTGAGAATCCCAAGCAGGCCCTGAGCTGTCAGCATGGAGCCCCATGTGGGGCTCAATCCCACACACCATGAGATCATGGCCTGAGTCGAAATCAAGAGTTGGACGCTTAACCCACTGAGCCAACCAGGAGTCCCTTTCCCACTGCATCTTAAAAACGATCTATATATCCTTTAAAGTTGTGTGAAGTAACTCTTTGTAACAAACCATTTCTTTTCTAATCTGCTAGATTTTATCCAAATAGTAACAGATTTATCCAAATCTGGGATTCCAGGGCAAAAAGAAAAAAAAAAAGGAGAGAATTGTAACAACCTGATTTTCTGTCCTTTAGAGCAAGTACTTTCAAACTTTCTTGACCTAGACACCCCCCAGGAAAGATATTTTACACGATGACTTAATATACACATACTTGAAACTAAATTCAATGAAACAATATTCTTACAGACACCACACTCTCATATTGTCAATTATGTTCCATTCTATTTTGTGAAAACAAGAATGTTAGCTGCACCCCCTACCAAACTGATTCTGTGGCTCAGTAACACATCATAACTTGGGGTTTGAAAACCTTGAAAACGTTTCCTTTCAGAGGCACTGACCAATGTGATCTGTTTACCTTATTAGCTAATCGGGAAAAATCTAAAGGTGGTGAACAAAAAAACCCACTAAGTTATCTACTATGATTATCCCCATTTTGCAGATTAGACACAGGAATGTTGCAAGTCTGCCCTGAAAAGCCTAAGCTATGAACCACCACGATGTTCTGCCTTCCACGTGCAATGGCTGTACCTCAATGATGCCAGCAAATAATGAATTCAGCAAATGCACTGGATAATTAGGAAGCACCTCAACCATTTTTTAAAAATATTTATGAGAGAGAGAGAGAGAGAGAGAGAGAGAGAGAGAAAACAAGCAGGGGAAGGGCCAGAGGGAGAGGGAGAGGGAGAGGGAGAGGGAGAGGGAGAGGGAGACGGAGAATCCTAAGCAGGCTCTGTGCTGTCAGTGCAGAGCCCAATGCTGGGCTGAAACTCACAAGCCATGAGATCATGACCTGATCTGATACCAAGAGTCGGACGCTTGACTGAGCCACCCAGGCGCCCCAGTAGGCATTTTAAAACATTTACAAGAGGCATCCATCTGTTTGACCCACAAACTCTTCATCAGGCATGAGAATCTCATAAATCGATCACAAGTTAATCGGGAGGGCTCCCTTATACACACACGCCAGATGGAACTCCTGTTCGCCACCACCATCAAGGAACATAAAGCACTCACTGCAAGGTGGCACTCTGGGGAGCCACCTGCCTACCCTCTGTCTACTGTGCAGATGAGGAGGACACCAGAGTTTATACAATCCACCTAACCTTTCACTCACAACGTTTTTTTCTGATGCGCCCCATTCCCTAATCAAACGGAACTATTTTGAGTTTTCCACACCTACCAGGTTCTTTGTGCATCTACAATTTTGCACATGTTTTTACTTACTTCTGCGTCCTTCCTTTTCTTCTCCAACTGGCCTATTTCTACCAAGCTCAACTGAAAGGCCACTCAGGAAGTCATCCCTGACTTGTTCCCATCTTGTTAAGTGCCCCCACCTTGCCTCCTTTCCTCGATAACAGCACTTATATTTTCATTTTCAGCCGACTTATTGGTGAATGTCTTGAGGCTGAGATTATGTCTTTCATTTCCGTACTTCTAGCACATGGCACTATGATAAGTTTTCATGAAATGCTGGCTGGTCGAATGAGTGAATGAACCAGTGAACAAAATAAAAAATAAAACTAAAAACAGTACCCGGAAACCAAAAAAGCACATGGAGCCTACACGGATTAAAATGAAGATTCAAACTCTTCTGTAGTTACTAATCTCAAAGGGGGAAAGGAAGGGATGGAAAACCCTCCCCCAATGAAATTATCCCAGGGCGAACTTAACTCTCATCCGTTAATCCGTTGAGGTGGTCCCAACACACAGGTTTAGCTGAGCTGGCAGTAAATGATACAGAAGAAAAGTGTTGCAGAAGAACAAAAGAACACTAATTTGCTCAGAAGAGGGGGTGGATTCTTTCTATATAAAATATCAACAGCCTAAAAATATAAAAGTCTGAAACTAAGTGCTTACTATTATTTGCAGATTTTTTTTTATGGGTTGCTCAGATAAAAGTTAAAAATCAAACCAACAGCCCGATGATGGAAAGAGCCCACATGTCCATCACCTGAGGAATGGACAAAGAAGAAGCGGTATATACACACAATGGAATACTACTCGGTGATGAAAAAGAATGAAATCTGGCCATTTGCAACTGCGTGGATGGAACTGGAGGGTATTATGCTAAGAGAAGTCAGTCAGTCAGACAAAGGAAGATACCATAGGACGTCACTCATTTGTGTTATTTGAGAAACTTAACAGACGACCATAGGGGAAGGGAAGGAAAGATAAGATAAAAACAGAGAGGGAAGCAAACCCTGAGACTCTTAAATACAGAGACTAAACTGAGGGTTGCTGGGGGGGTAGAGCGTGGTGGGATGGGCTAGACGGGGGATGGGCATCGCAGAGGGCACGTGTTGGGATGAGCGTGGGGTGTACGTACGCGGTAAATCATGGGACTCTACTCCCGGAGCCAAAACTACAGTGTATGTTAACTAGCTTGACAATAATTTTTTTTTAAAAAGAAAGTTAAGGAGAAAAATTTCTACTTACAGATCTTCACAGGATGCCTTTCAACCATTGTTTTTTAAAAATGACATAGGACTTTGTCTCCCTAGCAACACACAAGTAGAACTGTTAAGACCTCATGGGTTCTCTCTTAAACACGATGCCTCGGAATATACTTTGTGAGGACGAGCTCCTTAAAAAAAAAGGTTTTCTAAAACAAAATTATACATTTCCCACTTCATACTATCGGATATTACATATATTATTGAAATACAGTCGACACAATGTTAGATTAGTTTCAGCTGTGTAACACACGGATTGGCTACGTTCGTACATTAGGGTCCACCCACCACACCTGTAGCTACCACCTGTCAGCACACATCACCATTACAGGTACCACAGTGGCCGTATTCTCTGCGCGGTGCCTTTCATCCCTGGGAAGGATTCCTTCCCTAACTCGAAGCCTGTATCTCCCTCTCCCCTGAACCCACTTTGCCCATCCTCTCACCTTCTCCCTTCTGGCAACCACCAGCTTGTCCTCTGTATTTACGGGTCTGTTTCTGTTTTGTTTGTTCATTTGTCTTTCAGAGTCCACGTACGAGTGAAATCACA
This sequence comes from Acinonyx jubatus, assembly GCF_027475565.1. Taxonomy (NCBI): domain Eukaryota; kingdom Metazoa; phylum Chordata; class Mammalia; order Carnivora; family Felidae; genus Acinonyx; species Acinonyx jubatus. Next base: position 13,458,425 of record NC_069393.1, on the reverse strand, counting down.
TGGTACTGTAACAGTCCATGGGAGAATGAACGAACATCGGTCATCCAATGTTCACAGGGAGTTCTGCCGCTCTGTGACAGGCACAAACCTGTGGCCAAGTCCTCCCCGCGATCGTGGCGGACACTTCTGCTGGATATACCAATAAAATGTTAATTTCCTTTCCTCTGTGATAAGCCTGATCATATAAGATGCCTGTGATTACCAAGATAAGAAACAGCACTTGACTTTAGCAATGTCGTGCTGCCCTTGAAATGAAATTCCCGTCACAGTTTCAATAGTGGCGTTAAGCGGGTTCTCCATCGATGTTCAACGGGAAAGGGATTACATGTCAGATGAACAACAAACTCTGGGGGTCTAGGTGGGGAGAAGCACGACATAAGTAGGTGTTGGCCCGGCAGGAAAGCTGCCGTCCTCTGACTGGCTCTTGCTCTACTGCTCAAGGATGAGCCTCCTGGAGGTTTGTCTGATAATAGTATCTAGACAACCAGAAAGAAAAGTTAGCCCACATATTCCTTTAAAAAGACCTACTAGCTTTACTGAGGCAGAATTTACACACTCGAAGATTCACCCTTTGTAAGAGACTCCATGATTCTTGATTCAATGATTCTTAGTAGATGGACAGACCTGTGCAGCCATCACAATATCCAAGTGTAGAACATCTCCATCACCTCCAGGAAATAGCTCTTGCTCATTGGAATTAATCCCCATTCCACCCCCCCCCCCACCCCCCAGGGAAATCGTTCTGTTACTATGGAGTTCTCTTTTCTGCACATTTCATACAAATGGAATTAAATACTCTGTAATCTCTTCCGTCCGGCTATCCGCACTTAGCATAATGCTTAGGAGGTTCACTCTCTTTGCTGCATTTATCAATAATTATTTTTTATTGCCAAATAACATTTAAATCTGTGGGTGTATCACACTTGGTTTATTCACTCATCAGTTAAAGAACACTTGGATTATTTTCACTTTTTATCTACTATGAATAATGCTGTCATGAACATTCTTGTAGAAGCGTGGACTTTGGTTGTCCTTTCTCTTAGACAAATACCTATTAGCAGAGTTTCTGGGTAATAGGGCACATGTACACTTCAATTTTTTAAAAATTGCCAATTTTTTTTTCCCAAAGTGGTTGGACCATTTTATAATCCCACCAACAATGTATGAGAGTTCTCTTTTCTCCACATCTTCTCATCACGTGTTATTATCTTTTTTTAATATTGCTTTTCTAATCCACGTACTCTTTTTTTAATGTTATTTTTATTTTTGAGAGAGAGAGACAGAGAACAAGCAGGGAGGGGGGCAGACAGAGAGAGAGGGAGACACAGAATCCAAAGCAGGCTCCAGGCTCTGAGCTGTCAGCACAGAGCCTGATGCAGGGCTCGAGCCCACGAACCGTGAGATCATGACCTGAGCCGAAGTCAGATGCTTAACCGACTGAGCCACCCAGGTGCCCCATAATCCATAGATTCTTAAGCCTTCTTCTTAAGTATTCTCCCGTACTCTAGATGCTGCAGTATCTATTATACCCTACCTTCCTCGCTGCTCTGTCCTACCCCCAAATTAAATTGATTTCTGGAATGGACTGTAGTAAGAACAAGAAACTTCAAAGCAATAAGATAAAAGGTCTTATTCCAAATGCCTCCTCTTATAGACAACCCAAAATGTGAATGCCTCGGATTTCTTTAAAAGAAGCCGTGCACAGGGGCGCCTGGGTGGCTCAGTAGGTTGAGCGTCTGACTCTTGGTTATGGTTCAGGTTATGATCTCTCAGTTGTGAATTCGAGCCCCACATCGGGCTCTGTGTTGACAATGCAGAGCCTGCTCGGGATTCTCTCTGTCCCTCTCTCTCTGCCCCTCCCCTGCTAGCTCTCTCTCTCTCTCTCTCTCTAAATAAATAAATAAATAAACTTTAAAAAAAAACAGCTGTGCACAGACAACAAAAGGGGTTATCATCCCTTGTACTCTCTCTATATAATTTCTCCCCTGGAATATAACATGCTGTTCTATGGGTGAGAAAGTGGCCCCACGCATTGTAGAGTAATAGAAATCGACGCAGAAGAAAATTAAAACCCACCATAATCCCACCATTCTCATTTTGATAATTTTTCTACATGCACATATAGTTGACACAGATTTTTATCCCAATTGAGATTATGCTTACAGGCTATTGAGAATCCTGAGTTTTAACATAACTTGAGCCTCTCCTCTGGTTAGAAGTTTTTGCGGAACATACTTTAAGATTGTGTAACAGCTTCTCCTGAGCATGTAACTTAATTTAACTATTCTTCTGTTCAGCATGTTCTAATTATTCACTGATGCACGTGGTGCCTTGAGGAGTATCTTTGTCCCCGCATTTTCAAACCCCATGCAAAGAGGCACTCGTAAGTCCGAGCTCCTCCAGAGAAGGACAATGACTAGGGGCCCTGAGAACGCTCAGCTGAAAATGAAAAGACTTGAAAGATAATGCCTGATGGAACAATGCGAAGCGGTGACAGGAGAGAGGAATTAGGTCCTAGGAAGTTTCAGAGACAATAAGGAAAAACAGCAGTATTTGCCATAAGGAGGCAGATTTCTGTTCGTTATAGAGACCAAGAAGAGCAAAGAAGCATTTACAGAAGGTGCGACTTAATGGAATGGCTTCCTTCCTCCTCAGCACGTTTGGCAGAGAAGAGAGCCTGTTCTCACGCCGTAACTCCTGAAAGAACACTTACGCCCCGTCCCTCCCTGAGATGAAACGGTCCAGGAACCAGCTGACTGTTGATCAGTCATTACTGGCAGCCGTTGGGGCTGCTTTGCTCCCTCTTCATGGTTCTAATGCTCTCATGACAGAGGGGAACCCCAAATATCCAAATATATTGTGAGTTTGAAGCAACTTAGATTCTCCAACACAGGAATCAAAGGCCAGGCTTGATCTAGTAAGGGAGGCACTTTTCTGTCACTTTATGCCAGATTAGGGAAGAATCAAGGGGGTGTTTGATTGACACGCATGGAACTCTCACAAAGTTTCTGAGTCAATAATCATCCCATTGGGGTCCATGTTCGGTGGAGTGACGTACAGGATGTATTTTTAAAGGAGAAAAAGGTAAGCATAAGAACAGTAGAAACGAGGGTGCCGGGGTGGCTCAGTTGGTTGAGCATCCAAGTCTTGATTTTGGTTCAGGTGATGAGCTCACTGTTCATCAGACCAAGCTCCGCATCGGGCTCTGCGCGGACAGCGTGGAACCTGCTTGGGATTCTTCTCACCTTCTCTCTCTGCCCCTCCCCAGCTTGCACTCCTTCTCAAAATAGACGGAGGAGGAGGAGGAGGAGGAGGAGGAGGAGAGAAGGAGGAGGAGAAGAGAAGGAGGAGGAGAAGAAGAAGAGGAGGAAGAGGAGGAGGAGGGGAGAGGGAGGAGGAAGGAGAAGGAGGGAGAGGGGGAAGAGTAAGGAGAAAGAGAAGAAGGAGAAGAACAAGAACAACAACAACAGAAGAAACCACCTGGCAATACTCCCATTGCTTTTCCAGAAAAACAAACAAATACACACAACACAACAAAACAAAACATCAGCACCATCTGTCAGAATGGCCACCAGCTTCGGGGATGCAAAGGTTAGTGTCAACTCTGTAACGAGAAAGATGTAGAAGAAACGTATAGGAGGTTTCGCGGGCGTCCTTGTGAGAAAAAGCAACTCTTGGGAGAAGCATTTCTCCTTATCACATCTTCTGGCTTTCTTCTAGCAACAGGATATGCTGCAATGTCACTGTTCCACAAACAGTCCCAGAGCGTTTCCTCCTTTGGAACTGGGATTCCAGCATAAAAAAATGAAAAGTGGTGGCACCTGCAGCTAACTATGGTGTCACTTTAGGGACTTTTTACTAAAAGTTTGTTTTCAGAGCTGAAATCCCATCACCTCTACTGTGTTTAAAGCAAACTTTGCGAGAAACCTATAATATCAGACAGATTTCTCTGTGATCCGTTAGACCTCGACAAGCATGGAAGTATTTGTAAATGTTCGCACATTAGGCAGACAGTGAAAATGTATCTACTGATGACAATGTGTTGTATCGGTATTTTTAATTTTTTTAAAGCTTATTTATTTTTGAGAGATAGAGAGAGACTGAGCGCAAGCAGGGGAGGGGCAGAGAGAGAGGGAGACACAGAATCTGAAGCAGGCTCCAGGTTCCGAGCTGTCGGCACAGCGCGCGATGCGGGGCTTGAACTCATGAACTGTGAGATCATGACCTGAGCTGAAGTCGGAGGCTCCACCGACTGAGCCACCCAGGCGCCCCAATATTGGCATTTTTAACTGAGAGCAAATGGAGTAATGGCCCTTGTCATTTACAAAGCCAATCATGTGACTCAGTCTCTGTCACATACATCAGTTTTACTTTAAAGAAAACATACTTAGTTTCCTAGTAATGGATGAAAAGAATGTCAGCCATGCAGATGAAATGAGGGAATAAAATTACATTGAAAAACTAAGGATGTGTGTGCTCCATACCTCGTAATTTGGGAAAGTGAAGCCCAAAGCAAGTCATTTCCTCAAAAAGATCTGATCGGCTTTCTTGGTACAAGTCAGATACTGTCTTTGCCTACACCCTTTGATAATTACAGCCAGATTTTCCATTTATAAGTCTCCATGGAGAAATATACCATGTATATTTGCTGAAAAGTTCTTATGCTAAGCCCCAGCCCTTAGCAGTAACTCATCTTATTTGTAGACTTTACTGATTTCTCTCAGATGCAAACAAAACATTTCATTTCCATGACCACTGTTAATTAATGACTAGGTCTATAACCAGCAAGCGATGCAAGTATAGACTCCTGGGGCTGTCTGGAAAGCTTGAAGGTTTGATGACTGTCCATGCTCAAAGTGAGAGTTTCTGTGGTCTTTTCAAGTGGGGGAAAGTGTAGGATCTGCTGTGGATATACACGCGCTCCCTGAGTATCCGGTCAGGGTCCCCTGCTATCTGAAAATTCTAAGTAGGATGATTTCTTGACGAAAGGGAAGAAGCCTGAAGGTGAGGAATCCCTAAGATGTGGGACCTAGGTGTCCGGCATCCTTGTCACTCATTCAAGCTTTGCAAGGTGACCTGAACCTTGAGGACAGGGTTCATTGCATTTTCAAACTGATAAAACACAGTATATAAGAAATGTAAGTATATGAGAAGGGCATGGCGTATATGCCCGTGAATGGATTTTGTAGATTTTCTGCAAGGGCACACATTTCCTAAAAGTTCTGACCCATCCACTTGGAAACAGCCGGTGGCATCAGATTTGGTATATAACAAATAGTTGAAAAAGAAGCAAATCCAACCAGAGTGAGGAGAAATGGAAAGGAATATTCAGGGCTGATGGCAAGAGAATGAGGCTAATCAGGTTAAGTCACATTTCAAATATTTTCCTTTTTTTTTTTTCCTCCAAACATTTTCAATCACTTTTGATTCTGGTTCCTAAGCAATAAATCAAATCAAGAGCACAAATTTGACTTGGAACGCTGTGTGGCTAATGATAAATTTCAGTGAAAATACTAGTCTCTCTTTCCACAAATGGTCTACAAAAGAAGAAACAGGTTTACCAAATCTTAAGAGGTATAAATATACCAAAGGTAAAAATGATTCATTAGTGTAGCCTTATCTGTAATCAAATAAAATTAAACAGATACAGGGAGCATTCAAAGAGCAGATCAAATTGACAGAATTTGAGAGCAAAGTGAAGGTAACATTCTGAGTTAGTTTATGAAAGAGAAAGAGAGAGAGAGAGAGAGAGAGGTTTGGATTTGCCCTCATTTCAAAGAGACGTTTAGGTCTCTGAAGGGATGACAAAACCCGGCAAGACACTTGCAGGGATGGTGAGCGACGGAAACGATATCTCTCTAGAGGCTCATGTGGCCAGTATTGCATCCTTCTGGTTAATTCACTTAGTTGTCCCTCCAATTTTCAAATTCCTTTTCAATACAATGCATCAGGGGAGAGTATGTAATTACACGTATAAGACAAAGCCTGTGAAATAAAGACACAGACATAAAGAAAGATGTTCTACAAAGTGATACAAGATCAAAAGCTCTCTCAGGTCTTTAAAAACAATTTTTTTTTTAAGTGTAAAGGGGTCCTGAGACCAGGAAGTTTGAAAAAGTACTGATCTCTAATTTCAAAACTCCCTGATCTCTGATCTCACCCACCCAACAGAGATAAAGTAATTCGACTTAAGGATCAACCAGTCTCAGTGCAACAACTGAATGTCCTTGAGAAACCACTAATGAAGCATCAACGGGATCGGAGCCACTCACAGAAAAGTAGAAGTCGGTTTGGCATAACGGCTAAGAGCACAGAGTGGGAGCCAACTGCAATCCACGAGCCATCATGTCATGGGTGAAGATATGGGGTCATTTCCCCTAGCTTACTTACGACAGTGAGATACGCTGATTCAACCTGTGATCCACTGCTTGCTGTGTGGCCCTGCGTAAGGTACGTGACTTTTCTGTGCCTCACCTTCTCCTAGGTAAAATACAGACAATAATAACCTAAACCATGGAAGCACCGTGAGGATTACTGGAGTTATTTAATGGAAAGTTCTGGAGCAGCGCCCGGCACAGGGGAGGTACTTAATATGTACAAGCAACAGAGATTCAAATAAAAGTCATCGATGATAGGGTGTGATGCTAGTCCTGGAAATCACGCCCTGAGAATCACAAGCCATTAAGCCTGGAGTGCCATCAAGGAGGAGAGCTGATGGCTCCATCACACCGCCATTTTTTCTTTTCCCTAACACCGTACCAAAAACGGGACAGGGAGAATTCTTCTTCACGCCTCCGAGCCAGGCAGAAGGGGGAGGTCTGTGTGGTCAGCATCTTTGTGAGAACTCAGAGTTCATGGCTGCAGACTTTAAAACATATGTATCTTTTATTTTTGCCTTTAGGTTCAAAGCCAGTTTAGGTGTTCTTGTCCAACACTGACCCTGGGAGACTCCTCGGGTTATTTTTCAAGACCTTCTACAACCCTCGGTTCAGTATTACAAATATTCATAGGACATCGATGATGCCAGGCATCATACTAAAATCTGGCATACAGATTTTCCTGTAGGCTGAGTGATGAAAATAACTTGAAAAAGGGTTGATCTACTTGAATCAAGTTACGTGTGTTCGTGCTTGTGGAGACATGAAGGGGGAAATAGCATCTTCTGAACACAACAATCATTCAGATAGATACTCTGCTAGTTTGCCAACTTACCCAGGCCAGCTGAAAAGATTTCAACTAGCCATGTGACTTCGAATTCCAAGTCCCACCTAAACGTAACTTCCAAAGTCAAAGAAGTAACTGCAAATAAGATTCAGAGACCGCCAAGTCAAGGGCTACATCTTACTAGATGACGCGGTGTTTCTCTTCTTCGCTGACTTGGATACATCACAAACAAGTGACAGGAAAAGGCCCACTTGCACACCTACAAATATGCTTTAGGACAATCCTGACAGTAGATGCCAAGTTACCTATTACCTCTAAAATCTTTTCAATCTTGTTTGGAAAGAATATGTAAATGACTTCTTCCTCCCCGGTTTAGGTGTCCTGCCTGTGATGATAATGCAATCATCTGTGGAAAACACACATTCCCTCATCAGCATTAAGGCCCTGGGAGACTTTCCCAATGGAAGGCCACCCAGGGGGATCCCTACACAGCTTTCAAAACAAGAGGGTTGGGCTGGGCTGATTTGATTGGATCTCCTATAAATGCCTTATTTCTTAGTTGAAGAGTCTTCAAGGCAAAGTCTCCTGTCTTTCAAGGAATCCTCCCCAGCCTGGCTCTAATCAAAGAGAGTGTGCAAAGACCCGGTGAGATGCATACTTCCTGCACAGGGCAGCTGGCACACTCATGACAGGGTACCCGTCAGCGATCCAGAACACTGAGCACCATTGCATGGCCACCTTCTGTCCTATACATATATATTACGCTTACAACACTGACTTCCTGGACTCCTCCCTTCTCCCCAAACCCCACTGCCCAATCCTGTCCATTTCAGGAAATGATTCGCCATACCAATGCCTTTTTCTTGTGTTCTCCCTCATCACTTTTTTTCCTGTAGCTCTTTTCACATACTAGCCTGTTTTTCCTTCCCCTTCTCCCCCACAGATTTTAAACACCTAAATTATTCGAAATGTAAAACAGGCAATGCCAGTCCCCTGCTTAAACCGTTCAAGGGCTCTCCAGTTCCCAGAAATCCACAACTTTGTACCATCCCTAAATCCAAATCCCCGTAATGTTCAGTTCCTTCCTCCGCAAAGTGGGGACGACAGTAGTATTCACAGGGCTAACATTAGTACCACAGTGCGTTTATATTTATAAAATGGTGAGAACGGTGGTCGGTACCCATTAAGTAAAAAGGTTCATCTGCTATGATGATGGAGAGGATGACACGGACAGTGTTGACCATTTTTCTTGGAGCCATGGCTCTGGACATGGCTGTCCCTCCCCATACTCCAGCTTTTTTCCTTTTTTAAGGCATTATATTTTGTCCCAAAGGATTAGTAATAACCAGGCTTGGCTTATATGACCCAACAATATCAGTTCCTGGACAGCGACCATTCCCAGGGCTATCACAGAGCTCAGAAAATAAAGACCAATAGTCCTAGGAAGTCCAGCACAGCGGGGGCATAAACCTTAAGTAGAAAAACAAGCTTTCTGTTCTTTTGCTTCTTGCCAGCAACCTCCCCATTTCCTTCATCTCCGGAGCCAAGATACAAGTCTCAGTTTTGAGACCATTCTACGTCGGCCAATCTGCTATAATGAGGGACTCGGAACCAGAAAAGAGACCTTCTCTCAGAACAGATATAATGGCAACAAGGACAGAAAGGTCACTGATTCAACTGTAGAAAATCCTGGAGTATCAGACACAGCTGAGCGGTGATCCGCTTCCCCGATGCTGGAATAGTCCATGTCTGTGGTCTCACACTTAGGTTGTCTGGGTGAAGGTTAAACCTCTCGCCCTTTTAGCTGGATGCTTTTCCACTTTGTAAGCATCACCACTACTTGGCTTGATTCAAAGAAAAAGCAGGCAGCGTATAGAGGAACGGGGACTTTTCTCATTTTCATGGGTTTCAAAATATTTGGCCAACCCATTGCAAGTCTCAAGCCTGGCAAGTCTCAAGTCCATGCAGTCAGAACTGGTATTTTATAGATAGCAAGTAGAGGGCGGGAGTAGATTTTGAAAATTTCTAAGCGAAACTATCTTCCAGCAAAATATTTGAAAATGTTATCTGCATTTATGTATTAATCGAGACAATCTCTACAGAACAGTATTTGGAAAGGGAAAGGAAGACCAGTTATGTTTTTCCAGCTGAGTACTCTCAATACAGAGAAACATTAGGGGCAGTTACTAATTATACAGGTGAGTTGATGTCACGATTTTTTTTTCTATCTCAATTATCTGGATTTACAATTCTCCACATGCCTTCCCTCCCCAACTAAGAGGGCAGACCAGAATTCAAAGACCAACACACATTGCTACCAAGGCAAAAGTCCTAATTTCAACAGGAGATTCAGGTATTTCTCTCTCTTCTTCCTTATTCCTCTCTCTCTCTCTCTCTCTCTCTCATCTCTCTTCTTCCTTCTTCCCCTCATGAGCAGGAGGTAGCGATCCAACTGGCTCGGAGCCACTGGGGTAGCTCCCACTGCCTGGAATGAGAGTAATATTCACCGGAGGTATGGAAGGAGACAGGAAACGGCAATGAGGGCCAGGGTGACCTGTGGAGGCTGGAACCCCCAGGCGGAACGTGGCAGTTGAACACTGTCATCAACATCTCTTTATTTTTTTCTCACCTGGGTGGTATTGTGGGCACCCACTGGCTTTCAGGCTATCAGGGAAGGGCCGTTTTCCTTCTTGCTCTCGAAGTATCTCCGTCATACCTTCTGCCCATAAAGTTGAAATACTATCTAGCCCTTTACCGGAAGGTATACCCTGCCTTGTTGTAGATGAGACTTACAAAGGACTTTAAAAATGAACCACCTCTCTCCCCATGTGTCCCTGCAAATAAGCAAGAGCCATTTAAGTGCGGGCACAAAATTAGCACCACAGATGCAGGACTCCTTCCATCATTAAGGCATCCCAGCAAAAGGATACTAATTGAATATGCACATTTAGAAGCCTGTTGTACCACATAGGATGTTTAGGGCAAACCTGGTTTCAGATCACTATCAGAATTACTGGACTTTGCATCAGCAGAACACATGGGGAGAGGCCACGCCTACCAGGGTTCTCTTCACAAAGCTGTGCTAATCCTCCGGCAGCAATCTGGCCCCTTCAACTGCATGGAGGGGGGCAGTGCGATGCCAACCAAGAAAATTAGCAATCAGCAGACTACCACCGGGCACCCCACCTCTTCCTACCAATTTGCAGTTAAGCTACTATGTTCTAGACCCAACCACTCTCTTTAGATCGCTCTCTTCTGAATATAGGATCTCATTCCAGGAACAATTCTATCCCTAGGAGCAAGAAAAAGCCTGCTTTAGATTCACTCATTTAAGAAATGGTGGTAGAAGAATGTGCTTTACCCACGCACAACACCTCTCTCGAGCTTGTCAACGACCACACATTTTAAAAAGAAACTACTGAACAGACATCCTTTGATTTGCATTCTCAACTGAGTAGTTTAATATTCCCTTTCATCCAGAGAACTCCCGAAGCCTCTGATTTCCCCTTTCTGGATGGGGTTAATGTGTCACTAATTGAACACTTGAGCTGCCCTTCCTATATCAAAACATAAATGCAAAGATACCGCTAGTTCGTTGCAGGGTATGACCTACAATGATGTTGTCTTCAACCGGAAGCCCCGCCACCATGTTAGCGAGAGTAAAATAAAGTCAAGTAACACTATGCACACACTTCTCATACATCTACAGCAAAGCACACACTGAAAACAGTGACAGTGGCATACTCAGGCTCCCAGAAAGAACACCTTCACTTCTCTGAGTTACCAGTATGATCGCTTACATTAATCAAGAATATTTGAAAGTCAGAGGCTACCTTTATGCAATTGTTAGTTACCCAAGTAGGGTAGAAAGGGGGAGGAGTGTTAAAAACGTGTTTTATTTGGTTTGGTTTTTTCATGAGAAGACAGGAGTAGATGTGAGAAATACTGAATATATCCAATAATGAATTACCTTACTGACTGAGGAATTGCTGCAGAACTAGGTAGAACCCTGGGAAATCAGGATATCAGAAATAAATCAACACTTGCATCAAGACTTACGCTACATTTTAACAGTGGTAAAAAAACAAACAAACAAAATTAAAGCGCTATGTGCCATATCTTAGACCAGGTGCTTCACAGGAGTGGACAAATCTAGTCTTGTGAGCAATCTACGGGGACAGACGCTACTCACATTTTATGGATGAGGCACAAGATATTTAGTAACTTATTTGCCCAGATGACAAAACTAGTACACAGATAAGCAACATGCTGAACTCAGGGTATTTTGACATGAAGCCCAAGCATTGTAGCTACATAGTCTATTCGTTCCCGCAAAACTACTCCTGAATTTTTATTGATAGTAAGCCTGTGGAGGGAAGGATAAAAAGATGTGTTTTGATGCAAGTTGACCCAGACATGCTCTAACAGTTTACCCTGGGCTGACATTGTTATCGCTCCTTTTTTTCTTTTGAAGTTTATTTGTTTTGAAGTGGGGAGAGGCAGAGAGAGAAGATGGGAAGGAATCCCAAGCAGGCTCCACACTATCAGTATGACATGGGGTTCGATTCCAGGAACCATGAGATCATGACCTCAGCTGAACTCAAGCCAGATGCTCAACCAATTGAGCCGTCCAAGTGCCTTGACCTTGTTATCATTCTGATGTCTGAGGCCTTTAGTGATTATTTTGCAGGATGGTATGTGATGGAACAGGTACACTTTCTTGGGCCCATCGTGTATGTTACGTTCGCTGAGATAGGAGGAAAGTTGCACGAGTGAAATATTGTGTCTGCTTGTCTGTTTGAGCGTGCACCCTCTTCACCATTTAGAAAGGGTCTAGCAAGCGGATAAATTGTGTCTCTCAGGATAAGCCAGAAAGCACCTTGCTTTGCAATCGCACATGTGCACAACAGAATAAAGGCCATTTGCCATGACATAGTTCTGGATAAGGTGCTTCTCTCTGCTATATGGAAACATGACCATTTTGTTATGTTGAATTGGATCCACTTTCTTTTTTAGATTGTGATGTCTGTGGGCAAGAATTGTGTTCTGAGTGTGAACCAGGCATATTGGGGGCCCCTGGTCTAACAGGGCTCATGGTCTAACAGGGGAGAAAGAATACACATCATTATTCATGATCCAGTATAATATATAGGAGCAGACAACATTTCAAAGGTTAAAAAATGACATTTTAAAGAAACATCCCAAGTGTTCAAAAAAATGAAACAAAACAAAAATCGCTTCTCCCTTTGTAAGAAAGAATCAAAGAAATGTTCAAATGGGAATCAGTGATTTCAGATGCTATCTTTTAAAAATAGGATTCTACAAGGTCAAAGCCAAGAGAACCAGTCTTCTTGAGGTCTTGAAATAGCTTGAGAAATGAAACAAATTCAATCACAATGGCAAATAATGTGCAGGAAAGTGGTGTGGGAGGGAGGAGTTGAGAGGCCCTGGGAGGAAAAAAGACAGAGGCTGGGTCTTCCTTAATCCTGTGTAGACATGATGTGTCTCGTTTCAGAGATATAAAGTATCTGGTGTCTCAGAAGGGACATGGAATTGGGGCAGCACCCAGATCTTTATAACCTTGTGCTGTACGCACTATGCATCCCGACACGACAGCTTTGTTACTAACAGGACGGCTATCACGAAGACGACACGGAGTGGGGTATACACCTCTTCTAAGAGGCCTTCTTGGGCCTCAGTTCCTTCCCCTCAGTCCCCTCGTGTCATCACATCAACTGATGTCAATCTGAAATTATCCCCAACACGCATCTACTAGTGTCCTGTTTTGTCCCGCACTAGAACATCAAGTCCACAAAGGCACGGTGTGGGTTTGCTCGTTAGTGGTTGTATCCTAAGACCTCCAGTAATCTAAGAACATGTGTGGCACCAAAGAGGCAGTCACTTATTTGCCGAACGAACAGATGAAAAAGCCTAACTGACCAGGCTTTCAGGCAGAGCTGCCTAATCTCGAAGAGACCGCTCGACTTGCCTGGGTCCAACTGGCAAATGGATGGGGTTAGAGTTGACCTGTGACTTTCCAGTTGGTGGTACTTCCCCATCTTCATCCCCTTCCCGCCTTCTCTGGTTCTTCAACCTGTGCTTAGTATTTCGAGCCTCAGGGTAGGTAAACTTTAAGAAAAGAACGTGTCGGATGAAAAGTTTGAAAATGACTGAATTACTTCATTTCAAATTCCCTTCCACCTTGGAAATTCCATGTTTCTAGTATGTCTTGTTGTCTATTGCGTAAAACATCTGAGTTTTTCCAGCCCTAGTGTTAAAGGCAGCCTTTCGAAGTATTGGTTGGTCAAGGGGCTCCACATTTGACCATTCTACCTGGGACTGTAAATATGATCTACTCTATCTCCAACTTTTAGCCAGCGTCAACTGGCAATGGAAAAGCGAACTTAAGGATGCTTCCCTCACTTTTTTTCAGTAAAAATGAAAATAATCAGAAAAAAAAATAACATAGACAAAAGGAAAATGAACACTTGATTCAGTCTACAGATAAACATGAGCTCATGGTGAATTACTTCCAGGGTTTCGGAGTCATTTTTTTCAGTACCCCGCATTAGCCTATATTATAATCTAGTGTTCACTGTAAACAAATCCCCTCAAGGCAGCAATGGTTCATTTACCAGTGGAGACAGAAATGACACGATCACAGAAGCCTAAGGTTGTTCCCACTCCAAGTCTATTCTGTTTGTGTTGAGCAAACCCCGCAGGCTACTGTAGAAGGCCTGCTCACTGTGGAACTCTGACCGTAACAAGGATTCCAAAATCATCTTACGTCTTAAACTCTGAAAGGGAAATGTGTTGAATATAATTCCAATTTATAAAGGCCAAAGAGATATGAAACGCCAGACATTATGTTACATCACAAAGGAGGTAAAAAAGAAAGAAGAAATCTGTGACAAATGATGGAGCTGGTTAAAATGTTTTGCAAAGCAAGGAGCTGTCAGCATCAAACATTTTAATTCACAACTCAGATTACCATCTGCAACCCGATTTGGAAATCTGCTCAAATTGTAACACTGTTCTCTTATTTCCAAATCAGATTAGATCACCCAAACCTCTGCATTCCAGGCAACATGGCTCGGCTTAAAAAAGGAAAAAAGAAAAAACAAAACAAAACAAACACACCCAATAAGCCACTTTATTTCTAAAATAATGGTGATAGAAAATGACACATGGTTAAAAAGAAAACAGAAACTTCCTTCACTGAGCAGGCTGCAAGAGTCACATGGCTCACTGTGATTTGGCTTCTTCCAAATGAGGAAAAAGGCAGGAGGGGAATAGAGAAGTAGCAATGTGACAAAAGATTTGGACACATCGGTGATGTCTTGGCAACGTCACCTGCAGTGTGGCACTGAAACAATTTAAGGCAATCACGTGCTTCTCCTTGATTACTTATGGACGAACATGTCCAAGAGGCAAGAAAAACAAAATACAGAGCAGGAGCAATGATCATTTACGTGATACCCCTTCAGTTTGGACCGTTAGCTACCCTTCTCATTTTCCTAAAATATTCATGTACGGTTCGACTTTTCAAACGAATTAAATCTTCCCCCTGACAATAACATTATTTGACCTTGAAGCCAAATACATCGTTTGACAGGAAAGGAGATTCAACTCAATAAATACATGGGGTGCACTTAATCTGTCCCAAGCATTCCTCAAAAGGTTGGGGATAGAATCGTGAATAAACCCCACCAAAGTAGTGGGGAATTGCCCAGTTTACACCAATATTACTGAATTGTAATAAAATTAAAATCAGATTATGGATAATAGCACACAGTAGCTGGAAATGACTTCAAAGAAAATTTGCTTCCTTTCTTCCTTCCCTCTACCCTCCCTCCTCCCTCTTCTCTCCCTTTTTTCTGCTCCTCCTTCCATTTCACTATCTTTCTCTCTCTCCATCTCTCTCTGTCATAAATGAAGAGTTTCCCTAACCATCTGTATACTCATAAGATTTCACAAAGGACCTGGACCCTAGTAAGTGACCAATAGATACGAAATGTTGTTGTATGACCAAATTTAATAAACGTCTAAAGCTAAGTATGTCCAATATGGTAGCCACTAGTCATTTGTGGCTCCTGAGCTCTTGAAATGTGGCCCATCCAAACTGAGATGTTTATAAGTATAAAATATCCCCAAATTTCCAAGGCAATGGCAAAATAGTGTTTAAAAACCCCATTAATATTTTTTAAACATTTATATATTGAAATGACAGTATTTCAAATAAACTGGGGTAGACAGTAATTATCAAATGCAACTTTCTTGCTTTTTACTTGTTTAACTTGGCTGCTAGAAAACTTTAAATGATCTGTATGGCCACATTTTATTTCTATTGGACAGCATTCTCCTAGAGAGATAAAGTAGCCGGCTGGTGCCCCTATTGCTAATTGTGACAATTAATAACAGAATCGAGGTATCCCAACGTCCAGCTTCATAATTTTTATTTTTTCAAAATTTGAATGAGAGAAACTCTCAGCAAGGGAAATCTTATTGTCATCGAGGATAAAAAGGAGACCGTAACCGGCGGTGTTGGGAAACAGACCCCATCTGTGATCACGAACATACTTTCACACGCTTCAAGTTCAAATGACCCATCAAAGGCTGGTGGAAATGGGGAGAGGTTGTAAAAGGGAGGACACAGTAAGTAAATCATGAAAAAGGGATGGGGAGTCCATCACTGAGCAGTTATCTAATCTGAAATAGGAAAGAGCACCTATAATCTGAGTTCATACAGGATTATGAGTATCAGTTTCAGACTAACAGCGTGCACTTACATAAATTAACTGCCACCTTGCCTCTGGAGATCTTAGGCACTGCTTTTACCGCACTATAGACTCTCACAAGCCGTGTCTGTGGGAGTACCTACACATACATGCACACTTACATATTTCGAAAGCAAAATCACAAGGGGAAGAAGCTTGCTGAAAATAAAGCAGTATTTTGTAGTCATAGCAACGTCAACTTTTTAAAAGCAACATTAAGGCAAAAAGAGCTCATCAAGAGCTGTACCATGTTGTTATAGCAACCAAAATATGGCTTTATAAAAACAAGTGTGCATTAAAATAGCCACAGGGTTATAATAGTAAGAGACTATTATAGAAATATATCTTCGGAGACCAAAGGTTTAATTTTTACCCTGTTTTAAACAGGACTCATGTTGTCTGTTCCATGAGAATAAAACATTGTCTCAGGCGATTCTCCACACACATACACACGCGCGCACACACACACACACACACACAGCTGCAGTGACAACCGGGAAGGATTATAGTTTTGTCATAGCTAGTAATAATCAGTAGGACCAAAAGTAGTTCATCAGTAACTAACAATGTGATCCTTACTGGATGATCAAAACTGTTAAGTCCAAAACAGAGTAAAAATAGTCAAGCTGAGGGGTCTGGAAAGACCATTCTCAGAGTGAGTGAGTCTAGAATAGGCTTTCCCAACTTTGGCATGAATGACATCTTAGATCGGTTAATACCTTGCTGTGCGTGCTCGTCCTGCACAATACAGGATACCCAGCAGCATCCCTGGCCTCTGCCAGCAGATAAAAGTAGCAAGCTCCCAATTCTACCTCTAGGCATGACAACCAAAAATGTCTCCAGACGTTGCCAAATGTTCTTCTGGGGACAGGATGATGCCAAATCACCCCACGGGTGACAACCTTTGCTCTAGGAACATCTCATCCATTTCGTTCATGCTGTCCTGAAACCCACGGCCATTTAGCAAACATGGAAGAAACCGAGCTAGGCTTTACTTAGCTTGCCATCTTAGAGCAAACATTTTATTCTTTGTTTCAACTCTCAAGGGCGCTGGCACCTGCTGTTGTTTGTGTTCTGGAAACTCTCCACCTCCTCCTGCTTAAGCAGCACACTCACAGAGGAGCCCCACACTCCTCCGCACGTGCGAGAGAGGAAACCTCTCAGCCGGCCCACTCCTCCTCCTCCTCCTCTTGCACCCCTAATACTTTTCACAGTGGTTTCCCATTCGGCCTGAGATTGTATTTGGTGTAAAAAAAAAAAAAATGGCCACGACACCTTTTGGTCAACTACCCAAATCCTCCAAATCACTCTTTACTTATTGACTTGCGTGTCACGAAAGTGGTAGTGAGCCCTTAACGCTCCACTCAAGCATCATCCAGTCTGGGGCCATTCAATATGTTAAAACAAAATAAGAACGCGTGCGGTCAACCCTTCTCGAGGGACTAATCCAATAAAAATCAGGGGCAAGGTGACAAGGTGACAAGAAGGCTCCCTGCCAAAGCCAGTTTTCAGTGCAGTTCTTAGATGCTGGTAGACGGGAACTCCAAACGGTAAGCTCCCTGACAGCATGGACTACTTTTGGATCCTTGGAGGCACCGTGATGTCTGACCCAAGTAGATAATAAATGACCAGTGCTAGCTTCTCTGATTTAAGGCCTATGCAGCTACCTAAGCTCAGATTTTAGAGTTGTAACAATTAAAGTTATTATCATTACCACGGGTGACATGTGGCTATGAAGATTTTAGGGGTGGATCTTTTTCTAGCTCTTTCCATTAACTTTATTTTACTATTGTTCTCTCATATAGCTAAGTAATTTTGTAAAGCAATTTTGGAGAAATCTACTTTTTGGGGGATTTCCATTTCTATTTTGTTTTGCATGGGTTTTTCTTTAAACCTTTATTTCTTTTTTGTTAATGCCTATTTATTTTTGAGAGAGAGAGGGGAGAGAGGGAGACAGAGGATCCAAAGCAAGCTCTGTATGGGCGGCAGAGAGCCCGAAGTGGGGCTCGCACTCACAAGCCGCGAGAGCACGACCTGAGCCAAAATCAAGAGGCTTAACCGACTGAGCCATCCAGGTGCCCCAAAACCCTATTCCTTTGAGGAATGTCAGAGTGATTAATTGGATTTATAGAAGTCAGATAACTAAATAAATAAATGAACAAAATCTTTATACATCTTTATTTTATAAAAACAAAATATCTTTATAAAATAAAGATATTTATATATAAAATATGCATTTTAATACATATTTAAGATTTTATTATATAGAGTATATTTATTTTTCATTCTATTTTCAAACACAATCCTTACACCTGTATTACTTTCTGGAAGGTCACACATATTGCTGCAGAACCTTGTGCCTTCTTGTGTGTGTATCCATTATTGATTTTCTTGCCCCAGGACCTTGAGAGATTGGCAAAAATCTGTACAGAAAAAAGCAAACGGTGAATTTCTCTGTCAGTCTTTTCCAGTGGAAAAACTGACCAATGATCGACAAACCAGAAGCTCTATTCAGTACCATTTAAAAACGGAGTTAATGAAGAAACCTGAGCCATGCCAAGGGATTGGTCATACTATAGGGCTCTCAAGTACTCCATTTGTTAATCAGAACAGATCATTCCCTCACATTTCGAGTACTACTCTTGCTAGCACTGACATCAATGTGTCCTTGGGAACTGGAGTAGCCACACGAGGTTGTCGAGGGTGATATCAGGGCCGCAAGTGACTGGTACAAGTGTGCGCGACTGCAGTGAGGTGCACGCAAACATCCGCTGACTTGCAGACGCGTGATGAACGCTTTGCTAATAATGGATTAAAGAGCAATTCTTAAAAGGAGAGTATACGATACGTGCTTTTGATCTGGTCCTTACAAACACAATTATGATTTGCTTTTGACTCTAACCTGAACTCTTCCAACAAAGAAGAAAGCATATACCAGTTAGGAGAATAGTGAACTTGAAAGGAAGTTGAAAAATCAGACTTTTCCTAGGCCACGGAAAGTCGCATTAAGGAAGGCTGATTCACCCCAAGTTTGGTCCGGGGACAGCAAGTGCTCTTTCTGCGACCAGACAAAGTAGGTAATCAGGCCAACTGTATAAGCAGTCATTCTTTTCCCCCAGCTACCGTATACACCAAACAGAGAGATTAGTTGCTGAAACCCTGGTAATGTGGTTGGACAGCACTGACCACTGGTATTCAGCTTCATTAAATTCATTAACTCAGTTTGAATGGGACTTCGCAGCCTCCTTTGTAAAAGGACATCCGAGAAGCAATTTAAAAAACCAGTTGGTGATGTTTACCTTTATTTTATCCTTTCTCTAGCTTTTCAAATCATCGAACTGACTATTGCTTTGAATGGTATTTCCAGGTGGGAAAACAGAGACAGGACGTGGTTCAGAATAACCAAGTGTGAGAAAAACTACTATATAGGACATCATCTTGAACACCTTAAAGATATCTATTTAAAAGATAAAGATCTGGATCAAAATTATAAATAAAGACGGGACTGAGCTGTTTGAAGGGAAGAAAGAGGGAGGTAGAGGCCCAGATGTTGGCTTCCCTCCCTGCCCCCCGCCCGACCCTCCGCAGGGCCTGTCTGCAGAGCCACTGGCGGACTATGAGTCAACATAAGTTGCAATTATCATGCCGCTCATTTTTCTTCCATTTCAGGCTGTTTGTGTAGAAACATGGGCTCCTGAGGGGCGCCTGGGTGGCTCAGTCGCTTAAGGGTCCAACTCTTGGTTTTAGCTCAGGTCATGGCCGCACAGTTTCGTGGGTTTGAGCCCCGCATCAGGCTCTGTGCTGGCAGCATGGAACCTGCTTGGGATTCTCTCTCTCTCTCTGTCTCCTCACGAAATGGGTTCGTGAGACCCATAATGATTGCAGTAGGTCACACAGGCACAAGACAAGGAACCGTTAAGAGGAGGGTGATATCACAGGCAAAAGTTTCTGGATTCATGGAAATTGTGTTCATTTTTTTTTTTTTTTTTCAAAATCCACTTAATTATTTTTTGGGTGGCAGCCTCATGCCAGATATTATGCTGGGTACTAGGGGATGATTTAGCAAAGAAATAAATTTAGTTAAATAGTAAAGGTAATGGCAAAGGTAGATGTACGTGTTGCCACGAGAATAGAACGTGGTGAATCTCACCTGTTTAGGGGCGTCAGGGAAGGATCAAAGAGAAGTGAGAGGAACTGGATCCTTTATGAGAAACCACCTCCCCAAATTAACGTAGATCACCAATGGGGTTTATGGGACCTATGTGATTCCATTTTCACCCATCCAAGAACATGGACTCATCTCAGAACACCAAATCATTTTAACACTTACAAGACACTTAAAAATAAGATCAGCCACCATTTTTGTCTTTGTTTTTTTCCAATCCAAGTTTTTTAAATTCTACAGCCCACGCCTTTTTGACTGAGGCTAGCAAGAGGCCGAGGTAGTCCTGTAGTCACTTGAGCTCTAGATTTACTCTTCAGGGCAAAGAGAAAGTCTAACACATGCCACATTTGGCCATCGGGTGGTTACAAGGTAGATGAAGTCACCTGAGCGCCTTCAAGGGCGTGACAAGCACCCCTTTAGACTAGTATGGTGTTGGAATGGCTGACTGATAATTTGCAAAACTGAACTGGATGACCTGGTGATGGGGATTAAGCTAAAGGCAGAGGTTTTTAAAGCAAAGTCTGAGAGAACACACAACCCGAGGTAACCTCTCACACACGCGTGCGCAGAGATGGATGGGAACGCACTGCCGATGTGTCACGTACACCGGACGTGTGTCCACCATGCTGAAATACGTATCTGCCGTGTGGGACAACATACTGAATGTAATGTGTGTTGGGATACAATATTAACACACTGTTTATTATGTATACCCAACCATTCCAGACTTTACAGCCGCCTGCAGGACCTAAGAGTCACACTTCGCATGTCTGTAGTAACAGATTTCTTTTGGGTGCCATTTTTTCCCCATGGTACCATGCAATACCACTAATTTACCTTGTCTAACTCAAATGAAAACAGGTTCGTAGATTCTGATGCCTTCGCCATGTTGAATAATATCTTCCAAAGATGGCTCCCTGACCACCTGCATGGAAATCATTTAAGTTGTTGGCTAAAACTGGAGATTTCACAGAGCCGTATCCCAAATCTACTCAGTCAGCAGTTTGAGAGCCATGCATACACACAAACCCTAGCTGGTTTCGTAATCAGCACTGGCCATGTTGGCAGGAGGCTGAGGTAAACCATCTGGCAGAATCTGGCACTGAACTTGTTGACATAAACTAGCGTCCAGGCTCTCTATCTGTCCACTAAGTTTCCTGTTTGCCCACTTTAAAGAACGGAGCTCCTGGACTGGTTCCTGACTAAGATTCAAGTGTTGCCTCGGGAAGCAGGGCTCCAGGCTAACCCTTTGGACAAATGTTTGATGCCCAAATAACCATCCTGATTCTTGGTCACTCCATCTCCTAGAAGTTTCATCCTGCCGGCTATGTCCCTTGCTACTATGTGATTCTGTATCACAGCACAATCCTTCTCTGAACCAGATAGATCATGCTCAACTTTGCAGATTGATAATCCAGCCATTTGCTGATCAAAGTGTCATGTCAAGTCCAGCAGAATCCACGGCACCTGGGCAGGTGCTAGAAATTCAGAATCTAAATCCCCACCCAGACCCACTTTGGTAGGTTAGCAACAGCTCTCAAAAATATGTCCCTGTCCTGGGGCGCCTGGGTGGCTCAGTAGGTTAAGCGTCCGACTTCAGCTCAGGTCACGATCTCACGGTCCGTGAGTTCGAGCGCCGCATCGGGCTCTGGGCTGATGGCTCAGAGCCTGGAGCCTGCTTCCGATTCTGTGTCTCCCTCTCTCTCTGCCCCTCCCCTGTTCATGCTCTGTCTCTCTCTGTCTCAAAAATAAACATTATAAAAAAAAAATATGTCCCTGTCCTAATCCCTGGAACCTGTAAGTATTACCACAATGGTAAAGTTTTTGTGGATAGGGTAAAGATATTGAGATTATACCGGATTGTCTGGATGGGTTCCAAGTCCAATCACAAGTATCCTGGTAAGAGAGAGGAAGAGGGAAGTCATGCATACAGAAGAGAAGGTGATGTGAAGATACAGACCATGAGGAATGCTAGCAGCCCCCAGAAGCTGGGGGACAAGGAATGGATTCTTCCCACACAGCCTCCAGAGGGAATGCAACCCAACCGTGAAGGCTTCAACCCAGCGAAACTGATACCACACTTGTCACCTTAAGAACTATGACAGAGCAAATCTCTGATGTTTTACACCACCCAGTTTGCCGCAATTTGTCGCAGCAGCCCCAGGAAACTAATACACTACTGAATGAGGTCTGCATTTTAACAAGATCTACAGGAGACTGACACATACACAGAAATCTGAGCATCAGTGACATAACCACACCAGACCTTCCATTCAAGCCCACGCTTTCCCCCATGTCTTTGGTAAATGGGGTCAGTCTATAGCTGGCTCTCAGTTCTGTCCCTCACCATGAAATTCAATCCCCACTCGAACACCTGTACGCACACATGACTGCAGTGAGGCTCATCTAAGACATGAGAAAGCAAATAACTCAATAACCAATGATCAGTTATCAACTGGAATTGGAAATTGGGTCTCATTTTGGCCTCAGTATAGGGTATTACCTTCTTTTTTTTTTAAAGCTTATTTATTTATTTTGAGAGAGACAGAGAAAGAGAGAGCGAGAGAGAGAGAGCACACATGCATAAGTAGGGAAAGGGCAGGGCGGGTGGAGAGAATCCCAAGCAGGCTCCACAATGCCAGCGCAGGGCCTGACACGGGGCCTGAACATACAAACCGTGAGATTGTGACCTGAACTGAAACCAAGAGTCAGATGCTTAACTGACTGAGCCACCCAGCTGCTCCTTTCCTTTGAAGACGATCTACCCCATATGAGAGGAACGCACTATCAATAAGCTTCAATGTACTATAATATACAGACCGCTTCCGTGGTACTCTAAAAGCAAAATAGGATAAAGTACATTAGAAGACATCTCCAAATTCCTGATATGCTCTTTGGGAACCATACACATTTTCAAGGGGAGGCCTGGCATTCTTTTGCTTCAATTATTCTTAGACTCTACTAAGCTAAAACAATTCCGACAAAGCCCAAATATAATTTGCTTATGTAAATGTACATATTATTGGCATGAATACCAGTCTTTTATATTGGTTGTGATGACCCGGAAGGCTGAAATGAGGAACAAAGCAATCACACTTTAGGACAAAAAGAATAGCCACTTTCCCAAGTTGCTGTATCCAAATCTGGCGGCCCTATTTGAACTTTATGATGCAACCCTTATGAGAATCATGTGAAAAATGCATGTTTCCTTCATGAAGCACGATACACAAACTGTAACATATGTGAGTTGAATGTTAGTCAAGGTTAATAAAAAAAGAAAGAAAAAAAAAAAGTCCTCTTTCCAAGAAAAACAATGGCAGCCAAGTCCCAAAGTCAATGTGCACTGATTTGCAAGTTAAACACAACCTGTGCTGGGAAGACGGGGAGGTGGCCAGGACCTACCATGCATGTCGGCTACCTGCTGTTCTTGGCGAGTCCTAAAGATGGACGGCAGCCTTGGAATCCTCTCCTAGAACCCCAATCAATAATTACGGCAGGCTGGAGACCGGCCTGTCACCAGCTTTGCGAACAGTTAGGTATCGATTGTCAAACAGTGATACCGTGAGCAGGTCTGAGCCGTGGAACTCAGCACAAGCCATGGTAAAGCATTTAGTTCCTGCTCCCAAGGATTCTACCTTCTGGCAGAGGGACTGAAAGTATATACCAGAAACAGGGAGAGAACCAGTCGGCCCTACCTGTGTATTGCGGCATGTGCAAACACCTGTTTCATCAATTGCACACAGCAACTCCGCAAACCATTCGAAAGCAGCAACCTGAAGGCTGTCTTTACTTCGGGCTCACCTTATCAGTTAGTCTTTTCTGCGATTCTTGATAGAGAAAAGGGAATGAGAAAATCTTATTTTATCTCATTTCTCATCTTCAGTCAAATGAGAAAAAGTCTCTGGTTTTTCCCGGTTTGAGTCCTTTTCCGAGTTGCCAGCTACAGAAATAGGTTTCTTTACAGACCAGCCTCCTGCTAGAACTGTCCAGCGGCTCGTTGCGAATTAAAATTAGCGAGGCAAATTGGAGGCTGTATTGGAATGCATCTTTGTCCCCTAACAGGGGGAGCAGAGGATGTTGAACTGCTGTTTTTTAATTTGCTTATGATCTTAAAAGGAGCTGTTAGGTGTGAAATGAAAGCATGTACCTGACCCAATGCAACGCAATCTAATACAACTTTCCTGGGCATATTTAATTACTGGGCTCCCTAATTACAACATCAGAAATGTTTCTCATGAGTGGAAATTTCTGGGTCTATTTTGTTTTAATTGAAAATCAGGGTATTGGTGTAACTGTGTATTGAAATATTCAAATGGGGAGGAAAGGTGATGCCAAATGCATGTTTACTGAAGGAGGCTTTATAACCATCCCCTGCAGCCTGCATCTGGTTTGGGCATTACATTGCTGCACAGTCTTTCTTATCGAGTGCAGTCTTATCTCCTTAACCAATCTGAACCCTTTCTGCAGGCCTAGCGACAGCCTACTCTTCCTTCTTTTCTCTTCCAACCAAGTGCTAAAGCCAGTCACTGCGTACTGGGTATTTACTGACTAGAAGCGTATGTATGAGAAGATCCTCAAAGCTCAGATGTTACTCTTTCAAATGTGCTGGTTAACTTAAAGGGTTTTTATTCTGCCCAGTGACAGAATTCATCTGGAATTTCTTGATAGATTTTATCAGGTGAGGTGGCTGGATCAGCGGAAATGAGGTGGTAATTCATTCCACGAATGAACCAAAACCTGTTAGCAACCAACAAATTTTATATCGACACAGGGCTATGGACTTCCTCTCTGAAAGTCTTTTATTCCTTTTTTTTTTTTTTAGCATTTATTCATTTTTGAAAGGCAGAGAGAGACAGAGCACGAATGGGGGAGGGGCAGAGAGCAAGGGAGACAGAGAATCTGAAGCAGGCTCCAGGCTCCGAGCTGTCAGCCCAGAGCCCGACGCGGGGCTCGAACTCACAGGCCGCGAGATCATGACCTGAGCCCAAATTGGCCGCTTAACCAACTGAGCCACCCAGGCGCCCCTCTAAAACTCTTTTCTTAGAACTTAGATACGGCCACACCCCTAACACATACACACAATACTTTTCCTCACTAACTTCTAGCTCTTTGTCAAATGAGTTCACGGGATGTTTTCTACCATCGCTTCTGTGTACTTGGACATCGCCCATCCCCGTTCACCCTTGTCGAACCATTTGTCATGTTCAGGCTTACGACTCAGCATTCAGTACGCACCCTACGAGTGATTTCAGGGCCCACAATTGCACGCGTCCCCATCCCTGATACCTGCCAGTGTTTGGCGCTCGTCAAGTTTTAATTAAGTTTTGAAAAAAGTGAGCGAAGGCACCTCCTTTCCTTTCCGGGGAGCTAACGCCATCCCACACCCTCATGTCTACATGGTGGGTTATCACAGGGGAGCAGAAGAGAACCACAATGCCTAGAGCTCACAACTGTAAAACCAGCCCTAAAATGAACACACGTGGCCCAGGTCTATAAACCTTTGTGTGTGGTGACACGGCGTGAGAGTCGCACTTCCCACCCCGAGTGCTGACAGTCACAATGGCTGAGCAGTATTATAGAGAGAAGAATTGATTTTACTAATGCATGAAACATCGGCAGCATTCTTGTGCTACGCAATGAGTTTTCGGCAAGGAAATCTCTGAGGGACCTTTTTTTCTTGGTGGCAGAACAATTTTCTGCATCGAACCTAAGGATTCTTTCCACCATCTAAATGTTTGGAGAAGGTCTGAAAGTGAAAAGAACAATAACACCCTCTTTATAGGACTTGTGACATCACAAAGAAAGGCATGTGGCGTGGAAAGGAAATTGGCCAGAGGGTCCTAAGACTTCAGCTCTGGTTCCCCAGGTGGCACGTATTCTTGGAGCACAAATGGTGGTGGGGGATGACTTCCCAAGCCTGGATTTCCTCGTTTACGAAATGAGAACACACAGAAGGAAAGCTCATTGCTGATGGGTGTTTTCCTGCTCCCCTACTAACATGTAGATTTACGAGTTTGACCTCCTGCATGCATCCGTGCCACACACCAAAAATGAAATAATTTTGCAAAACCAGCCACAGCTATGTTGATCTGATCGCCATTGAACAGAAAGGGGGAAAAAAATCACACAGAGCTCTCCAGGGCTTTCAGAACGTATATAACCTGCTCTCCACCGACACGAGCAGGTCTGTGCCTAAATCACTGCTCCACGGTGCTCACCTCATCCCATTTCTGAGTAATCCCAAGGACAACTCACAGATCTGTGACATTCCTACTCGAAGAAAATTTCTTCCTTGAACTCAAAGGCAGAAACTCCAAGTTCTACAATTTCCTCTTCTTATGGTGAACGATACCATTTCCCCCCTTTTACCATTTAACCTTCATTTTGATTTCTTGACTCCAAATTCTGCACTTGAATGTACAATAGATTTCCAAAGGGAAAAGGAAAGGCAGGGTGCCAAGCCTAGTAAATGCCCATTTTATACTACAAATCACACAGAATAAAGTATCATATTATTCTTTTTGTTAGATATCGCAACACAATTTATCTTCTCCCCAGGTAACTCAAACCTTTTCCTATGAAAGCTGACTCATACAAGAGGGTTTTTTTTTTGTTTTTTTTTTCTTTTAATCTTGTTTGTCGTTCTTGCCCTCACCAGCAGTAGCTAGCAGTGATAAGTACGTTGCAGATGGCTAACACATTCTTGACAGTTGACTGACACGCTCATAAGGTACCCTACATCACGAATGTCCAGCTAGCAATTCACCATAAGAATATCATCCCTGTCTAGTTGAGCGATGGGGAATTGTTCTGAAACAAAACAGCAGTTCATCTGGACATTCTCAGATTTAGTTCAGACCTTATATACCTAACAATGACACCAACAAACACACTTCTATAAAATTTGATTTAGAATTTGTTTAAAAATTGTGTGCATTTAAAACATTCATAGCATCCAGGTCATAATCTCATGGGTTCCTGAGACCAAGCCCAACATCACGGATAGCACAGAGCTTCTTTGACATTATCTGTCTCTTTCTCCCTCTCTCTCTCTCTCTCTGACCCTTCCCCACTCACTCTCTCCGTCTCTCTAAATAAATAAATAAATAAATAAATAAATAAATAAATAAACAAACAAACTTAAAAATATTTAAAATATTCATAGCATCACTGGGAACAAAGGGAAATAACTGCTTTCTAGAGCTATTGTCAAAAGATGATTGTTGTCATTGATGTTATAGATTTCTTAGCATCTTGACTGGAAAGCTCAACTCACATATCTGTATAGTTGTAGTTTCTATGGCATTGAAAAAGGGGCCAATTTTCTGATTACCTTCTTACTCATCAACTACTATAGAACTGATCACTTGAATTCCAACATTTAGTTATTTTTCTAATCATAGATTGGCTTATTTCAAAGAACATATGTTCTTTACAAAGTCTGATCATAGCAAGAATGTGTTTTCCCAAGAAGAAATCATGTAGGAATCCCATAAGCAGTCCCCATTGTTAAAAATAGTAAAATCTACTTTGATGAGAATGCTTTGGATATGAATACCTGGAGAAAAACCAGGGAATACAGATGTAGACTAGTTTGTTGGTCAGAATCTTCCGAGCACATGATTGTATGGGCTACATCCTGGCCCCTAGCTCAGAACTTGAATCATTATCTCCAGGGCCAGCTCAGGAAGTAGCATTTTAAATGGCAGGTGATCCTTAAAGTTCCAAATCTCTGTTCTAGAATAAAAGTTTCAAGATGCTTTGAGTCAGAGGACAGATTAAATTACAATTAAGCCAAATGAGTGGGCAATGGTGTTTCCCAAGATGCACCAAAACCAAAGTATAATGCTAAGAAGAACGTACACTGTCTACTCAATGCTTAATGCAGTGGCTAGTAGCCGCCTGGACTCAAAAGATGAGTGAATGTTCCAGTCTCTGATAAGTCTGTCAGGAAACAGTCTCTGTAGGATATGGCCAATGAACTTTGCACATAATTTGATCACCATCTCTGAGTCATTCTGCCTTTAACTTCCTAACGATGGTTACCTTGGGGGAAATGATGATAGTACAAGAATCATACAAGGGCATCACTAAAGAGAATGTTCTGGGTCTGTGTGAATCCATATGTGATGTGTCCTGTTAGGGTAACATGTGAAGAACACAAACAGTTTATGAGTATGCTCTTAGTTTATGTCTATGGTCTCTCAAGCAATCCTCAAAAATCATTCTCTGAAGTACGATGTATTATCATCCCCATTTTCTTTTGTTGCTGTCATTGGGTTTTTTTAATTTTAACATTCGTTTATTTTTGAGACAGAGAGAGACAGAGCATGAACGGGGGAGGGGAAGAGAGAGAGGGAGACACAGAATCTGAAGCAGGCTCCAGGCTCTGAGCCATCAGCCCAGAGCCTGACGCGGGGCTCGAACTCACGGACCGCAAGATCGTGACCTGAGCTGAAGTCGGATGCTTAACCGACTGAGCCACCCAGGTGCCCCATATCATCCCCATTTTCAAATGGGATGAAGGCTTGGAGATGTTCTGAAACTTGTCCTGATCAAACCCAAAAGTAGATCCAGTTTATTCAAAGACACTTCCTTTGCTGCCGGTTCACCAGTATTTAAATAAAAAGCAAACTACGTATGTGTAAATCTATGTGAGAGTAATTTCATGACTCTCATTTGTATGCTATTTCACACTAGAGCCCTACTATGCAAATATGATGCATAATTTTTGAATATTAATATATCAGAATCCAGTGGTAGGGAAGGGTCTCCAAACCTTCCCCACTTTACCTTTCCATATAGGGCAAGGATTACCATAGAAATATGGACTCTCTATGGACTCCTTATAACATACACTTGGCTTTGGGCAAAGAGCTGAAATCCTGACAAAGAGGGAGAATTCAGTGTTTGAAATGGGTCATTTGCTTTCCACAAACTATATAATACACCTTAAGGAAGATTCAAAGTGCCGCTATGCATTCCAGATTTCCTTTAGGAAAAGTCCCTTTCTGCAGGTTCCATTCTTCATTTTGTTCCTTCTGGAAATAAAGTGCATGGTGTTTATATTTTATAAAAAGCATAAATTATAGAAATTTTCCAACCACAAGGAAGCAGTCCCTACATTACTCTGATGACAAAAATGAGGTCTCTGTAAGCACACTGTTCATAGAAAAAAGACTTCTGCAGTGGGCATTGAAGGATAAAATGAGAACCTTTTTAGTGATTTGAGTGCAGAGTTTGCGAATTAATCAAAGAGCTGACTCTAATATCCATATTTATAAAACACACCACACCTAAATAACTACATTTCTCTCTTGAGAAATACTTAGCCTGTCTTGAGACATGAATAATGACATAAGTCAAGAAGAAGGGAATATAGGTACATCCTTCTCCTCATGCCTCAAACAGGTGCGTGAAATTTAAACACATTCATTGAATTCCCCCAAGATTAGGAATATATATTATTAACTATTTCTACTTTGTTACTAAGATTTAAATTGGCTAGAGAGTATGAACATAATGTGGGTGGCCGACCAGTGGAAGAAAAAGAACAAGTTTTCAATCCAACAATTAATTGCTTCTTTCGACTCAAATGTTGGGAACAAATTCCCAGGACACTTGTGCCTTCTTCGCCCTGCAAAGAAAAGGACAGCTACCATTTTTTCCTGCCAAATGGGCAGATTCTCAAATCTATCTTGCCCCTTTTCTGCTACAGTCAATAGAGTCAAAGACAAACTTTCCTGACTCCCTTGAGACGGCCATTACGTTTCCATGTGGGATTTGAGGCACACACCATTCCTCCAGCAATCAGTTGGACTATCGTGCTTATCATCATAAGTGAGTGTGCTAAACTTGTCTTACTCCTTTTCCTGGTTCACACACACACACACACACACACACACACACACACGCACAGATGACATGCTATAATGGAATGTGTCCATTTGGGGTCTCGATATAACAAAACATCTCAGGAATACCTCTGATGCCCACGTCTTCCGGCTGTCCTCATCCTGCCATCTAACTATGTGTTCTCAACACCTTTCGGCCTAAAGGCTACAGCAGTATCCTAATTAGTTTCTTTTAATCTGAATCCAAATGCCATCATTTTATGTGAACTTGTCACAGCTAGAGTTCTGGAATGGCTACAAGCCTTCAGTGGTTCCCCAAAGGCTAACAAATTAAAGGTAAATCCTTTGCCCCCTGGGCATCAACGGTGTCCACAATTCACACATCACCTGTCTTTTGTACTCGTTTTCTATGTCTCTGTTCTGGGTCAGCTGCATACTCACGTGCACCTGTTCGGGTTGGCTTACTCTCCCTCCAGGTAGCCTGGCCCTCGAACCAAATTCTCCCTTTCTCCTTCGATCCTTAAATAAAATAAGGTGTTTCTCCTTTTCTTTCTTCAAGCCAGGAGGCACTTTATTGGTCTTTTAGGACTTTTTACTCATCGTGCCTTAAATTCATGTTAAATGAGTGCTTGTCTTACCCAGGAATCCAGATGGATAGAAGAAGCCCCATATTTTCTATCTGTGCATTTCCTGATGGATGACAGGTAAACAGTTGAGTTGCGATGACCTAGCCATAGTCATAATCTCACTTGGTTTGTCTTCTATGCCACGGGCCTGAATTCCAAAGTTGGTGGCAATAAGAATTAGAATCAAGGTATAGGAAGGGATTTGCCTCTTCATCTACTAAATTTCTCTCCAGTACAACTATAACGTGAATCATACATGTAATGTGAAATTTTCTACTGGTATCATTAAAAAAAAAACCATTATATGAAACAGGCCAATAAAATTTTAATATATATTTTCTTTAAAGCAATGTACTCCAAGTATTAAACATGTAATCAATATAAAATATTTGTGAGATGTTTTGTGTGTATGTGAAATATGTATATATATATATATATATATATATATATATATATATATATATATAGCATGAGATGCTGTGTGTCTTTTACAATCTTTGAAATCTGGTGTGTATTTTACACTTACACTATATCTCAAATGGGACAATCCAGCATAGAAAATGATCAGTAGCTATGGTGACTACCATTTTTTATAGTGCAAAGCTAAAGCATGAATGATCACAGCAGTGATAAATCAATTTCTTGTTTAAAAAACATAAAATAAAAAATTCTCATTAAAAAATACATTGTATTCTTTTTTTCCCTCTCCAGACTTCTCCTCTCCCTCTCTCTATGTGTGTGTGTATACATATACGTATATATATATATACGTGTGTATATATATACGTATATATATACATACACGTGTGTATATATACACGTGTATGTATATATATACGTGTATATATATATATATATATATATACGTGTATATATATATATATATATTCCTGGATCTTCCTAGATACTCCCTGGCATGTGTAAGTAAATGACTACGGAGGAATTTCTAGAAAGTGGGAAAATATGTATAAAGTACAGGTATTATGAAGGTCCCTTAAATAACCCTATTGTGTAGGCAATATTAAAACTATTATTTTAGTTTTGAATACATGAAGCAAAGCACCAAATTGGTACTCCTTGACAAAATATAACATGCAAATTAGATCCACATGAGAAACAGATTGCTAGAGGATTGTATAACTTCACCAACATGTCTTAACAACATCAATTAGCTTTTAAATATTATTCTTTTAAAAAATGGTACAGAGGAACATAATCCTATTTTAATCCTCTCAGCTTTATTTTCCTTAACAAACTGCTCTTTAATGAAAGAATTTTAGTGACAATGAAGGAGAGAATTGCCATGAAAAAACAAAGTTCACCTCCTGAATTTTACTGTTGACACTTGGGTGTTTTATAATTGATAATATTTATCTGTGACCCATCTTACTGGGAGAACTTCTTAAAGACACAAATGAAAAGTTTTGCCAAATGGAGATGTGATTATTAATGTGATACTGTACTTGCTTAAAAACACCCATTCTATCATGGGTCATTCCTAGGCTTACGGGGGGTAAATCACACAATAAGAAAAATTAATAGAAACTAATCAAATCTTTCCAAAACACCTGCAAAGACCCTCCTTTTTATTGTATTGTTGTTACAAAAATTTCTTTTAATCCCATAGGCTATATGATTATGCAGAAAGGGAGTAGCTTTAGAAAAAGGAGCCTTTGACCACCACCATTTCTGCACTGACTTATCTCGTGCACGTTCTTTCCCCTCTCTGAGCCTTTTTCCTCCAAAGTGAAATGCGCACTAGGAAATCTATTTTGCAAGATGATTATTAGGATTAAGTGATAAAACATATGCTCATATCTAATTAAAATTCATCTATCATTCATCAGTGATGTGTCTACCCCTTCCCGTTCTCCGCCAGACACCCCATAAGTGTTGACTGTTGAGTAGTGCCATTCTTGGAATTACTTATGGTTTAATAGGATCTCCTGAAAACCAAAGGAGTGTTCAGGTGTGGGGACAAAATAACTGGCATGATGATAAACATGTAACTTCTGATTCAGTGGGACTATGACAATGAAGCTCTCTTGAACTCTGCTATCATTTGCCCTAGGACCTTCTTATCACTCATTATTCACGCTACATATGGCAGATGCTTCATTAAATACTGTACTGATTTTTTAAGTTTTTATTTAAATTTCAGTTAGTTAACAGTGTAATAGTAGTCACAGGTGCACAAAACAGTGACCCAATGCTTCCATCCAACACCCAGGGCTCATCACAACAGTGCCCTCCTTAATCCCCGTCACCTAACCACCCAACCACCCCACCCACCTCCTTTCTGGTAACCACCAGGTTGTTCTCTAAAGTTAAGAGGCTGTTTCTTGGTGGGCCTCTTTCTTTCTTTCTTTTGTTTTTTCCCCCATTGCTACTCATTTGTTTTGTTTCTTACATTCCACATACGAGTGAAATCATATGGTATCTGTCTTTCTCTGATGAACTTACTTCACTCAGCATAATACTCTCTACCTCCATCCATACCATTGCAAATGGAAAGATTTCATTCTTTTTTATGGCTGAGTAATATTCCGCCACATATGTATACATATACACATCTTTATCTATTCATCAGTCAGGGGACACTTGGGCTGTTTCCCTAAGTTGGTTATTATAGATAATGCCGCTGTAAACATCAGGGTGCATGTATCCCTTTGAATTAGTGTTTTTGTATTCTTTGAGTAAATACCTAGGAGTGCGATTGCTGGATCATAGGGTAGTTCTATTTTTAACATTTTTGAGGAACCTTCATACTGTTTTCCAGAGTGGCTGCACCAGTTTGCATTCCCACCAACAGTGCAAGAAGTTTCCACTTTTTCCCCCATCCTCACCAACACCTGTTGTTTCTTGTGTTGTTGATTTTAGCCATTCTCACAGATGGGAGGTGATATGTCATTGCAGTTTTGATTTGTATTTCCCTGATGATGAGTGATGTTGAGCATCTTTTCATGTGTCTGTTGGCCATCTAGATGTCTTCTTTGGGAAAATGTCTATTCATGTCTTATGCCCATTTTTTTTTAATTGGATTAGTCATTGTTTGGGTGTTGAGTTTTATTAAGTTCTTTACATTTTTGTAAAATAACCCTTTATCAGATACGACATTTGCAAATATCTTGTCTCATTCAGTAGGTTGCCTTTTAGTTTTGTTGATTATTTCCTTCCTGTGAAGAAGTGTTTTTTGTTTTTTGTTTTTTTTTTACTTTGATGTAGTCCCAATAGTTTTACTTTGGTTCCTCTTGCCTCAGGAGACATTTCTTGAAAGACGTTACTCCGGTTATATTGCATTCATTTTATATCGTCTTACAAGTTAGTCTTTTCCTCCCAATTAGATTTTAAAGTTTTTGAATGTAGCAACCTAGTAGTCCACTTGGAGTCCCTAAAGGGCCCTGGGCACAACGTGACTCACAAGGTAGGCATTTGAAAAAATGCTTTAGTTAATTGACTGATAGCAACAGACGAATCCTATTCAAACAAAGGCTATTGTATTGCACTTGGCAAACAAGGTCCACACCATTACAGTGAGTAACTCTGAGCTTCAATAGAGTTATTAAAGCAATAATGGAAACAAATTAATTAATAGAAACTAATTAATTCTCTAAAAATACCTGGGAAGTGTTACTTCTGAGTGGAGAAAAAAGGAAATGAAAGTCATTTGACTACAAATGTCTGATTAAGTACCAGAGGTAGGGAAACAGTGTGCCCCATGGGATTCCAGTCCCTACCCTAACTACAGTTTATATCCCATCAAGAGATTTACAGAGCCTAACTAAACAGGATGCCCATTTCAAACAAGAGAGTCAGAAAAAGTTGCTGTAAATGTTATACAATATGCCGCACCATTAAATATTGTGTATCAATCCTACAAAGCACGCAAGCCGCACTGAAAGATTTAGCTTGCTCTGCTCCGTGATGGTATACATGCAGACCTTAAGGGCACCCGAGGAATAATTCATCCTATCCATATTAAAATGATTTTCTGCCTCAGTTAGCGGAGTTCCCGTAATTGTTCCAAAATTAACTTGACATTTGTTCATGAAATTTTAGGCCATCGAAGACCATGGTAAACGGTACACACTGCAGTGTGTTCCATTTAAGAAAAAAACAGTTTTTATCACCCCCTCCATCCTTTATCTCTGCCTCTCTTTACTCCTATTTGTAAGTGTGACCAGTACACGTTTTATCTCCTCTCTTGTGGCAGAAGATGGTCCATGATACTGTTAGTATCTGATCAACTTTGTATGCACCACAACAAGTAGTACAGTTACTTGGAAACACACACACATGGAGATTTATGGAAAATTATTAATTTTTGACTTCCACAATTATATACTGAGCACCCAATAGCTGCCAACCACTGTTCTGGGTGTTGTGCATACAGTACAAACGAGACAGACTCAACCCTTGCCTTCATGATACTTATTTTCTTATTACCACTGGGCAGGTGATACTGATTGTCACTGACAATAACTTAACAGCGATCAAATAAGGAAGCTGATTTTAGTTATGAGGAGGTGCTGTAAGGAAAGGGAGAGAGGGTGATATGTTAAAGAATGATGTGTGTTGGGTAGGGTGTATCCTACACAGGCTGGTTAAGGAAGACCTCTTTGAAGCTAAGACAATGAAACTCAGCAATGAATTAAGAGAAGTGAACCGTGAGGAGGTCTTAAGAAAGACCCTTGTGAGTGGTGGAAATATTTTGTGAAAAGGCTTTGAGGCAAGGAACCAAAAAAAAAAAAAAGAATGAGGAGTAAGTGTGGGGGGTGGTACAAGGGAGCATTAGGCGGGAGGGAGGAGCTGAGAACATTGAAACTCCTAAGTCATTGATGGGATTTGAGTCTGAATGCAATGACTCAAAGCATTTTAAGCAGGGAGTAAGACCAGAAGTATGTGAATAAGATTGTTTAAAAAGATTTTTTCCACCTACTATGTGAAGACGGAATGGAGGAAACACTAAGACAGTGGTTCGCCCAGGAGATAAAGAAAGGCAGGTGCATTGAGGATGTATTTCAGTAGACTGGGTGTCATGTGCTGAGGGGAAAAGGGGGACTCAAGGGTGATTCTGTGGTTTGGGTCCAAATAGCAGCGCAGGTGATGCTTCCATTTACTGAGATGGGGACAGATGAAGAAGGGAAAGTTAAACAGCAGTATCGAAGATCGTGGTGGTAAATACCATTTCAAAGTGGCATTGGTAATTTCACAGACCGTAAAGGGAGACTCAGGAAGGTTAAGAAATTTGCCTGAAGTCACACGTTTGAACTGGAATTTGAGGAAACCCTGACTGATTTTAAAGCCCAGGCCCTCTGGACCCACTTCTGGCCTTCTTTGCACCCATTTTAAAGAGAATAAAAGAAATTAAAAGATCTACCCTATGACCCAGCAATAGCACTGCTAGGAACTTACCCAAGGGATATAGGAGTGCTGATGCATAGGGGCACTTGTACCCCCAATGTTTATAGCAGCACTTTCAACCATAGACAAATGATGGAAAGAGCCTAAATGTCCATCAACTGATGAATGGATAAAGAAATTGTGGTTTATATACACAATGGAATACTATGTGGCAATGGGAAAGAATGAAATATGGCCTTTTGTAGCAATGTGGATGGAACTGGAGACTGTTATGCTAAGTGAGATAAGTCAGGCAGAGAAAGACAGATGTTTTCACTCTTATGTGGATCCTGAGAAACTTAACAGAAGACCATGGGGGAGGGGAAGAAAAAAAAAAGGTTAGAGAGGGACGGAGCCAAAACATAAGAGACTCTTAAACGCTGAAAACAAACTGAGGGTTGAGGGGGGGTGGGAGGGAGGGGAGGGTGGATGATGGGCATGGAGGAGGGCACCTGCTGGGATGAGCACTGGGTGTTGTATGGAAACCAATTTGACAATAAATTTCATATTTTAAAAAATAATAAAATAAAAATAAAAAATAATAAATAATAAAATAAAAATAAAAAGAATAAAAAGCTGAAAGGACAAATGTTCAGATTACAAAATGGATCACTGCTGATACTATTTTTCTATGTGCTCTTTTCTTATAGAAACAGGATTTTATCTACAAAAATGTATTCTACATATGAAGATTGAATATACCATTATGTAAAATGAAACTCAAGTGTAGCTTTGACTGAACACAAATCTTGCCAGCTTGCATCATTACAAATGAAATGGGTTCAAAACACTGAAAAGGTAAAACAGGTATGATCCTGATCGACTTAAGCAAAGCGTCTGAAAACCAAATGGGGAAGTACTCAGATTTCCCATATTATAAACTCGAAATGGTCACATCCCAGGGAATTCCCAGCAAATTCCTCATCCTGTGTCTTACAGCTTATTTGTATTTGTAAGCACCAGTCTCCACAACAGAGATAACAGGTGAGCTCTTCCGGACCCTTATACCAAGAAGAAAGTAGGGGCACCTGGGTGGCTCAGTAGGTTGAGTGTCCCACTCTTGATTTCAGCTCAGGTCATGATCTCACGGTGGTTCGTGGGTTTGAGCCCCACATCAGGCTCTGTGTTAACAGCAGAGCGTGCTTGGTATTCTGTCTCCCTCTCTCTCTGCCCCTCCCTTGTGCACACTCTCTCTCATTCTTTCCCTAAATAATATATATTTTTTTTTAACAAGAGAGTGTATTTTCTCAGAGAAAATATTCTACTACAGTAATCAGGTTTTCCCAGGGAACACAATTCATTTTTTTCAGTTGCATTAATTCAAAACCTAATCTCTCCATTCTAAAATACTGCTTCCATGGGGCACCTGGGTGGCTCAGTCGGTTGAGTGTCCAGTTTTGGCTCAGGTCATGATCTCCCGGCTCGTGAGTTCAAGCCCCACATGGAGCTGGCCCTGTCAACACAAAAGCCTGCTTCACATCCTTTGTCCCCCACTCTCCGCCCCTCTCCTCCTTGCACGCTCTCGAAAATAAATAGACACTTGAAAAATGTCTTTAAAACTGGCCTCTAGGTAAATATTTGTTCCAGATTCCAAACACCATGATTTTGTGGGCTCTTTCAGAGATAGGATCAGCTTGTTCCTTTGAAAAATGTTTCCATTGCTTTGTTGGTTGAAGTGGGGGGGATAGATGAAACAGTTACAGTGGGCAGAACTGACACCAACCTGCGTGTCAAGCGGGTGATGGTTTAATTATTTCACTCTAGTTGGTGTATCTTTTTAAATGCAAAATTTAAACAAAGCCAAAGACGTAAATCCTATTTACAGTAAGCTAATCTGGGAAGATCGTAACTCTAAAATATACAGGGAGAACACAATTTTCTACATTTAAAGGAACATATCGACCCCAAAGTTAATCTTTTTCTTTCTTATGAAAGAAAAAAAAAGATGTTCAGTGTAATAAACTCACGTAAGTAAATGCTGGACAAAAGGTCAATTGTGTTCCATAAAAATGACATTTTCGAGGCAAGGGAAACAAAAGCAAAAATAAACTATTGGGACGACAACAAAATAAAAAGCTTCTGCACAGCATAGGAAACCATCAACAAAACAAAAAGGCAACCCCCTGAATGGGAGAAGACATTTGCCAATGATATACATGATAAGGGGTTAATATCCAAACCATATAAAGAACTTACACAACTCAACACCAAACACCAAACATCCAATTGAAAACACAGGCAGAGGACGTGAAGAGACATTTATCCAAAGAGGACATACAGATGGCCAACAGACACACGAAAAGATGCTCAACATCCCTCTTCATCAGGAAAATGCAAATCAAAACTACAATGAGGTATCACCTCACACCTGTAAGAATGGCTAAAATAAAAAAAAAATTAAAAACAAGAAATAACAGCCAGGATGTGAAGAAAAAGGAGCCCTTGTGCACTTTTGGAGGGAATGCAAATTGGTACAGCCACTGTGGATGATAATATGGAGGTTCTTCAAACAATCAAAAAGAGAAATACCATATGATCCAACAATTCCACTGCTGAGTATTTACCCAAAGAAAACAAAAACAGTATTTTGAAAACATATATGCAGCCCTATGCTTATTGCAGCATTATTTACAATAGCCAAGAGACAGAAGCAACCCAAGCATCCATCAATAGACAAATGGATAAGGAAAATATAGTGTGTGTGTACATATATATCACCCACACACGCACACAAAAGTGCGTCCAGGAATATTACACAGCCATAAAAAAGGATGAGATCATGCCATTTGTGACAACATGGATGGACCTAGAGTGTTACACTAAGTGAAGTCAGACTTAAAAGACAAATAGCGTATGATCTCGTGTGGAATGTTAAAAAATGAATAAACAAACAAAAAGCAGAATCAGACCTATACAGAGAACAAGCTGATGGTTGCCAGAGGAGAGAGAAGTGGGAGATGGGCAAAATGGCTAAAGGGGAGAGGCAGATATAGGCTTTCAGTAATGGAATGAGTTATGGGAACTAAAGACACAGCCTAAGAAATATGGTCGATGATGATGTAACAGCATTGTATGGGGACAGATGGGAGCTATGCTTATGAGCACAGCACAATTTGTACACTTGTTCAATCACTATGTGGCACACCTCAAACTACTGGAACGTGTTTTAACTATACTCAAATGAAAACAAAATCTGGAGGGCACCTGAGCGGCTCAGTCAGTTGAGTGCCCAACTCTTGGTTTCGGCTCGGGTCATGATCTCGCCATTCATGGGATCGAGTCTCATATCAGGCTCTGTGCTGAAGCATGGAGACTTAATGGGATTTTCTCTCTCTCTCTCTCTCTCTCTCTCTCTCTCTCTCTCTGTGTGTGTGTGTGTGTGTGTGTGTGTCCCTACCCCACTCATTCTCTCTCTCTCTCTCAAGATAAATACACATTAAAAAAAAAAAGAAAATACAAGGACAGATGATGATCCTGATCTCCAGAAATTTTAAGCGTGAAACAAAACCTAAAAATAGTAGAATTTCTCAAGCCAATAATCACATTTAAAAAATCAGGCTATTGTGGGGTGGGGGGGATTGGCTAAATGGGTGATGGGTACTAAGGAGGACACTTGTTGGGATGAGCACTGGGTGTTATACTATGTAAGTGATGAATCACTGGGTTCTACTCCTGAAACCAACACTACACTGTATGTTAACTAACTTGAATTAAAATAAATAAATTTTAAAAATAAAAAAGTGAGAAAAAAAAGGAGGAAAAAAATTCAGGCTACTAACTTGGCAGGCAAAGGTATGACTGCAGAGTAAGCAGGCAATTTTTGTAAGAATTGACACTTAGCAATAATCTAATTAAACTATGCTTGGACTTATCGATCAGAATATTTCACAAAACTTCACAGAAGCAGGGAGAAGAGAATAGCCATGAAGGGCACTATGTCACTCTTTCAATGACTCTCTAGAAGGAGGGATGCAATGGACTAAGTAACTTATAAGCCTGCAGATGGTTTTTAAACCTGGAAGGTGAACATGATAGAAAAATCCTAAGCAGCACCAAATATGTCCATTTCAGTGTGGCGTAACAGTCACAGAGAAAAATTCCAAGTGATTTAGCATCTCCATTAATAAACCAAAGTAGAAAAATCTGCATGTCAACTGAATATATTGAACGATATTCCAGGAAGCATGAAAAATACATAGGACAGGAACTAAGCCAGTAACCAAAGACAAAATGTAGATTAGGCAAATGGAAACATATGGAACCAGAAGAAACATTGCTAACCAAAACTAAGAGAAACAAATTCAATGAAGTCAGGTTTTGAGTATTCTTTTTTATTATTACAGGAGGGCACAATGTTCCAAACATCTCACTGCAAAAAGCCTGACAGACTCTCAAAATCCACTTGTACCTGGTGAGTGATAGAAATGGAGAAATTCAAAACTCATTTATATCCCCAATCAAGATGAAATGTCAATAATGTGCCTGTCTTCCTCTCAGCAGTGAGCATTTCAATGGGGGCATCACACTTAAGGATTCCATTAACACACAAAAATAAATGCATAGAACTGCAGGAAAACCTCACAAAGATCAGCGCAATTGCAGAACCGTAAAATAATACGATCAATTTGAAAGTTATGTCTCTACGTAAGAACTTCTAAGTAGAAGCACTAGAGATTATCTAAAACTTTAAGACATTGTCTTAAACTTGTTGGTAGCAAACTTCATAGGATCCAAGCATGATGTTGCTCTTTTGAAAAACGGCACTGGATTTTGAAGAGTGCAGCGTAAGTCAAACAGGAAGGTTTGACCGAATTTGCTAATGCCACGGGATTCCAAATGCGCAGGGTTAAAAATAGGCCACAAATCTACTTAAAAATATAAACTTATCAATTCCCTAAACAGACACAGATGACAATAAACATGAAAATAACTCCAACCTCAACAATCATAATCACATTGGCCGGAAAAATTACTGATATAGCCTAATTTTGGAAAGGACACTTAGAAATGGGATCCTGGGGGCGCCTGGGTGGCGCAGTCGGTTGAGCGGCCGACTTCAGCCAGGTCACGATCTCGCGGTCCGGGAGTTCGAGCCCCGCGTCGGGCTCTGGGCTGATGGCTCGGAGCCTGGAGCCGGTTTCCGATTCTGTGTCTCCCTCTCTCTCTGCCCCTCCCCCGTTCATGCTCTGTCTCTCTCTGTCCCAAAAATAAATAAACGTTGAAAAAAAATTTTTCAAAAAAAAAAAAAAAAAAAAGAAATGGGATCCTGCTTGGGGGGCCTGGGAGGCTCAGTTGGTTAAGCGTCCGACTCTTGGTTTCGGCTCAGGTCATGATCTCACGGTTCATGAGTTCGAGCCCCACATCAGGCTCTGCGTTGACAGCACAGAGCCTGCTTGGGATTCTCTGTCTCTCCCTCTCAAAAATAAATCACATTTTTAAAAAAATGGGATTCTGCTCATTGATATCCTTGGTGGGAAAATACATTTGCTCAACCTTTCTGTTTGGCTGCTTAGAAGGATGTTCTAAAATATTAAATGTGTATATGCAGTTTGCCTTCTCGTCCTCCTACTAGAACTTACCCAAAAACAAAAACAAAACAGAACAAAAAATCTCACAGTATGTAAATGGAATGGTGTTCTAGGGAAGTTATAAAATGTGCTCTAGGGAATTTATATCTATTCATAAAATAAAATACATATTCATCAATAAGACCCTTTTTAAAAGTATATAATGTAGTCTTATACAGCCTTAAAATTATGTACCTCTATCCTTTTATATATAGAAAAGGGGCCTATCAGACACCGTTGAACAAAAATTATTTTACGTAACAACCTACACAGTAAGATCTCATATCTATATCTATACACACATGTGTATATATGTAACTTTGTACAAATTCATTTATGTAATGCATACAAATATTTATAAAGTCTTAAACACTGTTTACAGGGAGTTATGAAATTGGGTTGAATTTATGTAATTTGAGAATCACAGTTCGAAGTCACGGTGCCTAAATTCATATTTCAACGTCACTCCTTAGGAAAGGTTTGACTATGGGCAAGTCACTTAACCTCTCAAAACCACCATTTTTCTCATCTGTGATACAGAAATAATAATACCTACTTCATGATGTAAAATTTTAGCCGAATATGTGACACATAGTAACACCTATCATTACCTATTATGGTTATATTCTTTATTGTATTACTTACATAACAATGGACATTTTTTTATATAGTCTACCTGTACAACAGTTTACTCAAATATGATTTTAACGAAAACTTACATTTGATCATCAACCTTTGTGTCAACGTATCTATTTTAAAAATTATTCTTATGACTGGTGTTAGTATATTAGCATTTATATATTATTAATCTCTGAAACAGCCCCTTTCTCAAATTTGTGTGATTCTTTAGGAGTTGAAGGACAGTCTTGGGTTCAGAAAAACTAGGGGTCCTGTGTGAGCTCACATAGCAGTAATGGAGCACTAATACATGTCAGTGTTCTTGTTGATTATGATCCAGTACGGCGGGGGGGGGGGGGGGGTTATTTTGGCTTTGTAAGTTTTTATTTAAGTTCCGGGTAGTTAACATACAGTGTGACATTGACTTCAGGGGTACAATACAGTGATTCAACACTTCCATACTTCACCTGGAGCTCATTATGGCAGGTGCCCCCCTTGACCCTCATCACCTACTTCCCCCATCCCCCACCCACCTCCCCTCTGGTGACCACCGGTGTGTTCCCTATGGTTAAGAGTCTCCGATGCAGTTTTTATAGATTCACTTTGCCATTGTTTCCTGGCAGCCAAGGATAAATGGAACTAATCACAATGAGCTCTATTCATCTCCAAGAAAAGAAGAATCAAGTCCTCTCATTGACCAAGTTGAAGTCAACTGGCTCCAGGCCAGATAGGAAACTTTTGTTTTCCTCTGGTGTCCTGGGAAGAATCTCTCAATCTAAGAAGTGATTCCTATGGTAGAGATTCCAGTTATTGTAGCCAGCTGTTGGGCAATTAAAGAACAATAACAAAGCATTAGCAGCGCCTTGGAGCATACCCCAAACTTCATGCTCTAACCTTGTGAGTGCTGATCTTATCTGAATCACATGTGGAAGATCACTTTCTGGAGAGACCTAACCAAAGAGCTAGCTTCATACTCAATGAAGAAATGCAAATACAGAGAGAAGGCCGGAAGAAGCACTGTCATCTTAAATCGTGCTCCCTCTTGTCACTTTGAAAAAAAGCAAACCTTTTGTTGGTGTCACAGTTGGTGGACACTTTGCAAAAAACAGACACAGCCTGTATTTTTATAAACTTCTGGAACTCAGCTTCATTTTCCGGTATTACATGCCCCACTGCACATGGTGCTCCTTTAGGGACCCACAGCTCCCGCGAATGGCAGGAAATTTAGCCACGACTGGTAGGAAATTTAATGAGCCACCAGCTCTGAAAATAAAGCATCAAGCCAGAATGCCCCCTAATTCCTTTCAGTGACTGTATCATCTGTCATGGTACATGGTGGTTAGTCGTCTCTTCTGCCTTCACATTTCCTCCTCCAGTAAAGCCAAGTCTTACAACACTAGGCTTCATGCTGTTGTTACCCAAATGTAGACAAGCACAGGCAGAAGGTACTTCATTTTCAAACCAGATCCCCCTACGTGATCCGCGCATCCAACACTTTTTCATTGAAAAAGTTATCGCGTCTGTTTTGTACGCTTGTTTTATTATCAGTTGGTGTGCCAGGTATCCTACAAGTTTAACATACAAAGAAACTGAGACTCAGAGAGATTAGTTAACTTGGACAAGATGACAACTCGTTAACAATAAAGCTGAGGAAAAAGGTGATGAGTCTAAAGTCCTCAACGAAATGAGCCTAGAAGCTCTAACTGTTGACACAGAGTGCCAGAATGTCAAGTGGTAGCACCACTGCTATTATTTAGAGATACCACAGGATTTGTTTCTCCATCATAAACTTCCCTTCCATCCAAGCAAGTGATTTAAAAGCATTGCTGGCAACACTTCAACTTGTAAGATGCCAACCACAGAAGACCCTCGTAATCATGGATACTCTACCATTAGGAAATTCGAAATTAGTTAGAACATCCGGAATGACGGCAACTGGGTTATATTTACAATGGAATTATATTCTTTTTTTTTGGTCTCCTTCAATGATGAAAAAAAAGACCCTTTCACTAAAATGAAGATATAAATCATGCTGTCATCCGGAGACATCAGAGAGAGAAGCCACACAAACACCTCAAAGACAGATCTACTCAATAGGCATTTGGCATTGATTTCCGGATTGAATCAAGATGCTCTCTCTCTCTGATTTTTTTTTTCCAGATAAAAGTGTTTCTGAATTCCTGGAGGCAGAATTGACCAAAAGTAAAGTTGCTCTTGTTCTGGAAGCACTTAGAGACTCACATCTGTAAATGCGTGAATACACTTCATTGCCTAATACCAGGTAAGCTGCCAACATTTCCCTAGTCTGTTGCTATTCAAGAGAAAGGAAATCTCAAATGCTAACAATGTGACTGACAACCCAGTCGAATGCTAATCTAAAGCCAGTAGCAGCTGTCAAGGTGCTTACACAAAAACAATTTCTATCTGCTTTAAAACTGACACGGCTACTCGTTTTGATCCAATGTTTATTGAGCATAATAGAAAGCCTTTTATCCGGTTCAACGTGTAAAGTATTTCTGTCCACTGACAGAGTACCTAACACTCCTTAAGCCAAAGAAGATTCTAGATTTCATGGGGCCTGAAGCTTATACCATTTGGGGAATGCTGTTTAAGTAAAAGAACGCAAAATTACGAAATCTGCTGGGTTTCAGCAGTGTCTGTGCAACTGAGGGACGGACTCTGAGTTTAAGTTTTATTAGATTCATGAAAAATTGACTTCTGTCT
This sequence comes from Acinonyx jubatus, assembly GCF_027475565.1. Classification (NCBI taxonomy): domain Eukaryota; kingdom Metazoa; phylum Chordata; class Mammalia; order Carnivora; family Felidae; genus Acinonyx; species Acinonyx jubatus. The sequence continues at coordinate 13,413,527 of NC_069393.1, read as the reverse complement.
CCTACAGAAGATTCTCATTGTGTCTTCTCACATTCACTGATGAAAAACATGCACCTGATTTGTTTGCAAAAGAACCATTACAATTATTTCATGGGAGAATGATAATGAATCTAAGTAAACCAATTTAAACCAATCAAAAGGACAATTTACATATTATTCAGAGTTCAATAATGGCAATCTACTTTTAGTGATTAAATATGTATTAATTCTTATTTGTTCCATACTCAGCATTTGAGAGCATGCATTAAGAATTCAGAGCAATATACATAAGCTTACAGGGTAGCTGCGGAAGGATCGGTATTTGCTGGGAAGGGAAAACACAAAGGGCCACTCAGGCTGTTTATGAGGCTTTGCAGTTTATTAGTCTGGATGCAAGACAGGTGAAGGGATGCAGCGTTGACTCAGTTCATCAAGATATTAAGGATCTTTCTCAACAGTAGGAGGCTAGACTAATATCCCTAAATACCTCCTAGAAAGTCTAGGAGAGTCAGAGTTCAATGAATTAGGGAAATGAGCAAATATCTGCAAGGCTAAAGTCTTAAGAATACTCCTTTGTTCTAAAGATTCTCAAGTCATTCAAACATGTTTTTCAGACGTGTATTAAAATATCCAGACTTTTCCCACTGGGCTTGGTGCTTGTATACACAATGGAGTTGAGACTGTCTCCTTCCCCTCTATTCCAAAGAGAAAGAAGGACAGAAAGAGAAGACAAACATCACACTGCAGGAAGAAACCCCCTGGGATGGGGTTGGAAAAACGAAAATCCAGCCCACTGGTTGTCAAGCTGTGGCATGCATCATCACCGGAGGGCCCGTTAAAACACAGACTGCTGGGTCCCATCCTCAACGTTTCAGTAGGTCCAGGAGGTAGGATACACGAATATGCATTTGTAATGCGTCCCCCAGGTGATGCTGATGTCACAGAAACACACTCTGAGAACTACCCACAGAGCGACATAGTCTATCACGTGGCTGCATTTTCTCATCTGGAAAGGGGGGTGCTGACCTGGAGGAAGGCTAAGGGACCTTTCAGCATTGCATTTTGTAACCCTCTGATCCCAACATTCTGCCTAGCCCTACAGCCAGGCATCCCAGGCTTTGGCGTTGATTACATTTCCCCAGTACACTCTGTAAGGTAGGGAGAGCCACTTAGCCTTAAACTACGATTTCCTTTTGTTACTAAGACGGATCCGTAAAGCTCTCCATTTTTGTTATTGCCTGAAAGACTCCACATAAATGCAAAATATCACATAGCACAGTATATGGCTGACATAACGATTTCTGACAGACAGCTTAGATTTAAAGATCGCAAGGACTGTCAGGAAACATTAAAAGGAACAGGCTTTATTCAGAAACGTACAAAAGTAAAAATGGAAACCATCAATGTAGCAAACTGCTTGCTGAAAAAAAAATTAATTTTGTGTGTTCAAATGTGACAACTCCAAACTGCTTTATACTATTCTTTTTCTAGAGAACCACAAACACTAAAACATGCTGTTTGCTCTCTTTTTGCCCCCTCCTCCCCTGGAGTGTTTCCTATGCTTTTTAGTAAGCAGATACAAAGATTTACGCCTGTAGTTTCCAAGGCTTTCAGTATATGGCAGGCTGATTTACACACCTCTTTGCTCCACAATAACACAGGTATTTTCCGTCATGTGATTACATAAAGTACCAGAGGAAATTCAAGACCTGCTGTATAGAAAGAAAGATATCCTTCCCCACTATAAAGGGTCATCTTTATTATCTCAACCATGCCTGTTTATAAAAAGCAGTTTTATATTCCCTAAGTAGGTGCAGAAAGAAGTTTTCCATATTGTTATGGCCACCCTTTTCTGAAATTTTATCTCATTTTCATCATGAGCCCCAAATTTCTATCTGCCTACATCTGAGACTTCATGAAAATATCCCTCAATTTTTCTTAAAGCACATTTCCCCTTCCCAACAGGAAATATTCCTTCTTGCATTCTCCTAGGCTCACCCTTTGATCTAACACCAATATCGTTTTGTGTTTACACAGCCATAGTATGTTGGCCACACAGCCAGTCCTATCACATCCACACAGAACAATCTAATGGGTAGTCAGGACACGTATTATTCCTATTTTATAGAGGAGAAAAATCATCATTTTGAGACACTCATGTTAGAGATTAAATGTAGGATTTGCCTCCTAATTGTATTCTTTTCAGTAAACTTTTCATATTTTCTAAAAATGTGAGTAAGGATGTTGATAATCATTTTTGTAATATAGACAACAGCTAATATTGATGGAGGACTGTTACCTGTCAGGCATATATATTCTCATATTAACAACCTTAATTATGTGGGGAACTAATTCTTTCCATCTTATAGGTAAGCGAATCAAGGGCAGAGAATCTAAGTAACTTCCCTAACAGTATAGACTGGTAACTGGTGGACCCAGACCCAAACTATGGCGCTATCATCTGAGAATTTGTACTAGGAAGTATCAGTGACCGGATCTAAGTTATATAAATATATTTCTACATGAATCACATCACAAGGAAAATGCGCATGTGGTTTTTACACAGCTGAAGGATCCAAGTTTAGTGGATTATGCTTCTATGAAGAAATCTTTCTAACCTCAAAACCTTATGGGTAGTGTAAAAAATGACAAAGTAGAATGATTTTTTCAAGAAGCCTCCTGAAAGAGAGACCTAAGAAAAAAATGCAACGGGTCAAAATCACAATGGGTCAAGTACGTAATCTGGCACCCACAGCAAGAAAATACGCACACCCGTACGTGTACATGGATATACACCCACTGTTGGACCCCTTTATACCTTGGACTCCATGGCATATATATCTCTGTTCAGGTAACTCTATGGAGAGGACATCAAAATGCTCTAGAACTATCAGAGCTTCGACGAGCAGCTGTCAGTTAAAGGAGTCGTAGTATCGGGGGCGCCTGGGTGGCTCAGTCTGTTGAGTGCCTGACTTCGGCTCAGATCATGATCTCGCGGTTCGTGAGTTCGAGCCCCGTGTCGGGCTCTGTGCTGACAGCTCAGAGCCTGGAGCCTGTTTCAGATTCTGTGTCTCCCTCTCTCTCTGACCCTCCCCCGCTCATGCTCTGTCTCTCTCTCTCTCTCTCTCTCTCAAAAATAAATAAACGTTAAAAAAAATAAAAAAAATAAAGGAGTCGTAGTATAAATATAGCTACTAGCTATTCATCCCAGACCACTACGTGCCAGACAAAGCTGTCATCATTCATGTGCATTATTTTATTTAATACAACAGCCCCAGCAGGGATTTTCTTTTTAATAATAGCTAAAAAAACAAAACAAACAAAAACACCAGATAGACCGTTACATGGTTTGCCCAAGGCTATGCAACTGCTGTTTTGGTTGATGTCTGAAGTTCCAGCTGCTTCTGTTCTGGAACCTGGACCCTCCATCTACTAGTTGAGTGACTCTGCTAAGTTCCCTACTTCCTGACCTTGGCTTTCTCATTTCATGCAACAGCATTTGCCTCATTCGCTGTGATTGAGATTGAGTTCAAGTAGATTCAAGAGGCAGAGACCTCAACGCAGTGTTCAGCGGACAAAGTATTTTACAAAGAGGGAAGATCCTATTCTTATGATGATGATGTTCTGGGTCCTGAGCTAGCCCGGCGTAGGAAGCAGATCACCTTTGCCACTTATGTATTCCACACACACTCTCGAGGGGAGCATCTACTTCCTAGATCTTTCTGTCTCTGGAAGTGAAGACAAAGTACATTGGACACCTCACTTTGGAAGAAGTTATCCTAAAGAGACACATTTTCTTGAGTTTGCAGAGAAAGCACCACTTTCCTCGGCTCTCAGCCCCTCCTGTCTTCCACTCTTGGCCAACAGCAGGTGGCCGTGCTCTGCAAATATTTGGTTAACTCTCAACATGAAAATATGCATGGGTTTGAACAAGGAGAGAGCTCAACATAATATCAAGACTCTCCTAAATAGATAGGAGTTAGGTACAGGACAAGCAGTTTTTAAACACCGGAAGGTCTCACAGTGCTTTGCCTGGTTTCCCAACTACACGGTTTTACCTCCAGGCCTGCGGATCCACTCAGCTCTTCAGCCCCAAAACCACTGCCTCCCCATCAAGGGGCCTGCTCACTTTACCCTGTGTGACAGTATCAGGGTCAAGTCCACCTCCAGACCACCTGTGATTGTGACAGGGTGGCCGAAAGTGTCCTAATCACCAGCCAAGTTAGCTTCCCGTGACTGTCATTTCCTTGTGGTCCACGGAGTATAGGAACAGACAGCCAGAAGCAAGGATGCTAAGAATCCTTATACATGCCCCAGGAATTGTTTTCTATCGCATGGGGGTGGGGGGGGTGGGGGGCAGGAAGCCCTGAAGGTCAAAGTCCCTTGTTGCACGTGTCCAAGTTAACTTTTACCACTCAATATTTGTTTTAAAGCCTTTGAAACACAAAGGCTCCTGATTTTCTAACAAAACTCAACAATTGTGCAAGCTGGGTTAACCGTTGAAAAAACACGAGGGAGTAGGATTAAAATCTCCCAACGTGTTCTACCTACCACCCTTTCCTCGGTGGCGGAGACTGTGAGGCATAGGATCCTGGCCCAACAAATTAAGGAATGTATTCCTTTTAAGCGCACACACGTTTGAACCAGAAAAAGCTGCGAAGAAGCTAACTCACGATCTTGTTTGACCCACTAGCACAATATCCTGATTATCCACAAGAAGAGGAGGGAGACGGCTCATCAAAGAAAATAAATACAAATGCCCATGTCCGCTGTTCGGCTTTCACGGAGGATCTCGTCCTTTGGCGGGCAAAATGTGACTCGACTTCTCAACTGAATGCTGCCTTCTTTCCAGCCTGGCAGCCAGTGTCCTTTTTCCACGGAGAGGGAGGAAGATTTCCAGCAATGATGCTGCCAACAGACAGAAAGGAGAGAGAGCAGCCCAGAAAGCCTTTTCTCCTTCACTCTTAGGGCCCAGTCCTTGCCAGTCCTGGAAAAGCTTCAAATGAAATGCACCAGTGTGGTGGCATTTTTTTTTTTTTTAATCAGTTAATGGCATTTTGCACCACATCTGCTGATTCGCGTAATGTAAAACTCTTAGCTTCTCCTTTAGGAGGATGTAGCATGCTAAGTAAAATCCCCCTGGGTAATGTGGTCTCCCCTGAATGCTCTGATGTACAAAATCCAACCCAACCGTGTGAGTGCTTCCTGGAAATCAGCCCTCGCTTTCTCAGAAAAGTGCCCAGGAAGGCAGATGGGCTTTGGCAGGAGAAGGTCCCGGTGGCCTGGGCTCAGCAGCCTGACAGTGATTTCCGGTGGCTTTCTCTGGCTTTTGGCATCGTAGGTATGAATATGAAGGGGCTCATCCCTCCCACCCAAGTCATCAGCCTACTAAGTATCTTCATACATAAAATAAGGAGAGAAGGACATGTACGCTAAGGAAAAAATGAATAGATTGGCAAATTTAGCAAAGACAAAACTTTAAAAATGAAGTTGGGTTGAATCTGACTTATAAGATCCTTCCTTCAAGTTGCCTGTAGTAATCACTATGTTTTTGTTTTTTTTTTTTCGTTTAGTCCAATAGAAAGTTCTTTCCTAAACTGAAGTACCACCTTCTATCAAGAGAAGAACAATGAGTAGGTAAGCGTCTGACTCCCGATTTTGACTCAGGTCATGATCACACGATTCATGAAATCAAGCCCCAGGTCGGGTTCTGTGCTGACAGTGCGGAGCCTGCTTGGGATTCTCTCTCTCCTTCTCTCTGTCCCTCTCCTGTCTCGTGTTCTCTGTCACCACCAAATAAATAAGTGAATCAATACATACATAGCGGATCACCTGTCTCTCTCTCTCAAAAAAAAAGTAATTATCTGTACAAATGACAACTCTCCAGACAGCCCCTCCCTACTGTCCCGCCCATCCCAATCCCATCACTCTGTCACCACCAAGAAAAAACATTTTTAAGAGTCTGAACTTACTGTGTATATCACCACCTGAAATGTTAGTTACATGACATCAATGGCTTGTGTCAGTTCCGCCCACCTCCTGGTTCCCAAGATCCAGGGCGGTGCCTCGAACACAACACACACTGGAAATGTTTGCCCAGTGAATCTGTGATGGAGTAAATTAAAGAGGAAGGAACAGCTGGAGCTTAGGAGAGCTCAGCGGTGGCTGGGCCCATCAATCCGCGGCTGCGTGGGTCTACGCAATCTCTGTCTATGCCGCGAGAAGCTGGACCAGACTGGCTCTCTGTTTGTCCTGTCTTTGACGTTCCATGGCCCAAACCTCACCTCCAGAGAGAGCAATTTCCAGGAACTGTCAGTCTGCCATAAGCTCTCCCTCTTTGGGCCTCCAAAGTGCATTTTCTACTCTCAGCACCAAAGTATTGTTTCTGCAAACTCTTACTAATAAGCCTCATCTTTACAAGGTGACTTTTTTTTTTTTTTTTTAATGTCTCCCAGTGCTGGATATATAACAAGTAGAGTGCCCAGTTTGCAAGAACATGGAGACATTGCCAACCTCACCTGGACATCACCTTCCAGAGAGGGGACGTTTCCTAAAAGGAGCATTGACTATATGCTGGAGCTGACCTTCCAATCCACGTGCTCTACCTTTATAGCTGATGAATTTTGCATCAAACAAAATGAAACGTCTTAGCGTTTAACCAGATGTTCTAAGAGGTTTCTCCTCCTGTAGCTTGAATGGTGGCTATTTCATAAAAATTTGGAGGAACAAGTGTTTCCATTATCGAGGATAATTTTAGAACCTGCTAGATAAAATGACTACAATTAGTTTACACGTTGGGTATTCTCTAGTCCAAGTTCACATCCACTTAAATGCTTAAAGTGCTGGCTAATTGCACTCATCTGAACCCAGCAGAATAATTCACCTTCAGGCTTCCAAATCCAAGGCCAATCGGTGTAGATGATGAAATGAGTAGGGAGGCACTCGGGCACTTTTAGAACTGACTGTCCATTGGGTGTGTGATTTGTCCCCATTATATCCACAAAGAACTGTCTCTGGTTCTCTCGATGCTGCAATACGACAAGCAAGGGCCAGGCTGTACCCTGTCCCCATACCCACCCAGAAAGGGGGTCTCCACGCACAGAGCTCCCGCACCGGCACGAGAGGACCGTGCAAAGGCAGCTTATCTATGTAGCAGGACCAGCCTTGAGACAAAGACCTTTAGGGAAAGAATCCTGTAGAATTTCAGAGTCATAAAAAAGATGTATCCTAATTTGAAAGAGCAGCATTAGATTATCATTTGAGGGGCACCTGGGTGGCTCAGTCGGTTAAGCGTCCAACTCTCGGTTTCGTTTCAGGTTGTGATCTCACAGTTTCTGGAGTTTGAGCCCTGCATCCGGCTCTGCCCTGAGTGGGGAGCCTGCTTGGGGTTCTCCATCTCCCTCCCTCTCTGCCCTTCCCCCACTTATGCTGTCTCTGTCTCTCTCAAAATAAATAAATACACCTAAAACATTTTTAATTAAAAAATATTATTATTTGAAAGAATTCGGTATCCATTTTGCTTGGTGTCTCCATGATCATTGGTTATTTTGCAACAAGATTTTGCCTCCAAGTATTATTTACCGAGTGAACTCTTATGAGGGGGTGTCAACGGAACAAAGGAACTTTGGTGTGTAACGTTCTGGGGATTTTCTTTGGATCAAAGTATTCAACATGGAAAAAATAAAGAGGAAACAGTGAATGCCTTTCTCCGTGAAGCATAAAGAAAATTAAAAAAAAAAAGTGCAATTTCACAACCAATTACACTCCTAGCAAAAGCAATTCACAACTGATTATTAGAGAAAGTTCCAACGTTTTAAAGCATAGGTGTGAAGAACTAAGGAAAACGTCAGGCTTGAAGAGACACGGAACCCTACATATTAAGCATATATAGTCTATTTTCATTAGGTGAACCGTGGTTTAGCATTCATGTCAAATTCAAGCATTTTACCGGGGGGAAGACAGCAAACCAAATCACTGAATTCAATTAAAGCGTACAGGTAAATACTTTTGACATCTGGAAGCCTGATATTATTGATTTCATCAAATACATTTTACGTTCCTTCTGTGTTCAAGGTTATATGTCATGTCTTAAACCACCCAATGCCCCATTCTCGGAGCCTCTGTCCATGTTGTCTCAGGGCCTTTGCACGTGCTTACTCACACCTGGATGTTCTTGTGCTCTATACATGTGTGACCTGCCCCCTTGCCTCCTTGAAACCTCTATGCAACTGTCCCTCTTCATGAGGCCTCCCTGACTTCACTGAGAACTCTCATGTTAACGCCACCCCCAAACTCCAGACCCCATATTTTCTTCCTACGGCATTTCCCCTACCTAACACCCAGTAGAATTTCCTTGTTTTGCCGGCTAAACTTTACGGCGAGCGAGCGAGACAAGGGTTTTGTTTCTGCTCTTGTCTTCTAGTTTTTTCATTCCTGTATCTTCAGTACATGAAGTTATTCCTGGGTGTCCCTCACGTACGCTACCTTTGCGGAAGTCAACCCAGTGGGCTGATGTTGGTATTTCGAGGGATTCTCTTGAGAAACATCCACCTTCTTCAAACGTTACTTGGAAGAAGATAAAGACATCTGGAACATGATCACTTCTCCTTCTGGCACCAAAAATATTCGTTGCTACTACACATGTGCTTTTCCAACTTTGGGGATAGAGAGAGTACCATCAGCAGACAAAGACACTGATTACTGGTAGAGCTGCACTGTACCAAACTTCAACGTTACTGTGTTTCTTCAGGACCAATTAGGAAATCTGAAGCTATGTATCCGGTGATTTAGAAGAAGACATGCTGAGTCCAAAGCAACTGGACACGCGAGAAACCCTCATTTAGAATCAACCCTTGCATATTTTCCGACTTGACACGTGGAGGTTTTACCCAATACACAGTGCAGGAACAAACAGCTTCTCTGAAGATGTTTTTCAAAGTTACGATGCTTACTTTTGAAAATAACCTTGATAAACCTGGATCATTCTCCACACTTCTAAATCGGCAACAGGCAATAGTCAGGGGACTCCAGCTAGGACAATCAGACAGAGAGGTTACAGTAATCAAAGAGAGAGCATACATTTCCAGATGATCCCCTCTGATGTATTTATCTTGTCAGTCCTTAATCAAGAAAGAAATTCAGGGTCAGGAGTATAGAAGACCATCAAACATCCTAATACCCTATCTCATACAACAAAGACACACACACACACACACACACACACACACACACACACGCGCGCGTATACATTACTAAACGAAAAGGAAAATTTCCACTATTCCTTACTTAGAAATGTTGGCTAATGGTAACTCATAGCTATGCCAGCATAACGTGGACCACTCAGTTTGACTGAATTTTCATCTCTCGGTCTTATTGTAAACGACCACCAAAAACATCTCCTTATAAAAGATGAAAGCCTGGGACATAAACTCCATGGATATTTTCACACTTTATAGTAGCTTTTGCTATTAAATTGAGTCCCTATCACTTCCTTATTTAAACCTCCCAGGGATGCTATTTTGAAAAGAACCCATTTTTGTTTAAATGGCAGTTTTGACCGATCTCCTTTATTTACATAATGCAAAAATGACTAGACACTCCATTGTAATCAGGATTAGGATTTCAATACTAAATCCCCTAACAGTTACAAATTTGAGATGGCCCTTTACAATCTGTGCCTTAGATTACCGTCCCTAGATTTTTTTCTTTTTTAAAAAATCTGTATCTCTCGCTCACTGCTAATTTGCAGTTTCAATGTCCACATCTAAAAGATGCGGACCATGCCATCAGCTTTGTGGGGTTGGTCGCAGGATCAAAGACAATGTCTGTCAAGGACCTTGCAAAACATCGCACATACAGTAGGTCCTCAGAAAAGGGCTGTTACTAGGGAGATGAATGACCTCGGGATAGAATGTTTCATTTTTTTTTCAGAAGTCAAAAGGGAAAGTGTCTTTCTGTTCAGGGCTTTCAAAACACACAGTGTTTCTTAATGGAATTTATTGCAGAAGTGATTCTTTAAAGTCTAAGCCAATGTGGTAGTGAAATCAAGTGTAATAGAAGACCACCAGAAACGCTGTTTGTCTGTTGAATACCGCGATGTAGACACCTGCACTGATTCCAGGACCGTTTCTTATGAATCGATATGGGATGCTATTCTTGCTGCATATGTTTTCTAACTGGTCGTTATTTTAAAACTTGCTCTATATAAATTATTTTGGGGGCACCTGGCTGGCTCAGTCAGTAGAGGGTGCGACTCTTGATCTTGGGGTTACAAGTTTGAGCCCCACATTGATTACAGGGATTACTTAAAAAATGAAATCTTTTAAAAAAATTCTTTTCACTGTAATATATATTTAAGTTTGTTTATTTATTTTGAGGGGGTGGGACAGAATGAGAAAGAGGGAGAGAAATGTCAGGGCAGAGCCCTACGAGGGGCTTGAACTCATGAACCGCGGGATCATGATTTGAGCCGAAATCAAGAGTCAGTCACTCAACCCACTGAGGCTCCCAGGTACCCCCTACCTGAATGTATTTTAAAAACTTCAGAACTGGAGCTCAGTTAATAATGTGTCCATACTGATTTATTAGTTGTGACAAATTTACATAATAACACAAGATATTCACAGCTGGTCAAACTGTGTGGGTTTAAAGGGAGCTCTGTCATTTCTTTGTGACTTTCCTGTAAATCTAAAACTATCCTGAGAAAAGAAGTATCCTGTAAAAATTAGACCGAACTCTAATACTATTAAATTTCCAGAGCCAAGCCTGTTAACTTGTCTTTGAGAATTGAGAATGAACTTTTTAGAAGAAGTAACATACCCCTATTTATTAAGTCAGAAGTTTACCTTTCTTTACAAATTCTAAGAAATGAGCTTAGCTTTGGTCAAGAGGCCACAGATTTCTAGGTCTTCAACTTTCCATGTATAAATCTTAACGGAAAACTTAGTGCTCTGTGCTTGTGAAACAGGTCTCCCTCAGAGGAAAGGGGAAGAATCTTAACTGCCCACCAAGATGCACTGAGTTTGTTTCATCACTGAAAATGGCCCCAAAAGCCAGATATTGACCATAATAGAGAAGGCTGTAGGAGACAAAAAGGCTGCAGACATGTGGCCCTAAAATGAAATTAATCATTCCTCTGTGATGACAAAGTCAAAGTGGTGTTTCCTAGTGAAGATTCTATCGGAAGAAATGTAACATTTGTTACAACAAGTATTTGTTAGGTCATATGCAAACGTGTGATCAAGGGAAAGACAAACTTTCAGTTTTATCTTTAGGATGGAATGACAGGGAAGAACCATCCTGCTTTACTGAGAGTCAATCCTATACGGTTTGTAACATCAGTTTGTTCATAATTATTTTGCCTACATAAAAAAAAAAAAAAAAGAATGAACCATGGATTTTACAAGGATCACAGGAACAATTTCATATTCCTTTATGAGGACCGTTTTTTGTGTCTCACTCTCCTATTTAATAAAAATGTCATGCATTAAAACAAAACTTTCATTTGCTCCATAAACTACATTTTTTAAAAGAAAACAATGCAAAGGAAGGCAATTCACGAGACAAGCTATGAAGATGGTTTTGTCTGGTCTCTGGTCCTTGAATTCCTCATTTGTGACAGTCATTAGGCAAAGAGACGATGCAATCTGGAACCAGCCTCAGCCTCTAATGCACTAATAATGCCTTTTGACTTATGCATGCAATAAGGAGACAATCACCCGTAATGCAATCTGTTGTATGCATTATTTACACCCTCGAGTGCATTAGGAAGGAATACGAGGATCCAGGGAAAAATCAATGGAGCCTGCTTTTCTGCCCTGTGGGTATCGTTGTGGGTTAGAGCGTACAAAAGGCATTTTCCCTGATAAAGTAATAACACAGACTGTGCTTTCCAACTTTCAATGTGTATATTCATCCCCCTCTCTTCCCACCTCCAGTTCACTGCTGTGTCCAAAATTTGATGCTGAAGACAAGACAGAAACCCTCATCGGCCTCCTTGTCCAGAGGTCCGTCTAAAACGTATCACTCCACTGCAGCGACTTCCTTTACCACTTCTTTTCCATCTCTCCCAATGTTTCTTCAAGTGGCAACAAGTACTTATGCTTCTTAAACCAAACAATTTTATCATGAAACCATTTGTATTAACAAATGAGTTTTGTTTTGTCTTGGTTTTTCTAAGTCTAATTTAGCTGAGCCGATATTCACTCTTATTCCACTGGTCTTCTTACACTTAGGCTGACTCGATTTACTACTGTGGTCATCCACGCATAGTCACTGGCACTAAATGAGAAACACAAGTCAACTTACAAGGACACTCCTCTGGAGATCACCCTGGGAGCACTGAACGTAGGGAAATAGGAGTAACGTAGGGAAACGTAGGGAAATAGGAGTAAGTAAATCTATTGCAACATAGGGAAATAGAAGTAAATCCAGTTTTAAAATTAAGTGCGATCATCACTTGATAACAAAACTTCTGTATTTGAATACAACAATGTGACTTCATTTGAATTTTTCCCTTGTTTCTTGGCCAAGATTACCTCCTTATCCTAACCACAAAGATTGCTTCAAATATTTATATACTTAATGACACAAAATTCCTTGCCTTTTTTTTTTTTTATTCTCTCAACTTGAAAACATCCCCTACGCCTGGAGATGATTCAAGCGATGTCACACTAAAATTTACAATTTGCGACGAGGCATGGTGAAGAATGCCTCTTGATAATTTTTATTCAAAAGTTAGGGATTAAGAAAAAACAGCTCTTCCCAATATGCCTACATTGAAATATGTTACTTTCAGTACAGATAACACTGAAGATAAAGAAAAATATTTTTGAAAACGCTCAAGAGAAAGCATGGTAAGAAATTGAAAACTGCAGACTGAATCCAAGTTTCTCTACCGATTTTTTTTGCTGTAGAACTGGAAGTCAGTCCCTAAGGCTGTGTTTCTAACTTGCCCAAGATCACACACGGGTAGAGGAGCAGGGCTGGGATTTCAGGGGTGTAGAATCGCGAACCCCATACTCAGAACCCCTTGAGAGGCATTTTTCTATTGCTCTAAAATGGTTGAAGACTCAGTCTCTGCTTGATCACTTCACATTTATGGAGGCAACAGGCAGCAAAGAGAGGATGACCATGAGACATACTTTTGGCAGGCATTCTGACGCCACAATTCTACTACAATCAACGTCCGGAACATTATAAGGATCTTTCCTGACCGATCTCTCTTTGTGGCTCCTTACGAAGTTATGCTTGGCCGTTTATAGCCAGCAGCATTTCTTAATCTGTACTGTTACAGAGTTTTGGGTCCTGATTGGACAGCTACCATGGCTGAAGAAAACGGGAGCAAAGGGGATAAAGAAGAAGGAGGGCGTTGGGGGCGAGGCATACAAACACGTATGTTCATATGCGTTGTTATGTGCGAGGAGGGGTGGGGGAATGGGTGTGCCACATCACCTGCTCCTGAAGAGAGGAGCCCAGAATAAATTGTCAAAAGTGATAAATTAGAGATATGGCAAGAAAACAGATTTAAAATTCCACAAAGGTCAATGTAATTGAAGATAAGCCATTACTTTTGTGTTTCCCCTAAATATTTCACATATTTAAAAAAAGTATCACACCGTGTAAAAAAAAATACTTTAAAACTTTAGGAAAATACATTTTTGGAAAATATTTATGGAAATTCTTTTTCAAATTATTTATGGAAGTTTATGTTCCTCAGGACAAGTCATAGGGATGTTTGAAAACCCTGTTTTATTCTAATCAGGAAGCAATCTACTTCTCATATGGTAGGAAGGATAATCTCTTTATGACTAATGAGCTGAACTTACTCATTTGTGATGGAAAGGGTTTACTCACATTTGATGTTAGAAATTACTTCTTCACTCTAAGGGCCAAGAGAGCCTAGAATGTGTTCAAGGCTGGAGTGACTGAGATCTTTCTTCCCCTCCTTTCTCCTTTGCTTCCTGATTAAGGGAATAAGGCCTGCTTGAGGTGAGGAAAGTAGTTAGTTGTTTCTGAAGATATAAAAACTAAAACTGTTTACAGTCAGGGAATTTCAGAACCAGGAGCTATCAGACAACAGTAAGTTTTTCATGAGAAGGTTGAAAATGTGGAGACCAGGCAGGTGAAATTAACCCTTCCTCTCCCAAGAAGTAGCCAAGCCAAGAAGTAGAACCTTGTTATTCGGGTTGTCAATTCACTGAGCTTTCCAGTATACTTGATTTTGTTTTTGACAGCTACCCTGCCTCGATGTCCTAGTGGTGTTTCTTTCAGGATTAGGGTTCTGTTATTTCCACTCAAATCTTAAAACGTGGCGAAATAGAGAAAATTCGGGGAATACGCCCTGGGAGATGGCGGTCTCTGGGGCCTTCCCATATAAGTAACTTGACTTCCAGCTTTATAACACAGTTAGAGCCATTTTCCTGTTCGCTTTTATCTCTGCGTTTCTTCCTCAATAAAGGCCGTCTCTAGTTGTGTTCTCAAGTTTGGTTTCCCAAGTGAAATAAACATCCCCAAACAATAACATTTCACTCCACCCGATAACGAAAAATAAGTAATACCAAAAACATTTCAAAAACAGGAATGTGTTCCGTTTCAGGATGTTATTTTAGGGGGCAGCTAATCAATTTGACCAGCGAACTCAGATTTGAAAATGTTCCCGCTCCTGTGGGAAGGGGGTAGCCCTGTGTTTCTGTACCCACAGGAGTCCTAGGGAAGTCAAAAAAAAGACAGAGACTTCAGTTTTTTCTCGCCCTACAATTCTCACACAATCACAAACACCTCAACGAATATCTCTGCTGCAGAAAGAATAAATGTACCAATACGATCACCTCATCTTTGGATCTTGTTTCTTTTTTTTTAACAGTTCAAGGTACTTTTATATAGCCCTTAACAGAACAGCCCACAGGAGGCAAGAATCTTGTTACATTTGAAAAAACAACGGAGGCTGGCAGGTATTTAAAGAGTGCAATGAAGGTCACATGACGAGTTACTGCCAGGGCCTTGTTTGAACACAGAACCCCTGATCATTCCTGGATTTGACCAAGATTCATTGAGAATCCACCGTATTCGATCCCAGGACAGTCCTGGGCACCTGGAACGCAGTCGTGAATAGAACACCCTTTTTGCTTGCAACACACTTAGTCCACTGGAGGGAGACACAAGTCGGCCAATGATTACAGAACTATGTGAAGAATATACAGGCGCCATTGGGTCACGGAAGCAGGATCAAGATGGCATCTCCCAGATGGCTTTCTAGAAGAGACGGCGCATAGGCAAATCTTGAAAGATGATCGAATGAATAAATGATTGAGATGTAACCAAGCAGAGAGCAGAGAAGAAGGTTTTTGGAAAGGGAAAATGATGTGTCTAGGGGCCACAGCAAGGGGGAGCGTGCCTTCGGGGAAGGGTGAACCATCCTGCGATCAGGAGCAGGGTGGGTGAGGGGTAGAGAAGACACCGCTGTAGACTCAGGACGAAGGACCTTCTGTTCAGAAACAAGCATTTTTCAATTTTCCCTAGAAACCCTAAGGAACCAAGTGAGAATTTTGAGAACAGAGTGGCATAGTTACATTCACATTTTCCAAGATCGCTTTGGTTGCCTGTTGAGGAGGAGTGAGGTGAGGCAGGATTTGAAGCAAGGAATCCATTTTTAAGAGGCCAATACAGGAATCTAGGTGATCAATGATACTCATTGATCTACTGATGATACTCGCTCTTTTAAGAGCATAGTTGATTACTTAAGACCTTCAACTCTTCAATTCTAACCAGGTTTCCCCCCGCCCCAATTCAGCTTCTTGGTTTTGATGGTGCACTGAAGCATGGAAACCCTCTTTTCCTTTCCACCGTCAGACAAAACATTAAACAACTGACTCCAGAAAGTGTTGGGCTGCTTTGTGGCACAAGCAGAAGACTTAAGATGAGGTTTTGTCTGTAAAGTCACAGCTTTTATCATCCGTTGTTCCTTCTCCTTCTTGTGGTTCCTAAATAATTAAGTGAAATCTCCAAATAGAACAAACAAAAGCTCAGCAAAAAGACTTTAAAGGTCAAAAGTGGTTCAACAAAATGATCAACATTAAGCAGAGTTTATGCAATTAGGCACTGGTGTCATTTTAGTTAAAATGTGCCTTTACAGAAAAAAGTGGGGTGAAATTTAAAAATGTAGCCAAGCACATCTTTACTCTCCTCATTATGCTATTTAGGTTCATAATGTGTTGATTTCAGCTATGCAATCCCTTTCAATGATGTAGACTAAGAGAATGTGAAATCACCTTAGATGCAGCTAAATTGTGTTTTCTAGTGTCTAAAGTCCACCTGACAATACCGAGCCTCACTGATAATAGATTTCTACCAGTAAAAATACTGGAGAAGAAGCTTCACGGTCAGTAACGGATGAGATTTCCACAAAGCCAAAGTTATTCAAATCAGAGGAAAGACATGTGATTTCAGAAGATCACATGAAACACTTCATCCCAGTTTTTAATTGATGACCTAAGTTGAGTGAAAATTAATTGGCAGTCTATATGGTTTCTTACGAGCTAAGGGAGTGTGGTCACAGGATGTAGGAAAGGGTTGATGTGATTAGATAAAGCAATCTCTTAAATTTTAAGGCAATTTTCTTAAATAAGAAACGCATTTGTTTTTGTGAATGTAGTATGTGCACCTATGGAGACCTACATCAAATGACATTAAGAATTATGGTCTAGCTATTCCCCGTGACATTAAGAATTACGGTCTAGACCTGGAAGAGTCTCCCTGTATGCCCAGGTACGGTGTGTTGGAAGAAACACTACCACCATCACCAAAATGAAGATGTATCTCCCATTAGTATCGAGTTCAAGGCTTTGGTATTCCATTCACTTACTAAATGAGTACAAAATAAAAATAAAATAGAAATTTTCTTTCTTCTTTTAGAGAGCGAGAGAGAGAGCATGCACAGGGAAGGAGCAGAGGGAGGAGGAGAGAGAATCTTGAGTAGGCTCTGTGCTGAGCATGGGCTCCATCTCAAGATCCTGCGATCATGACCTGAGCTGAAATCCACACTTGGATGCTCAACCGACTGAGCCACACAGGTGCCCCTAAAATAGACATTTGAAAGATGATTTCCTTGGGGCGCCTGGGTGGCGCAGTCGGTTAAGCGTCCGACTTCAGCCAGGTCACGATCTCGCGGTCCGTGAGTTCGAGCTCCGCGTCAGGCTCTGGGCTGATGGCTCAGAGCCTGGAGCCTGTTTCCGATTCTGTGTCTCCCTCTCTCTCTGCCCCTCCCCCATTCATGCTCTGTCTCTCTCTGTCCCAAAAATAAATAAAAACATTGAAAAAAAAATTTAAAAAAAGAAAGATGATTTCCTTTATGATTTTTTTTTTTTCAATCCAAGCAAACATGTTGCTGGACCCTAGGAAGGCTATTCAGAACGATTAAGGATTCCCCTAGAGTGTTTACATAATAGATACTTAGCATAATCATCATCTGAGATATAACTGGCAGTATTTTCTTCTTTTTAAAGAATCACTGGGCTTTTAGAGTGTTTATTTATCCAGATATGCAATAAACTATTTCTAAAGTTAGTCTAAGATGGGAAAAATGACATCTGGCCAAGTACTAAGAAGGATTAGCTCATTCACAAATTTATTATCTCATCCTTGTTAATAAAGAGAAAAATGGTCCTCAAATCATTGTCAAGGGAAGAATAAAATATACAATGAGTAATTTAAAAGCTGAAGCCAAGGCATAATCTTGAAACATGAGTAAGGTTTTACTGTGATTCGTCTCCATAGGAAAGTGCTTTAGATAGCATTTTAGAATCTTTCATTATGAAATATGAAAAGGTATCCATGATATAGTTGAAAGAACCTCACTCATGTATTACTTTTTTAATGACAGGAGAGGCTCTAAATAAAGATTATAAATAGATTGCATGTACCAATGGCACCCTCTCCCAGTCTCTAATATATCTCAACTTTGAGTCCCTGTGTCATAAAGCATATGGTGAATATTTATCTGCTATAGAAAATGGAAAAATTCTTCTCTGTCCAACAACTAAGGCATACAGATGTGTAAAATTTTTCAACCGGGCTAAAAGCTTCATCCTCTTACTTACAAACTGTTCATGAAAAGATTCTGAATATTATGTTATCTTTCTATAACAGTTGTGTTACTTTGCTAACTCAAGACAATCATTAATGATCCTCAATGAAAAGTTTTAGTAGACAGCAAAAATCAATTTTGAGTTTTAATAGTTTTCTATAATTTTAATAAGATTACTAAAATAAATTTACAAAGAATCTTTGTGCATTAATCACAAGTAAGGCCCATGTATTTGAAGTCCGTAAAAACAATCCTTGGAGCATGACATATGGAGTTGTCAATGTGAAATATGTATCAGTTGCAAGCTAAGCATTATGTGGTATCAGCCTTGTCATTAATTATTAATAGTGACAGCAAAAGGGATGGTCACTGGGAAACGCAAACGTTTTCAAATGAAGGGATCGTAATAGGGATTTATTGGTATCTAAGAGCACTTGTTAAAATGTGTAATTATAAATCATGACACTATTTTTCATATGCCTGAATTTGAACATTTCTTCATCAGTAAAGGTTTCGGGGCCCCTGGGCGGCTCAGTCGGTTGAGCGTCTGACTTCAGCTCAGACCATGATCTCACGGTTCTTGAGTTTGAGCCCCACATCGAGCTTTCTGCTGTCAGCACAGAACCTGCTTCGGATGCTCTAAAACCCCTCTCTCTCTGCCCCTCCCTGCTCGTTCTCTCTCACATACATACATACATACATACCTACATACATACATACATACCTACATATATACATACATACAAATTTAATAAAAGCTTTGAATAAAAAATAAGAGTTTTAAAAGCCTTCCTATAGACTCATTAGTTGACCCTGATAGAAAGCATTATATTTGTGGTCACATTTTCAGTGTTAAATTCTTTGGGGTTCATGATCAATTTGGGGCTCATGTTTGAAACCATAGTTTGCCCACGGATATATGTAGTAGATCTCTATCAGCACTTACAAAGATTCCCATGATACATATGCTTTAATTGCTTTGGAGGAGAATGGCTCAGACCTGTGGACACAAATGTTCTTCAAATGAGAATCTTACTTGATTGTATCCGAGTCCATCTTTTCTAACTGGCCATTCCATTGTCTTATTTTCATTTGTCCAGGAATGGGACTCTAAAGTAGATGTTAAGCGATTATTCCTAAGATTCCACCTAGGATCCCAGAAAGTGAATTTTGCCTAAGCCACGGAACCTACCTTTGAGTAAGACCACTACAAACACACCTTACCAATTTGATGAAAATCCATCTAACCATGCAAAATTAATGTTGTTTATATTAAAATAGAAGCAACCTTGAAGAATGGCAATGTTGAGATTGGGATTCTACATCCACTAAAGGTTTACTACTGGGCATTTGGGCAAGTAAAGAAGATGAATAAGTCCCATGAACAGCATGGCCATGCCACGTAGGGTACGCATGTCTCAGAATGATCTCCTTTTGACATTTGTACAAATTAAAACAAGTTTTAATACGGCTTTCATATGGAAATAAATTTAAATAAAGAAAATAGCCAAAGAAAAGACAAAGCATAACATTAGTGCAAATCTTGTTTTGAAAATGACATCCTTAATAGGGTGACCTTCCCCCCCCCCCCAGCTAATCTATACAGGAAGATTTCTTTCTACCTACAGCTGAGACATGACAGGAATGTTGAAATGATGCGAGATTAAGGAAACCTCATACTTTCCCACGTTAAAATTCAAGAAGATCACAACCGCATCCGATAAGCTGTACATTCCCACAGTTCCTAACAGAGACCTAGTCTTAAGAGGTGCTCACAGGATTTGTGTTCATTAGATGACATGTAGGGAAGGGGCAGGTGTCACTGAAGGTGACACCAATTCCATTGTGTTTGGTACAGCACAGTCTCAGTTTGAAAGACCTCAGGGAAAGTCTGACAACTCCATATTGTGACTTGGAAATAAATTAGTGAGGTGTCTGGACAAGAAGGAAGACAAAACCCAAACCTTCCCTGCAGGTACATCTTTTCTGCATCCCAACCCCTCATTTATGAAGATGCTCCCAGTCTTGGACAGGGAGACCTATCGGAAGGCAGAAAAACGTGGCATTTGCTCTGAAAATGTCAAGAAACCCACTTGACATAAACTTCATAACCTCAGCCTTATCCCCCTAAATTCATCATTCAAACAGGGGAAGCCACAAGTTAATGACCTCTCCAGGCAAACAAGGACAGCTTAACTAGGTCACAAGAAAATACGAGAAGGAGAGTCCAGCATCTTCAAGAAGAAAATCTGATTTTTGAAAGAGCTGTCTAGTGTGAAGACAGTGCAATGTGGTATATTTTCCCCTTAAAGTGCAAGAAAGCTTTAAAAATCAGAAAAGTGAGTAAATAATAAATCCATAACAATTGTAGCTCAGTTATTAGCGTAAAGCAGGAAGAGTCACGATAGATACAGGAAGTTGAGTTAATGCTGCATGTTAGTTTAGGCAAGGATGGTAAGCATACAAATGATGTTCTACCGAAGAAAATTTGGTGTCCCAGGGGTGCCTGGGTGGCTCAGTTGGTTAAGTGTCCAACATTGGCTCAGGTCATGATCTCACAGTCTGTGGGTCTGAGCCCCGCTCTGGGCTCTGTGCTGACAGTTTGGAGCCTGGAGCCTGCTTCAGATTCCGTGCCTCCCTCTCTCTCTGCCCCTCCCCCACTCGTGTTCTTTCTCTATCTCTCAAAACTAAACAAACGTTAAAAAAAAATTTTAAAAAAAGGAAAGAAAAAAAATTGGTGTCCTAGGGGCGCCTGGGTGGCTCAGTTGTTTGAGCATCTGACTTTGGCTCAGGTCATGATCTCACGGTTCATGAGTTTGAGCCCCTCATCGGGCTCTGTGCTGACAGCCCAGAGCCTAGAGCCTGCTTCGGACTCTCTCTGCCCCTCCTCCACTCGTGCGCTGTCATTCTCTCTCTCTAAAATAAACATATATTAAAAAAAAAAAAGAAAGAAAATTTGGTCTCCCAAAGCCTGAGGCATGAAAAGAACCACATGCATCACGATCATTCTTGACTGAAGTCAATCAACAAACGGTCTATAACATGTCTCTTAACATCTTCTTGGGATGACACTACCTGCTTCGTGAAATAAAATTTTTATCAGGAAGCTTTCTGTCAGGTAAAATTAAAAAAAAAAAAAAAAGAAATGAGTACTTTGGAAAGCTGTTATTCTGGATTTTTACACAAAAACAAGATTTATACAAGATTCCGCTAAGCCAACACACTCTTGCAGTTTCACGTAAATCAAAGGGCTGAGCCTCTAGAGGTTTGTCTGAAACTGAACACGGAGTTTCCCAAAGGTGTTCAGATCAATCTCGGGCCAGCATGCCGAAACGCAAACTGAAGTAGGTGACTCAGATACCTCAATAAATGTAAAATGGGACGCCAAACTGCTTTTGAGATGGTTTACTGTGTAGTAACACAACATAAAGGTATCGACTGATGATCTCAGACATACAGCAGATACCCAGAACTTACGTAAACACTAAGCCACAAGAGAAAATAAAAGATACGAGTAAGAACAGCCACTCATTACTAACCCACTTACTAGTGATTTCTTATGAGACAGGATTTAAGACTTTTAAAAGTAGGACTTGGTAGCATGCGAGTTTTCTAGTTTGTGATGTGCCAAAATCCTTCTTAGTGTAGTCAAATGAGCAGTGGATTAGAGCTTAGAGTTTGCTCTTAGCTTCCTGTGGGCCCCTTAATGAACCTGGAGTAAAATCCTCCAAATCCTTATCTTACCTTGTTTTCTTCTCTGTAAAGCTGAACAGAGGAACAGTACCTCAATCTACCTCACAGGGCTCTTATAAGGAATAAAAATTGTGATAGCAATTTGCCAATTTTTGTATAAATCCACTACAATTAATGTAGAAGGTGGTTTTTCATGTAGACATATGTGAGATTGAAAACCCAGAAATAAATATGTCCAACTCATACTGTAAAACGATGCTTTCTGATTTAGCAGTTCAGAGGTAGAGTCATGGGGGCACCTGTGTGGCTCAGTTAGTGAAGCATCCGACTTTGGCTCAGGTCGTGATCTCACGGTTCATGGGTTCAGGCCCCATGTCAGGCTCTGTGCTGACAGCTCAGAGCCTGGAGCCTACTTTGGATTCTGTCTCTTGTGCGCGCGCTCTCTCTCTCTCTCTCCCTCTGCACCTCCTTAGCTTGTGCTCTCTTTTTCTGGAGAAAGAAGCTCTTTGTGCTGTTCTAAGTCGAAAAAGGCAGCAACATGCAGGTTATCATCAGGAGGCCAAAGGAGAAAACAAGGTCCTAAATTTGAAGAGACCTGTGAATCATCAGCTACGGCAACACTCTGTCTCATTCTGGCTCTTCCAGAAGGGTGGGAGGGAACTGAAAACAACGCAGGCAGAGCAGGTGATCAGGGAAGACAGACTAGTTTCTCTGTGAGGACCAATCCTAAGAAATTAACCTCTTTTGGTCTGGGAAATTAATACATACTGTAAGTTCCACTAAGCAACCTTTATTATTTACTACTGTATCCATAAGCCTTGTACCGAGTGAGTTTGCTGATGTTCAACCATATCTGAACTATAAAATTTGCAACTTTCTACGGTCCAACCTAAGAGTTTGAGCTCCTATTTAAAATCTATTAAGTGAACGAATTAACCTGGTTGTTTTGGCTGACGTCTTTCACGGTACATTGAACGTTCTGATCCATGCGGAAATGCGCGTGTACTCATGAACACTTTCATATGCTCCGTTGCCCTGCTCTGATCAGGCTGCACGCTGGTAAGCTTAAAGCCTCCCAAACTTACAGGAATCACTTATTCTACGCCCACGTATACAATCTGGGATGAATATAAAACTGGTCTGGGATGAGCAATGTTGTCCTCAGGGGGCCCTGCTGGTAGAGACGGGATCTCCATAACTGAAGTAAGCGACGATATTAACCACGATCATTTGTACCCACATAGGACTTGAGCTCGTCTTGAATTATGACTACATCTGTAGGTAGAGTGTGTGGGAAAGGCATTTTTAAATGCCCAAGGCCTAA
The DNA here is from genome assembly GCF_027475565.1 of Acinonyx jubatus. Taxonomy (NCBI): domain Eukaryota; kingdom Metazoa; phylum Chordata; class Mammalia; order Carnivora; family Felidae; genus Acinonyx; species Acinonyx jubatus. The sequence goes on along the minus strand of NC_069393.1, from coordinate 13,390,449 downwards.
CTGTGTGTGTGAGTGCGGGGGGTGGGGCGGGGGGGATACCCAGGCAGCTACTGTTGCCCTAAGAGAAGTTTCATGTTGGAAAGTAGAGGCAAAACTTTTGACAAATAACATGAGATTTCTGTTCAAACACCCAAAGTATAAGTTTAGCATATAAAATGTATTCTCTGTACACAGAAAACCTTACAGGTTTAGGGAGTACAAAGGGCCTAGAAAGCCATCGTAAATTTTTTTTTTAAGCTTATTTATTTTGAAAGAGAGAAAGAATGAGCATAAGAGGGGCAGAGAGACAGGGGGGACTAAAGACCTGAGGAAGGCTCCAGGCTGACAGCGGAGAGCCTGACGCGGGGCTTGAACTCACGAATTGGGAGACCATGACCTGAGTAGAAGTCGGATGCTCAACCGACTGAGCCACCCAGGAGCCACAAAGCCATCAAAGTTTTTAAAGGGGAGATAAACTGAGCTTAAAGAACATCGGTTTTAGTTATTCCAACATAAAGCATTTGTAGCATACATGGGGTCATCCTAATTTCAGCGATCACCAATTCTATTTTCACACTTTAAGCAAGCTTTGAGCACATGTAACATCCAGAATTAAAAGGACTAGGCACAGAAGAGGGTACACTATAGCAAAAATTAATATGAATCAGTTTAGTTGTTAAATATCATTTAAACTGAAAAAGAATGTTTCAGTAGCTGCTCGTCTATTTTGGAGCTGCCTTCCATAAAGACTGCTCAGTCGCTCAGAAAACAGATTAAAGAAATGCTATTTGGTGTGCTTATGAGCATAGCATACACACATATACAGATGTTTATACTAATTTCTACATTTTCATGGAATTTATGCCACTGGAGTCAATTACTATGTCTTGAAGGCACAGCATATGAATAAGCTATATTTTAAAATAAACACACAGGGGCACCTGGGTGGCTCAGTCAGGTAAGCTTCTGACTTCGGCTCAGGTCATGACCTCGCGGTTCATGGGTTCAAGTCCCGCTTTGGGCTCTGTGGTGATAGCTCGGAGCCTGGAGCCTGCTTCGGATTCTGTGTCTCTCTCTCTCTCTCTCTCTGCCCCTCCCCTGCTCATGCTCCATCTCTCTGTGTGTCTCTCTCTCTCAAGAGTAAATATTAATTTTATTAAAAAACAAATTAAAAAATAATAAAGTAAAATAAAATAAACACACAACTAATTTGGCAGAATTACTTCTCAAATAGCAGTTGTGAAATATACTGGTGAAGGTCTAAAGGAAAAAATATATATAAATGGCTGTAAATCAGAGAGCACAGAAAAGAATACTTTAACCATTGAGTTTCTGAGCATACAGACGCGTCATTACGCCATTTCTATTAAGGTAAATGGACACATGAAGCCAAGGCCGACTGCCGTGCTAATTTAAAATTGACACAAAACAAAACCAAAAAACAAAACCTCTGTTTCATATAAAGGAAAGGGACGGTGGCATCTCGTGTTGATTTGGGAGGTTAAATACCAGTATAAAGTCACGTCACTTTTTCTTACAACCATTCATTGACTTCTTGTGGATCATGTGGTATGCATCTGTGACATGTTAAGAATATTGTAAAATCTAGCTGTAAAGAAACTCATTTGAACATGCACTGGGAAAATGATAAACCTAATCACAATTTAATATAACCTCCTATGAAAGAACTTGTTACACAGACTTTCATTTTCGCAACAATGTAACAAAAGGACTCGAATTATTTTGCTCTTGCGCTTTTGTCTAAACTCACTTGTTATTGTAACTGCGCTAAAATCGAGAACTCCTCTGTATGTTCTGATTGAGGGCATTCCAGGAAAGGACATCCACCAAGGAAGACCCCCTCTATAGGAAAAGGGTTCGGTATGAACAGAGCTGCGAAGCACTTCTCACACAACTGTCAATCACTCACCAATTCCCACGGGGACACATTCATACACATAGTAACAGCAGTCCATGATACTATAACCCACTGCCTAACTGCAATAACGAGAATAAAAGAAAATCAATTAAAATGCAGGTGGGGTTTGGTTTCCAGAAAATTGTTGGATTTGATCTGTATCCACCAAAGCAGCTCATTTGCGAAGGGGAGGAGGATGGCATTTGTATTTTAAGCAGATTGAATACAATGCTCCTTTCAATGGAGTTTTTATGGTGAACTTCAGTGTATTGTGACCCATTTATAAACAGACCAAGGGCAAAGCTATCCGGGAAATGTGACGAGTATCCGCCAATAGAAAATACATCAAAATAGAGCATCACTAAGATGGAAATACAAATTTAAGCAAGATGGTTTTTAAGAAGTTTGCAAAATGTTGACTGCATGCCTCACATTTTTAAGAATGTTTCAGTTGGGGGGAGGTGTGCCTGGGTGGCTCAGTTGGTGAAGCGTCCGACCTTGGCTCAGGTCATGATCTCACAGTCTGTGGGTCTAAGCCCCGCTCTGGGCTCTGTGCTGTCAGCTTGGAGCCTGGAGCCTACTTCGGACTCTGTGTCTCCCTCTCTCTCTTCCCTTCCCCTGCTCACGCTCTGCCTCTGTCTCAAAAATAAATAAACATTACAGAAAAAAAAAAAGAATGTTTCAGTTGGGGGCAGCTGAGCAGTTCAGTCTGTTAAGCCTCTGACTTCAGGTTGGGTCATGATCCCATGGTTTGTGGGGTCAAGCCTTGTGTCAGGCTCTGTGCTGACAGCATGAAGCCTGTTTGGGATATTCTCTCTCTCTCTCTCTCTCTCTCTCTCTCTCTCTCTCTCCTTCATTCTTTGTCCTCCCCATCTCCAGCTTGTGTGCACAGTCTCTCTTTCAAAAATAAACATTATATATATATATATATATATATATATATATATATATATACACACACACATAAAGAATGTTTCAGTTGTGTGACGTGAGGAACACATGATGTACGTAAGCCATCCCCATTCATAATCTAGAACAATGGTTACAAAGACGGTTATGGAATGGATGGGAAAGAGGTGCCTGGACTTACAGTACAGATCATGTGAGGATCTCTCTCTAGTCCCCGCCGCCTCTTCCTGTCTGGGCTAAACTTCCTCGTTCTCCCAACGCTGCTCTCGAGGACCATTTCCAGGCCTATCCCTGCGTTAGTTGCTTCCTTCTTGACCCTTGTGCGTGGTCCTGTCCTCGCCGCGCTGGGGCACTGGGAAGTAAGCCTGGAGCCCGGGTGTGGGTTTTCCAGGTGGTTCTTCTCGCAACAGATGGGGCTTCCGTGGTCCCCGAGACCTCCCGCCACTAGTTTAGTCAGCTACCTGCACGCCACCGAACATTAGTTTTCAAACGTGCTCCCCATATTGTTGACGCACAGTGACTCTGGGCCGATAAAGATGCCATTGACCATTTGCATTGACGCGACTTCTATTGATCAACAGCAGAAGCACAAGTGTCATCTACCGAGGTCATCTCGCTGGTTCCAATGTTCACGGCTTCCCAGCCCTGTGCTGTTTCACAGACGGTGTTAGGGCATCGCTGCAACGCGTTCATCACTGTACCGTGGAAGCCACATCTCTTGGCGTTACCAGGAAAGCTGGCAAGCAGGGCAGGGCCAAGTTCAAAGCCCTGTTACCTAACCCTGAAGGACAACTTTCCAACTTCACTGAGGTTCACCCAGACCCCAGAAGAGGCCACACAGCATGGCAGTAAGTATTAGACTCAGGGATTAAGAACAACAGATGTTAACACGAGCTGCGTCCCTACCGTGAGGGGAGGTGACGGCGAATGTGTGACATCAACTGAGACGATCTTCCCCAAAGTCCCATTCTGTCATCCACGACAGGGCGGATCACAGAAATATCAGTGTTTGCAAGGTCATGGGTAATCATGCAATCTAACATCCTTGTAATATAAACGCGGAAATGAGCCCAAGCAGAGCCCCCAGATGGCTGCATGGCTTTGCTCAAGGCCACACCAAAAGCAAGGACTGGTGGTCTGTCTCCTGTCCATTCCACACGACATGAAGTCGGAAAAACGATGGGAACGTGAAACGCTTCCCCACCAGGTCGCTTCAGTACGGTCTGCAGTTACCACGGCTCCTCGGGGCTGCAAGTGAAAATGTGACCGTGGAGGAAAACATTGCAGAGCAACGAAGAACAAGGGGAAAAACAATCTCCTTGATAAGACGGCTGACGGACGCATGTGGAGCGCTTGGGCACCTGAGGACACTGAGCCCTGCAGACGCTTCTGCCGCTGCTGGGGTCTGCCTGGGACAGACCCCCCACGTTCTCTTCCTCTCTCTTTCCACTTCCACCCGGTCTGTTCCAAGAGCGTCTCCTGGCAAGAGTTAGGGGGCACGTCCCACAATGGTCCAACGGGGAAAATGCTCTGTGCTCACATGGAAACGTGACTCTCTGGTGGTCGAATCTGTCACATCAAGGGTTTCAAAGTCAAGGTGTCTCCTTTGTCACCTAAAGCCACTCTGTGATTACTAATGATGATTCTGAGTTGACAGGGGTCGGGAGGCCAGAGTGTCTCAGGGGTGTGGAATGAGCTGAAGCCACGGGAATTTCAGCAGGATTTCATTATCAACAGAAGGGTTATATAAGCTGGTTATATGAACACAAGTTAATAAGAACTACCTTACATTGTAGATTTATAAAGCAAAAAAAAAATAATAAGATTTAAAAATACAAGCTAAAATGAGCTATGGGGGAACTGGCTGTCAGTTAAATGGCATTTCTGAGCAAGATGTTTGAAGATTAAATGATTCTTCAAAAAAAAAAGGGGGGGAGGCTTAATGCAATCTTTTTTCTGAAAATAAAGCCTCATTCCCCTTTTTATGCATGTGGAATGGAAACCATGAGTAATCAATATAAACAATATTAAGCATTATAATACAATATCAGAATTTTAAACCAAATGATAAACTTCACGGATTTTATTTGACCATTATCTATTTACTTTACTGCTTTTCCTATTCCCTTCTTATAATTTATTTTAAACCTCTGAATTGTAATCACAGCTTTCTTTGGCAAGGGAGTCCAAAAGAACAGCATAAACAATCTGATATTGATCCATGAACACAGGATCCAAGAAACAGTCTGCTCATTCAGCTGTCTGCATTAGCCCTTTAATATGAGAGCCCCCACAAAACCACTGTATCAGCAAACTAAAGAGAAATATACATTCAAGCAATCATCATGATTCCTTGAAAATCTAAAAGGTAAAGTATTCTAAATGTGAAGTTTCCCTTATACAGCTAGTATATACTGCAGATATAATGTATATATTTAATACAGTCAATCTACCTATCTAAATTTATTGCAATGAACAGGGAACTAACTTGACCAAATGCCATACCTGGAGACACTGTATCAGTACACATTGGTGGGCACTCCTCCTTTGGCAATTTGGTATTGTGCTTTTAGCCAGCCTAAAGGCAGTTTCTTACTCAGTATCTTGGAGATTTTCAGTTGACTTGATTGAACTGTTAATAGAGAGTCTCCATTGATGTGAATGTAAATAAATGCTTCCCAGTAACACGAAGGAAGTGTAGTGCTCTATGATGCATTCACATTCGGAAGTTGCCTACTTTAGAAGAGTTATTTTACTTTACTTTACTTTACTTTACTTTACTTTATTTTATTTTATTTTAGAGAGAGAAAGAGAACACATGCCAGTGGGGGACAGGCAGACGGAGAGAGAGAACCTCAAGTGGGCTTTGCGCTGAGCATGGAGGTGATACGGGGCTCGATCCCATGACCCTGGGATCATTACTTGAATTGAAATCGAGAGATGGACGATCAACCGACGGAGCCAGCCAGGGGCCCCAGAAGTTGACTATCTAAAAACTAATGAGATCACAACGTAACATTCTAGACAAATCATTGGCTTCTAGACACGTTTTATGGAACATGATCACAGCGTCCTCTCCAGAGAATCTAACACTATGTCCAATCTGTACGCACCACAGTATCACAGCCTGACACATTTAATGACTACCCAGAGTTATGGCAGAGAGAACTCTTGGTCCCTACTCTTTGAGCCAGGTAGCAAAAAGATCATTTGGTTCCCTAACTGAGAAAACACACACAACAGACTCTCAACAAAAATGGGACTTCACAGAAGTAAAGCCAATCCCGGTGAGGGCCACAGAAAAACATGTTAGGAATAAATGAACACTAGTTAAGGCTTTTGTTACATGCCTGAAATAATTCGCATTGATTTTATGAAATTATACAAGCGTCACAGACAGGGAGCTGTTAAGATTTCAGATGATAATGAACAACCAGCCAAAAATTACTTACTCGGTTGGATAAGTTGGAAGTAAGCTAACAAATCCTTTTATCCTTCTAGAACTGTGATGTTTTGACCCTCCGATGGAAGTGTAGACCATCAACCTTTTCCTTACTATCAATATACAGTCATGATAATTAGTGTCATACAGCAATACATAGGGTCCTTAAAAGGAACTCATTAGAATAGGTAAAGTGGCTTGGCTATCTGAGGTGTCCAGTGTCCAAGAAGTAGGACAAATCTTGAAATAATTAAGGTCAGTCTGTGCAGCTCCAAATGGTTCACAGAAACATACCAGCTTTTAACACTAACCTAGCAAAGATGAATGAAATCCCTTGCTTAAATGACAATTTTAAGTCATTTAAAGGATTCTAGCATGTGCCTCTTGTAACTGCCCGCAACTAACTTCACATTCAGATGGAGACTCTATTTTTAGCAGACACGTTCACCCACCCTTTACGTGCATGGACCCAGCTGGCCACATGTAGACAGGGGAGCATAACTATGGACACAGCCCTTTTTCACACTGGAAGAACCAGACAAACTTCAATTCTAACAGTTAAGTGAGCAAATTGCTATACTATGAATATGTTATTTAAAAGAACACAAACAGAAGAAATGAGTTGAAGTTAACACTCCCAGTAAACAATGACATTTCAGATTCAATTATACTGTACAAATAAAGGCAACCCAAAATGGATAAAACTAATTATCTCTGTAGTGTAACATCAAATCAATCTGTACTGTCTAGGCTTTCAATTTTAATAAACTAAAGGAACATTTGCTTACACTTATAGATGTATATACATAAAATCTATGTGATGGGGTGGCTGTGAAAGAAAAACACACAAACAATTGCTAGAATACAGAGATAATTAGTTTTATCTAAGTCAGAAAAGCTGATACGTGCAGATATTTCTGTAACACCAGAAGCCTAATTAAAGAGGAGATAGCAGCTGAACTGTTTTAAATTTAAAAATTATTAAATGGCTGAAAACGATCAGGTCAATTAATTATATTCTTCTTCTCTTTTCTCTCACTGTGACCCGAAAGTGAGGTATCACAGAAAACGACAAAGGGGACAAGCCATCCTTTCCACGGTTTGGGATGCCAAACGACAATTAGGTTTAGGAGGTTACAACACCAAGCCTCAAGCAGGTATGGTAGAGTTTCCAGACATCGATCACCTTGCTTGTCCTCCAGAACAGCCAGTTAATTTAAACATCAAACCAGCTCTCTGTCCCATCTGTGTAAGTGTCCAGGGCTGTGCATCATATATTAATCATTTTATTTTCAACTGTGGTCAGCTAATTGCATTATACAGGCTGCAGATAAATACTTAGGAGGGGTCTGTTTTGCCCTGATCACAGGAAGTAAGAAAATATGCCTTCTTTGTCCTCAACTGTCAAAGTTATATTTGGCATTTTAGCTGTCTGGGGCAGACACCTCATTCTCTGAAGCAGTTTTCATTCCTCCACAAAAAGCATCACATAGATTCAGAGGGACATAATGCAGTGTGGGATGGAAGGATGGGTGCTGAGTTACAGGAAGCCCTGAGTCTCAGCCCCAGCTTTGATGCTAACTAGATGTTTACTGCTAGGCAAGTGATCTACCCTAACAGTTAGCATCCCCATTTCAAAAATGAAGACACTGAAGCAGAATCTTCTTAGACACTTGACTAACTCAAAAGGCAGTTTATTTTGCCTCTGGATGGGAGAAACACGCGTGAAACTTACAAACACATCAGTGGGTCTCTACCTGGGCTACTGGTTCCCATCAGCAAAGGGGATTTAAATATTACTTCTCCCTGGCATTCAGCTCTGAACAATTAAAGATGATTCCCCTGTGGGTGGAGCCCTGGCGTTGGTGGGTCTTAAAAGCTCCCTGAATAATTCTAACATCCAACCAGTTTAGAGTGGTCTGCCCCTCCCCCCCGCTCCCCAGGGCACCCCGCCCCCTAGGGCTCAATCTTGGGCATAGATGTTGTTTTCTACGTGTTCTAGAATTCTTCATTTCCCCCCAAAGAAACCACAGCATCAGCCTTGGTCGCTCGGTACCCTGCCCTCTGTGAACTAGACCAGTTGAAAGCATATTTGCAATCTCTACTTTTTTTTTTTTAATTTCACAATCTTTGATTTCAAATCCTTTTCTTTTTGATCCTTATCAAATTTACATTTTTTTTTTACTTTTTACATTTTAATTTTTCTATTGCCTTGATGGTTGCCTTTTCAACTAAGTTAACCTCATTCGAAAGCTTGCCTAATTACTGATAACCAAGAGAAAGAAGCTTTCTCATAACAGAAACCGCTCTATTCAGATGCTTCAAAGTTTTGTTTGATGTGAACTGGCGTGTGAGACACAAGCCATTTAAAATTGGATTCATTCTGTATTTCTTTCCCTTCTTGAAAAAAATGACTCACCTAGGTTCTGATTTGTGCAGTCTGCTTGGTAAAATACAAAAATTCCTTAAGATGCCCATTTTTGCTATATCCGGACATCCTGTTTTTTTTTTCTTCAAAAAACAATTCTGCCTATCTAGCATTGAATTTGTTAATGTTTCTTTTGAAAATGAAAAATAATTCTTGAGATAAATTTGTGTGAAAAAGACATGACAGGAATTTTCAGACCCGTTCACAGGAATATAATGGAACCTGAGACATGCTCATAAGGTTATCTTTGGCCAGCATTGCTCATTTTCTTTCTACTTTCCTATACTTTTCCAAGGCTTGATAGCACCCACAATTTTTATGATTTTTTTATAAGAAAAGATATTCCTACTCTTTCTTAAACACCATAGAGTTTCCAAGAACGGATTAGGTACCTAAAGAGAAAGAGTTAACCAACCACACGTCATCATGTTTATTTCAACAAATTTACTTTTTGGATGCAGCAGACCTAATAGATAATAATTAGCTCAGATGCTGTAGCAAGCACTGAAATGTTCATCAAAAAGCAGGCCCTTGTTAATACACCGGGTAGAGTGAGTCACACGGCAGCCTCTACAGGATGAAAAGCTTAAGAAACGGTCCCTGACTTTAATTTAAAGACCCTCCCATTCATTTTGGAGATGACACAGTAGAGCATAAAACCTTTCCGAGGAGTGGCACAGACTCACGGTGCCGTGGGTGTGAAGACGGCTCCTCAGGGAGGCCCAGTTGGTCCTGACAAGCAAAATGAAGCAAGGGCCTCTTGCCTGGGATCTGAAAAAAGCAGGGGGCCATCCAGGTGGAGGTGTAAGGGCAGAAATCAGAAATCAGAATGGCATGGCGGCGGGGGCTCGGGGCAGCAGTGGTGCCCTGGGATGATGGCTCAGGTACGGGGTGGGTATGTTTGAGAGGTCTGGCCAAGAGGTTTGTAAAGAAAGCGGAAGAACACGTTCCGAATCCCACGTTCTTTCCCACAGCTGCTCAACCGCTGATGGACAAAGCAGGGGCGACAGGGTGAGGTGCCCTCGCAGGGCCATGCCAGGTAGTCAGGCACTTACAGGCTGCCAGGGGGTGGAGAAGCGAGGACACGGAATTCATGAGGGAAGACCCACGGAGAAGTGAGGAGGACAGCCAGCCTCGGCCAGTGAGCCGTCCGTAGGCCATCGGAAGCTCCAACCTCGTATTGATGAAATAACTCGAACCTTGCAGAAGCAGTTACACGATTAGCACCAAGATGTCCCGTACGCTCTTTCCGGATTACCCTACCTCATGCGGTCCTCGAACACGTTGCAAGGCGGGTGAACGGTGACTGGAATGATGAAGGATCCGCCTTGTGGGGAGGCGGCTGGCAGTGTGGACTGGGGCTGCTTACCTGGAACTCTTTCGTTTTCGTCTTTGACACAGAGAACGTGACTGGGGGAGGAGCAGAGAGAGAGAGAGAGAGAGTGGGGGACAGAGGATCCGAAGCAGACTCCAGGCTCTGTACTGCCAGCAGAGGGCCCAACGTGGGGCTGAACTCCTGAACCTCGAGATCATGACCTGAGCCGAAGTCCAACGCTCAGGGGACTGAGCCACGCAGGGGCCTCTGTTCACTTTGAACTTCTGTCTCAACAGCTCCCTCCCAAGCTTTCCGTCTACCTCAGCTTCTTCTTACCTAGAGATACTCTCCCTCTTCGCCCTGTTGAGCAAAGTGGTCCTGAAATGGGGGCAAAGAGCGGGGGTTATCAGACGCAGAATGCTCTCGCCCAGAGTAAAATACTTCATAGAGTAGTAAAAATATGTCCATTATGTGCTATCAGAATAAATGATTCCCACTCCACCGAGAGAGTGAAAAAACAGAAAACAACTCCTATATTCTGAGCAAAATCCTACAACGTGTTTCTCTCGGGACCGTGCTTCTGAAACTTGAGTATCCGTCAGAAAGGACCGGCGGGTTTGTTAAGACAAAGGGACTGCTTGCTTCGCTCCCAGAATCTCCGACTCAGTAGGTTTGGCGGGGAGCTCAAAACTTTCCATTTCTAACAAATTGTCAGGTGGATGGTGATGCTCCTCAGGGACCACCCTTTGGGAACCACTGCCATAGGGCCTGCCGATGAAGAGAATCCACGGATTGTCTCTAGTAAGGAAGGTGAATAAAGCCAAGGGAGGAGACGCAGGTATTGATTTTATGTATTTTTATTCATTTTATTCATCCATCTTTTTTTTAATTTACATGAAGAGAACAGGCCAGTAAAGAGGTGCAACCAAGAGAAGTCAGGTTGAGAGGTTCCCCGATAGGTTGCCACTGGCCGTTTTATCAAGTCATTTGGGTTGGGTAAAATCAGCTAAAAAGTAAGCTAATCCTAACTTGGCAATCTGTGTTAGTAGGAAACAGAGATAACACGTCGTGAGGGAGAAGGAGGGGGGAGGAGGGCGTTTACGTGTGATATAGTAACAACAACCCACAACCCAACTGCCTCCCCAAGATATGGCTCATCGCGTCAGCATTTAGAAATGGGCTTGGACTTGGCCTAACTACAGCGGATTGACTAAGCACATTGACATTCAAGCCGCAAAGTCTCCAAAACAGCCCCCAGACCCTACCAAGGAAAACTTACTTGTCTTCTGTGATAATTCGTATTCAAATAAAAGGCCCATCGATCAGAGGAAGAAACAGTGACCAAAAAAAGTCAGGTAACCACTTTCTTGCATGGTGTCTACGTGATGCTGATTTGTAGGAGACCTATGTATAACAAAGTCAGCAACAGACCAAGCCAAGTTTTATTCTGAAGTGGTTTCTATTTTAAATCACAACTTGTAATATAGATCGCCAGCGTTCCTTAGATCAAATTAGACATTCATTCCTTCACTAGTTATAAAAATTAAATAAACAAAATGGCTCCTTCTCCCTTTTGGCTGCTTTATCAGATAATCGTGACCATGATTTTATTGGGAAGGGCAGAACCGCTTTTCAGTTTTATTTTTTCCCCCCCGTAAATATTGACAGTTTCTCATTATGCAAAATACTCTGTATTTAATTAACAATTAGGTTTTGAAACTGAGCTTGCAGGCTTATTGATTGTATATTTTAATTTTTAGAAACATCGCTATGCTCACACACATTGATGAGCAAATGACCGGCGCAGTTGACAACCTTCATTGGGCATTGGTGATTCCTTCCAAGGGTCTCTTTTTTGGTCAATCCATACGGGGCTGTATAAGCCTGCTGGGATGCCAGCCTTCTGCCTGTGGCCTCCTTTCATTGCCCTGAGATGCAGGTCCTTGGTCTCCCAAGCCTGGATTTTACCCAGGACTGAGATATAGGGAAGGAGATCTGAGTTTGAATTAGGATCTTCCCCTCCTGGACCTTTATGACCTTGGAGAGACCACTGCCTGTTTCTTCTTCTCCGTTCCCTCACCCCTCATCTGTGAAATAATAGGGTTAAGCTAGCTAATACTGACAGCCCTTTTATACTTCTAATTTGAAGGCAGAGCAAGTATTCTGAGATAGTTCTCCAGCAACGCTATAGAGGTCTTCACCCACAGCTGGAAGTTATCCTGGTAAAGAACTGAAAAGTTCCAATTAAGGATAAATTAAGGGTTTTCAGCCTTTCTTTAAAGATGTATGGATACACACGGCTCCAAAGTATATAGTACATGATTAGATAAAATATTCAGTTTGCTAGAGGCAGTGCTATGCCGGTAAACGTCGTACAACTGGCTTAAAAAAGGCTGTGAGTTGCCATATGTGCTGATTTTCATGGCATAAATACTCCCACGATGGCTAATTTCAAGCTTCCGATACAAAATCATTCAACGCTGACCATGAACTTGAGCTGAGACCATACGCAGAGACTCTTATCTAAACTAGGATAATTTCTTATGTATCAAATTAAAAAAAAAATTTTATCTATCAAGTGTGGGAATAGCACTTAACTCTGTCTTCTGTGGCTACAACATATCATATAAATGCATTTTGAAAAACTTAAACTGCTTGCCAAAGACCAATCACAACGACTATTACTTTTACTGAAAGGGACAAATTTTTATGTGCTAAATGCATTTAAAAATAAGTTTTAACAGGGATGTCTGGGTGGCTCAGTCAGTTGGGCATCTGACTCTTGATTTTGGCTCAGGTCACGATCTCATGATTCAGGAGTTTGAGCCCTGTGTCGAGATCTATGCTGACAGTATGAAGTCTGTTGGCATTCTCTCTCTTTCCCTCTGCCTCAAAATAAATAAGTACTAAAAACATAATAACTTTGAACAGACTCAAGCTACCAACTCTTCTGATTAAGGTTCTTTTAGTTGCAAGAAACAAAAATCTACTCAAGCAAACTGGAATAACTTTCGCCAAAGGAAATCAATCATTTTTGTATCATTTGAGAACGTAAAAGCGGCCATCGATTGAGGTCAGTCTTATTTGCTCAAGTTTCAGATTCTCGATCTCTGGCTCCTTCCAGTTTTCTCTCCCTGTGCTTACACATTAGGCCATTGCTAATAGTGTCCTTGTCCCCAATCTCCTCTGTCCATCACCACCTGATTGTGAGCACTGTGCTCTTAGTTCAAATTTGAGAAAGAGAAAGGGACCAAGGGTAGGGGTGTGAGGAACCTGGGGAGACTGATTTATGTAGACGGTGAGTTGCCTCATATCGTTAGAACACACACAAAAGTGACAGAACAAAAGCCTGTCGGTGAAAATACTAAAAGTGAACATCGATTGCTGTCGGTCAACAACTAGAGAATCCTGTGAAGTCACTGATGTTTTCTTGAGGCCAAGAGCTATTGGTCGGTGATGGGAAATCTGGAGAAACGCGTAATTAGCAACTGCTTTGCCTGGTGGCCATATTATGGCCCATGAGAGTCCGTTGAGGCACGAGCACTGCTGTAAAAACTTACTATAACATTGAATTAGTCAAATAGCATCAGGTCATTTGGAAGTCACACATCAGTAGCAGGATGCACAGAGAACCAACTGGTAAGTCCTATGCTTCAGTGAAGTCAAAAGATACAGTAAAATGGACAGTATGTACAAAGCTCTTTCACTAAAGCCAGGTATGCGTGATGCTGCGGATTTGTGACAAAGTACTGTCACCTGAAAATAAGAGGACCTTTAGGTCTCAAGCCTTCTGAGTCAGCACTTTACATTCCAACCCACCGAAACTACAACCACCTGTAAAGTCCCAGCTAACCTGTGGCAACAATGGCGGCCAGGCACTTAGAAGGTCACCCTCCTCACTCCTGCTTCCCCCCATGCCCCGCCCCAGGGTCCCGCCACAGTTTTAGCAGCCCTGAGATGGGTGATGCCTTAAGAAACAAAGCGGCCAGAAAACACACAAGACAGCCATCTTTTGCCGAAATACTGAACAAAAACACAGCTTAACTGGTTTCTAGACAAGCGCATTCTACGTAGTAGCCTGGAACTGGCCAAGATCACATGCCCTTGTTGTCTTTTTTTAAAGAACTCCTTCTTCGGCCACAAATCGCAGGGACAAACAGGAACTTTGACAAACGGCACACTTGCTGTGCTACAAAATAGGTAAATGCGTTGCCTTAGTTATAGAGCTACAAGTGGTACGTCACTCGGGCTGGGTGAAAGACACCATTTTTAATACCAGGTATTATTTGTTAGTAGTCAAACCACATATGAAATTCAGGGAAGCAGATAATTCTATATCCACAACTTCTAAGTATTAGGTTCAGTGTTTTATTTTGTCACTGATTGGACACAGTTACGTACTGCCATTAAAATTGTTATTATTATTGGGGCGCCTGGGTGGCTCTGTCAGTTAAGTGTCCGACTTCAGCTCAGGTCACGATCTCAGGGTCCGTGAGTTCGAGCCCCACGTCGGGCTCTGTGCGGACGGCCTAGAGCCTGGAGCCTGCTTTGGATTCTGTGTCTCCCTCTCTCTCTGACCCTCCCCTGTTCATGCTCTGTCTCTCTCTGTCTCAAAAATAAATAAACCTTAAACAAAAATTTTGAAAAAAAAATTGTGATTATTATGGCCAAGATTATGTCAGAGTTACCAAAGTTCTTTTAAATTGGTGACCTTTAAAGACTTACTGCCTATTTCAGTTTGGAGGTAGAGAGTGAGAAAGCTGGCAGAGGTTATCTAAGGACCACTTATAAAGCAAACGCTCAAGAGCAGTTTGATTTTTATACTAAGGTGTAAAATTGGAAACCATTATGGAGGGATAGCATTTTGTGTTATTAACCTACGTTTTTCTCCTCTCAATATTTACCGTTTCTTCTCACCCCAATTCCATCAGAGAATTGGCCCTGTGCTCACCGACTCGACAGAGGGATGTGGCTGGGCAGAAAATAGAAATTCCCTGCAATTCTCTCTGGCGATGTGTTTCCAAACCCTAGGCGGTCAAGAAAACGTAGAGCACTTCCAGAAGTGGTAAGAGAACCAGGATCAGGACAGAGAACAAAGGTCTTGGACAAAACCACACGGGGAGAAGGGTTTCTCATCAGATCCGAGGCATTTCCTGGTGGGGGCGCGTGGGAGGGACGTGTGAGCACAGAGGGAGGGTGTTTGGCGGGCCCCTGGTGGTACTGCGGGGGCCACAGTACGGCTGTGTGGTATGTGTGGGCACATGGGAGCCAGGCTAAATATCAAAAAAGATTAGGTGCTCCCAGTATGGAAAATTAACAGCCAAGAGCTCTCGGCGGCCATGATGATGGTTATCTTAGTTGTAACTTGGGTGGGGAGGTGGCTCAAATCTCAGGTGGGGATGGCAGGGAAGAGCAGACAGAGGGTAGGTTTGGCAGCGAGGGCAGGAGAGGGGCTTGAAGCAAAAGTTCAGTTACAGAGAAGTAAGGGGGTGTAATTTCTTGCCCACCCGAGACTGTGGGGCATGATTTGTATTTGTTTTACAATCTATGTATCTACTACATGAGGGCCGAAAGGTATGGTGTTCTTCTTTTAAAAACAGTAAATCAGCAACACGCTTATGAAATGGTAGCATTTTAAAAAATGTTTATTTATTCATTTTGAGAGAAGGAGAGCAAGAGCGCACGAGTTGGGGAAGGACACACACACACACAGAGAGAGAGAGAGAGAGAGAGAGAGAGAGAGGGAGGGAGGGAGAATATCCCAAGCAGGCTCTGCGCTGCCAGCAGGCCCCCAATCCACTGACATAGCGCTTGATCCCACGAACCGTGAGGTCATTACCTGAGCCCAAATCAAGAGTCAGACGCCTAACCACCTGAGACACCCAGGCGCCCCGAAATAGTAACATTGTTTAGATCCCAGGGCAGTTACAAACTTCTAGGATCCCCAATAAATAGCCATTTCCTTAGGAGACATACATGATTTGAAAAACCAATACACTTGATAAACTACCTGAAAATATGTATCAAGGACATATAAAGGTTAAATAAACATTTTCTTACATTCTTTTTTTTCTTTTAACATTTATTTGTTTTCTGAGAGACAGAGAGAGACACAGCATGAGCAGGGGAGGGGCAGAGAGAGAGAGAGGGAGTCACAGAATCCGAAGCAGGCTCCAGGCTCTGAGCTGTCAGCACAGAGCCCGATGCGGGGCTCGAACTCACCAGCTGTGAGACCGTGACCTGAGCTGAAGTCAGACGCTTAACCAACTGAGCCACGCAGGCACCCCCATTTTCTTACATTCTTGTCTTATAAGGTTACGACACCAAGGATGCATGAAAAAATGGCATTAATATTATGAGGAGCAAGTAATAAAAATTAAAGACTATTATTTAAACAGCCAGTAACCAATTCTCTCCAGGCTGGTGAAAAGTAAAGGGAAAAAGAATACTTACAATTAATGAAATGAAAAAAGCCTTTTTGATTCAAAATGTCATTAGAGTAGCATCTTAAAGTGGCAAACTCTGCTACAATAATCATCCCTCACGTTTAAATAGTTTTATAAAATGCTTGTCCACGCACGGTCTGTTTAAATCTTGATAACTGGGGGAAGTGTATAGGTCAGATATATAAACAAATAATTTTAGTAATGATAAGGGCTATGAAGAATAGTAACAGGGGAGCTTGGGTGGCTCAGTGGACTATCTGACTTTGGCTCAGGTCATGATCCCACGGTTCATGAGTTCAAGCCCCACGTCGGGCTCTGTGCTGACAAGCTTGGAGCCCACTTTGGACCCTCTGACTTCAGCTCTGTCCCTCTCTTCCTTCCCCTCTCCCATGTGAATGCTGTCTCTGAAATAAATATTTAAAATATTTTGAAAGAATAATGATAGAGGGCCAGGGGACTGTGTGTGTGTGTGTTTTGCTATTTTCATGATCAGAAAACAAAACAAAACAAAAAAAAGTGACATTTGTGCAGAGAGAGACCTGAGTGGAGCGAGAGGCATACCATGCAGAGACGCAGCGGAAGCATGTTCCAGAAAGGGGAGAGGGAGAATGGGATCAGGGATTCCAAAGAAGGGGAGTCGGGGCGTAAAGACATAAACAAGCAGGTGGTAGGACGCGTGGTCAGAGAGGCATTCAGGAAGACCACTGTGGGTCAAATGCAGGGTTTTACGTTTTAATCCGAGTATGATCATGAGTCACTGAAGAGCATCAAGGAAGAGCTGAATTAATTTTTTAAACATGACCGGGCTGTGATGTGGGTGACCGCGCAGCCAGAACAGAAGCAAAGAGACGTCACAGCCGTGGACACGAGAGAGGATGGTGGATGCAGCAGTGGGGTAGCCGTGGAGGGGATAACTGTGGTTGCATCTGGCAGGTGGGGGAATGAGCAGAACCAAGGGTGTGAACAGTAGAGGAGGCGGGAGCGCCAATCACTGAGACAGAGGACGTTGGAAGGTGGAGGGGCAAAATGAGAATCCCTCTTCTATGAATGTTCAGCTCCTGTCTTCCCGTCTGCGTATGAATTCCAGTGCACGTGGGAGAAATACTCCCAGAATCGCCATTGATTTTCATCCAGTAGGTATGACCTGCCTAGAGAATGACACTTAGCTTTGGGGACTAGATGCACGGACCTGCTGTTTCAAGACTTTTCTGCCCGTTCTCTGGAATGTTCTTCAGCTGACTTGCTGATTTGGGGGGTTACTTCCTAAGGGTTCAAGGTCTTCTAACTCTGGTTCCCCTCAGCATGTTTAATGCACCAGCTCACACGGGCTTAATTAACCCTGTGCCAGAGCGATGCTCTCCCAGGAAAGAAGGTTCCCTGCACCTGTTTAAAATTTTAAGCCCCTCAACCTGCACAGAGGAACCTGGATTCATCTCTGAATCCAATTTTTTTTCTTTCTTTTTTTTTTTTTTTGCCTTACTGAATATAACTTAAAAAGAAAAAAAAAAACTATGAAGGGAAATCTAATGTTCCACTTTCCCCTCAAAAGAAGAGAGCAAAGTTTAAAACATGCCCTACCAACTTGTCCTTAAAATCATTCTCCCTTAAAAGATATGCTTAGGCCAAATTTTCCCAAGTTCCAGTCATCAGCTTGTTACCTTCACATTTTGCCATAACTGCACGTCACTTAATATTTTCTTACAATGAACTCACTTCTTTATACCCGAACGAACCTGTAAGCAGCACGGTTACATCACTATACCACATGGGATTCAGGATTACCTACCATGACAGCAGGTAATCAATTATATTATTGACTGGGGCTCACTGCTGGTGGGGGTGCTCCCTGTTTGAACAGAGTGACTCTAAAAGACTCTTCTCATTTGTCTCTAGTTGATTCTGAAAGCTTCTTCTGCTAATATTTGCTCCCGCAAATTTAGAAGCATCATTTGAAATTACAGGAAACATTACGAAGCTGGGCAGGCTTACACCAGCACCTTGTGGGTTTGCCATCATCGTCTTGCAAACTGCTAATGGCCAGGGTATCACAGCGGGGAAACACGAGATGACACCCTCCTCAGGTCAGGGACCTGGAGAAAGAGCTCAATTCATAGTGGAACCCCTTTAAAGATGGATGTTAATATTAGCCTATCTTTGTCTTTACTTAACCAGAGAGGCATGTGCCTGGCGGTGCTCGAAGATCTCTTTCAAACAGGAATAACTCCTCTTAGGGCAAAGGGAACAAAGGGCCCTGTGGAAATTGACGGCTATCTTCTCTAGGATCTTAAGTACGATTCCCCAGGACTTCGGTACTGTTGTTTACTTGAGAGATCTTTAGTTAAGACCTCTAGAAATCTGAGTCCCTCTGCAATGCCTAGAACACTTTTGTATTCCTGGTAATTGTCTCGAATGAGTAAAGGTTCACATTTAATGCATTTTAACCAATTCATATTTAGTAAACCTCGCTTGTGCACTTTTTCTTTTTAGGTGAAACAGACCTTGCTACTTGCTAACGCTGTTCGTTTCCAGCCGTTCTTCCAAATCCACCCCAACTCACTTTTGCCTGTGCCGTCTCTGGTGTCTTCGTGTACTCGTAAGACCTAACGTCTGGGCAGATCATTTGAGGACAGTTTGATTATCTAGTTGAGTTATCTCTTACACGTTTATATCTTATCTCAAGCGGAATATTCCGACCACATAATGTCTGTTACACATCTGTATCTTACTTTATTCACGAATACTTTCTCGGGACACATTTAAATTGTTTCACACGATCGGTCCTCGGCTACGGCTTTATAAAGGTACAGTGGAGAAGGCAAAACATAACATTCTGGAGAACTGGACAGTATGCTGGTAATAAGGTAGACTAAATATACAGAGAAATGCCTCCTAGTGTAGAAAACTTCAAGTGGCTAGATTAAAAAAAAAAAAATAGATTTAGAAAGCATGTCTGAGCTGCTGGGAGAAAAAGGAAAACACGTGGAGGCCAGAAATAAGGAGCAGACACAGAAAAGCACAGCCTAGAGTTGGTGATGCTCCCGGGAATATGGGCTGAATACAAGGGGATATCTATTTTGTAAGTGTTTATTTATTTATTTTGAGAGCGCGTGCATGTACGTGTGCACATGTGAGCAGGGCATGGGCAGAGAGGGCGAGAGAGGATCCCAAGCAGGCTCCAGGCGGTCAGCGCAGAGCCTGATGCGGGGCTCGGTCTCACGAACGGTGAGATCATGAGCTGAGCTGAAGTCAAGAGTCAGACGCTTAACAAACTGAGTCAGCCAGGTGCCCCCACAATGGGATATTTTTAAATGTTTTTTTTTTTTTTTAATGAACTACATAATCTAGAGACATACATGTATATGCTAAAACTAAAAGAAAAGGCAAGGAACTTGTTTAAAAAAAGCTCAAAGAAATGATGGCCGTAGAAAATCAAAGGAAAACACACAGGACTCAGAAGTGTTAGTGATGCTCTGTATCAGCACTGTTCAATCCAGATATAATAGAGCCTAAATTCCAACCACTTGTCCAATTTTCTAGTAACATTTCAAATGAAATTTAAAAAGTACAAATACAATTTATTTTAATAATTTCCTTAAGTCAATACATCCAAAATATTGTCATTTGACATGCAATCAACATAAAAATTACTCATGGGATAATTTACTTTCATTTCTTTTTTTATGTTTATTTATACTGAGACAGAGAAAGAGAGAGAGAGAGAGAGAGAGAGAGAGAGAGAGAGAATTCCAAGCAGGCTCTGCATTGTCAGTGCAGCACCACGTGGGGCTCGATCTCACGAACCCTGAGATCGTGACCTGAGCTGAAATTAAGAGTCAGAGGCTCAACTGGCTGAACCACCAAGGTGCCCCTTGTTTTATGCTTAAACTGTGCATACCTTATATATTTTTTGTACATCACATTTGGGGGTACAAGGGAAATACCTTAATATTTACAGCCCGCTTAAAAATGAAAATGTTCTTTTCCTCTAAATGCTAGCTGTGTTAATACTGTGTTTCCACCTCCCATCTTTCCTCCCGCTCTCCTCCTCTCTTCTGTCTCAGCTCCCACCCTCTCCCCCTCCTTGTCACATTATCACATCCTTTATGGGATGTGCTTTGTATTGCATCTTTGTTTATGCAGGATTCTGACACGTTGATTTCTTGGATCTGCTCTTCCAAAGCTTTCAGAAAAGTTCCTTTTGTTTCGTCGGCACATGCAGACAAATTATCATCAACGAAATATGGGCTTATTTTTACCCAGTAAGGGCATGGCTCCAAACAGGCATTCTTGAAAAAAGTAATTTTTTAAACATGATTAAAAGATCACTTTAAAAGCTGAAAAGTGAAAAGCAGCTTCTGTGTGAGCATTTGTGACGATGATGGAAAAGAGTATTTTCAACAGAAAGCTCTTAAGAGCGAACAGTGTTGGTATATTGAGCATAATAGCCCTTCCTTTATTGCTGGGATCCATTTAGAGTCAGCTTCTGCAAACGCACATGAACAATCCAGATTTGTGAGGCACACGGGAGGAACCCGAAGCGTAGGAGCAAAAATGGCAGAATGGAATGGACATTGACTGGGATCTTTGGGATCAGAGGTCAGCAAACTACGGCACAAATCCAGTAAGCTGCCTGATTTTTTGTCTGTTTGTTTGGCACAGGAACTAAGGATACTTTTTTACGTTTAATAAAAGGTTGAGAAAAAAAGGAACAGTATCCTGTGACAGATGAAAATGATATAAAATTCAGATTCCGGTGTCCATAAAGTTTAGTGGCACACAGCTGTGTTCTCTCATTCACATTTGGTCTATGATGGCTTTGTCCCACGGCCGCAATGGTGAGTAATTGAGGCAGAGATCAGAAAGCCTACGAAACCCAAAATTTTTACTACTTGGTCCTTTAAGCAAACGTTGGCCCATTCCTGGTTTACATCACCATTTTGCCCGGACGATGATCAGTTTTCCATACAATGACAAAATAAATAATATGATACAAACTTTCTGAACTATGGAAGCCATCATTAGAAAATAATGACAGAGTGATAATTGAGTGTTATGGGGGTTTATTTTCTAGGCTTATGCCTTGAGCTAATGTCAGGCATCTTGGATTTGCCCAATTCAGGAAAAGGAGAGACGGGACGAGGTCACAGCTCTGCCATTACCTAACCACGTTGATGACCTTGAGAGTGTCAGAGTCTCCAGGAACTTCGGCTGCTCTCTAAAGCAAAAGAGTCAAGCTAGATTATTGCCATGGGCCTCCCTAGTTTTATGACTAATTATGGAAAGAATTCGTTGAGAATTAGTTAAGCAGTCAAAAATAATAGACAACCAGAGCTGACGTTCACGCCATCAGCTTTGAGCACCGGGCCCTATGTCTGCAGAGGTGGGCAAAACCATAACATGCCTGTTCTAAGTTCACGAGATAATACACGGGGGATCCGCTGAGGACAGAGCAGGCGCTCACATATAAAACACACCTGCTGTGTTCCACAACAACAATCACAGATGCAGGGACCCCCGTTACTCTCGTCAGGGGCCCAGAGGGGCTGAGGCAGGCAAGTCACTGTCTTGACAACAAATGAAGATATCCCTGCCAAGCACCGGGTCCCTGTACGGAATGGTTGCGGTCTGCCTGCCTTTTTCCGCTATGTGGATGGAAAGACTGAATTTCAGCCTCTGAATCCAAACATCGTTATTATTTTTCTTTAACTCCAAAGCAATCGCCAGATGAAAAGAAACCAAGTGACCTCCAACCCCTCCAGCAGCTGGTGCTGTATCATCCACAGGAATCATCAAACCACAGACAGCTTCTGAGTGAAACCGGTTACACAAAACAGTTCAGAATAAAGACGTTCTTTTGAACATATAGATACATCCATGAAGAATAGGATTATTTAAAGTAAGAGTGTCAGGACACAATTTGGGTTTTTTTCCTTGATGTTTTAAGTTCTTCATTATTTACGGTTTAATTTTTTAATGATTATTTATTTTTGAGAGAGAGAGCATGAGCAAGTGAGTGAACATGCTCAGGGGAGGGACAGAGAGAGAGAGGGAGACACAGAATCCGAAGCTGGCTCCAGGCTCTGAGCTGTCAGCCCAGAGCCCAACGCGAGGCTTGAACTCAGGAACCATTCAATCATGACCTGAGCCAAAACCAAGAGTCAGAAGCTTAACCAACTAAGCCACCCAGGTGTCCCTTTTCCTTGATTTTTAATGAATGATGTAATAATCCAAGAGCCAACAGGGCTTAGGAGCACTGCAATTTTTAAATAAGTAATTTCAGTAAGAATGCATCCCCTTAGCAACAACACCTTCCAGAATCGTCTGTGATTGACACTGGCGTAATGTTCTAATAAAATCAGCCAGTTTTTTTTTTGTTTTGTTTTTTTTTTTTTGCTGCTCCAATACTCTGGTTGAAGACGGGACAGGAAAATGATTTCTGGGAGATCAATCAATTAAAGTGAAACCTCAGACTAGATCCTGTTCACAGGAAACACATTTGTATTACTTTCACCTGATTTCGACATATACTCATTGATAGACATCCCTCACTATCCCCAAAGCTTCGCTCAAGAAGAAAGTAAGTGAACACGGTAAAGAGTCAAGGACAGTAACAAAGGCTAGACAAGGCCATCTACTTGGAAGAGTCGCACAGAAATACTCCCCTCTACCAGACTACTTTCTCACCACGCTGCATCCCACAATGAAGGTGGAAAATCAATTTCATTACCAAGCAGCGTTTTCAATCACAGCCCTCAAACTATTCAACATCGGAGTTAAATTTCCCCAGATATTTAATGACTGGTCTACCTCAATGTCTGTGTGATGGTCTGACCACCGTTGTGTAGAGAAAGGAAGAGGGAATAGTACCAAATTGGGAAAGTGTGTCAGGAGAAAACTCAAGTCCACGCTACAGGGTGTCCAATGCCACGTGCAAAGATTTCCCAAAGTTCAATGCTTACAAAGTAACGTGAAATTAGAAAACTTCCTGAAATTATCTGAATAGGCCTACAGAACTAACAAATACAGCCATGAATTTTCTCGGTATCTTTTTAAAAGCAGTAGATTCAACTAGGAATAACTACACATAATCACCTAAAAAGGAATTGGAAATTCCTCTTTTTTGTTAAGTCCCAATTTGTTGGTTATAAGCAAATTTTTCTGTCTCTCATGCTGCGTAAGGATATTAAATTATTGCAAAGAAAAAAGCAGTTATGGTATTTTGCATACCAAAGGGCCCTAAAAGATTTAACAGCCTTATGGTAAACGCAGAGTATAAAAAGAGCAACTTAAAAAAATTATTCACACCACTTTCATTTATAGTAGTGACATGACTAATTACTCACCAAGTTCTATTTATAGAGAATTCTCTTCAAGAAGCTCAAAGTATTTTATAGATCTCTCTAATTGATCTTTCCATCTTACAGATGTTAGTTATTTGTTAAACTAGAATTGCCATGGAACAAAAAGTAAAAGCAAGGAGAAGTGAAGTGATAAATCAGCTAAGCAAAGGATAGAGCTTAGAAGACAATTCCATTGTGTTCTGTCTCCTCAGCCATGTTCTACGTTGTTTTTAAAATATATTTGAGGGTAATAGAAAGTAACTGGCAATGCTTGATCCTAACCATTTTTTTAATGTTTGTTTATTTTTGAGAGAGAGAGTGTGAGCAGGGGAGGGGCAGAGAGAGAGGGAGACACAGAATCTGAAGCAGGCTCCCACAAACCACATGACCTGAGCTGAGATCAGGAGTCAGATGCCTAACTGACTGAGCCACACAGGGGACCCATTTTTTTCTTTTTCAATTTAACTTTAAGTAATCTCTACGCCTTACGTGGGGCTTGAACTCACAACCTTGAGATCAAGAGTGGCACAGTCTATGGACTGAGCCACCCAGGCATTCCTTCAACAAGTAATTTTAAATACAATTCATGTGGCCCAAACAGATTAGTCAAAATCCAATCTTAACAATAAAAAATTAACAACTTTCACTTTCATATCAATTATAGAACTAAAAGAAATTTTGAGAGATCACTGATTTCATTAGTTTATTTTCATTCATTCATTTACTTATGTATCAAGTATATTGTGGACCAGGCAATGTTCTAGGCACTGTAGTTTCAATAATCAGCAAAATAAACACAGTCCTCATACACACTGAGCTTGTGATTACAATCTCATGAAAGTAGTTTCAGTTAAAGTAACCTCTCCCCAGGGCGCCTGGGGGGCTCAGTCGGTTAAGCGTCCGACTTCGGCTCAGGTCATGATCTCACAGTTTGTGCGTTTGAGCCCCGCGTCGGGCTCTGTGCTGACAGCTCAGAGCCTGGAGCCTACTTCGGATTCTGTGTCTCCCTCTCTCTCTGCCCTTTGCCCACTCACACTCTGTCTCTCTCTCTCTCAAAGATGAACAAACATTAGAAAAAAAATAATAACCTCCCCCCCCAAAATAACCTTCCCTAATTTTATTATGTCTAACCAAGATTCCACCCTTTCCATAAGTAATTCATCCCAACGTTAACAGCGTGTAATGGACAGAAACTCCTTCCATATCTGACATAAATCCTCCATTCGCTAATTCAGTTCTTCTTGCTGGACATTCCAGGGACACAAAGATCATTCATATGACTCTACAGTATTATTTAATTTTTCCCCAACGTCCTCTCCTCCAGATACCAGGTTTCCTCTAAGTATCCGTGAGTTTCTAGATAACCTGGAGTTTTCCTTGGCTTTCCGTCCTATCGCAGTGATGTGTTGATCTAAAGATATTTGCAATGCACGCATGCATCAGGCACTATACTAGACCCTGACATTGTAACTGATTACAGCAGACTGGTCGGGCTCATCTCATGTGAAATTTAAACTGGTGTAGTAATTGTTTCTCCCTTGTTGACAAAGCAGAGATGAGCTCATGCTTATGTTTAAATCTAAACTCTCCTATTCATTGTTCTATAGTCATTTAACTATATGTTCTATTTTAATACATATACTACATAAAATATAATGAATTGCATATATAAAAACATTCACCATATATCTACAGCAATAGATAACATGTCACTAGTAACTTAACTACATTTACGTTAACCAAGATACTCGATTCTTTAAGTACAAAAGATTTTATCGCCAGATGCTGACTGAAATGCCCCTTATCAGAACTTGTGATATTAGATGTCATTTGACTTCTCTGGATCTCAATGAATCATCTGTAAAAGCAGTTAGTACCTCACAGGTTTGTTGTAAAAAATTAAATGAGATCACTAAGTAGTAAGTGCCTAGAACAGGGCAGAAAGACAGTAAATGTTAAGTGTTCTTTCTTTTTCTCTGTGGGGAGAAGACCGCTCACGCAGTCACTGAGTCACCTGGGTCAGATTTCTGCTAGTTTTGCTGACACACACAGAACTTCCCCGGCTCAGGGAAAAAAATAAAAGAAATATCGGGATTATTTTAAGATAGCTGGTTTGGCTGTTCCTGTATCAACAATGACAACAGGTATAGGAAACTTTGGGGGGATGAGATCATACTTTAGAGTTTAGGAAGCATATAATGAGATGCCTGAGGATTCAAGTTAATAAGAGAACGAGCCGCCCTCCACTCTCATGAGTGAAAGTACCACTTGGAAAGAATTTCACTGGAATTATTTTTCATTTTATATGAAACGACACTGAATAATGCAAAGTTGTGTCCCAATAAATCTAAGTAATGGGACCCAGATTTTCCTCTTTTGTTTTTCTCAGCTTCTCTCCAAATGTAAGAAAGTTCTTAGATTTGTGGAAAGAGAAAATAGAATAGAATAAAACAGTCAGTTTTCAGTCCTGGCTCTGCCATTTACTAACTGTGATACCAGGCAGATTATTCCAACTGTTTGAGCCCTGTCTCTATAAAATATGGAAAATGTATACCTTACGCATTAGGTAACTGAAAAGGTTAAATGAGAATATACATGAAGCATTCAACACTAGGCTCATGGTCTCTTCTCCTTCCCTTAATACTATTTATTTAGAACAAGTGTCACATCTCAAATGCATTGTTAAATGCAGCCTATTACCAACCTAGCTCAGTGTTTTAAGCTGAATGGCTCAACTTCTTCCATATAATATTACTATCAGAATAATAATAAAGGTTTGGTTTTACATGTTTTCCAGGCTTCCTGAATTATGGAGCACATGACTTCCTTTCCCATAAAGACTAACTTAAGCAAGTTCTTATTTTGAACAATGAAGCCAGATGAAAATACATTTCCTTTTCAATCGTTATAGCCAAGAATAATAGCCGAACCATGAGAAATTTCAAAGAGCTAATTACTTTGTTTGGCAACCCATCATCCTTGACCAGCCTTTATAATTATGAGGGATGTAGAATTAATAAGCCAATATGTCATTCATTTTTTGACACACAAATAAAATTTAAGGGATGCTGACAGCTACATTTTCCATTTGCCATCATTTCTAATCCACTCCCAAAGTATTTTTCGTTTCTAGTTCCTCTTCTGCATTTTATGCTCACTGCCCTAGTTTGCATCCTCATTATCTTCTGCCTGTGCACCAACTGCAGGGACTTGATTATTTTTTTTTCCAACTTCTCAGCATCAACGCCCAACCTCCGCAATCTGTTTTGGTCTTTTTGGTTTTTGTTTTTAGGTTGGTGCTAGGAGAGCAAACTTTCTAAAAGACAACTCAGGCCACGCCAGATGTTGTCTGGCTGTTCAGAGGGATTCTGGAGATTTACACCTGGATGTCAGTGTTCCGGAACTCAAGGAGCCAAGGCCCAGAAGACAAGGGAAGCAGAGAGAAGCAAGCTGCGCCTGGCTAGTCGGAGTCATTGGAGAATTCCTCAGGGAAGAGTCTGGCAGAAAATGGCAGGTAAAGGGGAAAAATTAGCAAGGCACTAGGCAGGTTCCCAATTTGGGGAAAACAGAAACCCAAACTTAGGGCCCGCTAAGTAGGAGGCACCCTGGGGAACATGCCAGACATTCCCCTGAGATTCGAACGGGCTGCACCCTAAGAAAGGTGAGGCAGAAATACAGCAGGTTTTACAAAAATGAAAACCCAGGCTTGCATCGGCTCAGTCTCTAACTAGGTTAGATTGACCCACTCTTTCTCAAACATCCTTCCAGATGAAAGTGAAAATCCTCTGTGAAGGAAGAAAAGATTAACCAGAACTTCTTGCAGTGTTTCCATATATGACGGTTAAAAGTCAATAAAATGCCATCAGGCACGCAGCAAACAGCCCAAGTGAAAAAATAAATCCTAGGAACAGCGCTCTGGGTGGGGCTGGATAGGACAGTTAGGAGACAGAAACTTTAAAAAACTGTAATTAGCAGTTCAAGAAAACAGAGAAAGGGGCACCTGGGTGGCTCAGTTGGGTAAGCGTCTGACTCTTGATTTTGGCTCAGGTCATGGTCTCGTGGTTCGTAGGATGGAGCCCCACGTCAGGCTCTGCACTGACAGTGTGGAGCCTGCTTGGGATTCTGTCTCCCTTTCTCTCTGCCTCTCCCCTGCTTACACTCTGTCTCTCTCTCAAAATAAATAAAAAGTAAAAACCTAAAAAAAAAAAAAAAGAAAACAGAGAACAGGGCTGACAAAGTCCGTGCCACCCGACCTGTCCTTGATCCCATTCGGGTCTCGTCCAGCTCAGTGAATGGCACCGCCCTCTGACCAGGAGAAACCCTAGCAGGCATTTTTGCCTCCTCTCTTTCCTTCAGGCCCCAAATCCAGTCTCGAGTGTCCATTCTCTAAAGTCTGCTTCTCTCTTCCCCACTGGCCCTGCCCTGCACCACCATCATCTCTTAGCCAGGGTCTTGGGAGAGCCGCCTATGGTCCTGAATCTACTCTTGCTGCCTTAATACCTATTCCTCCCACATCCACCAGATGGGATTCCTGAAGTCGGACCATGCTACTCTTCTACGTAACAAGCTCCAACAGCATCCCATTTCTACTAAGAATAAAACTCAAACGGTGGCCTGCAAGGGTCTACATGGTTTGGCCCCGTCCTCATAGTTCCGTTTCAGTGGTTCTCAGCCAGAGGTGATGTGCCCGTACCAGAGATGCCCCGGTGGTCACACTGGGAGTGGAAGGAGGCTACTGGTATCTAATGGGGAGAGGCCAGGCGCACTTCTAAACATACTCTCATCCGGAAGAGATCGCCTTACAACGAAGAATTACACAACCCCAAACCCCACCCTTGCTCAGGGTGAAGAAACCTCATCTCATAGGACAGTGTATCAATAGTCACGTTATTCTAGGCCATCTGCTTTCTCTTCCTTCTTAGAACAAACCCAACCCACGCCGACCTCTGGGCCTCCTGAACCTGCAACTCCTTTCCGGAATCCTGTTCCTTTGGATCTCGCCTCTCGCACCATTCGGGTCCTGGTTCATACAACGTCTCTTCAGAGATACCTTC
Source organism: Acinonyx jubatus (assembly GCF_027475565.1). Taxonomy (NCBI): domain Eukaryota; kingdom Metazoa; phylum Chordata; class Mammalia; order Carnivora; family Felidae; genus Acinonyx; species Acinonyx jubatus. The sequence continues at coordinate 13,361,618 of NC_069393.1, read as the reverse complement.
TGTGATTGTCTCTTTCAAAACACACTCCTCTGCTGCCTTCAACTGTTCCTTCCGCAGCTGTTTCCTGAACCCACAACTTCTTTATGTGCATTTGTCTACTGTCTCCCTCCCCCACTAACATGTAACCTCAACCAGTGCATGGTCCCTGCTCCAGGGTCTATTCCCAGGGTCTCAAATGGAACTGAGCTCGTAATACACAGTCAACATCTACTTGTTGAATAATTACCAAGTCAACGTAGGTCTTCACGGACTTGGCCAAACTGGCAGTTAAATTGTACCAGGTCAGTCAGGCCCTGGTCTGCACCCAGGGGATTTTCATTCTTCTGGATGTTTCTCCTTCTTATTCTTCTGGATGTTTCTCCTTCTTCTTTAAGCTTCTCAGAGTTCAGTGTCATTGGAACCCGGTTGTGTCCTCCACCATGTATTTATGGAGTATTCATTGCAGGCAAAGAACTGTTCTGGGCCTAACACGGTGCTATAGATGGTACCTTCCAATTCAACACAGGAGGAGACAGATTAGGACATGTCAGCGGAGTTCTTGAAGTGATATAGCAAGTCACCGTGACACAGGCAAATAAATAAGAATTTCACTATAGCCACGAATTTCATGCACATAAACTGCTTTTATTTGCATTTTTAAGGTTGAATGCGACTAGGACTTTACCAGGATGTGAGTGTGATTTTCCCATCAGGTACAGCCACTAATGATATCGCACGGACGCATGGGTATGCCACGATTCGTCCATTCTACGGATTGTTGCAGACATTGCCCATTTCTACAAACCTTTTCCTTCTCCGCTGTCAAAAAATGGCCCACCCAAAATTTAAAGACACCTTAGGTCTACTAGAAGTGGACACGAGTATCAGTAGTCCCAAAAAGGTCTGTGAATGTCTTGTGAACACAACAAAATTGCTTATTGCCTAGTTTATCCTCGGCAGTGGTCAATGTAATACCAACACTTTAGATATGCCTTATGTAAGATGTACATAATTGTGCAAAGTTATCCCTTGTCTTTCTTATTAGTATATGAATGCATTTTTTCCAGTTGTTCTCATGGGGAGGTGGGGGGGTGCAATTTTTACCCCTGGAGAAACCTTCGGTTGTCAGAGTTGGGGACAAGGTAATACTGACAGCTGGTGGGTAGAGGCCCGAAGCTGCTAAACATCTTACACTGTAAGACACTCCCCCCCCTCCAAAAAGAATTATCCAGCCAAAAACACAAAGAGTGCTGAGGTTTAGTGCTTAGGTTTATCCCTAAGTCCAAAGGCTTAGACTTAAATCCCTAAATACATTTCCACCAACTAGAAGTTTGAGCCCGTTTTCTGAAGCTTGACAACCTGGGGGTCCTCTTCTCCTTTGTGACCTGTGACCCCTGACCAACCCTTCCCAAGACAGACCAGAGTCACGTGGATTTTAAATCTGCGCCGGCAAGCCATCCTTCCTCTGACTGACTTCCGCAAATGGGTAGCAACTGGGTTTTCAGTAGTGGCCGTCTTGCCACACTTACTCAGACGTTTTGCGGATGTGAACTGGGCTCCTCTTTGGACACGACAGGACGGATTCACCAAGAAGAGTACATCCACCATGCTTTGCCTGTAAGGTTTGGAACCTTCTCCTGGCTTTCTCGGAACTGAAAAGAGGCTAGCAAATGTTGTACTAGGACGGTGACCCTCAGAATCACACATGGTTTTAACTTTTTGTGATCAACTTTTTTCTAGGAACTTTTTAGAAGCCTAACGCTTATACCAAAAGGCACACGTAAGTATATGTCTCAAGAAAGTCCTCAACGCTGAACACAGTAATGTAACCACCACCCAGACCCAGAAACAGGAAACCAGACAGGATGAGGCAAGTCCCTTCTGTGTCCCTCATAGTACCCGCCCCCACCTGCCTTCCCAAAAGTGACTCCTTTAGGACTGCCACACCACAGGTTAGCTTCACCGACCTCAGTCCTTTTAAATCGGCATACATTACTTTCTGAATGACTTTTTCACTCAACACTGTAGTCTTGAGCCCCTCTGTGGCATTGGGTTCAGTAGTAATTCATTTATATTCATTGCTGTACAGTATCCCAATGTATAAATATGGCACTATTTATTCTACCACCATCGATGGACATTCGAATTGTTTCCGGTTTGTGTCTATGATAAACAGAGATTCTTTAAATGTTCTCATCTATCATCTGTGGCGTATCTGTGGGGTATCTGTGGGGTATCTGTGTGTGTGTGTGTGTGTGTGCGCGCGCGCGCACATACCCACACGCACATTTCTGTCAGTACATATTTAGTTTTAGTAGATACTGCCAAATGGTTTTTAAAATGTAACAGTCCCAGGAGTGATGTACCCGCATCCCCATTTCCTCACCATCACTTAGCATTGCTGGTCTTTTTCCATAGCTATTGTGGTGCTACTGATACTTCATTACTATTCTAATTTGTACTCGCCTGATGACTAATAATGTTAATGGTTTCATATGTTTACTTCATATTTCGCATGATTACTGACTATTCCGATGTCCTTAAATTTTTTTTTTTTACGTTTATTTTACTTTTTGAGAGACAGAGAGAGACAGATCGTGAGTAGGGGAAAGGCAGAGAGAGAAGGAGACACAGAATCCGAAGCAGGTTTCAGGCTCTGAGCTGTCAGCACAGGGTGCAATGTGGGGCTCGAACCCATGAACCATGAGATCATGACCTCCGCCAAGTCAGACACTCAACTGACCGAGCCACCCAGGCGCCCCTGGGTATCTTTTTTTAGTAAGATATTTATTCAAGTCCTTTGCTCTTTTGTATTAGGTTATCCCTTTCTTACAGTCTTCTAAGTCTCTATTTATATATTCCAGATGGGAGTCTTTTGAAGAAAATAAAAGGCTCAAATAGATTTTCTCACTTCCTGGGTTGTCTTTTTGCTTAGTTATGACTTTGGATGAATAGAAATTCTTAATGTTAATGTAGTCCAATTTATTGGTCTTGCCTCAAATTGTGTTTTCAATCTGCAAAATCCAGTGAAAATAGCCGGGCATTACAAACTCCCCTGACTTGACTCTCGGGGCACCTGTTAATGATGCTTTCAAGGCTGCACCCCATACCCGGCCTGATTTTGCGTGTCAGAAGTACCATAATTTGTAAGTCTACCAACATCTCATGTTGGTAGATGAGGGAGCGGGGGGCAAGCTGAGGACAGAGTACAGGCTAACGGCACACCCCTGTCCCCTTCCCCCCCATCATGTCCCGTGGAATATGTGTGATGTTCCTTGGACACTCCCAGCTACCCAAGAACAAAGGAAAGGGGTTTAAGTGCTTGCCATGGTGATGTGCGGAACTAAGGCAAACGAAAAATTAAATTCCCTTACTGCCTACAGTCCAGCAATAAGTCCTTGAAACAGGCAGGGTGGCCTTCTCTTTAGGAACTCGGCTGCCTCGGTGATGACACTTTGCTAGGGGCAAAAGGGAACCTTGGTTTAACATTATCCCAAACTCAAGGACCCTGTAGGTCTACTACTTCCTTTGTCTTAATGGCCCTAAGATACAGGCTGGCCATCATACTTCAAGCTTATGGCCCCCCGATATACATCTGAAGGGTCTCATGACTGAGGTTTTTGTTAAACAGGAATAAATGGTGTTTCCCTAGCAACAGCTAGCCCCTCAAGATGCCGGGAACCTTGCTTCCAAAATACCTTAGAGACTTATTCTATCCCTGATCCCCTCCCAACCCCAGGGTGTATCATGAAATTACCAGTCACAACACCAGTACAGCTCTTCCTGCCCAGGAGACCGGTCCCCATGCTTTAATAAAATCACCTTTTTGCACCAAAGGCATCTTTGAGAATTCTTTCTTGGCCATTGGCTCCAGACCACCCAATATCACCCCAAAACTTCATCACAAAGACTATATTGTTATACACCAGTAGTATACCTCAACTTGCTCTTAACCCCTATGAAGGAAAAGCTTCAAAATTTCTGTCAATGACAGTACAATAAAGGCAAAAGCATGTAATACTTTAACTCCTTTATTTTCTAGTGGCATATTCCTGGGTATACCTGCATGCGATGGCTATTTACTAACACCTTCTCTGATCATATAAACAAAAGTATCTTGACTGCCACACAGGAAAGGTAATACTACTGTACTTGAACGCGCAATGCCAAAATTTGGTAACTCAAGTCATTTCCTAGAGAAAATAATTAAAGCTGCAGAGGTTAAAATTGTACAGCAAAGTCAAGAGATCAATGCGCCAGAAGTTAGGTACCCACATCATTGTTGGTAAGTGAAGGCTCACAAGGCAGAATTCCTCCATTGTACAAATGGGGTAACGCATCAAGTGTAGCTGCTTATACCCACAAGCACATACTTTCAGCCACTTTTTGTCAATGCGTTATTGTTATCTGTAACGATCTGCTTATCTGAGTAATTGTCTTCCTTAGGCTGGTGTGGATCTCTTGCTATGTTACCCGTCTCAGACAATTTTGTTGTCCTTATCATCTTTCGTCCGAGTGTAATCTATATACACGTACACACGCACACTCTTCCTACACCTGCAAGACTTCCACGTTAAGTCCGTCTCTAATTAAATTATAGAAAGAGACCTTAACTATGTTCCTTTAATAATGCTATTAACTGGTAACTGTAGATTTCCCTCTTACAAAGCTGTATTTTAATTATTATTTATTACAAGCTGCATGTTACCATTGGAACCAGCACATAAACAATTTGGAGATTACCATACACAATGAAATCATAAAACCCGAGTATTCTGTTAAATTACACTGAAGAGCATCAAGTTCTTTTCTTGTTTTCCAAACTGAACAGTCTCAGCAGATGGGAGCTCAGAGAATTCTATAGCAAAGTCCACCAGACACTTGCCAAATTAAACGGGGGACAAAAATGCCTTGGACCCCAGTCTGGGTGTGTGTTAACGGACCCCCCCCAAGGAGCTTCCTATGGGATGTGAGAATTTCTAAAATGGCTTGTAAAGATTTTTCTTTCCTGGATAATGCGTGTAGGAGTCTCAAAATATGATCTCTGCCTCTTGTTTTTTTTTTTTTTACACAAGACACACCCAAGTCCTTTCCAACAGAGAGGCTGCATATCTGAAAGAAGGAAAAACAGGCAACCTTTACAACATTACCAAATTTACATTTTAAAGCCCCTTGTAAGCCCCAGGAGGGCTTTTACTTCTTTCCATAAAAGCAAATGGATTATCTTCCACATTTGCTTTTCAAGTAAAGTGCAACAAAATGGTGATGGGTGTTACCATTTCTATCCTTAGAGCAAAGACAAAAGATCAACATCTGCTCTGACTTGGTAAATTTCCCTCATTGAAACTCACAGATGCTGAGCTCTGGGTGGCTGAGGACGCCCCCTCTGCCTTGACTACCTCAGTCACTCAGTGAGGTGCTTGTTCCAAGGTCTGAACTATTTAGAAAATCGGAGACTCCCACTTAGAGGCAGACATAGCCTCAAAGCATAGCAAGATACCGTGTGGCACTTCAGTTGGTAGGAAATAAAGGGAAAGAGGCAGTTTTGGAGTTGGGTTCATGATACGGCATAATTTGCCCCATTAGGATTTCAGAAATGAAACGGTCTTTCCCAGATAGGGGAGGCAAGCTCTACTTTCCGTCTGAGCAGAAAAGGCTATTTCCTATTACTAAGCTTAAGTCTAATGGCATTTAACACAAAAGTTCATCTTCCCACAGATTCAGACTTCTTTCCCTGGGGTCCCCTTTTGAAAGATGCAGAGTTACGGTTTTGACTTGGCATTTCCCTGGGTCTTTTTTTCTTTAGTGTCATTATTGCTAATGTGGTGTTTTGTTAATGGCTGATGAAGGGTGTGAGAAGACCGAGTCCTGGAGGTACCCACACCCGCCAGCTCCTGGGTTTCCCACGCCCACTCCTGCCGGCAAGACTGCGCCTCGCTGCTGAACCCGACCTCAGTATTTACTGGGGCTCCTGGTGCCATTAGACAATTCACGTTCAGAAGAGGACAAGACCATTGGAACAGACCTCGTCATGAAAGAAATGAGAAGAGGTGTCTAGGTCAACGGCAACATACATTCTGGCCGTAACACGGTTTCATCAAAATGTGACCATCAATAATCCATCTAAAATTAGGAAGCTTCAGACTTGACATAGCCCATGGTCAGTGTGTGTGTGCACGTGTGAGTGAGGGAGAGAGACAAAGAGACTGAGAGACTGCAAAAGAGTGTGAGCGCCCCACTGACCGTGACATGATGTGGCTTCGGAGATCATCTGACCAAACTTCCTCTACCTTTAGCCACTGCACGACACTCAGGACGTCACTCTGTCTGACCTCAGTTTTCTCATGTGGACACAATATCCTTCATCTCACACAGTTGTGAGAATTAGATAAAACAATGTATCTGACGGTGTCTGATACCTGGAGAGAATTCCCATGTTAGTTGACATTCTCTAAACAAAATAAAGAAGTCACCCATTTGGCCGGAGTAGTCAAGTTATCAGATTACCGAGTGATTCTATTTATGTATGTAGTAGACGTCAGTTGAGATTATGGAGTTGGTCTTAAAAAACAGAAAAGTGGGAGTAGACAGAGAAATCAGGGGTATCCCTGCGAGTGTGGTTCAAATTCCAGAGTTACCACACAGAGGATTCAGATTCTGCAAACAAGTATTTTTCCCCATTCTCCATTTTGCTCTGTGCTCCCAGGAGTTTATTTTATAATTGAGTCAGATCTAAGAACATAGTTATTTATACACAGTTCAAAATATAATCATCCAATGTAAAACAGGTTTATATAAACATTTCCAGAAACCATGCCTGTGAATGTCACATGCACGGCATTATTGCCACAGAGCACCCAGAGTTCCCTGCATGAGACGGAATTATAACAATTCACCAGCTTTTGTTTCCCCAAGAATTAACATTCCAAAGGCGCTGCAACTCATCCTGGCAAAAGGCATCTTCATTTACTTCGACTTGTTTTCAAAAAAAAAAAAAAAGAGGGAAACAGACAGTAGTGAACGATGGAAGGATTCAGAGGTTGATAGCTGGAGCCTTTCTAAGTGAAGGCATTCGGCATCTGTTCGTTACATTACTGATGAAAAACGTGAGGACTCCAACATGAACGCACCAGTCCTAACTTCCACAAGCGCACGTGGGCTGCCGTGTGCTTTGGAGACACTTCCCTGCGGTGTGGAGATACACGTACGGGCACTCACCAGGAAGCATGACGTACAAAGAGGTGCACATGTCTGCATCATGTATGTATCGTGTAAGTACTCATATGCATACATGGATGTACACAGTCCTGTCTCTCCACCCATCCATTTGCAGTCAAAAGACTCCAAGCCTCAACTCTCTCTCTCTTATGAACTCCCGACTAGACTAATCTCTACAAGGGCACCGTGGAGATTACTCTAGTCGGGAGTTCGTAAGAGGTGGTGTTAATAGAGGTCATAACTGGGAACACTATGCTCAGTCCTCACTGTTTTGTCCTTTGCACCTAGCAAAACTTCCAAGTAACGGTCCAGTAAATGTTTCTTGAATGAATGAACAAGAAATATATTTTTTTTTAAGTTTATTAATTTATTTGGACAGAGACAGAGTAAGCAGGGGAGGGGCAGAGGATCCAAAGCAGGATCCGTGCTGGAGCACAGAACCTGACACGGGCGCGAACTCATTAACCGTGAGATCAGGGCCTGAGCCAAAACCAAGAGTTGGAGGCTTAATCAACAGCCATGCAGGTGCCCCACTGAATTGAGTAAGTCTTAAGGTAAGAATTCCTCTTTTATAGGGCATCAGTAATTACTGTCTGATTCACTGGGAATACTATTTTGAACGAGAGAAAGGCTTACAGTTTGGGGCATTAGCACCTTTCTCTAACAGATGCTTAAGGAGGTTTAGGGACGTACAGCAAAATAGACGGCAGGGAGTAAAGTTAGCATAAGTAACAGCTTTAGTATAAATTATAAGATAATTTTCTCCTAATTACAGTGTGGAGCGACAGAACTAGAAACCTAAAGCACCTTAAGGAATCTCTGTGGATTTGTTCAGGATGAATGAGCAAAGGACGGTTTTTCTCCACGACGCATCACGTTTGCAAACGCAGCACCGGGAAAGGAAGGAAAAATAACTAACTGGGCGACAACAGAGAGCAGAGACGTTCTAACTAGAGTACAGGTCACCCCATGGAAGCCCATCCTGTATCTTGGCCTCACTGCGGCCAGATGGCAAACGCCCTGAAAGCACATCCCACACCTTCTACCCCGAGCCTCAGCACCAGCATCACCCAGCACAGCACTTGGCCCTCGACAGTCTCCAAGAGCATTTCGACAGACTGCAAAGGACAGCCACCCTTCGGCCTTCAGTCTGAACACTAGGATCTCCCATCATTCGGCTGTGTGCACAGGACTTAAACCTTGCCTCTGGTGTCCTCGTTTATAAATGGAGATGAAGCCACCTTCCTACAAAGAGGGTAGGAGACAGCACAGAGAAAAGCCCAGGATGGTGTGCTGTCCGTCTGACATCAGTGCATCTCAGGACGCCAACGACGACCTCCCTTCCATTTGTCCGAGTTTATCCTCACAACTGTCTCTGCACACACGCTTAGGGCACAGAGCCTGATGTGTAGGAATTAAAACAGCGAGAGTGAACTTACGTGATGAAATCGAGATTGAATCTGCATCCCAGATTTCTTCCATAGTGATTTCCTCGTGTATCTCACTCAAAAATTAATCACCTCTTAGCTAGTGCGAGTCCTGTCAACTGAGGTGTAGGTCTAAAATATTTACTTAGCCTAATATATACCCATACGTATTTATTTTTTCCTTGGTGTTACTGGGTTTCTTTAATGATTGTGTCAATCAGGGCTTATTGTGAGAATATTCCAATACGCTGTTTGAAATAACTATTCAAACCCTCACAATGTTGTGAAGGAGTCACCAGCTGTAACATTACTAATGAATATTAATGTTCTTTTATATTTGGCTGGCACTGACATAATAGCATTGTCATGTAGCATCGACAATTTTAACTAGGGTACCCTGGAAAGTCATTTAAAATCTGAAATGCCCTCTGGATTACATTTTGTGGTCAACACACAGCCATGAAGTCAGCTGTGATCAATATAGCTTATAGTAATACCATTGGAATAATGTCATAATAAAATGGGATTTAAGAACAACTCATTTCCTTCTATTGCATCCACTTTTATACAAGGTAGATTAAACGTCTTCTAATTTGCTTAGTTTGGGTAAAGAGATCTGTAAGAACAAATTTCATTGCTTTTCAATCACATTGAATAAAAAGAACAGAATTGGATGGGAATGAAGAGAGCTAAAACAATAGCAGTATTTAAGGATGGAGAAAGTTTTCTGCCTTTTGGGAAAGAGTATAAGAAGAATTTATATCTATTGGCCAGATCTACAAAAGTGACCTGATCGTTCAGATGTGGCAAAATATTTAAGGCTTAAAAAAAAAAAAAAAAAACACTCTCCCAAGACCAAACATGACTGCTTTAGATATGTTTTCAAAGCGATCGTTGGTGTTACATGTCTATCCATCAAAATTAATAAAATGAAGCACATATCCTCTGACATCTTGTCATTAATGCATGGGGTAGTTGTGTTCCTGTTCAAGGTTCTTTCCAGCTTAAGTAACTGAAATTACTAACTATCCATTTATTTATTTATTATTTTTTTAAGTTTATTTCTTTATTTTGAGAGAGAGATGCAGAGAGAGAAGGAGAGACAGAATCCCACGCAGGCTCCACACTGTCAGCACAGAGTCCCATCTGGGGCTTGAACTCACAAACTCTGAGATCATGACCTGGACTGAAACCAAGAGTCAGATGCTTCACCGGCTAAGCCACCCAGGCTCCCCCTGGAATTACTTTTTACATCAACCTGGGAATCTCTATTTCCTATGGCACGTGTATATTCTTATACATCAAGAGGTGAATGAAACCTAATGATACATAGGTATACTGTGTGGCAATGACTCCTCTTGTGAACCATTTATACTAAAAATATCAGCTTTCTTGAGCATTAACTATTTGCCAGGTCCTGATTAAATGCTCTAGATGTCCTCAGTGTAGCTCTATGGGGCAGCTCCCATCACTGTCTCCATTTTACGGACAGGGAAATATGAGGTCAGGTGGCAAACAGAGCTGGGATAGGAGTCGAGCCCTCTTTATTTTATTTTTTTATATGATTTTTTTTTGAGGGGAGGAGGGGCAGAGAGACTGAGAGAGAGAGAGAGAGAGAGAGAGAGAGAGAGAGAGAGAGAGATGCAGAATCCAAAGCAGGCTCCCGTCTCCGAGCTGTCAGCACAGAGCCTGACATGGGGCTCGAACTCATGAACCACAAGATCATGACCTGAGCTGAAGTTGGATGCTCAACCCACGGTGCCACCCAGGTGCCCCTCCTCACAGCCCTTTCACTTAGCCATTAAATGACTATTTCCCAATAGCGTGGTGGTCATCATTCCTGGTTTTAGACATTAAAGCACTTAAGTTTAAAATATTAAGTTTATAACTGTTAACCCCTTTTTAATTTCCTGAATCGGAAAGAGGAGGATGGAAACGAATGGCCAAGAATGGGCTGCAGGCCACCGATGTAGGACCCTCAACGGGAGCAATGATCAGGGAGATGAACTTGCACGGCATCCCTGAAGGAGCCCCACCCTTCCTTCCTCCAAGACCTTCCCTCTGGCATCAGTCTGGCTACTTCAGTCTTTCGGGTGAGGGGTGGGGAGTGGATTTATGCTGAGGCAACCTTTTACTCTGCACCAGGCCACTCGTGACCTGTGGAAGGAGAGGTCCATCATAAACCTGCTATAAAAGTTCCATCAGAGGGGCACTGGGCAGCTCAGTTGGTTAAGCATCCGACTCGATTTCGGCTCAAGTCATAATCTATTTGTGGGTTTGAGCCCTGCATCTGGCTCTGCACTGACAGCATGGAGCCTGCTTGGGATTCTCTCTCTCCCTCTGTCTCTGCCCCCACCCTCCTCATGCTCTCTCTCTCTCAAAATATATAAACATTAAATATATGTACATGTGTTAAAAAGTTCAATCAGAGTCATAGGGAGTGATATTTACTGACAAGATCTTTAACCTCAGCTGAGGACTATCTACCTCTGAAACACCATAGTCTTGATTCCAAGCAAACCAGCCACAGATGAGTTTTTCAGTAGCTAGGACACTGTTAAGGTAAAGAAAAGGCAGAATAAACACAATAATTACAAGCACACAAGCAAGAATTACCATACAGGTGTTATCTCCAGTGATCACATCATTTAGCCAAATGCATCTACTTGGTGAACGGGAAAAGACTGGAAAACTCTCCTTAGCTCTGTTCTGAATGCATTCAACATGCTTGGGGCATCAAGAGATCTGGGCCAGTCAATCTGATTGTTTGGACCTTTAAAATCCAGGAGCAACATAAAACTGTACCTGGGGACACCTCTTCCTTATGCCAAGAGGCTCCATCTTATAATAAAACATCTTTCTCTTTTTTGGTCCTTTTCTTTTCTTTCTTCTGGCATTTGAACAGCACGATAAGTACTCGGTAGCATTTCTACTAAATATGGGCGATAGGATCTCAAATCTAAGTTTGGAAGTATTTGTTTAAAATCCCCAAGCATTGCGGGGTGCCTGGGTGTCTCAGTCAGGTTAAGTGTCAGACTTCAGGTCAGGTCATGATCTCACGGTTCATGGGTTTGGGCCCCGTGTCTGACTCCACACTGATGGTGCAGAGCCTGCTTGGGATTCTGTCTCTCTGCCCCTCCCCAACTCATGCTTTCTCTAGCTCCCTCTCAAAAATAGATAAGCTTCAACAAAATCCCTAAGCATTTCTAAATGACGGATTTCCTCTCGGTTAGCCACCATTTTACAGTCAGCACTAAAAAGCACACAGCTCTTTTTCAGGGGCTTCACAAACATTTTTTTGCTTGATAATATTTTCATCCATATGTGCAAGAGGTCAAGGGTTAGGGGACAAATAGGGTCTCCAGGTGATAAACCAGGTCCACCTGTATTTTTTTTTTCCTAATAGCCACATGAGGATAAGGCCAAGAATCAGATGATTTTAAGGCTGGCTAAGGAGTTAGCCAAGGTCTTGTTATCGATTAGCACATTAGGACTTGGGACAGGTTCAGAGACTCACGTAAACTCTTGCCCATTAATCATGGGACAGATGTAACAGTGCAGCTGTCCTGAGCATATGCTATGACCAGGCTCTCATTTGCCCCAAAACATGCAAACAAGGCTCTTCAATAAGGCTTTTTTTTTTTTTTTGAAATGCTATCTCCAAAATTATCTCATTAAACTCTCACAAGATGAGTGGGCCCTCACGGTGCATATTCTGCTTTTGTTTTTGTTTTCTTATTCTTCTTCATTTTACATCGAAAGGGAAGGGACTGAAACAAGACGAAATCCAGGGTTCTATGGGAGCAGTGTTGGGCGGGGGGGACGGGGTGTCAGAGTCAGGGTGGAAAAGAACATTCAGGAAAAGTGCTCAGCCTAGAACAGGGCTGGGTAATTCTCACTTCCCCTCTCCCTAGAAGAGGACACAACAACCCAGTAAGACCCACACATGGTTTGCTAGAAGCTAAAGACTCTAGAAACAGAGATTGAAAAAGAATGGGGGGCAGCTGAATTGTGGAGCTCCCTTCTCTAAAAATCCATTTCTGTCTCAGAGGGGAATTTCTATCTATTGGATTTCAAATGCACCCATCTATGAAAAACAGAAATATGTGTATAATCTTGAGGCTGATTTATGAGCCAGGCGGCAGGGGGCTGGAAATCAGCAAACCGAGCATAGTCGTTTAGACTGTCAGTTGAAGGAGGACGACTCAGATTCACAATTCGGTACTCATCTCTAGACTTGACTAATCATTGCAAATTGCATAAAACATCTGCTGTCGATAACGCAGTAAAACATTTTATAGATCACACGCATGATTTCACCGATGATCAGAACAATTGTGGGACTTAAATGGTGTCATTACTCCCATTCTACGGATGAAGAAATTAAAGCTCCGAGAGACCTCATGTGATTCACCCAAGGTCACACCGCCACCAAATTATGAAGATGAAACAGATTTCAGCTCTTCCAACCCCAAATACTGCACAATTTCCAAACCCTAGGGAATTGGTGCAAAACAGTATAGGTATATAAACACAAATGTCTCCCTTGTATCAGCAAAGAGCCCAAGATATATACTTGACAATGGCAGAAAAATACTATCTTCATGTATAGGCTGGGTGAGTTTCAAATAGCAACTCTGTGCTTCTCAGAGCTCGCACTTGGCAAAACTAAGCACAATAGGCCAATGCTTGCGTGCCTCTACGTGTGTTTGCCTGACACTAGGGATAGGAATCTTCTGACTGGCCTGGATCACTAGCCTACCCCCTTCTAGTACCTGACATTACCGGTCTGCAGAATGAAGCAAGAGATCCCTGAGAATATGGCCACTCAACTCAATCTAATGAAGTTAGAGCAACCAGGTCTGGGTACAGATTCATTCATTCCCAAAATGGACTCAGACAATGAATACTCTACAGCCTAGAAGAGAAGTCAAGCCCATAAATCGTTTGTGTTCATTTTGTTTGTCTTAAGAGTCACAAAATACTGAGGATCTGATGAAGTCTATGACTCTTTTCTTATAAAAGTACACGTGATAGCAAAAGCTGCATAAAATCTCTAGGAACTTACGGAGCTGCAAAGCCTACCTCTGGATACCTCCTTATTCAGGAAACACATTTTTGCTGTAAAGGAAAAAAAAATTGTGCCCATATTTGCTCAAGATACAGTAACTTTGTACAGATGCTTATGAAGAGCCAAAACTTAGGAAACGGAACTAAAATTGGGTGAATCACCTTCCACATAAAGAGTCCTCTGTTCCGCAATCTTAGGTAAAGAATGGGACTTTTGTCAAAGAGCTAATAGCAGGTCAGTTCCGGATGAATGCCAAGCCTTTTTGTCAAATACCAAGCACTATGTAAGCTATCCTGAAAATTTCACTGAACTGGGAAATGACAAAGAGCCGGCACAAACAGGGTGACAATAGGAATGAACAAAGCAGAGATTCATAGAGAAGCACAAGAAGAGAAATCTTGAATGTGAACACGAGGCTTCCGTCAGCAAGACCCCACGGTCGCTACGGTGGAAGGTGGTCCACGGGAACCTGGATCCTGGGGAAGCAGAGCAGCACAATAAACGCACAGATCTCTTCCCAGGAGGTAGGGTGAGCCACCTTGAAGGATGTTCAGACCTTTCATAACACTGTCCGCTTCGATGAAAGCTCATGCAGATCCTGAAAACCTCCAAGGAAGCCTATTGTTAGGAGAAGCTGCTACCACAATCCAGTTTATGATATCTGAACCTAATTTTTGGATGCTTAAACCATATTTACTGCACATCTCAAGGCTTTCTATACCTTGACTCTCAATCCAAGTGATTAACAAACACAAAATGTGATCAGGAAAAGACCGCATGCGAAGGGTGGTTACAGGAGATTTCTACAGAGCGGCCTTACATAGCAGAGATGGCATTCAGGAGGCACAGCCAGAAATATGGACCTTTATTCAAACCTCAACTGTTACTGGCAATGCAGACGGGTTTGATTTCCGAGATGATGTCAAGAGAAAGTCAATACTGAAGAAAAAATACACCTGAATACATAGTCTCTAAGTAGCCAGGAAACAGAAAACAAACAAGCAAAAGTGGCATGAACAGTAAATGCAGTAACTGCTAACTCTGATGGAAGCCAGTAAATAAAAAATTATTAGCACATTAAAAAATTTTTTCAATGTTTTATTTACTTTTGAGAGAGAGGCAGAGCACTGGCAGGGGAGGGGCAGGGAGAGAGAGGGAGACACAGAATCCGAAGCAGGCTCCAGGCTCTGAGCCGTCAGCACAGAGCCAGATGCGTGGCTTGAACTCACGAACCGCGAGATCATGACCTGAGGTGAAGTCGGACGCTTAACCGACCAAGCCACCTCGGCGCCCCTCATTAGCACATTTTTAATAAGGAATACAGTGAAAAGGAAAAACAGCTATTCCATGCATCCAAAATCATGCATACTACCAAAATTTCAGGAGAAATTATTCAACTTGCACTAATGAGCTTACTTTCCTGCTGACCATTTTCACACTCAAAAGCAATAACGGAGACCGTGGACAAGTGAATTTGGCCCCTATGTCAAAGTGAGATAATTACGTGAAATTGCATGGTAATTCCATCAGATAATCTAAAATCCAATTATAATACACAAAATATCTTCCTCTCCCCAAGTGCCTCTCATCTAAATCTTTCTTACGCTTATTTTCTATCTTATGTTGTGATTACTACACCGGAAGGCTTTGAAAGTGCCTTCCAGTTAATTCTCACAGATCCTAAGCTGATCCCAAGTACTGGCTGCATGCACACTCCTCTTTACGGTCACAGGATCCTTTATTCACATGCCCTGTGCCAGCTGACCCCACCACTCGGGCGACGGAAGACCAGACAAGGGGTGGGCACCCGACGCAGACCCGTCCACAGGCTGCTAGTCTATCACTCAGGCTGACCTCGAGGGCATCTGTCGAGCCAATCATTTGTCCTTGAAGTTTTAATGAGAGGCGGGATCAGCAGGTGGCAAAAGGGCAGAGAGTACCTGCATCTGCGTGCACACACCCAACAGTAGTTATCATGACATCAATAATGAGACAGAGGTAAGGGAAGCCTTGGTGACAGGGTCCAAAAAAAAAAAAAAAAAAAAGAAAGCAAAGGCTAAAAGGATGACAGTAAAATAGTCAAATAGGTGAAGGGGAGTAAGCAGTACAAACTTTCAGTTATAAAATAAATCAGACAGGAGGATGGAAAGCACAGCAGGGGGAATGGGGTCAATACTATCATAATCACGCTACAGGGTGACGGACGGTAACTACATTATACAATGTACAGAGTTGTCCACTCGCTATGTTGTACCCCAGAAACCAATAGAACACTGTATGTCAACCGTACCTTTATAAAAATTTTTTAATGTTATTTTGAGAGAGAGACAGGTAGAGAGAGCACGAGCAGGGGAGGGGCACAAAGAGAGGGAGAGAGAGAGAGCATCCCAAGCAGGCTCTGTACCATCAGCACAAAACGCGACGGGAGGCTCAGTCCCACGAACCGTGAGATCGTGACCTGAGCTGAAACCAAGAGTCGCACGCTTCACCGACTGAGCCACGAGGCGCCCCAGCTACACTTTAAATTAAAAAGAAGAGTGGCCAATGAGGATCTACTGCCAAACCAGGCAAGGAGACCACACCTTGGTAAGGCGTGAATACATCGTGTAAGGCATTCAAGTGTTCCATGAGCTTTGGGCTAAGTGATTATCACTACAATTTGAAATGCTATTCCAATCCCCAAGAGCCCAGGGCAGGTGGAAGGTAGGACCATTCCCTGCCTTCTGCCTTAATGACTTGTCCACATAACACCGCTCTCATCTCTCCATAGTGATTAAAGACCATCTACAAATAGTACACAGGGCACATTGGAGGAGAGGTAAAGGAGGAACACTGAGCATCGTGACAAACATCTAGAGCAAGGGTAATGAATGCAAATCGTTGAAAATCCTGTGCATTCCTGAGCATTTAATCTTACGTAAGGTGAAAAGATTTAAGAACAAAGTTTTACTCATCCTGTTTTTAATAAGTTGCAGTCAGATAAAGAAGGATGCTGATTGTACTCAGTATGGAAGATCGATCTTTCCAGAATTCTGACATATAATGAAGTCCATCCTTTTATCAAAGGAAAGTTAATACGGGAATGTATTAGTCTTGAGTAAAATTGCATAAACTTAGGCTCCAGGGTATATTGAACATAGTAACCAGTTTCCATAGTTTACGTTCCATGAAGAACTCTTCACACACAAAACGGTCAAACAGCAAGAAACAAACAAACAAAAAATGTCAAGTTCTTATGACAGTTCGAAATATTACAGGAATAAAATGGTGAGGCAGCAAGAAAACCTGTCCCCACAACACCTAACTATATATTCAGGTTCTCATTTTCCCTCTTTCTATCATGTAAAAATAGGGGTATCTTTTCAAATGTTGTCACTCCAACGCTGATAAAGTCCCACAGGCATAGACTTTGTCCAGAGTCTTAAGATTTCTAGTTAAAATTTAGGGAGTGTTTATTTGGGGCCAGGGTTTGCACCAATGGCTCGGTAGTTGCAGTTTTGTTGAACTCTTACAGGTAACATGGCGTTCTAGCAGCGTCTCCATTTCACAGAGGAAGAAACTGAGGGCCAGAGGTCAACAACGTCTCCAGGGTCTCACAATTTGTGGTTGTGCAGCCAGGATTAGAACCCAGGCCTCAGGGTCCTATTCCAAAGTCAGGACTCTATTGGGACAGGCCCTATCACCTTCAGGGTAGTAGCACATGGAGGTGTGGTCTGGGTATTGCACTAACGGGTCTAACCCAGGGAGCACGGAGAGATTTGAAACCCACTGTTCTCCAGACCTCGTGCCCTGAAGCAGGTCTGTATCAGCCTGGAAGGGGCAGTGCCTTGTTCTCTGCACAAGTATGCATCGGTCGATACGTCCAGAAAGATGCTTTCTTCTGTTCCACCCACGGTGAGACAGCTCCATGTGGGCTGCTGTCTGGTTCCCTCTCCTTGAAGGACAGCCAAGCATCTCTGCCCACTGACTGCACTGACCCCTTCCCTTCTCGGAGCTCTGCGCTGGCTCCCAAAGGAAAACCTCCCTGGACTTATGTGTCTTTGGGTTTCTTACATAAAACAGGGCTGCCTCGCCTGCAAAAGCATATAAAACCATTGTTGCAATATTGTTAGTTAACTACTGATCACTGACTGTCCCTTTTGAAAGTCAGAACTTTGTGGAATACGATGGCGGCTGGCTTTCTCTAACACAGGTGGGGTTAGCCCTGTAGGGGAAAGAAGCCTTATTCCTCCCGTATGTGTATTGATATTATATGTAATAAATATCAGATATCATATATTATGCTATGTGTATTATGCGTTACATATTATCTATTTTCATATGTTATATATTGTATATATTACATAGTCATATACATTATATAATACATACATGTTTATGTGTGTATATATACATTTTTTATTATATATAATAAATAAAAATAAACAAACCTGTAGGAACAGCCTTAAGAAAATAAAGATCTGGCTCAGTCTTAGCACCTTCATTACTTCCTGTGCTTTCTCGACTGGCGAATACACTTAATAATTCAACAAAACACTTGCAGGGACAAGAGAACCTACTAGATTTCACCTCGCCCATATAACATACTTGCGGTTTCACCAGGGCCTACAAGACACCATTCACCAATTTCAAGTGCTCAAGCGCAACATTAAACATTCAGCTACCGTCAATCTGTGACAGATAGTGTGCCTCTTGTAGAACTTCCGGAGGAACAACTCTACTTCTCCTGTTAGACCTGAGCCTCATTACATTATTCCATTTGAAATTACATCGTAATGTTTAAATAATGGCTCCGTATTGTCTTCCTGTGGTTATTTTAAAAGTCAACGCTAAGTAGTTCTGTATTTTCTCAAAGTCTATAAACTAGGGCATCTTTGAAGTGGCCAGATAATTTGGATTTTGGGTTCATTAAAATTAGGGACTGTCTTAATCATCCCCGTGCCCTTTGTTCTCAGCACAGCACTGAGCGCCTACTAGGCCTTCCAAATATCTGCTGAACTGTAAAGAACCATCCCAAGGACCAAAACTCTCAGCTTCCTACTGCTTAAACCAAGTCCTTCAAGTCCCGGAATGGCTCACCCACACCGTCCAGAACCAGATTCAAGAGGTAAGAAGAGTAAGTGGATGTCTACTGATTCTGCTTGAGGCTTATCAGATGCATTCACGTATAGCCTAGAACCCGTGGACTTTTGTTTTTTTCCTATAATGTTTTCCTTAATGTAACTGAAAGAGTCGCATGAATTCGTGAGAGCCAAATATTGATTCTTCTCTAAACTGTAAGCCCCATGGGAGCTGGATCCCATTCCAAGCCCTAAATCAGTATTTCTACAGAGAATATAGGCCCCTCATGTGGGGAACAAAGACAAAAGAAAACAAAATTAAACTTCTGTACAACTCACAGCCCACTGACATGTCCTTGAGACAGTCTGAGTGACCTTCCTCTAGGACCCTGGCTGCCTCCATGCTGCCACTTTGCTGAGGACCAAGGGCAATCAGGTTATCATTAGCCCGACCTCCAGGATCCTGTAAGTCTCCTTTACCATATAAAAATTCCTATGGAAACTTCCTTTATCTCTACTCCCCAAATATACATTGGCAACCATCCTCCAAGGCTATGGCCCCTGATGTACATCTGAAGGGTCTCATGACTGAGGCATTACTAAGCAGGAATCAATGACCTGTTCCTAACAGCAGCTAGCCCCTCAAGGTCCTGGACACCTGGCTTCCAAATTCCTTAGAGGCTTATGCCATCCCTGACCCTTTCCCCCACTTGAAGGTATATAATCATTCACTCCTCATGACCCCAGGGCAGCTCTTTCTGCCCACGGGTCCTGTCCCTGTGCTTTCAAAAAACCACCTTGTTGCACCCAAGATGTCTCAAGAATTCTTCCTTGACCATTTGCTCCATACACCAACATTTTCATCTCGGCCTCTACCCAGTCTCTAGCACATCTTGCTCTCTTGCTCTGCTCTCCCAGAAACATCACCCCCCCCCCCACACACACACACAATAAACAAGTCCTTGATTCACACCCACCTTTATAACGATCATTTCTTTGGGAAGTCTCTCATTATTATCACGGTGCCATGACTCTCTCTCTCATCATCACACATCACGGTTGTAGTTTTACATTAAAAAGTCTGACTGCCATTACTTTTCCTTTCTCCCGCTAGTCTAGAAGCTGCACAAGGACATTTTTTTCTCACTGCTGTAACTTCAGCACCTCATGCGGTACCTGAAACAGAGCAGGTGCTCAGGATTTATGAAATGCCGGAATGGACGACTCATTGGAAAAGCGTTGAGTACCCGCAGGGTTGTTAGGGCAACAAATCTAAAGAGGGAAGAAAATTATTATTTTGAAGTCAACTATAAATGTGAGATAAGAATTACTTATGAATCTAAGATCATAAGATCATACTCGGACGGTCCACGTGAAACCTTTTATTTCACCAATAATGAAACTAAAGAGAGATGAATTGACTTTATGTAGTCATCACAACCAGTGGCCGTGGACTTGGGCCTGAAACTCAGATCTCTCCCTCAAATGCTCTTTTAAGAACATGTTTTCAAATACAAGCAAATGGCCCACTGTGATGAAAAACAATAGCTCCATTTAACTCCGTTGACCTCACTTCGCCAAAAATAGACAGGAATCAGTCAAGACTGAAGGGCACATTGAATTCTAGTTGAATTGAAAAGAGCTTATTTCTGGAAAGAGCCTAGAGTTAGGACATCTACATATTTGTTACGAAACAACAACCCAGAATGTGGCTCCAAAGTAAATGACAAAACTGGGAAGAAGTTAATAGGGTTTTATAACTCCACGGCACACAGTCAGCACTCAAAAAATGACCCTTATAATTGTGAGCATGATTACCAATCACAGTGCTTGTAGAAAACAGAGAGGCCTGAGAAAATAGACGACTTGGGTAAAGATCGTCATCATCAATGGTCTGAACACAGAGGTATTTCTGGTAAAGGCTGACTCTGTGAGCACTCTGGGGCCAAAAACTCACATCGTCTTGAGCCCAGGGGACCAAATGCTTTCTGCTTCTCGATTGTGCCAAAAGGACAGCTGGTTCTGTGCACATTGCCATTAAGAGAATAGGGCCCAAGGGGGACTCGAAAGCTCTTCACAGACGACTGAGACTAACTGTCTTCTGTTCCTTATAAAGCTGATCACACGCTTCTGTAGATTCACCCGCAGTGACACGTTCAACAGAGTCTACCCTAGAACTATTCTGTCTGCAACCCAATTACCCATAATCCCAGAGTGGCTCCGATTTCATTTCTCAGAAGATCAGTTATTTGCCTCTGATCTGATCATGTGAAGAAACGCCTAGAAAGTAAGCTCCTACCCTGGCCCAGATGACACACATCTATTTGGTCAGTCCTGAGATGAAATTTCACCAGGGCAGAGAACGCTTAGCGCATTACCAGTCCCAAGAGAGGAGGATCACCTTCTGCATCCTCGCGCGTTCTATCGGCACACCTCAGGTACCCAATGAAACAAGACGTACTGTTCCCCAACGTACCACACACTGTCACAGTAGACACTTACGTAGATTGACAAAAACAAATGTAAAGAACCTCAGACCTCACTGAAAAATGCATCAAGCCTTCATTTTCACAAAACAGCTTAAAATTTGTGTGTTCTATAAATGCATTTTTCCAAATTTGATCACATTGGCCACACGTACCCTGAACTGGGTACGCAAAATAGCAACTATCCTGCATCATACCTCCAACGCTTTTAAGACAAAGCCATTACTTTTCCTTCTATATTTCACGTTGGCCGAAGTATGTGGTCTTAAGCTAGCTAAATATATCTTTAGTATCTCACCGAGGACACTTTTACAACCCTGCTAAAGTCTCACATTCATGTTTTGACTTTCTTTTTATTATAAAGGTAAGTCAGGGCATTTTTGAAAGAATCAGCACTTAGCATTTTATAGCTCGGGCATGTGATAGCCCTACTGGGAGTGGAGATAATAATAATATATAAGTTAGTCCTTTCTTCAGTGTTGAAATATTTGGATCCCATTTCCTCACTACTTTCATAAACCTCATGATAACATCTTCCCTTGATGTTAATGTCCTAGTTGGAAAGAGATCTTTCCTCATGAATTAATCCAAATCTGAAATGAGGCTGTAAAAAAAAAAATATCCTAGAATTAGTATTCAAGTTCAAAGTCAATATAAAAGATGCAGACACAACATCTGTACATTCTGTGGACTTGAACATTTGATTTTAATTTGGTAAGACAAATAAAAAAAAAATCTTCACCTACACTCATAAAGTAGTAGCCTGACTTTTGGCAAAATGGACAGCACATCTTTCCAAGTGATCTAGGAGTAAAACCTGTGTCACATCGCCTGATGTCTCAAGAGTAATGGGAAACCCTCATCTGCTTATTCTTCCCCAGAAACAGTTAATTACAAATAGCTTCACAGAAGTAAAGTTGTATAAAAATGAAACCTGTAATTTTTTTCTAATCGCAAACACCATTAATAGAAACATACTGAAGGCACACATTGTCTTGAAGTCTCCTGGTTTTAGACTTTAGAAAGCAAACACATCAGGGGCACCCGGGTGGCTCAGTCGGTTGAGCGTCCAACTCTGGGTTTTGGCTCAGGTCACAATCTTATGGTTCAAGGGATCGAGCCCTGCATGGGATACTCTCTCTCCTTCTCTCTCTGCCCCTCCCCCTGTGTTCTCTCTCTCTCTCTCTCTCTCTCAAAAATAAACATTAAAAAACTATATAAATACAAAGCAAACACGTTAGGTAAGAGCTGAATCACGCATCATGATTCAAATGTAGGTTCTTAGTCCGGTTCACGATCAAGTACATTACAGTTGGCGATTACCACCTTTGTTTACCTGGCAATATTTACCACCCTCACTTGTTCTGGACCGTTCGTTATAGGTCCCTGCTTCTCTATTCTTACCAGAGCGGTGAGAGGCAAACCGTCTTATTTCAACTCTGGGTTAAGTGTCTCTGTGTTAAGTTTAAGACTCCCCTAGTAACTCATCGATACGACTAATGGGTTTCTCTGCTGAAAGGTGGTTTTACCGATAGTTAACAGACTCTGACAATACGCAACCATTTATTTGAAAAAGAGTTCCTTTCTACTCTTGCTGCATTAACTATTTAGAAGACGCTACGCAGAAAAATGTATCCTATCAGGAGGAAATAGAGCAATGGGTTTTCAACAATTCTAATTTTTCTGTGTTGTCGTCTAAGACTAAATCAAAGCAAAGACAAGTTTAAACTCTGACAAAAATCTACCATGCGAACTGGCATCCATTCCAACAAGCTGCTTTGGAGTTGGTGGTCGTGTCTAAGAACCAGGAACCTAGAGACCCTGTAAATGTGGGTTAGGTCTCCAGAGGTTTGTTTCAAAATACGTGGAAAGAACTTACAGTCTTCTAACTGGGTCATTCACTGAACTATTGATTGAGCAAAGGGTGACATATGTTATAATAGAATTTGAAGTCTAGTGGGTAAGACAGGGGAAAAATAATAACGGAATGTCCACCACGGTCTTTGGCAGAGTAAAGCCACCAATTTTGAGTTTTGTGGCTTTGAGGGATGCTTCTTAAATTCTGCCCACGCAGCTCCGTTTATGCTAGAGAAACATACCCAGATCCAGGAGGAAGAAAACAAGGGGGACTTCTTCATCCTTAACTTTAATTTTTCCCCCGAATCAAAACTTATATGTCACATATATGAAAATACAAAATTATTGTGGGGAGGACATTTAATACCTAGAGGATTTCTTTATTCTTTATCCCTGTTGCCTACAGCAGTCAAAACCAGTAACTTTCTTTATCTTTGAAACATGAGCCGCTGTCTGATCAAAGTTGTTTGTCTGCCTTATTATCATCATTTCATCTTTATAGAAGGCAATAGTGACAACAACAAAAAACAAGATTTTAACTAATCTTAGTCCTTTTGAATTTCCCTGGGTTCTTTTGATATCCCCATCAACTGAGTTCTTTCATAGAAGCAAAAATCCTAGGCTCTAAGAGCAGCTCTGGAGTGGGGGAAGACGCCCAGAGCCCAAGGTGGAAACCACAGGACAAAGAGTCAGAAGCAAGAGTGGTTAAGAATGGTCAAAAGTTTTAGAACGAAGAGGGATCAAGCAGGGCACTTCAAAACTCGAGGCATTTGATGGATTAGTAATGTTATGACCTAATTTTATTTATTTTTATTAAATTTTTTTAATGTTTGTTTATTTTTGAGACACAGAGAGAGACAGCATGAACGGGGAAAGGGCAGAGAGGGAGGGACACATAGAAGATGAAGCAGGCTCCAGGCTCTGAGCTGTCAGCACAGAGCCCGATGCAGGGCCTGAACTCACGAACTGTGAGATCATGACCTAAGCTGACGTGGGACACTCAACCGACTGAGCCACCCAGGCGCCCCGACCTAATTTTATTTTTAAAAAGGAGAAAAAAACTTATTTTTATGATACAAACTATGAAGAAGTTTGGTTTATGGGAGTTCTCATAACCTAACTCTGCAGAGGGGACATATAGAAGCTTGCAGACAAAGAAAAGTTTTGGTAAACCGTATTTATCAAATTTAAGTATTTTTTCTCACCAGCTTTTATTGACTTTCACTTATATACTCCCATAATAAAGTTCAGTGATGTACTTTTAAAGCAAATTCAAAATACAGTTTACTTACATAATGCTGTTCAAGAACAAACACATAAAATTTGTCTACTAGGTTACTATTAGAGCATCAAGAGAAACACACGGAAGACAAAAACGTGGAGCAAAGGGTCTATGGCAATTGTGAACTGATGTTCAATAACATCTAGGAGCAGCAAAGGCCCTCTAAGAGCCAAACTAAGTCTATTTCTTCTCCTTTACTAAACTGCATTGAATTTCCTATGACTCTCACTGGCACCACCAGTTTTCGAACAGAAAAAATCCTAACTCCTTTATTCTCTCGAAGCACAACGGATCAAGTAATACGCTTGTGTCTATTCTGTCAACAGCTAAAAAGATTCAGCCAACAGCTACAAAATATTGTGTGGTGATAGAACTGGGGGAGGGGCGCCTGGGTGGCTCCGTCGGTTGAGCGTCCGACTTCGGCTCAGGTCATGATCTCGCTGCTCCCGAGTTCAAGCCTTGCGTCGGGCTCTGTGCTGACAGCTCGGAGCCTGGAGCCTGCTTCGGATTCTGTCTCTGTCTCTCTGCCCCTCTCCTGCTCGCTCACTCTCTAATATAAAATGAAAACACACAGACATACATAAATAACCAACCAACCAACCAACCAAACTGGGGCAAATAATCACTATATGGAGTACAACACTTGGCCTGCACAGCATCACACTAATGGTGGTGACCTATTTCAGGAAGCCCTAACCATGCAATTAGAAATGATTAGTCTGCTCTTTACATCTAATTAAGTTCGTCACCTTATGCACAGACCACACCTTAAATTCTCAACTTGGCGGAAATCCACGTTGGGTCAAGTAAGTTTTGTTTTTTAATCTGGAAAATAAGATAAACAATATTTGCGAATCCCACTTTGGAACACAGTTTTTAAAAACCAACCTGATGGCTTGTTTAAATGTGTAAGGGGAGTGGTGACAGAAAGAAGGACAGGACACAGGTCCGTAACTAACGATCAACCTGTATTCTAAGGCGTCAACAGGATATCGCCACACTAAAGTCTCCCAAGGCTGTCTTAATAAGACTGGGCAACACTTTGAGAAAGAAAATAAAAAGATAATAGGTTCCTCAAGAGAAACAGGCTTTTTTTTTAAACCACGGAATCATTTTTGAGTACAAATTCCAGGGCGTGAAGCACATTCATAATATGCTGCAACCACCACCTGTTGTCAGAACTTCCTCATCTTCCCTAATAGAAAGTTTGCATCCACGAAACTATTAAACTCCCCGTTATTCCCCACCCCCCCCCCCAGGCAAACCACTGTTCTGCTTTCTGTCACTATGAACGCTCCTGTGCTGGGCACCTCATGGCATGCTAAAGATTCACCCAGGTTGTAATACGTATCAGCATTAGCAGGATGCCTTTAAGATAAACCAGAAGCCAGAATGAGGTCTTCTTTTCTTTCACTGAGCAGAGAGTGCACCAGAAGAACTTTATCTCAAAGTGGTGCAATTGTCAGAAATTAAAAAGGATTTCGTATAGACATTTTTAAAGAAGAAAATGAAGAGATAATAGAAGCAATAGATTCTTTTTAAAAACACTGATGGCTCAAAAATTAATGGATTTATGTAGCAACCACAAATTTTACCACATTCTCTGTTCAAGTTAATTAAAAGGTCAAATAATCTTCTTTTAGTTTATTTGAGACAGACGTCTGTCACCTGCAATCATCATAGAGCACTCATGAAAATTTTCATTCAAAATTCATTCAAACCGAATGGCACCCTCAAACTACTCTAAACTGTACATCTGATCATATAGCTTCCGTTTAATGTTTTAGAAGTTCAAGTATCTCTTGAGGAAAACATTCGACTATATTCACATTGTTAGAAGTATATTAAGGCTTACGACTCTTTAAATTCATCCATTTGATCTTCTTTACTGCCTGCATATTTCCTTCTCTTTTATTTAGCCAATTAAAGCCAAATGGTGTAATTAAATTAGTATCACAAAAGACTGTATTTACCTAGCACAAAAGGAAGTTTAAAAGTGGCCCCTTCATGATTTACTTGATTACTTTAGAAAGCTAAGTGGGCCCATTTAGACACCGTAATCATATTTTCAGTGATGATTTCCTAGATCAACTGCAAATGATCATTTGGCCATGTATTGAAACAGAGTCTCAATACTGGATCTTTAAGTGTGCATTATTTGGTTATATTAATTTTAGTATTTTTTCCAAGAAATTTTAAAAGAATCTAATAAAGACACTTTACAAGTTGGCACCTGCCTCTCCAAACATGAAAGGGACTTCTCGAAGGAGAGTTTTACTCAACATGGTCCACTGACCTCATCTATTCATCTCAAAACTTCTTAGAACTAGCATTCATATGGATAGAGATATTCAAATAAGTTCCTTTCCTTCAATTCTTAAGCACATACATATCATGGTTGAGCTAAATGTGGCTAAGAGATAAATTGACCTAACCTAGATCAGAGAATGGCAGACATAGGAGGTGAACTGAAACTGAGGCTTTTACGTTGTCTGGAATCCTAAAATGGTGGTTCTTTTCCCAGGAAAATCACTGTTTTGACTCTACGTTCATGAGGAAGGAGTAGGTGCTGAGAGGAAAAAAGGAAACAAAATGGGAAGATTTCTCTCTGAGGTAGTCTAAATCAACACCCTAAGGTAAAACCTGAAAGTAACAAAGTATTTGCTACAATCCATTGTCTGTGATGTCAAGAGCATGTGATTTGGAAAGGCTTTCAAATTTTGCAATCTGATTATGCTTTTCACCTAACCCCCACTGAATTGTCTGCGCTTTCTCAGAGATGAAAAACATTGCTAATTCATTAAGAAAGTAATATAAGATGCCATCAGCTACACAACCTCGTTTTCTATCATTTAGAGGCAGCTGACAAAGTACTGAGAACCTGGAGGTCCAAGTAGTGGTTACATTGATGCTCAGAACCATCTCAAAATCCTTGAACAAGTCACTGTCTTTCTCAAGCTGTTTTTTGTTGTTTTTTTTTTTAAATATTGAAAACGGGTTTGATAAGCTTTGTGGCTTCCTTCAAATTTTATACCATTACTTTTTAATCATGGTAAATGTTACTAGTTTTACCAGCATTCCTTTGTTCAAATCCACACTCTTCAAACATCCCACCAAAGTTTCTGAGAGCAGAGGAGAGTGAACTCTGCCCCTGGATGGTCGGGCACGTCTCAAAGCGGTTAGAAAGCTATCTTTATGTCTATCACTTTATCTTAAAACCTATCCTTCATACGTTACTACTAAAATATCTATGTGTGATACAAAAACCTCCCCCCAAACCATCAACGAAAATAGGGAACTCAAGGGGATTCATCAGACTTAACCGTGCGACTTCATGACTCTCTTACACGTGTGCATCTTTGAAATCATTGAGAAGGATTCCCATGATGCCTTGTCATCATGCTGTGCTTTTTGAGGACCAGTTTCCTACGTCCCTAAGAGCTGACTGGAGCCGATAGGTTATATACTATAATGGACAAGGGCAAGGGTTTGGGTCAGTATTTGGGTTCAAATTCTAGGTCAAACGCTTATGGTGAGAATCGTCTTGGGCAACTCACTTTGTATCTGTGTGCCTCAGTTTCCTCATCTTGAAAATAACAGAGTAGGCCTCACCTCTTAGGTTGTTGTATTATATGACTTAATATGTGGGACATTTCTTACAGCAGTGCCTGCAACACAGAAAGTGTTATGTAAGCATAAGCCATTGTTTTTGTTACTATTGTCTTTGAAAATTCACACTTGCTGGCCCCAAAAAAATCAAGAAAATCGGCTGATCCAGTATTCTATCTGCCCCCCACCCCACTTCCTATTCCAACAATGCTGTGGGAATTGAGAGAAGTTTTCACAAAGTTAAACCACACTCGTCGGTCAAAACACACGCTAAAAGTACTAAGCTTACTAACTTAAGGTCTCGTAGACAGTTGAAAGGAATAAAGATAGATTTCAGAATCCATATTAAGGAATATAAAAGTAAAAGTAAATTGTGATTGAGAACTATCATGTTTTTTTTACTGAAAATGTTTTGATTTTGTTATTTCTCTTGGAGGCCAAAATCGGGTGACTCTTTGAATGAGGCAAATTAATCTTTGATCAGATCTAGGACACTTGGTCTCCATACCGTATCGAAATTCATTCAGTGTCAATTTCTGTGCAACCTGTCATCCTGATTTGCTCAAATATGAAGAAGCTGTTTTCCATTCCTGAGACAGAAAATTCAATAAAATGATCCAGAAGTATTTGGCTTATAATTTAAACAGCAATGTCGTGGAAGTATTTCTAACCACTTTATCTCAAAAACAGACTTTATTTTCTTCCACAAAATAACTGCAAACACATATTCTGGACTAGTTTATTAAGTGGGAGGTTTATGATTTCTGACTAGTTTAGGAAATAGGGTGTTTACTATTTCTGAGTTGTAAGAGTAATTTTTGGTCAAGAAAATTCCAAAAATAAGGAAGTAATGTCAAATACTTCAATCACCAATAATTTCATCCATAGTTAACATGTTGGCGTATGTATGTTATATTTAATATGCTATGTTTGCTACATTTAATACATTACAATGGCATACTGATTTAAAGTATATTTTCATATATTTATATAAATGACATGTTCATCTAAAATATATACAACATTTGAATAGATGCCAGATACTATCTTTATCATTACTTTTTTTTCCTCTTTATTTTTTTTTTAATTTTTTTTTTCAACGTTTATTTATTTTTGGGACAGAGAGAGACAGAGCATGAATGGGGGAGGGGCAGAGAGAGAGGGAGACACAGAATCGGAAACAGGCTCCAGGCTCTGAGCCATCAGCCCAGAGCCTGACGCGGGGCTCGAACTCACGGACCGCGAGATCGTGACCTGGCTGAAGTCGGATGCTTAACCGACTGCGCCACCCAGGCGCCCCTCTTTTTCCTCTTTAAATATTTCTGAAAAGCATCTGCACACACATTTCTTTGCTGAACCTCAGATTATTTTCATAGTCTAGGAGCCTAGAAGTGGAGCGACTCAATCAGATGATATAGATAGCTTTATGCTTCTGTCTAGATTAAAACAAAAAACAAACAAACAAAAAAACCCCAAAAAACCAAAAAACAAAAAACCCCAGCTCGGTTGCTTTTGAAAAACCCTATGAACCAATCACGTAGAAGAAAGCATAGGTCTCTGCACCTGTAGCAACAGCCACGAAAGCTCTTTTTCAGAGTCATTTATGAAAATAGGCAGTACTTTCCTTGACTTTCTTTTTGGACTGTTCAGAAGCTTGAATAATCTCAGTTACTAATCAGAAGTGGCAGGTTGGTTAGCCTCTTTAGTCTTTAAATTCTTCACTGGTATAAAAAATATACCAGTATGAAAAATACAGTATCTCGTGCAGATGCTTTGAGAATAATAAAGTACTGTACCCATCCAGTGCCCAAAACAGAGGAACATTCAGGAAATATTGGGGGCACCGAGTGATTCTTAAATCCTATCTCCATCATCACCTTAATGCAATATCATATATTTAAACTATGCAACTTAGTTTTACCTAGGTTACTTCGTCATGGTACATACTCCGTCTGTATCCAGAAATGCAGCATGTTCAAACGTCTATTGGGCAAAGACCACAAATGGGAAACCACTGGAAGAGGTCCCAAATAATTCTGATGTTTTTATTGTAAAATCAAAGAAATAATAAGATTATTGTTTACACCAGGAAGACAATCCTCTCTG
The DNA here is from genome assembly GCF_027475565.1 of Acinonyx jubatus. NCBI lineage: Eukaryota > Metazoa > Chordata > Mammalia > Carnivora > Felidae > Acinonyx > Acinonyx jubatus. Next base: position 13,331,523 of record NC_069393.1, on the reverse strand, counting down.
CTATAAATACAACTTTGTTCAAATGAGTGGGAGATAGTGGTAGAAATTCTGGCTCTAGGCCAGAGGAAATACTCGGATGTAATCCTGTCTGGATACCAGAAGCAACAGCCTACCCGCCTGCTCCCTCGTGTCGAGAAATGAAACCCAACAGTTGTGCAAGAGGAACACTGATCTTTTGGCTATTCTTGGATGAAAAAGCTCCAGGGGCCATCACGAAAAGTGGGACCAAGTGGCAGGAGAGGAGAGTGATGAACAATGAGCCTGAGTCCAGCTGAGCAATAATGGCATTAGGCCCCTTCCAATCAGGTGACGATGAGAAAGCGGCTACTGAGTGTCTTTCGAGTCTTTCCTGAAGCCCTTCAATCTTTGCCACACTTCCGCCCAGCCTCTTAAGCATCATCCAGATTTATTCCCACCCCACCTCCATCTCGTTCCCCCGACGGCGGAGCAAGCGCTAATTTATTCTCAAAAGTGCTTCCAGGCAGCACTTGTGATAAAATATCAAATTCAACTAGCCTCATTCCCCTGTTTAAAATCCACTCGTTTTCGGGCGCCTGGGTGGCTCGGCCGGTTAAGCGTCCAGCTCTTGGCTTCAGCTCAGGTCACGAACTTGCAGTTTCCTGAGTTCGAGCCCCACAGTGGGCTCTGTGCTGACAGCCCAGAGTCTGCTTGGAATTCTGTCTCCCGCTCTCTCTGCCTCTCTCTCACTTGTACCATCTCTGTCTCTCTCAAAATAAGCAAACTTAAAAAAATCCACTGGCTTTAAAAGACAATGCTACGATATGACGTAATCTAACACAGTGGCTTTTTAACTGTAGTATCATCGGAAGTACCCGGAGGGCTATTTAAATCAGTTTCTCAGTCAGGTCTAAGGTGGGGCCTGAGAATGTACATTTCTCATAAACATCCGGGTGATGTTAATGCTACTAGTTGGGGAGAAACACCGGGAGAACCAGGGATGTAACAACTCACGCCCACCCACTGAGCCCCAGGGCTCAACAGGGTGCCCTTCACATCCTACACTTCCCTGGTGGCACCCGGGGGGCTCAGTCAGTTCAGTGTCCAACTCTCGATTTCAGCTCAGGTCACGATCTGAGTCTGGCTCCGTGCTGTCAGGGCACAGCCTGCTTGTGATTCTCTCTCTCTGCCCCTCCCCTGCTCTCTCTCAAAAATAAATAAACTTAAAAAGAAAAAATCCTACAGTTCCCCAAATCCATCGTGTTCTTTCTCACCTACGTGTTTCTTCACATGCCACTTCGTCCACCTGTCTTGCCTCCCCGTGCTGCCCACAGGGTCATCTCCACCCGGCCCACCCCCAAGCTTCTGTGTCCCTGTGATAGCAAGCATCTCCCTCTCTCCCACTGTGCCCTTAACACCATGTGCGGCAACTGCTTCATTATTTACACTCCCTGGCCAGGAGCCTGAAGGCCAGCTGCCCTTATCTTTGTAGTCTCGGTGCCTAACGAAACGCCTGACACAGGGTGGGAAGGCACGCCAAGGTTTTTTCAACCCGTGTCCGTAACTCTGTATCAGGCCCAACGGTTCTAACACCTTGACAACCTGCCAACGATGGTTATTTGTTTTAATCCGCTTCCGCTTGGTGATCGGTGGGAATATCTTCAAAGGGTCCATGGGCTTGCCATCTGAGTTGTGAACAAGCAGCAGCCAAGACCCCATCCTGTTCTGGACATACCAGAGAAGGAGCCAGAAGGGGAGCCCGGGTAGAGAAAGAGTAGAGCCTGGGCCCTGGGGTAACTAAGCAGAGAAAAGGTGAACACAGGGGCCAAGAGAGGACTAAGCCCCAGAAAGCCCTGCGTGGAACCCCCAGGCAAGTACTTTCGTTCTCTAGTTTATCTCAAGGATGGGAGTGTCTACATTTTTAACGCCACACGGCTTTCGTCTAAGGACACTCCGCTTCGGATTGAAGATTTAATGATTAGAATCTTTGTTAAACCTATCAAGGCCCGATTATATTTCAACTCCAAGTGAAGGTCTGTAGAAACAGCAGCCAGCAGTAAATACAGATGTCAGAGTCCACTGCGTGGCTGGGTTTACAGCGCCATCATCAACCAAATAAAATACTTCCATTCCAGTTATATTCAGGAAGAAAATCTAATTCCTCAAACATGATGAGTTTTTCAGCCTTCTGAGGCTACAAAAATTTTGCTACAATGTCTTTCTACCGTGATGCGGATTTAGCTGGTACCTAAAAGCTCTGAAAGCAATAGTGAGGAATCACACCTTGCAGGCCACTTAAAAATCTACTATGGCCTGGGGCACCTGGGTGGCTCAGTCAGTTAAGCCTCTGACTTCAGCTCGGGTCATGATCTTGAGGTTCGGGAGTTCAAGCCCCATGTCGGGCTCTGTGCTGACAGCTCGGAGCCTGGAGCCTACTTCGGATTCTGTGTCTCCCTCTCTCTCTGTTCCTCCCCGCCCCAGCCCCCCACCCCCAAATAAACATTAAAAGTAATTTTTAAAAAATCTACAATGGCCAAGGTACATCTGGAGAATTATGTTACAGTGTTATACGTAAAGCTCAACCTTCAAATACTAAAGGAGGAGCACCACAATAAGAATCAATTTTCAGAAAACCATTAATACTGCTGTCAATATCTCCTATCTTTACACTTGGCTAGCCTGGACTTACAGGTCTCTAAGTCAACCAGGGCTGATCTGACACTTATCCAAGGGTTGGGAAGAATTCAAATTAGATTGGGAGAATTTTCCCACTGACTCCATTGATTACAGTGTGATTTTTAATACCTGGTAAAAAACGGGTACTCGACAAATGGTAGTTGAGTTGAAAAGAAAGCTGTTGGCCAATTTTTTTACAATTATATCAACACGAAAGAGATGTTCAGCTGTTTCTGATTTATTATCTCTGCAGTCCCCAAATATTAGGAACGAAAAGAACTCAAGGATTAACTCAAATACCTTATTATATATTCATGGTAACTGCCCTAATGTGATTTCTAGTTTGTCTCCAGTTACACTATTTTATCTGGCAGGTATGTTCCCTCAAAATTATATGCCAATAAATCACGAGCTCTAGTGTCCAGATACTTTGGCTTAGCGTTTCCCCATTGGTGAGACAAAACCCTCAAGACTATCTTAAAATTAGTTTAAACCGGCTTCCGTTTGATCTGGTTCCTCCTTTATTTTTTTTCTGCATTCTATTCATGTGAAGCAAGTCATTTGGCACAGTCTATACTCAAGGGGAGGGGAGAGTTCAAGAGGGTGGACGTCAGGAGTCGGGATCTTTGGGAGACACACTGACCTCTCAACTACACAACTTCCTATTAATTTTTCATGTCTCTGACTCCTACTAATTCCTATTTTATTTTGACTCTAGTGCTCATGCTTGTACAGTCCAGTTCTATTTTTTAAGACACTATGCTAATAAATTCAATATATCCAAAATAATGTAATAATACTAAACGAAACAAAACTATCCCTCCTCCTTCCTCTCTCCCAAAATTCCCAAACTCAAAAGTCTCCAGAATTATAATCCCCTCTAATTTAATTAGGTCAGATCGAAATTCATCGTTTTTAATGGACTCCAATTTTTTTTAAGTTAGAGTCCAAGGATTTAGATCTTTCTTACAATTATATTTAACATTTTTTGTAGGGAGTTAGAACTTTTTAGCTTTAGTTCAAATTCCAAATATTCTGACTTGTTAATGATTTGAATAGGTGTTAGCAGCTTGACAGTATTTGTAAAGCTTGTATACTTTCAACTTCACATTTTGTTTTTCCTTTTTCATCCCACTAAAGCAAATCATGGATGCCTGTACTCTTTATAGCTGGCAAACGCTGTTTAACATCTGTCAAGATTGGGGTGCCTGGATGGCAGAGTCAATTAAGCATCCAAGTCTTGGTCTCGGGTCAGGTCATGATCTCATGGTGAGTTTGAGCCCTGGGTTGGGCTCTGAGCTGCCAGTGTGGAAGCTGCTTGGGATTCTCTCTTTCCTTCTCTCTGCCCCTCCCCCACTTGTGCTCACGCTCCCTCTCAAATTTAAAAAAAATTTTTTTAATGTTTATTTATTTTTGAGAGAGAGACGGAGCATAAGCAGAGGAGAAGGAAAGGATGAGAGGCAGAGAGGGAGACACAGAATCTGAAGCAGACTCCAGGCTCTGAGCTGGCAGCACAGAGCCCGACGAGGGGCTTGAACCAACGAACCGTGAGATCATGACCCAAGCCAAAGCCAGATGCTCAACCGACTGAGTCACCCAAGCGCCCCTTAAAAATTTGTTTAAGAAAACTTTTAAAGCATCTGTCAAGACCTAATGATGCCCTTTTGATGGCAATCTGAACATAAGTGGAATTTTAAGACAGGTCACCCCTTGAAAAACAATGTTCAGCGGAGAAATAATCGCCTCGGTATAGAATTTAAGAATTCTAGAGTGACAAAATAGCGAGCACTGGGAATTGAGTTACAAGACGTAGAAGCGACATCCTTTTGATAAACAGGCACGAAATTGTGTGAAGCCAATATGCCCTCAGTGGTGTCAACATCCACTAAGTGAGCTCAGTATCTCCTTCATTAGCCTTGACCCAAACACTTAAGGCTGGCTACTCCTCAAAGGAGAGGACCAAGCGGGGGAGGACGTGTCACTCCTCCCTATGAAGGTATTTCGATTTTGAGATTACTCAACGAACAGCGAGGGCTATCACAGGTAGTCATTCCAAGAGCAAAAAGGCCAGAAACACCACCCTTCAATCAAACATCTGGCCAAATTTAATGGGCTTTTATAAATGTACTTAATAATTAAAAACCACGGGAGGCGTTTGGAGACGGGTTTCAAGAAATTGGAGCGGGTAGACTGATAACAGGGGTAACGGACAGATCTGTCAAACAGAGGGAAAGAGACCTACTGGTTCTCCAAAGCCTGGCTGGGGAACGCCCCATCTGGTGGCGCTTGGGCAGATGTGAGCACCTGCTAACAGGATTTATCAGCTGCTAGCTTGCGCTACATTACAGCACGTCGAACACACGGATGACATAACGTGACACCAACCGTGTCTACTCTTTTCTTGCAGGTGGAAGTCAGTGTGAACGCCTCGGGAGAAGAAAAAGAAGCATCCCATTCCTTTCGTTTCCAAAGGAGCCTTACCCAGCTCACCACGCACAAAAAACAAAAGCAAACAATGTAACTTAACTTGTTCTGATATTTATTTAGTGACGTTACGCATTGCAGTCGAGCCTTGTAGGCAGATGCTGAGCAATCTTGCCTCACTTGAACATCTTTAATCACTTTTTATTATACTAGGGGATTTGCATGTGGGTTGTCATTCTTCGTAATGTGATTTTCTTATTGTTTATTTAAGAATCCATATACTGAGTGAGGTTCGTGCAGCTAAGCTACGAAGCAATCTAATTACTTCCAAGTTCTGGTACACAGGCGCCTACTGCAAATGAGTTCTGTCTAACCATCTTCAGGGAGAGATTTGTTATTCAAAACAAGAAAATCCTCAAGGCAGGAACGTCGTTGTCCACTAATCCTGTGAATAATTCCAAGCGGTTTCTTTCCAATCATTGGAACTCCAAAGGAAATGTTCCAAAGTTTATCAATGCAACTATGGTCAACCAAGAATATAGAGAGGATTTTATATACTGTATAAACACATTGTATTCTCTACTATATTTTTTCCCTTTGTGTGTGTAGACTTATCACAACTAACATCTAATTGGGGCTAATAACATGGCTAAAAGGTGCCTCTATATTAAGGAAGTTGATTTCACTGTCAGCCTTGCGTAAAAGGCAGGTATGAGATTTTCTATTTGTCTGAGCAAACTGTTGGCCCTATTCCTTAACAACATGGGACAGCATTAAGTTCAACTTCCCTAATATCCAAGGTTTCTGATTTTGCATCCACTTACTAAGACTGCCGGTACATACTCCACTTTGCTGTTCAGTAGTAATCGTCTCCATATTTAAAAGAAAGCAGCCAGATGCCTGGTCAAGCTGGGGGAATTCCTAGCAGGACAACCGCAGACAGAAGTGCTTCCAGTAAGGGAAAGGCAGACTATGGCTTTCCGTACCAAGTAAAGAATTACAGCCATAGTAATTCAGAGTTGAAAAGCATTCGTTTATACAGTCGATGTAGGGGACCTAAGCTTAATCAGCATATTCCTAACTCTCCAGGGTTAATTCACAGAGGTATCCAATTGTAAGCAGGGAGTCTCACATGGGGGCTGATAGGTGAGCAATAAAAATCCATTGAAACAGAGCGTACATTCAAACGGATAGTCCATCAGAAGCAATATGTCATTTCTCTTTGAGGGTCCAGAGGAGATGGCCTTCCGATAAAGACAATGGTCAAGCGATCACCATCTGCTAGGCAGAGATTGCATTTAGGGCCCAGGCAAAAAGGTCCCGGCTTGGCACCCGGCTATTCCTATAAATAAGCATCCACAAGGCAAGTCCAGGGGGAAATCACATTACTGACCTCTGTCCGAGCCATGACCTACCTCGAGTAAAGGTTTTCTATCATTAGCAAGTGCAGTCAGCTCAGCCATCGGCGTGCTTCCGACCTTATCATTCCACGCATCAACAAGATTTTCAGACTCAAACAGAATAAGATGAAAACACAGCCTAGGCATCTACTTATGTTACAGCTACACCTCCTCGATTTTCATAGGTCAAAGTCTCGTTTATCAATGTGCTTAGATTATTGGTTTTCCAAATTAACTCACTAGCAAGAGGAGGGAGGGAAACCTTTAAAGCTTCAAAACTTCAGCGTACACATGAGAACCTTAGCACGGTACCCGCACTGTTTAAGATCCTGCAAAGGAGAGATTAGAAAGAAAGACGTTTGTGCACGGAAGCCATTCTCCATGGAAAGAATACCCCGCACAAAGGTACCGACACAGAAAAGATTCCAGGAACCTTAGAAATCTGTTTCTCAAGTTAGGAGATAATTGTGGTGGTTCTCCTGGGACAGAAAGCCATCCTAACAATCGCTATTTATTGATTTCCTATTTTGTTTCTGGCACAAAATCAGCACTTGACGTATATCGCCTCATTCGAGCCTCACCACAAGCAATGAAATCTGCCTTACTGTTCCTATTTTACGAACGTGGAAACTGTGCTAAAGCCCACAGGGATTCGGCATTCAACCCACCCAGGCCAACACAAAGGCCGCGCCTCCATCTCCAAGGCCACGTTGTAGGGAGGGGGTTGGGGAGGCTGCAGCCACCGCCCAGGGAGGTCAAAGTCTGTGCCGTAACCAGATGCCTCTTTCAGGAAAGTTGGAGAGAAATGGAATTAACTTGGTACCTACGGGCAGAGTAGATGCAAGGAGGAAAAGACTGGAGGCCACGGTCTCCGGCCCAAGGAGAGTCCCAAGGGGGTGGAGTCCGGCCAGTGGCATCCCGTGTGTGTGGAGCTGGTGATGGAGCCCATGGACACCAAACCCCATTACTCATCCAGGTGGGTTTCGTCCTGCTTCATAGCGTGTGCCTCCCTGGATATCAAAGTGGGGTCTACTGTCCTTGCCTTCTATCCCTATGCCACCATCTGCGGAGGTGAGGAGAGTTGGTACTGAAGAAAACTGAACTTGGGGCGGGATGAGGTCAGAAGGGAAGGGGGAAAATCATTCCACCTGTTGTCACCTTATTTAACACACCTGCCACTAAGGTTTTCCAGAGATTCCTAAGACCCCTTTAACAGTTCTTTTGAAGCACAAAATGGAAAGAGCTAATTGCCCCTTCAAGTTTGGAAGATGAGCTCAAAAGGAATGGTTTTTCTAGGATATAGAACTTTGTTTTTCCTTCTTTGTCTTAAAACAGGTCGTTAAATGTGAGCAAGTGTCTGCAATTCACAGGAGCATGATGTTTTATACCCACAATGTGCTAAGATATTCGAAAATCATTTCAAGGCTTCTTTTCAAATACTAGCCAGAAAAAAAGAGAAAAGTAATACATTAAAATAAAATGTTAAGCAGAAAATATTAGCATTAACAGGAAAAAAACAAATGAGCCTTTCTTTAATTATTAACGAATTCCAAAGTTGTTGCTATTTCTCTGAAAATAGGAGGTGCCGACAGAATTATGCCGATGGTGAGTTACCTGGGATATAAAATTCCAAGGAAAGCCATAATAAGGAATGTGTTACTCCATGTACATTTAAAATTATGTATTCTACGGAACCAAAGAGTCTGAATAGTCAAACAGCCCTACACTATACAAATATTCAAAGCTCCTCCATTGTTCTTTTCCTTTATATCATCCCTTTATTTCAAACTGATTTTTTTCAAAAGCAGATTAAATCCATTATGTAGGAGTTTTACTAAGTGCCACATACATGAGGCACGGTAGGCATGTTTGTTACCTCGATTGGTTTCCTTTATTTGTAAACGCACCCTCGTGCTTGGACACTAGGCGGCCCTTCCCTCTTTCCTCCAGTCTCCTGTGTACCGAGCCAAGAGCTACAGAGACGATGTCCACAATCGTTTTCTCATCTTTAAGAGCTCTTTCCCACATCTGGATACACCAGGTTTTGGCCTCCATGAGGAATAACCAAACCAATTTTTTCCATAGGAGTTATTGCTTTTTAAATTTTTTTAATGTCTAATTTATTTTTGAGAGAGACAGAGACAAAGCATGAGCAAGGGAGGGGCAGAAAGAGGGAGACACAGAATCCGAAGCAGGCTCCAGGCTCCGAGCTGTCAGCACAGAGCCCGATGCGGGGCTTGAACGCACAGACCGCAAGATCATGGCCCGAGCCGAAGTTAGGCGCTTAACTGACTGAGCCACCCAGGTGCCCCCAAAACTATTGTTTAAATTAAAATTTGCTTTTATGTTTATGTTTCTTAATAAGCATTCTGAACTCTGCCTTTTGTCATCCTTTTTGACTGTCCATTTAATTAAAAAATGTTAAGACCTCAAATTCTATTTACCCATCTCCCCATATTACCAATAACCCTTATTAATACCTTCCTATCAATGTTCTCTATGTTCTAAACATTCTGTTGTGAAAAAGAAAAGGTTTTTTATGGGCTTTGACACCCCATTGACTCAAAGCCAGGGCTCCTAGCTACTCCATGGCGGTCAAACCTTTAAGGCTCTTAGCCACAGGCTTTGTTATCAACATCTGCAGCTTTTCTTTTAGGTCCCAAGAAGGCGATCCGAGCATAAATACCATCATTCTACTCCAAAAGATGATGTCTGAACTGTACAAGTGCTGTGGAGAACATACGGTGCATGGAGTTTTCATTCCAAGCCGAAATGATAAGCCTAGTGTGACGAGCAAGTTATACTTGTGAAGCGCCTACATGGATGGACACTCCTTCCTGGTCAAAGAAAGCACAGGAATGCCGTAACTAGGTGTCCACCGTGGGAGGACTTCAGAAGAACACCTTTTGAAAACAAAGATTCTATCCGAAGGTAGCTTATCTGACTGTGGGTGTCCTTGTACCAAGTTCATCTTGAAATTTGAAAACCGTCCTGAGCAGTGTACCACATGGATGAACACAGGTTTCCAAACAACAAGAGCAACTCGGAATCAGTTCATAGGAGAAGAAGTCCAACTCTGCTTCCCCAAATGCCACAAATCTATATGCCTTCCTAGCTCATCCAGAAGAGAAACCCAGTGCCTACGTAACAAACGCTCTGAGACGTTAACGCCGCGGCTATAAATAAAGACAACTTGCCAGTATTCATCTTTTTGTTTGCAAGGCTTCTGCTGAGCAATTAAAATCAATCAACACAATTATTCCATGAATTTTAAGCAATCGGTGAGTGACTCCACTCAGTAAAGCATGTAAGTCCTGAAACAGAATGCCAGAACAGCATTGCAAAAAGTGCGGAAAAAACGAAGATTCAAATGCTGCGTCTTCAAGTTGAAGCTGTGCCAACTCCACCAGCAGGTCAGTATTCGAGTTGAACGTAAATGTAAGAAGACCTAATTCTCTCCCACGACCTGCTAGTCCCATTTCGTCAGCTCTGTTAACAAAGAGCATGCCTAAGAACTTCTAACTCAACGTATTCGTGAAACATGAATACAAAGTATTAATATTCAAGTGATCAGGTCGCATGGACCAAGAAGAATAGTGCATGCCAAGATCAAGAAAGAAACCACTGTTTAATGGCAAACGATGAACAGAAAAACACTGGCAAACAAGGATTGGAAGAAGGGGCCCAAGAATTGTGCCCAGGACTGAAAGGCTCAAAGAGAAAATGAAACGAAATGCGGCCACCTTGACCCACAAGAAAACCTTAAGAACAACAGAAGCACGTACCAATTGTCAACAAATAAACCACGTTCAGAACTGGCGCATGCGTGAAACGGGAACAGGCTGTTCCTACCTTTGAGGACATCCAGGAAGGAAAAGAAGATAGTGCAACATGTTCACAGTATTCTTTCTGGGTAGAGGGTTTTAATGACTTTGTTAAGAAATCTTTACATGTAGGGGTGGCTGGGTGGCTTAGTCGGTGGAGCATCTGACTTCGGCTCAGGTCATGATCATGGGGTTTGTGAGTTCGAGACCCACGTCGGGCTCTGTGCTGACAGCTCAGAGCCTGGAGCCTGCTTCGGATTCTGTGTCTCCCTTTCTCTCTGTCCCTCCCCTGCTCATGCTCTGTCTCTCTCTGTCTCTCAAAATTAAATAAGTGTTTAAAAAAAAAAAAAAAAAGAAACCTTTACATCTACATATTTTCTCAACATGTTTACGATCAGAAAAATATTTTTAAAAATTGTAAAGACACGTTAAATTCATTCAAGGAAGTATTAGGGAAAACGTCAGTACAGAAAAATAGTCCTGCTGTGTTTACAGTTATTTACTATTGTTCTTGGCCTGAACCATTCTGGCTGAAAAACTGGAAGTACAAGTAGGAGACAGAGAATCAGTAAATAAAAGATCACAGCTCTCATTCGGGACTTTCTTTTCCTGCCTTTTCAAATCTAAGACTCTTAATGCGCCCTGATCCGTTTTTAAAAGGCCTCCAAACATCTACAGCTCATTTCTGTGTTTATTAATCCTCAAACATTATAAGGATAGACAAAGGGAGGGATGCTTGAGACCTCAGGTCTCTCCCTATCTCAAATTTGAGCTTCAGGAGACGTTGAGCATTTCAGAAACTCTACTTTATAGATCTCAATGGTCTTAGAACTCTATGTATTACATTTTGAACTGTACATAGTTTGGGCCATTTCACATTGCTGAGAATCCATATATATGTATGTACGTGTGTGTGTGTGTGTGTATATATACATATACACACACGTATATATATACACACATATGTATACATATACACATACATACGTGTGTATATATACATATACATATATACACGTATACATACGTATGTGTGTGTGTGTGTGTGTATTAGCAGCTCACTTTGTTTTGTGTTATGCTCAAGCTTCATGGATAACTGTGATCGCATGTTACATGGTAACATTCCATGGAAATTGCTAGAATTCTGCCTCAAAGTAGTCAATGAAGTGAAAGGCGATAAATATGAACAATTCCCAGAACTCAGGGTAACTCTAACTTTAGGGAAACCAGGAATTGCTAAATTCAAATACAGATGAAAGGCCAAGGTTTTGGCCAGGAAGTAAGGAGGCTGAACGTGTTGGGGTGGGAGAGAGTGGGGTAGACAATGGATTTCAACCATAACTGCAGCCATCACCACCGTATTTATCCAGAAAGAACATGGTAAATATAGAAAAGATAATGTTTTTTCCTGAGGCAATCAAAGGGGCCAAACTAATTGTACACCAGAAGTCCTGAGTTTTCAGGCTACACCTTAAGATACAAATTATAGGTGTCATTTGCCTGAAATCTTGCTTTGGAAAATAATTGCCATTTTAAAGGCACGTCCACTAGCTATCTATTGTTAATCTGTCTAAGGCCTTGATGCAGTAGGCACCCATTCAGGGCCATGCACACTTACCACCAACACACACATTTCTCATGGAAGTCTTAAGAATTCAGCCCAGGAGGGACGTGAGAACAAGATGGCTTCAGACAGCACAGATATTCCTTCCTTCCGCCAGGTCCAAAGGCGCGCGTCCAAGCAGAAGCGTAATCCCATCACCGCACCCTACACTCTTACCCAAACTTCGGTTTTGATGTTGGGGCTTCTTACACCACTTCTTTCAAAGTGTACATCTGCACCAATGTTTCTGGGTAATAGTGGCAAAAGGAGGTCTCTGTCCGGATGTGGGATCTCTCCAGGGACGTCACCCTTGGGAATGTGGCCTGTTCCCTTTCTTCCACTGCTCTACCTGTGGGGTATCAAGCTATGCCCTGGGCTCCTCAGGGGTACTTCCCAGGTTCTTCAGATAATTAAGGTCCCAACTAGTACATAATCCTTTCCTGCTTTTGTAGTTTTAGCTGTAAAGAGAACAGGGGCAGAAGATCAGTTAGCGCTTACTGAATGCACCACGTGCTAGTTTCCTGCACTAAGCTATTTGCAGAGAGCCCCTTGTTTCGTCTTCGCCATAATGATCAGGTAGGTCCTTACCAATTTAAAGGTTAAAGAACTGAGGCCCAGGGAGGATTCACAGCCATTAAATTATTTTCCGACGGGCACAGAGCGAGTGGCCGAGAATCTGAACCCAGCCAGGCAACGGGATTCCAGATCCTGTACTCTGAACTAGTCTACTCGTTAATTCTGACCTAGGTCGGTGTCAGTGGGCATTCGCCCATGCCAGCCCAGAGCCATCTCCTGCACCCTCAAAATTCCTCTATTTCTCTGTCTCTGGTTTGCGAGGGATTCCTTATAATCTACCTTTATCCACTCTCTCCAACTAGGCTCTCAACCCTTAAATGGTAGGGACGTGCCCTCTCTTGGGTGATGCTCTCTGGTGTCTACCAGTGCCTCAGGAATTTGATACGAGTCTCAGAAATTCCAGATGAGTGATGATATAGATCGGAAGTGGGATCTTTGCCTACCAATTGCCAAGAACAAAGTTTCAGGCAATGGAGTTCAGAGTCTTCCTGGCAAATGCCAAGGAGGGGGTAGAGCTTAGCAACCTACCTGTGTGACCTGAAGGAAGTGAATGAAGCCTTCTAAGGCTCAGCTGCCTCATCAGTACAGTCCTGCTATGGCTCCCTATGGTAGGGGGCCATCGTGAAGGTTAGAGATCATGCTCACAGCCTGTGTAAGTGCACGAAGATGGGTTGTTAAAAATTACTACCACTCAGACACACCATGTACCCTTGGATTCAACTACAGCAGTGTTTTTCACGCTGTGTTATTTGAACAACAACAACCACAGAATTGCCAGAGAAGTGTTGAAACCAGGGAGACACGTAAGACGACATCAAGAAGAAGGGGGTTCAGAGCAGCTAGATGGGGTCCCTGGAGGCTGCTCCCCCATCCGTAACCAACAAAAGCCGCTCTTAACAAACTTCACACACAAAAGCGCTCCGTGAGATTTTGCTTTGGAAATAAACAGAGAATTCAGTTGTGAAGACAGTTTGCAGAACACTGATCGATCCCAGTCAGGAAACTACAGACAACAATGCTTTCAAGTCAACAGTGAGAGGAATTATGAGGGCATAAAATGTGGATTATTAGTAAAGCAGACTGTCCTTTAGAGAGAAGGAGTAAGAGAATGGCTTAGGTACAGAACACACAGTCTAGCTTCCTAAGCTACCATCATTTCTCAGCCCTCTCATCCCTGCCTTTCTGAGCAGTTGACACTAATTTTCTACCATCTACTGCCACATTCACAGTAAAAATAATTCTCCAAGACTCGTGCAGCAAGGAGGAGCTGGCTAGCTTCCTCACCAGCAACCTGCAGCACACCAGAACTCAGATCTCCACCCGTCTTAATTCTGATCATCGCCCTCCCCCCAATTCTTTCTCAAGGACTCTAATACATGGATGCCTTTTTATCCTCTCATTTTAGATGCCAAGAGATCTGCAATCCATCTAGGACTGCTGGGTCCCTCACCGTAAATTAGATCAATGACCACCTCCATGGACTATAAAGGACCTCTTCCACTCTTGGTCCAATGGACTGGATTTAACCCAACAGGGAAAAGCATTTAACCCAACAGGGAAAAGCAGGGCACTTATTCAGACATCTCCACGTCCGTTGTTCTCTTCAAAATGCCCATCCATATTGGTTTTCACCTAATCCAAACTATATTTGTGACCGTGAGGAAGAACAACAAAAATCAAAAAAACTTTTTTTCTTTGCTCTGTTTCCTACCAACATCCTAGCCATCAAATTCAATAAATCTAAAAGTTATTCTTGTTAACAACATAGCCCAGCAGTCCATGATTTTTTAATTTTTTCCTTCCCTCTCAACCTGTTTCTCTTTTAATTTTGCTTCTCACTCTTCTTCAAAAGAATATGTTAATAGTCTGCACAATGCTGGTAGTCAGCCAACAATGCTGTGTTTCACTCTAAAAGAAAAATGCAACTTTTCTTAAATATCTCTGCTCAACAGCAACAAAATAATAGAGAAAAGCATATCCAGAAGAACAGTAATTATTATTAGTGTCTGCAAATTTCCTTTGAATTCTTCAACACTGACATTTGAATGCAGGGAAGAGTGTTATCTGAATACAAATTAAGCACCTTTAGGGTATAGATCAGTGGTCCTCAAACGCTGGATGCTTCACAATCACCTGGAGAACTTGGTTTACACAGATTGCTGTGACCCGCCCCGAAGATTTCTGAATGGATAGAAATGCAAAATCTCCAGCATCTTCTAACAAGTGCCCGGAGGACACTGATGCTGTTGCAGGCACCACAGTTTGATAAACACTGTAATGATCATTTGAAGTTCCCTAATCAAGAGTCTACACTTGTGTGGGGGTAGCAGGCATGTTACAGACTCATTTCAAGGTCTACACATTTGAGGGAAGGGAAGGAGGGTCGTCTATAGTTAACTGTTTCCAACGCTGCTACGTCAATTTGCATCAGACGGTTTGTAAATGATTGTGGACTCCATGATCTTGGCCTCCACTTTGTCACCCGGGAAATTAGGGACAACCTCTGTCACCTACTCGATTGGGATATTTTGAGGGTCACATCAGATAATGCCCGGGGAACAGGCTGTAAATTATAAAGCACTGTTACCATGGGTACTTAGAAATGTATCCAGTCCACAAAGGACGTCCCAGAAGAAGAGCGGGCTCTCAGATTTCCCAATGAATTGCTGAGATTGTGTTTCCTCTGGGGGAAACAAAAGTAAAACATGCGTATCACGGCTCAATTTTTTTTTTTCTTGTACCTTAATCGATCTGTTACATCACAAAAAATAACATTAAAAAGTCCTTTGTTCGGTGTTTCTTAGTTGCTGTTTCAACTTCTGTAACTCCTACTTTTAAGAAATTCATTGACTAATATATTCCGTAAAAGAAACGTGTAGCTACTGAGTGATGTCTCAGATGTTGAACCATAAAGTTTCATTGCATCAGACACTCAAGTGTCTCAGTATACTGCAAAAGCTAGATCCCCAAATTGGTACAGATTGCTTGTTATGTGTCTCGAAGGCTTTAAGCTTATGACCCTCTCCTCATTATATCTCAGGATTCATCCTTTCCTAACAGATGTACTTAATGTAGGTCCATATGTTACCATCTAAAAATTTTAAAAACCCACAATGGCAACATGCTGTGTAACTTTTTTGTGGAGATGAAGCCTAAGGTCAATAGAAGTGCTCCTACAGATACACTTGTGTTTAAATGCAAAATGAGCCACTGTGGATGAAATGTAAGGGCCTGTGACAGCAGGAGAGCAACGCAGTGTCATAGTCATGGACCTCCTTCTTCCTACACAGCTAGGGGACAGGGGACGAGTCGCTTAAACTCAGTTGTCTCAGCAATAAAATGAGGGTGCCACCACACCATGCCCGAAAGCCCTACGTTTAGAGCATCACTCTGAGCCCTCACATGTCCTCTGCTATCTTACTTATTCCCGTTGAACAGCCATCGCAATCCATGGACAGGAATGTTTCATTTTCTAGAAAAATAATGACATAATATACAGTACTGACCTACGTTACTACCTCGCTTTTTCTTCAATCATCTGATTAAATACTAAATTATTGTAGTAGTAGAGTAGTATAGTAAATTCCCTCTTAGACAATTCTTAAATAAATTAAGATTCAATATACTAAACCTGCTGCAAACTTTACACCATGTGGGAGCATTTTTTGGACATTACTTGTTTGTTTTTTTAATATTTACTTACTCATTGAGAGAGAGAAAGAGAGAGAGAAGCAGAGAGAGAGGGAGAGGTAGAGAGAGAGAGAGATAGAGAGAGACACAGAGGGAGAATCCAAAGCAGGCTCTGTGCCAAGCCTTGATCCATCAAAGTCAGCTCCATACTCACAACCAAGAGATCATGACCTGAGCCGAAATCAAGAGTCAGATGCTTAACCGACTGAGCCCCCCAGGCGCCCTATGGACTACATTAATTTAAAAATTTTAATGTAATCTCTGCACTCAACATGGGGCTTGACCTTATGACCCTGAGATCAAGAGCCACAGGCCCCACTAACTGTGCCTACCAAGCACCCCTGTGTGGTTGTTTTTTATGATGCAGGTCTTTGCGGAAAATTCTGCAAGCTTGAAGAAGCTGCTAAAAAAGCAATCAGCCTTCCTTGCCCATTGTTACATTTACCATTAAATTATCTGCGATCCTTAAAAAATAATATCCCATCAGTTAAAGGCTGACTATTCCCTAGGTACAGGGAACACTCAAGGTACTCGATTCATTAAAAGAGGGAGGGCGAGAGTCCTTAATCTAGCCACAAGAAGGAATTAAGTAATATTGCCCTCCTTGGACCCTAAGAGATGCTCCCTTTCTCCCCCAAGAAGCATCACTAACATACGCCTGTCTATCAAGCCCAATCAATACCGAACTCCAATCTCTTTTTGGAAGTAAATATAAATCAAATAAATTCTGACTATAACAATTCCCATCAAGACTAAAAAAAAAAAAAAACAACAAAACAAAACAAAACCCTTCATCTTGTAAAAGAAACACATGGGAATTTACGGTTTTCCTCTTCTCCGAAATTCACTTCCATTTCACTTCAACAATAGAGAAAGGAGATCCAACAGCTTTTGCACATGCATTTATTCAGGTGAGTCTGCTGTGTGGCATCACTGGTACCTAGTGAGTTGATTCCTTTAATCAAGAAATTTATTTCTCAGGGATTACATAGTTGGATTTATGTCACTAATTTCACAGCATTCTGTAAGAGACAAATGTGATCTGTGAAAGAAAGAAAGAAAGAAAGAAAGAAAGAAAGAAAGAAAGAAAGAAAGAAAGGGAAAGGGAAAGGGAAAGGGAAAGGGAAAGGGAAAGGGAAAGGGAAAGGGAAAGGGAAAGGGAAAGGGAAAGGGAAAGGGAAAGGAAGGGAAGGGAAGGGAAGGGAAGGGAAGGAAAGGAAAGGAAAGGAAAGGAAAGGAAAGGAAAGGAAAGGAAAGATTTTCCTAAACAGAATAGTGGCTGACTCACTAAACAACGTATCTGCTTCCCCAAGATGCTGTCGTAACACTGTTTCGCTTGTCGTAACACTGTTTCGCTGTCCAGGATGACGATTCCTGGGAGGTTCCTGGACTGTTCCTTCTGTGATCAGGGCCATATTTCTAGTCATCTGCAGCCTAAATTTACTTTGTTGCTTCTCTCCCTTCAGGATTGTTAGTAGCAGGCATGCATTAGACTAGGAGGATGCAAAGCTTGCATGTTTTTAATTGGCCTCTGGAAGGCAGAACAGAGCCATTCTCATTTAGCATACTTCTCTCCTCCACCTTTGTTCTATGGAGCAGGGAGTCCGACAGTCCAGGACTGGTGCTGCTCATTAAAACCCCAGGTAATAACCGCCTAGACGACAGCGGTGGGTACTCACAGGCTATGTCCCTTCATCTCCTCACGTGGATGTACCTCTACCCTCAGTGATGCTTTTTGGAACTCGACAATGGTGTTTTCCTAACAAGTGTCTAATTGCTCACTTCTTGATTCAATCACCTTCCTAGGTAAGGTTACGGCCACTAGAAGAGCTTTCTCTAGGATTCCCTTGGATTAATGAAATTGGCATTCATTTCTTTTGTTCCTTTACCAATAAAAGGCACTGTTGACCTTGTAAGTATCAGAACAGATCAGAGAGGTAGCTGAACAAACAATGTTGGTCAATTTCTTTCGCATTCTTTAGAATTTTTGTTTGTCTGTTTTGAGAGTAGGCAGATTTTTCTGAGTCAGGTTGAATAATAGGTCTGAAACCAAGCTACGTGGGAATGTACAAAACACCTTACTGCCTAGACTCAATTTTCAGAACAAGAATAAACCGAAAAATCCAACCCTTTTCACTGTGTTCTTAAAATGTCTATGACATCTTGCAATATCTTAATGAGTCCACTCCCCCAGTACGAATATCCTAGGAAAGCTTCTGTAAACCTGAAAGTATTCAAAAGCTAAGGCAGAAAGATATTTTTAGCAGATGTTACTAAAGTCACCGATTTGTTAGATTTCTTGTAGGATGTTTAGGCTCTTTTGTGATAGTACTCAAGTATTTTAATGCTGAGGAATTTTTAAATACTTGTTATACATAATCTAAGGAAAAAATAATTACTCAGATACTTTGCCCAAGTCAATTCATAAAAGAGCCTCACACCCCCATAGACCAATTTTGCAGATAACTTTCCACGGTTATCAACTTACCCTAGTGTTGAGAGGTTTTCCTACAAAGAGAGACCTTTTATTCTTGGATTATACTGCAGTCTACCTGGATGAGAGTGTTTGAATAAATTACTGCCTAAGGTTTGGGGATTTGTGAACAGGACACTCAAAATAGGAGGAAGAGACTTCAATTTAGTATCTTCAGGCAAAAATACCCCAATTCATCTACAACTGAATTTGGGAGCAAAGAGCCATAGAAGTCAAACCTCAAAAAAAAAATCACTATGTAGTTATGAGAAATGGTCATGGGAAATCCAGGGAAAACAGGATAATACCATAAATGTCCTTGCAAATTCACACACAGGGCAAGTGTCACTGAATCCCTTTCTCATTGTAAATGAAATGCTTTGTCCATTCTATTTTTAGGTTTCCATTAACTTCAAGTTTCCATTTGTGTGTGTGTGTGTGTGTGTGTGTGTGTGTGTGTGTGTGTGTGATTTTAAAGAACCTTGGGCAAAGAAGCAAGGTAAGAGGCCCAGACTGAGTATCAGTGGATATTGCTTTAGCTGTGAGGGAAGAGAAAAGTGAAATCATGACCAGAAATGACACTTTAGGAAGACAAGACAATAACATGCTTCTAGGTATGGGCACTGAGGAAGCAAGGGTTACTGAAGGATGTATTAGAAGTCCCTAACCTTTGTGGGGTTTGAAAATGGACAGTAAAACTCTTTTGTCTCCACAACCCCAAAATATTTAGATAAAGATGTCAAGTTCAACTGCCATTGGAGATACTGCTTGGTGTTGTGGAAATCAAATGTAACAATTGATTTTTTTTCCTCCCCGGGGCATCTGGACTGTTTGTGATAGGATGGATGGTCCAAGTGGTCGTGTTCCTATCACAGGTAACAGGGAAAACTTGAGGGTGTTTAAGCCACGAATGACCTCAAGACATCCATTACATTTGTTTCCAACAAAATGTTAATTTTATGTATTTTGATATGTTCATTCCTCAAGGGGGGGAAAAAATCAATGGTGCTGTTTTACAAGACAGGAATGGACTCTGAATGTAGATTTCCTGCACTATCCTATCAGGTTGTCTATGTCCTTATGGTTTCAATGTTTTAAAGAGTTATTCTTGGTGCTATCAGACCCCTCTCCTGGTGTTACCGTAATAACCAGTAGTATACGTTTATTTTCTGAGGCATGTTAATTGATTTCTCCCAAATGAAAAACAAGGAGCTTGTTTCAAACCATCACGGCACTTCTTTTGGTTGAAACACTACGAACAAGCTTATCGTATTTTATAGCATCTATCAATTTTGAGCTTTAAAAAGAAAACAACTTTTTTGGTACCGTAAGTAAAAAGAAAAAAAAAAAAGCACACAGGTAATAGAATCCTATTTGTTAGCGGGAAGTCACTGGGATTTATTTATTCATGGCCTGATACAATTTCAAAAAAAAGTGCTCTTTTGAACAACAAATGACTCATGTACATGGAGGAACTCTTGACTGTCACCTAGGATTTAGTTACCACTGTGAGATTAAAAATGCATTAAAATGCTAGGCAGCTTTCAGGCTGACCTAGGGAGAAAGATAGGAGAAAGAGATCAGAAACAAAATAGGTGATGTCGACACAAATGGGGTCACATCCCACAGAAGTGAGAAAGAAAGAGGCATGGATAGGCAAGCTATTGAGTAGGTCAAGTGAAGTCCTGAGAGGTAGACTGCCACACCCAGGTGGATGAATCCACACGCCAAATGGTCATTACTGGCAAAATGATGGCTAACAAAAATGGACAAGAGCCAAAAGAATCCTGAATCCTGAGAAACGACTGGATCTAAAAAGCCAAATAAGGCCATTTTGTAATATCACACATGAAGAGTAAGATAACATTGGGGGGTTTCTGTTCTATAGTCGTTTGGTAAAATTAGCATCCATAATGGAACATAATCAGAATTATAAAGTGATCAGCCTGAAAGTTTAATTTAAACATAAATTTAAAGTGGTACTTAAGGATCATGGTCATAAGTATAATCACCCTGGATAGTGTAAGAGACAGAACAAAAGGTCCTGAATAAGAAATAATCATTATTCACACCTTATAGTTCTTTACACGATACGCAGAATCTCTCGGTAATAGATATTATTCCTCATTCATGCAGAAACTTCTCCATCTATAAACGCAGAGGTAGGTCTACACTCCATCAACCTTAGGCTCTTTTCTCAGTACAACCTCCACATCTTAAGTAGGCACTATGAAGAAACACACACACACACACACACACACACACACACACACACACACACGTATGTGTGCCTTTTCTGAGTCTGTGTTAAAGAAGATGCTCCATTACTCATTTTCTTTGATGTAGATGTTCTGATTGCCCCAAATGGTTAGAATTGTGATTTGCATTCAACACCCAGTTCCTTCTCAATCAGATACATAGGACGTTTTTCAACGGATCAAATAGTAATACAATAGAGGCTACAGCAGATGAACTCCATTTTATAGGAAACTCATCAATTTCATAAAGCAATCATTTTATGAAAAAAAAATCTCTGCTATAAAATTTAAATGCACTATTTAGTCTATCTAAAATATTTCTTTAATAATTCAAAGTTTCAAAAGATTAAGCACATGTTATTACCAACTGTTGACCTCTTGGGAATTGGGGTTTTCATTAGAATTAAACGAGCAGTATACAAGGCTGAAGTATTTTAAAATGTTCACTATTCACAATTCAGAGAAAGCCTGTTTTAAACAAAGTATGTTACTCCTGTCCCTTTTTTGACCTACAAGGAATGTATTTCTCATAAAACGCAGCATGACAGTATAATCTGTTTCACTTAATAGTGTCATGACTACTCTTCTTTTCTAGTTAAGGCACTTTTTAAACAAGTTAAAGTTGTGGCAGATTCTGTTATGCTTCACTGGGCTTCATTATTCTTTGAGTCATGTAATTAAATGATCACATAAAATAAAAACATGGTGCGTATCAATCAAAAGAGTTTCTTGCCTTCAAAGATCGAGATAAAACATCATGAGGCACTCATCCTCTAAGGGCCGCAATCGCAACTGAATAAAAAGGCGATTCACTAACAAGACCTACAGGACAATTTCTGGGTTTCTGACTGGCCATGCATTCTTGAATTCTTTACAATCCAAGGTTCAGTGCCATATTGTTAGCCGCATGCCATACTTGAGAGAAAAAAAAAAAACAGTAAACAAAATAATCAATGGCATCCAGCTGAAACTGATTGATAATTTTTCAATTTGCCAATAGTACTTTTTTTTAAGATAAGAAAACCTAATCAAAGTGACTTGTGATTGCGATGAGCCACAGGATTGTGTACCAAAGAACATTTCCAACACGAAATACACACATCTGCCTAAAGATGCAATGGACCTTCCATTGTTGCCTTTTGCATTCAGCTCTGTTTGTTACACACTCATTATATCCTGTAGTCAGGAAGGAGTATTTAAAACCACCACCTCCCCCCAATCCCCAACGCCTGCAGCTGCTTCTACCAAGTAATGAGTTGCTAGAGAAATCATATATACACATATATGTAAAATTAGGGAGACAAGTTGCTTTATTGCCCCGATTTAAAATAAGCTCAATCAGTAGAAAAGAAAAATACTATAATATACAGCTTGATGAGCAGCTGAAGACAAGAATATACTCAGACACAATTTTAGAATTCAGGATATATCTCGCTCAATGAGGCTTGAATGAGATGAAGGACATTTCTCCTTTAAATTTTTTCTAACCCAATGAATGAACAAGTGGAATTTATGGGGGAACGTAACCCAGAATAGACAGATACGTAAAAATTCCTTAAGTGTCAGCATGCGGCTTCAAGCGAAAAGGTCTTGCTTCTGTTTAATTTATCAAGAGATCGCATTTTGTAAATCGTAATTTCTAGGAATCCCAGGTTAAAAGAAGATTTTCCACAAGTCAGTGAAACTGAAGTCAGGCAGAACTGATTGCAAACCCTCCTTCAGCGGACAGATGTATCAACCCCATTGCAAGGTGAGAATTAAACTATAGATTAACAAAATCACAGAGACTGAATCCGGAAGTACGTCAACCAACATCTCAAAGCTCTAGGGGAAAACGGTGCTGGCAATATTTGCAAAATAAGAAAACAGTCTTACTCTTGACGGTAGCTGTCCGGGTACAGTTGTAAAGAATTGCCAACTCTCCGAACACCTTTCCTGGACCCATGGTGCACAGCTTCACACCTTCTTTGGTGACTTCCACCTTACCATCTGAAAAGAAGAGACAACGTTACTTTAATTCTCTCCCATGCTTCATGTCATCTGTTGCATTTGTCATCGGCAAGAAGGAATACCGGGCTCATGTTTAAAACTGCGAGGCAATTACCAGTGAACATCAAGTCTTAGTTCGGAGGCAATGGAGGAACAGTAAATCAAGTCGGTTAAGAGATGCCACCCTTCTTTAAATTAATCGCTGATAGCACTGTGAGATAAAACAGAAAGCAGGCCTGAAAAAAGGGGACAAAAGAGTAAACGTGTGTTTTTCCCAGTTTTAGAAAACTCTGGTAATTCCGATTTTGATGTCATTTTGAATCTGAGGGTAAAACTGAGAAAGCAGGTACATTTTCTATAGCACGTTTCGTACTGGGGAATGCTCATTTGAGTAAGGCACGGCGATTAGGGAAAGGGAGATTGCTTTGACCCTTGGGCACTGTTTAATTGCAGCTCATGGTAGGTGTTCTTTGTAAGCATCTTATCTGACTTGGCCAAGATTGTTTTATCTGTTTCCCAGCCCTGCAACACGGACTATAAGGAAAAACAAACTACGAGGATAGGGGGTCCGTGGGAGTTCTCTGTGCACAAAGAACTGGGACAATGAAATGATAAGAAAGGAAAGACCAGGGACACAAGGACCCTGGATATATAGTGCCGCTTGTGAGTAAGGCAAATTCTATTCATGAGGGAAATGGAAAAAATGTACTTTAAAAGGGTGCAGCTAAGTGCACTACAAATTCTGTCACCTCACAAAATTGGGGGGCGGCAGTGGGAAATAGAGTCAACACAATGCATTCTAGACCAATCCCCCCTTTCTACTTTTCTTCCAAGTTACTTATCCATAGTCTACAGAAGACAAAGTCTGTGCGGCATTAGCTAGTGCATGGAAGGAAGTAACGCCACCAAGTCCTCTCCAAACTTCAGGCCCCCAGGCATTGATTTCATAATTGCCCCCTTATTGATGTGTTTCCTGTAGTATTTGACTTGTAGAGTTGGGCTTTAAACTCACTCCCTCTTAAAAAAAAAATCAACCTACTTTCAACTAAGCAATAACATTTGTAAAATCACAGGTTTCATGTGCTAATTTGCTCAGACACCTATGGGGATAAAATCCTAAATGTCAAAAAAAAAATCCTTTTATTTGTTAAGTTAATCCATGTACCAGTGATGCAGGGTCAACGCTTCAGACAACCTTGTTCTACCCCGGAAACCATTTTCATGCAAATGGTATCAGTGGAGAGAGAATTCTGTGGTAATTAGGATAAAATTTCACATAAAATCTATTCGCTACTCTTGAACCATGTGGGTGCACCTCCTCTGTGTGGAAAGAAGTTATCCGGGATGAACAAGTCCAACATTTCACAAAGTTAGGACATACTCTCTTATGGGGGTCTGGCCACTCGAAATTCAGTCTAGCTTTTGTCATGCCTCACTTCTTGACCGCGGAAAATAAAACTCTGTCTCTTGATAGGTACATCAAAACCAGCCCAGTAAATTCGTATTTTCACAAGCCTCAGAGGTCCCTTGCCCATGGCATGTCCCCCCTTCCCTTTCATGGGTAAGCCTGTCCCCTCAGGAATCTCATCTGCCACCAGAGAACGAGAAGCAGACTCAGAACTTTATGCATTTAGGAGGTTTATACGTCATTAGAAGTCAGACCAGGAGTTGAATTCTGGTTCTCTTATCTGTTCCTTATGAGCCTTGTGACTCTGGGCATGGTATTAATTTCTCCATGCCCCAGTTTCTTCATTAAGAAAGTGGATAAAGGAAAAGCACCTATCTCATGGGACGGTTGACAAAATGACATAATACAGCAGGTTCAATGCTGAGTGCAATGCCCAGCCTATAGAAGATGGTCAATACATGTTAGCTCTTACTATTGGTGTTATTTTCACCATACTCCTTATCTAAAAGGAAGGAGGGCTTATTACAGCATACTGAAACACAATATTCCATTATCTATTCCAGAAACCAACCAACATCCCTATAGGTTAGTAGGTTTGGTTTTTTCTTTTTTTTAATGGAGAAAGTAATTGTTTCAGATTTCTCTATGGGGGTTGAGAACTTCTGGGTTCAAATCGATATCATACTGAATGAAGGACACGGAATTGCAAGAAGTCATCGCGATCTACCTGGCGGAAGGCATTCTCTTTATCCTCTTCCCCACTCGGCCATGTACTGCCAACAGTAGACATAGTATTGCTTCAGCAAGGACTGCCTTAGGCTGGAAGCTCCCATAAATAACTTTTTTTTTAAATATAATTTATTGTCAAATTGGCTAACATACAGCATGTACAGTGCACTCTTGGTTTTGGGGGTAGATTCCCATGATTCATCACTTACATACAACACCCAGGGCTCATCCCAACAGGTGCCCTCCTCAATGCCCATCACCCACTTTCCCCTCTCCCCAACCCCCAGCCGACCGTTCGTTCTCTGTATTTAAGAGTCTCTTATGATTGCCTCCCTCTCTCTCCATTTGTAACTATTTTTTCCCTTCCCTTCCCCCATGGTCTTCCTTTAAGTCTCTCAATATCAACCTATGAGTGAAAACATATGATAGGTCTTTGGCTGACTTACTTCCCTGAGCATAATACCCTCTAGTTCCATCCATGTTGTTGCAAATGGCAGGATTTCTTTCTTTCTCATTGTCAAGTAGTATTCCATTGTACATACAAACCACATCTTCTTTATCATTTCATCAGTTGATGGACATTTGGGCTCTTTCCATAATTTGGCTATTGTTGAAAGCGCTGCTATAAACATTGGGGTACATGTGCCCCTATGAATCAGCACTCCTGTATCCTTTGGATAAATTCATAATAGTGCTATTGCTGAGTCACAGGGTAGTTTTATTTTTGATTTTTTTGAGGAACCTCCACACTGTTTTCCAGAGCAGCTGCACCAGTTTTCATTCCCACCAACAGTGTAAGAGGGTTCCCATTTCTCCACATCCTTGCCAACATCTGTTGTTTCCACCACTGTGAGGTGGTATCTCAATGTGGCTTTGATTTGGATTTCCCTGATGATGAGTGACGTTGAGCACCTTTTCATGTGACTGTTGGTCATCTGGATGTCTTCTTTGGAAAAGTGTCTATTCATGTCTTCTGCCCATTTCTTTACTGGATTGTTTGTTTCTGGGTGTTGCGTTTGGTAAGTTCTTCATAGATTTTGGATACTAACCCTTTATCTGATATGTCATTTGCAAACATCTTTTCCCATTCCATCGCTTGTCTTTTAGGTTTGTTGATTGCTTCCTTTGCACTGCAGAAGCTTTTTATCTTGATAAGGTCCCAAAAGTTCATTTTTGCTTTTAATTCCCTTGCCTTTGGAGATGTGTCAAGCAAGAAATTTCTGTGGCTGAGGTCAAAGAGATTGCTAACAACTTTTTTTTTTAAGTTTATTTATTTTCAGAGTGGGGGAGGTGCAGAGAGGGAGAGAGAGAATCCCAAGCAGGCTCCACCTTGTCAGAACAGAGCCTGATGGCAGGGCTCGATCCCACAAACTGTGAGACCATGATTTGAGCCAAAGTCAGATGGTGACTGAGCCACCCAGGCACCCCCAAAGTACCAACTTTCCAGTGCATTGTAATATTTTCCTGACTTAAAGCTCTAGCTTCAATTGTATTAAGAGAACTAAAAGCAAAATGAACAATATCTAAAGAACTTTCATACATCACTACTTTTGGACAAATCTACTTCTCTGTTGAGGTTCCAAAGTTGAAAGTCTTCAGTGGCAATAGACCCACAGGAGCAAGACCACTACTAAGATTCCTTCTGGACAGTTTAAGAATTAGGGCTTCTCAACTGATAGAAGACAAGAAACACAGAGCTCTTACTTTAGCTCAGTGGTTTCTCAAAGGACATCTATGGACCTGTCACATGGAAGCTAATTAATAAAATCCAGAGATTCCCCACTCTGGGAAATTTTACTGTTCTATACCACAGTGACCACACTACTACTTAGTGTTGGTGTACCTTCCTTCTCTGAAAAACCATGCTTGTGTAAAACTGATTATGTTTTTCAAGTGTATTTGAGAGAGAGAAAGAGAGAGAGAGAGCAGAGGAGGGGCAGACAGGGGGAGAGAGGGGAGGGAGGAAGAGAGAGAGAGAGAGAGAGACAGAGACAGAATACCAAGCAGACACCACATTGTTAGTGCAGAGCCCCATATGGGACTTGAACTCACAAACCTGTGAGATCATGACCTGAGCCAAAACCAAGAGTCATAGTTGGATGCCCAACCAACTGAGCCACCCAGGCATCCCAGCACTTATTGATTTAACTGATAGTTAATCTTTTAACAGATATGTTTTCTTTGATAGGACCTCCAGAAATCTCACAGTCAGAATTATATATGACTCAGGTCTGAAACATGTGTACAAATGTGTTTCTGGTTCCAACTCGTTTTCCTGATGATTTTCATATTTGCCTAATTTTCTCATGTCTAACTCCTTTTTTTAAAGACAGGTACCAACACGCCTACATATTATAGGTATTCATATATATTTGAATAATCAGTGTTGAGAAGAGAAGAGAATATATTCCATATTGATTAGACAGTTAAAAAAAAAGGGTGGGGGGGCACCTCTGGCTCAATCGGTTAAGCATCCAGCTTCAGCTGTGGTCATGATCTCACAGTTCATGAGTTCGAGCCCCGCATCTTCATTGGACTCTTTTGTCAGCACACGGCCCGCTTCAGAGGGAGAGGTGTCTCCCTCTCTCTCTGTCCCTCCCCTTCTGTCTCTGTCTCTCTCTCTCTCAAAAATGAATAAACATTCTAAAAAAAAAAACCAGAAAAGCAAAAAGATTTAGCAAGCGATTTACTGGAACAGATTGTATCTGAGAAATAGACATCTGGATAGAAAACATCTTTTCCAGGTTAAGTGAAATACTACAGGGTCACTATATTCACAATAGCCATGGAAGTGAGGAATGTGATCACACAGGGTAGATGGGAATGGTCCAAAAAGCATTTTTTAATAAACAGAAAACTCTAAATGGTAAACAGAAACACCGTGTTTCTAAAATGTTACTGAGTCACTGTGTGATCACTTTTCCCTTCTTCACCCCTGCTGTGTGGATGGAGTAAGTAACCCGGGAGGCGGGACCAACGGGGGCTAAAAACAAAGGTAGGAACACACATGGCATTAATTAGAGAGTTCTTCCGAAGACCTTTGGAAAGGTCTGGATTTCCAGGAGCCCAGTACCGTAAATTATTGATGTGAACTGTGAATTCGGTTAAGCTCACTCACTATGCCGCAGAGCAACCTTCAAGCCAAATGAGAAGTGATTATACACTTACAAATGGATTTCCAAGTACAGAATCTGTGGCCCACTTATGAAAACGAAGAATAAAACCATCACAAGCTTACTGCCATCTACCAGAGGGCCCGGTTCCCACCTAATCGATGTCCTTGGCAAGTATCAGGACCATTCAGGAGCCACTCCCCTACTCTTGTTCTCCCCCCACCTCTTTTTTCCATGCTATGGCTACCTTTGAAGTTTGGCTGAAATTGACCTCCCTTGCAGAGAAAGTAGGTAGGCCTATGTGTGGTTATTTTGGTGGTGAGGGGAATAATGTGGAGTGAAACAAATAGGGAAAAAGTCAGTCAGGCTCAAAATATAGCATGCTTTTGCCAGAGGCTCATACCAACTTAGAAACAGCCCAACTTGGAGGTTTTACATAATTATAACTCGCTATTAACTTCAGGAGCGCATTTTGAGGAATTCACTTCAGGTCAGCATGGTTGAATGTAATTTCTGTTTCTTTTAAAGAAATAGCAGAGATTCATTGGCATTTATTCATGACTCTTTAATACTTTAATTTTAAACCACGTTAGATTCCAAATCAAAGATTTTTTTTTTTCCCCAAGAGTAGCAGAAAGGCATTTTCAGAACATCCCAGTAAAGCTCTAGATGTTCCCATTATGTTCTTTAACTGGACTCAACAGTGACTAGAGGCCATTAGAACTGTTATTCAAGGGAACTAATGACAATCAAAAATGTGATCCGTCTGTATACTCTGATTTTGTTAATAGTCACTTTTGCTTTTAGGAAATATGGTATCATATTGGCATTATTTTTACTCGGCGCTATCTCCACCACAAAAAAGAAACATGCAAATCATTTTTATTTGGCTTCGCTCCATTGTGAAAGTTGTTTACAGAAGAGACGTGGGGACAGTTGGCTAAGATTCGATTTAGGGGTTAGAGTTTTACTCAGCTCTCAGGACCCCAGCCATGAGTCTGAACAATTAAAAGTTTTATCACAGTACCTAAAATAAAAACTACATTCTACTTCAAGGACCATACACCCATTTGTGATGGGCTGGGCTGAGTCCTAAAGCCTACCATGGGCCACCCTGAGCATCAATCAGCTCCCCCCTTCTGCTTTCTGGCATTACAATCCACGTGCCCCCCTTGGGAGATGCCAAGTGTTAAGAGACCCATTATGAGGTATTTATACTTTTGGGGGTGCTTAAGTGGCTCCGTTGGTTAGGCATCCAACTCAGTTTCAGCTTAGTTCACCATCTCATGGTTCATGAGATCAAGCCTCACATCAGGCCTTGCACTGACAGCATGGAACCTATGTGGGATTCCATTTCTCTCTCTTCCACTCTCTCACTCTTTCTCTCTCAAAATAAATAAATAAACATTAAAAAAATAAAGTATCTATACTCTTGTCTATCTCTTGTAAGAATTAGGCCCTACAAATAAAACAAACTGAGTTTACATGGAGACACAGAATCGCCTGGCTTTGATTATCTTTATAGGTTTTTTACTAGCTTGTGGTTTTGTGCCCTAAGAACTTCCATGATAAGGCAAATCAGCTTAGGGATTTATTACAGGCAGGCTGAACAAGAATGGCTGGCAATAACCTAATTATGAACGTTCTGTGCTTAGTTCCAATAACCTTGGTTGGAACATTCAAGGCAACTCGACTGGCCATCAAAGGCAGTGAGGTGTTATGTCAAAAGGTCCCATCTAGATAAGACCTCCCCCCCATCATTTTGCTCCTTCCCTCTGCTGGACCAGCCCCTTTGTGATTTTGTAGGCTCAACATCACAGCTTTTACATTACGAATTCTCTCAGGTGGGTTTCTGGAGTTTCCAGTTTTTCAACAGGACTAATTCAACATGTGATGGCTGAGCTGTGTGGCCACCAGCATGGGTCTGTTTCCTCTAGGAGAGGAGGTTCACTTATGGATCCTACCTCCCTTCTCCCTACCCCCTCCTCCTCCCCCCTCCTTTCTTTTCCTCTTCCTCCTTCTTTAAGATGTAATTGGCCTACAGCACTATATAAGTTTCAGGTGTACAACATAATGACTTTACTAACATATGCTGCCAGATGATTACTTCACAATAAGCTTACTTAGCATGCGTCATCGCATAGGGAGAAGAATGATTTTTTTTTTTTAGGGTGAGAATTTTTAGCCCCTATTTTCTGCTTTTCAAATGAATTAGGGATACTATTTTATCGGACTTGCCTTGCAGGGCTCTTTCAGATTGGGGGTGTTCATCTGGGGAAGAAAGTAAAAATTGCTAAGGCTGCTGTGGGCTAGAGCAAAAAACCATCCAGTTACCAGGAACAGACTCCATTCTTGGATACCTTCTTCAAAGCTGTAAGCATTCAGGTAGGCTTTTTCGAAGCCAGTGTAAGAAGGAAACAGACGGCCTCACAAAGAGACACAAGTGTGTTCTTGAATTTAAAAATGACTGCGTGTCAGTACCTTATCTGTTTTCTGTTCAAGATTGCTTTAAATCCAAATGGCTATGGTCTCTCTGGATCCACACTTTTGCTCCTTCGATGTAGTGTTAATCTTGATGATTGAAAATCGTTCTCTGGCCCTTGAATGGAACTCTATGAGAAATTTCCCTGTTCTAGTATTACTTATTTCTTCCAAAGCTTGCTTCACCCACTTCTAGTTAGGTATTTTGCAGATTGGTTTTCTCTTGGAGGATGAGAAGAGGTTTTTCCCTCAACTATTTGTGTTCTAGTTTCTTTAAGTGTCAGGCCATCAGATTCTCCTGTTTTACGTTTATTTTTGAAAGAGAGTGAGAGAGCACAAGCAGGGAGAGGGACAGAGAGAGAGTGAATCCAAAGCAGGCTCCACGCTTTGAGTGCAGAGCCTGACATGGGGCTCGAACCCATGAGCTGTGAGATCATGACCTGAACCAAAACCAACAGTCTTATGCTTACCCAAATGAGCCACCCAGGTGCCCCAGGACATCTGGACTGTAGTTAGGAGCAAGCTTCCCATTCAAAAGAAGTCACTTTTCTTTGATACATCATAGCTATAATTCTTACAGGGAGCACAAAAATACAAGTTACCCAAATGGAATGAAACAGAGCCTGAGGTTTAAGAGGCTAGTTGAAGATATATGATAGCAGACTTCTTTCCTTAGGCAAATCTGATTTCCTCTCTGGTCATGACTTGACACAATTTTTCATTACACTGAATTACAACAGATCAATATATATCTGAATATGAAATATAATCATCATAGTTACTCTTGGTAATAAGAGAATAAAAAACATTAATGAGATGTCCAGAACTAAACATCTGTCTTATGGAGACGGGGGGGGGGGGGGGGGGAGGGAGAGAACGAAAAAAACAAAACAAAACAAAACCCACAAGAGAGTAAGAAATAAAAATGCACATATCTGAGCATCAAGTGTGTTTGTTTCTAACTGAGGTCATAGGGGGCATGCACATATTTACAAAGGAAACCTAGATGGGGAAACAGTCTGAAATGTAAGCGATTTGTATATAGAGAATCCTCTGAATCATCAGAGTGGAAATCTGGGATGAACCATGTACATTGCAGAATCCTGCCCTTGGAGATACTGGAGGAGACAACACACTGACACTCTCACAGATGTGTCAACAGGATTCTGGAAGAACTTCACAAGCGTCATAATTCTATCATCTTCATATACATTGTGTTTTTACAATTCTAGCGCTTTGGGGCACCTGGGTGGTTCAGTCGGTTGAGCGTCCGACTTCGTCTCAAGTCATGATCTCATAATTAGTGAGTTCGAGGACCGCTTCAGTGCGGTCACAGGTCTTTCTGTGCTGACAGTGTGGAGCCTGGAGCATGCTTCTGATTCTGTGCGTCCCTCTCTTTCTGCCCCTCCCCTGCTTGCTTGCTCTCTCTCTCTCTCTCTAAAAAAAGTAAACCTTTAAAAAAATTTTTAAATAAAAATTAAAAAAAAAAGATAATTATAGGGGCACCTCGGTGGCTCAGTTGGTTAAGCATCTGATTCTAGATGGCAGCTCAGGCCATGATCTCACAGATCGGGAGATCGAGCCCTGCGTCAGGCTCCGTGCTGACAGCTCAGAGCCCGGAGCCTGCTTCGGATTCTGTGTCTTCTTCACTCTCTGCCCCTCTCCTGCTCACGCTGTCTCCTTTCAGAAAAATAAACACGAAAAATTTTTTTTAATCATTAAAAAAAAAATAAAGATAAAAAATAAAAGCCTAGCACTTTAAAGTACACAAAAAGCACTAGATGAATGTCCATGGACTAATTTCAATTTCCAGTGATGAGAAAAGCCAGGACAGAGGAGAGAGACGGAGGACAGGGGAGCAGACGGACAATTCCCTGAGTCAATGAAGAGGTGAACAGATAATTTGTCTTAATTAAGTCACGTTTATTAAGCTTAATTCCAGCAATGTATAATGCACTCCTGCTGTATCATTTCTAAAGTTCACGAGTACCTTCAATTAGCCGAGACCATGAATGGCCACTGCTGTACCCTCTCGAAGAGGGGCACATGGCAAAAGGACCGCTAACACTGTCAGACTTGTGGGCACGAATCATGCCTTTAATGGTAAGCTTGGGAGAACCTAACACAGTGGTTCTCCACTGGGGCCGATTTTGTCTCCAGGGAATACTGGGCAACGTCTGGGAATATTTCTGGTTGTCACCGCTTGGGGTGTCTTACCCGTGTCTCATTGGCAGAAGCCAAGAATGCTGGGAAGCCCCACAACAAGGACAGCCCCACAACAAAGCATTATTTGGCCCCAAATGGGAGCTGTGCCCAGGCGGAGAAAACCCGATACAATCTGCGCACGTAGAAAATATTCTACATTTAAGGGGAAATGTTGGACTTCCGCTGTTCATCATTTAACCTCCACCAGATGTAAATTCCAAACTCAAGTAAGATCAACACCAGGTTGCAATACTGAAGCAAACCACGTTGCTCCGGGATTGGATAAAGCCACAAGTCTATGTACTGGGTAATTCTCCCCAGCAGAGGTCATGTCAAATAGAAGTACGGAACATTTTGAAGCAAGACTTGTAAGGCTATCTTACTGATGTTGGAATGGTAGCTCTTTTCCAGATACCCTTGAAAATACTGGGTCCTGGCTGTAGCTCTGACTGGCTTTGGGATCTTGAATGAATTCTCTAATTCGGTCTCGATTTACTTCGCTGTAGATTTGGGATAACCGTATCATAGTTTATAGGGTTAGGATCACTAGATAATACTTATGTCAAGATGAAGACATAGATGGAGTCCTTCTTACAATTTCCTTTAGACAAGAAAAAAAAAGATAGTTTTAAGGAGAGTGAACCCCAAGGTGGGTTCATCACATTTAAGATCGCAGGATTCACAGGAGATTTCAGTGAAAGCCTGGTGTGAGACGAAGCTTTCCACACCCATCAGCAAACCCTCAGCTGACACAGGGACAGTCATTTAATGCCTGGTTGTAAATAGTGGGAGGTTAGTAGGTTCTCACTGGTCAACAGATTGAACTAAGAGTGAAAAGGTCCACAGCTGTGATCTTGCTGGTGGGTTAGCCTTAGGATTTCATGTTTATTCTATTGTCTCTATAGTCCACAAGAAAAAGAAAAACAAAAAAGTGTCCGTCTCTGGGACGCCTGGGTGGCTCAGTCACTGGGCATTCGACTCTTGACTTTGACTGAGGTCAAGGCCTCACAGTTTGCGCAATGAAGCTCACATCAGGTTCTGCGCTGACAGCATGGAGCCTGCTTGGGTCTGTCTGTCTGTCTCTCCCCACACCTTCTGCTCCTCCCCCCACCATCTTTCTCTTTCTCTCAAAAAAAAAAAAGTCAACCTCTCCACTTACTGAAAGTATTTCTGTACTTTGTTTTACCCAGTAGTACACATCTCACAAGGAAAAGTTTTTATTTGACAATTTACCTACACTGGATATAATATATGTAGTTTTTTTTTTCCATTTTACATAAGGCCAGGATTCTCCAGAGTATATGGTGAGCACTTACTTACCTTCCCATTTTTAAAAAGCAGAGAAGAAAAACCCCAAAGGAACAACCATCCACCCTGCAAAATAACTCTAAGCATCTATAAAAAGATGAAAAAAAAAGTTTGGATTTATTCCCTCAGGAAGCTGTTGTACAAATGGCCTGGGGCAGGGGAGGAGGGAGAGTTTGGGGATTGAAAGCCACTGCCCACACCAAAGAGGTAGTGTTCGCCCTCTTGTGCCACAGAACAAAGGAAGGGGGTTCAAGACGGTATTTCCAGAGAAGCAGACCGTAGAAGCAAAGAGCCAACACTCCTCTCCTGTGCCGTCAGGGGCAATGGCAGAAAGAACTAATGCGTACAGAGGACTTAAGTGGTAAACGGATCAACAAGGTGACGTGTTCCTCCACCACATACGGAACGGGGTCCTGCCGGAAGCAGGGATGAACACCTATGAAGTGAAACAAGTCAGTCACAAGCACCACGGGCTGTAGGATTCCATGTATGTGCAACAGTCGGAACAGTCCT
This sequence comes from Acinonyx jubatus, assembly GCF_027475565.1. Taxonomy (NCBI): domain Eukaryota; kingdom Metazoa; phylum Chordata; class Mammalia; order Carnivora; family Felidae; genus Acinonyx; species Acinonyx jubatus. The sequence continues at coordinate 13,296,895 of NC_069393.1, read as the reverse complement.
ATCTTGAGATAAAGTATATTAATAATTGCCCAGGCCCCTCAGGAGGGATGGAGGGGTTGGGGCGTGACAGTTCCGGGGTGCGGGGTTTCATCTGGGGGTAACTGTGGCTTCGGATGCACAACTTTGAATATTCCAGAATGCACCAAATCGAACACCTTAAAGGGGCAAATTGTATGGGATGTGAATTATATCCCAGTAAAGCTCCTAAAAACATGGGGATTTAGCATAGGCACAGAGTAAGTGCTCAATTAGAAGACTGGCTACCGATGTCATAGTATTTTATTACTCTTTACAAGAATGTTTAGCAATCAGAGATGCTTTGCCCCCCCCCTACTTTTTCTTGAATAACTGCTCTCCTGCTCTCTTTACGGGAGGCCTCACGTGTGACCTCATTTTCCTTCCAAAATCACCCTTCATCCCTTCTCAACTTAACTCTGTGACTAAGGACAGCCAAGTCATCCGTACGTCACCCGACCGATGACTACAAATAACCTCTAATAGCACACATAACGCACCGATTTTGTCCCTTAACTGAAACTCTGCCATAGGCCCTGTTCACAACGGACATGGCTCCTTCCCTGGATTCTCTGCCACAAAACCATACAGCAAAGAAGATCAATCATCTTCCTTGGGTATTATTCTGATCCATAGCCCCCTAAGAAATTCTTACTAGTTTCTCTGGGATCAAACTCCAGTTCCTAGCCTCGTGTGTCCAGTCTTTGCACAAACTGGGATCTTGTCTAAGTTAACCGGAGCCTGAACCTTCACCTGTCATTCTTGCATTCAAATTTCGTGGTCTAGTTCAAAGGTTCTTAACCGAATAGAATTCAGGGTTCTGAGAACTTGGATAAAATCTTTCTATTTTCAGTTTTACTAAGTTCTAATTGAAGTGGGGCTTTTCCACAGTAGCAAACCATACCTGCTTAACAATACTTATGGCATTGTCACCAATAGAAGCCACATTTTGAGGGGCACCTGGGTGGATCAGTTAGGCATCCGACTCTTGGTTTCAGCTCAGGCCATGATCTCACAGTTTACGAGTTCAAGCCCTGCTTTGGGCTCTGTGCTGACATGGTGGAGCCTGCTTGGGATCCTCTCTCTCCTTACCTCTCTGCCCCTCCCCTGCTCTCTCTCTCTCTCTCTCTCTCTCAAAATAAGCAAACCTGAAAAATTATTTAAAGAAATAAACCACATTTTATTAAGATATTGACAGTTGCAGATACCTTTAAATCTTTAAATATTGTTTGTACTCCCCTCTTTCAAACTCATGGTAGTTATGAGACACAGTGTTCGATCTTATTTAATGTCTTAAAAATACAAATGTGTTCGTGAATCACAACCTTTACAATTTACTGATTCTTGATGCAATTGGTTTCCTTGGCAATCCAGTCCATTCTATGCACTTCAAAATATTCTGAAATGAGGTTCCCAGACATCAGACTTCCACAGAGGTCCCTGGCATTACAAATCAGAGTAAGAATCCTGGGCTAACTGAATAATCCCCTAGATTCCTCAGAGAACCTTACCATGGTATTCAAACTATCATTGACAACCCAGAATTTATCTAAAAGGAAACAAAGCTGATTCAAAGCAAAGCAACTTAAGACCAGCATTGTTCGAATACTTGTTACAAATCTAAAGTCGTGAATCTCATCTCATAGTTTGCCTACTAACAGCAATTGGCTTACTGGACATCTAGTCTACCTCTCACCTTAGCGATGTATTTTATCAATGTATCTTTTGTCGTAGGAGGGACAGGGAAAGTGTTGGCTTAATCAGCACAAATTCAGTAACAACAAAGAAAAAAAAAAGGCTAGATACACTGCTTAAATAGAAACTATAAAATATAAATTTTATCTTAGGTATTAAAAATAAAAACTGTTAACACATCGGTGTGAATCACCCTTCTACTGTGTTAAGCAGGAATTTGATAAAGAAACCTAACAGGCTTAAAATATTTAAAAGGCTGTGAAGTTCTACCTAGTCTTGAACAGCAGTGAATTGAAGAAATTAATTCCCATAGAAAAATATTCCTAATGACTTAGCACTGTCCATGAATAATTTGTCCCCATCTTAAAATGTCATAAATCATTTATATTTCGAATTCAAAGCAGCTCTAAATGATACAGAGGACCGTATTTATTTTTCAGTTTTTCCTGATTTTAGTTCATCCACTGACTCACATGAGAACAGACCAGGGGTTTTCACTTGAGCGACCAGTTTCTTTTTCTTTTATAAACTTGTCTCCTACCACACCCATACCCTGGAGAAGCCAGTTAAGAATTTGCACTCTGCCTCCAGACAGAGTAATGACTACCAACAGGTTGAAAGGGAAAAACACCATATTTCACATTGTGAAGATTATAAAGTAGATGTTAAACTAATGCTATGCTTCTGTCCAAGAGATGGTTTTACATTAAAGAAATGGATATAAAAACACAAGCAAAATATTCTGAGAAAACTCTGGTATCGGACATTAGGATTCAGAATGTACATTTAATAGAGAAGACGTTTGGTGCAGTGTGGTTTTAAATTATGCTTGAACACTAAGAAAACACACTGCACTGTAGATCACTGGCTGCTTCATTGGGAAAAATAATATTAAAGTTCACTAGCCCTGGGCCTTTAGTTTTTATGTTCTCCTAACAGACTTTGAAGTCCTCGGTCTCTACTGGGAAAGTATAAAGTCATGAAAGATGGCATGGGGCCAGTTGACATCTCCAGGATTATAAAGAATAAAATTAAAGCTCTTCAGTGAGACGAAGACAAAAGAGCTTACATAAGTCTTTCACATTTCCCACATATTTTATTCATTACAAAGCACAGCAAAATCTGAAGCCTTTCCTGTGCTAACACAACTCTGCAGCAATGAGAAAACACTAGGGGCATGGGGATGAGTTAACCCCATTTTGGGCAGTAAGCCAGTTGGACCACAACTGAAATCCGGTTGCTACAATGAACAGGTTTTTGGGGAGTTTCAAGATTAAACAGGCCCCGGAAAATATTGTCCTAAAGAAACAACAAATCATATAGCTATTCATTATTACAGAAGGTAGCTTCAAAAAACCCAGTAGGGGCACCTGGGTGGCTCAGTCGGTTAAGCGTCTGATCCTTGATTTCGGGTCTGGTCATAATCTCGCTCACAGTTCATGGGTTCAAGCCCCGCATCAGGCTCTGCATTGACAGTGTGGAGGCTGCTTGGGATATATTCTCTCTCTTGCTCTCTCTCCCTCACTCTCAAAATAAACGTTTTAAAAAACCCATTAATAAAGATTTCTATTTTCTTAAAATCTGTCATTGGTATGCATCAACCAAAGACCTGTGTTTGTTTGTTTTTTAAAGTCTACAGGACTCAAGTTGGACCTTCGTGACTTTTTTTAAATTTTTTTTAACGTTTAGTTATTTTTGAGACAGAGAGAGACAGAGCATGAACGGGGGAGGGTCAGAGAGAGAGGGAGACACAGTATCTGAAACAGGCTTCAGGCTCTGAGCAGTCAGCACAGAGCCTGATGCGGGGCTTGAACTCACAAACCGCGAGATCATGACCTGAGCTGAAGTCAGACGCTTAACCGACTGAGCCACCCAGGCACCCCAGACCTGTGCTTTTAATACACTAAGAAAATAAAGGCAGAGGACAGACTTCTGTTGTTTTGTTGTTATTGTTCATTTGCTCTGGGGAAAAAAAAGTTAAAAGCAGGCATTATCAATGATTTGATAAATGAATAAGCACCAGCTTCTCCAAGTCTATAGAAAGAAAACACAGCCAATCCTAAAAATGAACCTGGCTGAATTTCAGAAGGTAATGCTCTCCCCGCCTTTGAGTATCATGACCGTATCAACAGGAATTAAAAACAGGAACAGAAGAAAAACTTCCAGAGGTGATTCACACCTGCAGCGAGACAGATACATTGAGACAGATATGAACAAAATCTCTACCTAACAGAAAAATATGAATGTCAACTTGATGAAGGATTCTGTGTTTATAATGGTCAAAAAACCTGGTCTGGTTCTTCTCTGCGCCCAGTATGAATATAGGATACTCTCAAAGGCATTAGATCCTAGGTTGAATATCCTCATTAATGAGCAGCCATTTGTGACCTCCAGCATTATGGTCACATTCCAGAAGATAATGGAAGGCTCCCAAGTATTCTAAATGGTTCTATTCCAGCTTTTTGCAATTCCTCAAAGGCGTGTTGCAAACAAGTCTTCCAAAGTAACTGTCCCCATGAATTGAGTTTGTTACGGCTTCTTGCCAAAGACACTCAGACAAAAACCCAAGCCCCACTTATCTCTAGGTTTGGGGCAGACAGAATATGGATAGGACATTATAGTAGGTGCAGGGAAAGACGAGGAGCTGGGGCAAAGCCTCAGAATAATGAGGATGGTGATGGGCGTATTGCAGAATGACGGAAGAGAGAAGGTTCAGGAAATAGGACGTAAGGTAGCAAAGGGAAAAGGTAGGAAGTTGCAGTAACGGGGTTAACAGGTCAGGGATTTTGACTACCTGGAGTTCTGTGTTGGCTATTAGAACTTTCCTAAATAAACCTTCTGAATACCGGTCTGAGCTGAACCTGCAGGCATCGAACTCTTGCTGACCGTTCTTCACGGAACTCCTTACGCACAAATGCCAGATGGCACAGTTGTGTTGCTCATTTGAATATTCACAGGCACTGGGACAGTGGCAGCGGTGGGGTGGCCCCAGCCGTGCTGTCAGTTACTATCAGGTCCTCAACCCCCCATCTGCTTTTTCAATTCCCAGGCGGTTTTCTCATTTGCCTTCAACCTGATCTGAACTAACAGGGGGCCCCATATCGTCTGTATCTGACCCACGTGACCACTTACACACCCTGCAATGGAAACGCTAATGTGTTTGCTTGTAGGGGTTATCCCAGACCGGGGGGGGGGGAGGGGGGGCAGGGCAGGTTATATAACATGTAATATATGTACCCTGTTACTTTTCTCGAGTCTGAAAAATGATGGACTCTGAAGCCTCTGGCCCCAGGGGTCCTGGGAAAGAGCTTGCCGACAGGTACTCTACTGCTCTCTACGTGAGCCATTTCCCTTTATTGGGAGTAGGTCCTTGTGTGACCATTGTCTAGGGAGGAGTCTGCCTCTCGCCTTGGATACTACAGACAGCAGGGATCATGGGAATGTACACCCACTGACATCCATCCCTTACTCTCCTGGATTTTATCAGGACCTTATCAAGACGGACCACGAAAGATGCCTATGTCAGGGGGCCATCCATTCCCAAGCTGTAAGGATGGAGGAAGTATGCTAGAGCAAAATTAAAAGAAAAAAAGGAGGGGGGGAAGGGCAGAGCATGGAAGAGGCGATGAAGATCAAGTCTAATGGACAAGGGTAGTCCCTTTCTTTTCATTTAAAATGCAAAGTGGCAAAGTTCCTTTATATAACCTGGTTCATGGGAAGGACGTCAGCTTTAACTTCTTAAATCTTAAAACAGTCTGTAGCAAGTTTGACACGTTCTGTGGAAACTCATACACTTAGTTGAAAAAAAAAAAAGTCAGGAACTTATTCCAAAATAAATTTGAGGTGGAACAGAATAAAAACTGATATATTGGGAGAGCCAAGATCTAAGAGATGAAGAAGAAAGCAACCAAGAATTTCTAGGTGAGGAAGTCAGAGTGTTGAAGGATAAAATACTCCGAGCTTCCTAGCAATGAGGGAAATCAGGCAAATCAGTCACTTTTCTCTCATTTTATGTAGCTAAGGGTAGGAAGAATCCTTCTGGAAGGAAAAAACAAAACAAAAAAACTCTTTGTGGGTTTTAAGAGAAACCAGAATAAGCATCATTGTACAAGAAAGTAGCATCTTCTATAGATTTATCCTACAGAGAATTATTAACTACATGAATATTCTGATATGAATTACTAAATATCCACTTTATTGAACTACTTAAATGAGGGAAGAAAAAAATTAATCAGTTGTTAAGAGAATCCAGGAAGTTTAAGTCAATGAACATATTTACCTTTGAACTTTACTTCTTAAGGGCAGGGATTAGGCATACCCTCTAGAACAAAATGATAAACATTTGGCGATTGGATGTTTGGGCAGGGTTCAGGGGTTAATGCGAATCTTTGTTCAGAGAGACAAGCTTTTTAAGGGAGTGTTTTCATGCCAAAGAAGAGCTGCTAGTCTATTTTTAACTGACTTATTCAGTTAGTGTGGCAGGCAGTTGTGGATGGGGGAGAATTTACATGTCCAGCCACACAAGACATTTTAAGACCTATGAGTCTTCCCCAAACATAATGTTATAAAATGTCCTTTTGCTAAAAAGACTGGAATCAAGTAATTATCTACTTTTGAATTTTAATGAATAGGCCATCTGTTCACTAAAATTGAAAAAAATGTAATTTTTCTACAAATTAACTACTTGATGAGATATCCCTGGTGATTAAATCTGCTTTACTGTCTTTTTGTGATATTCAACCTAAAGGTGACACATAGCAGATCATATCGAGTTTTATAAACTAGAGTATGGAAAAATGCTTTTCCCTAATCACAGTTATCCACTGGACAGGCTAGATTTATAATTATCAAAGGCTAATTTTTACTACCATAATTTCTACAAACGCTATTAAAATCAATCTCTAGGAAGAAAAATGTGTCCGTTTTCATCTGTGGTCATGACAAAGCTGTAATAGAAATGCACCGTTTTATGGATTGTCACTACAATGATGAACAACCATTGCTTTTAGACTCTTTATCCTCCTCTCCAAGAACATTTTGTTTTTTGAGTGTTGTGCGCTCCAATATGGCAGCCATTTGCCACATGGGACTATTTAAATGTAACTTTATCAAAAATAATTCAACTTTAAAATTTAGTTCTTCAGTTGTCCTCAACACAGATCAAATGCTACATGTGGCTGCATATTGAAGAGTGTAGAATATTCCTGCCACCCTTCAGAAAGTTCTACTGAGAGCACCAGAACATCTTTCTTCCTCCATTAAAAAAACCAGGTAACAGGCCCCAAATGTAGTCACTTATGCTAAGCCCCAGGTCAGCAAACCAAGAGTTCACTGAACTACAATTAATTTGGGTTCTCCCAGCAATGTAATCTTAAGTCAATCAATCAGGAACAGCCAGATCAGCATTTGCTAGGCAATGAGTTTGACAGACCCCTGCCCTCCCTTAAAGTAACTCACAATAACCAACCCACTTTTTTACCTGGTTTAACTTCCTTGTTCCTGCTCCCTCCTGCCTATAAAAGCCTTTCACTTTGCACAGCTCCTTGGAGCTCCTTTCTGTCTGCTCAATGGGAGGCCACCCAATTTCAATTGACTTCTGAACTCAACTCTTCAAATTTTTCATATGCCTCAGTTTATCTTGGAACGGTCATCCCTCCGAAGAATCACTTCTTCTTTCAGCAACAAAGACCAAATTTTCACTTAGGCTCCCAGCAATGTTAGTTTTTAAAAACCATTCCCAATATCCACCCTGCCACACACACAGTTAATTCTTTAAAATATCCCACTTCTCTATGGGGCGCCTGGGGGGCTTAGTAGGTTAAACACGCAACTCAGGTCAGATACTGGCTCAGGTCATGATCTCACATTCGTGAAATCAAGCCCTGAGTCTGGCTCGGTGCTAAGCACGGAGCCTGCTTGGGACTCTCTCTCTCCCCGTCCCCTGCTCTCTCTCAAAACACATACTTAAAAAATAAATAAAATACCACACCTTTCTACATTCTAGGTGATTTACCTACTATCTCTTCTAGTTTTTAAAGTTTTTGGAGGGGGGAAGAAAGACAAATCACATATGGTTTCGTAAAACAACAACAAAAAATATTGGTGGCACTTATAAATAATTCATGGTAACAGCGTGACTTTGGCAGAAAATGTACTCCATTCATACCAGCAGCTGAAGCTTTCGGTCTAATTACAAATGCAAATACTATTACAATCTGCAATTATATCTATGTTATCGAATTAGTATGCCTGATACTACAGTTACAGAAAGGATTCAAGATGCTGCCGTTCAGAAATGAGCTTGCTTTCTTTTCCCCCATTATCCAGGTAAAGGCTGGTTCTCTACATACTCTGAGCAAGTTGAACTAGGATTGAACCACCTCATTTCCGCTTAGTTAATAACAGCTTGCAAGTTGTATGCTTCTATCACGTGGGATTTCTCCTACGAGACGGACCGGGTCAGGGCGGTAACAAAATAGGATTTTTTCCCCTCCAAGTCTGACCTTTGATTGTGGCTCCCATTTTCCCCGCCCACTCCCCTGCCTCCAACAAACCATCCATAGCAGCCTGCCAAAGGCAGGATTTAATTCTTTGTCCTCATCTCTCCTTTCCAGAAAACTCCGGGCTAAGACTCCCACCATTTCCCACATCACTCATTTCAACATAATTTCTCCCACTAGGTATTTCTAGTTGCCACAATAAGCAACTGGCACGAGGACTAAAATCCCCCCCTATTTCCACCACCATTTATTCCATCGCATATCCCATTTCGCCTTCTCTGTTCACGGTTCTTTACATAAAAAAGTACCACCACCCGCCCCCCACCAAAGGCACTTGGTCTTCTCTTTTAAAAAATAGTCTTGCTAGCAGTTAATGAGCACACAAAGTCTATTTTCAGATCACATTGGAGTCCGTTCTTTGCAAGAGGTGGATGTATTTTTACTAACGCACAGGGGATGGACTGCTTTATTGGGGGATTTAATTAGATAACGTGCAAGAATTTTTCCGGGTTCTTCTCCAGGCACGTTGCGTATCCGTTTTTCAGCACTGATGCGTATAACCAAGGTCAAGTAAACCAGGATCTCTGGGTGGGGTGTGGACCTCGGTGGTGCTTCATACTCCCCAAGTGGTTTCCATTTGCTGACAGGCTGGGCTTGGGGGCCAGGGTTGCCCATACACTATCTCGTCAAACAAATAACCCCATGAGCAGACAAGAAGCCCACACTCGGGTGGTGGGGCTGGAAGTAGAAGGGAGGGCTTCTATTCTGAAAAGGAAAACACGATTCATGGAAACTTTCTGTATCAGAGGCCATGACAGGGTCATGGGCACTATTATAGCTGGTAGAGTCCACTTAGAGAAAAAGGCAACAGGACAAATCTAGACAGTAGAAAGCTTAATTAACAACGGTCTTCAATAGGTAACGTTCTTCAAAAAATGAAGACACTGAGGTGCCTGGGTGGCTCAGTCGGGTAAACGTCCGACTTTGGCTCATATCATGATTTCGCAGTTCCTGAGTTCTGACAGCTCGGAGCCTGGAAACGTCTTCAGATTTTCTGTCTCCCCGTCTTTATGCCCCTCCCCCACTCTCCCTCCCTCCCTCCAAAATAAACATTAAAAAAAAAAAAAAAAATGAAGGCATTAAGGCAGGAGTTGGCGACTTTTTCCGTAGGGACCAGACTGTAAATATTTAGATATTCAACTGTGTGTAGCATAAAAGCCGCCATGGACAGCACATAAATGTAGGAACATGGCTATATTCTAATATATCTTGATTTACAAACGAGAACAGGATGTGGTCTTCTGACTATACGCTGTTGACCCCAGCATTAAGGAATATGGTAAGACATTTCTTTATTCTTTTTTTCGGGGGGGGGGTGCGGAGGATATTTCTTAAAAACCATTAGGATGGACTGTATTTTCCCCAAGATCCCCTAACAGTACCTCCTATCTCTCTCCTACAACTTGCCTTTACCACTCCCCCCCTCAAGAGGTGGTTTCTATCTTTCAACCTCTTTAAATCTGGCCAGGTCCTGTAACTGTTTTGGCCAATACAATATGGTGGAGACGATGCTGGGCTAGCAGCTTCTTGATTCTGCTTCCTGTCTCTGGCAACGCTCCCCTTGGAGCCCAATCACCATGCTGGGAGACACCAAAGCTACGGAGAGGGCTGACGTTTAAACACCCCATTGGACATCCGGCCAATGGTCGGCACCAACTGCCGACCATATGACAGAGTCATCTTGAACATCCAGATAACTCCATCCCCAGCAGCCACCTGACTACAGTCACATAAAGGATCCCACCCAAGAAACATCTACTGAAACCAGCCAACACACAGACCCAGGAGAGATCAATGGTTTTAAATCACTAAGTGGTTTGGCAGGCTACAATAGGAGTAGAACAACTTTTTCGATGTTTAGGGACCAATGCCGCTTTTTCTGCTAATATAAATGTTTTGAATTGTATGGATGTGTATTAATAAGCCAAGGGAGGTATTTTGTTATTCCCCCAATTAAAAGAAAATATTTCTGATACAATTCATGGATAGACCTCACTTATTTCAAACCACAAGTCTGGGGCATCTACAGGTACAAGAACTGTATTAAGTAAATCCATCTTAAAAAATACCCTAAGATCAATGTGAGTAAAGAAGAACTTTTAAGCATCACAGACAAATTGAATCCGATTTGAACTGTGCAGGGAAAGAAGTCCTGAGAGGTTGCTTGTGTTGTGGCCGTGTCTTCATCTGTTACAAATGAGAAAGAGGGGTGGTTTGGAGGCAGGAAACACTATGATCCTGAAACTATCAGAATTACTTTCAGAAATTAGCTATGGGATTGAATTTGGTTGATCTGAAGCGGAACTCATTTTCCTTCAAACAATTACTAAATGGTTTAAACCATTAGGACCAAATTTTGTTAGTAATTTAGCTAAAAATACATAGTGTTTCAGAATCGACAAACATTGCACTTAAACAAGGGCTGTTTTGAAAAACTGAAACTCTTAGCACATAGCTTGAGAACGGATTCTCAAACTTTGAATGGTTGATTAGCGCACTGTCCACAAATAATCAAAATATTGAACAAGTGAGCTTTAGGGAGTAAGTTAATGCACAGACTCTTTTCTGGCAAAATAAATAAATAAATAAATAAATAAATAATGAGAAGAGTAAAGCTCTCAAGTTTTAACTAAGAATAACTCTGGACAACTTCAACTGGGGGGATTATTCAAGTCAGGAAACTAATGTTCTAGAAATTCAGTAAAGAGATGCTCGAATCTGAAAGAAATAGCCTAGAGGCACAAATCAGGATTCGGAATACCTGAAGCTAAAAAGTAGGGAGCATAGGGGAGGAAATTATAAATCTTGGATTTAGATGAAGGAGAATGGGGAAACAGGACTCGGGAGAGCAAATTGCTTCGAGTCCTCCGGTCCTTGAGCTGGGTCATCATGGCCTACCCCTGATGGTACAGAGGAGAAAAAAATAGGTCCCAGCAAGCTGTGCAGTGTAGCAAAAGGAAAATCACTAGAGAAGAATCAGGAGGAGAACTCAGGTCTCCTGTCTAGACTTCTTCAGGGGTCTCGCTCCATCAGTGCTGCTCTCAGAAGGCTGAGGACCAGGGCACGGAAAGGGGGGTGGGGAGAGTCACGTCTGGTGCCCTCTCCAAGGCAGGGTAAGTGTACCCCTTACCTGTCCCTAGAGCAGCCAACGTAGAATGCCCACAGAAGCACGCTGGGCGTCATTCAAGGGACATCATGTGGATAGACTTCCCAAACCACGATCATATAACAAGTGTGGCTAAAAATAAGTATGTCAATTTATGAAAGAAAGTGACAAATGAAGAAGTCTTTGATTTGCCAAGTATGCTAAGCATTTACTTTAGGCTTCAGTCGCTCAATTCATAGACTCGCAATACATCAGGGCAGCAAGTGCTACAGTGACAACATAGGACACAGAGGTGATCTAACTAAGAAAGTGAGACTAGCGTGTTGGTGCTTAGTTGCCGTTGGTCCTCAAACTGCCCTCTGTGACCACCATCCGGTGTCACAACAGAACCTCGGAAGGAAACCACACCTGCGGAGGCAGGCACAGGACCCTGAGACTTCACGATCAAGTTACAAGGAAGTAGGTGACTCTGGGAAGCATGGATTATTCTTATTATTTTTTAAATTTTTTTTGCAGTGGCCTCATTGCTCTTTTTAAACCTTACGGGATTTTAAGATTTCAAGTCCACACGTATTTATTATAACTGCTCTTTCCCTGATCTTATAGCCTGTCACCACGTCGTCTTTGCAGTTCCATTCATTTGGGACAGAGCCAGTAAAATCCCATCCCGGGAATTTCTGCCTGCTGGCCAGTCTCCGTTGTCCTCTTGGGTCGTCTTCGGGCACCCCTCCGCCTTTCACAGAAGCGCCTTCAGAAAGCTCTTTTAAAGCAGAGAAACGCACTAGCATTTTACCACGGTGGAGGCATCAGTCACCAACCTGAGGATTTGACTTACAGCACCGTTTTAGGTCAAAGCTATCAGGACCTAATTTGCAATGATCGCAAATTCCCGCTCTGATCGGCAAATTGGTTCCTGGGTGTGTGGAATCGTCATTGAGTTTGGATACGTTTCCCTCCACGGGGGTTGCTTTCTGCATGCTAATACGGAAGCTGTTCTGAAACCGTTTCCACCCGTGCAAGCTCTTCAAGTCTTCCTATTGCCCCCCCTTCCCCAACTTCACGATTTCCCAAGACAGAAGAACCGTGATGTTCACTTTGTGGTCTCCCATCCCAGACAAGATACTCAAGAGTTTTTACTGCAACTTCAGAGACCATAGATTGTGTAGCAGAGTTGTGGCATCGCCGTGTTGTATGCCTGAAATGAAGTGAACATCGTGTGCTCACTTCACTCTAAAGCCCCAAACCTTAACGACGCTAACACAACACACAGCGTAGCCATAAAAATATCTTGTGCCATTGCCTTTCTTCTTTAAGTTTCGTATTATTTCGGCTTTCCTATTTCCCGTTGACCTCATTTGTTAATGCTCCATTAGTATCTTTATTCTGACTTAAGTATTTCATTACTGTTGGTCCCCCTTATAAACTTGGTATAACGAAAACAAGTCTCCAACATGGTGTCACCTAGAGTTACCCGGAGAAACAGGTTTGGTACAGCATTTTACTTCAAGGAAAAAAAATAAAGCTACGTTAATACTATTTAGAGCTACAAAGTAGTGTGAGATATTAAATGGAGTATCATGCTTGGTGTGTGATAAAAGAACTTACTTTTTGCCCTGGCTCAGTAAGCCGACTACGCACACCCTCTCACTCTCTTTGGCTTCGTGTACAAAGTGATCCCGGCTAGTTTCAAGCTCAAGTCCACCTGTGTGATTACAGGATTCTTAAAGGTTTACGGAGAAAGAAAATCAAAGGTCTTGTCGAAGTTAAAACTACTTTTCAGTATTTTATTTTTAAAGGACGAGCCTTAAGGAATTCCCCATGCTCAATAGAAGCTTTACTGAAAGACTGTGGGCCGCAAAAGCGGAGATTTTGTTCATTTCAGAGACCTAATTCCCACCATTCGACCTCCGTCCCTTTACATGTCACTTGCCCAAAGAGGCAAGCAGTTTTTAGAGCCCATTGGTCTGGAAAGGCTCCTGGATTCTTCACATTCTGGCCTGGAAATCTCAGAACATCCTGCCCCCATGAGTCTAAGAGGAATGGAGGTACATATTTTTGTACCAACTGAAATTAAAATAAAATAAGGTCTATACAGTTTTCAGAGAGAGAGAGAGAGAGAGAGAGAGAGAGAGAGAGGGAGGGAGACAGAGACAGAGGACTGAGCATGAGCAGGGGAGGGACAGAGAGAAAGAAAGACACAGATTCCGAAGCAGGCTCCAGGCTCTGAGCTATCAGCACAGAGCCCGACGCAGGGCTTGAAACCACAAACCAGGAGATCATGACCTGAGCTGAAGTGGGATGCTTAACCGACTGAGCCCCGCAGACGCCCCAAGGCTAAAATTCCAAAGTGCTCTTGACTGAGTAGTATTTACATGTCTCAACTAGGAGTACAGCTACTTCTGTGCCTCCCGACAGTGTCTGGAGACCCACTGATAGCTATAGGTAAAGACCTTTTACACTTGATCTTAGCAACAGGCCAGGAAGGCACAGCTTTACCTTTTAAATAGAAGAGTCAGCTGAGGTCTGAAGGTGGGACAGGAGCTCTCCAGTTTGAAGAAGAGCACTGTGGTAAATCGGAGCCACCAGCACAGAGGTAGGGAGGCCAGAGGCAGGAGAGAAAGAAGACTTGGGCTGTTAGTCTGGGATGGTAACCATGGGCGGAACATACAAGGAGGTGGGCTTTCAAAGGACAAAGTACTGTAACCTCGCTTGTCTCCTTTGCCTGGAACACCACCAAGTATGGAGATTAGGATTAATTATCCAAATGTGATAAAGAGACCAAGGCCTAATGCCATCATTGCTAAGGCCTGATGATTTTTAAGCCACAGTGCCTTTGCACAACGGTGCTCCTCATTTTCCACCTCCTAGCACAGGGCTCTACCACACCAGGAGGCAAAAGTCAGGAGGAGTTTTTAAGGAGAACAAAATCTTCCCTGAAACCACCCATTTGACTACAAACATTGATTTCCTATCTCATGGCTTTCCCAGTTCAGATGCGAAATGGCTATTTTCTCATTTGTAGAGAATGACAGTTACTTGGTTCCAGGTGGTTTTTAGCTCTTTCCATTCATCAAATTTGCCCTGGGGGCAGCTGGGTGGCTCAGTCTGTGGAGCACCCAACTCTCGATTTCGGCTCATGTCACGGTAACACAGTTCGTGGGATCAAGCCATGTGAGCCCCACGTTAGGCTCTGCACTGAACAGCACAGGGCCTGCTTGGCATTTCTCTCCCTCTCTCTCTCTCTCACCACCCCCCCCCCAGCCCCTCCGCCACTCACATGCACCCTTGCTCTCTCTCAAAATAAGTAAACATTAAAAATAATGTTTAATCAGATTTTCTCTGTCCTGCAATCTGTCTGCTTCCTTATTGAAAATTAAGCCCCCTATTTCATCTTTGACATTGCCCATTTGTAAATTCGTAATGTCAAGTTCCAGATCTATCCTAAGTCTGGCAATTTGTAACAATGGAAGCCTTCCAAATTCCACAATGGAAGACAACTATCGAAGGACTGAGCCTTGATTGGCCACTAAGCAAATCTGAATCAGACAGGAAATATAAACTATAAAAACATTACCCAAGAACAAGCTTAGCCAGGCAATCCAGTCTGTCGTTCTCAATGATCAGTCATGTGGACAGCACCCTTGAAGTGATGAAGGGGGATACCTAGCTTTGTGGTCTTCCCCCAAACAGAACAGAACCCTGGTCTGACAATGAGGAAAAAACGGACAAACCCCCACTGAGGAACATTCCAGAAAATATCCGAGCAGGACCCCTCAATACTATCAAGATCATCAAAACCAAAAGAAGTCTGAGAAACTGTCCCAGCCAAGAGAGACCTCAGGAGACACGAAGACACAATGTCGAGTGGGATCTCCAATGGGATCCCAGAACAGAAAAAGACACTAGGTAAAAACTAACCTAACAAAACAGGAATAAAGCCTGGGCTCTCCTTCCTCATCAAGCATCGCTATTGGTTCACTAGTTGTAACAAAGGTGGCACAGTAAGAGGAGTTACCTTTAATAAGGGAAACTTGGTGCGGGGTGCATGTGGGCACTCTACATGGTCTTTCAGCAAACCTGAAACCATTCTTAAAGCTTTAAAAACGAGCACCACTTGCAAATAGTGATTTTCAAACATTAACGGACAAGCTCATGTACCAGGGACCTTGGAAAAGCAAGACTGTTTGCAGTAGGTCTAGGGCAGGGTCTGAGGATTTGTCGTAAAAGACAGCTAAGGTAACAACCTGAAGGGGTCTCTCCTGTCGTGACAAGCCTGGCCTGTGATTCCATCCTGAGAACTCAGATTCGGGCAGCCCGTGGCGAGTCACCTCACTATCCTGCACACCACATTCTTGACTCATGTAAAGGGAAGAAGCAAGTTTGGGGTACAGGTCTCTGGTGAGCACCAGATGGCTTACACCCAGGCAAGCGGACAGTGTGCAGAAGGTTTCTACAAGTTGTTAAATCCACAAAGAAGGGTCTCAAGCCAAGACTCCAAATTAAACATGCCTTTGGTTCTGTGGCTCACGCCCGGAAGGTGACAGGGGTGTTCTATCCAACTCTTAAGGCTGATGTGAGATTAGTGGCCCTCAGGGCTCCTGTTCCTTTCTTTTATTTTCTTTTTAATGTTTATTTTTGAGAGAGGGAGAGTGTGGGTGAGGGAACGGCAGACAGAGACAGAGAATCCGAAGCAGGCTCCAGGCTCTGAGCTGTCAGCACAGAGCCCGACACGGAGCTCCAACTCACGAGCTGAGAGATCATGACCTGAGCCAAGGTCAGATGCTTAAGCCACTGAGCCGCCCAGATGCCCACCCTCCGCCGTTCCTTTTTAAGCATTCACTAGGAGCCATTTTTCAGTGTGACTGGCGAAGTTACAATCAGCTGGAAAGGTCTTGCTTGGGCCCTGTGGATGCTAGTCGCACGCTTTCCCTCGGCGCCTAGGGAAGGCGGTGGGGTCAATGAGCAGGAGTGAGCTTCCTGCAGCCAGATCCTCTCATCACAGGGATGCTGGTTTGGGAGCAAACAGCAGCTTCGGTGGGTGGACTACGGAGCACAAAGGTACGAGGGGGTGATTTTCACAACCAGTTCTTACGTACTTTTAGACACAGATACGCATGCAAGTCAAAAGCAAAAAACCCTTCCCTCTCTCCGGCTCGTGCCTCCACACACAGGACACTGTTCCACAGCAGCAGCTGGTGAGAACCTCCCCCCCTACCATTTGTCAGGGACGAGGGTGGAAAAAGTGTCCAGTAGGCCCTCATGATCTCCCAAACACCCTGCCAAGGAGGTACTGTCCTTGTTTTACAGGTGGCCGACCATCAGAGACGTTAAATTACGTGTTGAAAGTCGCAGTTAGGGGGCGAGGCTGTTTAACCCCGATTACATTTTAGCACTCACACAGTTTCTTCCAGGAGTCCGTTGTCGCGTTTAAAGGTTCTCTTTGTACCATTAGCCAGGGTGCTAAGAAGGAAGTTTTGAGAAAATGTCATAGGAAAATACAATAAAACCTTGGTTTGCGAGCATAACTTGTTCAGGCAAAATGCTGGTCATTCAAAGCACTCGTCTATCAAAGTGGATTTCAAGAACCACTGGCTCAGCTGGGATCACGTGACCTTGGGCATCACGTACGACTCCTGTTGTAAGACACCGCTCGTTTATAAAGTTAAAATTACAAACGTTCGCTCATGTTGCAGAAGACTCACAGAACAAGTTACTTGCAATCCAAGGTTTTACTGTAAATGGAATTTGAGTAACATACCTGGGGTTAAAGAGAAAAAGCAAGCCAGGCACCCAGGTAAGAACACACAGCTCCCCTTATACTCGGCACACTGTCTGAGGTCACCCGCTGACCTCTTTGCCATCCCCACCGTACCTCCTGCTCCACGAGTTCAACTTACCCCCATTCTGCCCGCCAGCACAATACCTTGGGGTAAGCCACGGCGGGTACATGAAAAAGGGAGTAAGCGTAAACACAGTTTCCAGTGTATCCTGCACAGCAATGCATCCCGTTGTCCTCTCTGAGCCAAGAAAGGCAGAGGGCGAACAAGAGAGACCAAGGAAAACGTAAATGCACATACCTCGCCGGGAAGAAACAAGGAAGACACAAGCCAATAACCTCCCCATGCTTTGCCTTCTTTTTATAATCAGTTACTCCCCAGGCTCTCCACATGCTGTTCATTCTGCCTTTAGGAACCAAGAGTCTACACCTGTACTCAAGCCCTGCAGAGGTTCAGTAGATCCAAATCAAGGCCAATACCACCCTGAAAGCCATGAGAAGCTACGAATAGATACCAGTCAGCTGTAAAAAACGACAAGCAATCAGCAACAAGACACAATGCCGTCATAAACCAAAAATGCTGACGGATTTCTCAAGCCAAAGCTGCCCACCTTTGTGCAGCTAAGTAGGAGGTGGGCTACATACAGTGCATTTGGAACCAACGTCCTCCACAGCCACGACAATTAAGGCACCTACAATCCTGCCTTCTTAAAACACAGGTACAGTCCAATTATCCAGACACCTGACTGGGGGGGGGAGGGAAAGAGGGGGCACCTTTTCAAAATGGTGATTAAAATGTTCTTCTTTACACACAAATTGGAAGGAATCAGAATTCATGCCAGGAAACACCTTACCGCCTGCTTTGTTATGCAAGGGTTCGGTCTTACGCCATCACGGCAGCAAGAGATTAAGACAGCAAGTTTCTCGACCCTTCTTTCCGCACATCCTTCTTCGTGGACGCGCGCCGATAAGCAGCATTTCCCCATCTGAAGGGACTCGCTCTCAGAAACAAACCAACCTCAGAAAACTGGAATCTGCAAATGGTTTCCGCTGCTGCTTCACATGCATGGATGCAATACACCTGAACGCCCAATAATCCCTAAAAATGACTTGAGGGAGATAAGGAGGCAATCTTCTAATCGCCTGTTTGATCCTCAAGGCCGTGACACATTTATTCTACGGAGACGCAGCAAAACCTTGGCTCGCGCGTAACTTGTTCTGCGAGTGTGCCGCGAGACGAGCAAACGTTTCTAATACGTTCTAACTTGATAAACGAGCGAGGCCATGCAATACGAGTAGTACGTGATGCCCAACGTCACATGATCCCAAGCGAGCCAGTGGTTTGGAGATCCGCTTTGACAGACCAGTGCTCTGGATGACAAGCGTGTTTCCGGAACGAATCATGCTCGCAAACCAAAGTTGTACTGTATCCTCACCTAAGTGCTGTAGGTCAGTCTCGTAAAAGGACAGCCGCAGGGCGGAAACTGCCTTTCTGTCCGGGCAGGTGCTCCCGTTGTTACTGACATTGATCCCCAGTGGCTGCTATACTCGTTTAGCATGCATCTTGTGGCCGGTGTTCTTTTATCTAGAACAATCTCCACTCTCCACTGACTGGCAGCTGATACCTTCAGCAATGCCAGGAAAATGCCATTTTCTTAAAAGGCGCAGCTTGCTCCCCTTTGAATCGCGACTCCGTCTTTTGACTTTGCTGGGAATATGATGACCTGGCAGCTACTCTGACCGATGGCAGCGGCCAGGATGGGACAGCACCGAGATAAAAGGGCTGCCTGCGGCCGGTGACACGGAGTTGAAGGCACACCGCCCTGAGGTCGAGTCGCCCCCAAACCAGCCTCCCGTGGTCGTGCATTTCAGCAGCCAGGCACCAGCTGCAAAGGCCGCTGGCCTTGTTTAAAGAAGTGCGCCTGCTCTTTGAAGAACAGGTGCAAGGCAGCGGGGCATGGGGGCGGGAACATTCTGGGTTTGGTGTTAGGAAATCTGGGTTTGGGGGACTGCTCTGCGAGGTACCAGCTGTGGCTAGAAAAACCCACTGAGTTCCTGTTCCGTTCCCTTACCTCTGTAGCAAAGGTTTTAACACCAGTCTCAAGTATGCGACGACAGAGATGATGCATGCAGCTTCCAGTATAGACAATGAGCATCTTTGTTCCCATCAGAGTGTTGGGGGAGAGCTCTGTGTTATATGGCTAGGCACTGGGGATGAAGATCCTATTTTTAGTAAATATGGCAGATGCTATCATTCCCTGTAAACATTGTTTTATGCATGGATCCCGCACAACCGTCATCAACTGAGGCCTCCTTCGCATGGTCCTAGTATGCTTTATTCTCATTATCTGCATGGCGGGACCTATAGGGCATTGACGGGTCCCCATTACTGTTTGTTGACTGGTATTGTATCATGAGAGAGTCGGTCCCTCCTGCTGGTTGAAAGCCAAAGCTGTGGCAGGGGAACACTGTGGTTTTTATCCTTCATTATCCCTTTCATGCGGTTTTATTTTTCAGATTATCATATTAAATAGTGGCGATGTATTTGGTCTTTCCACAGGCAATTCTTTCCTTTAAAAATTTTTTTTAATTTATTTATTTTTAGAGGGAGAGAGACAGGGCAGATAGGGAGAGAGAAAAATCTCAAGCAGGGTCCACACTATCAACACAGAGCCCAGGGCAGGGCATGAACTCAAACCATGAGGTCATGACCTGAGCCAAAGTCAGATACTTAACCAACTGGGGCACCCCGGCGCTCTTCCGTGAGCCACCTTTAATCATTACAACCAAGCCCTTTAATGGAGAAGGATCCCAGGGTTCCAAGAAGGTGCCGAAAACGCCCAAGCTAGTGAATGGGGCGAGCAGGATTCAAACCACGATCCATCCAGTGTCAAGGCTCATGCCCTTTGCGTCTGTGTACAGGGTCTCATTTCTTAACCTTCCTTCTCTGCTTAACCAGGCCATCCAACCACAGCATCCATCCAGAAACACACTTCCCTTTCTTCTACCTTTCCCAAATCACGTTCGTCCTCTCCTTTGTAGCTCTCTCTTTCAGAAGACATTCATCAAGGATCTACCAGGCGTCAGGTTCTCTTATCTGATAATGTCCCCACATGCACTTGGCCATCTTTCGAGAATTTTGTGGAGCAGGTTCACACTGTAAGGAAGATTTATTTATCGCCTTCTTCGTGCCTCAATGTCTGTCCTGAAAAGCTTTATGTTTTATTTTCAAAGGTGATGGTTATTGCATTTACCGAGACCTAGAAAGGGCGGCGATGCTATTGTTGAGATAGCTCTACACCCTTTGATAAATACGAGAGACACTCGGTGAAATGACAGAACAGCAACAGGAGAAATAGGACGGGCTGGCCCGGAGGGCGTGGCAGGACAAAGAAACAAAAACACCCCCTGTGCTTGCTGGGTAAGGCTCTCCTCTCACCGTTAGGACAGCCGTTATCTTCAACCTCGGGTGTTAGAAACACGCGTGTAAAATGGTAAGCAGACATCGTGAGGCACGTGAGCCCCGTCTGCCACAGACGTTTTTGTAGAAACCATTCTCCAGCACTGTGCACCACTTGGGTGATGTGCTGCCTTTCTCAGTATCAGGCAGTATTCTTTGAAATTCATTAGGAATTCACAAGGCACACTTTATTCATCTGTTTAAACATCTGTTGGACGGTGCTGCTCAACTTGATTTTGTGTTTGAATTCCTGAAGCTTTCCCTCCTAAATCTCCGAAGCTGTGGGTTGTTGGGTTTTGTTTGTTTTTTGTTTTTTGGGTTTGTGTGTGTGTGTGTGTGTGTGTGTGTGTGTGTGTGTGTGTCATTTCTCGGTTTTACACAATCCCAGCAAGTATAACTTATATCCTTACCTGAAAATAAAACATTAGGAACTGTAACATCTGAAATCTTAAAATAGTTATGGTCATTTCAATGAATGACCCCAAATGTCTCTCATGCTCATGGCAGTCAATCCTTGTTCCTTCCCCGAGCTCTGGGCCACCACTGGCATTCTTCCCTGTGTACATGTGTCCAACATTACACATAAATGAATCATAGGAGATGATGTCTTTTACATCTACCTTCCTTGTCTGAGCATAATGTTTTTGAGGTTCATGCCTGTGGTATTTCAGTCCTTATTATATTATTATTAAAGTTTATTTATTTATTTTTGGAGAGACAGAGATAGAGGGAGAGAGAGAATCCCAAACAGCAGAGCCCGAAGTGGGGCTCGAACTCACGAAGCTGTGAGACCATGACCTGAGCCGAAATCAAGGTCTGGCCTCTTAACCTCCTGAGCCACCCGGGCACCCCAATTCCATTTTATTATTAAATAGTATCCCATTGCATGACTACATCACCTTTTGTTTTTCCATCCATCAGTTGATCGTTTCCTAGATTGTCTCTAGTTTGGGGCTATTAGGAGTGATGCTCCTATGATCATTTGTGCACAACACCTTATAGAGACACGTGTCTTCATTTCTCTTGGAAGGATACTTCGCAGCGGAATCACTGGGCTGTATGGTAAGTTTACATTTTTAAGAAGCTGCCAAACTGTTTACCCAAGCACCTGTATCATTTAACACTGCTGTAGAGGGCACAGTTTCTCCCATTGTCCCCAAAAGCTGGTATGGTCTGTCTTTTTGATTGTAACCTTTCTAGTGGCATAGAGTGCTTTTCGATCGTGGTTTCATCTTGCATTTCCCTAATGACTAATGATTTTAAGCATCTTTTAGGTGCTCATTGGTAATTCCTACATGGCCGCTTGTCTGTCTTCTTTGGCAAAGCAGCTGTCTATTCAAGTCTTTTCTCTATTTTTTGGTTGCAACGTTCACTTCTGGTTGAGCCGTATATGTTCTGGATACAATGTTTTATCAGACATAGGACTTGTAAATAGTTTCCCCTAATCTGTGGCTTGTCTTTTCATCTTCTTAATGATGGTTTTTCAGGTAAAAAAATTTTGAGTTTTGGGGCACCTGAGTGGCTCAGTCGGTTAAGCGTCCAACTTTGGTTCAGGTCATGATCTTGCAGTTCATGAGTTCAAGCCCCATGTCGGGTTCTGTGTTGACAGTTCAGAACGTGAAGCCAGCTTCATAGTCTTTCTTTCTCTCTCTGTCTCTCTGTCTCTCTCTCTCTCCCTCCCTCCCTCTCCCCCTACGCAGCTCATGCTCTCTTTCTCTCTCTCAAAAATAAGCATTAAAAAAAAAAAGGTTTCAGTTTCAATGAAGTTCAATTTATCACTTTTTCTTTCATGGATCATTCTTTCGGTGCCAGAAATAAGAATGCTTTATCCAACCTTGGGTGCCTGGGTGGCTTAGTAGTTTAAGTGTCCAACTTCAGCTCAGGTCATGATCTCACGGTTCATGGGTTCGAGCTCCCTGTTGGGCTCTGTGCTGACAGCTCGGAGCCCAGAGCCTGCTTCAGATTCTGTGTCTCCCTCTCTCCCTGCCCCTCCCCTGTTCATACTCTGTCTCTCAAGAATAAATACGGAAAAAAAATTAAAAAAAAAAAAGAATACTTTGTCCAACCTGAAGTCATAAACACTTTCTCTTGTTTTCTTGTAGAAGTATTATAGGTTTTGGTTGTAAGCATAGGTGTAGATTTCCAGTTAATTTTTTGCATGTTGTGAGGTAAGGATCTGAATTCATCGTTCTGTATGTGGACATCCAATTATCCCGACACAATTTGTTGAAGAGACTATCCCTTCCCCACTGAACTGCGTTGACATCTTTGTCAAAAATCAACATACATGAACTGTAAGACTGTCTTTCAGATGTCTCAGTTCTGGTCTGTTGATTCTTGTGCCCTGTGACACTGCCTTGATTACAGCAGGTTTCACATGTGGTTTGAATTCAGGAAGTGGAAGTTCCTCAACTTTGCCTTTTATCAAATTTATTTGGGGGCACCTGGATGGCTAGGTCAGTTAAGCATCCAACTCTTGATTTTGGCTCATGTCGTGATCTCACGGTTCATGGGATTGAGCCCTGTGTCAGGTTCTGCGCTGACAATGTGGAGCCTGCTTGGGATTCTCTCTCTCTCTCTCTCTCTCTCTCTCTCTCTCTCTCTCTCAAAAATAAATTATTTTGACTATCCTGAGTCCTTTGCACATCGATACACATGTATTTTAGCATCAGACTGTTGATCTCTACCAAAAAAAAAAATCCCTGCTGGGATTTTATTAGGGATTACATCAAATCTATAGATCAGTCATAGAACTGACATCTTCACAATACTCAGTCAATCCATGAATGTCCTTCAGTGTATTCAGATCGTCTCTAATTTCCCTCAGAATCTTTTCATTGTATAAGACTTGCCTTCTTTTGTTAAATTTATTTCAAAGTGTCTTATTTTTTTTTCATATTACTGGAAATGAAATTGCTTTCTTAACTCTCATTTCAAATTGCTCATTACCAGTATAGAGAAATATAATTGACTTTGTATATTGATTTTGTATCCTGTGACCTTGCTGAATTTAGTTCTAAGTAGTGTGTGTGTATTGGGGGGGGGGGAGCATAAGTGCATGTGTGTGCATGTGTATTTTTAGGATTTTATGCATACAGTATTACATCATCTACCAACAAAGGCAGTTTTTTTTTTTAAGTTTATTTTACTTATTTTGAGAGAGAGAGAGAATACAGAGGGGCAGAGAGAGAATTCCAAGCAGGCTCTGCACCATCAGCATGGAGCCTGATGTGAGGCTCAAACTCACGAACCATGAGATCATGACCTGAGCCGAAGTCAAGACTTGGTCAATTAACCTACTGAGCCACTCAAGCACCCCTCAACAAAGACAATTTCATTTCTTGCTTTCAAGGAAAAAATGTTTTAATTTCTTTTTTTATTGTAATTTCTAGAATCCAGTACAAATTGAAGTGATAAGAATAACATCTGTACATTGCTCCCCACCTCAGGAGGAAAGCACACAGTCGTCACCAATGTGCATCATGAGCTGTAGGTTCTGCATGGGGGCCCTTTATCAGACTGAGGAAGTTTCCTTCTGTTCTGACTTTACTGAGATCTTGTTTTCATGGATTGGGGCAACTGCTTTTTATGCATCTATTGAGATGACCTTGTGACTTTTATCATTTATCCTAGTAAGACCGTGCATTATATTACTTGATTTTCTGATGTTAAGAAACTTCATGTTCCTGGAATGCATCCCATCTTGGTCTTGGTGTACAATCCTTTGTATATGTTGCTGGATTAAGTCAGCTACTGTTTTATTAAAGATTCCTCATCTCTATTAATGAGGAAGATCGCTCTGTCATTTTCTTTTTTGTGATGTCTTTGTCTGACTTTGTTATTCGGCTAATTCTGATCTCATAAAATGGACTGGAAAGTGTTCCATCCTCCTCCAGATTTTGTAATTAGTGTAGGATTTCTTCTCTAAATGTTTGGTAGAACTCACCAATGAAGTCATATGGGGCTAACTTTTGTGTGAAGACTTTTAACTAATAATTCAGTTTTCTTTATTTGAAATACATCCATTTAGGTTTTCCTTTTTTCTTGACTCAGTTTTGGCCATTTTTCTTCCAGGAATTTGTCCATTTCATCGAAGTTCTCTAATTCGTCAGCATTTAGCTATTCCAAATATTCATTATAACCTTCTTCATCTTGATTACAAAGTCTAATCTATTCAACAGAATGTTATCATTGCTATGACTGGATTGACATCTTTCACTTTGTTTCCTATATGACTGATGTCTTTGTTTCTCTGGTTCACTTTTACCGCTTTTCTTGGTGTTAACAGCCATTTTTCTCTCTACAACTTATATTTCTTCATTAGTTTTGCTTAACTATACTCTTTTGAGTTATTTTCTTGTGGTTGCTCCAGGGATTACAACATACAACTTAAATTATTGTAGTGGTACTTCAAATTAATACTAACTTAAGTCTGATTAAAAAAAAAAAGAAACTTTATTCCAATAGAGTTCCACTTTCTCTCTATTCTTTTATGCCATTATATATATATGTATATTACATATATATGTGATATACATTATATACTATGTATATGCATGTATAAATGTATTATGTATATATGTAATGTACATATATATAATAATACCTATAACCTTTATACGTCCTAACATTTTATATGAAACATACGAACATAACACATATAAAAAACATTTCATATATCTCAAACATTTGGTATATTTACAAAATAATTTTATAATTATTATTTTACGCAACTTTGTCTTTTCAACCAGCTAGGTAAAAAGGGGGAGAACATTAAATATATGGTCTTTTATATTTGCCTAAATATTTATGTTTTCTTACGTATTTTATTTCCTCAAGTTAACTTCTGTCACGGTTTCTTTTTTTTTTTTTTAATTTTTTAATGTATTTTTATTTTTGAGAGAGAGAGAGAGCGGGGGAGGGAGAGAGAGAGAGAGAGGGAGACACAGAATCCGAAGCAGGCTCCAGGCTCTGAGCTGTCAGCACAGAGCTTGACATGGGCCTCGAACTCACCAACTGTGAGATCATGACCTGAGCCGAAGTCGGACGCTCAACCGACTCAGCCACCCAGGCGCGCCTGCTGTCATGCTTTCTAACCCGAGGAACTTCTTTCAGTACCTCTCGTAAGCCATGTCTGCTGGCAACAAATTCTCTGTCTTTGTGTATCTGAGCATAACTTTACTGAGCCCGCATTTTCGAGGAATATTTTTGCTGGATACAGAATTCTTGTTTGATAGCGTTGTGT
Organism: Acinonyx jubatus; assembly: GCF_027475565.1. Lineage (NCBI taxonomy): Eukaryota > Metazoa > Chordata > Mammalia > Carnivora > Felidae > Acinonyx > Acinonyx jubatus. The sequence continues at coordinate 13,271,038 of NC_069393.1, read as the reverse complement.
TTTTGTTGGGTTTTGTTTTCAGTAATTTTCTGTACACTCAATGTTCTCCAGCCCCATTATTTTTTATGAGAAGCATGCTGTTAATCACGCTAATCATTAGTATAGAATGAGTTCTGTTTCCCTTGCAGCATTCAGGATGACCTCTTTTGGCGTTCAGCAGCTTGACGACGATGTACCTATGTGTGACGGTCTTTGTGTCTCTTCCACTTGGGGTTTGCTGAGATTCTTAGATCTGTAAATGAAATTTCTTTTATCCAATTTATGAAGTTTATAGCTATTTAGTTCTTCAAACACTTTTCCTGCCCGTTTCTCTCATTCCTTCATTTTCCCACTGGGACTTCTATTATGTATATGTTAGAACGTTTCATAGCCTGAAGGTCCTAAAGGTCTTTGGGACTCTGCTTGTCCATTAGTATTCTTTCTCTTTCTGTTCGTCAGGATGAATAATTTTTATGGGCCTATCTCCAAGTTCACTGATCCTTCCTTCTGCCATCTTGAACCTGCTGGTGAGCTTCCATAATGAATTTTTCACTTTTTATACTTCTCAGATATGGAATTCCCACTGTTTTACATAATTTGTCTTTATTGATATTCTCTATTTGATGAATCATTATTGTCAGAGTTCTTTAAACATATTCCTAATAGCTGACTTAAAGCTTTTGCATGCTAAGTCTCACCTCGACGACCTTCCCAGGTACTTTATGTTGACTTTTTTTCTCCTCCGAATGGGTCACACTTTCCTGTTTCATTACATGGCTTGTGATTTTTATTTTTATGAAAACTGGACACTTCAGGTAACACACTGTAGTAAGTCTACATACATTCTGATTTCCCCACTGGAGGCTGTTCTTTTGATATTTTCGTGTTGTTATTCTCAGTTTCTTCAGCAAGATGCCTGGATTAATTCTGTGGATTATATCTCCCTCTGAGAGTGTTGATGGGTCTGAGAAAGATATTATTTTTAAATTTAGCTTCCTAGTGATTGCTGCTGTTTCATAATAGCCTAATCGTCAGCCAGTGACCGATCAGAGGTGCGCTCCAACACATACGGGTTGGGGAACACAGCTTAAATCTGCCATTTTACTTTCCCATGCATCCTCTTGTGTCTCCTCTGTTTTCGCGCATGGCCTCATGTTGAGCGAGGAGTATATGGAGCCCAGGCCCTCCGCATCTGTCCTGTGTGCACAGCCTCACACATGTACACGGACTTGCACACCTATGGGGATACGTGAGAACCTCTCAAGACGCACCGCTGATGTCTCATTCACTAGCCCTCCCTATTAAATTATTGGCAAAGTGCTATTCCGTTGCTTTTCCCGACAAGGACGACAACAGGCTAGCTGCAACCCTGACCTTCCCCTCCGTGAGCCACCCAGATCACTATTGTTTCTGACAACGCCCAGGGACATGTGGTTTTTCTGCTCTGCACCAAATCAAATCAGTCCTCTCTAGTAACTGAGTGCTGGTTTTCACAGCCGCTACGCCCTGGTAGAATTACCACAATGAAGTACCGGGCAGTGATGAGAACAGCCCCAGGCAAAAAGGGCCACACACTCCAGCTCTCACCCGGGGTTCGGTAGCTTCCCTTAATAAACACTTCTCAAATGATCACATGCCTTTGGTCAATTGCCAAACTCTTAAAATAGCCGTTTTGTCCATTGGGGGAGGGTTCTTCCCCGTTTATTATGATTTTTTAATGTTTATTTATTTTTGAGAGAGAGCAGTGGGGGGGCAGAGACAGAGGGAGACACAGAATCCGAAGCAGGCTCCAGGCTCTGAGCTGTCAGCACAGAGCCCGATGTGGGGCTCAAACCCACGAACTGTGAGATCATGACCTGAGCTGCAGTCGGATGGTCAACCCACTGAGTCACCCAGGTGCCCCATCCCCCCTTTATTTTTAGGGAAAGAACTTGCCAGGCTCCTGGCACTACTATTCTGGAAGCCCCCACACCTTGTGCATAGCTTTATCAGGACTTGGTGAAGCCATAAGTGGTATTAAAATTTAACTTTCCATGAAGCTAAACTTTTGCAGAAAAACAAGAAACCAGACTGGGAATAAGACTTAAAAAAGCCCTTCAAAACGTTGTGCTTTTGAGGATTTTTGAGGTTGGCAAGGTCAGAGCTATTGGCACATTACCTCAGCTAAGAAGAATTTGCTGGAAGTTTGCAGTAGAGTAAGAAACAAGGGCCATGGTTTGAGCAGCTGCACAACAAGAACGTGTAGAGAATGGAATGCTAGTCAGGATGTGACAGGTGTCCCAGTTCCCAGAAAGCAGCTCTGACTCAAAATCAGCTTCAGAATTGATCTGCTCAAGGAAGCTGTTCATGGCCCCGCGTGCTCCGCGTTGTTCTGTCCCTGCTTTTTCTGTGCTCTGTCCATGAACTAACAATGTTGTTCACATCTGTTCTATTTCCTGGATTACATGACCTCACGACGAGCGCTGGCTCATGGTCTCTTTGCTGTTTTCTTTGTTAAAAATTTTTTTTGTAGTTTATTTACTTTTTTTTTTTTTTTTAGAGAGAACAAGTGAGCATGAGCAGGGGAGGGGCAGAGAGAGAAAGAGAGAGAGAATCCCAAGCAGCTTCTGCACTGTCAGCACAGAGCCTGACACGGGGCTTGAACTCACGAACCGTGAGACCATGACCTGAAAAGAGTTGGACGCTTAACCGATGGAGCCACCTGAGTGCCCCCTATTTTTGATGTCCCCCCTCTCATTCTTTCCCACCTGGTGTTTGTGACATTCTTCATGTCTGACCTCCGAGTTTTATAGGACTGTTCCTTAAGACACACTGTGTACATTAACCAACTGGGAATCCTGGTAAAATGAAGAGTTTGATTCAGAAAGTCTGCGGCGGGGCTGGGGAGTCCCCTCGGTGGTGCCTGCGTTACTGGTACAGGGAGGCGACTTTCACTAGCGAGGCTCTAGGCGGCACTTGGGACAGTTCCAGCTGCTGGGTCTGGAGAAATTTCCCAAGGAAAACACCATCAGCTCGCCTCACATCGTGCAATATAGCTTCTCGCTGTCTGTCTGTCTGTCTCTGCTGTACGTTTTCACTTTGGAGCTAGATTTCTGGCAAAAACAATTATAGATCTTCAAATTAACTCATTCCTGGAGATTACAGCTGTGGGGAAACAAATGGGCAGCAGAATTCTGAACTGCAAAGGACCTGACCACGCAGGAAATAGAATCGTAGGAGCAGAGATTCTCAGTGGCGTTTGGAAACATTCACCGAACAGACAAACCTTGAGATGAGGCAGGACAGGAAGAAATGGAAGGTCAGAAAAGCAAAAGTCAAAGAGAAATGTTGAGGGAAAGGACTCATCGCTTGCCCTCCTTCCTCCTGAGCCCCCTTTCGCTAAGTCCAGTTAGGTGCACATCGCCTGTGTTTTCATACCTGTACGGAAGGAGAATCTTGAGAACAAAACCCATCTCCTCCACAGCAGAGGGTGACGCTGAGGGTCAGCATGCACCCAGAATCTTCTTTTTCCACATCTTTTTTGTCTTTTAGGCTTGGAAATGGATTCAGAGTATTCCACACCTGCTTTGTCTGTTTAATCGGAGGTTGGGTCCTTAACAGTTTCAAGCCAATTATACGGAATGCCCTGTATTCACCATTCAGTATCTACTCACTGTATAAAAGCTCTGTGCCTAGCCATCTGTTTGTATCTATAACCGCAGTTTATAAAACACTTTGGTCCTTTTTTTTTTTTTTTTAATATAACTTATTGTCAAGTTGGCTAACATACAGCCTACACGGTGCGCTCTTCGGTTTGGGGGTAGATTCCCATGATTCATGGCTTCCTTCCATACAACACCCAGTGCTCATCCCAGCAAGTGCCCTCCTCGATGCCCATCCCCCATTTTCCCCTCTCCCCGCCGCCCCCCCATCAACCCTTAGTTCATTCTCTGTATTTAAGAGTCTCTTATGGTTTACCTCCCTCCCTCTCTGTTTGTAACTATCTTTTCCCCTTCCCTTCCCCCATGGTCTTAAGTTTCTCAAGATCCACATACGAGTGAAAACAGGATATCTGTCTTTCTGTGACTTATTTCCCTTAGCACGAAACCCTCCAGTTCCGTCCGCGCTGCCGCAAATGGCAGGATCTCATTCTTTCTCCTTGCCAAGTCGCTTTCATCTTTCAGCTAACTTACTGAAGGACAGTCATGATGGGCCCAACAGCATATGGACCACTGCATACAGCAAGAACTCTTTCTTACTCATCTCTGTGTCCCTGGTGTCAGTGCGGGGCTTGGCTACACACCCAACCGTACCCCAGTGTGTGTGTGAGTCCTCTGGGCCTTTTCTACAAAGCAAAGAGCCTACACAAGACAGTCCCTAAGATGCCACCCCATTACATTTAAAATGCAGATTCAGATGCCCTTGAGGAAGCGGAGACTGAAGAGGTGGGCAGAGAGGTGAGGCCCAGACGCTCTTCCCAGATAACTTTTTCATCCCCAGGTGCTTGGTTTCCCAGTTTAAAGAGAACAAGGGGCACCTGGGGGGCTCAGTCTATTAAGCGGCTGACTCTTGATCTCGGTTCAGGTCACAATCTCACGGTTCATGAGTTCAAGCCCCGTGTCAGGCTCGGCACTGACCGCACAGAGCCTACTTGGGATTCTCTCCCCCTCTCCCTCTCTCTCTCTCCTTCAAAAATACATAAATAAACATTTAAGGAAATTAAACAAAGAGAACAAGAAACAGGGCAGGGCACGTCCTCACTCAGTAATTCACCTGTAATTTTTTGACTGAACGGGAACAATGCTTTCATGATGCTTCTACGCAAATCGACACTTAACGAAGATAAATCAATGCTTCACGAAATACATCAAGATAACTTCAGACGATGATAAGGACTGAGGAGAAAACAAAAAGTCCCATGTTGGGGGGGGGGCATAAAAAACGAAAATGCAGACTCATCTTGAAGATTTAAAGACAAGTGAGAATCACCTAGTTAAGGACCACAACCTTATGCAGGCAGCTCAGGTGTCATTTTCTGCTCACCTGTGGCAGCACGACACAAAGGGTGTTTGCACCACCGATGAGCATTTGCTCTAAAACCTCAAAGCCGGTAACATATACCCCGTCCCCGTCCCGGGATCAGCAGGCATAAGGCTGGCGTGTTTTCTTTGGAACCCAGAAACCATTTGGAGTCGTGCTGGGCCTGGAAGAAGCTGATGGGAGCCAAGCCCTGGTTCTGATCACCTCCAGCTGCCTCCCAGCCGGCCGCGTCCCTCCAGATTGTGATGAGCCCCACGCCAGGCCCGCCTGCTGTGGCTTCCAAAAGGGGCGGAGGCTGATTAGGAAATCAGCCTTCCAGCTAGCCCCTGAGAGCACTGTTGCCTGACCACGCTTATCAGTTTATACAAGGACAGAAGGCCTCTCCCTCCCTGTCCCCTGGATTGACTACGAGACAAGATTAATCTCATTCGGGTACACGCGAAGGTACGAGAGAGCACAGCTATACGTTTAAGTGGACAATGGTGGTCACGTGGGAGATCAACGCTGATCACAGAGCATGTAGGAGTTCTGCCTCACAACGGGAACAATTTAACAGCCTCTGAGGGTAACAAGGAATATTTGTAACAGGCTGGATTTCAGAATATCCCTGAAGAGATTATGATAAAGGTCCAAGTAAAATGATACATGAACTTTGAGAGGAGGATCATGAATCTGACATAGTCCTAAAAGTTAAAAATGTAAGGAAACCACATCTGCGACATCATCTTTCCTAAATTACAAGCATTAGGTGCCAGGACAAATGTCTGAGGAAGGAAGGAGAGAAGGAAGGAAGGAAGGAAGGAAGGAAGGGAGGGAGGGAGGGAGGGAGGAAGGAAGGGAGGGAGGGAGGGAGGGAGGGAGGGAGGGAGGAAGGAAGGGAGGTGGGAAAGAAGGACAGAAGGAAGGAGGGGGGGAGGAGGGGAGGAAAGGAGGAAGGAGGGGAGGAAGGAAGGAGAGAGGGGAGGAAGGAAAGAAAGAAGGAAGGAGGGAGTAGGGAGGAAGGAAGGAAGGAGGAGGGGAAGAAGGAGGGAAGGAAAAAAGGGAGGAAGAAGTGCATTCTGTTCAAAAATTTTAAAATACAGTTAGAATAAAAAGAAATAAGCCAGAAAAATCATCTTAAAAATTCATATGCACATTCCTTACAGTAATCTGTGTTTGAATAGTCCTGGAACACAACAGCAGGGAAAAAAAGTCTCTCTGAGGTATCTGGAGACAGAATGATTTCTTGACTTTGCTAGACACATCCGTTTGCCACTGTGACTCATCTAATGTATAAAAACAACAACCAAAACCCCCCAATATGGTGGCATGTTAAAGCACCCTTAAAATCAGAACACATTCAGATAGATCTGCTTAGAGAAAAATGTGGGTCATCCATCACTTGTTAATGGCCATAGGATCGTGTAAGAGGGCCTGTTTAAATGTGCTACATTTATTCCTACTTCAAAGCTTGTAGAAGTTGCCAATCAGTGCCTGAGGAGCAGTGGGCTGGAAACATAATAGCCTCATGGATCTGATGGACGCTGCCCTCCAAAGCGGTCTTGACAGGTTAGTTCTTTCTCAGCAGCCGTTGGAAATATATTTTTTAAATTTTTTTAATGTTTATTTTTGAGACAGAGAGAGACAGAGTGCAAGCGGGAGAGGGGCAGAGAGAGAGGGAGACCCAGAATCCGAAGCGGGCTCCAGGCTCCGAGCCGTCAGCACAGAGCCCCATGAGGGGCTCGAACTCACGAACCACGAGATCATGGCGTGAGCCGAAGTCGCACGTTTAACTGACTGAGCTACCTGGGCACCCCAAAATCATTTTAACATAGGTAAATATTAAGATTAAATGCCATAGCTGCCTCTACTTTTTTAAAAGCTAAGAAATTCTTGAAAGAAATTTTTCTTTCATTTCTTCTTGGGGAGCTATCAGAAAGGTATGGTCTTAGAAAGACCTATTATGCATAAATAAAATAAGATAAAAACTATAAAATACGTGTAGGAAAGTATAACACGGACATATCCATGTATCTATATGTGCGCATTCAGAAATAAAATGAACGACACTCTAGGATGATCAAAAGAGAACCGAATTCACCTGTGCTTTGGATCTAGTTATGTGACCTCAGGTGGACGCTTTGCCCCTCTGGGCTACCCACAAGGCCACTCCTCAAGGCCAAAATAAAGAGCAGGCTGGCTATTTTCCAACCAAGGTTCCTTCCAGCAATAAAATGCCATCGTCTCAAATATCTGCAATTTGATATTTCAAAGCGGGTACCATAACGATACCAAAAGCAACAGAAGGAGCCTTTGTAATATTTTTGGAAAGCAAAGGCCGAAGACAACTGAAGCATGGGAATATCGAAGATGACACAGCTCCAAATGTGGCAAACGTAATATGGTACTATAATTCAATATGATGCCCGTACTTCAATTTAGGCCCTATTTTTACCTTGAGTGAACTACTGTTGATTTATTTCTTGAATCTGCTTTTGACCAACATACTATAAATCAAAAATAATTACAGACTATTAAATGTTCCGGTGGCCTCTGTGAACTATGTCCAAAAATATCCTTCTTAACCTTCCAGAGAAATCCTCAGGAGAACTGGAATAGCAGGGCGCTTATTACCGCTCTAGTCATTATAATCTATATGCGGCTTTATTTACATTATTCATCATCGCTAATCCTTATTGCATTCAGGTATACCAGTAGGCCGAGACTGTGAAAAGGAACATTTTCTCAAAAATTAAAGGATAAATTCAGTCTGTTCGAATTACTTAAGTAGATGAGACCCACTGGGGATCTTCATGGTGAACAGAAGGTTTTGTGGGAAGAAACCTGGAGACAAAAATCATCAGAATGAACCAGAAATAGGAAACAGGAGATGGGATGGATGCCAATTTATAGAAAAGGGCAGAACAGAGAAGACAGAGAGATCTGAAAAGAGCACGTATCTCCTGTTGAACACTACCAGAAAAAAAAATGGTAGATTTTTTTAAAAAAAGAGACAATCGAAAGAGGAAGAGTAGAATTTACACTCTCAATCTGAACCCCCGGGGTTGTTATTATAATACAGAATTGCACCCTTGTAACAGCACAGCCTTGAGAGTGGGACACGCCCCGTGTCAGGGTCAGGAAGAGGGTCTCGGCCGATCACAGCGGGTCCCTTTGGAGAATCTCTTCTTCACGTGGAAAGAAACAAGACACTACTGTCTGCATCTGACAAGGGAACAGCTCTCCTTGGGTTAGGGTGGGAACTGCTTTCTTCCGCGGGATCCTCGGTTCATTCACTCGGCAAGACAATATTGTTCAGCCACTATGCCCAAGGAACGGGTGCATTGGGGTGTTTAGAGTTAGCTTCCAGAATCCTCTATCAGCAACAAAACCCAGTTTCGACAGAAATGAGGTATTTGTATGCTCTGGAAAACGTTTTCACTTTCCCAACCCTTCCCATCACACCGCAGGCACTGCCTGGATGATTCCTTCCCGCGGGTCCCAGGCCGGCCCGGAGTTGTGAGCAGAGAACGGCAACATGACATGATACCCCCACTAGGTGGCAGCAGCCGGCGTGCAGGTGGCCCCTCCCGCCCAGGGTCAACAAGGGTTTCAAAGGCAATCTGAAAAGATCAGGGCAGGGAATTTCAGCCGCAGAGTCCTAGGTGACTAGAAATGACCAGATGCAAGATGAAAAAGAGACAGAAGGGTCTAGGAGCGGGAGACTGGCAGTGCGTACCGTGCTGCTGGGGCTGCCGAGGCCGAGCAGAGTCTGTGAAGAGCCCCCCAGGTCTGGCCAAAGAGACTCCGCCCTTGTGAGAGGCGCTGTCTCCCGCCTGGAGCTTGCTCAGGAGGACTTGTCTGGGATGCTCGGGAGCACGGCACACGGGGCCACTGCTGGCCTGTGGAAGCCTGTGAATGCAGATGCTGGAACAACGCCCCTCACGCCCCTTCCGTGCTACCCGTGCTGCTGGATGGGGGGGATCCCCTTCCCGTGGCTTCCCACAGACTCTCTCACAGGTTCCCACCGCAACCTGTTCTTAACGACGGAGACCAACGGACCTCTTTCCGAACCAGACCGCTTTCACGCGTGAAATCTGTGCTGTTAAGAATTCCACCCGAACGTCAAGTACAACCCAGGCTGTTAGGGCACACGAAGGTGTGTGGCCATCCAATTCCTAACCATCTCCTCCAGGAGAACTCATCCAGCCTTCATAGCCCTGGTGGGGAGGGGAACTAAACCTGACTCTCTTCCCTCTCGTCCTTCTCGGAGGACCTGGCACAGAGTTGGCAAACGAGAAATGTGCAGACTGGATCCCTAATGGTGCCTGATGGTGTGCTGGCCCACGCAGGGGATGTTCAGTCCAGTCCACAAACTGTGACTTCACGGAGGAGGAGAACCCCGAGTGCAAGAGGTTAAGTAACCACGGAGCATTAAATGGCAGACCCTGGCGAGAACTCAGCTCCGGACTCCTCCTCACAAGTGTTCTTCAACATCGGCTCTTCAAATGGGGAGGCTCACACAGATAGGTGATGCCATCCAAGCCAACGGCCCAAGACCTCTGCCGCGTGGAAGTCAAGGATTTAAAGGAAGGGTAGCACGGCCAAGCATCCACCCAGGAGGAGACATTAGACTAGGGCTCTGAGCAGGGGCACAGGAGCAAATGCTGGCAGGGGACAGGCAGGCAACAGAAATGGGGAAAGTGGCTGGCCGGGCCAGGGTGACCTCTCTCCTTGGCTGCAACCACTAACACCCGGCTAATAGTATGGTCCTGGCGTCATTTATGCAATGAAGAACTAAAACTAAAGGTTTTATGGGACAGGTCCCCATGTTTGCAGGCATAAGAAAAGTCGTGAAATCCTGTGTAAGCCAAATCAAGATATCTGTGAGCCATCTTTGACCCACAGGGGGTAGCCAGCTCCTAGACTGCACTCTGAATATGCTGATTTCACTGGTTTGGGGGTATGGCCTGGGCCAGGAGACGTTTGCAAGTTCCCCAGGTGATCTGCGGTGCGAAGCTGAGCTTTACAATTCAAAGTAGGGTCACTGGGGGCAGCTGGCTGCCTCAGCCGGGTAAGCGTCTGACTTCAGCTCAGGTCACGATCTCTCCGTTCGTGAGTTCGAGCCCCACGTCAGGCTCTGCCCTGACAGCTCAGAGCCTGGTTCACATCGTCTGTCCCCTTCTCTCTCTGCCTCTCTCTCTCTCTCTCTCTCTCTCTCCCCCTCTCTCAAAAGTAACGAAAGATTTAAAAATAACAAAATATAGTCATCGTCAGCACAGGCATCAACTGGGAAGCAGAAATGCCAAATCTGGAGTCCCACCAGATTCTGGTGAATCTACGACACTCCACCGAAATCAAAATCCTCCTTTGAAGCAGACCCCCCAGGTGGTTTGAGCGATCCTGATCAAGAGGAAGTGTTCAGGCCTTGCTAATCATTCTGCTGGTTTTCACTTGGCCATCAACCAAACCCCACGGACGCCAGACTTAAACGCTGCTACTCCGCTCCACAATCCTGCCCACCCTCCAGACATGGCCCCATCCCAGGAAGGTAGATGAGCCTCCACGTTTTCTTTTGTTCTGCTGTGCTTTTTGCTTTCTTACAGTTCTGCTCTTGCATCTGGGTATAAAGAAGAAATAAGCGTATCTCAGAGCTGGTGTGTCGTTCTCCTTTGGTGACGCACCGTCTTCATTAGGCTGCCACGGTAAACATATCTTGCCCCAGGGATCCCACGAGAAGATGGCTGGCCAAAAAATAATATTATCGGCCCTCTCTCCGAACAAGAACCCGATTACTCTTGAACCTAACCTTCGGCTTCTTTTATTCCACACCACTGATTTTATCATACATCTTTTTACCCGTCAGATGTCTCTAGCGTAAATGTCACTGCACGGTCCCTTCCCTGACATGGTCTCTAAGTTTTAAAAATTTCTCCACGAGGCAGCAGAGAGAACTTACTGTTCCTTTGTCATCCGACAGTCCCAACTTCATTAAAAGCTCTTAAAACGTGCTGGTTCCCCTCAAGGGAAACCTCATCTCCATCTATCTGTTCCTCCCAAGAAAAAATTGGTTAGCCCAATCCCATACAGGCGGTCAATAAATGTTGAAATACAATAATAATAATGACCTGAAAGCTTCATGTTCTTCCTTAGCCCTTGCAGGTTGCCATGGTTACCACTAAAATCTTGTTTTGTTTCACTGGTCCTTCAATTCTTTTACATAAGATTCCTCGGGGTTTACTGCTCACCTTCTCCCTGTCCCTTTACTTGCTGGAGGATCAGTCACTGTCACTGAGAGAACACACCTTTCCTAGATACCTGGGACTATTTCCATTTAAAATGAAGTACATTATTTCTCGTGAAACCTAAAGAAGCGAATCACATGAATGCGTTTAAAGCACAGAAATAGGAGAATACTGTGATAAAAATCACAATACTCTACTCTTCCAATTGGGTCACGTTGCAAAAGTACGTGAAAAAAATAAAATTTTTAAAACTAAGCAGCTGTGGTTTCCTGTTAGAATAAAAAAATACGTCTTTTTTTTTTTTTAATCAGAAATACTTATGTAAGACACAGCTGAGTCCTAAAAAAGGTTACTCTTACCCCGGAACAATCCAAGGCAACCCTTGCTGTAGGTAGAGCGTCTCCGTGACCTCTGTGCGTTTCCCATGCTGTACGCCTGAAAACCTTCCCTTGGATTGTGACTCTGGGGTAAACCAACCTTGAGGTTGGGCTCCCACCTCCTGCTGCCCCAGATAACCCACTGGTGCCCCCTAGAGTAGTCACCGCACCAGTAACTCTGTCCTCCAGCCTCAAAAGCCCTCCACTCCAGTTTTCCAAGGCTACAGGTTGGCGACACAGCTGAAGACTGTAACTCCACGTTACAATATTTCTTGGTGCTTTCAACATTCCCCGTCAGCCAGCATGCAGCAATCATATCCACAATTTTCTCGCCCGTTCTCTGCACCAGGCCAGCCAGACACAGGGTTGACTGACTTAGATCTCCTCTTCGCTAATTCTGTTTTGTAACTTAACATTTATCAGCTGGTGGGGCTTCCAAGGACTAGATACGGCGTCTGAATTTCGGTCCTTCTGTGACAGGCAACCAGTGCCTACTCGCTGCTGGTCTCGTGTTGAGAGGGCTTGGCTGCCTGGCTGTGATGAATATTCTCTCCACTTTCTACAAGTGAAATTAGGCCAAATCGCTGACAGTTGGCCATCCTGACCTATGAAAATGATAGTACCACACGATTCAGCCTAAGAGTTGGGGAAGAGAAGGGAAGATGTTCCCTGTACGGTTTTGGCATATCTGCAACTCCTGAGTTACCATTTTACACAAAATTACAGACTCTCAAAGGCTCTGTTAAAAAAAAAAATGGAAGAGCTATCAAATTCTTGCTGAGGTACACTAAATTATGCAGAGGCAGGTGGATGAATCCTGAGTGAATTAACTGTGCCCCTCCTCTTCTTCTAACTCACAGTTTCTGGAAGGCCAGCATAAGGAAAGCATCAAGGATTCACACCATGACCACGGACTCCTAGGGCCGCTAAGGGGCGAGGAAGACGGAACGTGAACCCAGGCGCTTTCCTTTGGGGAAGGGAGGCTAATGTCAAGTATATGTTTCTCACAGGGCTTTGCTATGTTTTTAATCCAAGACTGGGTGAGGATTCATTTTAAAGGAAGATAAAAAAAAAAAATCAATGGCTAATATTTTCCAAGTCTCTTCCAACTAAGACATATTGGATACTGTATTTGGGGCCGTATACACTGGTACAGCTTTAGTTTTCATGACCATCAGGAGGGCACTAAATAGAAATATAATTTGACCAAACGGAAGGAGAGGCACCAGTCTGAGACAACCACGCACCAGAAATGACAAGGGGGAGAATGAGGAAACAATGGAATATGAGCTGTGTCTGTCTCAATAACTCTCATGTGATAACGATGTATAGAAGACTCAGTCCTGTCACGGTTTGTAATTCGTCGCTTTACTGACCCCCTACAATTCTCTGGTTGGCTTTACCTTTTTACGGTATTAATTAAAGCAGTGGCGGGTTTTACCCATAAACTCCTGGTGACTAATTTTCTCTTGCGTCTTCTCCAAAGCAGCAGGATATTTCACAATGCCTCTAGCAAGTTTTGTGTCCTGCCAGTTCAATTTTATTATATATATATATATATATATAGAGAGAGAGAGAGAGAGAGAGAGAGAGAGAAAGTGGGAGAGGGGCAGAGAGAGGGGGAGAGAGAATCCCAAGCAGGATCTATGCCCCGAATGGAGCCCAATGCAGGGCTCGATCCCATGACCCTGGGATCATGAACTGAGCCCAAAGCAAGAGTCAGAAGCTCAGCAGACTGAGCCACCCAGGAGCTCCTGCTCCTCAACTTTAAAACAAAGGGCCGAATGATACGATGAACCTTCTGGGTCTTTCCAGTGAAAAGACGGCAGGAATCCGAGGTTCAGGTGAGAAGCTTTTATGAGCGACCCTGTGCAAAAGCACTGCAATAAAATACTGTGGGTTAACCATTTCCCAAAGGTGGAAAAAGGGACACTTGGGAACATGTCAGACGATTTTAGGTGGAACATGAACAAAAATTATTTTTAGTAACTATGTATTTATTTTTTTAAACTTTTTTTTTATTTTTAAGTTTATTTTGAGAGAGAAAAAGCACGAATGGGGGAGGGGCAGAGAGAGAGAGGGAGAGAGAGAATCCTAAGCGGGCTCCGTGCTGTCAACACAGAGCCCGATGCGGGGCTCACGCCCACGAAACTGTGAGATCGTGACCTGAGCCGAAACCAAGAGTCGGACACTCAACTGACTGAGCCACCCGGGTGCCCCTGCATTTCTTCTTTAAACTTCCCTTACGGCAACTGGTATTAGTTTTCTGTTGGTGACAGAAATACGCTTATTTAAACAAATTAGGGTTAAAAGTAAAGCTATGTTAAGAAAAAGTACTAAGTAAATACTGGTACATAATTGAAGAAGGTGGCGGTGAGTGACCAAGGTCTAGGAAACAGTGTGGCGCCATTCTCCACGGCAACGCTAGAGTTAAATTTACTAGTTCCTTGCAAGTGACATTATCTTTGAAACTCTGAAAAACAGATCTATCTTTTCAGAACTTACTAGCAGTGTGTCTTTATGAAATGTTTGTCGTCGCGTAGGTCATGGCCAGAAAGTGCACCAAATTGCCAGGAGCCTTTGTAGCTTCAGAAGAGCCATCTGTCCCCCGCCTTCTTACACCCGCACAGACTCTCGGGAGCCTGCATCTGTCTGGCCCTCTACCAAGCTCTCCACAAGCATTAGCTCATGCTTCCTCTTTTTTTTTTTTTTTTAACGTTTATTTATTTTTGAGACAGAGAGAGACAGAGCATGAACGGGGGAGGGTCAGAGAGAGAGGGAGACACAGAACCTGAAATAGGCTCCAGGCTCCGAGCCGTCAGCCCAGAGCCCGACGCGGGGCTCGAACTCACGGACCGCGAGATCGTGACCTGAGCCGGAGTCGGACGCTTAACCGACTGAGCCACCCAGGCGCCCCAGCTCATGCTTCCTTTTAACAATCCTGTAGCGTAGCTGCCTCCCACCCTGGTTTACATAGAATGAGATTAGATATTGTGCTCTGGCTTACAGAGTTCAAAACCAGTTGAGACAGGGTGAAAGCTTAGATCTTGTGACAGCGAACAACGTCAACACTCTGGCCCTTCTATGAAGGAAGTGTTTGAGGCAAATCTGTTTCAGATCAAGATCCAGAAGTTTCAATTATATTTGGCAGGTACTTCAAAACATGTAATTGTTGGGTGCTATACTCCACTCTAAAGTAGGTGACAAAATGCTGCTATCACCGAAGAAAAAAGGGGAATGCTTGAAACAATCGTGAGTTTCCATTCAAATTCCCACTGTAATAAAGCCTTTAGTGACTTATTTCAAGGGACTTGGCCATAAATTGAATTATTTGATTAGAAAGCCAATATTTTCCCCTAAAATCGTTTCACTGCTCAGCCACTAAATGCACCCAAATTCACAATAGGGGAAGCTTACTCCCAAGTATAGAGCTTTTGATTACATTGTTTGAAGGTTTAGCTCACCTTACGCATAATCCCCCCATTTCCTAATCTTGTTTTGTAGCAATGCTTTAGGGAATGCTTCCCAATAAATTCTGAGGGCATAAAGTCGGCATGTGAATGTCTGCACACGCACACACACGGGGAGCCCCACCACACGAGTGTAAGCCACCAATAATCTAATGCTCCCAAACCCAAAAGGCCCACTGAGTGACATATTAAGATGGGTGTGGACCTGGACCATGACATCCCGAGACACTGGAACTGGGGCTAATATACAAGGAGGAGAGCAATCTCCCTGAGGTTACTTTTGGTGTGGTAGTTTGTGTTGGGAAGGATTTCTTGTGTATCTCTGGCTACTGCCACCTATCTGGCCTCTGATAGAATTTCCTGGGGCCTTCGTTCCAATGTTTCAAGAGAAGTGGCAGTGACGTAAACTGGGATCACGACACCATTCTCTCTCTTTGGAAACTGCAAAGAATAGTTAAGTCCTGCCAGTAGAGAGCTCTTTCCTTTCAGGGTGTGTGTGTGTGTGTGTGTGTGTGTGTGTGTGTGTGTGTGTGTGATCATATATGCAAAGCTCTTAATACTGGCCTTGCAAATACCACATATTCAATAAATGGATCCTACTCCTGAGATCCAGCATATGGACAGGGACCCAGGCCCCAGGGTCAGCCTACCTCGCCTATGTATCAGGCTGGCTCTGTGACCTTGGGCAAGCCAGCCCACCTCTCTGTGCTTCATGAAGAAAATGGGAATAACTGGAAATGTTATTTCATAAGGTTATGGAGTCAATACAAATGAAACTCTTAGAATAGAGCCTACCATTTAGGGAGTGCCCAAAGAATGTCAGCTATCTTTCTTATAATCCAGAATGTTAACTAAATCTTTCTGTTTTTTGAATAATTGGAATGATTTCATATTTAAGTTCTCTCCGCCTAAGCAATTAAAATTTTAGACATTTCAAAACCAAAAAAAAAAAATTATTGAAAAGAATATGTAGTGTGAACGTAGAACTTTAATGTATTTTTTTTAAATCCTGAAAGAATATTGTAAATGTCAAGAATAAAATCATCCGGTCTGATATATTTTGTAGCAAATCTCTAAAATGTACACATTTTGAGATTAATGAAAATGTTAGATATTACTGGGGCATAATGATTCTGTCATGACATAATTAATGTATTTGAGTATTATTACCATGAGCTATTAAACCGATTTAAGGAAAGTTGGACACTCTTCATTCCAGCATTCCCCCCAAATGACTCCAAATCCAAACTTTTTATCTTCATAGCTAGTCACACACCTCTTGGAAAGCATAACTTCTGTCTCAGATGACAAAAACATTAAGCCTGAAATATGAACTGCACTATTTATGCAGCAGTATCGAAGAGTGAAAGACACAGGCCACCTGGTCAAAATTACAAGTTTAGTGACAGTTACTCTGACTCTCTGCAGACCTCCTCCCCCACACCCCCTTGACCTGCCTGCCATTCCGGCATCCGCCATTTTGCGCAACTTTGACCACATTCCCACTGGTTGCTGGAGAAGGAAACAGGAAGATGGATGTAACATGGGGGCAGGAGCTGTGAGTGGCGGGCATCTCCCGGCAGGCGCCAGGCTCTGGGATGGGCATCCCACACACTTCAGTGTGGGTCTTGACAGCCCTGAGAAACGGGCATCCCCTTTTGCAAATAAGGGAACTGAAGCGCGGAAAGTTCAGATGGTTTGCTCACGGTCACGGGTACTACGTGTCATGGTGAAGACTCCTAAACGAGGCTGTGTGACTCTGCCCCTCTGGACCACAAGGTTTCTGTGGGAGGTCCCTGGGTGGAAGGGCGTGTGTCTTCTGGGTACCACCGAACAAAAGAAACCAAAGCCACAAGCTGAGCCAGAGTATCTTTAGTCTGAAGAACAGCGAGCACAGCTTCTTTATCCCTCTTTCCCTTATTTTCTACAGAGAACATTTACTGTCGTAATAATGTGAACACAACTTCAGAGTAATTAAACATTGAAAAGAGAGAGCAAGACACTTTGTAGGACAAAGTGTTCTCTAACAAAGGCTTACATTACTACTTTTCCCACTCATGTTTGCGTTTATCTGGGAAATTCAAAGGTTTTAAGGAGAAAGAAACGAGAACACCCAATCAAACAAAACAAAATAACCAGGACCTCAAACTCTTCCAGATCCAGAGAAACGCATCACTTAAGTAGGCAACGGTGGACAGCAGGTCCATCATTTTGGATTAGAAACCATCTTGATGTCAATTGGACAACCATCTAGATCTGAAGCAAAACTGAGCTTCACAAACATCCCTTTTCAAGTCTTTAACCTCCGCAAAGCCTGGATTCCAAACCTGGTCTCAATGAGCGAGCCACCTACTCAGCAAAGCTCTCCTCATCTCCTCCTCACCCTCAGCCTCTGACTCCCTGCTTCCCTTCCTTGGTCTCCACCACACAAAGGGTGCTACTCAAAGGGACAGGAAGCTTTGCAGGCTGTAAGAACCGGTGGGGAGTGTGGACAAACCAGTCAGCTCCCCCTCACTCCCTACCTCGGCCATTTCTCAGAAAAGAAATGGGGTGCAGGTGCCCCTCCAGCCACCTTGCTTCACTTCCCCCAAAACAAAACTTCTTCATCCTACCATTTAGGACCATTCCCCATTGCTGGTTTTAGAACGGTGGTGCTTGACATATTGACAGATAGTTTTAAAGGCCATGCTTTGAATCCTTTTTTTCCTGGGGCCCTAGGGAGATTTTTCGCTGAAGAATTCTCTCCTTCTTTCCCTCATCTTCTCTCCCCACCCCGCCTCTCTTAATCAGCCTGGAACCTCAACTAATAAATGTTTCGTAGTAAGATTAACCTGGTAGAGTGCTTGTACCGGAGGAGTGTGGAGTGTGATGAAAGATAAAGGAAATGTCGTCAGTGTAATTACATGCTTTCCATGCCTACTGATATCAGATAGTAACACCCTTTTTTGTTTGTTAACTGTGGGGCAAGAAACGAACTCCAAATCAAAACTACGCATTATACCTTGTTATTCATTTTTTTTTACCTCAATAATGCTGTCATTCTCCCTCCCCTCACCACACGTTTCGCCAGCAACCGTGCACTAATTGGTTTTAAATCCCTGTCCTTCATTTAGGAGCCAAATTAGCCCCTGATCAGCTTCTCTGCACTGCCCCATTGCCATAAAATACAGTCATAAAATATTCACGAGCAGCATATGGGAGAAGGGCTTTGTTCTGTTATGCGGCTGATGGAAAAACAGAAGTAACTTTGCTCCCAACCAGAAGAAAAAGATGACGGAAAAGGGATCAAACTTACAAGTTGGAGCCCATTGAGAAACTGCTAATTGTTATCTAAAGTAGAAGAGAACCACCAGATGCGGGCAGAAATGATGCAAGAGACTTAGAGGAAAGTTACTCCCCCCCCCCCCCCCAGTATTACCGCAACATAGACGCACACAGGTGCACAAGCACACGCACATTCACGCACACAAGTGTCAGAGGCAGTGGGCAGGAACATGACGCTAACATTCGGTAAGCTTTCTTTAGGTCTTACGTCCTTATTTATTTAAACATATATAGTTCCATCCCGATCATTACTATTAAAGGGGTCAAACTTTCTTAAGTTCCACTGTCCAGTATTTAAAATTGTAGAACTACTACACTGTACTTCTCAGAGCTGGAAATCCCTGAGAAAAAGTGTGCCCATACCACGGACCAAGAATGCTTAAGAAATAAACATGTAGCAGGTCAAGTAAATATTTGTAAAAAAAAAAAAAGTCTAAATCATTGTTGAAAGAAAGTTCAATTTCCTTGTTTCCTTCATGAGGATCATCAGACCTGTTTTACTATCTGCCTTGAGGATTAAGTGAAACAACTCATCGGGACACGTCCCGCACGTTTATTTCTTGGCCCATTTTGATAAGTATTAGCAGAGTATGGATCTATAGCTGCACGGTGACATGAATCACTTCCATTGAAGTCTATACAAATGGAAGGGTCTCAGCTTAAAAAAAAAAAAAAGCCACTATAATGCTTAATTTTTGCCAAGAAGCTTAGCAGTTAACACGATGGGTTCTTTTCAAAACACCTTCCTTCTCTGTCTAGACAGCTCTGGGTCTTTAGGCCAACCGAACTGGGTTTTCCTAAGTGGGTTCACTTAGAAGCAGGCTTCCAACTCAGCCCATCTCCAGGGGTCAGGGCTCATCGATCCTGCTCTGGCCTCATCCTGCCCGGGTGTCAGCTGCCAGAGAACGACAGCGTGACAGTGAGGAAGGCTGCATGCAAGCTGTGGAGGACAAACGTCGGAAATCCTGGGGGACCGCCGTGTCTCCCAGGCACCCGGACTCGGTTGTTTCCCCGAGAAGGAGGAGAGGGATGATCTACAAACTCCCGAGCGGGCGTGGAGAGGAACAGCTGTGGACGACAAATTGATTTCATTGGGTGACTTCGACAGCAGCAGGCCTGGGGCCGGGAGTCGCTGCACACCGCTGTGGCCACCCACCGGGGGCGTCAACGTCATTAAGACAACTGGAGAATGCCTAACTGCAGAAGCTGGGAGCCAGACCCACAGCAGGGGGAGGAGGGCAGAGGCGCGGAATTCTGATCGGTGGGGCACTCCACGGGCCTTCGACCGAGAAAGGAACAAACAGCAGGGTGAATCGCAAAACACCACTTGGTACCCAGTCTTTACAACGGCCCCACTGCCAGATGAGCAAAAGATCCGGTGTTCCCAGGTCCCATGGTGCAGCTTCCTTTCTAGAACACTGGTCTCACCGTGGAAACGCGCCACAGCTCCCTAAAGCTCAGGCAGACGCTCTATGAGCTGAAAGCCAAGCGGTTTCCACATCCACGTTCGGTGTGTGAGAACCCAGAGGGAGCCCCTGCATCTCTCCCCGCACCTTTTATGGGAGCGAGGTTGCCTACGTCAAAACACACGACTCAGAGAAGCAGGATGAGACCCAGGTGCAGGAAACTGCTGTCTGCAACGGCCAAATATTTAGATCCCAGGCGAAGGTTGCCAGAGGCCCCATTTCCCGAACATATGTGCCAGATGTACATGTCCAAGGATCAAATCTCCAGGCTGGTTTGAATCCAGTTCTCAAGCCTGCGTGGTTTACATATCTCCAATAGCCTTTGTGTACAAGAGATGGAAGTGAAGTCATGGCGAGGAGACCCTTTGACAGATGGACTTAGCAGTAGTCATCTCTGCCTTTGCTCACCTGGTGCTATTGGTCCGGAGTTGTTTGAAAAGTGAAGTTGAAGGAGCGCCCGGGGGGCTCAGTCAGTTGAGACTCTGACTCTTGATTTCAGCTCAGGTCACGGTCTCGGGGTTCGTGAGATCGAGTCCTGCATCGGGCTCCGTGCTGAGAGCTGGGAGCCTGCTTGCGATTCCCTGCCCCTCTCTCTCTGCCCCTCCCCTGCGCACACTCTCTTTCTCTCAAAATAAGTACACATTAAAAAGAAAAAGGAGAAAAGAAAAAGGCAGGTGTCAGGACGTCTTTCAAGTCAAAGTGGCTCAATGAGGCAAAGGGAGACAACACCCCTACAATTCCACGTTACCTCCCCCGGGATCCAGGCCCCGGCAAAGTGCCAGCGATTTGGCACCGCCGTTTACAAAGACGGATGAAGGGCACAAAAAGAAACATTTTCCAAATGGCCTCTACTTAATAAAGGCCAACTTCGAGAACAGTATAATTTCCCAGAACTTATGTAAGTCCTGCTACTATTTTTTACCCTTTTGGAAAGTTTCATCATCGAAATCAAAGCGATGACTCATAACTGTTATTCGAAGTCGGTGAGCACTTTGCGACGTCTCTTCCTTAATCACTTCTCCAAAGGAGAAAGAAGCGAGGTATGTTTCCTGGGATCCCGGCAAGAAACATTTCGGCCTCCGTGACATACAACTTGTAGGTCCATGCATACACCACGGGTGGTTTCTTCAGCAACTATTTGATATAAAGGACTCTTGTCCGCTCAAATACTAAGTTCAGGAAGATCTTCATATCCTGGCACTTGTGACAAGCACGGGACCCCTTTCTTTCTTAGACACAGAGACTAACGACCGAAAATACTCTTGCTGCCGATTTGAGAAAGTATGGGCTACCCCATATGTGCTTCTAGGACCATTCTTGATGGCACCAGAAACCGTTTCCTTGATTGCAACAGCACGCACACTAATGATTTCAGAGAATAAGCATTACTCATAGTACACATGAAATCCAACAAAATGCCAGGCATCGTGGCTAAGGATGTTCAAAGCTTTAAAAGGGGGAACCGTGTTAAAACATGAAGAAACCAAATGGCCTAAGAGCAGTCACATTAGTTGAAAACGCTGGATTGCTTTGAAAATATTTAAACTCAAAGAGGATCACTTTTCCTCTTACAATTGCTATCTTATAATATGAGATAGAATATATATATGAGATAGAAGCATCTAGATTAGAGAAGCCATGGGCTGGAGAGAAATTCAGGGGTTTCTCTAGTTCGGCTGGCTATTCCCTGCGCGTACCGCCTTTCCCGTGTCTCTGCCCAGCATTCAGTGGGAGATCGTGGGGGTGGGGAGCGTGCTCTCTCAAGAAATAGTGCAACAGCCGGTCACACGAAGGGATTTACACAAAAGGAGACCTACATTCAACTCCCGGTTCCCCGACTTCCTTACACAGAGCCTTGGACAAGCTGCTGAGCCTCTCGGGGTCTCATCCTCACGTAAGAGTGGTAACTCGTCTATTTCACATGGATGTTGTGAGGCAGTAAGTGAACTGCCTGACGTCCAATACAGTACGTTGCACAGATTAAATACTCAGTATATACAGTAACTACTATCTTCCAAGCCGGCCCTATAAATGGACGTTTTTGACACCTTTTAGGGACATCTCAGTTCCCTAGGAAAGTGCATTTTAGATTTTTTCAGAATCCCCAAATGCAGCTCTAAACTTGAAAATTAAATATTTCGGAATAAGAGCATTAACATCCCGTAAGTAGCTTGCGTGCCACAGTTCTCTCTGCCAAGTGTTTAACTTTGCAACCCATTCCAGTAGCTTAATTACGAAGTTGAGCCCTGACCTCCATCACTCTGAAGAGGCGGATTCTGCCCAGATGAGACTAGAAGTGGCTTCTTTCTGCATGAGTTACCAGTCAAGAGATCTGATTTCAATCCAAGCAGATGCATCAAAACGCAGAGCTTTGGCTCCATGCTTTCTTGGCAGTCAGGGCTTTTCTATATTCTTTTCATTTCCTAAGATGCACTAGTCCATGGCCAAGTAGTTATTTCCTTCTTGTGCAGTAGAAGTTTAGCCTTTGATCATTAAGATAAACTCATCATACAATAATCTGGTAACACTATAAGATATGAGGCAGACAATGATTAGAGCCTCTTCTTTTCAGAGGTAAGCCAGGCATTGCTAAAACAGAGACCCTTGAAATCTACCATCAAGGAGGCAATATTCTCAGCATCTCCCAGAAGAGAAGTCCCTACCACGACGAAGGCATTCATTTTAGTAACACTTTCTAGGTCAGAGTTTCTAGCCGCTGGAGCTCTGTGATGGGGTTACAGGTGTCCCCAGGTATTGGTCCCTCAGTCCCTATTCCCACCAGGGGAGGCCTGGTGTGCAACATCAGCCTTTACTGTTATTTTACAGTGGGTGTAGAAAATATTTTTGGCTTACATATTGATGTGAAATGTTGCGAAACTCGGAGAAACTCTCATCATCGTCTGCCTCTTACAATGGTGCCAGATTACTATACGGTGGGTTTATCCTAATGGTCAAAAGGCAAAGCGACTATTATACACAAAGGAAACAGGTCCTACTCTCCCCTTCCTTAAGTAGCATCTTCCTTAAATGCTAAGCGTTATCTTACTGTGGGAGACAAAGCGTGGTGCCTTTTACACTCAAAGGCAACTGCTATATCACTTTTTTTCCACTTTTTCCACAGACATGAGGAACATGCAACCTCTGTCGAATTTATGGGTCTTTATTATGCACCACATGGTGGGGAAATTCATCACGGAAAGAGACGGTTTCGTCTGTCTCCAAATACCAAGAAAGTGACTGGCCAATTAATGGTTCGTGACTGATCTTGTAGTAAATGAATAAAGATAGGGAATAGTGTGGGTTCGCTCGTTTAACTGTTTCTTGTTTTCTTTGAAATACCAGGGAGGAGGATAAATCATAAGCCTAAAGGTTAATGGATGTGTCAGTGCTAGCTACATTTGCATTGTTCTTATTTTATGATTATGAATACCTCTGCAGCATCTCACGGCTGACACAGGGTAGATAGACCTCTTAACATTATGAGAACACAAAACAAAAAACACACCGTGGAACAAAAGTGGTCTATGTGATAAACAGAGAAGTAACATCTTTTTTTATTTAAAAGTTAATTAAACATTTTTTAAAGTTTGTTTTTAAGACAGAGAGAGAGAGAGGGAGCAGGAGAGGGGCAGAGAGAGAGGGAGACACAGAATTCGAAGGAGGCTCTGAGCTGTCAGCACAGAGCCTGGTGTGGGGCTCAAACCCACAAACTGCGAGAACATGACCTGAGCTGAAGTCAGATGCTTGACTGAGCCACCCAGGCACCCCTGAGAAGTAATATATTTTTTTTTGCATGAGGAAATGCTGTACAAAGTTCACTTTGGGCACCATGAGGTTAAGTGGGTGTGTAGGAATCATGCTATCCTAAGAGAAAAATCAGCCAGCGACTCTAGAAGGATAAAAGTTTATTACCATATAGAACGAAAACCTTCTCGTGTTCCTATTTTCGTGTTTAAAACATCATGGAAAGACACTTCCCGATTCCTTTTATAAACCCTTAATTGTGGAGGAAAGAGGATATTTGACAAAGGAGGGTGTCAGCTGAATCAGAAGGGTTCATTGTGCTTTTCGATACTGCCTTCTTTAAATGAAGGATAAGGTGAAAATTAAATCACCAAGGAAGAGAACGGTAAAACAAAACAAACAAAAAAAAAAAAAAACAAAAACAAAAAAAAATGAAGCTTTAAAAAAAGAAAGCTTGCCAATACGTAACAATCATGCGATAAAGGAGAATTTTTCAGGGAGGGAAAAAGCAGCCTTGTGAGGGCCTACCGGGAATGAGAGCTCACAAAGGGGCCAGTGAAAGACATTATAAAGATCTATACCCAAGGGTTACAGGAGTTCATGCACAGGGACTTACTCTATTTCTTTGTCTCCAAGCAGATATTAATTGAGTCAGTCTTGCTCTAACACTGCTTTTTCCAAATGGCGGTCACCAGCCACATATGGTTGCTCACCTTGGTCTGTGGCTGGTGTGAATCAAGGTGGGTGTAAGTGTAACGTACACACCAATTTTGAACACTTAGCATAAAAATGTAAAATAACTCATTAGCAATTTTTTAACGACTATTTTGGATATAGTTAGTTGCATACAATGTTGTTAAAGTCAACTTCATCTGCTGTGTGTGTGTGTGTGTGTGTGCATATGTGTGTTTTACTTTTTTAAATGTGGCTCCCAGAAAACTTACAATTATAAACATGGCTTCCATTACGCATGCAAGGTTTGATAGCACTGCTCTGAGGGTCTAAAAAGGTTATGTAAACCTATTTACCCACGAACATCTTTCCCTTTGAAAAGAATTGCGGGAGCCTGGCCCGAACGTAGCAAACTTCTCATCCGTCTCCCAACCACCAGGGTTTTTCTTTGGTGACTCTTACACTTGAGCCACACTGAGGTTGAAGCCCAGTCCTATGCTCCCACAGCTGGGAGATGCCGCTAAGAGAAAATGGTGGCCACTAACTCGCCAGTTCCTCTCCCTCAGGCATGCCATTGAGGAAGCAGACTAGGAGACAGCCAAAAAAAACCAAAAAAACAAAAACAAAAACAAAAAACAGAGGAGACCTGGTCTGGGAAAATGCAACCTGAGGGAAACTGCGAGGCACCCAACAGAAGAGAAAAACTTAGGCTCAGAATTTAAATCAAAATCGAAGGGCACTCACGTCCACCTTGCGGTCTGCTCCGTATTTTCGCCACGGTTATGACTGGAGGGCTCAGCATCAGGAGTCTTCACGAGAGGCTTGGAAAACGTTTGCCCTTCGATTTCTCTGTCTACACCTCTGGGGGTGTGGGTTACGTGAGTTTTGTATGACGCCTTCAAGTCAGAACTTCCGTTGGCTGATTCGGTTTCAGGGCCTTTGAAGTAACCACTACTCCCACCTCCCCAGTATCTGCGTGGCTGGCTCCCTCTTGCCGTTCAGGCCTCACATAGAGGTTATTGCCTCAGAGGGCTCTTCCCTGACCACCCCTTGGGGTCCTCCGGCCACCCTATGACATCACTCTATCTGATCTGCTCCAGAGCTCTCGTAACAAGCTGGTTTCTCCTTACTTCCTCGCTTGTTGGTTCATTCCCTCATTCACCCTCCAAGACTGGGATCCTCAGGAGAGAAACGACCTTGTCGGTCTTATTCACTGCTCCCCCCACTTCGCAGAGAGAAGTGTCTGGTATATAATATGGGCTGGGGAAATATCAAGGAAATAAATAAATGACTCAGTCCTGATTCATAAACGACCAAGAACGACTTTGGCCAATGTAACGGAAATGGAATATACTAACATAACTACCAACAAAGGCCAGAGAACCAAATTCGGAAAATGAAAAGAAGAAAGGGAAGCCAAGCAGCCAGAACAGAATGTCTATTGGCAAATCGCAGCTCGGACCCTGTGGCGTGAGGGCACGGCTGCCCCTGAAGTTACCGTGTCCACAGCTGCCCTTGGAAATTACGCTACTGTCCGTTGAGCCATCGCCAAAAAGAACTCTGCATTGACTTGACCTCTCCGCATCACAAACCCCATTGGAAGAGTTTTGTGTACGTCTGATTGTTCAAATCTATGTCACATGGCCCATGCCCTAGCTTACTAGGGAAGGCAGTAATGCTGATCTAGTGAGATTTCGTTTCCCCCTATATAAGGGAAAGGACTCTAACTCTCATTAAAATTTATAAGGCAGGAACTTTCCCAAACACATCTGCTGGGCAGATTCCCCAAATGACAAACGTTCCCTGTAATCTTGTGATTGTGAATACATCTATTTATTTTTCTTTGATCAGATATATGCCTTACTGCTGTATGTTAGATGTTAGACTTCTTACACTGTAGTGAATTTCTGAGCCATAAAAATACTATGCTCTCTTAGTCAGGGGTCTCCAGAGAAACAGAACCAATAGATTTATTTATTGACTTTACAGGTATCTATAATTATAGCATATGTATTTCTAATAAGGGACTTCTATATTTATTATACCAGTATTTACTGTATTACTATTATACATGCATTTATTATGAGGAAATGCAATTACGAAGGCTAAGAAGTCCCCGGATGTGTAGTTGGGAAGCTGGGGACCCAGGAGAGCGGATAGGGTAGTGCCGGTGTGGGTCTAAAAGCCTGAGAATCAGGACGACAGATGGTGTAATAGCCACAGTGTCAAGACTGAGGAAGAGCTGACGTTTCAGGTAGAGTCCCAGGTCAGGAAAAGACCATATCCTGCGCTCAAGGTGGTCAGGCAGGTTCTGGTTGGGCCTTCGACTGATTGGCTAAGGGCCACCCACACTAGGTGATTTCATTATGTATTCCACCCCAAACCACCCTCCCAGGCAGAATGTTTGAAACACCACACATGCCCTTCCAAGGACAATCAACAATCCAGTTAGACCTCAGAACTTGATACCACGGTCGGTCTTTAGCCCACGGTTTGACCAGACCTTGCTACTGTGCTCTTCCCTTCTCCCTTTGTGGTTCCTGGAGAAATACCGTACCTCAAAGAAGCACAAGGTGGACGAGAGGGACAGCAGCTTTGGGAGGAGGTGGCCCTGAAAAGCTGGAGCCATTACACATTCGAGGGCCATCACTTAGGTTGACAGATCAGCTGTGGCCAACGGGGTGACACAGAAGCCACATGTTCATTTGCAAATTGAAATGTGAGGTGAACCTGAGTAAGAGGTACACTCTGCCTTCTAGGAGGAAAAGAACATCTGATTCGAGGCGAGTCCTGCCAGGGTCCAACTGGTTGAGCCAAATGGCTCCCTGCCATTTAACCCTGAGAAACAAGGCAAGGCAGTGGCAGATTAGGTAAAGGGATAAAAGGCTTATTATAAAAAGGAGCTTGATCACTGCTGTGAGCTTAATTATATGCCCACTGCCAGAATCCCATCAATATTTAAAAGCAACAAAGAAAACAATTTCCTGAAACGATCCTTATTTTCAGGATAGTCAGAATTTGCCCTCAAAAAATAGTCAAAGAAAGTCAGGAAAAACATAAAGTACAAAGGAAATGAACACAAACAGAGGAGGAAATGCACCGTCTAAACCACCAAGTCAAAGGCATCTAGGCAAGCAGGCGTCTTCCTCGTCTAATGCAGCGTCCTCAGAAGGTCAGGTTTGGAGATACTGTAAAAGGTCAGCAGTCCCACATGTGCACACATCATTTTTCACTCTTACGCTATGAACGGCAAAGTCACCATCTTTGACATGAAAAAGGAGGTGCTTAGAAAGCATTTGCAGTCACACCGAGGGTTGGGTATGATGGTCCCAAAGGTCTTTATCTAGGATTTGACTTACAGCATTCTGAATTTATCAGTTAAAATTAAAAAAACAAAAACAAAAACGAAAACAAAAACCAAACAATGTAAAAACTGTACAAGAACGAGGGCGGAGGCTAGGATTATATAAGTGAGGCATTCCCCTCAGGCACAAAAGTTGAGGAAGTAGCTAAAAAGTGTATAATCAGGGGCACCTGGGTGACTCAGTTGGTTAAGGGTCCAACTCCTGATTTAGGCTCAGGTCATGATCTCACGGGTTTGTGAAATTGAGCCCCACCTTGAGGTTGGCACACTGACAGTCAGAAGCCTGCTTGGGATTCTCTCTCCTCTCTCCCTCTCTCTCTGCCCACCCCCCCCCCCCCGCCCACCAGAAGAAAGAAAGAAAGAAAAATAAATAAAAATTGCATGATCGGGATAAATAATATTGTGATACAATATTTAAAAAAAAATCAAATCCGTGAACTTGAGCTCATGGCCTGGCTGCCTGCTTTTATAAATAAAGTTTTATTGGAACCAGATGAGTGAGAGTGTTTAATCCGTCTTTATTTTTTAAAAATGTGATGTTACTTATATGTTATTATCACGGATTTCTTTGGCACTGATTTGCGAGTACTGCTTTAATATACTGTTTATCTTGGGGCACCTGGGTGACTCAGTCAGTTCAGCGTCTGACTTTGGCTCAGGTCGTGATCTCGCAGTTCGTGGAGTTCTGTGCTGACAGCTCGGTGCCCGGAGCCTGCGTCAGATTCTGTGTCTCCCTCTCTCTCCCTGCCCCTCCCCCACTCAAGCTCGCTCGCTCGCTCTCTCTCTCTCTCTCTCTCTCTCAAAAATGCGTAAGAAAAACAGTAATAATAAAATACTGTTTATCTTGGATATTGAATTTTTGGTGTCCTCTTAAATCTTGCACCCCACGTGTCTTACTTGGTTCCCCAGTCCTGCACCTGCTACACACCCTTCTGAATCAAACTGTTCCTAATACTGTCTGGCTCAAAATACTGCAGTGAGCCACGCTCCCTGAAATACTCTAATTTGCCATGAGAATTATACAGATTATCTCTTTTACTCTGACAGCATCTCCATGTGAATATTATTTGCTTATTTTGCAGGACAGTATCCGAAGCTCCTTGGCCAAACCATATAGCTAAGGCAGACTGTGGTAGGGCAGTGATTCCATCAGTGATTCTCTGTGGCTGGACACCATGGCCCCCGCTGCTAATCACCGCTCAAAGACTTGGCAAATTCCTTCTGAGAAAAACTGCTTCCCATTGTTTACGGCATCATAGTTTGATACCCTTGGGGAACATCTTTCCTTCTAGCTTTACTCACTCGTTTACGAAATTTACCGAAATGACCAAACACAACTTGTATCCCTTTTCTGAAGACGCAAATGTGGATGAGCATTATTATCAAATACACTTGAGTACAGTGTAGAAGAAATTATTTACGTAGATAACATCACCTGTATCTTATGCTACAAAAATTAAATAAAATGCTTGCAGGTATCCATGTGCTAGGACCTGGTCACCTGGGATGGTCCTAATTTGAGCAAATGCAGAGGAAGTTGGTGGCTCACATGGGAGAAATGCAGAGGAATATTGCAAACCTACTTAGATGTGCAGAGTTAGGGGGCCCCCTCCTTTTCTGGGACAGAGGATGTCCGTCATCTACCACAGCCTTGCTCCTCAAAGGGTCATCTAGACTCAGTTACAAACACAGAAGAGTCATGGCAGCCACAGACGTACCTAGAGGGCATGGTCAACACTCCCACCCAGGTCTCAACACCTGTCCCCCTGATGCACGACACTGTTGCTGGAGTTAGCACACCCAGAGAGTTCTTCCAATGCCCACAGATTAGTTATTTCGGCCATTTAACACCCACCCCCTTTTCTTCTTGGTTGACCAGTTTTAACTTATTCTAATCCTATCTTGACTTCAGTCTTTCCGTTATAGCCGTGCTACTCCCGCTTTCTTTTCAGAAAAGTCTCCTCGTCTAGCTTTCCCGCAAAAGGGGTGGCGCTCTTTGGATGACGGAGACCAGCCCTGCTTTACCTGAAGGTGCAGTTCTTTGAGCCAGAGCAAGCGTGAGAACTAAGGACGGTCAACACACAGAGCAGCAGCGATCCGGGAAGTGGCCTGGCTGAAAATCATGGCCGAACCAAGCAGATGTTTTTCACCTCAGGAGCCTGGTCGAAGAAATTACCCAGAGAATGAGGCGCTGAGAATGAGAATTAAGAAAGAAGTGTGGAAGGACGTCCGTGGGTGTGTGTGGAGAGAGGCCATCTCAACCTCGGCAAGCCGGTGGGGAGCCCAAGCTATGCACAAACAAGACTTGTAGACGGAGGAAACAATAGTCAGTGCAAAGCCACATCGCCTCTGGAAGAAATGGAAAAAGGATGTAATCTCTGGAGCGCCTTTGTTCTTGACGGCCCTGAGCCCAGCTCCAAACCACATGCATATTTAAAACACAGACTCTATGCCTAAATGGAGCAACTCCACGAACTGAGGACATTACAAAGCAGATTTTCCAAGTGCGTAGTACTAATATTGAAAAGCTAAAAGGATGGAAGGAGAGATTATTTCCAAAGGAGATAAACAATTTTTATTTATTTTTTAACTATTTTTGTTTATTTTGGAGAGAGAGCGAGAGAGAGAGAGAGAGACAGACAGACAGACAGATAGACAGAGTGTGAGTTGGGAAGGGGCGGGGAGAGAGGGAGACACAGAATCCCAAGCAGGCTCCAGGCTCTGCACTGTCAGCACAGAGCCCGACGCGGGGCTTGAACCCACGGACTGTGAGATCATGACCCGACTTGAAGCTGGATGCCCCACCAACTGAGCCACCCAGACACCCCAAGAAAGACACAGCTTTGAAAAAGAAAATCTCTAAGAATCCCCAGCCCACAATGGATACGACAAGGATCCCAGAACGAGGCCTCCTGCGTTCGGACCCTCGACTGTCACCACCAGCTGTTGAGCTTGGACAACTTGCCCCACATCTCCATGCCTCAGTTTCCTCATCCCTTCAAAGCACTGTCTCGAAAATCAAAGATACTGATAACGTAAAGCGTGAGCAATAAAGCTCTATTAAGCTTCGACAATGTGTAGAAAGGAAAGTTCTAGGCACTGGTCCCATACTGCAAATGAACTTGAGGTCTACTTCGTGTAATCCCATGGCCTGAGGTAGAGGAAAATAATGATGACCCAGCATTCCCCTGCCTTTTATGGAGTAAAGGTGGCTGTAAATTCTGTCACTCTCCTCCTCGGGGGTTGGGACTCATTTCCCTTCCTCGGTTCCTGTTAGCCAAGAGAATATGGAAGCAGGGATGCCACATTAGTTCCAGGCCTGCCGGGAAGAGGGCAGGCATCTTCCGTTTCTTCCCCCTGACGTACTTGCTCTGGGGGGCCCTCCTTCGTGGGACCCGGCTGCCTTGATGTGACAAGCCCAAGTCACAAGTAGAAGCCATGAACTGTTGACCAGCCCACTGCCCCAGTGGAGCTCCCAGCTGACAGGCAGACTTAATGACCCTTCACATGGTGACCCATGCTAGAGGTTCCAACCTCCAGAAGGTTCCACTCTAAGTAACGCCCAGGGCCAGTGGCTTTCACTGGGTCCCACGGAGGTGAAGAGAAGGCGATGCCGCTTCTGAA
Source organism: Acinonyx jubatus (assembly GCF_027475565.1). Classification (NCBI taxonomy): domain Eukaryota; kingdom Metazoa; phylum Chordata; class Mammalia; order Carnivora; family Felidae; genus Acinonyx; species Acinonyx jubatus. The sequence continues at coordinate 13,239,775 of NC_069393.1, read as the reverse complement.
ATTTACGAGTTCTTCACATATCACTTTATGAAGAAACACCAAGAGGGGATTTCAAAAATATTTGCTGCTGGAAAGGCAGGGCACTTTCTGTCATTTCTCAGGGACTTGTGCTTCTTGATGGTACTTCTCACGTTTTGTTCAAACATTTATCAGGGGTGCCTAGAGGGGGTTTGTGGAAAGATCAAAGCTAATCCTAATTTTCACGGACAAAAGGAAACATCCGCGGGGGGGCGGGGGGAATGAGTGCATTTATTTTTATCCGAATAGAGTTCAGAGTGACTCAGAACATTCTGTAGTGGTTGTTGAAAACACCACCTCATATAAAATAAATCATCCCCTAGGGCAAAAAAAAAAAAAAAAAAAAAAAAAGAAGAAGGTCACCGCTTATGTCAACAAGAGCCCAAAATATTCAGAGAAAGGAAACAGGTTTGCAAATGGCAGCTGATGCGTTTCTACTATCCCCTATTTCTTCTTGACTGGTACGAAAAACAGTGGAACAAAGTCAGTCCTGGAAGGTCTGACGAGTCCTAAATCCCTTCCCTGCTTAGAGCACAGCACCTCGCTCAAGATGAGAAAATCCTCCCTGACACCAGATAAAAAAATGGTAATGTACTTTAGTGATAATGTGTGTAAGCTTCCAAAGGCAAAGCCAGAGTATGAATTCTCTCTCCTAAAAGGACAGCACTACGAGTCTCCCTTAACAGATACATTACCTCTAAACTTAAACACAAACACAGAGCCATGACAAAAGATGCCATCGAGACCCACACCAGCGAGGTTAGCGAACCTTGCCAACAGCACGCCTCCACCGCGAAAAAACTTCGGTGGCACCCTAGATCCACAGTTACTAAATATGGAAGGCCTGCTGCTTTTAAAAGAAACGTTGAAGCACTCCTTCATTCCTCATAAAGCAAGTTTTATACTCATTCAACTTGATAATAATTTGGACAAAAAGGCAGCCATGGGCGGTAGCAGCAGAGAAAATGGTTCTTCTGCTCCTGACTTTGCTCTTAGAAGGCGGGATGAAGGGCCTCGATTCCAGATTCATCCAAATCTACGTATGTTCCCCCACTCTGTTGGGGGTCTCAGATAACCTCTCGACTTCACCTTGCCACAATTTCTGCTTCTGTAAATGGGGCTAACCACACAACCCACCACCTCATCTGGTGTCTGAGGACTAAGTCAGAACCAGGTAACTTTGGGCAGGGTTTCGGCACCGCAACACCATTGATATTTGGGGCTGGATGATTTTCCATTGTGGGGGACTCTCCCGTACATCGCAGGGTGTTTAGCAGTGCCCCGGGCTTCTACCCAGTTAACAACAATTTTACAGAGTCTCCAGATATTATCAAAGGTCCCCTGGATGACAAAAATCACCCCCTGATACACAAACAACGTTTCAGTCCCCGGCAAATCTCAGTTCCAGAATAAATGAGCGGTCACCTTGTCTTTTAGTGGGTCTTATCCGTCGTTCGAATGAAGAAACCCTCACCTCACTTCGGTACAGAAAATACCATTGTGGGCTTCAGGGATACGAACATAATATATGGAAAGAAGGAAAGTGCTGACTGGAGTGCGTGGGTGGCTCAGTTGGTTCGGCGTCCGACTCTTGATTTCAGCTCAAGTCACGATCTCGCGGCTTGTGGGATCGAGCCCGGCGTCGGGCTCTGCACTGACAGCACGGAGCCCGCTTGGGATTCTTTCTCTCTCTCTGCTCCTCCTCCACTCCCAAAATAAATAAACATCTTTAAAAAATGGAAGGAAGGTGTTGATTGACTTAAGGGTCTATCACACACTGTGTTGATTATGTCCAGGTAGACGTGAACTCGTGTAATCTTCACAACTACCTTAGGAAGTCAACACCAAGGTTCCATCAAAGTTCTTTACCGCGAGGAGACCGCTTAAGTGACGATACCTAGAACATGAAAGCCGGATCGTGTTGAAAGTTGAATTACGTATAAATATGTTTGCTGCCACCTTGAAACAAGTCTGAAAACACCTATGAATTACATACGTCTCTTGAACGTACGTAGCAGTCAGTGTACTTAGGCAGCCTGCACTTTCTAGGAATGTGAGTCAGTCGGCAAGTGGAAGCCAAAGCACGGTCATAAGTGGATACAGTCAAGAGTCTCATCCGACGGTTCTACTGAGTGACTTCAGATATAAAGCTCTGATGTGTGGTCTGCCGGAGTCCCATGGAGTTTTGTGCTTGGAATGCTTTCTGCGTGATTCCGCCCTCAGTGCTGTGTGAATGACTGTGGGGTCTGAAAACATTTTAATTCAGCGTAGTCAACCGAATGTCTTGACCACAAGCATCCCTGCTCACCAAACACATCTGGCCCATGCTTAAATCAAGGACTTAAGTAGGGATAAAGTTCTGCCAGATCACTGGTATGGCCAGTGGCCTGCAATTTATTTGGGTTCATGGGCACACTTTTCTGCAGATGGCAATTCCACACATTTTACAGAATCTAAGACACCTGTCCGGGTCCTTCATGTCCCCATCTGAGTTGGAATATAGCCGCCAGGCTGGACTGCTGGCAGAAAGGCCATAACTGTGATGAATCTGACTTCTAGAATTATCTTTCTGTTGTCGTCGTTGCGGAACTTTTTTTATTGTTCTATCTTTTTAATTGAAGTGTGGTTGGCATGCACTATTATAGTAATTCTAAAATTATCTTATCCCCTTGTCATTTCATGTTTTATCACCCAGTGGCCCATCTGTATATGGAAAATAATGTATGAGCTCATCGAGCATTACTATCTCAGAAGTCACTGAGGCTCAGTTAGGTTAACTAATTAATTCACAGGCACCAAGCAAGGTGCACAGTGAGGGGTCATAGGTAGAGTTCTCTGCCTGCCCCAGGCTCTGTGTCCCACTGGCTCCTGCTACACCCTGAGGGTACAGTTTAGATGCTTGCTGGGGGTGGTGGACAAAGATGAAATTTAATTAAGAGTGATAACTTCCTACCGAGAGAGAGGTATAAAAGGATGACCAGTGTTTGGATCTCAGCTCTCTGTTCCTCAGCTGTGGGGCTCTTTTTCTAAGCAGGGCTGATAGCTTTCATCCTTTGGGGAAGGACATCAGGATGAGAAACAAAAGGTTATTCCTTGATGGGTAATGTCTTTGTATAAGATTAAAAGGTCCCTTGTATGAGGGAAGTGAAAATCTGAAAATGCTAAGCAAATTAGGAAAAATCATGTCTTTTAAAAAAAAAAATTCTGGGGGCACCTGGGTGGTTCATTCGGTCAAGCATCTGACTTCGGCTCAGGTCACGATCTCGCGGTCCGTGAGTTCGAGCCCCGCGTCGGGCTCTGTGCCGACAGCTCAGAGCCTGGAGCCTGTTTCAGATCCTGTGTCTCCCTCTCTCTCTGCCCCTCTCCAGCTTTCACTCCTCACTCCCTCTCTCTCAAAAGTAAAACAAATAATCATTTAAAAAAAAAAAAAAGAAAAAAATCTGCAGTGGTTCTTCTTAGGAAATATTTAAACACATCTTGTTTCCAAACCACAGCAGAGACAACATATCCTGGACAGGTCTAGTAATTGGCTATCGTAAGTCGCCCAGCCTGGTTAGCACAATTATATTGCATCCCTGGATAGATTTAGGAAGAAAAATATTTTGATACTAATGATATTAGCAATTTGGAGTCAATTGCCATGTTTGCAAGGATCCTCATCAGACCTATTGTCAGTTGCACAGAATGAACAATTTGCTTTCATTGTAAATTTGTTTCAGGCTTTTCTTTTTTTTCCTCCCCAGCAACCAAAACCTAGCACTCTGGAGAGAAAAACGTTCCTTGCAGCAAGGCCACCTCACTGGCATTCATATTACAGCACAGAATCAGCTGTGTTATTTTCAGTGTACTTAATTGGGCATGAGTTCACCAGCATCTTTTGTTAGGCAATTTGTTTTTATAAAATATGTTACAGGGTTCTAAAATTGCCCAAACATTCCAAGACATTGTTTGCTGGGAAAATTTAATCGGAAAGGGGGATTTTTTTTTCTTTTCTGACATGACACAGAACATTTCAAAAACACCGTTGCCCTTTTACTGGAAAGCTAACATTTCCCTCCAGATCTCCGAGTTTCCTATTCATAGGACCTTGATATGCCAAACTTTAACGTGAGGCTTAAGGCTATATAAACGTTTATCATGGGCAGAAAATTTCAAAAGAAATCATGGCGACTTGAGGCCTCAGACCAGATTTATGTAGTGTAGTAAGAGGACCGGATATAAATTCAGGAGACCTTGTGCTCATGTTGCCTATTACCACCTGGCTGTGCAACCTTGAACAAGTCTGGCATGCCTCTCTGGACATCAATTTCTCCGTCTGTGAAACAAGGGGCCTGGATCAGATGATTCCTAATGTTCTCCAAAGTATGACCATATGTGACGGCAACAGAGGGGATTTTAAAATAAAAGGGGGTTGGGGCGCCTGGGTGGCGCAGTCGGTTAAGCGTCCGACTTCAGCCAGGTCACGATCTCGCGGTCCGGGAGTTCGAGCCCCGCGTCAGGCTCTGGGCTGATGGCTCAGAGCCTGGAGCCTGCTTCCGATTCTGTGTCTCCCTCTCTCTCTGCCCCTCCCCCGTTCATGCTCTGTCTCTCTCTGTCCCAAAAATAAATAAACGCTGAAAAAAAAAATTTAAAAATAAATAAAATAAAATAAAAGGGGCTGTGTGTTTACCTCAGTTATTTTTATTTATTTTCTTTTTTTTTGTTTTGAGAGAGAGCATGAGCAGGGGAGGTGCAGAGAGAAAGGGAGAGAGAGAATCCCAAGCCTGCTTGGGAGCCCAACGCTGGGATCAGTCTCATGACCGTGAGATCACAACCTGAATCCAAATCAAGAATCAGACACTTAACCGACTGAGCCACCCAGGCAAGGGCTGTATACTATTAACGAAAAGAAACTGTCACGATTCTAAACGGTGACTAATGGGGACTGCCTTAAGTATGGCTCGACATTTAAGCTAGAGAGGCATGTTTTCGTTTTTAATAGGATTAGCTGATGCAATCCAAAACTACTCCCGATCTGCCCATAATTCTCCACATTTCTTCTTGGTCTCCAGACTCTTCCCTTCCCAATCTCTGGAAGACTGCCTCCCCCACTCCCCAGAGTGATCTTAGCATTTAAAAGGTCAGAACTTTTCAAGTTGTCAAGAGAGAACAGGTGTTAGAGTGTGCAGAAAGAGAACCCTCGTGTCCGGTGGGTGGGGAAGCACACGGGCATAGCCACTGTGGGAAACAGCATGAAGGTTCTCAAACCAATTAAATTAAAAGTAGAACTCCCATAGGATCCAGCAAGCCCCCTTCTGAGCGGGTATCCAAAGGAAATGAAATCGGTATCTCAAAGAGATACCAGTCCCTCTTCCCCCATGTTCACTGGATTACTCACAATACCCAAAATATGGAAACAACCTACCTGTCTGTCAACAAATGAGTGGATTAAAAAAAAAAAAATGATGTGTTGGAGCATCTGGGTGGCTCAGTCGGTTAAGAGTCCAACTTGAGCTCAGGTCGTGATCTCTTGGTTCATGGGCTTGAGCCCCAGATGGGGCTCTGTGCTGATACTGAGGGGCCCACTTGGGATTCTCTCTCTCCCTCTCCCTCGCTCTCTGACCTCTCCTGATCATGCGCGCTCTCTCTCTCTCTCTCTCTCTCTCTCAAAACAAAGAAAGAGAGAACAATAAAGTATCTCAGTAGCATCATTTTTAGAAAATCAGTGCAAGTTAGGTAAATCCAAAACAGAACGAAGCAAGTTAAAACATGAAGAAGGAAAAGGAAAACACAAGTTAGTGTGTTTAGAAGAAATGAGAAAAAAAAAGTGGTAAAATACACGGAGTCATTTTGTTTCCTGCTATCTGGCAATTAAGTAACCAGAGAGCTAAAGGCGGGCAGTTCAGATATTCGTCATGCCCACGTTTCAAAGTAGCAACCCTCTGGGGCGCCTGGGTGGCTCAGTCGGTTAAGTGTCCGACTTCAGCCTTGGTCACCATCTCGCCATTTGTGAGTTCAAGCCCCACGTCGGGCTCTGTGCTGACAGCTCAGAGGCTGGAGCCTGCTTGGGATTCTGGGTCTCCCCCTCTCTCTCTGCCTCTCCCCCACTCATGCTGTCTCTCTCAAAAAAACAACCAAAAAAAAATATTTAATTTTTTTTTTTTAAAGTAGCAATCCATTCAGATAGCCAATGTCTCCGAGTAGATCAGGCTATCAGAAGACGCTGCCATCCCGAGGAGGGTGTCAGGGAATGGAAGCTTCACAGCCAGAGAGACAGGACCGGCTATCCTGGGACCCACTACAGAATGAAATTGCAGGACCCGTTATTTTAAAAGGACACGACAGATACCAAGATGGCTACAGGGGACCACTAAACCCTTCTGAGCACGGGGCCCCGTGTGACCACACAGGCCACACACCCGTGAAGGCCCCCCGTAGACAGTTTAAATTTCCGCTCAGCCTCTTATTTGCCCTGCGGAAGACCTTGTTCCGGTCAACTGATCGCTCTCAGGCTCCTCATTCGTAAAATGGCGAAAACCATAAAAGCACCCTTCTAGGCCTGTTGCGAAATCTTATTAACTAATATGTTCTATTTGCCAGGTAAATAGTATATCCTCGGTTAAAAAAAAAAAAAGCTATTATCATTAGCTGAAGGGTGGGTGACTGCTAATAGCAAATTCTATTATAAATGACAATTCTATTTTTTTTTTCTCTTTTCTTACGGGTCTCAGGAAAGCAATGAATAGGGGAGCAGTGACAATAAAAGCCCAAAGCAGGATCCCGGTAAGCACCACGCTGCACAGGTACTGACTAACCAAGTTGTTATCTCCAACACAAAGACTGGAAATATTTTCCTTTTGTGGTTCTTACTGTATTCCCTTCAAGTGATTTACCAGGAGAAAACGAAAGCAGTATGGACACCATCATGCTCATTTTAATACGAGTTCCATGGTTTTCAAAAATGGTAAAGCAGCTTTTTCCTAGAACGAGTGGATTGTAAACAATATTTTCTTGCTCTTAGCTCACCGTGGGATCTGAAGGATGGAAACATCTGAAGGATAAAGCAAGGAAACATTGCATTGGAAAAGGAGGTCTAATTTGCATGCAACCTCTAGCATATAATTTGTAAGAACACAGGGCCTCTGTGCTCTGCTGTAGTAGTAAATTTAACTTGTCCTACCAGCAGGAATATTCTTTCATGCTCTGATTTAAACCGATGAGAAGATTAACTCATGACTGGGTTCACTCCTGTCGGTAAAGATTTCAGGGTATGTTGAAGTTCGATGCAAACTTCCATAAACTTCAAACTTCCATTTGAAAGGCCCCTATTAGTAGAATGGGAGGAAGAAACGTGAGGGGGAAACAAAGAAAGAAATGAAATGGAGACCTCCAGGGGTTTCTTTGTTCCCTCCACAACGGTTTTTTGTTTTTGCGTTTTTGTGAATTTAGGATATGTTAGCTAGAAAAGAAACATGGCGGTAGGGGTGAAGAGTCTTACTGAGTTTCAATTCTTGAGTAACTATTTCAAGGTCTGAATGGCTAAAAACACCACAGTGGCATTTAGATTGATGTCCTGTTTTAAGGATACGTCGGTCTGGGGCCAAGTCCACGAAAACTGGTTGAGATTCAAGAACACAAGGCCAATGCTGGGGTCCATCAAGAGGTTCAATATCCTAAAGATGATTGAGGTCTAGGACAATGAGCCGATTCACATCTGTCCTCTTTTCATCTGGCCTAGGAAGGGCCCAGGACACATGTGGTCCATCCCAGGGATGCCATAAGCTGTGACGGGTACAGAGCCTTCATGTTAACTGGTTGGCTAAAACTATTCATGCTTACATTTTGAATAATAGATCAACCAACCAACCATACAATATCTTCTCAAAATACATAATGTCCACCATTTTTAACAGGCTCCACTGTCTATTTTGCCCTTGCCTTTGTTGTTATAAGGATCGAAGGTATTAATTGTTTGTAGAAGTTTATTTATTTGGGGGGGGGGAGCAGAAAGAGCGGGAGACAGAATCCCAAGCACGCTCGTGCTGTCAGCATAGAGCCGACAAGGGGCTCAATCTCACGAACCACGAGATCATGACGTGAGCTAAAATCAAGAGTCAAACACTTAACCGACTGAGCCACCCAGGTGCCCCAAAATTACTAAATAAGAAGAGATACACGGTGTTGGTGTTTTACTGCCAGAGAGCCATCTTCCAATAAGGTGTAGACATCAAGAGGACTTACTCTTCTGTCCGAGAGGCAGAACTTTCCTTCCTGACAACACATGATGTGCCACATCACCGAGTCTAAGCCATTTCTCAAGGCCCCGGGGCATTCATGTTAAATATTCCTGTGTCTTTATTAATAACTTTAATTTGTACCAATAGAAACACCCATGAGAACAACGTCATAAAAAGGCTTTCCAACATCAACGACAGGCTTCAGAGATAACCCCGTACTTACCACATTTATTTTTAAAGAGGATTATGCTCTTTGGGTTCATTTGTCTGCTGTATTTTGGTTTTGTTTTCACAAAAGTAAATCACGCAAAGCTTGTGAGAATGACATAGTGTTCTGATGTTTTAATTCGCTATTCTGGCATGTTTGGTGTTGTTCAATAGCCATTTTTATATGGAAGTGGTACCGTGTCAGGAAGTGGCGGGGGGGGGGGGGATTCCAGAGAAATAGGAATGAGGATCGCTGTCCTCAAAGGAAGTTAAGTGGAGGAGGGAGCCAGCAATGAGGGCGTCACTGAGAGTGCAAGTTCACATGACAAAAAGCGAGGTCAAGGGAAGTCAAGCCCTGGACGGAGAGAAGAGGATGGGGTGAAACACGGGGGGATTTGCAATGTCAATGCCCAGGTCGGGGAGAGTGAGCAAATGGGTGGGTGAGGTTTCATCAGAAAAATGATGGTGAACAGAAGTGGAACAAGGTAGAACAAGAACCCGACCCAGACTGTGGCCCTACAAAGACATCTTACAAGCAAGAAATCCAAGGTCTGGAAAGTTCACAGAGCTGATGAGAGAAGGAGCCAGGATGGAAGAACAGACCTCATCAACCTAGACTGACCCCACCATGACGTGGAGGGATCTGAGGCTCTTCTGGGAGTGATTGCTCTTAGTGGTCCACAAAATAAATACAAAATGTCAAGTTTAGGCGTTTATACCAGCGAAGGACTTGTGCACCTCACCTCCCGCATGGATGTATATTTTGCACGTTTGAATGAAAGACCCCCTTCTGGACTCAGATTCCTCTGCGAGGTGGGGTCTGCAACGATCTTGAAGGACTTCTCAATCCCTTCCCTACTCTCTGAAGAAGGGCGATAAAACAAAAATGCAGAATTCTTCTCAAAGAGAACTCATGTAACAGTTATCCTGACGTCTTGATCAAGAAGAACAAAGCCTTTCAGGTGGTACTTTCTTCTTTTTATTAACGTACCTCATTTACAAGCCATCACTCTCTTAACCTCTACGGCCTCTTTGCTTCATCAACACCAGACAGAGATGAGAAGGAGTTTGGGGTAAACACCAGGAAGCGTGAGCCACCTTGTAGAAAGTGAAGGAGTTCAGGACACTTCACAGGACTGTGCCTTCCATCCAACCAAAGAGTCGGGAATCAAAGTAAAGGTCATCAGCACACAGTCGAAAGAAGGGCCAACCCAAGTCAAGGCAAGCTGTGAAATCTGTGAGGCCTAACACGCAAAGGATTAAGTCCCATGAGAACAAACAAATACCCAAAGAGGCCAGCAGGTTAAAGCGGGCAATCAAGAGACGGTAGAGAGTCTGGAGCTGACTGATTTCCTGCGTTCATATCCCAGCTCCAACAGTTGGGCTACGTGCTCTCGGGCAAGGTAGTGAACCTCCGTGCGCCTCTGTGTCTCAACTGTAAAGGGGGGATAATAAGAACAGCACCTACCACATTGGGAAAACCAAATGTGTTCGTTTCTATTGCCATACAGCATGCTTACAACAGGGCCTCACACACAGTTAAGTGTGATTCTGTTTCTACGGCATATGTAGTCTCTTCTTCCCTCTCCTCCGTTCTTTCTTCTTTCTGTCCTTCTCTCTCCCTCCTCCTCCTCCTCACTCTGTCTCTGCCATTCACTACCTGCCTGACCCTGGAGAAGCCGACGGCCCTCTTAGCTTCACAGATTCCACGCCCGGAAGCGTGGGATAATAACTAGAGCGGTATATAGTGGCTTGTGTCTACTCAGCACCCACTGTGTCTTCCTAATAAGACTTTGACATTGTTCAGATATCTTCCGTCACCTCCAGCAACCCCGCGGCCACGGGGACGCAGGGCCAGTGGACCCAAATCACGAGCTCCGAGGACGGATCTTTAACAGCGAGCCAATTACTGTAAGCCTATCCGCTTTGCCCGTGAATGGGTCTAGAAATTCTTAAAATTCTTAAATTCTTAAAAGAAGCAACATAAGGTATTTCCTTGGAGAAGGTTTTTGGTCCCGGTGGGGTCATATGACCCCTATTTGCCTAAACCTACTGAAGAGAAAAACGTCTATGCTCTGCTTGGAATCTCCCTCTTCACCACTGGACTGAGAACAATGAAACACGGCACCCTGGGTCCAGCTGGCGGCCAACTTTTTGTTCAATGGGAAGACAAAGTTGACACGTGGAAAAGCAAACAGTTAAAAAGTGTTCTAGAAGCATAGAAAAATGGAGCCAGAACCTCGGTTTCCCACTGCCAGCAGCCCACATAGTCACTGCACTTCTTTTTCCCCAACTCTACAGAGGTATGATTCACAAAATTTAAAGGATACAACGTGATTATCATACATACACATTATGAAAGGATCCCCCCCCCCCACTGAGTCAATGAACACATCCATCACCTCGCCTCACAAATTTACTTTGTGTGTGTGTGAAGATACTTAAGTCGCACTGTCTTAGCCAATCTGAACTACAGAATACAGTATTATCAACTATAGTTACCATGGGATACGTTGGATCCTCAGACCTTATTTGTCATAAATGGAAATGTTGGGCCCTTTGCCAACTCTATCTGTCCCATTCTCTAGGCCCTGGCAGCCACCCCTTTACCCTGTTTCTAGGAGGGTTTTTGTTGGTTTGTGTGTTTTCTTTTTTTCTTTAATTTTTTTTTAACATTTATTTATTTTTGAGACAGAGAGAGACAGAGCACGAATGGGGGAGGGTCAGAGAGAGAGGGAGACACAGAATCTGAAACAGGCTCCAGGCTCTGAGCTGTCAGTGCAGAGCCCGACGCGGGGCTCGAACTCATGGACCGTGAGATCACGACCTGAGCCGAAGTCGGACGCTTAACCGACTGAGCCACCCAGGCACCCCTTGTGTGTTTTCATATATAGGTGATACCATACGGTATTTGTCTTTCTCTGTCTGGCTTATTTCACTTAGCATAATGCCCTCCAGGCTCATTAATGTTATCACAAATGGCAAGATTTGATTCTTTTTTATGGCTGAATAATATTCCACCATGTGTATACATGTGATGATGATGATGATATATATATATGTATATATACACACAATATATATACATACACATAATATATATATGTATATATACACACTATATATATGTATATACATAATATATATATATACACACACATAGATATATCTATATATACACACACATATATATCTATACATCTATGCATCTATCTATATATCTATATCTATATCTAGATATAGATATATGGATAAGCAGAAGTTCTGTTTGCTCTGATAACAGCCCCACGAGACTTAGCATAAAATGGCATCCTCACCCTCCATACCTTCAACAGGTGCAAGACAGCCCTGAGAACTTCCAACTTTGCTTAGTCACAGATGGGCTTACTCACTGGCTCTAGGTTTTCAACTATACGTCCACATTCACTAGCAGAATTCATACAGGCACGACTCTGCAAAAAATGGTACTTCCTTCTCGTTGTCCTCATATCACCTGTTGATATGAGGCATTGCGAATTGCCTCCGTTCTCAGAAATTGTTAAACAAATTCTACTTAGCCTCTTCCCACATCTTTCAGTACTTCTTGAAACTTGAAATATTTTTCTTCTCAAGTGCAAGTCTGGCCAAACTCAGTCCCATCTCTGGTAAGGTCATGCCAAGAAAACCATGCTGTTTCAAATCTAATTATCGATTCCCACCTCAAAAAGCATCAAAGAAACCACAGAGGAAACTCTGAAGGAAACAAAACAACAAAAAAGAAATCTCTGGTTATATTTTAGGTAGCCTATTTTCAACCCTAACCATATGCTTTACTTCTTAATGTTTAGTTTCCTTCCAGAAAGGGAGGTGCATTAAGGCAATCTGAGAGTTCGTGACAGAAGATAATAGAGCCCTTGAAAATCAGCAATATTATATAACAGAACTTACATGTAATGCAATTATAAGCAATTCAAGCTAAAAGTGTAGGTATCATTCTTGTTTAGGGTGACTTGTGAATATAAATCTGGGCTGGGGAAATAAAAGCATGCTCTAAAGCTAGATTGTTTTAACTTCCCTATGGCACATACAATGCATTTTTCCCCCAGGTTTCTGTTTACATATTTTTAGTTCTTTCCTACTTTAGTGGCTAAGCAACAAGAGGCTTGATTTCCTAAATCTATGAAGAAAAACTTTCATTGGCTCACGGCCAAAGACTGTTGTCAAGAAGAGAGAAACTCACAACTGAGATTTGGTCTCCTTCACATCTCATGACTCAGTTCCACACTGGGATCTAGTAAAATCCATTTAGCAGCTAAGAACCCCATGGCCAGCTTGTGAATCACTCAATCACTGAACCAAGAAAAGCAATGATGGCATCCGGTCTTAACCTCCATGTGAGAGACACTCGTTGACTTTCATTCGTTTGTTTGTTCACTGACTCACTCACACATGTGTTGTCTCCTTCCTTCAGCAAACACTTTTTAAATACTTCTTCTAAGGCACCTTTCTAGTTACTGAGGACACAGCAAGGAATCAAACAAATTCTGTTCTCTCACCGAGCTCGCATTTGATGGTGGGCAGTTGTGTGCTGGTAAGCCAACTCTGAGAAAAAGAAGTCCCCGATTTGCAGCATGTGTCAATTCCCGTGGTGTAAATACGCCCACGATGGCCAATGTAACCACCGGCTTGCAAAATTCCTGAATATTCCGCAATCTGCTTTTGCAAATGAGGAGGAGCAGGCTCCAGCATAGCACTGGTGGGGGACAGGCAACAAATATGTGAAGTGTGTAGTCTGGGGACAGGGACAAGGGTTACGGAAGAAAAGAGAGCAGGAGAGGGACACGAGATGTTTGGGGATGGAGAGAGGGGGTGCATTTATAAACAGCCAGCACAGAGAGGGCTTCACCGGGAGGCAGTGTCTGATTACAGAGCTGACAGTGAGAGAGAAGGGCCCAGGCGGTGGAAACAGCGGTCTCTCTGTGATTTTTAAATAGCACATCAACGGAGGATGTCCGTCTTGCTCTGTGTACAGGGCTGCTCACACTCTGTTTATTTTAGCCCAGAATCACCGGCCCTTGTGTTTTCCTTCACAGATATGTCTGCACACAAATGGATTAGGGATGGAACAGGTCGAAAACGGTCCCTTCACCTGCCGCCGTCTTCATAACATCACCCCCAACCCACCGATGCGCACTGTCCGAAACTCTTACTCCTAGTCTCAAGGGTTAGCCCGATGGCCTCACTCCCGCAGTTCTACAGTTGAATCTGTCAAGTTTACCCAAAGATATGAAATTTATCTCAGAGCTAACGCAAGGAGGCCGGCAGCCTCCTGTTTAAAATGCAATGGGTTTCAAAACTCGCTCTTCAAGCACATGTCATAGTAATGACCAAAACGTCCATCACCAGAAAGCTGGATAGAGTATACAGACACAGTGGGATTCCTCAGAAGGGATTGAAAACAATCACATGCATATCAGCGTAATGAACTGGAAAGATCTCCATGTTATTCGTGATACCAGCCACAGGGACTGACAACTCCTGAACACGTTTCTCCTCTCAGGTCTCAGCTGCCTCATCTGTAAATGGGACCAATAATGAAAGCCATCCCGTCGGTGACTGGGAGGTTTGCATAAATCAATACCTGTAAAAGCTAATGCATCAACTAGTGTTAACCACATGTAATAAATATAAGTAAGAAATGGAATGCGTGTGGTAAATATTAGCTGTCCTCTTTCTCATCATCATTATTATTACCGTTATTATTACTACGTTGTGCCAGACATGAGGAGGGGTATCTTCTTGGGATCTCCATGTAATAGAGAAGGAAACTGAACAAGAGAAAAGTTTAACAAGGTGTCAATGTCAAGGAGAGAATAAGAGGTGGGGTGGAGATCCACAACCAGACCATCACATTCTCAATGGATCTCAACGGCGAGGTTGTAAGATAAAAACACATTTAGGCCAATACAAACCTACCACACCCTGCGGTCCATGAAACTAAGAACTCTGTGATTTGAACTCACCGACGTATAAAAAGTGCACAGCATATCGAATGAACACAGAGAGGAAACCACAGTCAACGCTATTTACTAAGTGCCAATTCGTGTCCTAAATGTCTACTACAAATGATTTCACACACGCCACCCCCTTTAAGGAGGCTCTAACGTTGCCCCATTTTACAGATGAGAAAATGGAGTCAGGGAGAATTTATGTCACCCAGCCTCCTACAAATTGGAAAGAGGAGCATCGGGACTCAAACGCCAGTGTGCAGGACCGCAGACCCCAGGCTCTTCCCCACTGTGCCTTTTCTGCCTACACTTCTTGGCTGGGACCCTCAAATATAATAAAGAACGACGTCACACCGTCTTCATGAGACCCCAGGATCCGTGAATCAAGGCTGGGGGTTTCATGCGGATGTACAACAGCTCCCTCCTCTATTCATTACAACACGTGAACAAAGAAAAGAGCAGAGCTCAGTGGGGACCAGAACGGGAGCTCTCAAAGCCTGAAAGAGCCAACCAGCTGCGGGCCGCCGACCTCCCGTACTCCCCAACAGGCAGCTGGGCACCAGGGTAAACCTGCACCTATCTTCCGTGACATCAATCTCTCTGCCATTTCCAATCCGCACCGTGTATGAATCATGATGCATTTTTAAGACTGGAGAACATGGAGTAATGGCTTCAAAAGCTCTCCCAGGCACAAAAATAGAAGCCCAGCGCTATGGGTATGGATTCCCCACTGGCTCAAAGTAACCATTTTCAGTTATGCAGACTTCTCACGGTAGCATCTCAGAGGTCCTACGACTCCGCATAATTCTCTCGATCCACATTTCTATCCGGGCAGAGGGAAGCACGTCTGTGGTCTGGAGGCCAAGGCTAGTAAGCCACACAGAACACCTCTCGGAGACAGACATGCTGGGAGCCGGGGAGGAAAGTGCTCTGGTGCCCGGTGCCCCCGCTGGACCCAGTGGGGGGAATTCTCCTTCAGGTCACTTGGATCTTAGTGAGTTGTGCCGAGCAAGGATGCTGATTCAGTTCTTCGGATCCGAGGGGCTCCTCGGCTCCTGCTGATGGTTGCCCTAAAGCAAAGCATCCTGAATTTGCTTTGTTTTTCATTTCTTCTAAAGGGAGGCCATGAATCAGTCAGGATGTCACGGGAAACTTCAAAAAGTTAATTTGGTAGCAAGGAAAAAATAATAACACCATGTGGGATGAAGACACACAGCTACGAGGCAGATCTGGCCCTCGGGTACCCGGTTTGTGACCTTGATTCTGCGACACTGTCTTCTCTGCGGGGCTGGCCGATTTCAGGTGACCCCTGGCTGCAACTAGGTCTCAGGCGAACTACCCTCTCTTCAAGTTTGGTTCTACAAAATCTGGTTTGACCGGTAACCTAGGGACGCACAACGTAATGATAACAGCAGGCGTTTATGAACCCCTAGCGCTGCATAGATTCATGGAGACAAAGCTTGTAAGGTGGGTACTCTTTCTGTGTCCATTTTACAGGTGAGAAAACTGAGGAACTGAGCAGGTGCATACTCTGCCTGCGGCCACACTGCTATCAGGTGACAAAATTGGGTGCCTATCCAAGTATTCAGCCTTGAGGTTAACATGCAGAAGTACCACTATGAGTATCAAAATACCTGGACACTCATATAAGTGGCATAAAGAATACAGTGTATGAGATTTCCATTTACAGTCTGAAGGGATAAATACTGGCACTTAAAAATGCTAATCAGCAATGGGGCGCCTGGGTGGCGCAGTCGGTTAAGCGTCCGACTTCAGCCAGGTCACGATCTCGCGGTCCGGGAGTTCGGGCCCCGCGTCGGGCTCTGGGCTGATGGCTCAGAGCCTGGAGCCTGCTTCCAATTCTGTGTCTCCCTCTCTCTCTGCCCCTCCCCCATTCATGTTCTGCCTCTCTCTGTCCCAAAAATAAAATAAACGTTAAAAAAAATGCTAATCAGCAAAAAAAATGTTAATAAGCTATCAGACAAAGTGTAGGGGGATAAAGGGCGTACTGTATTTGGAAGTTATAAAATCTACGCACAAGGTAATGCTTTGCCTTCCTACCAAAGCGGTACCCTAGTCAACGAGGCTTGAAATACAGTGTTCATACAAAGTGTTCAGGGGCACCTGGGTGGCTCTGTCAGTGAAGCATCTGACTTTAGCTCAAGTCAGATGAGCTAGTTTGTGAGTTCGAGCCTTGCCTCGGGCTCTGTGCTGACAGCTCGGAGCCTGGAGCCAGCTTCGGATTCTGTGTCTCCCTCTCTCTCTGCCTGTCCCCCGCCCACGCTCTGTCTCTCTCTCTCAAAAATGAATAAACGTCTAAAGATTTTTCTTTTTTAAAGTTCAGATTCTTGGACTGAGTGGCCTACTCTTAGTAACTGACTCTAAATAAATATGGAGTACAAATTGAGGGTTACTGAAAGGGTTGTGGGGGGGGGTGGGCTAAATGGGGAAGGGGCGCTAAGGGATCTACTCCTGAAATCATTGTTGCACTAGATGCTAACTAATTTGGATGTAAATTTAAAAAAATTAAAGAATAAATAAATAAATAAAGCAAGTTACTCAACACCAACGACAAAATAAAAATAAACATAATTTAAATGAAGAAAAGGGTATCTGCTCAGAAGTGTTATCAGCATCCAAGTATTCCAATAGCAAAGCAAAGAAGCAAACACAATAAATAACTGAACACCCAGGCGAGTAAGAGCAAATACGTTTGGTAGAGCAATCGGGTAGAAGACTAGATAATCAGCAAAAAGTGAAGCCCTGATGATTATCGGTAAAAATCGAAGAGATTTCGTTAATGAAACACCAAGTGGATAAAGCCAAACGCATCCATATTCTGATTCGAACTAGGTAACAACTATTAAAAAATAAAATAGGCCAGAAGAAAAACCAAATTAAGCTTGGTGATCATCCCATAACGTTTGATTAACTGAAATATGCCCAGACAGCTCTGTAAAGAAATAAGGGATTTTAAACTACTTTTATCAATATTGTCGTCGCTGTACTTGTGATGCATTGCAGCCAGATTTAACTCAATCAGAATCCCGATAACCAGCCAGGCACCACAGTGCTGCAGCTTTCCAGGACCGTGGTTCCACTTTTCTGCTGTCCCTGTTGAACATGAACTCAGCGTGCTGCACATTTTCTGCGACAGCTCTACAGAGCAGTGTTTTGCATACATGGGTGCAGCTATCTGGGAATAAACTGTCATCTGTGAATAACTGGCATGAATATTTATAAGTTACAATGTATAGTTTCAAGGCAAGCCTCCATGTAGTTCTTAAAGTAAATACGCTCTCATCCTCAGGAAGTCATTCACTCTTGCTACATAAAAGGCTTGCTTCTTCACAGGCTCCTGCTCAAATGTCATCAGTAGGAACTCTGATCAGTTTATATAAAGTAGTGATCACTTCATATAAACTAATGACACCCCACCACCACCAAAAATCATTATATTATGTCCATATGGGTTTTTTCTGCCTTTCTCTGCTAGACTGCAAACTCCGCCAGGGTTGGGAGTCTGTCCCTGTTACTCAGTCCTAAGCCCCCCATACCTAGAAGAGTGCTTGGCACGTAGCACATTCAGAGAAACTGACATTAATGCAGTGCCTATCGCGTGCCAGGCACTAGTCTAGACGCTTTACTGACATGAAATGGTCTAACGTTCCTAATGACCATTTTCACTTCACATATGAAGACCCTATTGCACACAGAAGTTAAGTAATCTGTCCTAGAGACTGTGGTGGACCACTCTAAGAGGACCCTCGATTACCAACCCCTCCTGGGATACACACCTCATTTAATCACCTCCTTTTGAGGGTGGGGAAGACCTACATATTGCTTCTAACCAACGGCCTCCGGGAACAGGTGACAGCAGTAACTATGCTACCTAATATCGTAACTTCTATCTTGCCAGGAGAGGCTCCCCTGACTGTCTTCCTTTCTGACTTTGAAGGAGAAATCCCCCATCTGGACAGTTCCATTCAGGAAGACACGGAGAGTGACTCCAGGCTACAGCCGTGGAGGAGGCGAGGTCCTTAGTCCAACATCCCTCAAGAAACTGAATCCCTCCAATGATTACCTGAACTCCCTTGGAAGCAGATCCCTCCCCAGGTGAACATCAGGCAAGACTCCCGCCCCGGCCGACACTGGGATTGCATTCTTGTAAAAGCGTCTGAAGCAGAGGACTGGCTAAGCTGTCCCCAGATCCTTGACCCACAGAAAGTGTCCGATAACAAGCGCGTTGCTTCGAGATCCTAAGTTTGTGGAACTCATCAGACACAACGGATGACTAATGTCGTTACAATAAGTTTTTTTTTTTTTTAAAGTTTCGAAGGTGGGCGGGCTACAGTCTACACGTTTAACTGCTATACAATATTGCCCTTCAATAAATATTTCTGGAATGAGTTAAATGGCCGGATAGATAGACGGAGGGGTATGATGATAGTTCATAGAGCCGAGGGCCAACACAAGTGCGTTTTAAGAGACTAAAATAATGTCAATCCTCAAAACTGCCCACAACATTACAAGAAAACTATCAGCAACTATGACTGCCATGAACAGAATGACAAAAATCCTAAATAAAATGCTAGCAAATGAAACCCAGTGACTCATAAGAAGATAACACATTATGGCCAGTTGGGTTCATTCCAGGAATGAAAGATGGATTTATCAAGTAAAAACCAATACATTTAAACGACCACATTTACAAAGTGAAGGAGAAAAATCAGATGGTTGTCTCAGTGGACACAGAGCAGCACTTGATGAAACTGTACCTCCATTCGTGATTTTTCAAAACCCTTTTCGCAAGTTTGGAATAGGACAAAGTCTAGATCTCCATTTGCCATTTTCAAAAAAGCCTCTTAGCAAAGTACGAATACAAGAGTATCTGTACCAAACTACAATAAATATTATGCTTAGTGATCAATTTTGAAGGTTTCACCCGATTTGGGGAATGAGACAAGGCTGTCCGTTATCCCTACTTCATTCACCACTGTAGTAGAGATCCTAGCCAGTGTTAAAGTAAGAAAAATATGAGTTGTAAGGAAGTGAAGAATTAAAAGGCTTCACTGTATGCAGATGACTTGATTATGTGTGTCACACACGCATACACACACACACACACACACACACACACATACGCCTTAAATAATCTGCATAGAAACTATTAGGTTTCTATGTGCAAAGTACAGGACTCGACTGCACTTCCATATGTTAACAACAAGCAATTAGGAAAGGAAATTTAAAATACTAGCAGAAAACTTCAATACACCTCAAATGCAAGATGAAATCTTGAGTGAGCTGGGCAAGACTGCTATTCAAAAAACCGTAAGCCTTATGCCACCGGCAACACCCAATTCCAACCACACCACAGCATCACCAGTAATCCACTAGAAATTCTATCAGAGACACGACAGAGGCCATCGCCAGCACGACACGAAATAATAAACCACGTGCTCAGTTAGCCATGTATTTTCAAGATGTTCGCGCACACACACGAGTACTGGAAAGTGGAAATGTTGCAGGGTTCACTTTTTCTCCTTCCACTTCCTCCAGCGGTCGTGGGTACCGGTTGCCCAGGAAACTGTTCCAGCAGGGGACGGGGCTGGCCGTGCCGTCACTCCGAGCTGGGCAGAGATTTCGGCGGGGGCCTGGCTCTGGGCCCCACCGGAGGGGTACCTGTGCAGCTGCACTTGGCAGAAGTCGCTCACTTCCAGCAAGTAGAGGGGTACACTTCGTCATCGGTGTCGGGGCAGCAGGGGAGGGAAGGGGCAGGATAAGGGGAACTGGGGAGCAAAGACGGCATGGGTTGTTGAAGGCGGGACTTAGACGCTGCGGGTAGAGAGATGGCCCCATGAAAGGAACCAGGGGCTCACTTAGGGAAGTTAGCCTCCGCCCAGCTGTGGATGGAAGCACTACCCCCAAAAGCCCCTGGGAAACAACTAGGGAAGAGGAGGGGATTTTAACTATCTTGGGCCAGTAACTGGACTGCACTGTGTGTTTCCACACACATTACAGAATCCGTTCACCCATTCTTTCTTTCTCTCTCCTGCCAGCTCTGAGAATCACACACACACACACACACACACACACACACACACACACACACACACTTGCTCTCCTCCTTTTTAAGACCCATCATGGGGGTGCAGAGGGGCTCAAGACCTTTCCTAAGCTCACCTGATTATGAGCAATGAGGTCAGAAGTGAACCTCAATGAAACCCCACGAAAACCCATACCAGGCTGCCTGCAGAGCTGGGACACGTCTTGAGACCTGGACACAGGGCAGGGAGGTAGAGGACACTGGGGGACATGAGAAGTGGGAAGTCGATAACGTGTTCAGGAAATGAGTAGACTGGCGAGGTGGAACAGAGAGGGCGAGAGGTGCAGGAAGCTGAAGATGACCAACTAGAAGACAGGCCGGGAACTATCTCGAAGGCCAAACACAGGAGGGAGGTGGCTGTTTCTATTTCCCGGCAATGCTGTGACCCAGAGCAGCCTCAATGCATGGCAACGTGTGTAGTCTGGACTGATGGGAGTTGGGGACCTAGCATTTACACTGCAAGGAAAATAAAAACCAGAGGGAAAAAAAGGTTGGAATAAAAATATCTCAGGGAAAATAGCTCCATAGCCATTTCTGTAGTGATACATGTGGGCATGATAGCAGTTTGAAGGTGTTGCATAAAATCCATTATTAAAATTAATTCCACCTGACTGTTTTTATTTATTTTTTTAATATGGCTGCTGAAAAGATTAAAATTGCATTGGCGGGCTCATATTGCATTTCTGTTGGTTACCAATGGGAAGCCATACAAAGCATGGGGAGAGGAACACTGTGGCTTGTACTGAGCCTTCTCCCTTCCTTACACACACAGGCACATGCACACACACGTACACACGTGCACACATATGCACACACGGAAAACCTCTCCATGTTACTATTATTATTTTTTATCCCAGTCTCCTTAGGAACAGGCACTCAGGACATACCTCCTGCCAGAGAGGAAAAAAAACAAACAAACAAAGAAAAAACAGGCAGTTCTACTGCAAATTGCAATGAAAATAGTTTAACCAAACTCCTTTGCGAGAAATACAGACGGATTCATTCAACATCCAGAGAGTCTTTACATCTTCAAGAAAAAAGGTACTTGTGGGGAACACAGCAGTATCAGTGGCTTCATAAGAAAAATCAGTTTCCAAAGCCTTTCCCCCTCCAGAAAGAGCCCTCAGGCAGGGAGCTCCCATTCACAAGATGACAGAGAGAACTACGTCGTCGCAGGTCACCTGGTGACTCACTCTTGCTTTGCCATTTTATGTTCCGGCCCCTCTGACCTTGGTATTTCATATGGCACCGAGAAATTACTCACCCCATCATCAGAATGACAGCCACCATCAGGCACCCTCCTTGGCAGAGTGGCCCGAGTGGGCTTGCAAGGGTTCACATCAGACAAAAACCATTCTGGTCGTGCTTCAGCATCGCATTGCAGGGGTCAAGAAAATCTGCGGCGTGCATGGATATTTTTCTCAGCTACCCGTTTTCTCTCAAGTCTGGCAGACCTGGTAGATGGTACACAGGGGGCAGGTGGTCCAAATGTCTCCTGCAAACACTGACTGGGGAATCCTCCCACTTAGTAGAGGTGGTGGGAGTTGCCAGGACTGGCCAAAGCATGGAGAGGAGCTATTAGCCGTGCAGTGTGGTACTGAGCGATCCGCACCTGACGAGCAATCAAGACCCTCGAGGCCGGTTCCTGCTCCATAACTGAGAAGCTGTGCAAACCTGGGGCGTCGCTGTCCCTTCTATACCTTGCATCGCCTCCATCAGATGGGACCTTACAATTTTTTTAATGTTTATCTTTTTATTTTTGAGAGAGACAGAGAGGGATAGAGAGAGAGAGAGAGAGAAAGAGAGAGACAGAGTGTGAGCAGGGGAGGGGCAGAGAGAGAGAGGGAGACACAGAATCCGAAGCAGGCTCCAGGCTCCGAGCTGTCAGCACAGAGCCTGATGTGGGGCTCGAACCCACAAACCATGAGATCGTGACCTGAGCCAAAGTTGGACACTTGACCGACTGAGCCCCCAGGCGCCCCATATGATGTGGACCTTCTAAATGGGCGGCTCTCAGCTTTCTGATCCAGCACGCATGAACAATATGAGACACTCCCTTTACAGACAATAAATCACTGTTAATGCACAAAAATTCATGAGCACCTACCCCCGGCAGGCATTTGCTATGCACCGGGTGACAGGGGTTACTAGCTGAGGCCCAAGCCCAAGGCACCAAAATCTCCAGGAATTTGGGAGCTCTGACTTACTTGCTCTTAGAATCAGAGAGATTATCCTGTCTCTAAGAGCTTTTCTGGTGCTGGGCAGAGGAAGGAAATCCCTAAGGTGGTATTGACTAGACTATTCCATGACCCACACCCTCCTCCTCTTTCCTCTGTCATTCCTGCAAAGTGCCACACCCCACGCTCCAAGACTGCTTTCCGGTGAGTGTTGACCTGAGCCAATCACTGTGGACGCTCTGGTCCAACAAAGAGAATTTGTGAAGCCAATGCAGCCTGCAGCTTTTCAAGTGTGTGAAAACTGGTTTTGATAAGGTAAGAGTCTGGAACATTTTTTCTTCTCACTGAAGATGCCCCGCTCTCCTGTTGCCGCTGAACTTGGTCCCCTGGGAAGAGACACAGAGTAGGTCTTCAGTAAATACAGAGTAGGTCAAAGTAAATACTCAAACTAGACAAGCCCCATTCTATCTTTGAGATGCTATGTGCCCCTAGGTCACTCTGTACCTTTAAGTAAGTTCAGCTAGCAGGTTCTGAGCACCTTTTCTATGGAAGGTTTTGGAAGAATGAAGGACAATGACATGGGAGGTGCTGAGAGACACAGGTCACTGGGTACACAGTGACCAGAAACTTAGAATTCATATTTACCCCCTGTAGCTCAAACCATAGCCAGGTCTCAGGTACTTAGGCTATGAAAGTTCAACAGGAGCTATGAAATTTCTTATAGTGTTGACAGGGTCCTCTGTAAGAAAGGAAAATAAAAGCCTAATATGTTTCAATCGTGCAAGAGCCAGGTCTCAAGCCCGAACGCTTCTCAACTAACCTAAGAAAACCAGGCTTGCAATGTGTAAGGAGGTATCATGAATAATATTTACACTGTAAAAAAAACAAGACTTTTTGCTAGCTGGGGATATCAGAGAAGACTGGGAAAGAAAATGTTCTCACCCTACGTTGTTCTTAGGGATGGGTTTCTAGCCTGGTCTCTGGAAAGTAGCGGGATTTGGAAAACGGAAATGCGGGGGCGCCTGGGTGGCTCGGTTGGTTGAATGTCTGACTTGGGCTCAGGTCATGATCTCACAGTTGGTGAGTTCGAGCCCCACGTGGGGCTCTGTGCGGACAGTTCGGAGCCCGGAGCCAGCTTCGGATTCTGTGTCTCCCTCTCTCTCTCCCCCTCCCCTCTGCGCTCTCTATCTCTCTCTCTCTCTCTAAGATAAATAAACATTTTTAAAAAAAGGAAATGCAGAAGTAGATTCTTCCATAGAAGGAGATGATATCAGAAAGGAGAGGGAGGCTTGTGGAAAGGGTTGGGGGCCGCATGGCTGGGGAGGGGGTCCAGTAGGGTGTTGGAACCAACAGAGATAGGAGAGTAATTAAAAGCTGAATCTTTGAGGGCCTGAATGTCAGCAGAAGAGAACTGATATTCTTACAAAGGTGATACATTTTCTGATTAGAAGAGTACAAACTTACCGTCAGACCCACAATGCTGAGTCAGCAGCTGGGCTGAGTTAGTCGCGTATTAGGTCATGGTAAAAAGCACTCATTGCTTGGATTAGATGGCAACACAGAAATCAGAAAAGCAAAGGACATTAAAAGGGATAAAAGGTTTTGGAAATAAGGGGGACCAAAGAAACATAAAGGCAAAAAATGGTTCAGTCCCTAGGAAGACTCTCATCTAGGTCCCACAGAGCTAGGTTTCGAGCGTAGACAAAGCAGCAGAAGCCATCGGCCCCCCAGCCCTGAGCACCGTCAGAGATGGTCCCCCACAGCTTGTGTACCCACATGTGTTCCGCTCCCCCCTCTGCAGCTCGACGCACCTCTTCAAAGGAAGACAAAAGGACGAAAGTACCGTGTGGGGCCATTAAACTCTCTTTCAGTTGACCCACCCACTTGCCAAAAACACCCTCTCACTCCTTGCAGAATTTTAGTGTTTTTCTTTTTAAGCCCTTTTTACTGGTAGAAGAGATATGATTTCACAACCTAACTGTACATATATGTGCAGCGTCACTCCATGACAGCCCTCCTTTGTTGAAAGCCTTGGAGCTGAAAATAACATGTATTTTTTAGTTCTTCCGACAACATGAAGGAAAAGATTCTTAGCCACGAAGTGGAGCCGACGGAAGTGGTATGATAAACCTAGCAAAATAAGTCAGTAATCCGTCCCTGGTTTTCTTCCATGATGAATTAATGAATTTGAAATTCACCATCTGACCGCTATGATACGGGCTGAAGGAGGAAGACACCTGGATTATAACACTTGGTTTAGTCATCGAACTTTTTTCGATAGAGCTAGGGAAGTGTCTTTCCCTCACCTACAAGGCTTAGTAAAATGAGGAGAAAATACCTCTCCTTTCCGCTTCCAATAATGACAGATGTGATGGAGAATCGGAAAAAAAGCAAGCTAAGACGTATTAGAGAAAGCTTTCGTGCAAACCTGGGAGAAATGACTCCTCACGATCCTGTTTAAATATGGAGGGTCGAGACTCCTCTGAATGTGTCACAAATATACACCTCTTTTTAAATAGTGGGTGTCCTGGTTCTATGAACCTGAAGACCATGAAGGACTTCCAGTTTGTTTACACAGATTCCCATAATTTAATTGAGTGAAGAGTTTGAAAGAGAGCCTTCACGCGCACCGTCTTTTCCGGAGACCAAACTCGTCATCGACCATGACTGCAACACGCTCTTCAAAATCCAAATGGATTTAAGAAGGAACGAGGGGCTGGGGCGCTTGGATGGCTCAGCTGGTTAAGCGTCCGACTTTGGCTCACGTCATGATCTCGCGGTTTGTGAGTTCGAGCCCCACGTCGGGCTCTGTGCTGGCAGTTCAGAGCCTGGAGCCTGCTTCGGATTCTGTGTCTCCCTCTCTCTCTGCTCTTCCCCCACTCACACTCTCTCAAAGATGAATAAATGTTAAAAAAAAAAAAAAAAAAAGAAGGAATTAGGGGCTTACAGAATACCCACTCATCAGTGGCTGCAAACACAGATGCATCCATGTCCTGGTAGGAAAAACAGGAAGGCCAAGAATTTTCAAAAGCAACTGCCGGGTTTCCAGCTGGCCAGCATCAGGTGGACACTCAGCTTACCTCGGCGGCAGTGACCAATCATGGCAGAGAAACAAAATGAGAAAAAAAAGGGAAGACTTCAAGGAGGTGGCAGAAAATAAAAAAGATTACCATGCACAAGAGCAAACTCTGATAACTGGAACCAAAGAACATAAGAGTAAATCTTTCCCCTCAATTTAAATGAGGCCATCTGCCAAGATGCAAAGCCTGAGTGACAGACATTTTTAAACAAAGACTCGGGGGTGGGAGGCGGGAGTTTTCTTATTTAGTCTCTTTCATACAACAGTGTTTTGGTATAGTGATGGAGGAGGGGAAGAATATAGTAGATAGCCATATGGTCGGACATAAGATTACTTGGGAATAGGTAACCCTATGAGACAGAGACTCAGGAGTATCTTAAGATAACGATTCTCAAACTTGACGGGACATCTGAATCACCAGGGAACGCGGCCACACTGCAGATGCTAAGTCACCAAGTCGGGGCTAACATTCAGTAGTTCAAACAAGTTCCCAGATGGTCCCAATGCTCAGTCCTGCAACCACTTTCTCAGAAACAAGCAAGAACAATTAAAGTGATTGGAATCGTCGGCCCCAATCAATTAATCCAATTATGGGGTCTCAATGGCAGGATTTCGCCATCATGGAGATCGATCAATCAGGCAACCCGAGTTGGGAGCCTCAAACGCGAAGATTCTTAGGTTGATTTCCCTAGCTCTGATTGCATCCTATCTGAACTGCCTTCTGATTATAATTTGATTTCTAGTGCAAGAGTTCCTCTGGAGAGAACTATGCTGGCCAGTCAAGTCAGCCCCTGCGGGCAGAGAGATGGTGTGGGAAGACCAGGGCTGTGAGTCACCATAGGATTTGTTTGATATGTTGATGATAATAATGAGTAGACAGAACACAGAAAGGGGGAAGATGAGGACACGGATGGCCGCAGATCGTTAGCTGTGTGCTTCTTACGTGCCAGGCGCCATGCTTAGTGCCGTGGATGCTAGGTCGATCTTGTCAGTTGATACAATTATCCCTGTATTGCAGATGAGGACACCTAAGGCTATGGGTCTGTCGGGGACCAAAACTCACTGCTGTCCGACTCCAAATTTATGTGCCTTGCCAAACACACACCCTATTATGTGAAGAACCTGCCGTTATAATTGCTACTGACATGAGCATTCGGTAAGCGGTAACTGCATGTCCTGATTTTTATATGTGGCTTATACATGGGATTATATTTGAGTCTTCTGTGCGTTTGGTTAGCATGAGTCAGACTCCGTAAGCTCGATCGACTCTAATAACATTGATTTCTTGAATCTATAAAGCTGAGGACTAAACTCTTAATCATGGTAAATCCACCCTGGGGAGTCTACCTGAGCAGTTACTTTTAAAAATCAACCCCGATAAGTGAAACATTTCCCAGACCTTTAAACCGAAGAATTATTCCCTTCTTTTCTACCTATAGGCCTCTCCTTGAAACCTCTTCATACATATCCAACCCTTTCGTGGTTTGCCGGATATTTCTTTTTCTTTCAAAGACACTTTCACTCTTTCCCCTTTTTCATGTCATAATTGCTAGGGTAATTATCTGATTTCTAAAGCATATGGCCAGCGTGCAAATGAATGTTATAAAAAGTCTGTAATGCCAGTGGCATTAAGCCCACGGTGGGTGTTGGAAACGGTCAAACACAAACTACAAATTAGCAAAGATGACGTTTCATGAATGTCAATGCCCATGGCCTTTTATGATGTCAAGTCTCTCAAGGATCACGTGTGTCAAAACCCAGATATTCGCAAATCAAAGACCAGGGGTGACCAAACGGTTCCTTCCATTTGCCTGTCTACTTAGGATCTCCTCCTGAGACAGCAGATGAGATGAATGGATGGTCAGCCATAAAGGCTAAGCAGAGAGGGTAGACTCCGTGTCGAGTCAACGGAACCAGCTGGGAACATGATTCAGTGCGGGTCGTATTTGTCCTTCAGCCATCGAACCCCACATCACAGTGACTTTAATCTAATTCTTGTTCAGAGGAGGAAAGAGCAGCTCCCGCCAGTCTGCACTCCAGCCCAGGGACAGAGGGACAGAGGTCAGTGTTTCTGTGTCATTCTTCACGTCAAATGCATCTTTCCGACTTAGCATTTTCTAAGAGATCCCCTTGTCCAGTTTCCACCTGCAGAGAACACGGTTATTCTATTTATTTTGATTATTCTTTATTTAGTACGCACATTCTCCCAGTCTAGAGAAATAAGGCACTTTTCAATTAAAATGCCTTGCCTTTGCTTATGCACACACACAAAAAACCAAAAACCAAAAAAACCCAAAACCCTTACATTGATGTGATCAGGGCAGAGAAGGGAGGGCAGAGAGCTCCACGTGGGGCTAATGGAGACCACAGGGTTCACATGCCTTGACCTTTTCTAAAGTAGTTCGGGGGAGGCGGGGGGCAGGGCTGTGGTGGAAAGAGCCATGACTCCTGTTACCATCACCCTGAAGCCTTCGAAAAGTAGGACGGGAACACATGTCTGATGATGATCTGAATTCATAATGAGCACCTGCAGCTAACCAACAAGACAAACTGTAAACTGAAGTCAAGAAGATCCCTAGGTGGTTTCCTGGTATTTTCTGACACCTCTGTCCGGTTCTACCTACTTCGTGACCCTCTTCTTCCTTTTATATCTGTAGTCCTCCTTTTCAAAACCTTGATGTGTTCCAGTGAAGAAATCAGACCGGCAGCATCCACATCGTCATGACACCGATATCACGTGTCCTCTTGGCATGTTCCACCAGGGATGAGAAGGGAGAGTTGTAAAACGAGGTACAATTGACGGGGTCAGGCAGTCTGAATGGGGGCAGACTTATCAATACAGATTCTCCACAAACGAAACAAACAAAACAAAACAACAACAAAAAGAGAGATTTAGTCAATCTACTCTTGACTGGGTGCCACCAAAATTTTAGTCCTCTCTGGAACACGTTACATTTTAGACCCGTGGGGCACTGCTAACATCTCTTATAAATGCTCAGCGATTGTCACTGCTGATTACACATACAACACAAGCGTGGAGATCTCAAACAACAGCATCATCTGGGCTCCATGTAGCACCTTGTGAATCAGAATCTGAAAGGTTTGGGACAGCACATCTGTATTTTGGAAAAGCACCATAGGTAATTCTGGAAAGCAAGTAGGACAGAGACCTAGAGCTGTGTTTCTCCACGAGTCCTTATTCTAGGGATGGTCCACATCACTATCTAAAGGTTGGTCTTAAAAGAAGATTCACCTCAAAGTATGAAAAGAAGCCAAGATGGATATACAAGGTGGTATATTTTTCTGAAAAACACATACACATTCATAAATACATAAAAATATAATTTTTTTCATATTGCTCTGTACCTTAAATACCTAGTCTACCTTTCTGTTGCCTACTAACAAAGGGCTACACGTCCAATAGCTGAATCCACTTCACGTTCACAAAACCACCGCATTTAATACTTTTTATTTTTGTGTTTGTTTTTAAAAATGACTTTGGAGGGGTGCCTGGGGGGCTGTTAATTAAGCATCCGACTTCGGCTCAGGTCATGATCTTACAGTTCGTGGGTTCGAGTCCCATGCCGGGCTCTGTGCTGACAGCTCAGAGCCTGGAGCCTGCTTTGGATTCGGTGTCTCCCTCTCTCTCTCTCTCTCTCTCTCTCAAAAGTAAATAAACATTAAGAAAATTTAAAAACAAAAAAAAATGACTTTGGCTTACATAAACACAAAAGTAAACATATAAACTGATGACACTTGTTAAAATAGATCAGATAGGGTTGTTTGGCTTGCTTTGTTTTTAGAGAGAGAGACAGAGAGACAGAGCATGAGCAGGGAGGGGCAAAGGGAGAAGGGAAGCATAAGGAGGCTCCACGCTCAGCAAGGATCTCCACTCCGGGTTCTATGGCACAACCGTGAGGCTGTGACCTGAGCCAAAATCAAGAGTTGGACGCTTAACCAACTGAGCCACCCAGGCACCCCAGACTGGACAACTGTTAACAATGTCACAGTTTCGGACAAAAAATCAAAACAAGACAAAAACAAAAAACAAAACAAAAAAAAAAAACCAGCTTACAAAAAACTTACTGGGAAAACCGAGAAATCGGGTTCTATAGTTTAAACAGACTGATAAGAATGAATGAAGCCAAATGAAAAATAAACTTCAATGTGAAAGAGCTAACGTTGGTAAAATAATGTTCAGAGCTTCTCTGTGTCCTTTTGTTTAGGGAACGACTTATGTCAGAGATTCTGCCTTAGTAAGGGCCATCGGTGGCCAATACATATAATTTGGCATTTCAAAAGCACCTTTATGATCATGATCATGCATCAGATGGATGGTTAGACTCCATAAGCCTTAACCGTTTCTAATTCAGAGGTCCTAAGGCAAAAACAAAAAAAAACAAAAAACAAACGAAAAAAACAACTTCTATTTCTCACCATGGAACTGAGGCCTTTCGATTTCAATTTCATGAACAAAATTTCAATACCTCTCACTCATAACTCACTGTATGACCCGGCCTATGACTCAGAGGCTGGGGGCGATTCTGAGTCATAATTTTGCTAATTTGCATGAGGGGAGGGTTTTGTTTTGTGGGTGTGTCCAATCAAGGTGCTCCTGGTCCAGGACTACAGCAGAGCAACCCGACCATTACCAACGCCAAGTGGGCACGCCAGTGGTGCCCGTCCTGCTGAACAGGTTTAATGAGATCATGTATGGAAAGCCCTTACGGCGGTTTGCGCACGTAGAAAAGGCTGGATAAATTCCACTGACGGTGGTGCTGCGGGTTGGAGCCAAGTGCTGTAGCAAGCTTACAACGTTTTGGGGGGCTCCTTTCTTTTGATATACATATACCCCCCAAAACCTGACCCGCACTTCCAGCAATAAAACACCCCAGAATTCCATTCATGATTTGAAAAGAACACTCCTCTGTCGTTGGTGCACAGAGTGCTAACAAATGCCCTCAAATATCCTGTAGCTTCCATGGCACGCGTTTCCTGACCCCCTTTACTCAGTATCTTCAATGAGTTACAACCTTCTCTGCACTAGGCTCTCAGGGGGAAAGGTGCCCGGGACGGTTGGTCACTTCGCTGGCGCATGCGGGGTGTTACTGAGCTGGCAGATGGGTTAGCCCAGAGAAAAGCTCACCTCTCTCACCTATCTCAGAATGTGTACCTGGCTCCAAAACGTGAGGACTGAGCAGGAGTCTGTAGAGGAGTCCACAGTCTACACTCCAGGAAACAGTTAAAGGCTGCAGACTCAGGAGCATCCATCTCGGACCATGAAGCATGACGCCTAGCTAAAGCCCAGAGTGCTACAATTCTGCCACAGGGTAATTATGTCCTGCAGGGAACTTTCCAGTTCAGAAGTGATCTCTTATCCATTTCTGTATTTCACCCTCCCCTGAATCTATAGTGCCGACAAGGCAGCTATGGCGACCTCCGGCGGGCAGGTGTATACGCTGAAAATCAGAAAATGCGGGGGCGTCTGGGCGGCTCAGTCGGTTGAACGTCCGACTTCGGGTCAGGTCATGATCTCACGGTTCGTGGGTTCGAGCCCCGCGTCGGGCTCTGTGCTGACAGCTTGGAGCCTGCAGCTACTTCGGATTCTGTGTCTCCCTCTCTCCCTGCCCCTCCCCTGCTCGCACTCTTTCTCTCTCTCATAAATAAGTAAACGACAACAAAAAAGGACATTTAAATCATGTGCCATGGGGCAGCTGAGTGGACAAGCAGCAGAGCCAGGACCTGAAATCGGGACCTTCTGCTTTGAGTCCGATGTCCCCCCCCGCCCCCGGTATCAGCTGACTCCACTTCAAGTGGCTGCTAGTGAACAGTCTGTCCCATATGTTGGAGCCTGGTATATTTTAGAACTTTATTTATAGAATGGCAAAACCTATCTGGTTAAGTACACCTGTGTGATCTGTGCAAGGTCATGAACACAGGAGGCAGACAAAGTCAAAATCTGGTTTCTGGTTCACGGGCCCGATGCTACATCACGTGACAGTGAATTCCTACATGTCAAGTTTCAGCAGGTGTATTCGTGGGTTCCTTAACACCTCCTGGAGCTCCCACAGCTCAAATTTATAAAAAGCAGTGGTTTTTTTTTTCCTTTCTTTTTTTTCTCTTTGGCAAGTGTCAACCGTCTAATTAGCTTTTAAAACGCTACCATAATTCTCAATTCACATCTTCTTCCCAGTTACAGGTTGTAGTATTTCCATCAGGATAAATCCCGCCAGCTCCTGAGCACCTGTCTCGGGACTTAAAAATGCCCTTGTCGCTCTCTAGGGAGAACCAGGATTCCACAAGGCAGGGTTTTCCCCGTCTTTTAGAAATTCTGGACTAGCTCTGCGGCCCAGAGTTTCACACTACTCTTATACATCTACACAAATTAATTCCACCAACTATTGTGTACACGGTGATGGGATTCATCACAGAAAGGAAATCCCCACCCCGAATTCTCAAACGGCCAGGATGGCAGGCACCAAGCGTCCCCATTTTTCTGGTACTGTGTTGGCAAGCCTGACGCTCAGCAGTTTCCTTTGTGCTGAAAGAACAAAATCAAACGTAGCCTACTTTCCCTTTGAATGAATCAGATTTCAATAAAGCTAAAAGAATTAACGGTCAGGGTTCATTTATATACATCGGAATGATGTGTTAGATGACAGGCTGAGCACGCGGCCTACAGGGCATGGTGGCTCTCCCTACATCGGTCTGCCCGACCCTCAGAGGAAGCCGGACATCGTGGTGGGGATTGGTAACGTGGCTACCGACAGATAATCATCAACTCCTACTAATTCTAAGGCTATTTTCTCTAGGCTTTTAATTTTAACAATTATATATTGTTTTGATCAGAACGGAGTTAGAGTGCGAAGGATTTTATGTGGGAAAACGTAGGCTTAGAATAATGGTACATATACTAATTCCAAATGAATCCATTAGTCATTTAAAAAAAAGGCACAGCCCTGGGGCGTCTGGGCGGCTCGGTCAGTTGAACATCCGACTTTGGCTCAGGTCATGATCTCACGGTTCGTGGGTTCTGGCTCCGTGCTGACAGCTCGGAGCCTGGAGCCTGCTTCAGATTCTGCACCTCCCTCTCTCTCTCTGCCCCTTCCCCACTCACACCCTGTCTCTCTCGCTCTCAAAAATAAACACTAAAAAATTTTTTTTAAAAAAGGCACAGCCCTCATCTTTCAAAGACCATAAATAAAATGTCCTGGCTGCTTTCCAACATCAAGTGGAATTTTAGGCAATATCTATGTAAACCTACAGACACTTCGACAAATCTAAATTAAACTTCTAAAACCTAAGTCACACCTTCACCCACGGGAAAAACCTTTGAAATGCCCCCATAAAAAATTCTCTGGTTTCTGAAACAGGATGGAAGTTTCACCGTACAAGCAAACCTGCTTCTCAAAGCTGGTCCTGGATAATATGTGTAAAAATGGTTTACACAGCAGCGTTAGGACCACACCATCCACCGTGAACGAGAGTCGACTACAAGGGTTTAGGCTTCAGAGGCCAAAGTGAATTTCAACTCTTCCATCCAGGCAATCTTCAACGCCCCTGAGAAATGATCCTTTCTAGAGGTTCCCATGGCCTTCTGGTTTGGGATTGTAAAATGACTATTCATGCCCCTTCTTGTCATGTCTCATTCCATGAGACTGCGATCTCCCTGAAAGCAGGACTCACGTCTTACTGATGGCTTCAGTCTTCGGAGGGGATCAGTTTCAACTTCTACTTTGCCATTCGTGGTGGAGCGTTTCTAACACAGCCAGGTGCACCAATGTACTCCAGGTCACCTGCTCTCATTACACACGACATTGACATTCCTTCAAAGAGCGTCACATCCTTGAAGGGATGTGTCTGAGTCTACTCCTATCGCCACCCCCTGTAACCCACGCAGACATCTGAGGTCACCTCAATCAGGAGAATATGGCAGATGTCACAGCATGTGACTTCTGACACTAGATCATAAACAGCATAAAAGGCATTGGCTTGGTCTCTTGGATTGTTCTCTGTACAAGGGGTCTCCATGGAAAGAGACGAGATCCGCCTGGCCACATGAGTGAGCCGCCTTGGAAATGGGTCATCCAGCCTCAGTCTTGCCTTCAGATAAATGGTAGCCCTGAGAGTACCCTACTGCAATCCCATGACACCCCCCCCCAACTGAGCCTTTCACAAATTCCTGACCCCAAAAGAAACCATGAGAAGTAAGAAGTCATTACTGCTGTTTAAGCCAGTAAATTTGGGGATAATCTGTTATGAAGCAATGCAGAACTCATACAGCAGTATGTCTGTATAAAAATAAAATCTAGGAATCTATAATATATAAAACGAATTTATTAAACACTACTAGAAACCATATAGCACTAGTAAAAATGCCTTGCAAATAACATGGGTTACCTTTTCTTTCTAAATATTAAAGCACATTTCAAGAGTTTCGCAAGTTTCGTGTTGTAATCATTCAAGTAACTGATCCTCGGATAGAATGTGGTGTCTTGGAGCTCCTGTGTGTCAGAGAAGAGCTTACATGGGGAGTTATTTTCCTCTTCAAAACTGTAGTGAAAGGACAGGCAAGGACAAAGAACCTTGAGCACCACGGGACATGGTCAATGACATCTATTTCTGGCATAAAACCAACCATATAAGGCTTTATGCCTTATTCTTGTCAATGCCAAATTTCTGAAGGGTGGAGAAAGAGGTTTTTATCCAGAAAGTAACCATAAAGGATTTTCCCCATGAAAATCAATGAGTTCGCCCTACTCAATGACTGCTACCGACAGTGAGCCGGCAGGTGGAGGGGCTTTGCCAACTGTCTCTGAGAACAGCCATCATTTTGGTGGCTGTTCCAAGTTGGTGGGTCTGAGTTACCACTGAGGAGACAGCGATGAATCCAACAGAAGGTGAGAGCTGAAGTGGGGGGGGTGCTTCCTTCACTGGGAAGTCAAGCAGGTTTCAGTCGATCAATAATGCCTCCTCGGCCATGGACCTTTATAACGGAATTTGTTGTAACCCAAAGGTTTAGATTTCTTCAAAACACTCCAGAAAAAGTCCGCTACCACCTGAAAAGCTGCTTGCCTACCTGGCATGACTCAAAGACCTCTATTCTCAGTCCACATTCCCCCCGCCATCTTCCATGTGTAGACGGGCCCATTATATTCCTTGCGAGGTGCCATTCTAATAGAGCAGACTAATTCAATTCAGCCAATATTTATCTACTTCCTGCTATTCCCAGGCACATGTACTACATCTTGGGCACCCTGATTTTGAAAACGGTGTCTTCCTTTAACAGCCATTTATAGAAAGTGCACCATATGCCTCGTGCTATAGCACAATAGTGACTGCGAATAAGGGTTCCTGACTCGGAGGAATTTAAAACACAAGAGGGAAGACAGATGTGCCCACAGAAACCCCCAACGATGCCAAAGTGTGGCAATGCAACATGCGCCTGGTGCAGGGAGGTACTGGGGATTGCTTGTTGGCAATCTTGCTTAGCTGGCTATGGGCAGAGGTGGGAAAGAAAGCACACAGGAAGGTTACCCGGGGGAGAAGGGCGGCTAGCCATGTATCTGAGGTTCGTAGTGAAAAGCAAATGAGAGACACACGTACACAATACAGGAGTGGATCAGAGGAGAAGTGAGGAGGAATGGTCAACAGAAGACACGACCAATGGCACCCGAGCGGACCGACAGGCAGTAGTCTACCGGGCAGAAGCAGCAGAGGTGAAGGAGTCGGGATGGGAAGGCAGCGGGGGGCAGGGCAGAAGAAAACACAGAGCCGTGAATGTAGAGCCTCCTTTAGCACAGAAGACTCAGAAAACCATGAGGGGTGTAGAGCCTATTGCCCTAGCCAACGGCTGACTCTGCTTACACATAGCCTGTCATGGACAGATGAGCATCACATGGGCAGTGCAGAAGGTCAGGCTGGTTTTCTACCCAGGACCTCATAGATTTTTCTCTCCGATCCTGGACAGCAGATACAATTGTTGGATCCAGAACAGTGGACATCACAAACTGCTTCCCTTGAAGGAGGAGGTGGAGGAGGAGGGAGAGGAGGAGGAGGAAGAGGAGGAGGAGGGAGAGGAAGAAGAAGAAACAATCACAGTCACTCCCGCAGTATATCCACTAATGGATCTCGTTCACCTACATTCTCTTCCTAGAAGCCTTTCTTCTCCTTTACAATGATCTTTGCCACCAACACAGCCGCGAGGCTTTAAAATAAAACTCTGGAGGTGTGTGCTGTGCGGCTTCTGCCTAAGAAGCTGAATTCCATCATGGGAGGAAAAAATGTTATTGTCATAACGAAGCCAGGAATAAAAAAATGTGCAGGTTTAGCAGGACCTGTCTATATAAAGAAACGCTAACATTAGCAGAGCTGGAGCCTGGGTTTCTCCCACCCCTTTGCCTACAGAAAGAAATCTGTGATTCTCTCACTGTGCGCACACGGGTGTCGAGAAAATCCCATTCACAACAGGAATGTGATGGTGGCATGCACACTCCCATCTACTACGCTCTTGGGGACTGTCTGCACAGACAACACCGTCCGAGAGTGGCCACCCACATCAACGCGACCTTGGGCAATCTTGCCTTCATCTTATAGCTAACTGGATGACCTTCAAAAAAATTCAGGGCACAGTTTTCTTTTCCCAGATTCCACAAGACAGTGTTCCCGGGGGCGGGGGAAATCTGGGGCAGGGAGGGCCTGTCCAACAGGCTGTGTTATCAGGCTGCTTTACATCTTCATTGTAAAATGAAAACCCGTTGGTTTTCTTTTCAAAAAGGGGGGAGAGCGACAACAAAAGATCTTCTCTGATTAATGTTTCCGCCTTGACTTAACTTTGGTATCCAGGAAAGGCAGCACAGCGTGCTGGAGAAGGAGTCGCAGAATACAAAGGCAATTTCGATCAAGAACCTACAGAATAATCTGGACAAGGCACCATACACGTGATCCTATTTTCCTTTCAGCCAAGCCTGAACAACCCCCCTTTAGGAACGTCCAAAGGAATTAAAACACATTACAAGTCACTTGCCATTTCCAGGGCATTTCTAACGAATGTCAACAAAGCTAAAAGACTGAGATATTCTAGAACCTATATTAGGTGCCTGCAACACATAAAGGGGAATAAGAGTAATCACGAAAGCTTCCTTTGCTGAGTACTTACTATGCACTGGGAAACCATGCTAAGCACTTTTTGTGTGTATGATCTGATTTCACATGTAATC
Organism: Acinonyx jubatus; assembly: GCF_027475565.1. Lineage (NCBI taxonomy): Eukaryota > Metazoa > Chordata > Mammalia > Carnivora > Felidae > Acinonyx > Acinonyx jubatus. The sequence continues at coordinate 13,202,766 of NC_069393.1, read as the reverse complement.
CCATGGGGTGGCAACCCATTCACGGAGGAGAAAATGAAGGTTTAATAATGTCAAATATGGGGCAGAAATCACGTGGCCCAGAAGTGGAGGAGTTAGACCAGGGATTCACGTATCTCTCTCTGAGGTCTGATAGCCCACTCCTGGGCCATTGCCAGTCACGCCCCGAGGGAGGGCGCCTTCTCCTTCAGAAGGGTCAAAATCCCTTCATCTGTCTTCTGATAGCTCTGATCAAAACAGACAAGTCATATGTGTGGTTCATTCACCCCTCCACCCATCAACCAGATTTCAGCTCATTTTGAAATACACAAGAAGGCATCCTTCTGTTACGCAACACAGACCCTACGCCTTTGAGGTTCTTATTAGTAAGGCCTGGAAACGGCTGCTTTGATCAGATCCATCCACTGATCGGGTTAGTGGCTCTCTGAAACCAACGGGTGAGAGAGGAACCACACGACCCTGGCACAAAGTGGGACATCGCACGCAGCACTAGGATGTGACACAGACTCTTCCAACCCAGAGCCCCCGGCGTTTTCTACATTTGGTATATCACGTGGTTTGGTTCTGATCGTGTACGTGAATCCCGGTTCACCGATGAGAAATATGGAGGAGAACAGGAGGCGTTTAACATCTCCAAGTTATCAGAGGTAGAACGCCCCCTCCACTGCTACATACACTGATTTTTGCCTGAAATCTCTTCCTTCAGTGTTCCCTCCTCACCCGTGTTAGTGGATTTGAACCGTGGTGCCTTTAATGGCCTCGTAATTACATCAGTCTGTCTGGGGACAGGGTATGAAGAGCTGGTCGAGGCCACGTGAGTCTGACTGGGGAGTTCATGTCCTGGCTCCCACACCACCCCTGACCTCGGGTGGTCATTCCACATCCTGACCTCCTGCTTCTGCACCTCTGATCCTCCGGGGGTCACGTCGCGCAATGAACTTGGCACGGTGGCTGGCACAGAAGGGCTCACAAATGAGTTATAATGCTTATCATATGAGCCCTAGGCTTTATGACTTCCTGTCCTCAGTCCCATGGTGTTTACACTCCTTCATGTCATAATTATCTGTCTGCATCTTACCTTTTCAAGGGAAAGTAAGCTCATGTAAGGCAGGAGCTGTGCATTACAAATCTCTAATATCACCCGTCCAACTTCGTGGGTCCTTGTATTTCCTGGTACATCACTGAGGATTTCTGGAGGGGATGTGCATCAAGGTGAAAGGATGCGCGTGTGCACGCACACACACGAAATAACAACTTGAAACGGGCAATTTCAGACTGTCTCTGGGGTGCCTGAGTGGCTCAGTCAGTTAAGCATCTGACTCTTGATTTTGGCTCAGGTCGCTGTGGGGAAATAGGTTAAAGATTTCCTTATACTCACGTGGGTTTAAAAAGCTTAGGGCAGAAAGCTGCCACTACAGGACAAGGGCGCCCGAGGTGAGCTAGCGAGAAATTATAACGGGATCACGAGTAACTTGTATCACCTGCAGGAAGCTACTTTCCATCTGGTGCCAATATACTTTGATCACAAACTCCACCTGTCCCCCAGACCCTTTGCTTCTTACACAAGCAAGTTCATGATTACGGTCTGATTGTTCTCCCCACGTTCACCACGTGTTTCAGATCTCATCTTCTGCACATTCACCGCGTGTGTAAGATCTTGTGTGCTCAATAAATAGGGAGACGAAACCCCTGTTTGGGGCTCTTGTCTCCTCCCGGACATTCGCCTCTCTCACATTCAATTCTGCATCCGCCATCTTGCTGGACTCATAGTCCGCAACAGGACACGATCTCACAGCGCATGAGATCGAGCCCCACGTTGGGCTCTACGCTGACAGCACGAAGCCTGCTCTGGATTCTCTCTTCTCTCTCTGCCTCTCTCTCTCTCTCTCTCTCTCTCTCTCTCTCTCTCTGTTTCAAAATAAACAAACATTAAAGAAATAAAGAAAATATGAAAGTTTCTTATTTAGAATGAAAAAAAACCCCAGGATTTCCATGATTACAAATAACCTGGGCTTTGACAATTACGTCAGAGATGATAACAGAATGGTTCTAAACCCTTCACCTTGACAAGAGGCCAGTGGACATATATTTCACTCATGTTTCATTGCGTAGAAGAAACCCAGATCTGTAGTCTCCCACACAAGTATAAGCAACGCCCTTCTGGAAGTAGGAGGGGAAGCTAAGATGTGCTATGCCACTTTAGGCACATCTCTCCCCTGAGGGGAGAGAGTACACCACTTACCTCGGCCTTGGCAAAAGACAGAGATAATAACTGTGAAGCACCGGGCACCAGGCCTGGCCTATGGTAAAAGATTAATTATCATCATCTCACTATGGGGTCAAATTGCAGGCTGCCAAGTGAGATATTTTATACCCTTCTGGCTCAGGACTTCACCCGCTACCAGAGAGTAGATTTTCACTAGCCCCAAGCTGTACCAAAAATACAAGAATAAAGAGCTCAGAAACCCCTACACAAATCGAGGAAATTCAAATGTTGTGACAGCCCAGTTATACTGAGAGATGGATGGAGAGAGTACACTTCCCCCAGGTTTTCATGCTGATGGGATCTGTCAGAAGAAGCAGTGAGGATACCAGACCCCCGTCCGAATGAGAAATGAGGCCAAGGTGAGGTTCTCACTGGACTCGTGTGGGGCCTCATGACAGGTCAATACTACGGCTCAGGGGCAGACATATCACCTTCCAAGACGGACTGTCTGGTTCAAAGATAAAGCAGGAAGCATTACGTCTTCAGTAAATAAATATCATCGTGTGGGTTTCTAGTAGGCTTGCCTTACATTCTGAGGCAGGATCCACTCTCAATGAAGAGGAAAAGAGAATAACTTCTAAGGCACTTACCTGGAGGTACTGATGACGAACGTGTGCCTCACAAAGTAGTGACAAAATATTTTACCCTTTGAGAGTGAACTTTTCTGGTGGAAGGTTGTACATTGGATTTGTTGCACATCTTAAGATGTTCTTCCACCAAAGTGCTCTGAACAGAGACGAGAATGACTACACACGCTGGTTAGGGGTGTGTAGGGTGCATAGGAGGGTGTGTAGGAGGCGTGGGAACACAGTGAACTTGGTTCAACTTGGTTCATGGCTTGAAGTAGCCTTTGGTGTAAACTTTCTTTTTAAACATTTCTCATTCTCCTTTGGTATACTTGGTGCTTTTTAAAAGTTTATTTACTTTGAGAGTGAGAGAGAGAAAGCGAGTAAGCATGAGCAGTGGAGGAGCAGAGAGAGAGAGAGAGGGAGAGAGAGAGAATCCTAAGCAGGCTCTAGGCTGTCAGCACAGAGCATGAACCATGAGATCATAACCTGGGCTGAAACCAAGAATGGGACGCTTAACCGACGGAGCCACCTAGGCCCCCCTACTTGGTAAATTTTATTTTTATCTTTTTCACTGAGTTATTTATTTATTCATGCATGTATTTATTTATATGATATAATTTATTGTCAAATTGGTTTCCATACAACACCCAGTGCTCCTCCCAAAAAGTTTAAATTAAGATTTAGAATGGCTATCTCTCAAATCACTTGTTTTCTAGCAAAACTTTTTCGACTTTGATATTCCTGTAAGGTATGCCACATTTGGTCAATCTTTATATTTCCTGGTGCACTACTGAGAATCCCGGGAGAGAATGTCTACCCTGTTTGAGAAGTACAGTTTAGGTAAATATAAAGTATATTCTTAGTCTTTCCAAATGATCCCCCTTTAGACGAGAGACACAGGTAAACACGTTCAATGAGAAGTCCATAAAATGAGTCAGACACTTTGTTTGAAAATCGAGGAGAAACTAGTACATTTTCCTTGAAAATGGAATTATTTGTTTTTCTCCAAGGGGAGTATTACTTGGCTGGTCATCCAACCCCCATCTTATGATCAAGCCATTCATTCATAAGGTCCAGTTCATGAAAATATGCAGAATGGGGAAGTGAGATATTTGTGGTGCCCACTCCCCGTTGGGGAGAATGCCGCAGATATTCTGTACTACCACTGTTGCATAATGCCTCCCCTCTCTCGAGCTTCCCCACTGCTAAAAGGACCCTAATTTTATTCACCTATTCACTTTTCTTCAATATGATCCAAGCTAACATGTCCAGCCCAGTTCCTAGAGTAGATACTCATTAGTCTAAGATAATTAGCATGTTGACATTCCTCTGGCGACATTTATTGATCCAGGGGTGGGCACGTATTCTAAGTTGTCGTGCTGGTGGGGAAAAGTTGCTCTTTTTCTACCTCTTTCCCAAGCAGGGAAGCATGTGGCCTCGGTGGTCATTGGCATTCATCTTGTGGCCATGAGAATAACAAGATTTAGGAAGCTGTCAATACTGAGAGAGGCAGAGTAGAGAAGATGGAAGGAACCTGGGTCCTTGGAGATATCACTGACCTCCTGATGGTACTAAGACTTGAAGCCTACTCTATGTCTGGAAAACAAATTTTGTTCCCAAATAAGAAGGCTTGACTGAGGAGGTCTGTCGGCTACTTTCAGTCAAAGGTGTCCCCTTGTTTCACCGGAGAGAGATTACACAAGGTTCACAAAACCTGCGTTAAATTTAAGACAGCCCTCCACACACAGGAGAGAGAGGACAGACGTAGTGTGGTAGTATTCTACTTCGAGGCCCTATACAGATATTTCGTTATCATTGCAAAGTATTGTTGAAAACCAAACGTGATTTGCAGATGTCAAATCTAGGAAAGTATGTCCACGCAGAAAATATCAGCTTGATAAGCAGAAAAGTGATTGCCTGTCAGTATTATTTCTTCATAATAAGCAATGGCATTAGGCATAACATCTCTTAAATAGCGTTGCCTTTGATTTTGAGTACCCCAAAATATGTACACATAGCCCTTGAATGATTAATTATGGTGTCCGAAGTCACACAAAAGTTGTCTGATTTCACTTAGATTGCCGCATTCTCTCAAAATTTCACGTAAATGTATCCGCTAGCAGTCTAGACTCGTAATTTCTTTACTAAGAAGTGGGAGTAGCAGCAATTTCTTATAAATATCATTAGCATGCTGGAAGCATTAAAATAATTAAACACGTAACACGTATTTTGTTTCTAAAAGACGCAGCATAACACGTAACTACCAGACCACTAAAAAAATGAACAACGTAGGTTTATGTTGTTACTTTAAAGGGTATATTCTCATCTTTCTTTGTGAGCCCAATTCTTTGCTGATCTAAAATCTGAAATAAACTATCAGAGAACAGAACTCCACAACGATCACCACATAATGTCTTAGCATTCAGCCTCCCTTTGTCAGATTTAATTGAGACCAAACACAATGCATGTGTTAAAAGTGACAGCTATTGGAGGCATTACACTCAAAGCAAGAGAACAGTGACAAAACGATCAAATAGTAGTTTATAACACCCAAGTGGTCTTCCATAGAACAAGGGAAGTTAAATAGGGCAGGGAATTCAAAGCCTGACATTTTATCTCATACACTAATATAATCTGTACCCATGACAATGACCACAGGAAACATCGATATCTTTCTAGCTGAAATCGAGGGCAAGATCCATAACTCAACAGTTGACAGCCCATGATCTGATAGGCTTCCAAATCATCCTGGAGCATGGCTTCTGTCACACTGGACTGAAATTATTTACTTGCCTGTTGTTCTCATTGGTTTAAACCCCTAAGATAAGGAATGGTCTTCCATCTTTGTATCTAGGGTATGGAGTAAACTGCCTGGCACGAAGTACATGCTCAATAAACAAATTTTAAAAAAAAGAATAAAACTTAAGGACTGTACAGAGTCACTGAAGTTCTGACCAAGGGTAAGGCTATTTCTCTTCCTTGCCTGTTTTTATCCTGTTTGCTTTTCCCAAATGAGATCAACTCTGGCATTTTCACTCTGGCTTCCTAGAGCTCAGGCCCAACCACAAAGGTGATTATAGTGGGCTCAGTACTTCAAAAAGTCTATCAGAAGCTACATATTTACTGTCAATTAAGTATCCGTTGCTGACTATATATCCTGGGGCTTTGCTCTAGGCTAGGATTATATCATCTGAGCATAGGAACCCACAATCCATGCCGCTCAGAAGTCTTGATTACCACAGTTACCTGCAACTGATTCAAAGAAGAAATGGACGATTGGTCATCACCCAGAAAATGCAGTTTTGTAGGCAGTAATATTTCAAAACATGGGGTCCATGTAATAGAAGAACAGAGTCTGTGATGACAAAAATACTGGAAAGCACTGGATAATTCTTCAAGTCAACAAGGAGTTGACTGTGCAAAGAAACACTGTGCAAAAATAGGATAATTTCATATTCCTTTTATTTGAAACATCACATTCTCAGATTTCACATAATTTAAAGTTTTCCATCTTAGATCCAGTGCTCATGTCTCAGCTGTCTGATTATATCCTCCCAATAACTAACTACTAATTTTTATTGTTTTTTGGAGTCACCAAAAGGAACCCTTGGAGAGGCAGACTAATGAGCACACCTATTAGTGTGTACCAAAATTTTACAGTAAAAAAATAGTCTTGTTATTTGTGTATATACATCTACCAGCAAATTGAAGAAACCCCAGTGTTCTTATTTGCATGAATCTGGTAGACCAATTAGTATGAAATGCAATTTGCACTCATTCATCGGGGGCAAAGGGAGCATGAAATTACCTTGACTTGTTAATTCAGCGTTTATAGTAAATTGCTCATATTGAGTATTTTCCCCAGGGGTACTCCCTTGTCGTAGGAAGCCAATCTAAGCAGTGACATCATGAACTTTCTCTTCACATTCCATTTTATACTACATTTCAAAGATGGTAGGAAAAAAAAAAGAGCCTGGGGACTCAGTCAGTTGAATCGGATGATTCTTGATTTCGGCTCAGGTCACGATGTCAGGGTTCAAGGGATCCAGCCCCATGCCGGGTTCCATGTTGACAGCATGGAGCCTGCTGGGGATTCTCTCTCTGCCTCTGCCCCTCTCCCACTCACACTCTCGTTCTCTCTCTCGAAATAAACACATGCACTTAAAAAAAAAAAAAACCCTCCTCTTCCTAGTATGACATCATCACTAGAGTCATCCTGTAAATTACTGCTCACATGCTTTGACCCCCAGTGGCTATGCTAACACCACCACCTGTACAGGGCATTTGAAATTTGGGGAGATTTACATTGTGCATCAGTTTCCTAATGTTATAGCCTTAAGTGTGTCCAATGGGTGGGTAGAGATGGTCAGAGGAAAGAGCAATGAACTTCCAGCCAGACAAACGTATTGCCAGCATCCATAAATAGGCTTCTCCTAGTATCAAGAAACCTTTACCAGTTGATGCCCAATGAATTCCTAGGTATGACGGAAGGAATACTTAGCTACTTAGGAGAACACTTCACTGGTAATAGAAAGACTGGGTCTTCAGTTTGGCTCCATTGCACCTGGATGGCTTTGTTTATTTAACCAACAAATAATGGCTTTGTTTGGTCAAGGGCAATCGTACGCTGGGGTGCTAGGTAGGAGTAACATATGTTCCCTGCATACTCCACAGACTTTTGTGAAGTCATTCCATGTGAGAAATTCGGTGAAAATAACTCCCAGACTATCCATTTTCTAAAAACAGAAGATATCATTGCCCATTTTTAAGCAAATATACAGGTTTAAGATACCCACCAAACGGAGGGTTCTACATTACTGAAGATGCTTTTACACCAAATAATTATATAAAATAAAAATGATCCAAAAATACATCACCACGTTCTTCACAGATATTTTACTTAGGTTACTGACTTCGCATATGCATGGAGCAGGCAAAAGTTCGGAGAGCCTGCTGTGCTCAGAGCCCCATGCTAACAGAAACACCCATGTGCAGTACACATTACAGATGACAGGGCAGAGCGTCTGGGCCAACAGTAACCGATCTGTAGGGGACAACACCGTCCTCCAGCTCGGACTGGAGACACAGAGAATAAAGTGAGGTGAACGTGGGGACAGAAGACGGAAAGATACACCAGGAAGTGTACAGATCACAGGAGTAACGGACTTGCGGCAGAAAAGAATTCTAGCGCTGAAAGAGTAAGGGGGGTAACACGGAAGCCAGGGTTGCAGGGAATGGCAGGTGAATGTTGAATTAGCAAACCAGCTCAGACTCTCTGAAGGCCTGTTAGAGGGCAGTTTCTCTTTTCTCTGTGAAGTCCAGTTTAGTTTCGGTCCCCATAGTTCCCATCCAGTGTTATTGTCATTTTTATTTTCACATGAATTCTCAAGGACGTCCCCTCCCAACTTTTAATCAAAGGGCTTACTGCAACCCAAAGGAACCTAATGCAGATGAACACCCATACGATGAGCGAACACCTTATTCTATGTGACCTAAAGCTGTCTTGCTTCAGGACAAAAAGCAATAAGTCTACTTGCTTGTTTCCCCCTTTTCTCTTTTTTTTTTTTTTTTTGGTCATACAAGGCTATTTTGAGTTTCTGACTTTAATACCTGTTGTATTATTTGAGATTATCACTAGCCTACTGTACAATAAAAATAAAATCTATTTTTGGAGACAGCAGAGAACCAAAGTGAGTGGGATGAAAATTAGGTCTATGTATGACACAGTAAAATTTCAAGAGAGCAAAAAATCAAATCAAATGTGATGACTCAGACTTTGATACCAATTTAGGAGGCAGCCCAGGAACTTGGAGTTTGCAAACAAACAAGTTCCCGCTCCTTACGCTAATGTTTTATTTCACTTAAAGGGTCCTGTTCCTCCAAATTTTAAATCTCTTAGAAACTTTGGTCACATCTTGTCCTTTTCTGGGGTGTTTCTCTTTCTAAAGAGGAAAAAAAAATGAACTTTCTTAATCTCTGAAAATATTTCTCTGTAGGATTTTTCCTCATCCTAAAGTGAGAAACCCCTTGTAAAGTGGGTCGGACAAAACACTCCCTGCTGGGCACATCTATAACGACCTAGCCTGGTCCTGGTGCCTGTCCTACACATCATTGTTCCTAGTCCTTGTCTTACTCCGGGATGAGACACCATGCTGGGATTTAAGACTGAAACAGGAGGGGCCTCTAGACTTTCCCGCTAGGCTCCAACACCTGATACTCCACGTTCAGAACGTTCTTGTTCCTTTATGTCACTGGGCCCTGTTCCCTATTGAAAATCAAGTACCAGAAGGAGAAACTGACATGAAAACACTTGGGACTATAACACGGTATGAAAGGAGCCAGAGACACCCTTTGCCCTGGGACGTTTGAGCACAGGTGTCTAGGTCCTTGGCCATGACACTGCCTAGGGAAGAGGCACAGGCCGGGAGAATCCCAAGGTGTCAGGGAGCACCACGAGTGCCACATGGGGGTCGGAAGGAGTGCATATGGAAGCTAGGAAGCTTTAAGTCCTTCTCTGTTCTTCCTGTGTCACATGTAGGCTTTGCTCAGCCACCAGATGATAAAAAATCACTTTCTGGTGACTTTTATAATATTAAATCTCAAAAGGAGAATGTAGCTTCCTCTCTCTAGTATAATCCAATGAAGACAAACATTTAGGAATATTATTCGTTGAAATGCGTAGCTGTCTTTAAAAGAAAAGCAAAACAAGTGATAGCTATACTGTCTATAAAATTCTGTGAAATACATGTCTCCCTTACTTACCTTTTTTCTAAATTCCTTTGCTCCCTTAATTGACTCCAAGGCAATCTGAATACTAGCAGAGGTATGTGAAGCTATGCACTTTGATTGTAAAATACGGACGCTTTATGGAAATCAGTCTGGTTTTCCACCAAGTTCATGGAGCAGAGACTCTTTGGATGAATGGATATTTTGAATTAGCTCATAGCAAAAGGTTCTGAGATGATTTTTTTTTCTCAACAAGCTGCATGCAGGTCCATGTGAGATGTACAGTCAGTTACTAGGAACTGTGGTTTTCTACCTTCTTAATATGGACAACATGTCCCCCGTACCCCTACCCACCCCATCAGATTGTGTTATTCATTGCTTTTCAGGCATACGGTTTTAACGAGACTTCAGATCCTGTCCGTGGTTTTCTATTACTGTAATGGCATTAAATTTTTCTCAAAGAAAAATTCTTCAGCTATTTTCCAGGGCATCTCAATGCATAAAGTTAGGTGTTATCTGAAGTTAGGTAGCTTTAATGAAATGATGAAGCATGTATTGGTTTGGCTCAGAAGTGATTTGTTTTAGCAATTTCTTTTCTTAGTAGAGTATTATGCCTGGCTCATGACCTGAAAGAGACTTTGCAATTCAAATTCAAATGGCTTTGAATCCTTGCATATTCATGTATGTTTAACATGCATCATTATAGTACCAAGTACTTTGAGATGAAACAAACATTTGGAAATTTGTAGGCATACAAACTGTGAATAAAAATACAGTCTTACCATAGATTGAACTGAGCTGAGAAGCGAGAGTTTCAAAAGGTTCAATGATTAGAAATGAGTTGGACAAACTCAAAATCCTGCTCACCAGTTAAGTATACTAAATTCTGCGAACAACCTCTTAGAAACACGTAGGATAAGGGGGAACACGCTTCTGGTTACAAAACGAGTAAGTCACGGGGCAGAACGTATAGCACAGACAATAGAGTCAATAGTACTGTGACAGTTGTGGCGACGGCCAGCAACTACATTTATCGGGGGGATCGTTTCATATGCAGAAAAATAGCACATCGCTGTGATGTACACTTGAAACTAACATGGTGCCGTGTATCAACTATACTTCAATAAAAAACAAACCCTAACAAAACCACAAAACAATAAAGCACATGGTTGAGAGTTATAAACGTGTAAGTAAGAGCAGTTCAAGCTCTCTGCTCAGTAGAAAATGCCAGAAGGTTGACCATTTTCTTTTTTCGAACTTCTTGGTCTATAAAAATGCCTTTACCCTGAAATAACAAAATGAAGGCTAATGCTACCAAGTTGGGCAAAACACACTGGCCACGATATCCGAAAGCCCATAAATAATTGCCCTGAGCCTGATGCGCCTATAAAATGGTTATAAAGCTGGGCTCTACCAGCTAAGGCTTTTATTCCATTTGAAAGTAAATAGAGCAGTTCCACGCGCTGCTGATGAAGTGTGGATTGCTGCAACCTCTCCGGGAGATAAAAGCCTCAAAATGCGCCAACTTCTTGCTTCAGCAAGACTTCCAGGAAGGTATCCTTAGGGAATCATCACAGATGACCAGCGATTATGCACCAGAAATATCGCTCACATTTTTTTTTTTTAATTAGTAAAACACAGGGGAAAAATTGCAAAGGTTCAACAAGAAGACATTACTGAAAGCACAGTGCATTCATGACACGAGACTCTATAGAGCCTTTAGAAGGATCCAGAAGGATGTCTGACTACATGGGAAGATGCTGATTGTGTACTTTACATGAAAAAGTCATCTTATAAATCAGCATATGCTGTATGAACCCACGATATGGAAATGAGCACATACACGAATACGTATGTGAAAGAGAGACGGCGAGGGACAGAGAAAGAACAAAACTTGAGCGGATATACACCAAAAGGTTCACAGCAGCCATCCACAGGAGATCTTCATTTATTGTTCCTCCTGTTTTCCAAATTTGCTACAATGAATGTATAGTGCTTTTCGAATAAACACTCGAATTATTTTAAAAACACTAAAAAGTCAGAAAGAAAGGCTGGAGACTTGGAGGACATGCTGCAAATTGCATGATTTCTGAAATAAAGGTTTCTAGATGCACACTACGCTTTATTTCTCTTTCCTTTCTCTGAAACACAAGCATTTTTGCACTTTCTGACGAACCCCTCTGGAGGGCGATTGGAAAACACACAGCAATCCTGGTGCGGATTACTCGATGTTCCAAAACCAGGCATCGAAGTCACATTGGGCCGTTCATAGCAAGAACTTCAGGAACTCAGGTAGCTTTTGGTAAGTGAAGAAGAATGCCAAGTAAACTATATTTCTTACATATTTTCAAGTATTAAGGCTCTTAAAGGTTTTGTACGGAAAATAGAACTTAACGTTAAACTATGGCAAAATATAAAACTACTTATAAATTTTTTTAATGTTTATTTATTTTTCAGAGACAGAGCACGAGCAGGGGAGAGGCAGAGAGAGAGGGAGACATAGGATCTGAAGCAGGCTCCAGTCTCTGAGCTATCGGCACAGAGCCTGACGCAAGGCTCGAACTCACGAACCGTGAGATCATGACCTGAGCCGAAGTCGGGTGCTTAACCGACTGAGCCACCCAGGCACCCCAATTTAAGACTCCTTACAGAAACTCCCATCCCTTGATTTAGTGAACACTTAGATGTGCCAATGAAATAGATACAGGTACTTAGGGCTTTCAAAACATGGCCCATTATTAAGTCGGTTATTTCTCGAGGCCATCATATTTCATTTACAATTCTAAAAACCTATTTTCTAGGACCAACTTAGCACTGCTTTAGAGATCTTGTGTGGCCGGTCTGTGAAAATCATTTTACACACAAGGAGCAGGAACCAGATTCCGCACTCCATTAAATTTTTTCAACCTCGGGTCATATTTCTGACTGTACCTTCTAACGGAACCACAGCGGCACTAATCAGGTACCCCAAAGGTTCACACGGTTTGTCAGAAATGAGGAAACCGAGTGGCAGCTCATGATGATTCCCTTGGCGTTGGGGAGCCAAGAATCTGCTCTACCGAGTTGCCTTGAGCGGCAAAGCTACGTGGAAACATGTCATTACTCAAGGTCTACCGAGGCATTGCCAGGCGAGAAGCTGGGCACCGGCTCAGGGCTCCGGATCCGTGTATTTAGAGAAAGGCTACTTCTTGACTAGCTGGGTGGCTTGACTCCACTTCCTCCCTCCTTTGAGACACCGGCTCAGTGTGCAGAACCCGCGGCCTAGAAACCCTAGGTTTTATCCAAGCTTAATCATTTGTTTTACCCAAGTCCTGGCAGCTGATAGCCAGACTATCTATCTTTCCGGCCTCATCCTCACCACTACCTTGCTTCCTGCCACCCAAGTGCCCATTCTAAGTTTCTTTGCCCTATGATGTCGAAACTAAACTGTAACTCCTTCTTTTTTTAAGTTTATTTATTTTGAGAGAAAGAGAGAGAGGTGGGGAGGGTCAGGGAGAGAGAGAGACGGGGAGAGCGAGAATCTCAAGCAGGCTCTGTGCAGAGCCTGATGTGTGGCTCGAACCCACAAACCATGAGATCGTGATCTGAACCAAAACCAAGAGTCGGATGCTCAACCGACGGAGCCACCCAGGCGTCCCAACAGTATCTCTTTCTCGGGGTGGCAAACAAGCCAGTCCTCTGGGTCGGGTGTGACCGTGATGCCAGCAGGTGAGGGCTTCGTGGAGACACAGGTCATGAGCAATTAGCACTGTGTGCCACGGGCGGGGAGAGAGATGTGTCAGCCTGTCCTCTTTGTCCCCCTGCAAACAGCCAGGCTCTGCTTCTGCACCAGCATTTAAACAATTCGAAAACAAATTTATTTCAATTCCATTGCAACTGCTCTCTTGATGGGTCTTTGGTATTCCAACCATATTCCTTCCCGCTCGTTCTTTCAAGTAGAACTTGGCTACATTATGGATCAAATATAGGAAAATCCAGCCACCATTTATAACATTATTTCTGTAGGAAAATGCATTTGAAATCCTGAGTAATTGACTTACCCAAATGAATTCCTGGAACCAACTCCACTCGTAAGCTAACGTAATAACTATGGGGAAAAGGAAGCAGGTCTGAGGAGTAAGTCGCCCCGGGAAAGCTGGGTGCGACGTGCTGGGGAGAAAAACCCCGACTGGCTGGAGATACGACTGGGAGGGACCGGGGAAGGAGCAAGGGTGTAAGAGCATTACAAGCCCATCTTTCCTACTTCTATTTCTTTTCCTCCTCTCTCTTCCCACTTTCTCTTCCTTGCCTCCTCCCTAATTTCTCTTCCCGTTTTCTCCTCTCTCTTTCCTTCTGCTGCCATCCCTTGCTTTCATCTAGTGCTTCTCCCGTTGTTTATCTTTTACAGGTGCCTCTGCATCCCTAGCAGCCCTTCCCCCACAACCCCACCTCGTTCTCCATCCGAGACACATTCCAAGCACATCACCCGCCGCCAGCTGCAGAGAAAGACGAGCAAAGCAGAACATCACGACGGCTGATGTCAAGCGCTGCGGGGGGTCAGCTGTGTCACTGGACACCAAAGACACGGAAAAGGCCATCTCTCCTGGAAAGAGCAGAACTGTATCTTTGCTCTACCACGAATCGCAGAGGTTGGGCTTTGCCCACATTTTGCATTTACACAGGCCTTTCCCGCTCCTCCCTTCATTTCCTCCAAACCGTTTATTAGCTTACCACCCTGAGCTCCGATTGTAACCTATCTGCTGGGTCTTCCATTCAGTGACATGTAAGGCCATACCCTATGGCATCTCTCATGAAAGCACCAGGGACCGGGGCGCCTGGGTGGCTCAGTCGGTTGAACGTCTGACGTTGGCTCAGGGCGTGATCTCACAGTTGGTGGTTCGAGCCCCGTGTCGGGCTCTGTGCTGACGGCTTGGAGACTGGAGCCTGCTTCGAATTCTGTGTCTTCCTCTCTCTCTGTCTCTCTGTCTCTGTCTCTGTCTCTCTCTCTCTCTCTCTCAATTAAACATTAAAATTTTTTTAAAAATTTAAAAAAAAAAGAAAGAAAAAGAAAGAAAGGAAGTACCCTGGACCAAAGGGAAATTTTTCAGAAGATACTTACAACTACCAATAGCAACCCTTCAATTCATGTCAAACTTGGGACCCTGCGAACAGTATACAGAGTAATCTAATTCCAATCACTTACCTGAAAATTGTATAACGATTGTTTTCGCTATGAAATTTTTCCAAATTCATCGTTGTCAAGGTTCCTATTTCTATCACCACGATTTAGTAAAATGTATCTTAGGTATCAGAAGAGAAAAAACATTTTCACGCTTAGAATATTCCAAATTTTGTAAAATCTTGTTTCACTAAGTTTTTCATTGATGACTGTTTTCAGTATTTTTTTTTCTTTTTGGCAAATGACATTTGTTAGACAGCAGAGTTGGTCAGATTTTATGTGATATGCTGATAGAGATTTAGTTTATAACAAGGACTCAAGAGATAAGTCAATGAAGTCAAATATTTCTAACAAGAGGTGAACGATTGATGTTTTATTATTATTATTATTTTATTTTGAGAGAGAGAGAGAGCACAAGAGAGGAAGGAACGAAACAGAGAGAGACAGACAGACAGACAGACAATCCCAAGCAGGCTTTGCAATGTCACTGCAGAGTCCGCTATGGGGCTCGAACTCATGCACCATGAGATCATGACCTGAGCCAAACCAAGAGTCGGGCACAGCCGACTGAGCCACCCAGGCACCCGTGATTTATGTTTTAATAGATGACAGAAGTGTTACTTTAACAGACGTGTGTACTGTGCATTTATGAAGTGCACTGTGCTACTGTAGAAATAAAAAGTACTGATTTCCACTATATGACAGTGTTATGAATTTTCATTTCTTGGTTATTCCTCGGAAAAGCAGAGAACAATTGAAAAAGTGCTCCTGCTTCTCTGCGTTGGGCAGGTTTGCACACTTTGTGGGGCTCCTTTGGCCGGAGAGGATCATGAGAAGTACTCTGGACCAGAGCCACTCAAAGTGAAGTTCACAGCTGTCAACACCAATGCCAACCAAGAATTTATTAGAGATGCAGGTTCTTGGATTCACCCCAGGCCTTCTGAATCAGAAACAATGCCTGTGGGGCCAGAAATATGTACAGGAGAGCCTTGGTTTGCAAGCATAATTCCTTCTGGAAACATGCTTGTAATCCAAAGCACTCTATATCAAAGTGAATTTCAAGAACCATTGGCTCAGGTGGGATCATGTGACACAGGGACGGCAGGTATTACTTGTACTGTGGGACATCGCTTGTTTATTAGGGGAAAATTAATTACAAACGTTTGCCTGTTGCTCGTCTGCCGGAACACTTTCGGAACAAATTCCATGCAAGCCAAGGTTTTGCTGTATTGGAATTCTGACGCTCTGAAGCCCACCAAAGTTCGGGAACTGCTCTGTTCTCTCCGACCTCCCCTTCGGGTGAAAGGCCCCTTTTGTGAGGCCCCTTCTAAATTCCACATGCTCTCCCAGTTCAAATTTATAATCCCAGATCACGTGGATTCTTCTGTTGCTCTGCAGAGACTCTGGGGATAATCTACCATTCCACAATGTCTTTGAAGGAAAATAAGCTATATAGGTGAAATACCTCGTATTTATTAGGGGAAGGTTTTAAAAAAAATATGTTCATTTTATTCCTATTAATGGCAACAGAACTGATTTAGTGATTGAAGAAAAGAACAGTTAAAAATAACTTTTTGATAGAGAGGGCTGTTTGGAATTTCCCCAGGGTGACTGGTTAAAAATGTTGAGGGAAGTATTTTAATACAGATATCTAAGAATCATAAAAACTTGGACAGCTTGAATAAATAGCAAAATATTTTTGGTAAGTAATATTTTAGAAGCATTTAAAAATTTCAGCTTTATTTTTAGATTCCCAGGGCTGGGAAAATTTCCTTTTATGTAACGTAGCAAAAATAAGGGAGCAGAAAAACAGAAAGATGGCCAATACAATAACAAGTCCACTGGCTACAAAGCATAGGTGAACTAAGATATAACAGATCCAAACTGAGGTTTTAAAATTTGTGGTTGGGGGGGGCGGGATTAAGAAAACGACCAGGGAATAACTTTTTGCTGACCCCAAGCATGTATGTATACGCTTATGAGTTTCTCCCTTAACAGGAAAGGCAAATGCGTGGACGGCATGCGTTTGTGAAGTCACCGCTCACCCTTCCACACCCCAGTTCCCCATTCCTTGCTCGGATTAGGGTCACTTAGCCACCAGGCTCCCGTCTGAGGGGCTTTCGTTCCGGTCCCTCTGACTTTTCTGCAAAAGCCCAAACTGCACCTCATTTCCTCCTTTACCCTCTCCTGGTCAACACAGAAGACGTCAGGAATGGGTGGGAGTCCGAGGAAGACTTCACCAGATGAAAGGTGGTCCTGGGAAACTGGTGAGTCACCTTGGGGATGGGGACCCAGAAGCCTGGAAAAGAGGCGAGGCAAGAGAAGAACACTGAGGCTGCTACAGCACCGTGGCCGGCAGAGCCTCTGGGAGGGGGCGTGTGTTCTATTTCAGGCTTCAGAAATTACTAATCCATAACTCCCTCCCTCCCTTCCTTCCTTCCTCCCTCCCTCTTCCTTCTTTCCTTCCTCCGTCCCTCTTCCTTCCTTCTTCCCTCCCTCCCTCCCTCCTTCTTCCCTTTCTCCTTCCTTCCTTCCTTCTTCCTCCCTCCCTCTTCCTTCCTTCTTCCCTCCCTCCCTCCTTTCTTCCTCCATCTCTCCCTCCTTCCTCCATCTCTCCCTCCTTCCTATCTCCTTCCTTCCTTCCTTCCTCCCTCCCTCCCTCTTCCTTTCTTCTTCCCTCCCTCCCTCCCTTCCTTCTTCCCTCCCTCTTCCTTTCTTCTTCCCTCCCTTCCTTCCTTCTTCCCTCCCTCCCTCCCTTCCTTCCTTCTTCCCTCCCTCCCTCCTTTCTTCCTCTGTCTCTCTCTCCTTCCTCCATCTCTCCCTCCCTCCTTCCTTCCTTCCTTCCTCCCTCCCTCCCTCCCTCTTCCTTTCTTCTTCCCTCCCTCCCTCCCTCCCTTCCTTCTTCCCTCCCTCTTCCTTTCTTCTTCCCTCCCTTCCTTCCTTCTTCCCTCCCTCCCTCCCTTCCTTCCTTCTTCCCTCCCTCCCTCCTTTCTTCCTCTGTCTCTCTCTCCTTCCTCCATCTCTCCCTCCTTCCTTCCTCCCTCCCTCCCTCTTCCTTTCTTCTTCCCTCCCTCCCTCCCTCCCTCCCTTCCTTCTTCCCTCCCTCTTCCTTTCTTCTTCCCTCCCTTCCTTCCTTCTTCCCTCCCTCCCTCCTTCCTTCCTCCCTCCCTCCCTCTTCCTTTCTTCTTCCCTCCCTCCCTCCCTCCCTCCCTTCCTTCTTCCCTCCCTCTTCCTTTCTTCTTCCCTCCCTTCCTTCCTTCTTCCCTCCCTCCCTCCTTTCTTCCTCCGTCTCTCCCTCCTTCCTCCATCTCTCCCTCCTTCCTATCTCCTTCCTTCCTTCCTTCCTCCCTCCCTCCCTCTTCCTTTCTTCTTCCCTCCCTCCCTCCCTTCCTTCCTCCCTCCCTCCTTCCTCCCTATCTCTTTCCTCCCTCCTTTCCTTGCATCATTCACAGTTGATACACATTTATTGTCTGCTATATCCCAGATCCAGTGTCTTCCCCCAGATGTCTTCTACTCCAGAGGGAGGAGAAAATTAATTCCAGACAACTGTGGGAGCACGTCACTTAGAGAGGCATCTTACTCAGGCTGGGGGAGAAGGAACATATCCCAAAGGAAGTGACGTTTTAGTTGCGATCTGAAGGGTGGGAGAAGGGGCCACCCCGGGTAAGATGATGAGGGTTGAGTGTGTGTGTGTGTGTGTGTGTGTGTGTGTGTGTGTGTGAGGTGGGGCAGTGAGGGGTGTGCTACAGGCTGAAGGACCAGCCCGGGAGGAGGAGCAGAGGCGACAAAGGAGATGTGAAGGGTCAGATGAAAGTGTGACTTTAGGGGCACCTGGGTGGCTCAGTCGCTTAAGCCTCAGCCTCTCAATCTTGGCTCAGGTCATGGTCTCACAGTTCATGAGTTTGAGCCCCGCGTCGGGCTCTGTGTTGACAGTGCAAAGCCTGCTTGGGAGTCTGTCTGTCTCTCTCTCTCTCTCTCTCTCTCTCTCTGCCCCTCCCCCTCTCTCAAAATAAATAAACATTTTTTTTAAGTGCGACTTGATCTCAAGGACACCCTGACGCCATTACGACTTTTTAAGTCGCCAGTGGGGAGAGCGGCGACACAACCGTTTGTGAAAATACAACGCTGCTGCAGTTAAATAGAGATGCTGGACACTGAGGCCAGACCGGAAGCTCAGAGACTGGTCTGCAGGCTGTTAGGATGATGCAGACGCAGAATAAGGTGAGCGAATAAGGTGAGAATAAGGTGAGCGAAAAGGCCTGGGGTGGGGGAAAGGCTCCCGCTTCCCGGCCGCCACCTGGGCCATCCGAACGGTCTCCAAACCCTCTCGGTGGGAGCCCGTCCGGTGATGTGCTTGAAGAGTCAGAAGCCGCCCACGCTTCAGCACTCTCCTACTTTGAGAAACCCAGCAAAAGGCCCAGAATGCTTTTATACAGACGTTTTGGGGGAACAGCAGAAGGCCGGGGCGCTCGCGATTAGCGGTCTGGACAGCGAGCAGGTGCCAAGCCGTTTTCCCTCCAGACGTGACGCAGGTTCGAATCTCAGGTCCACCGTTCCCGTGCTGGGTGACCGCAGGCACTCAGCCTCTCCGGACCTCTGTCTCTTCACCCAAAACTGGAGGTAACACTACCACCCCGGTCCCCTGCAGAGCTGTACTATGAAGAGTACCGCGCACGTTCATGATGCGCTTGGAACAGGGCCTGGCACGTAGCAGCCACTCGACCTTAACGCTCCCGCCTGGCCTCTCGGAAATTAAGAAAACCGATACTCGGAGGCTGCGTTTTACGTCCCAAGTCAGACAGCGAGCTGACCGAGCTGGGATCGGACCCCACGCACCTTCTTTCCAAAGCTCAGGCCACTTCTGAGCGCGGGCTTCAGCCCCGGATGGACTTGTACCAGCAGCGTCAAGAAGGAGCTTGGAAACAGTGGCTGAAAACGTGGTATCTGCAGGTAAGACCGGGGGGTCCATCACCGTGTGGCTCTGGGAAAGATACATAACCTGTCCGGGCCTCAGTATCCTCATCTGTAAGATGGGACGGTATCCGTCCTTCCCCAAGCAGAAGGAAAGGAGGTCACACAGGATGAAGTTCAGAGAGCCCTGCAGCCAGTTAGTCCTGAATAAACATAAACTGGGCCTGACCCCCAGCGGGCTGCTGGGTCACTTGGAGCCCAGGCGTGTTGGCAAAGGCCACCAGGAGGACACTCCTTGGCTCCTTCCAGATCGTGACTGTGCCAGTGATGGCGGCCAGTGAGAGCACGTACGGCCCGGGACCCCCCGATTCAGTGGCAGAAACGACAGGTGGGTGGAAGCCAGAGACCCAGTCCCTCTCGCCCTCCATGTGAGGCGTGGGATTCGCCGGCAAGAACCGGCTGTGGTTCGTCTTCTTCTCCTTGTACCCCAGTTAACCCTTACGGCTCGTGTACCCTCAGCCGGATGGATCCTTCCTCTGATCAAAACTGCCCATCCCGCAGCTCTTAGCTTGACCTAAATGTTGGCCTTGGAAATACATTCACACAGCGAAACGAATGTTCCAAAAAGCTGATCTTTTTCACCTTCTTTAGTATGACACACTTTTGGGGAGGCGGGGGAGGGGGGTGGGTTGGAAACTTGAACGGATCATGATCAAGGTCCTGGGCCAGGCACTACAGGGTCATTTTCCTCCCTGAACTGGTGAACACCTCTGCGTGAACTTTCTGTCACGGGCGTCCTGCAAATTCACATAATGTTGCCCGTGTTGCGTTGTCATTTTACCCTCTGGAAAAAAAATACATATTTTTTCAAAGAATTCCAATATTGGCCTGGAGAAGAGAGCCAAGCCGTTTCAAAAATTCTGCAAAAGCATGCCAGCCCTATTTCCATCCATATGTGTTAACTCCGTTTTAATGGGCCCAATGGGTAGCCGTCCATTTTGAGGAGGTGAGTCTTTTGTTAATGTTTCGTGTCACAAAGTGTTTACCGCAGGAATATTTATTTGAGGGCATGATTGCATTGGTTAGAGAATCTTGTTCAGAGGAGGTGTTCAGTAAATATTTGTTGGTGATTATAATCACAGTTTATGACAACTGTGACCTTTCCACAGTTCCTCTTTGGCATTATATTTCGAAAGAACCCATTAAGCCACACTGACAGTCTAAAGGCATACTGAAACCAGCCAGTTCAAGAAACAGTTCTTAATTATCTACTTGAATAAAACCATATTTTATTATGGTTTTGGACATCATGTTTTACTTTTCTTTAACCTGACAACTTAAAAACATTTTTTTGTTTGTTGATTTATTTTTGAGAGAGAGCGAGCATGAGCGGGGTGGGGGGGCAGAGGGAGAGGGAGACACAGAATCCGAAGTAGGCTCCAGGCTCTGAGCTGTCAGCACGGAGCCTGACGTGGGGCTCGAACCCATGGACCGAGAGATCATGACCTGAGCCGAAGTTGGACACTTAACTGACTCAGCCACCCAGGCACCCCTCCTTAACCTGACAACTTAATCACACGATGTTCCTTTTCTGGAGCTAGGTTACATTTCTGTAGGTCTCATTTAGATCCTGAATATTTCACAAGACTCTTGTGGAATATCCGTTCTTATTTTGTTAAGTTTCTTATATAGTGTTTCAGGGTAGAGAATACTATTTTCATGAGCAACACGATGAGTAAGAAGTCAACACACCTGCTTGCCAGAAAACAAGAAAGCCTTCCAAGGGAATACAATTACGAATTTTTTTTTTACCATTTCATAACTTCCATGCACTAATTCTAACTTTTTGAAAGATGGCAAAATTTTTTTAATTTATAAAGAAAACTTCAGATTTATTATTTATTACTGTGATTCAATAACTTAAATCCTTTATGCATAAGTGAGAAAACACTGGGTAGATTATTGTTTAAACCTCCATGGAAGTCAGTGAGTAGAAGCTTGTGTTTATGATAAAGAAAGCTTTATGTTGAAAGTAATTTTTATTTTCACGCTAACTAATCTCTACTTGCCCATATATCAAGAAATAAAATTACCTTTTTCTTTCTTGCTTGCTTTCTTGCTTTCTATTTTTGAAGACAAAGCTAGCAAACTTCAAATGTATCTTGCAGGCTCTCTGGAGCAATTACTCGGATATTTCTTTCCCATTAATTTGATAATTTGCAGGGTATTAATAAAGACAATTTACTTCAGAACTGATGTAGTCATGTCCCAGAAACCTATTTACTGCCATGTTTCATAATCTTCAGAAATGTGTGTCTGGAGAAATTTGGGGAGTCATGGGAATGCCAGACCTCATAACCAGACCCATGTTGATAACCTGAGAACTCAGTTAACGAGTATGTGCCGTCACTCAAAAAATATGCAGCAGACTTGAAAGCTGAAATGAGGCCAGCAGTCGCAGTTAAACTTTTCACCAGTCTTCCCAAGTAACTTAAGGTAAGACTAGTAAGATAAATTGAGAATTCACAGACCATTACATTTCAGAGAAGAGCGTGAGTCCTTTAATAGACCCAAGTAATCATACGTCCATACAGCTATCTCAGGTCACGTGTTCTTAGGTAATCCCAGAAACTGGGGTGCGGGGAGGCAAATGTCTCGTGCAAGGTGGCCAACTCCTGACATGTGACACAAGAGGAGACCGACCAGCAGCTTCCACATGTCCCTGGGGACCTCATCAAAACCCACAGGTCCCTGCACACTGTATCACCTCCCCTTCTCCTCTAAAACCTAAAGAAGAGATCATTCTTTTTAAAGGACTCTTGACCTCTTGTCAAATGCAGAAGTTGATGCAATTGTCATTATTGTGTATTTATAATTAATTACCAAAAAAACCCCACTAGTATTCATGGACCTTCTACTAGGCATCTGGCACTATGGAAATGCATTGCATGCAGCTAATCGTGCAACCCTCACCGCAACCTGTGGCTGTTTATTCCCATTTTACAGATGAGAAGACCAGAACGGCTTGCTCTAGATTACTCACCAAGCTGGTGATTATTGGAATTTGACCCTAGATGACCCAATTCTTGCAGCCTGTACCATTAACTGATAGTCACTTAAGTAAGTTTAGTGTTGATGATTAGGAAGCAAAAACAGCTTCTTGCCTTGATTTTAATAATCTATAAGTTTTTCTACAATTACAATAATCTAGACATTTTCTACAAGAGAGAAAAAGGTAACTGTACCTTGGACATAAACATGTCACATCATAATAGTATTTTATTTGGTAACAGAAGGCTCACCAAGGACCTTCCGCAGGGGCGTATTTAGGGAAGTACAATGTGCACGTGCTTTCTTACATTAAAACGTACCTGTCGTGAGGCGTTATTGCCTAAATAACTCTGTGCCATCTGGTTTAATGTTTCAAAGCCAAGGATTTGGTGCTGGACAGGCCTGAGTTTGAATCCTACCTCTGTCAATTAGTATCTGTATAACAACGAGACAGGTTTTGCGTTTGTTTCTTGTTAAGTTCACTGAGTATCCGTTTCCTTCCATATGTAAGTAATATAAAAACAGTGTCCACGAGGGGTGCCTGGGTGGCTCAGTCGGTTAAGCACCTGACTTTGGCTCTGGTCGTGATCTCGTAGTTTGTGGGTTCAAGCCCCACGTCCAGCTCTGTGCTGACAGCTTGGAGCCCGGAGCTGCTTCGGATTCTGTGTGTTCCTCTCTCTCTCTGCCCCTCCCCTGCTTGCATGCTTTGTCTCAAAACTCAATAAACATTAAAACAACTTAAAAAAATAGTGTTCTCTGCTTGGGGGTTTCTTGAAGGTTAAATGAGATAATGTATTTGAAGTACTTGTGTCAGTGCCTCAGTACATACTAACTGCTCAATAAATGCTTGTACGTGTATTTTTTTAAAGAACGCTAAACCATAATAATACCCTGCTGTTAGGAATTGCATAAGGAAAAGGCAACTTGAGTAGACATGAGGGTTTGGAAAGACAAAGAAAGGTGTCCAGGATGAACACGCTGCCCGATGTGGTCCAGGATTCAAGCTAATACTACCGCGTGTAATGTGTGTTTGAGAAGTAAAATACTAGTTGACCTTAGCTTTCAAGTAGTTCATTTAAATAAGCGTTTTTTTCTTCTTTCTGTAAACCCTCTGAAGATGTAGTTTTTAAAATATCATATGCCAGGGGCACCTGCGTGGCTCAGTTGGTGGAGCATCTGACTCTTGATTTCTGCTCAGGTCATGATCCCAGGGTTGTGAGATCGAGCCCCATGTCAGGCTCTGCACTGAGAGCATGGACCCTGTTTTGGATTCTCTCTCCCTCTCTCTCTGCCCCTCCCCACTTGCCTGTGTGCTCTCTCTCTCTCTCTCAAAAATTTATAAAAACTGTTCTATTCCATTTATTTAGATGCTATACATGTGTGTGTATACACATGGCTTAGCACACGACCCGGCCCATGGGTAGCCCTCAGAAAATGTTACAACGCATGTCCCTGAGAGCAGCATCAGTTGACTCTTTTGGTCTTACTGTCACCTTGTTCTGCCTGTATTTTCTTTGCTGTCCTGAGGCGCTAAAATGAGAGCCACACAATGGCCTAGGGAAGTAAATCCTTGGCCCCGAGAAGACTGTAGAATCAATTTCAAGGGCAGAGAGTATTGTTTTATTGTTCACAATTGAGAGACCTGACTCATGTCACACTGCAGAAAGCAGCTCTTTCCAGATTTACACAAGGGTAACAAAAAGAGTGAGTGACCGCCCTGAGTTGAGCTGACTCTCTCGGGGTGAGAGATGTGGGTTTTTTTAACACTGACTCCAAAGCTTCTTTCAGTGACACAGAAAAGCACAGCTGTCAGTGGCCTCAAGACTGACAAGCAAAGCCGAGATTCTCTTTTTCCGGCTCAGTTCATCTACAGAGAAAGAAGTGCGTGATGCGGGCAGGAGGGACGGGAAGGAAGGTGGGGACACCGTCCATTATGGCGGCCACACAGAACTACTGGGTCCCTACCACAAGGCAGGGCAGGGGAGATGTGCTCTAAGTACAGAATACACACCTGATTGCAAAGCCGGGCTATGAAAACAGAATTCAGGGACGCCTACGTGGCTCAGTCGGTTAAGCATCCGACTTTGGCTCAGGTCACCGTCTCACGGTTCACGAGTTCCAGCCCCACGTCAGGCTCTGTGCTGACAGCTCGGAACCTGGAGCCTGCTTTGGATTCTGTGTCTCCATCTCTCTGCCCCTCCCTGGTTCACTTGCTCTCTCTCTCTCTCGCTCTCTCTCTCTCTCTCTCTCTCAAAAATGATTAAACATCTTAAAAAGTTAAAAAAAAAAACCGAATTTAATATGATGGGAGTTTTCCTAACACCCCCCCCACACACTGTGGTCAACTAGCCTTTACGCAGCACATTTTTAATTATAATGTGATTGGTTTCCCCAGAGGCCAAAGACACAAGTCATTTTGTCACCCTCTGGACGGCAATACGGATAGCACTTCCGACGTGTGAGGCAGCGTGCAAGGCATGTTTCACCCGCCATCTCGCCCCACACAAAAGTCACACCATCAATTCCATTTCACACGAGAGCTAACTGAGTTTAGAGGATTTAACTAACTAGTTTAAGATTAGACAGTTGAAGCCGGATTACGTAAAGAGGTCCGTTTGACTTCAAAGACCACACTAAAACCAACTGATCTCCATGCTCTCCCAATGAATCCTTTGTCAAGAAGAACCGAGTTATACCATATGCACAAAAAAGTAAATGAAATGGTTTTAAAATCCCTCTAATCCTCTGTGGAGTAAAAGGATATCATCTTCCAGATAAAAAGTTATTCTGAAGCATCTGACTTCTATCCGCTTCGCAGAAAATGTAGGCAAGGTGGAGTGTTTTCTTCTGTTACTCAAAAGAACAAAAACAGAAACAAAAAACACACAAAAAACCCCACAAAAAACCTTAGGTCAAACTATCCCTATGGGCAATTAAAATCCCATTATACTCGACTTACTGTTAAACCAGTAACTGAGCCTGTTAGAAGGAAAGATCAACTCCCAAGTGTTTAAGGACGGAAAGGTGAGTTACAAAATACATTCTGCCTTTTATTTTCTTTCTGAAGCTACTTACATCTGTTTGCTAGAAGACCAACTTTCCTTTTTCGGCTGGGGAAAGTGTGCAAAGCCATGGTTATTTGATTACTGGTTCCATTTTATGAGTGGGTAGTGGTTAGGGGGACAGTCACCACAGTTTAGTAGGCACACGCCCGAGAGATAAAGCCTACACTTCTACTCGAACTGCGCCCTCAGCTCAAAGCTTGTAAAAGACGGACAAGTGAAGAATCCCCCTTCCGTTTACACTTTGCTGTGCCTAAAACAGTGGCATGAAATCGATCATAGCCCACGGAACCGGAGAGAAGGAAAAATAACAGCAACGCTACAAATCCTACGATGGCACGAAGCAGGAGAAACTGTTAACTAGGTCAAAGAATTATGTACTTGGTTCCTTTCTTCTGGGGATGTATAAATAGTTCAAAAATGTCATTTCATTTGTCTACATACTCTCTCCCCAGGGGGATGGAGCCCGGTAGTGATTTCCATTCAGTAAAGGGATAAAGTGGAAACAGAAATAAGTACATTAACTCGGCCCAAGCCATTTAATTAGTTTGCAATAGCTGTTCAAACTCTCAAAATCTCCTTCCAGGGAGCAGGTGGGAAACCGAGGGGAGGCTGGGCGATCCAGAATGCTACCAAGGAAGAGAAGTCAGGATTTACAAGAATTTGGTAGAAACCAGTTTTAGGACGGTGTACTTTAAGAAAATTGTCACAAGTTTGCACGGCGGCTGCTTAGAAAAGAAAAGGCCAAGACCATATTTTAGCTGGCCAGCCGTTGTACCTGGAGTGCTATTACAGCAATTACTTAACTGCCGTGGAAAATATCTTGACTTAGACAAAATGAAAGCAACTCAGCAATGTAGGACTTCTGTCAATAAAGCAAGCAGAAGACAGTTAAGCTCCGATTCTAAGCAATTTGTTGGGATGGCCTCTAATTTAAAATATGCTACCTCAAGCAGAGAGGAAGACCATTTTACAAAAGATTCAAGCAGTGTGGCTTATTTAAACCGAATATACTCAAGCTTTCCCCTCCTCCGAAGAATTTTACAAAGGAGGAAAGCTTTCAATGAAAGTGATGTCTAACTCCTCTCTTTGGGTGCCCTTGACTCTCCTCCCCTGGAATTTTTCCCGGTGCCCCCCTTGCATTCAGGTGCTCAACTTTGAACCTTCCACAGGACTCTCGCCCTCCTTTCTGTCTCTCGCGTCTCTCCATAGGATTGATGGCCTTTACCATGTATTCATTTTAACTCCTGGCTGTTCTTACATAATCTTAAAAACCCATCTTTATCGTAAAAGTTGTGATAGGATACAGGCCAGCATCAACCAACAACCCGATCCTATGCGGAGTGTCTTACACGTACCATCTCATGGAATCCTTCCGATGACCGACCGAGGCAGGCACGTGCATTGTCCCCACCTTACCTCTCACCTAGAAAAAGTGAGACTTGATGTCAATCCTTATGGCGCCCTGTCTTTGCAAGGCTAGGCTGGAGAAGGATTGACTTCCGGGCTAAGGACCATATATTTCCATATCTTTACGGATCCAACACGTATCTACTGAACGCCTGCCATGCCCCGGTCTCTGAACGAGAGGCTGAGGATATATAAGTAAGCACTGCATAATTCCTGTCCCCGGAGTGTTCCCAGTCGAATGGAGAACACAGCCAGGCAAACACGCAACTGCAAATGCTGTGTCAAATAATCCGCAATACAGAGCATGTGTGAGGTGCCGCAGCAGAGCGGGAGGGGATCGGTTATCAAACAGAAGGACTTACGGAAGATGTTTGGGCTGGCCGGTGGGATGATTGGGCAGGAAGAAAGGGAACATGGCAACCGCAAAGAAAGGCCCACGACAGGAAAGAGCCTATTCATTAGAGGGGCTGGATCAGGCGTGCAAGGGGGACAGAGGGATCAGGTCGTGAAGACGCCGGCATTACCTGGCCAGAGAATCCTACTTTCTCTTCCAGGAAATAAGGAGACATTGATGGAAAGTTACGCCACAGGGAGCCACTGACAAGAAGCAGGGCGCGTAGAGAGGCAACGTTCAGAACGAGAGCCAGGTTTTCCTGGACTTCTCTCGCTGTGAGCAAGCCATCAGTCACCCCCCCGCCCGATCCTTGAAGTCTCCCCCCGTCCCCCAACCCCGGCTTCCTCATCACCCTGGCGCCCCATCTATTCTCCTACTTCTGAATATGAGTTACTGTTCTCTCTTTCAACTACTTTCACTTGTCACCAGCTTATTCTGCTTAGGATTTGTTATGCTTGTCCAATGTCATTCGCACGTATCGAGGGCCAAGGTTGTCTGTGTGTGTGGCCGGAGAAGCGAAATGAACAAGGAGGAACAGGACGTAGACCCTGCCCTTCTGATAATAC
Organism: Acinonyx jubatus; assembly: GCF_027475565.1. Taxonomy (NCBI): domain Eukaryota; kingdom Metazoa; phylum Chordata; class Mammalia; order Carnivora; family Felidae; genus Acinonyx; species Acinonyx jubatus. The sequence continues at coordinate 13,174,656 of NC_069393.1, read as the reverse complement.
TGTTGGGTCACTCTTGTATTTTCAAGTCAGGTGTTGGTGAGTCGCTTACATTTTTCTCTCTTGAATAGTAAGTTATTTTATGCCCATGGGACTCTCCATTAACTTCTAAAACATCTGTAGCATGCCAGTCATGTTAGGAGAAGGAACTCTTATAAAAATCACACACACACGCACACACACACTCAGTAGCTGGGCGTAGAGTTGATGCTAAAAAAAAAAAAAAGTTAATTGAATGTGAATCTGAAGTCTGGTTTTCTGGCAAATTTCAACCTCACTGATACTGACAGAGCCGAAAGTCGTGGGGAGAAATTATCTTCTCCAGGCAAAGAGGCCTTTCCACACCCAATAAATTACATCCCCCAGGCAGACACCTACCAGCTGACCCTGGCCACCGAAAGCCCTGGTTCCTTCCACCTGGGGCTGCAGATTGCGCGTGGGAACGTTTCTCGGCTGTCAGATAAAGCAGGAGTACATTGAATGTACCCAGCTCAGGAGACGTTTGACTACCCACTCATTTTTATACAATTTCCCAAGAATAAAAAAAAAAAAAAAAAAACAGCCATGTCATGAGTTGCTGACTGCCGCTTCGAGTTTTCGGTAAAAGGCCTCTAGAAGGAATTTTGAGAAGTATTCGTATTTGACACAGGAGTGTCTGGAATTCTAAGGCATCAGTCATGACCCCAGCATCACGATTCATTTTTGTCCAACTTTGTCTTTGGAGAGGACAAAACATCCCATACATGATCTAACAAATCTTTACTCTTAAAGTAATAAAACCACATCTCTTGGTCAGCTTTAAGAACATAAACACACTTTCCATTTGATTCATCCGTTTTTTCTCCAGTATTATTCTCAGACATAAGCTCTCAGACTCTCTGCATATACTTAACCTAAAGAGCCATTTAAATAAGGTTCCTAAGGATATTCTGGTTTGGATTTTAAAATGAGGCAAACTTCAAAGCCCATTGAAAACACAGACAAGCTACGTATCAGCTCCCCACTCCTCTGTCAGGCAGATGGTACCTGTTCCGTGGATGCTCCTGGCTAGTACTGCCTTTGATTTTTTCCTAGTTGGTGCCATCTACTCCTGATATGGAAGGCAAACCCAATTACAGCAGATTTGGGGGGAAAGACCAAATTAAGTGTGATATGAACCGGCCACAAAACCATGAAGATATAGACTGGATGACGACAAACAGGACCTACTCATCTCTCCAGATAATTTTATCACTGTTGCCTCTTGACTGAAATGCTCACGTTCACCAAATTGTATACCTCTCTTTCAAATCTCTATGCTTAACTATTCCAACACTTAATTCCTTTAATATCACATATTCATTTTTTTAGTGAGACTTCAATACTGAGAACAAACTGAGGGTTGATGGGGGTGGGGGAAAGGGGAGAGTGGGTGATGGAAAAAAAATATCACATATTCATGCAAAACTCTGAGGACGCTGGAAATAACATTGAAATTTACTTGCAGCTGAAAATCATCTCTGCCATTTACTGGTTGGGTGGTCTTGGGCAAGTTACTTAAACCATCCAAGCTGTACTTTCAAACTACAGGGTTGCTGTCAGGATTAAATTAGACAAACAGTGCCCAGCCCAAGTTCAAAATATAGGAAGAACTCAATAAACGGGCCCTCCTACCGATCATGTGCCAAGTCAGCAATCAAGCCCACCGTCCCGCAAAGACACTATGGTCACATGTTCTCTTTCTTCTTAAAGTCTCTTTCCTTTGAAATGAACTTGTTCAAAGTACAGTTGATTTTATCAGAACAAAAAATGGCACTTGCGACATTTGCTTATTTTCCTTATGTATATATCCAGTGTAATCAATTACCTCTCGCGTGAACCGTTATAAAACTCATGCATTTGCAGTGCCAAAGTCAAGGACATTAAATTTTATAGTGCACTACGGTCATGAACCCACTGGCAGACGGGCAATGGCCATTTATTGTAATGTCTCTCATTAAGAATTCTAAAGAAATAATTCGCCCATTTTCTTCCATTTAAAAAGGTTCTTTTCTTTGCACGATATTTTGAAAGAACGTGTCAGAATGTTAAGGGACGAACACTCATTTCTGCTACTTCATTTGAAGGGTGGTACACAGAGTATCATTTCAAACGGTTCTCTACTATAATGTAGTTTGAAACCATATTCCACGCAAGTTAATATGTGCCTGTTCGATTTTTCAAGTAATCACAGTTATTGTAGAAAAACAGCCTGAGTAGAAACCAGTTCAAGGTCACAGATGTGAGAACGATAGGGATGCATAGTCTGAATTGTAGAAGGTGACGACGGCTTCAGCTGCTCTCACGCGGATACCTTAAATGCCATCCCTGAGCCAGCGTAAGGTTTATGAACATCCTACGAAGACCACAAATTCAATCCCCACAAGAAATGCCGGTGGGCAGCTTGGAAATAAAATCTTACCTTTTGCTTCTGTGGAATGCTGCCTCTTTTTATGCTGATTGTTTGTATTCCTCCCCCCACCCCCAGTTGCCAGCAGGCGACCAAGCTCTTCAAGCAACGTACTGTCAACCTGGAAACCAAGGGAAGGACGTTTCGCTGCAATTCAGACGTCTTACAAGAGTTGGTCTGATGTCTATCTAATCACCCGCATAACTGTTACTGTACAGCTTGGTAATTAGGTGAGAATGAGAAGTGTTCGTGTAAAGGAGCACAAGGCAATTCTTCCCAGTATGGACATATCTTGTACGGCCTCACAGTTTACAAACTGTGTTCACATGCCGTATCTCATTTCATTAATTTCTGCCTTTCTTTTTTTTTAACCTGGACAACTCCAGCATTTCAAGGGACAGCTGGAGGAAAAGCAGAGAGAGTGCGGCCAGAGGAAAGGGGGAGTCTGAGACCCTCAGTGTGTCTAAGGGAAGCGGTGTGGTTTCATACACCCTGAAGGAGGGGCTGCGAGGGGCACAGGCCTGGGTAATGTCCCGGCTCTCCTGTGCCGTGGCCCCGTGACCTTGCATAACATTCTGAAATCTTCTGAGTCAGGGCGTTTCCTATCTGTTAAAACAGGGTGACAGACAAGGTGCCATAGGTCAAGGACATCATCCGTGTGGCCGTGTTCCTTACCCGACTGTTACAAAACTGAATATATGCGATCAGCCCACATTCTACCTCAGTCAGGGTCAAGAATCATTTGCTTCCTTTACTTTCCATCTCAATCCTTAGCCTACAGGAAAAAGAACACTCTCTTCGCCTACTGAAGGTCCAAGGAACTTGTTCTGGCTAAAGCTGGTTCGTGTCCCTGACAAATCGGACACAAACGAGAAGTCTAACGTCTTTCTTGTCTTTCTCGGCCCTCCCCCTCTGAAGTGAGCTTTCTCCGGGAGAATGAGTTGGAACAGGCTCTGAACAAGGAGGGAGAGAGGGGGAAGAGAGAGACGGAGGGGTGTCAGAAAGTCACTCATGAGGAAGGGCACCAGATGTACTGAGACCAGAATCCAGGGGCACCCGGCTGGCTCAGCCAGTGGAGGGTGTAACTCTTGATCTCAGGTTTGTGAGTTCAAGCCCCTCATTGGGTGTAGAGATTACTTCAAAATAAAATCTTTAAAAAAAAAAAGAAAAGAAGAGAAGAGAAGAGAAGAGAAGAGAAGAGAAGAGAAAAGAAAAGAAAAGAAAAGAAAAGAAAAGAAAAGAAAAGAAAAGAAAAAAGAAAAGAAAAAAAGAGAAACCAGAATCCAGTAAACTGTCCTCTCTTGTAGGGCCAACCTGACACACAGACTGAGGTCACGGTTCCTTCTCCCAAACATTACTGAAGTTCAGACTTTGCCTAAGACTCCACCAACTAGCATTTAATCTATAACATCAGTTATGTGGAAGAATGTTCTAGGACTCAAACGCAATCCTACGCACACCCCCCTCACAATCACTAATCACGCAAACACACCCCACACCCTGTAGTTGTGGGAACTACGCCTGCCACAAAATGTGTCTCTGTATCAGTATGGGGTAACAATATCAGCCCGTGTCGCAAGATTATGACAAACTGCGCTGAAACATGGTAATTACCAACTGCTGAAGGGATATGGCTAGATATTGCCCATAAATTAAAACTTCACCATATGGCTTTCCGATTAGTTGCTTACTGAAAAAACATGGAAACATGTCCCATCAAAGGATATGTTTTTAGAGCGGAAACAAAATTGTGCGCTCCGTTATTTGGGGTCTGGCAGCAGTCTACCGGGGAAGGCTAATCCATCAGCTGGAAATCTGTAAATAGATTAAGCTACGTATTTAAGCAGGCACACGCACACGGCCTTCACCCCTTTGCTCGTTTATGCTTCCATATCCCTACGCAGTTGAGGGGCCCCAAACCAGCTGTTTCTCTCGTTCTTCCTCCTGCACCCCTGCCTCTTTGGCATGAAATTTTGTACCTCACCTCAAAGGGCACATTACTCAGATCGGCAATCTCCATCGAGTGATCATTTCTGCCCACCAGGACTTCCGGGCCATCCCGACGGTGAGCGCCTGCCTGTCGACTCAGGCTGTCAGTGGCTCGGTCTTCCCACGTAGCCACAGTCCTGCCAGAACCACGGACTCCAGCACTGTTGTAAAATCACGTTCCCTGAGAGTTCTGTGGCTTTCATTTCCCAGCAACCTCCTTTGCCACAGATGCCGGGGAAATGACCATTTTCCAAGAGAGGTAAGGGAACAGCGACGGTTACACTCTCGATACAGAAAGGTGGGCCCCCTCACGCTGCAGAGCCCTGGAGGCCACCGGGGGAGAAGGCCACCGGGCACACTGCTCCAGAGCACAATTTTCCAGGGAACCCCTGTTTCTGGTGGGCTCCGAGGGTTTGGGCTGCGGGCGGAGGCTTCCGTCCTCATGAAGAACAAGGGTGGGGGGGGGGGGTACAAATGGCGTGATACACAGACAAAACCGACGGGTCGGGTGAACACAAATGTTGCAATGCTAATGATTTCTGAAAACCCACGATGAAGCAGCCACTCACTGTGACTGGTGGACATCTGCGGGACAGGTCCTGAACCCCAAACTCCCACCCCCCCCCCAAAGCGGGCCAGTGAATACCTCCTCGCCTCTTACACACAAATGTCAAGCAACTGCCAATGTTCCCCCCAGATGCCGTCCGACCCACTGCGCATCAGAGCAGGAAATGCTGTGTTCCAAGCGGTGCCTGGAGAAACGCAGCCGAGAGGAGTTTGCGGAAGGTGGGGGTGGAAAAGATACTTGGGTCGGTTCCCAGACGATCGTCTCTCGGCCCGAGGCCCACCCTCTGCCCTCCTTTGGCGCCACAAGCCGCATCTGCCCTCGCTGCCCTCACCTCCTCCTTGGGGGGGGAGCAGGGAGGCAGAAGGAGCGAGAAACAGAGGGTCCCTCCGGCCCGCAGGCCCTTTCAGACGGCACCGGCCCAATCACACCGCCTCGCTCTGACCCGCAGTGGTCGCCTCCTTTGCCAGCTTCTCCCCCCTCTCCAGAAGCAGCCCCATCGCACCCCCTGCAGGAGCAGCAGCTGGCAGTGCCCCCAGCCCAGGGACCTCGGATACGCCAAGGGGCCTGAGACACCGCGTCCCCCAGAGGCTGAGCCCCACGCCCCCCAGAGCTCTCCATGCCCCCCCTCCCCTTCAATGTACTCGGCTCCTTGCAGTAAGTAAGTAGCTCAGCCTGAATCCATTCTTCCCTTCCCAGCCCTCCCCGTGCCTGCTCCAACGATTCCTGTATCAAATCACCTCTGCTGAAAGAACTTGAGCTATCTGGGTTTCTTTTATTGTTTTTTTTTAATGGTTTTTAATGTTTATTTCTTACTGAGAAAGAAAGAGAGAGAGAGAAAGAAAGCATGAGTGGGGAGGGGCAAAGAGAGAGAGAGAGAGAGAGAGACATAGAATCCGAAGCAGGTTCCAGGCTCCGAGCTGTCAGCACAGAGACGCGGGGCTCGAACCCATGAACTGAGAGATCATGACCTGAGCCAAAGTCCGACGCTTAACTGACTGAGCCCCCCAAGCGCCCCGGCGATCTGGTTTTCTGACACTGATACCGTACTGACCACAGAGAGACTTGTTAGGAGCTAGTGCAGGAGCACGGGTACGAACGAATAGGCCCCCGAGCAGAGGAGAGTGAGGTGGAAGACAAGAAAGTATTCACATCAGCGTTACGGAGCACCCGGCCCCTGTGCGTTGCATGAAATACGGACTCAATCATCGAGGCACTCCTGTGAGGTACGCGGCAGCACTGATGTCACTGAACATAGGACACCGATGCACAGAGACGTTAAGAACCCCGCACAACATCCCCGAGTGAAGCACTTTGGTGGGAAGCTCCCACCCAGTCTCCCGCCACAGTGACCCCCCAAAACCACAGGCAATCTATAGAAAGTGATGCCACAAAACTAAAAAGGGGGGGGGAAGGTAACGATAGGGGAGAAAGAAATTCATTTCGACGAGGGGAATGCAGAAAAGCTCTATGGAGAAGTCAGCACATAAATATTTAATATACCCTAGGCGCTTGAATCCCCAGCTGTTAATTGTTTCCACTTTCTTATTTGTATTTTGAATGACTTTTCTTTGATTTACAAGGGAAATTAACTAAAAGGTGCAGATAGCAGATATAATCCACATTTGTATTTACCGAATGCTCGCATTTTGACAGCTGGGAACCTAGTGTAACAACATAAGACAAAACAGACTTTCTTTCTCACTGACTCTCTTCTTTCCTCGGGGCTGCGTTAATGCTATTCGTACACAGAAAAATTAAAGTTCTTAAAAATTAGGTGGAGTACCTCAAAGAACAGCACGACTTTATAAAAGGCAAATACAGATCGTATAGAATACGCTTCAGTCTCTGGCGGTTGATGCCCATAGGTCTCGACGTATTTAAATAACCAGAAAGTAGACCTAGCAGGTCAAACCCGCTGTATCCCCATGTTATCCTTATTATTAGCAAGTATCACATCATTATTGGGACCGCAGGTTTGTTGCTATTTGCCCAGTTTCAGAATCCTGGAGAAACAGGCTGCTTCCCGCTATCACTTCGGGAAAGTAAAAGGCAGCCCAGGGCAGCAAAGGCAGCAGAGCCCTGGACTGGGGGGGAGGGGGGAGAGGAGGGGGAAGGGGACAAAGGGGAAGGCGGGGCAGAAGTCTCCATGCCCCGACAGGTCCCTGTGACCTTTCTAAATTGGAATCTCTTCATCTGGAAAAATGGAAGCACCGTCAACTTCCTCGGAGGACTTTAGATCACACGGCATTTGGCAATGTTTATGCAAAATGCTCTGTAAGCTTCTCTCATACTTTTTGCTGCTGGTGTCTCTAATGGCATCGGTGGGTCATGAATCCCACCTCCCAAGAGTAGAAAGATGAGGCTAATCCTTCTTTACCAGACTTTATATGTGGAGAGGAAAAGCATGAACTTCTCTCCTAGACTGATGCATTCACAAACACAGACTTTGGAAATATACTAAAGGGTAGGGGACAGCCTATCAGCAACCCTCAAAAAAATAAAAACCAAAAAGGCTTTCAGAGCAGGTATGTCCATTTACGCGGCTCCAACACTCACACGACGTCTCCAAAAGCTTGCAAGTCCTGTACGGGGCAACACCCAAGACCTTACTGGGCAAAAGCCGGGCTTCATGTGGGGAGTCAGGGAGAGGAAAAAGACTGGAGTTTCAAAGATGATTTGCCAGCCCAAATTTCTCACTTGTGTTCTAAGACTATGCGACTTGCCACCATGCCCTGATGAGAGTTTTTAAAATGCCAAAATACCAGCAAACTATAAAACCTGGGGACAAAGGGCACACTCTCTCTGCAGTATACCCCTTGAGCATCTCCAGAGTAGGGCAGTGGAACCATGTATCCACCCACATAGACGGAACCTGGTTTCCATCCAGGCTCCGTCACTAAGTTACTGTGTGCCAGCCACCAAACCATCCTTGCCCTGATGTTGTCAACAGCAAAATAAGGATCACCGTGTCTACTTTCCAGAGCTGTTGACAGAATTTGATTGCCATAAGGGACCCAGAATGTTAGTGCAGTTCTGACTGCCTCTACTCGGGACGGCTCCAAGAAGCGATGGCCTGTGTAGCACCCACAGTTGCAGAAAGACTTCAGAGAACCAGCCAGAAACCAAACACATCCAACCTCCTGTTCCTCTGCAGCATCTGACGGTTACTCTGGCTCCTAAAACCCTGCATATCAGGGACGTGATATTAATTCCCAGTATCTGTCCTTAGCAAATACAATTCTCTCAGACGGGGGCACCTGAGTGGCTCAGTTGGTTAAGCGTCCGACTTTGGCTCAGGTCACGATCTCACGATCTATGAGTTCGAGCCCCACGTCGGGCTCTGGGCTGACAGCTCAGAACCTGGAGCCTGGCTTCGGATTCTGGGTCTCCCTCTGTCTGCCCCTCTGCTGCTTGCACTCTGTGTCTCGCATTGTCTCAAAAACAAATAAACATTTAAAAAAAAGCTAAAATTTTCTCAGAAAGAAATGATACTTTTTATCCAGAAAAGCATGAAACAATGCAAAATGCTACAGCTCACACAGAGACACAATAGTTACCATTAGCTCCCCCAAGGACTGGAGCAGAGAAAAAGGAGGTCCTATTTCGGTGTGTGCCCGGATGTGAGGAAGCCGCTGAAGTCAACGTGGCCTTCCGAGCGCGCGCAGAACATTCTTTCGTGGTGCTCTCGAGGCTGAGTGGAAGGCTTCCACCAGTGACTGGTCTAGAAAGTTTTGTTTTGTTTTTTTAATTTTAGCTTTTTTTCCGGCAAAAATAAAGTAAAATAATAAAATTAGTAGATTTACCCACCTATGAAGGGGTCTTCTGTAAATTAGCCCCTGAACTAACGTGGTCATTGGCTGGCCATTCTCAATAGCTCCTGGGTTCAGGAAGCAACATGAGGAAAGTCAGTAAGCAAGAGTATGAAATGCTATCTGCAGCGTGAGAGCAATCCTGAAAATGTAAGAGGCGGGATAGGGATACCTTCATGGGATACCTTCATGGGATACCTTCATGGGATACCTTCATGGGATACCCCACGAAGTTAACGTTTTCTTTCTAAAATGAAATCCTTGGGAGGTAAAAGTCGCTTTTTTTAAAAAAAATTTTAATGTTTTTATTTTTATTTTTGAGAGAGACAGAGCACAAGCAGGGGAGGGGAAGAGGGAGACACAGAATCCGAAGCAGGCTCCAGGCTCCGAGCCATCAGCACAGAGCCCGATGCGGGGCTCAAACTCGCTAATCGGGAGGTCACGACCTGAGCTGAGGTCAGAGGCTTAACCGACTGAGCCACCCACATGCCCCAGGCACTTTGTGCTTTGAAAGTCCACTGTGGGCAGATGTAGGGCTGTCATCTGCTGGGTGTCTCCCTCCTTGGAAGGGCTGCGTCTTCAGGCACGAATGCACCCAATGAATGCAAGCTCCATCATGGGTCTTCCTGAGGCTTCCATTCTTAGAGAAGATCTGGAAAATGGGAGCTGCCCAACTGCCCACTGAGCAATTGATCAAAGCTGCTGAACTCGCACATGACTAGGCCTTCCATTCTCTCTCAGCACACGGAGAGCTGCCATTGGCTAGCCCTGAGCCCTGGCTCCACCCCTCTATCACTTACAAACAACGTGACCTAGGCAGTGACCCCCGTATCATACCGTGTTTCAAGTGTCTCCATCATATAAAGTGTGATCCTTGATGTATCTGTGAAGCAGACGTTGCTCTCCAGTTTAATTATCACCTCAGTCAGGAACATATTTTTTATCTTGTAGACATTTCTATTCCCTGCCATGTTTTCAACAACTTGATTGCTGAATATTATTTCACTATATAATATTTGTTATGTAAGGGTTTCCTATTACTCTGGATTCATTTTTTCTAACATTCCCCCTGCCCCCATAATTGCACGGATTTATTTTTATTGGTGTCTTTCCTTTAACATCCCCCACCCCGACCCCCAAGAAACTTCTGACATGGCCCACTGAAACTCAGTTGCCATTTTGGATGGTTTCAGATGTTTTGGATTTAGTTTTTACTTTAAAATTGACAAATAGTTGGTGATATCTTGACTAGAAATTAAATTACTAATAATGTTTCATTGGATGCTTCCATTAGAAAAATGCAAGAACAGGAACAGAATTTTTAAATCTGAAACTACAGTATTATCCAGAAAGTAAAAATGTATGTATGCACTCAATATTTCTACTGAAAAGGAAATAGAGTCTGTCATGCCCAGGAAGCTGAGAATTAGCATACCAGTCACAGCCTTATGGGCTAAGTGCAACCATTTTTACTCATTGAGTTAAAGGAATAAGAGAGGCTGATCATTTTTCCAACAAGCAGAGACCTGGGGCATTTCTCTGAAATAAGGCATAGTTTTTGGCAGAGATTGCCGACAGACCACCCAGGAGGGCTACCTTACAGTGAAGAGTCCCCACCACGTTATGAGTCTTGTTGGCCGTTGATCCCTGCGGAGACTGGTGGTAGACTAACTCTCGCACAATCTTGATGTTTACGTGAAATGGGGGTGCCACGCGGACTATCTTAGGTCATTCCTATTTGAAGGAAGTTTAAAACTACATTGCAGAGATTCCTAAAATTTAGAAGCGCGGGAGAGGGGAGGATCAGAGAAGAGACATCTTTCCAAACTGCTACCAATGGACAGGAAACTGCCTTTTGCTAACGCCTTACCTTTCTGTGCCTTATGGAACTGCTCTCTTTCTGGTATGTTCTTGACTCCCCCATATCTGCCAACACAGCAGTCCCAATCAGGTGTCAGCACCCAGTCTGAAGGGCATCCATTTCCGGAGGCTTACTTGATTACCAATTTCCCTTGTTGGAATTAATTTCTCCATCGTGGAAAGGTGCAAAATACTTGTTTTGTGAGCAGCTCCACACAGGCACAGGCTGAGTGACCTCAGGTGAAATGCTGACTCTCTCTAGCTTTCCGTTCCCCTATTTTTAAGAGGAGGCTGGTAAAAGCGCGGACTTAATGGACTTATTATGGACATTAAATGGGGTCATCTTTATGAAAGATGCTCACCTAGCAGCTGCAGTGTGGAAGGGAGTCTGCCCAGGGTGGGTGGTATAGGAACATTTCATAAGCCAACAGTAGAGGCACATGTCTGATGTTACACATTGCTGTCTTTATCCTCTCTTCTGGCCTGGGAGCTTTTTCCAGATAAAGACAATGTCTCCAAATCTGCATATGTAGCCAACTATACCTACTTCTTTCTCTCTCTTCTTTTCTTTCTTTTTTTTTTGTTAGTAGCAGATAGAAATGTCTGCATAAAGAAATGCTCTCTGGGTTTCACTAGGAATTAATCATCAACAAATAAATATTTGCCTCAGCTAACCAAAAGGGAGAGATTCTCCCTAAATATGATTTTCTTTTCATATTTTCCGACGCAGTTAATTCCTAGACCTCGAATATGTCATCAGTGCCTGGTACACACGGAGTGGGCACTTAATAAATGTGTCAAGTGAATAAAATATAGCGAGTAAACAGACCTCTGTCTCAAAATACTAAGACGGCTTTAATATTTTGCCTGAAATGAGGCTCCGTTCCTGCAGTATCACATCTACTGCAAATGCTTATCAAGCAGATGTTACTTAAAATTTAAATAAAGTCGTTATACATCTTTGGAAGGCTGGCACATGTCTACCAAGAGGCCCTAATGTAATCAGTTTACCGGTTAATCAACAGGTGCCACTTTGGCCCCTACGAATGACGCTCAGCCACATGTTAGTGGCAGAATGTATTTCAAAAGGGGCTTAAGACACAGGCTCAGGAGATGGACAGACGGAATGGGGTGGTGACACTGTGGTTCCAAACCGTGTGGTCAACATGATGGGGAGGTGGCTTGTGAGAGGTCAGAGCCCAGAGGCCTGGACTCACTGGCGGATAGCTCAGAAGCGGCTGGCAGGTGGGAGGGGTATGCGCAGATGACGTGTGAGAAGAGACAGCAAGCGCCCCACAGATCCCACCGCCTCACCTCTCTCGGCACCTTGCACACACTCATTATGCGGAAATGAACCCTGGCAAGACGAGCGTCCATGGACGTCAAACCTGCAATGCCCCGTGTGGTGGGGGGGAGAGGGGGAGATCTCTGGGGACAGGAGTGGTTAGAACAGGGCTTCTTATGGAAAAATAGCCCCCACCCTAACCACCCCCCCCCCCAGCTGTCTGTCTGCAGACTGCCTACTGACCTGCCTCATGCTGGCCTCGGCCCTCTACCTCGCTCACCTGCCCGCACTGTGACCTATCCCCCATCCTCCGGTCCTTTCCAGCTGGGCCAGCATGAATTTCTGCTGCTCCGTTTGACTTAAATCATTCCTTTCCAGATAAAACACAAACGAATTCACCGTGTGTTTCCAAGTGGCTCACCCCAACGGTAAGTTTTCAACCCTGATTTTCCTTAGAGGGTTTTGTGCATTTCTGCCCCCCTAGCCCACACTCAGAAATGATTAGCTAAGTCACATTAAACAGATCCAAAAGAAGGCGCCTTTCTTTCAGACTTTCCCTCTAATTCCCCAAACATTTCCTTTTACCACCATCTCCCCGGAGCCCAGCCAGAAACTTGGCCTCCTTTGACTCATAAACATACCACGTTATTAAAAACACCCTCGAGCCGAAAAATTAAGGAAGGGTCAGGGAAATGAACTCAACACGGGGCTTATGCAGAGAGCACAGTGATTTCTTTGACTCAGGGAAGGAAATGAATGCTGATGATTTGGGATGGCCAGTTTCTTTCACAGGTCTGTTGCTGGGCTCTATCGAATATGAGTGTCTCCCGTCAGGTGTCCTAATCTCTCTCCATTTTGTTGTCACTGAAACATGAGAGCTAGCCACAATAACAAGGGAGGTCAACATTCCACAGAAAGATATGGCACCTTCAGCCGGTATTAAGAGGAGAATAAAATTAGAATCTTTAGCAGCCCCAAGGTTTTTACGGGAAAAGACAGGCACAGACACTATTTTCAGGCTGCTGCTAATTGAGCCTTATTTGGACTGGAACCTTCTGAAAGGAGTCAACACATCAGGACTGGGTATGCTAACAGGGAAGAGATGGTTTCTGGATATAATTTTGGGGAGAGCAGCCCCGCTCCCTGCCTCCCAGATAACACAGAGCTTCAGTGTCTAATTGGATCACGGAACAAAAAGAACTTTGTTTTGAAAAACAAGGCACCTTTGCTGCAGTCCGCAGAAACTGCTCTCCGTGGAGACCTATGTTTAACTGCGGTTTTTAACTCCAGCTTTCTAAAATTTGCATCTGTTGCAAGAGACAACCACAGCCAAAAGAGAGTGAAAATCACCAGCAAGGGTATGACTTCTGCTAAGGGAAACAAGAAGGGCGTATGGTATTCAAAAAACACTCGGCAGCTTGGCAAGACATTCTTTATCAAGACAGAAAGAGAGCACATCATTAACCATGGGAATCTAATGACATTCATCAGGAGATAGGTCTCAGACTTTCACACATCTCAGGTGTCTGATGCCATTATGATATCCTATTACCCCACAGGAAGCAGCCACGAAGAAATAACTCCCAAGAATTAGGGGTTACGACGCAGAAATTGAAGAAAAGGCAGGCTACTGATTGGGCGAACAGCTAAGCCCACTCAGCAACACAAAATTCAGATTTACATCTTGGCAAAAAAATCACTTGCCACAGACCCATGCTCCTTCATGGTCATCTTCAAACAAACACAATCGTGACATGCAATTCATGGGGACAAGATGGCGGTCCCCACCTAAGAAGTCAATGGTGCTGTAGTTCCATCAACGTTTGAAGAAAAGCAACTTCCTTTGAAGACTTGACACGCTTTCTACCCCCTTGCCTATGACTCCAGACAGCAGGTGTAGGTGGTGAAAATGCTAGGTTGAGCAGAACGATAGTACCTCAAGAGGAATGAATAGTACCAGGAAATGTATGACTCAACGTATCCTCATTTTCTTGAAGATTTTTTGTACATTTGCATGGAGGTGTTCCACAAAAATTCATTCTTGACTTTAATTGTATCTTCAGTGTAAGAGTCCTTTATTGAGTTCCTATTATTGCAAAGCATTACACCGCTCCATTCAGGAGGAACAAAAGAAGCATACAATGTCCTTTGAGAGGCCAGAAACACCCCCAGTGCAGAGAACAATACACATCAAAGAAAAACTGGGATTTAGAACCAAGCTAGGGCCACAGACATACGTTACAGTCTAACTGTGAAGCGACCTCAAAGTTTCTGCTTTGAAGAATGGGCAAGGACAGGTGCTGGTCAAATTCTCAGGCAATACATTCAGCAAAGGCACAGAGATATATATGTGCCTGGGGCTGGAGGGGGTCATGAGAGAGACCATCTTATTGGAGCAAAGGGTTCATTTAAAGGCAGAAGTAGGGGCGCCTGGGCGGCTCCGTCGGTTGAGCATCCGACTTCAGCTCAGGTCACGATCTTGCGGTCCGTGAGTTCGAGCCCCGCATCAGGCTCTGGGCTGATGGCTCGGAGCCTGGAGCCTGCTTCCGATTCTGTGTCTCCCTCTCTCTCTGTCCCTCCCCCATTCATGCTCTGTCTCTCTCTGTCTCAAAAATAAATAAACGTTAAAAAAAATTAAAAAAAAATAAAAATAAAAAAAATAAAGGCAGGAGTAAAATTCCTAAGAGTTCCCGTCAAATTGCTTTAATTACTGCACTTGGAGGACAGCCTCAGCATTTCACCCCACTGAAAAACCAGGAACACACTCACCAAAGGACACTGTCAAATGTACGTCAGCCTTGAAAACGTCTGCGTGCGGATCACAGCAGTCACGCATACAGCCGTTTGCCGCGTGCCTACTATGTGCCAGGCTTTGTCCTAGCACGGCCACCCGCCTCTGTCATTCCTCATCTTGACTGATGAGCCTTCTCCCCCGGTCACACAAACTGCAGATCCCAAAGTTTTCCGGCAATTTGTTTCCTCTCGGTCCCACGTGCAATATTTCAACAGGGGTTAACTCTGTCTCCGTGATATTCCCTCAAGTATCCCACGCTTCTGTCTGAGGTCAGAACCTCATGATGTTTGCTCAAAATGTGTCATGTTTGCATTCTCGCCATCACCCTCCGACCCCAGGCTCGGTGTCTGTCTTCGCATAAAACCCATCGTCCTGGTGCCTCCAGAGGAGGGGATGGGGGGCGGTGGCCCTGGGGGGTGACACTAGTATCTCTCTATATGGACAGGGCGTGCCAGGCTGAGCGCTCACCGGGCCGAGTCACTCACTGAATGCCCCCAACAACAGTGTTGAAAAAGCAAGAAAACAATGGAAGAGTCCCAGTGACTCCCACCAGCTCCATGTCATAAGGTGGAGTTAGACTTTTTAAAAAAAATTTTTAAGTTCATTTATTTTGGCGGGGAGGGATGGGAAGAGAGAGAGGGAGAGGGCATCCCAAGCAGGCGCCACACTGTTAGCCCAGAGCCTGGCACAGGGCTCAAAGTCATGAACTGTGAGATCCTGACCTGAGCAGAAATCAAGAGTTGGATGCTTAACCGGCTGAGCCACCGAAGCACCCGAGTTAGACTTTTAAATTAGGTCTGACCAAAACCTAAATCTTTCAAGAGTGCAAACCTAGTCACAATATTTAATTCAGTGCCTCTTCTTTGCCTATAAAATAAGGCACGTATTTCCAAGTACCGGCACTGGAGCTCTGGGATCAGACTGTGAGGGTTCAGGTTTCAATGGCACCACTTACCAGCTGTGTGACCGTGGGCATGGTAACTAATATCTCTAAGCCTCAATTTATCATTGATCAAGTAGGATGACAGTGTTTTCCCTGCACAATATTGTAAGGATTAAAGGAGAGAACGTATGGAAAATGTTTACACAGAGCCTGACACATGGCAGGAGCTTAAATGATGAAGGAATGAATGGATAGGTAGACTGATTAATGCATGAAAGTGTTTAGGTCCATCTCTTCAAACAAATATATCACTCACAGGTAAGGATACCTATCTTGTCCCTAACTGTTAGGGTTAAAAAGTGCTTGCATTTTTTCCCCCAGGGAAAGCCATTAAAAGGATGCCTTTGAATAAAGAGAAAATAATAAGTAAAGGCATCATCAAAGTTCCCTCCCAAGACTACTTTGAAAAGAGCAGGAAATCCGTGACATAAAAATCTAGTAATTTATATGTTTTAGTTGGGGTGGGGGGCATGGGCAAGGGTGTGAAAGGGGACAAATCACAAGCCAAAGAGTGTTTAAACTGGTCTTTTAACCAGGTGTTTTAACAATGACAACAAGTGGCATTTTTATTATACCCCAGATATGGAAGCTTCCGGAAGACGCCACTGTTCAAATGGACACCAGCAGGCTCGCTCTCCAGAAGTGGCGTGTTCTGGAACTTCAGAAGACAAGTTGATTCCTAGAGGTCAGTATCCCTCCAAACCCTTAATTTCCCCCAAATGTCTGTTCTCCCAACGTGTTTGTTCTCCCTATTAAAAATCTGCTAATTTCACAGCCTGCCAGGCAGAAGAAAAGGATTCGCTGGTTCCTAAAATAATGCTGTTTCCAGGGGAGGCAAACTGTTGCTTTTCTCCGCTTTCGGCCCAGATGGTGTGTATTCATTCTCCCTTCTTCGTCAGGAACAGTAGAATCCGATGTTATGAATACTCGGTAGCTCAGAGGAATACCTTCCTTGAAAGGACTGGACTAACCTTCTCCCCGTGCACGCTTTCATATTTATCCAAGCTGAGAGATCCAAAGTGAAAAAGGAAGGCAGATGTGAAGGTGAGGTTAAAAAAGGAAAGAGACCAGGGGCAATATGAGCAACCAGAGGTGCTGGGGCACCTGGGCGGCTCAGTGGGTTGAGCGTCCGATTCTTGGCTTCAGCTCAGGTCGTGATCTGACAGTTGTGAGTTCAAGCCCCGCATCGGGCTCTGCGCTGACGGTGTGGAGCCTACTTGGGATTCTCTCTCTCCCTCTCTCTGCCCCTCCCTTGCTCTCAAAATAAATAAACATTAAAAAAAGAAAGAAAGAAAAAGAAAAACCAGAGGTGACCATGTGACTAGATGTCTAATCAAGAACTAACTGCAAATGTGTAACCTGCCGAGATAGTCTGGGGGCAGGCGTTGATCACAGTAGCATCCTGGTATTTTTGAGTACAGTGTTGAGCACACGGCAAGGCTCAAATGCTCCTTGGAGAAATAAATGAGAACAGGCAAGGTGATGCCAATACCGACTGGATAAAATGAGGCTGAGTGAAAACCACGATAAAGTCTCAGAGGGCTTCTAATTCATAGCAGAAAAACTGAAGAGGACAGAATAGTACAGGCGATAAAAGGTACAGCATGTGTGCATACACAAACGTTGGTACATACAAGATGCATAAACAAACATGCCTAGAAAGGAAACGTTTTCCATATGTGTTTGCGTATCTGCAGACAAGATCATTGGGAAAGAACCACTAGGTTTTAAAAATAGCATTTTTGAGTTGGTGGCTAATGCAGAGAAACCAAATTCTATCCCATGTAGAATATCGAGCCTCACTTTAAAAAAGTAAACATGACTTCCTACTGAACAGGATTCAAAGGTACACGGCATTCTTAATCCCTCAAAACAGCACGGAGGTGAACAGTTCTGTGAAACCGATTACCATGCAAAAAAACTATGACCTCGCTTTGTTTACTTAAATAGCAAGCCTGTCTCATTTGTCCTAAAAAAAAGAAAAAACAAAAGAGTGGGTCTCACACCATCGGTGAGCTGCAAGGAGGCACAGAGAAAGAGGCTGAGGTTTGCGTGGATGGTGGCTTGCTGCCATGCACAGGGGGACTGGGGACAGTTTCTTAATGCATGAAAGTGTTGCACTGTCCAGGGCCAAGCCAGCTAGAACATGGGACTGGTACCCCAAGCTTCATATAAACGGTTTAAGGGTCAGAGCAACTGAGAAATTCTAGGAACAACTGCTAGCTAGGGTTTTAGAGTGTTCATTTCTTGCTCTGCTTCACAACACAGAAAATAATTTGAAACAGAATTTATGACCCTGCCAAGCTACATAGCTTTGTCTTCTCCAGGTTCCCCTCGTATCCCCCATCCCCCAGAAAAAAGAGCTTAACAATATCAACCAAAGACTATACAAAATAACGGTTTTAGGGTTTCAGAAGTCGGAGAAACACACAAAGATGTTAAATTGCGGATTTCAAAACACTGAGAGGCAATTTGACAATGTCCCAAAGACTTCAGCTGTACAATAACCAGGGTTTGGCATGACAGAAGGCTCCAGAAAATACAGCACAGATTTGGCACTTGGGGACTTTGCTACAGGGTCCTGCTCCAGGACTGCAGGGCTGAGTGGGGTGGGGGGAATGAGGGCTTCCTGCCTGCAGCCTGAGCAGCACCGGGAGGCAGGGCAGAGGCTGGGGACAAGGGGGTTGTCCTCTGGGAAGCATCCGCGTCCACACCTGTGAGCCAGCACCTGCCACAGTAGCACCTGCAGAGCCGGCGACGCTGACTGCTTGGCACGGAGCAATGGCTTCAGCACCAGGAGCGGATTCAGGACAACGGCTGTGCCACAGGCAGAGAAGGGGGTGGGGGCGCCCATCGTGGGCTTTCACAGGGGGATGCGGCTCGTCATCTAGCACTGGTCCAGAGAACCTCAAGACTTGTTCAGGAGCACATTCAGAACATGACCTGTGCCTTCTAGAAAGAAGCCAGGCAGACTCAGAAGGGAACAGAACAACTGCACAGTTATGGTGGAGATGAGACCCAGAGAAAGGCCATTTATGGGCTGTTCATAAGCCGGAATGGCCACAGGAGACACTGGAGATTCAAAGCTGAATTACTGTGCCACAGTCCACGTTCTTTCTCCTATTTCGCAAAGAAAGAGAACCTGGTCAAGGACGCTTCACAACAGGAATCAGTAGCCAAGAAAACCTGCAAAATATAAGGTTGTTTCTTCAAAAGGTTTTAAACCCCATAGAAAGCACAACCAATTATTTAGAAGAGAGAGAACAGGACAACCTGGATAAAACAGAATTCAGAAATGGGGAAAAAGTGAAAGATAATTTTTTTTTTTTTTTACTACGACAGTGGCTCTCTCTGGTAACTTACTCCCAAGACGGTTTTAGAAACCTGAATTTCTCACATCCTCCATATAAATCTGCATCCCTCTGGCCAGCAAGGATGCCAAGGCCCACAGAGTAACAACAGCCGGACGACCATGAGAGTTATTTATCAATCCTCGATCATACTTAGGTCTCCGCCTCATGTGACTTTTGGAGACAACAGTGACCACCCATGCCCATCACTGTTTTTCTTTTTCACCGGGTGGCTTTTAAGGCTGGGCAGTGGCGGCGAGAGCATCACATCACCTGGGTGAGACACAAACGCACCAGTATCTACGTGTCCCCAGAGTAGACAACCAAGCTCTGACTACATATTCACTCCAACTAACTTGATAACAGCAACCTATTAGAAAGATAACCCAGAACGACAGTGGTTTTAAGACACGTCTAACTCAAAGACTTGACACGAAAGAGAATGCCATCCACAAAGAAAAACATGAACCCTAAGGTGAATGAGATGCTCAAAACTTCACTTTGTAGCTGCAGGGTGACTGACACCCCCTCAGAGCTAAAGGGCCCCCACAGTCATCTAGATGTGGGTTCCCAACGTGTTCTGAAGGAAACACCATTTGATTTCACTCAGAGGGGAGATTTAAGAAACAAAACAAATGACCAAGCCAACAGAAAGAGACACAAAAAAACCAGACTCTTCAATACACAGAACAAACTGGCGGTTGCCAGAGGGGAGGGGAAGGGGGGATCGGTAAAATAGATAAAGGGGACTAAGAGTCCACTTAACCCTGATGAGCACTGAGAAATGTATAGGATTGTTGAATCATTATTTTGTACACCTGAAATTACCATCACTATATGTTCATTACACTTTATACACACACACACACACACACACACACACACACACACACGTATATATATTCATGAAATCTACCATCAGAGATTAGGATTTTAGGACTTAGAAAATCAAAGGTAGAGCCAAGAACTATGTGTTTCCAAGCATCCTAGATGATTTTGATGTCGTCAAGGTCAAATACAGCAGTCTTAGTGCAACCTCTTAATTTGGACAAGAAGCCTCTCCCCGAGAGCATGTAAAGGGATTAAGGGGGCAGGAAAAGAGAAGTGGTCCTCTGTGTTCTGCCACAGATCACTGGAAAATCTGGGATTTGAAGGACCCAGTTCGTGGGTGCATGAGCACCAGCTCACTGGGAAACCATCACTGAAGATTCACTGGGAAGCGTCGGCAGTGGGTGGCTGACATGGCAGCGAGTGACGACACTAACAGGCGTGGTAGTGACAGCAGAAACCACAGCAATGCTATGAAGGGCTGATGGCCCCTAGCATTCACGGTTACAGCCAGCGGCGCCCAGTGAGAAAGACGATGCCAAACAGAAAAATCAGTTGTGCCCAGATATGATGGCGGACACCAAGCAGGAGAAGCATGGAGGTATGAGCGGCTGCCCAAATTTGGCCATACACGTGTCAAGAGACGTTCCATGGGTAGCTTGGAACAAGGTGAATGTACATCTCCCCGCCCACCTTTTGTAAAGTTAGTTATCCAGCGGAAATTTCTCTCCTTATTCACGCTCATGATATTTTTGATATTGCTTTTCTAGCCTTTCCATTTCAGATCATGGGAAATGTTTAGTATTGTTAGACATGGGAATTCACTTTATGCACAAAATGTTTTATGAATAATGTATAATTTGACATGTTATACATAGTCATGCACGCATCTCAAGAATACAGAAACACCTTTTAGTGTTTAATTAAAAGACCTACTTTTAAAGAGAAGTTTTAATTTATCTTTTTTTTATTTTTTAAGTGTTTAACTAATTAATTTATTTTGAGAGAGAGAGAATCCCAAGCAGGCTCCGCACTGTCAGCACGGAGCCCAGTGTGGGACTTGAACTCACAAACTGTGAGATCATGACCTGAGCCGAAACCAAGAGTTGTATGGTTAACTGACTGAGCCTCCCAAGAGCCCCCAAAACTAGCAGCTTTTCAACCATGCAAGCATACGAGACTGATGGAATAACTACACAGACACTGTTGTCCTTCTTTTTTATTCTTTCTAGCAGAAACGACTATTCACCACTACATAGTACTATTATTTTTAAACATCTTTTCAGCTGAGGAAACTCATCATTATGCTAGACTATGGAAGTATGTTGAGACACAAAAGCAATTAATACTTTGTGGACTGCAAACTGGTGTAGCTTCTCTGGAAAACAGTGTGGAGATTACGCAAAAAATTAAAAATAGAACTACCCTATGACCCAGCAATAGCACTGCTAGGAATTTATCCCAAGGATACAAGAGTGCTGATGCATAGGGGCACGGTACCCCAGTGTTTCAACAATAGCCAAATCATGGAAAGAGCCCAAGCATCCATCAACTGATGAACGGATAAAGATGTGGTTTATATAGGCAATGGAATACTCCTTGGCAATGAGAAAGAATGAAATCCTGCCATTCGCAACAATGTGGATGGAACTGGAGGGTTTAATGCTAAGCGAAATAAGTCAGTCAGAGAAAGACAGATATCATATGTTTTCACTCCTATGTGGAACTTGAAAAACTTAATGAAAGACCATGGGGGAAGGGATGGGGGGAAAAAAGTTTCAAACAGAGAGGGGGCAAACCATAAAAGACTCTTGAATACAGAGAACAAACTAAGTGTTGCTGCGGGAGGTGGGAGGGAAAGGGTGATGGGCACTAAGGAGGGCACTTGTTGGGATGAGCACTGGGTATTGTATGTAAGCGATGAATCGTGGGAATCTACCCCCAAAACCAAGAGCGCAGGGTACACACTGTATATTAGCCAGCTTGACAATAAACTGTATTTTAAAAATAAGTGAATAACTAAAATCTAAAAACAAAAATACTTTGTGGACAAATGTCTTCACTATCAAAGACAAGATGATAACAGAATTTAATTTCTGGCTCATTAGAAATTTTGTTGCACTATTATCACAATCAGAAACCTCGAATGCTGAGAAATTTGGTGACTGTGGGCCCGGGGAGCTACCAAAAATTCCGTCCCTTTAAGATCGCGTTGAAAACTAATCTGTTCTTCATACCCACTTTCAAGTAGGGCGTTAGAAGAAATACCAATAATTAACCCAAAAAAGTATAAAATCAGACCTGTGACTGCCACATCTAGTCTTGGAGAACACGTTGTTTAGCAATCCATTTATGTCCTCTTTCAATGTGTAACAGCGGAAAATTTAAATCCACACCGAAAAAAAGTATTTTAGCTTCTTAGTACCGCTTCCAGAGAGCGTACCCATCTAAATATACACAAGCCAAAAAAAGAGTGAATATACTCTCTGGCTATGTAATTGGGGTGACATAACGATTGACATGAAGAGAACGGTTGAAGGATAACAAATGAACACGTTTCATTTTAATTAGCTCTGGGTACAAGGCACATGGGATCCTGAAGCCTATCTTATGGTATACGGCATTTCTTTTATAAGTTAGAATTCTAACTATTTTTTAAATGTTTATTTATTTATTTCGAGGCAGGAGGAAGAAAGAGAGGGAGAGAGAGAATCTCAAGCGGCCTCTCAGCTCTTGGTGCAGAGCCTGACGTGGGGCTTGATCTCACGAACTGCGAGATCATGACCTGAGCCGAAATCAAGAGTCTGATGCTTAACCAGCTGAGCCACCCAGGCACCCTAGAATTCTTTAATTTTTAAGCTTAACGTTACAGATATCAGCTAGCCCAATTCCTTCATGCTCCAAGGGTTAAGAACACATCTTGAAAAGTGACAGTATGATTTTTTAAAGTACTTAACAATCATTACAAAAATAAGAGGCCCAGAGATGAGAAAATGCGTGATAAAACCTCTTAGTTCAACAACTGAGGAGGAGCGTTTAGCTATATCTGTATCTCAGCCTGGCTCAGGCTTTTTAAATGACCCTGTTCTCCTTCAAATCTCGGTTCAAGTGACTGCAGGAAAGTTCTCCCTGACCATCTTCCATACGGTGGTGCCATCTAGGATATTCTCTTTAGAGACTTAATCGTTATCTGAAATGAACTGTTCATTTTCTGTTTGTTTCTTAACCTGAATCAACTCCTTCCCTCTCTTCGCCCTCCTAAGATTTATGTCCCACATGAGCAAAACCCTCCTCTGAACTGTCCATAGCTCCCTTCCCAGCATCTGCCCCAGTATGAGCCCGGGAGGTGGACGCATAACCAACAGCATTGGTGAGCTCTGGGAAGAAGTTGTTGAAAGCTATGGATTCTACCACCGGATGTATGTGCATACAGAGGCATCCTCTCAAATTGTTTCAGCAAAATTCACAAGATTCTCAGGAGCCAATCAAGGACCTCAGATTGAGGCCACAATAGCGGCCTTTAGGGGATACTCAGTGTGTGAATGAATGATGGAATCCAGATCTTATCAAGAGTGTGGAACAAGAAGAAAGAGAGAGAGAAAGGAGGGAGGGAGGGAGGGAGGGAAGAAGGAAGGAAGGAAGGAAGGAAGGAAGGAAGGAAGGAAGGAAGGAGAGGGAGGAAGGGAGGAAGGAAGGAAGGAAGGAAGCGAGGGAGGGAGGGAGGGAGGGAGGGAGGGAGGGAGGGAGGAAGGAAGGAAGGGAGGAAGGGAAGAAGGAAGGGAGGGAGGGAGGGAGGGAGGAAGGGAGGAAGGGAAGAAGGAAGGGAGGGAGGAAGGGAAGGAGGGAGGGAGGGAGGGAGGGAGGGAGGAAGGAAGGAAGGAAGGAAGGAAGGAAGGAAGGAAGGAAGGAAAGAAGGAAGGAGGGTGAAAGAAAGGGGGAGGAGGGACAGAGAGAGAGGAAGGAAAGAGAAAATAAAAGAAGCAAGACTGTATAAAACTACATAAATATGTGTAATAGGGTCTCCCAGCATGAATATAATGTCAAAACAATAATTTTTCTTAATAGGTTGCAAAGGTCTATCCGGGTCTTTGCATGGAAAACGACCATCGCCCTTTGTTCAAGCTTGAGCCTTTGCTACGATATTCTGAAAAAATGTAGTTATTCCTATGACTATGGACAGATTAATGTGCTCCTGTAGTTTCCAACAGGCCAAGTTTATAAGGGAACAAATGATCAATTCTCCACTCACGCCAGATCATCTGCTGTGGGTCAAGAACACCAATCCTTGCTGGGGGAAAGCAAATTATGGGGGGACGGTGGTCACCTGAAGAGTCTATTCCCTTTCGGTTTTTGAAAACACATCAGAGACCCCCATCTTGGTGTCACCTTCTGAGAGCCCTTGTCTGACCACGGGATCTAAAACCACCACCCACACTCTGCACCTGCCACGCCTGAGCCCCGCCTTCATTTTTATTCATAAGCATTATTTCCTGAAATTGCATTATGACTTACTTGGAGTGTTACGTTGTTTATAACCTTACTGACTCTTCCTCCCTAACGATACAAGCTCCATTGGGACAACTTTGTCCCAAGCACCGCTGCATCACGGGCCCCAGGTACCAGGCTCACAGAAGGTGCTCAGCGCATGCTTGTGAAATAAAAGAAGTGCATCTGGGAGGACTGGCCCCGCAGCCACCTGTTTTCGACCCCCATCCCTTCCCTCCCCGTGATACTTCCTACACTGCATCCAGGGCAATGGGAGAGCCCTTGTCATTTGCCCAGATTAGAAGCGTGACGCTTTGAGCCTCTGCGTGCGTCTTACCAAACTGAGTCCCACCGTCTTAGCTCTCAGAAACGAACCTACAAATAAGCCAAAGAGTGGAAACAGAGCCAAACGGGGAAAAAGCGAGAAAGAGACGCAATCGGAGGAGATTCAGATCCACACACTTAAGATTTTCCAAAGGAGCACAAACAAAAGAAGTGGTGAAAAGTTATGAAAAAATAGAAAAGAAGCAAGGAGGACGATGCATAGTCGCAGACATTCCGAGGGGGAAATCACACCTAACTGTCCATTCTGTGCTCCTTGCCTTTGCCAGCAAATGCATGTTTTTGTAAATGTCGAAGGATCCCTTCGAAAGACTGATCGCGGTCCCCAGGCCCACAAGCCCCTCAGACGAAAGCTCCTTTCGCATTCAGCCCTTTTGCTCAGGCCCTCTGACATCTCAGGGGGCTGGGGGTCCCCCTCCTCTCTGCTACAATACCCCAGAGCCCACTTTGACTGCTGTGTCGGTCCCTGAATGGTTCCTGCCAGTTTCAAATTCCAGCTGAGGGGTTTCCGAGCTCCCCACGTCTGTGCATCCCATGCCTCAGCCCTTGGGTGTCCCTCGGCTGGAGCTGCCAGTGCCGGTTACCCCACCGTGCAAATTAGTGCCCTGCCCCTTCTCGCTTGGTCACACACACAGCCACCTGCAGCCTCACCTCTCTCCCCCCTTCTGGGTCTTTCCGTCTTTGGTGCCTCTGGGTCTCATTCGATGCAGGGCAGAATCGAGCCATCCCATGACAGCCACACCTTAACCTCTCTTGTTGGAACCAAAATATACCATGCTGATAGGTCCTGTTGACCCTACCTATTGGTGATAAGATGCCTTCTTAGGGAAAAGGCGCCTCCCCCAAGGTCCTGAACAGAATATGCAAACAGAAGTCATCAAATCAGCATTCATGAAGGCTGAGGGAATGTCTGACTTCACTAGAAAAGAACAGGAACAGAAGACAGAGTCAAACCTAAGAAGACATACTACACAAATTCTACTTGCTGCTTTCTGTGCTAAAAGACTAATGATTTTCTAGAATGCAGGGAAAGCATTTATTCAAAGAACACATCATTCAACTAGAAGCTCATTGTTCAGTGTAATGGTAACTTAGTAAAGGTTTAATAAGACAAGATTTCTTAAGCCCACACGAAACAAAATTTAACACATCGTTTTGTCCATATCAGATATCCAACTGCAAGGCTACAAAAAAAAAAAAAATACCAAAAAGATCTTGTTAAAATCTCATCTTCTATAAACGTGGTTCTGTGGCAAGAAGTCTGCAGACAGAAACATAATAAACCAGCATTTACTTATGAAATCCTTGGGACAGAAATAAGGCACTGATTCGCACTTTTGCTTCCAAGTTGGCAGTGAGGATACAGCCTTTAGAAAACCCGTAAGCATGATATTATAATTTTTTTTTGGTAGGAAGGGTCTTCAAACACGTCTCAATAATTAACAAATACAAGGCACTGATAACATATTAGAAAGAATGATTCTGAAATACATTTGCAAAAGACACCAAACCTATTTCAATAATTCGTACATCAATGTTCGAGGAGAGTCAAAACTGAGTTTTAGCCCTGGATGCACCAGGTACCCGCTCTGTGCTCTTGGACTAAATATTTAACCTGCAGCCCAGCTTCCTAGTAGGTAAAACCGGGTCTAATAATAATGTCTTTATGATGTGGTTGTTGGGGGACTAACGCGTCTAGGGCCTGGAATAAAATAAACGCCGATTCCCTTTGCAGGCCATAACACGTTTTTGCTGTTGTTGTTGTTGTTGATGTTTTCAAGTATTTCTTTACAAAAAAAATGTGTGAATTAATATACGTCTTACTAGTTTTTATTTCATAGCTCTTGATTTAATGTGAGCAATTCGAAAACTTCTGCTGGTATCTTGCTCCCTGGTGTAGTTGGAATCAAGATTTCATTTTCTTACTGAGACACGTGTACAGAATAAGTTAGATGCAGGCTCAGCATACTTACTGAAGCTGTACGTCTGTTAATATTAATAATGACATTGGGTTGGGGTCTTGAGCGGATGGTCCAGGGCGAACTTGTCTTACAGTGTGGTCTTATTGAACTGGTTTCTCACAGGCACAATGTGAAGAACCTGGATTATTCTTGGCGTAAGTTCATCCCTGCTTATGGACAGTGTCCAGACTTCCCAAGGCTCTCTGTACATTGAGGTCTAAGGTGTTCCGCCATCGTCCTGCTGAGGTACCCACCATCTAGCCCCAACACCCTGATGTTCGACGGCCTCAAACTACCACTCTGTTACTTACTTCCTTACATACTCTCTGCCTCACTGCCACTGATCTTGGCCAGAGCTTAGGAGAACAGCACAATGACTCATAAGCGCATCAGCAAACACACACGTCCATCGGTCCTAGGGCCCTTACGAAGGCTTCGCTGTTCTCAAACTGCGTGCCTGCTCCCTGAAAGCAATTACGTAGTTGGTAAAATTGCAGGCCATGTTAACCAAAGGGAAGGACTGGTTTTTACCTTCTGGGGAAGAGATTTCCCCAGATCTAGGAGGCTATTGTCATCTCATGGCAGGAAAGCCTGGCCCAGGAATCTATCTCCCCAAAGGGAGTTTTGCTTCGAATAGTGCCTATGTTTCCTCACCTTTTGAAGTTCTCTGTTTTTGTCTGGTGGCTTGTTTGTTAATAATAGCTCCTAAAAGCGGCAGCGATGACGGTTCAAGAAGGTCGAGATTTTTGTTTGCGTTTTCTCAGGGGGCAGGGAGATGGACAATGGGGAACAGCGCAGGAGACACTACGTAATCCCGGCCGTTTTCAACTAAAAGGACTTTGTGTTTTCTTCTCGCTAAGAGGGCTGGGGCATCTATCCTTAAAATGCAGCCTAAGAAAAAAATAAAGCTAGAAATTCTTGGATTTAATGGTTTAGTCACCCAGATGGGTACCAGGGGATTTACCTTTTTGCATTGTTTGTAAAACAAAAGTGCTTCACACGCGCAAAACCTGAGTGGAAGCAAATGAAACTTACGACACGTGAAAGCCGTCTCCCTCGGGAAATGTTTGCTGGAACAATAGAAACTAGCGTGAAAGATGTGCAGTTTCAAATGCATTTTGCTTTTGAACAATTCTGTAATTATTCCAAAGGTCTCCAGTTGAACAAAACAAACTATAAACTCCCATCAGCAGCATTCAAGGAGATAGTTCATGCCATCGGTCTTCAGTTTGACCCTTGGTTGGTCTCCTGTCTGGGTTCTTTCTGGTCTCCTTGGTTCTGAAACGTTGGTGAGCTTTAGGGCTCAACAACCTGGCCAACGCTCATACCACAAGCTCCCTAGCTTTTTTTTTTTTTTTATTCCCATGCATTCAGTTCCCATGATGTGCTTGTAATTCCCGTATCTATATATGCAGCCCCAAATCTCTCTTGAGTTTCAGACATGTCAATCTAATAGCCTCCTGGACATGTGTCAGACTTGCCTTCCTCATTAAATAACAGGTTGCTGTGTTTCCATTTTGCTGACTTTAACCACCATCTACGCCATAGTTGGGAGCTAGAAACCCAAGCACCATGCTCATCACTGTTTTCCTTTCTTTCTCTTCCGACACCAAAGCATGACAGGTCTGCAGGCTCGTGTCACTTCAGCTTTGTGAACTTCTGGTTCAAAGCGGTGGCATTCTGTTGCCGTACGGGCTGCTTAAAAACATCGAGAAGAGTGGTTCTCAGCTGGCTGTACGTTAGGATCATCTGGGGAGAGTTTTAAAAATACTAATCCCCGGGCACCGTTCTGAGGTTTTCTGATTTAATTAGTCTGAGGTTGGGTTCAGACAGGGAGAGCACTTAGCAAGTTTCACAGGAGTCTAATGAATCGCCGGGGTTGAGCACCACTCCTTCAGAAGCTTCCTGCTTCCCTCAAGATAAAGCTCAAATTCTGCTGTCTAATTAATACGACCTCATCAGGATAATCTGGCCCATACCTATTTCTGTATGGTCATCTCTTGTCCCTGTTCCCCTTCGCCTCCCCGAGGGGCACCTTACATGACATGGCGTCAGACAATTTAAACTACCTTCCATGCTTCCAGTATATTCTCTTACCTCAGTACCTTTGCACATGCTATTTCCTCTGCCTACAATATTCCTTTATTTCCTTACCCGAATCATCTTTACTTGCCTTCTCCTTAGCTCCAAGGAGCCTTTCCTAACACATCCCAAGCAACCTAAGGTAGGTCAGCTAAGCCCCTCTCCTAGAGCATTAGGGAATAAGTCTATTTCAGGGCATTTGTCACTGTGGGTTGTGTTTGGAAATTTCTTTCTCTGACTCAGTATAGGGAGAATGTACCTTTCTCTGTGTCTCACCTGGTGCCCCCGTTTCTGGCACAGCAGCTTATTTTTATGTGCTCATCAAGTGCAATATGGATATAGACAAGAACGTAAAAACTGGAATTATATACTTAAATGGAATTTCATTTGAAAATAAAAGTATTTGAATCACTTCAATATTTCAAATCCATTATAACATTTTCACTGATTTTCAAACTCAAGCTCATGAGCCTTCAAATTGGGTGAATTGCAAGGCTTAAATTAAATCTTCATTTAAAGGCTTCAATTCACTCCCTTCGCGTTCCACTCATCATGCTACGAGGAGACACATCACTAAACTATATTTGCAGGTATTTTCCAAAAGCCAAACTAGAAAATCCATTGTTCTCCACTGAAATGTGTTTAATGGAAAGAGATTATCAGTGAAAGAAAGGTGGTTTGCCAATATACTGGCGTCATGGAGATAGTTTTCATAGAATGGCTTTTATCATGAATCTTAAACTACCTATGAAATTCAAATAACAAAATGTAAGGACTGAGAGCTGAGTAAGAGGACAATAGACAATAAAGGCAACTTAATAATGTAGAAATAAAACACAGACCCCCTTGACGAATGTGGCCCTGTGATGAGTAAGGGCCAGTATTTCCCCTTTTCTACTCTGAGGTAACCTCAAGCTTCCGGGATGCTGACTCCAGAATTCAATTTCAATCCTACTTTCAGAGAGTCTAAGGCATGCCATGACTTGTCAATTGCATTCTGAGCCCTAACAATGACAAATGATGATGCCACAGCAGCAAAACAAGAGCAGCAATCACTTGCTGAGAGCCTCTGAGATACAAGTGTCATGGCGAACACTGTCTGGGGGCGGGGGTGGGGGGTGGGGGTCTCTTAACCCACAGCCTTGCTGGTTGTGGCACAGTCAGCTGTCCACCAGAAGGTTTTGCTCCCTCAACCATGGAGATGGACTGTCCTGCCCAGACCCCTTTGCCATCAGGTGCAGCCAGACGTGAGTGGGGCCAAGTGCAGTCCTTCCACACTTGTCCTATAATAACCTTTCACATCATCTGTCTCCATCGTGTTTCCCATCAGGCACGGGAGGTAGATTTTTTTTTTTACCTCTTAAGGTGTGAGTTCAGGTTGACATCAGCCCCTGCGAGGAAGAGGGCCGTCCTGTCGTCTGTCATCTGTTCAAACACTTAATACTCTCCCGTGAACGAGAAATCATCTTCTACAGAGTTAATCACGCATGCTTTTGGCATTTATTTCTTGTTGCTCTAACTATGGCTCTAACTACTATGTGGCAAAAGGTCGTTAGCCCAATTGAAAGGCTGGGGAAACCGAGGTTCAAAGAGAAAGACTAGGAGACACGGTGTTTCAAATACAGTTAGAATGATTATTACTTTATTCTCTTAATTCTCACTGCAGGGCAATATTGTTAGTGTGTGTGTTAACCAAACTTCAGTGGACATCCAAATCAAAGTCACAATGACACGAAAGCGATGATAAAGTGGTATCATCCCTGTTAACAAGTCTCAGAAGCCCACGGGACATCTAGGAAAGGTGAGGGCAGCAAACAGCTCCCAAGGATGGCACATTACCATTGAAAGTGGTGATTGCTTTGAGGTTGCAAATCTGTAAAGATAAAACTAGCACATACTCTCCTTTCACCGTAAATGGTGAGAAAACATGATTTATAAGACAAGGAAGGTGGAAGGATAACCAGTTCTTTCCCGAGCAACAAATATGAGGAGGACATAGATTTGGGCTTGGCACGTATGCTCTTTTATTTAGAATTCACGACAAATTCAGGAAGAGACCTTCCCTGTTAATAGATGGGACCGCCACAGCTCAAAGCAGGTAGCTGGGACTGAACGCGGCTCTGACATGCCCACATGCCTCAGGCTGTCCACATGGGAAACTGTTATTTCAATCTGGAGTTCAAGTGCCTGGGGGATAAGGTAAGAAGTATAAATATGTGAAGCAAAGCAGAGAGAGAAATGTGGCGTATAAAAGTGCATACGCGTAGGCATGGGGTTGCTATGCCTTCTACATTTTAGAAGTCAGAAATTTACACTTTTTTTAGAGTGAGAGAGAGAGAGAGCGCGCGAGAGAGAGCGAGCGAGAGCATGAGCAGTGGGAGGGGCAGAGAGAGAAGGAGAGGGAGAATCCCAAGAAGGTGCCACGTCTAGCCTGGAGCCTCACGTGGGGCTAGACCTCATGACCATGAGATCACGACCTGAGACGAAACCAAGAGTTGGATGCTTAACCGAATGAGCCACCCAGGCCCCCCAGAAATCTACACTTTTATGTGAGATGCCCAAATGTTCAAACATGGACAACTAGTTCCATGTTACTGCGCTGGACATCAAGCACATTTTGGTCTACGAGCTGCTGGCTTGCAGCTTTTGATTTTAATGGTCGTGCGTATCAGTTTGGACCAGCAACAGCAAGAAACGCAGTGGGATTCCCTGCAATTCCTTTTCAAACTCCACATGCACATCCTCAATGCTTGGTAAGGCTCCAAGCCTAGGGACACAGAGGCAAAGACACTTGGTGAAAAGTCAAAAAATATGTAAGTTCAGCTTTATGTCTGTCAAGAGCAAGGTGAGAGGCAGCTGTGTGCTTCCTGCCCGGCTATCCCTACAGTCCAGGCTAATTCTGATACGAGTGCTTGTAGTTTACACTAAGGCGAACTTAGGGTTCCAAAGCAAAACACGAGGGCATCACTACTAATTATTATTAACATTATTATGGATACTGTTATTAATTATTATCACTATTAATTCCGGTGTGCCTACACAAGGACCCTGCCTGACCTCAGCGGTCCTCATTGGAATCCCCGGGGAGGCATTCATGACAAGTCCATCTAGTCAAGGTACAGAGAGGTCCCACAGAAGCCGCCAGGACTGGGGCAGGTGTCCGGACCCACGCTGCCCCACTGCGCGCTGGGCTGGGCAAGAGAGTGGGGGTCCTACCGCACGAAGCTTTGGCCGCTGGTCCTGTTCGCTTCTTAACTTTGCTTTCTTTTACTTTTGACCGAGTGCATTTATTTATAGCCCCTACAACAAAAAGGAACCTCTGGCTAACCCAGACCGCTGAGAGTACCTATGCAACAGAACAATGGAAATTAGTATGTGAACTTTCCTGATTAGACCACAGGTTTAAAATCTTAAAAAAAAAATTCTATGAAAGGGAAAGCCATCTAGATCTGAAAAGCCCAGTTAAAGTTCATCGCTACTGGCAAGGCTCAGTATGCAGGCAAGATACCCCGCATCCGTGATATCACGAGTACGAGCACATCTCACTTCAAGGATGAAAATGCTCCCCAGAGTTGGTTACAAAGAGATTTTCTGCCAGCACATCCAATCTCTCCTTGGACTTCATTATCCAATCAGAGCTCTTTATCCATGGTTGGGGGCGGCAGGGGGAATCAAAGACATGGAACCAAACACCTGTGGCAAGGAAAGAATTTAAAAGATGGCTGAGGTCAAAAGGATTCAAGAAAAAAACCGCGTTGTTGCTTGACTAAAAAAGTAAGTACTAGACTAACATTTCTACTCCTCCCACCATCCACAGTCATATACAGCTTTGCTCCCTACTGCAGACATTTCTTCAAAGTGCAGTGATCCCCTCGATGGCATAGGAAGAGGCACATAGGACACTGAGCTCCTCAGCTCAGTCCCATCGGGAACTACCGTGGTGGCTGTGAATGAGTCCCTTGCCTCTAGACTTCAATTTCTCACCGACAAAATGACAAGGTGAAGGAGGAGGACCTCTGAAATCTTTTAAAAGCCAAAATTCTCATTTCTAAGTAGGGACTAGAACGCTCCTTTTTTTGCCCGAGTATTTTGTGACATTCAGTAGAATTACAGAAATGCCACATTTTGCTGCTACTTGAGGCTTTCTAGTCCAGATGCCTTGACCTTTTCCCTCAAAAGAGGCAGATTTGGATTTTCCCAAGGCTCCAGCACCCCCAGGGAGTGGAGAGCTCCCGGCAGCTTAAGCCTGGGATGGGATCCCTGCAGGGCACTGTGAGCTCATGGGTCATGGCCAACGCCAGAAGAAAGATTTAAGGACTGACTACATGAATCCTTCCGATCTGCTCACGGCTTCCAAACTGTTGGGGGATCCCAGGAGTAACTTCTGATTCAAGTCATGAACTTGACTTCAGTAAATGGTTTGGAAGTTCTATAAACCTGGTTATAAAAACTGTATACATCTTCACTGTAGTAAGGTATCTGAAGACCTAAAATATCAAAACATGTTAGAAATTTATATGATCTTCCCCCAAATTTCCCTCCAGGCTTCCAAAATGACTGAGCAGAGCCTTGTGGTCATGATAATTTGCGCTGTATGCATTAGTATACTAATTTTGCCGATGATTATGTTTCTGATCAGTATCTTAGCCATCCCCAAACACTTCAATCACAACCTCTGTCCATTTAATACACTGTAAAGTATGAATACACTTTATAAATCTAATTACAATGGTATATCGATACTATAAAATTAGTCTCCCACTCTGTATCATTCATTATCAATAACAGTGAATTCCCATGGAATAACTGAAAAATCTGGATACCTCGCCTGAAGTATCTAAGGATGTGTTCTAAGGGTATGTTCTTAACACAACTGACACTCTAAATACTGTGCTCCTTCACCTCCAGCTAGGAGCAGCCTCTATATTTTTAAGAATTTTTTTAAAAAGTTAATTTATTTATTTTGAGAGACACAGAGCAGGGGAGGGGCAGAGAGAGAAGGAGCGAGAGAATGTCAAGCAGG
The DNA here is from genome assembly GCF_027475565.1 of Acinonyx jubatus. Taxonomy (NCBI): domain Eukaryota; kingdom Metazoa; phylum Chordata; class Mammalia; order Carnivora; family Felidae; genus Acinonyx; species Acinonyx jubatus. The sequence goes on along the minus strand of NC_069393.1, from coordinate 13,140,912 downwards.
CTCCACTCTGTCAGCCCAGAGCCCAACGTGGGGTTCGAGCTCACAAATCGTGAGACATGACCGGAGCCGAAATCAAGAATCGGTACTTAACTGACTGAGCCAACCAGGTGCCCCCTCTATGGTTTTCTCCCTGCAAAGGAACATTTATTGTGGAGCCCTCATTGAAACTATGCATTTAAATGCTGTATCTAACTTTAAATTATGCATTGTCTTAATAAAGGTAGCATTGGATTCCCTTCATAGTAAGATAGCTTAGTGTATATATATATAGCAATCCAAAGGAAATAAATTGCTAAGGATAAGCACAAAAATTCAGATATAAAGATGTGCATTGTAGAAATACTTTAACAGTGAAAATTGGAAGTGACTTAATATTTTTAAATATGGAGTAAAATTGTGATGTTTTTGTATTTTTTTAATGTTTTTTTCTCTTTGAGAGAGAGAGAGAGACAGAGTGCAAGTTGGGGAGGGGCAGAGAAAAAGGGAGACACAGAATCCGAAGCAGACTCCAGGCTCTGAGCTGCCAGCAAAGAGCCCGATGCGGGGCTCAAACTCGCAAACTGCGAGATCATGATCTGAGCTGAGGTTGGATGCTTAAGCAACTGAGCCACCCAGGCGCCCCAAATTGTGGTATTTTTACGTGATGGCTATTAGCTAATAAAAATTCTATTTTACAACAGCTACTGGCACGAGAAAATACATATATTACTAACAGAAAAGTCAGGTTACAAAACAGGATATACTGTATGAAGGAATATACACCTAAATGCTATGTGTTCCTCTGGTTGGTGAGATTATGTAATTGTATGTGATTGTCACGCTTTTCTTTATATTTTTCAGGACTTTCCCAAAATTTTCAGCATCAAACATGCCATTTTTATACTTTTAAAAAAACCTGATTAAAATTTACTTAGATCCAGGGTGAAGGTTAGGCAGTAAGTGCCATGCTAACAGCGACAGTGCTGATTCTCAGCAGAATTATTAGGCATTCGTCAACAGCCACCTTCCATACAGTTGCTGGCTAATTTCCACGTTATCTCGAGAAAAGGCCTTCTTTTAACTTTGTTTATATCTCTAAACCAGATCCTGTCACAGCGTCTGGAAAACACAGGCCCACAGGAAATGTGACGGCTAACCAGGAGTGAAAGAAGTCATTCGGTAGAGAAAATAAAACTGCCCGCGGAGAAAAGGTCTCAACGGTCCAGGAAGCATTCCTCATGAATTGAAACGGGACGCCAACGATACGACGTGTGGTGCTACAGTGCACGCCTGTCAAATGTCCCGTGCAGCTTTACGCCCTGACCTCTCGGGGTGCCCGTAAGTAATCCACTCTTGCAATAAACACCAGCCCCTACTTTAACGGCTTACTTTTTCATGGGAAAGCTGTTTTAACTCAACAGGCAAAAGCTGCTTATTCAATTTGAAAACCTCAATCAGATTAAATTTGATTTTTTCCAAAATTTCACGCAGTACCTATTTTTTTCTGTTTTCCATTTTTTTTTGACATATATTTGGGATACAACATTGTGGAAGTGTGTATGGTTACATGATAGACACATATATTGCCAAATGATTCCCATAATAAGGCTAGTTAACCCATCTACCACCTTACACAATTACTGGTTTTTGGTTTGTTTTTTTTTTCTGTATGGTGAGAACATTTAAGATCGACTCTCATAGCAACCTTCAAGTACACAGTTCAGGGCTGCTGTCCATGGTCAACAGTGCTGTCCCTCAGGTCCCCCAGAACCTATTCACCTTATAATGGGAAGTGTGTACCCTTGACCATTTGACCATCATCACCCATTTCTCCCACCCCTCCAGGGGCACCTGAGTGGTTCACTCGGTTAAGAGTCCAACTCGATTTCGGCTCAGTCATGATCTCTGCTTGTGGGATGGAGCTCCACATCAGCAGCTCAAGGCCCGCTTGGGATTCTCTGTCTGTCTGTCTGTCTTTCTCTCTCTCTGCCCCTCCTCTCTAGCACTCTGGCTCTCTCTAAATAAAGAAACTTAAGAACACCTCACCCCCAGTCCTTGGCATCCACCAATGTACTATTTTCACAAGTTCCAATTTTTTGTTTGTTTTGTAGATTTCACATATAAGTAATATCACACAATATTTGTCTTTCTCTGACTCACTTCGCTTAGCATAACGCCCTCCAGGGGCATCCATACTGTCACGAGTGGCAAGATGTCCTTCTTTTTCGTGGCCAAATAATATTCCATTATATACACACATACACACGTGCCAGTGACTCCATTCATCTGTTGATGGACATTTAGGTCATTTCTAGTCTCTTGTAAACAACATAACTAGCAACAACTTCACTATCTTTGCGTCTCTGTCATGTGATGTCCCTTTCAGCCAAAGCCACACGCGGCCACCAGGTAAATCTTCCTAAAGAACAATCGGATATGTCACCGGGCTCACCAGTCTTCAATGGCTCCCTACTGTCTATCAAACAACATCCAGGCTCCAGAGCGTGCCAGCAAATGCCGTCAGGACCCTGACTACATTTCCAACCTCATTCTCCACCAGCCACCCGTAGGTGGACACTAGTGTGTGATCCCCGAGTGTGGTTGCCAGCAGCGTCCCAATCACCTGGGAACCTGTTACACGGGCAAATTCTCTGCCTACAATGACCTATGGAGCCAGCGACTCCGTGGGCAGGACCCAGCGACTCCGTGGGCAGGACCCAGGGAGCTGTGTTTTGACAAGCCCTCTCGATGATTCTGCAGGCTAAAGTTTGAGAACCACTGCTCTAACCAAACAATAATCCCTCCCATACACCCAAAACTTCGCCAAGTTAATGCTTTCCGTAGCGCTTGTTCTCTGGTCTAGAAGGTACCATCCCTTCCCCATCTCCAAGTGAGCAAAACGACATCAATCCTTTCTGGCCAAACTCAATATTGACTCAAGTGTCCCTTCCCTGCTTTCCACAGGAAGTGACCCCTTTATTCTTTGAACTGTCACTGTATCTTTCTTAGAGAATTTGTTTCCCTTGAAATAGGATTATCTTCGTATCTCTTAGCTCCTCTGCTAGAGGGCAGACTCTCTGAGGACAACAAGTAGTCTCTAACTTCCACAAGATATGGGGCTAAATTGTCACAAAGAAGGTACTTCAAATGTGTCTGCCCATTGAAAGAAAAAAAAAAAACTGACCAGCTTTTAAGATCATCAGACTCAGCAAATAAAAATATAGGTCTTGGGGCACCTGGGTGGTTCAGCTGGTTAAGAGTCCGACTCTTGATTTCAGCTCAGGCCATGATATCCTGGTCATGGGATCGAGCCAATCGAGCCCCACGTTGGGCTCTGTGCTGAGAGTGGAGGCTGCTTGGGATTTTCTCTCTCTCCCTCTCCCTCTGCCCCTCCCCCACTCATACTCTGTCTCTCTCAAAATAAATAAATAAACACTTAAAACACAATATGGGTCTCCCAGTTACATTTGAATTTCAGGTAAACAGCAAATAATTTTTAGTAGAAGTAGGTCCAACTATTGCATAGAACAAATTTATACTAAAAAATGTATTTGTTATCTGAAATTCAAATTTAACCTGGCATCCAGTATTTTCTCTGGCAACCCTATCACTATTTTTCATGTTACTTTGTTTTGACTTAGATATACCTTCCTGCTACTCTACTCTCTAGTAAGTACAACTAAGAAATTGAAAGAAAACCAACAACCTTATATACCCGAATAAATATTTCCTAAAAAAAATTACCTTGGAAACACTTGTACTTATTCATTGATATTGATGTTTCCCAAAATATGTTTGAAATTCTTTAAGTGCATGCCAAATTCTATTACTGGTTATGCAAGAAAATCAGCCTCATTACCTGAAAACTGCATGTTTTTTTTTTTAAATATGCCACATGTATTACTATTTATCTTTCAGCACTGATATCCAACACCTCTTTTTTTTTAATAAATGTTCCTTCTTCCTTTTTTTTTTGGAGGGGGAGGGGAAGAGAGAGCGGGGGACAGAGGATCCAAAGTGGGCTCTGTGCTGACAGCCCCAAGCCCAACGCAGGGCTCAAACTCAGGAGCTGTGAGATCCCAAGCTAAGCTGAGGTCAGACACTCAACTGACTGAACCACCCCACCATCCGGTACCTGTTTCGCTGCTTGAAGATCAGATTTACCTGGGAAGGCTTAATACTTGCTACAACTGAAAATAAGTTTAAACATACATAGGTCTTAAAAGGGCAATTTCCTAACAAATGCAAAACTGTTCATGAAAGTCTGCTGGATTAAGAAGAGAAGCTTCCAAGGTGTTAAAGTGAAGATACTACTCAAAATGTGTCAAGTCTGGTGCTCTCTTGATTTTTCAAAGAATCACATTTCCACGTAACCGATTCTCCCTCAAAATCCCACCCTTCTGGCACGCCATATTCCCCATGAAGCATCAGCTCCCTGTGAACATCATTAAACATCAGCTTCCTATGAAGCAAAACCCAAAAGCCATGGCTTCTCAACGATTTCTATACACAAGGAAAATAAAGGACACACAATCAAACCAATTACCAACATGCACCCGAATGCCATCCGTGCATACGTGATCTCAGCACATGTTCCAGAGCAATACAGCACATTTCATTTCCATGTATGCACATATTATTATTTAGACATTTATTTACACCTCCTCTTTGAGACTGGGATACATTGGGAATAGGAGCTTCTCCACCTTCTCAAATAGGCTCATACAGGACACGATACTTAATAAAAGACCCCATCTATAATCAGCATTTCTCGCAATTTGTTTTCTACCTTGCCGCACTCAAAATGCCTGGAGCATATTCAGTCAACACACTGGATCCAACCTTTAAGTATCTTTCACGGAGGATTTACTTACGTTCTGAAGATAGGCCGGGTCCAAGGCCACCGGGTGCTCTGCTGCCCACCTTCCCAAACTCACACAGACAGGTAGGGAGGGGACAGGAGAAGGATAGCATAAGCAATCGATAACGTTCTTTCCTCAAAACCAAAACGAATCAGCATGCAAGTATCAGAGAGGTTACATGAAAATAAGTTTGTGCTTTCTGGAATTTGGAATTCAGAAACTGATTCTCAAAGGAAATGTCCATATCAGAGTTCAGCTCTTTAAGGCTGTTGTTCAAGCTCACTGATCCAAATAATAATACAGGAAGGGTTACTGTATTCTTTGAGAATAATTCCAAAGACACGTGACGCTCAGAAGGGGATTTTAACAGGTGATACCTTAATCATTTCAGTAACCCCGACATCTCTTCTTTCACATACACAAGAGGATTTTAATAGGTTGGTGCCTTACTCATTCTACCAGCACTGGCATTTATTTCTTCATGAATCAACAGGAATTAAAAAATCAATTCTGATTTTTTGAATTTTTTTTAAAGGTTTTATTTATTTTTGAGAGAGAGAAAGAGACAGAGCATGACCAGGAGGAGGGGCACAGAGAGAGGGAGACACAGAATCCAAAGCAGGCTCCAGGCTCTGAGCTGTCAGCACAGAGCTTGAACCCACAAACTGTGAGATGGTGACCTGAGCTGAAGTCGGACGTTTCACCAACTGAGCCACCTTGGTGCCCCCCAAAATCAATTCTTGTATCAGTTGGCTACACTAATGAAATAACTACCAATCTTTATATATGTTATCTATATATGTTACATGTGTGCTACCTATGTATGTTATATATATGTTATCTACATATGTTTTATATATAGAGAGACTTATATATGTCATTATAAGCCTATTTGAGAAGGTAGAGAAGCTCTTATTCCCAATATACATATTTCATATATATATATTTCATATACATTTCATATATATATTTCATATGCATTTCATATATATATATTTAATATATATTGACATATATATATATTTGTCATATATATAAGACAAATACACAGTACCTTTTGGATAAGAAAGACTAAGTGCATTTGAATTGTATGAATACATACAGATAGCAAAATTTTATTCCTCCTTTTTTTTTTTTTTTCCATGATAAATCGGCTTCAAAAGTACTGCTCTCCAAAGGTTTTTACCTGATGTAATAGCCAGACATGAAGGGCTAAAAGGAGCAAAGTTTGGCCAACTACAACAGCCAAGAAGCACATATGCCAGGGAGGCGGAAAGAGTTGTAATTAAAGAGAGCAGACCCAGCAGGGCACGTGCAACCAGAATCCAGAAGAGACTTACGCAGGCAAGTTACTGGTATCAGGGATATCACAAGGAAACAGGGAGGTCTTGAAAAGCAATTAAAATTTTAGAAGGAAGCAGTGAAGATTAAGTCTGGCCTCAGTGAAGGCCCTTAGATAGTAGAGCCCAAACTATAGTCCTGGAGACAAAAGGTGCACATTAAATCCTAAACGAGTTTCACAATGTAATGCCCAATCCTATAAAGATCTGGTTTCTGGGAAGGGTTTTAGGGACAGTAAACTAGGCAGAAAACAAACATATGAAAGTGGAATATAAGAAAAATACTTTGTTTCTGGAAGAAGATAGACCCTCTGACACCAGCACTAGGTTAGTAACCAGACTGTGGACCCAAATGTGGGCCTTACACTATGTCAAACTCTCTCTTTCTAATCCAATCTGATTTCCATCTGCAAATTGGGGATAAAATGAACACAGTGAAGGGAAATGCTAAGATTCAGGAGCAGAGGACCAGCAGAGCATCAGAATACTAACAAACATCAGGACACGTGCCAGAGAAGACACCCAACATCTCAATAAATATTATTCAATAAAGATGTCAAATAGTGTCACGCTTTAGTCAAGAGGTAACCAACTGGTGGCCTTCAGGTCACATGTGGCTCACAGATGTTTTCACCCCTCACATGATTTTTTGGATCGAATTCACCCTTAGCATATAGAAGTCAGGATATTCCTCATAAATAGCAATAACAAAGGAATTTCTGTTTTCTTTCCAAAAAAAATAGAATGTTCTGTCGACAATGGCTTTGTCTGTCCATCCGCCAACCCTTCGTTGGATGGATCTGGGTAGTTGCTGAGCCCATTAAATTGATGAAGGGTTTTGCCAATGAAGCTTTGTCTTCATTCATGGACTCCCTCTGCCAAGTGCGTTACCATATAACTTTTCAACCCTGGCTTTAAAGGAGGAGCACTGGAATTAAAAGAAACTGGGTGCTATTGTATTCCGTGCATGCTATCAAGGAAGTGTTCCTGAAACATTCTTCGCGTTGGACCCCAAACAAAGGAAACAAAAGTTGGACTTCACCCAGCATGAGAGAGATAAGCCGAGGCAGGCGTGGTAACAGACATGTGCTGAGTTCTTCTTGGTTATGTAAAGGCTGGCTTTGTTTCAACAGTCGTTACATTGTTTATAGTGGAAACTGTTGCCAGCCTATTCTTTATCGCAAATTTCAACGATTGGGTTCATTTTTGGAAAAGAAAATAGGATAAAAGGCTAGGATGCGTGTTTTTTCCTTGTAATCATTTCACAATACCCCAAAAAGAATTAATCTGGAAAAGTGCACGTTATCTGATTTCAGGTCCCAGGAATATTTCAGAATCCTTTAGTGTTGCAAGCCAAATTTTTCAAGATTTGATTTACTGAAAGTTAAAAAGAAGAAAAAGAAAAGGAAAAAAAAAACACCTTAATCTTTCTCTGTGATATCTGATGACCCATGGGAGAAAAAAAAAAAAAAACCAGCAATACCAAAGTTTTGGATTGAGAAGCAGCATTTCAAAATTGTGGCCTGCTCAGCAATTTCAAAATACTCTGCATTTGTATTTAATAATATCTTCCTTTGGGAGTCCAAAAGAAAAATACTTTATTTCTTCCCGTCGAAAAGAGTTGGGAAATATTCCAATCCCTTGAAAATTTGCGGAGGAACATTTGCCACATCTTGCTTATATATGCCAGTTTAAGTTATACATATTTTGTAAACTGCAGAGTTTCGAGAAAGAACGGCACGGTTCTTATCAAATAGGAAGCAGACGCAAAGTATTCTTGTCTTAGACACTATGATAGTTGTTGGAATTTACTTTCTAAAGCTTCTCCCTTGGAAAAGAAAGCTAATTTGGGGCGCCTGGGTGGCTCGGTGGGTTAAGCATCCAACTTCGGCTCAGGTCACGATCTCATGGTTTGTGGGTTCGAGCCCCGCGTCGGGCTCTGTGCTAACAGCTCAAAGCCTGGAGGGAGCCTGCTTTGGATTCTGTGTCTCCCTCTCTCTGCCCCTTCCCTGCTCACACTTTGTCTCTCTCTCAAAAGTAAATAAACATTATTTTTTTTTAAGCAAGCTAATTAGTTTTTCTGACGGCTAAGGCTTACCTAAACATTTTTTTAAAAATTCGTACAATTTCTTTGGTCACTGAACCTCTACAGGTAAGTATAATCACAACACATGGATTTTGGACGTGGTATTTGCTCTTAATCTCAATCATCTCCAGGAACAAAATGGATCTCTTCTAGACAAAGCCTGGGAAGTAACATTCCCCGCAGAGAAGGACATTTCAGTAGAAAATTGGGGCAATCTGCATTTGCACACATGCATTTCCGCAAGGCAGGCTTTGAAAGATACTGCATTTCCCAGTCATTAACTCTACTGTGGAAACAGACCAGACACACATATAGAGCCAGAATAACAAATATTCCAGAGAGAAACTATCAGAAAATGTCAGTATAACTCAAAAGAACAAAAACACTTTCAAAAAATTGTGGCACAGAATGAAAACACTGTCCAGGAGAGTAAAATACACATCATACAGATACATTTCCAACAAGGAGAAAACTGCAATTTGGTACAGCAGAGTCCTTATAAATGTTTACCAATTTCCTCCTCCAATAGCCAAGCACCAGGATACTAACTCAGAATAACAATGAAAATAAATGCTTTTTATTCTAGGGAGAACGTTTTATTTTGCTTTACTGAGGTATAATTGATAGGCATTTTATTAGTTTAAGGTGTAAAACCTAACGGTCTGACAACTGTGCGTATTGAGAAATGATCGCCACAGATTCGCCTGGTTAACTGCCATCACCACACACGGTTACGTAATTTCTTTTCTCGTAATGAGAAATTTCAAGATTTACTCCCTCGGCAACTTGCAAACATGCAAGACAGTGCTATTAACTGTAGTCACCATGCTATGGGGTGCCTTTGATTAACAGTGGCTTTGCTTTGGTTTGGCTCATACAGTGTTTCAAGTGTAGACAAGCGTAAAGCTGTTGCCCACGGAGCTGAGGAGCCCCGGAACTGACAGGTGGAGCCCGGGCGGTGGGTAGGAGCTCAGTCACCGGAGGCAGACTCGCCTACGCGCGGGTCCCGACTCTGCCACTCGCTAATGACACCTCCACTCCTCAGCAACCGCGCATATGAAGGAGTGAAAACCCCACCCCCGTAGGGTTACCTCCGCGGTGACACGGAATCAGATACGGCATGTAAGTCGCTTAGCTCGGTCCTCAGCGCATGGTACGGACACGGAAATCACAGCTGTCGTAAGTGTGTGCTTCAAAAAAAAAAAAAAAAAAAAAGGCCTCTCCGAGATCTATCTGCTAAATGTCCATTCTTGATGATAAGCGCTAAGGACACAATGTCAACCTCATCGCAGCCTTAGGTAAGTGTGACGGCCTCAGGTGTGTGTGTGTGTGAATGTACGTATGTGTACGGGTCCACAGAAACACATTAACAACCAGACACATACTATATTGTGCAGCCTTGCAGCTTTCGATCCTCTCTCTCCGTCCGCGGGTGTGTGTAAAAACTAAGCCAAACGTACAAACGAGGGGGGTGGCAGGAACTATGGCCCTAAAACCACCAAGAGTGGGATCCATGCGAAGACCACCGAAATCACTGAAAGCAGAAGTGAGAAAGAGTATTCGAAAAGGAAACAGCTGTGAAGTGTGAGGTTTTTAGTTCAAGAAATAGTGGCCCGGCTTACAACGAAGACACGGGCCCCTCTCTTGGGGCATGAGATGCACTCACAAAAGAGGGTAATTCCTACACAGGGTAAGGAGCCAATCGCTGCCTTTGCCGCCTGTAGAGTTTGGGGTTTTTAAATGTTCTTTAATGTTTATTTATTTTTGAGAGAAAGAGAGCGAGGAAAGGAGGGGCAGAGAGAGAGAGAGAGAGGCAGACACAGAATCTGAAGCAGGTCCAGGCTCCGAGCTGTCAGCACAGAGCCCGATGTGGGGCTCGAACTCACAGATCGCGAGATCATGACCTGAGCCGAAGTTGGATGCTCAACCGACTGAGCCACCCAGGCGCCCGAGTTTTATTTATTTTTTTTTTAAATAACAATCGTAATGTCTCTGGTCCTTTGTTGTCTTTGAACATTCCACTCACAGAGTCCCCTTAGGATCTCTTGTAGTTGGTAATGAACTCCTTCCGTTTTTGTTTGTCTGGGAAAACCTTGATCTCTCCTATTCTGAATGTTGGCCAACTTGACAACAAATTATATTTTAAAAAATAAAGAAAAAAGAAACAATCAAAAAACAAAAACTGGAATCAAGAGCTAATAAATAAATAAATACAAAAATAAATCATTGTAACAGTCGCAGTACTAACACTAACATGCATTTGCTGAGCACTTACTACACGGCAGGAAAGGTCGGAGACCTCTGATGAGCCGACAGAGCGTCTCCAACTGCGGCCACGTGGGTCACCAAGCAGGAGTGCTGACCTCGTCCCTTGCTGACTCAGCAGCGGCAGGCCTTACACCTGCCTGAGGGAGGAGGCAAAATGCACTTCCGAAGGTGGAGGCCAGGGTGACAACCAGACAAGGGCAGTTTGCTGCTGGACGGAAGCTAAACAGTGGGAGGGGCCTTGAAATATCGAAAGGCAAGAGAGAAGCTGAAGCTTCAGGTGGTTAGGTGCCGGCCTCGGTCCTCTCCCTGCTTTCCTTTGAAAACCTCAGGAAAAACGCCGAACCACAGAAGCCGTATGGTAAACCACTTATGTAGGCTGTTCTTTCGTCTTACAATGTCTGAGTCACGTGCCTTCAATCTGGTAACAAAGGATGTAAGGATGTCAGAAGGGCCATTTTCACTCCGGTGTCTGGACTTCGGAACGTCTCGCTGCTATTTCTAAATTACCGAAAACAGCGGGCACCTGCTGTTTTATCCCGCGGAATATTCCATTTTGAAGCCGCGTCCCATGAAGCCCTCCACCTTGTCGTGTATCAGGAAATGGGCCTGATTAGCTCCCACCTGTGCTTCAAGGTCACTGCTCAGCCTACCCCGCTGATTCTTCCATTTCTCCTTCACTGGCCGCCCTCCTTCTGTCCTTGGGAACGTGTGTCCTCTAGGCCTGGCCGTAGCCTTCAGTCTACGATTCCAGCCTAAGTCCTGTAGTGGACTCCTGCCATATTCACCTGCCTGGCATCCTTACTCCTCTCCTGTGGCAAAAGGCATGAGGTTTTTCTTTAAATTTACCTACATCCTTCCCCTCTCACCTTTTAGGTTTCGTTTAAGTGTATTTTGGCGGACGTCACATTACCCATGATTCTAAGGATGGGCCGGGTTTATCGGAATCACAGCGGTTGATTCAGGGATGATGGAATATTCTCTGTCTTTCCAGGAAGAGTGAATTCTAGTGCTTAGCTCAGGAGTTGATGGGAAAGAGGAGCTGTCTTTCTGCAGGAGGGGCTAAGCTGGCAGGATGTGCCATCAAATCCGAGAGCCACCTGAGAGAAAAAGCTAACACACACCAAAGCTGAGTTGAAAGAGAGAGAGAAATCCCTAACCATGTAAACGTACCGATCCAGTCATGCCTAAAGCCAGGCCTGTCTCTGGATTATTCTGCCACACGAGCCCATAAATTCAGTCTCTCAGTCAGTTTCTGCTGGGTTTCCATCACTGCCAACCCAAAGCATTCTGGGAAATAGTTTCGTATCAATTCAACAAACACACATTGGGATACGTATGCACCAGGCGTTTTGATAAATGCGGCCTATCTCCGACTCTCATGTGACTTTGACTTACACCTGGAAGTCACCTCCTCTCTAGCCTATGGCACGAGCACCATTCATTTGGAAGTTGATTTGCACATCCCTGCCTGCCTGCTGGGCATCTGTAAGTGCTTCACTGGCTGTAAACTCAGATCCTCGTCTTCTTTGAAAAAGAGAACTTTCCTATTTCACACGATGAGCCCATTAGCCTTCAAGGTTCAGCACCGAGGAGCTTGGCTTGGGGCCAGCTTGGCCCCTGTATCTGGCCGTCTTGTCCTGTCCTCCTTCTTCAAAATTTCTCGTCTTCCCCTTCATACCAATTTCTTGCATTTTATTTTCTGTACCTTTATTTACACTTGGGCAACTTTGCTCCGTAACTACTTTTTCTCCCTCATGTTCCATTCTACACATGTAGCTCTCCTACAACTTAATCTTTGTAAACACTGGTTCCTTTATGTCCGACTCCTGCTCTGAAAGCTTCAATAGCTTCCCAAATAGTTTGACGGCTTAGCCTGAGCTGAAGGATCTCCACGGCCCCCCTCACTTCCCAGTTCCTTGAGTGCATCTCTTTCTAATTCCCAGGGACAACACACCTTCATCAAACAGATCTACCTTTTGTTCCAAAAATAAATCTAAGATTTCCCTCTTGGTTCATCTTCCTGGATTGGATTTCCCCCTCTCCACTTGTCAGAGTCCCTCCTTCCCTTCAATCCCCAGCCCCAAATCTGCCTCTTCATGTGGAAGTCTCAAAACAACATAGACTTGCCAGAAGCTTGATGGCACTCACCAGTGGCCTATGACACAGAGGGTCTCATGCTGTTATTTTTACATGTCTTTTGTAAGTCCCGCTTTCAGGATGTAGGACCACGTTGACACGTTACCTAGAAGTGTAACGGTTCACACATATGGGACCACACAACAGTGCTTCAACTTATCACATGGTTACGGGATTGGAAGATCTCAGGATTTATTCATTCGTTCTTTTGCTGAACGTCCAATGACCCACCAAGGACAAGCGCTAAGCAAAAAGTAGGCATCATCCCTCCTGGTGTTGAGTAAAAAGAACAACTTATAATCAAGTAATCATCCAAATGACTAAAAACCCTTCTGTGGAAAGTTGTAAGAAGGCGCAGGCCGCGGCGGGTTCACGGGACATCAGACCTATTTCGCTTGAGGAAGTATAAAATTAAATGGCTTGGTGTTGCCACTTTCATTCACCTTCAGAAACTCGGGTAAAGTTTCTCTTCATTTGCAAGTCCACTATGACCAAAATGACTTTCTTTTTTTTTTGCGGGGAGGGGGTAGTCCTGGAAAAAAGTTATAAACAGTGTGGACAACAGTACCGGACAAAATGGCCCTAAGCTTGTAAGTCTTCTCTGGGCCATTACTTCCTTACCCACGAGATGACTGACGTCTGCCTACACCACATTCATTTATCCCTTTCTCCCTTTCAGAAGAAACCCCGGTTTTATTCAGTTGACTGTCTTACGTCGCAGGACTCTGGGGAAGTGGATCCTAACTCCCACCTCCAAAGATGGTCGGGACCAATCATGGCAATTCCACATGCCTGGCATGTATGTGGCCCAACTGAGAAATGAGAGTGTCTTTGATGAAAAGCACCTGGGAAAGAGTCACTTCCTCCTCAAAAAGAAGTGTAAGAAAGAAATCGTATCACAGCCTCCTCTGAAGATCAGCGGGGACTTGGGCCACGGCAGCCATCTTGCTGCCAAGCTGTACAGGAAACCAACACTTTGCAGAGACCAATCTAAATCGGAGAACTTCAGGGACACTGCCCTGCCACCCCCGGGGTACAGCCTACTTGAGAAGTCCCTACGTGAGATAATAAATACTCTTGTGTAAGACAACTTGATGCCATTTGAGAAGAGGTCTCCTACCCGCAGCGGAAAGCATCTCGGAGATCCTGAGACTACGCATGCCCCCCGGCAGTTGTACAATTTTGTGTTCTTAGTTTCTCAATTTTTAAAAATTTTTTAATGTTTATTTATTTTTGAAAGAGAGACAGAGTGCGAGTTGGGGAGGGATAGAGGGAGACACAGAATCCAAAGCAGACTCCAGGCTCTGAGCTGTCATCACAGAGCCTGACGTGGGGCTCGAACTCATGAACCGTGATATGACCTGAGCCGAAGTCGGACGTTCAACCCAACTGAGCCACCCAGATGCCCCAACAATTTTGTGTTTTTAAATCATTACAATTTCTCCCTTGGTATAAAGGGACGAGCCATGAAATCAATCGCTTAAACCTAGAAATTAAAATATTTACTTTCCAAGGGAGGTACATGAATTAAGTAACTTCTAACATTTTCCCAGCCAAAATACAGGTAAAGACTGAATTCCACTAACTATTTCTACTTTAAAATTCTACATGGTTATATCAATTATCGCTGTACTTGTGCTTGGCGCTCAACATTGATTTAATTGAACACAGACCACCGAGATGCTAGAACGTAACTACCTCCCTGAAAAAATTATCGTGTTATTTTACTTTATTTACTTATTTTTAAAGTTTATTAATTTAGTTTGAGAGAGAGAATGAGCAGGGGAGGGGCAGAGAGAGAGCAGGAGAGAGAGAATCCCAAGCAGGCTCCGTGTTGTCAGCACAGAGCCTGACGTGGGGCTCCAACCCACGAACCGTGAGATCATGACCTGATTCAAGATCAAGAGTGGACGCTCCACTGAATGAGCCACCCAGACGCCCCTATCCTGCTCTCATTTTAAAATCGTCATTTACATCTGTGGTTGCGAAAACAGAAGTTGCTCCAAGTTCTACTAACCACAAGAATGTTATTTGGGGAATTCTATCCTGAATGACTTTTCTCTCAGTCTGTCAAAGGAACAGAATTCATATATCTGCCATTTTATTAATCTGAGCCAATAACATGCCACCAGTATACAGTGTGAGTGCCACCTGTCCCTCAGGTAAAAAATCCAGGTTCCAGTGAGAACTCCAGCTCTTTTTCAGTATCACTGCTTTAACGATACCTTCGGTCTAAAAGAAAGAAATAATGACCTGATTGTTTGCTATCTTCATAAAACACCTGAAATCATTGTGAATACAAATTAATTTATCCTGGAGAAGCCAGGTGCTTTGAGCTCAATTAACTATAAATCCGAAGCCCCCAAGGAAAAGCACCACATTGATTAATTTTGCATTACATAGCTCTCCCCTGCTAGGTAGGGTACTAAGGGTTATTGTTTTGTGAATCTATGATTACCAAATCAATTCCTTACCTTGGCTCATTTCCTCTACCTGAATTGCCTGATGGAGAAGTTGAATAGATTTGTGATCCCTACCAAGGTGGGGATCAGACGGAGAGTACTTTGTCTGCAGTTCAGGGATTCTCTCCCTTACCGCTCGTCATTAATGCAAACCCTAAGTTTTTGCCCCATGCCTTGCAAAAACATATATATTACATGTCATTATGACTAAGACATACACAAAAATACGTGTATAAAAACAAAAAGAGGTAGGGGCCTCTGGGTGGTTCAGTCAGTTAAGAGTCCGACTTTGGTTCAGATCATGACTTCACAGCTCGTGGGTTTGAGCCCCGGGTTGGGCTCTATGCTGACAGCTCAGAGCCTGGAGCTGCTTCGAATTCTGTGTCTCCCTCTCTCTCTCTGCCTCTCCCTTGCTTGCACTCTCTCTCTCTCTCTCTCTCTCTCTCTCTCGCTCGCTCAAAAATAAACATTAAAAAAAATTACACAACAAAACAGGTAAACTTTCCTAGGAAAATTATGGTAGAACACTAATAAACTAGAAAAGGAAGTTACTGTAAGTGAACAAAAGCACTTGGAGAAATTAGTCACTGCTTCCACCAGGGAATTTCTTTGATCTATTCAAACTCGAATAGTAAATTCCTGAATGTGGTACATACAATGCAGGTTTGATCTGACCTTGCTTTCGTTTACAACTGCCTGTGGGCTGAAACTTGACAGGTTCAGGAGGATGAACTGTTAGATTGATCCATATTAATCAGAGTTTATGCTGCCCTTTCACAAACATGCCAAAACTTTTCTTCCAAGCTATTGGATTTGCAACACGGAAATAATATGCAGCTGTTGATACCATACAGAGTCCTTTGGAGAAGCAAAGGAACTCCAGACTTTTCTAGGAATAACAATGAAATCGATGGTCCCCTTGACAAAACGCATGGTGCATTTGCAAAGATTAAAGTGATGCAAAGCTTTAATGTTTGCCCCTTCGATGGGCACTGTGGGGGGGGGGGGGGGCGGTCCCTGTCCTGGGCCACCTCCACGTCTGAGAATAATGAGTGGAAGCAATGGTTTTGGAGGCTCCAAAGCGAACAGGAGGTACATTATAGCTGACAAAAGTCCTCTCCTCTGACCAACCGGGACTTCTCAGGGACTCACTGATCGGTTCAGGAAGTAGAATTTGCACATAATTGGCTTGAAGATAAATGAAATACGTAAGATCTGAAGCAGAGGTTAAATAAAACGCTTTGATCTCGAAATCACAGCGGACACCCCGTGGTGAAAAAGGAGGTCTACTGGGGGCAAAAAAAGACAAGTTCTATTTCCCATCACAAATTAAGCCCAGGGAAGGGAAATTTGATAATCTATTAAAACAAACCTTGTAAAACCACTCCGCTTGAACCTCATGAGCATGCAAGATTTGCAAGGAATAAAACTGCTCACGATCTAGAGTCTCTAAACCACTCGGAACATTGAGCAAAAGAATTCTTTCTTTCCAGACAATGGTGGTCTGGAAAGGTGCATTCCTTTCAGAAGTGACTGGCCTGCTTGGTTTTTCCTCCGTCAGCAACACGGTGCCGTTCCTGACGCAAAGCTAAAAGAGGAAGAACAGGTCCATGACATCTATTAGGTTCCTGCTTCTGCGCATTAACGTTGACACCTGTAATTCTCTGAAGGGGGAGAAACCTACAGGCAGCAGAGTCTTGAAAGTGGAATCCACCAGACTGGTACAGAGGGACAGCCAAATTCCTTGCCAGCGATTTAACCATGAGCGGGACTCACTGGTGGGGGGCTGGATCATCACGCACGGCTCACCTGTTGCCAGATGCTCTTTGACTTACTCAAAACCATCCTCCTCCTCTGCTTTCTGCTGCTTCCCAGCCACCCAATGATGGATGCCAACTTTGAGCTTCTACGTTATTCTAGGTATCGCACCAGAGGCTTCAATATGCTTTCTCTGTAGCCCTCAAGATAACATGACAGTGCCTTTTTTCTTCCCATTTAAAGGAGAAAAAGCCTGCAATTCCTAAATGCTCACCGCAAAGTGGCTAATACGTGGTCAGAAGAGATTTGCACTCAGGGCTGCCTGATTCAAACTCCCCAGTCTCTCTCGCGACGCTATGCTGTCGAGCAATGTTGAATTCAGTTGGACAAACTGCCATGTCAAGAGTTGAAACAAGAGTCACCTAAACTCCCCCCATTACTTCATGGAAAAGAAAGAACTTTATGAATTTTGTCTTGATTATTCTTTTGCTTTATCATCGCTGCAATCACGCAGAAGTGCCAGTGTGCAAATAGATACGAAGTCGATTTGGTTCTAGAGAATTTAACATGTGTTACAAAATGCTTTTTTCTCGCACTGTAATAGGACTTTTTACACACCATTTGAAGAAACGTAATTTTTATACGTGTGTTTAAAAGACAGCGTTGTGTATTTGATAGACATTTACCTGAGTGTCAGTGTATTTAGAGTAAAAACACTTCTAAAATCAATCAAGTTTATTCAATACACCAGAAGTATTATTGTCCGAAGACTTGCAATTCTTAGTCTACAAGATGACAAATTTCCTCTTTCCTGCTTCTGTTGTCTATGGGGCTCAATGTGCCAATAGTATGGCCTCATCTGACATACTGGCATTTTCCTCAAAAGGGAAAAAAAACACATCCACGTGTGTGTATGCATACACACGAATTAAATTAAGCTGTCAACATGTATATGTAATATTCCAATTATATGTGATTTTCCTGAGTCTTCATTTATTAATAGTAGCAGAAAACTACGATTATATCAATTTACCATGGTTATAACCAATACCTCGAAGGACTAGAGACAATTTCCAGCATCTGCTAATTGATTAGCTCAAGATCTGGGAGAAGCATTTCCCTCTGCGAGCCAAAGAAACACATTCCAAATAGACTCATTTGTTATTTAAGAGTCAGTGGTGGATTCCTAACAGAATTATATGTGCACATTTTCTGAAGAATGTTAATTAGGTACTATGTTATCTATTCCCGGAAAGTGAATTCCTAAGAAATGTATGAAGAAAAGAAAAGAAAAAAAACTTTTAGCTTATATATAAGAAAGGAGTAATACAGTAAAACCTTGGTTTGCAAGGATAATTGGTTCCGGAAACATGTTCGTCATCCAAAGCACTCGTCTATCAAAGTGAATTTCAAGAACCATTGGCTCAGATGGGATCATGTGACATTGGGCATCACATACTGCTCATATTGTAAGACATGGCTTGTTTATCAACTTAAAATTTAGTAGACAAGTTTGCTTGTCTTGTGGAACACTCGCAGAACAAGTTACTTGCAATCCAAGGTTTTGCTATATTTTTATTCCTTTTGTGTTCCTAAAGGTTTCCTCATATCTGGGGTGCCTGGGTGGCTCCGTCGGTTGAGCATCCGACTTCGGCTCAGGTCACGATCTCACGGTTCATGAGTTCGAGCCCGGTGTTGGGCTCAGTGCTGACAGCTCAGAGCCTGGAGCCTGCTTCGAATTCTGTGTCTCCCTCTCTCTCTCTGCTCCTCCCCCACTCATATGCGCTCCCTCCCTCCCTCTCTCTCTCTCCTTCAAAAATAAATAAAAACATTTAAAAAAATTTAAAAAGATTTCCTCATATAACTTGGACCATACTTTATTACTAAGAAATCACCCTAATGTGAGGATCCTTAATCACCTAGATTAAGATTTTTAGATATAAAACACACACATCTCAAGAAATGCTATGCCCTTCAGCTGCATGATTAACAGGTGTGATTAGCTGATCCTTCCACATGGATGTGAATCACACATATCCTTCCAAGTGGTATTCCCTCTCGTAGGTCAACCCATCCCCATAAAAGGTTCATAGCTGACAAAACGCTTTTCAGAGGATCAGACATCTCTGCCAAGTTAGGAAATAGGTGTCTGGTCTGCCTTAGAGACAAACAAAACATCACTCTATACTGAAGCATGGAAAGCAGGTAACGCAAAGTGGTCCCCACCCCTCAGCTGCCATAACCAAGTCTCTACAGCAAATGCTGACTTGTCATCTCCCTTGTGTTCGACCCTGTGGGAAATCTGTTGTGAGAGATGAACGCGTAGGTTCACGTGTACCTGTCAAGCGGTCAAAAGAGCTGCCCCTCACTTAAGACATTCTGGAGTTGCCGTTCAATTGGTCTAAAGCCTCGGGGATGCCGTGAGTTCTAGAGATCTGCCATCCAACATGGCGCCCACGGCACTCAGGACAACACTGCACTCGGGAGCATGGCAAGAGTGCAGCTCTCATGTTCTCATCTCCCAAAAGCTGTTTTTATCAGCAACAAGCAAAGATACGCGAAGAAATTTGTGAGAGTGACAGAGACGTCTACCATCTTGACCGCGCTCATGGTGCCAGGGCTGTATGCGGATGCCCCAAATCCTCACATTGTAGATGTGTGACACGTGTGGGCTTTTGGATATCAAGTACACCTCACTAAAGCGGTTAAAAAATTACAGCGGGATAAAAGAAGACAACACTGCTACAAGGAGCATTCAGGAAAAGGAAAATCCGTCTACAGAGATGGAGGGAGGCAGTATGTAAGAAGGGAGCACCGGTAAGAGCTCCACGTACATAGACTCTGGCACCCCCCGCTTTCTCCTCTAGGACAAGAGCACGATGACAGGACCTCCCCACAAGGCCATTGAGAGGGCTGGAAGGGAGAGGGACACAGAGCTCAACACTCAGTGCTCAACGCTAGTTCTTCCATTCACTCCTCCCCTGCTCTTCCCCAGGATGAGGTGGGTGAACAGCCCAGCAGGGACACTTCCCGCATACACTTGCACAGTTTTTCCTCACAATTCCACGATCCTCAGAGATGGAGGTTTGCACCATCACTTGTCAAGAATGCAAAGGGACACACGCACCCCAATGTTTATAGCGGCTCTATCTACGACAGCCAAAGTATGGAGAGAGCCCAAATGTCCATCGACTGACAAATGCGTAAAGAAGATGCGGTATATATACGGGGCGCCTGGGGGGCTTAGTCGGTTGAGCATCTGACTTCGGCTCAGATCATGATCTCACGGTCCGTGAGTTCGAGCCCCGCGTCGGGCTCTGTGCTGACAACTCGGAGCCTGGAGCCTGCTTCAGATTCCATGTCCCCCCCCCCTCTGCCCTACCCCTATTGTGCTGTCTCTGTCTTTCAAAAATGAATAAACATAAAAAAAATTTTTTTAAAGATGTGGTCTATATATATAATGGAATATTACCCGACGATCAAAAAGAATGAAATCTTGCCAGTTGCAACAACGTGGATGGAACTAGAGGGTATTATGCTAAGGGAAATAAGTCAGAGAGAAACAGATACGCTATGATTTCATCCATGTGTGGGATTTAAGAAGCACAACAGATGAACAGAGGGGAACGGAAGGAAAAAGAAGATGAAAACAGAGAGGGAGGCAAACCATAAGAGACTCTTAAATACAGAGAACAAACTGAGGGTTGCTGGAGGGGGAAGTCGGTGGGGGTGTGGGCCACATGGCTGATGGGCATTAAGGAGGGCACCTGGGATGAGCACTGGGTGTTGTAAATGATGGATCGCTGGGTTCTATTCCTGAGACCAATACTACACTGTATGTTAAGTAATTCGAATTTAAATAAATTGAAAGAGACAGGATGGAAAGGCAAAGTGCCCTGCGAAGCTGGGAAATGCCCATACTTCCAGGAAGAAGTGAAGGCGTGTCCGGCCCCCTGGTAAAGGGGGATTCCCACAACCCCCCCTGCTTCCCATCCCAGGCACGGAGACACTCCACATTCAGAGAAAACCACCACCAAGTTGTTCATCAAAGTCCGAGACCACTTGGGGCATTCCCCAGTCTCCATGAAGGGCCTCTGCCTGTCCGTGACAGGTCATTCCATCACGCAGGGCCCCCCCCCCCCCATCCACTGGTTAAACTGATTCCCAGGTCAACGATCCAACGCCACTGGCAGGCACGCATTCACTCTGAGTTCATTCAAACGCGACTGACGGACCCTCGCTCACACGGCACCACCCCAAGGAGCAGACTCGCATACGGGTTTCCCACCGCTGCGCCTCATGCACTCGCTTTTTCTCTCTTGCTGCGATCGAGACAGGTTGAAAGATCTGCACCCTTCCCAGGCTGCACGTGGCCTTCCACCCAAGTGTGGCGCAGGGCAGAGCACGGAAGGGAAGCCAGCACAGCCCTGAAGTAAAGAGGGTGGAGGGGACAAGCCTCGTCTCTGCCACTTCCTACCTGTGAGACACGGGGATGCCAGGAAACCTCTCGGGGTCGCCGTGCGCTTCTCTGTGGAACACAACACCCCAGATGTTTGAGAATGGAACAGTCGAAGAGTATGTTCTAAGCTAGGAAGCATTCTCCGACATAAAGTATCACTCTCTCGAATCCACCTGAGCACAGGATGACATTTAGAGTCCGTAACGATATATTTCTCACCAAGCACACAGACATGATCGATATATCTGGCGGCCGGAACGTAAGCTTCGTGATTGGAGCGGTAACGGTCACGTTCACTGGTCCACAGAAGCCTTGCCACCATCCCTCACACAGGGTAGATCCTCAACAGTTACTGCTGAATAAGTGAATGAATGAATACCATCCTTTGTTAAAGATCACGTTTATAATACATACGTTGCTACTTGTGACTCCTGTAATACACATTCACCTGCCCTCCTTTGTTCTTTTTTACTAACAAAAAGGGAATTGGTTTGCAAACAAAAATGAAAAAAAAAACTGAGCCTAATGCTTTCTTAAAATCCAAAGCACCACCTAGAAATAGGTCTGAATAAAAATCAGCAGTTAAATTACAGGATACCTTAAATAGCCAAGACAGAAGGAACAATGCACCACCATTTATAAACAGCAAATAAAAAAATGCCAGTTTCTCATTTGTATTTTTCTACACACTTTTGAAGATGAGTATTACTTCCACATTTTCTGACATATCCTCTAGATCAAGATACATTTCAAATGAATATTCAGGTACCTTTGTTAATCTAACATTGGTGACACTACACTATATGTAAGCCCTGATATCCACTGATTTGGTTCCATGAGAATGTTTCTTTTCCCTTCTCTTCCCTTCCCTTTCTTTCTTTCCTCCTTCCTTTTCTTTCTTTCTTTCTTTCTTTCTTTCTTTCTTTCTTTCTTTCTTTCTTTCTCTTTCTTTCTTTGTCTCTCTCTCCCTCTTTCTCTTTCTTTCTTTTCTTTCTTTCTCTCTCTCTCCCTCTTTCTTTCTTTCTCTCTTTCTTTCTCTCTCTCTCTCTTTCTTTCTTCCTTCCTTTCTTTCTTTCTTTCTTTCTCTTTCTTTCTTTCTCTCTCTCTCTCTCTCTTTCTCTTTCTTTTCTTTCTTTCTCTCTCTCTCCCTCTCTTTCTTTCTCTCTCTCTTTCTTTCTCTCTCTCTCTCTTTCTTTCTTTCTTTCTTTCTTTCTTTCTTTCTTTCTTTCTTTCTTTCTTTCCTGTCTTTCTGAGATGTAACTAGCACATAACCCTATATTAATTTCAGGCACAACGTAGTAATTTGATATATATACACATTACAATATGATGACCACAGTGGGTCTAGTTACATCCATCACCATACGTAGTAACAGTTTTGTGTGTGTCTGTGAGAACCTTTAAGATCTACTCTCTTAGCAATGTTCAAATGTACAATACAGTATGAGTCAACTACAGTCACCATGCTGTACATGACATCCCCGAAATTTATTTATAACTGGCGGTTTGTACCTTTTGACTTTCACCCATTTCACACACCTCTCCCCAACCCCTGCCTCTGGCAACCGCCAATCTGTTCTCTGTATCTATGAACCTTTTTTTTTTTTAAAGATTCCACATGGGAATGAAATCCTACAGTATTTGGTCTGACTTATTTCATTTAGTGTCATGCCCTCAAGATCCGTGCAGTTGTGGCAAATGGCAGGATTTCCTTCTTTTCTATGGCTGAGTAATACTCTATTGCACGCGTGTGCGCACGCACACATACACACACACACACACACAATCTTTATCCATTCATCTACTGATGGACACTTAGGTGACACATCTTCCACATCTTCCACATCTTCACTATGGAAGAACATGGGAACACGTGAATGCGGATATCTTTTTGAATTAGTGTTTTTGTTTCCTCTGGATAAATACCCAGAAGTGGAAATGCTGGATCACATGGCAGCTCTTCAATTTCTGGGGGAACCTCCATACTGTTTTCTAGAGCGGCCGCACCAGTTTGCATTCCCACCAACAGGGCACGAGGGTTCCCTTCCCTCCACATCCTCACCAACACCTGGCATTTCTTGTCCTTTGGACCCCAGCCATTCTGACAGGTGTGACAGACAGCTCCGTGCGGATTTGATTTGCACTTCCCTGATGGTAAGCGCTGTTGGGCACTTTTTCATGTACTTGTTGGCCATCTGGATGTCTACTTTGGAGAATAGTCTATGCGAGTCTTCTGCCCATTTTTAAATCAGATTGGTGTGGGTGGTGGTTACTGAGTTCTTTATATGGCTTGGATATCAATTCCTTATCAGGTGTGGTTTGCTGATATGGTCTCCCATTCTGTAGGTTGCCTTTTCATTTTGCTGACAGAGATGTGTTTCCTTATTAGCTTTTCCTTATAAGCTGTTCTTCCAAAGTCTTTAGTACACCTCGATTTACTAAAATTTGCTTGCGTCTACTTATTGTGGTGGATGATTTTCAAACGTAAGCATAGCCGCTATTTCAAATATGGCATTAATTGCCTACCTCTTCTTTTTTTTTTTAATATGAAATTTATTGTCAAATTGGTTTCCATACAACACCCAGTGCCCAACCCAACACATGCTAAAACCATCATCGTGCTTTTGTTGTTGTTTAATATATGACCAACTTATATGAGGTCTTCCGTTGCTTTTCATCCCTCTTGACACAGATAAAATTTCACCTTTGTGTATATTATTTTTTGTCCTTAATCTGACTTGTGTCTTCATTACCCAATTACCAATCCTTCAGATAAATGAATAGTTACATCATCTTCAGAACATCAGGGTTGCTTATATAAGCAGAACGAAATTTGAAACAATTTAATGACAGCATTTCCCTTTACTTGTAATAATTAATTCTTTTCTTCTGTAATTTCTATACAGCCATCCATACCACGTAAAATGTGTTATACCGTAAAATTACAGTATACAACTATAGTTGTAATAGTGAATGAACCTTAGAACTTTAGGTAGCACTTTTATATGCAGCTTTAGATAGTCTGTTTAGATTGACTTCTCCAAATAAATGAATACGTTTCAACAAAGTTCGCTACAGAGTCCATTTCCCTGATGTGGCCAGTTTCCTCCTCAGAAAAATGAAGACAATGAATTAGATTCTACTGCTTACTTTCAGTTCTAAAATACTATGATGGTACAAACCCAATTTTACTGCTAACCCATCTTCTACGAGTACAGTTGTACTTGCTGAAAGAAACCTGAAGTTGAATATACTAATGCCATCATCAAGATTTCACAGACCATTTGGTGGCTCAGTCGGTTGAGTGTTCGACTTCAGCTCAGGTCATGATCTCGCAGTTCGTGAGTTCAAGCCCTGCGTCGGGCTCTGTGCTGACAGCTCGGAGCCTGGAGCCTGCTTCTGATTCTGTGTCTCCCTCTCTCTGCCCCTCCCCTGCTCACTCTTTGTCTCTCAAAGATGAATAAATGTTAAAAAAAATTTTTTTTTAAAGATTTCACAGAACATTTTAAGTTGTAGGTGCCCAAGAGTAATTTTCCAAGAAAACAATGATAGTATGCAAACCGCTCTCTTCAAAACCAAGTATGACCAATATTTTTATTTGTACTTGAAATAAGACCCAGGAGCAACACAGAAATCAACATATATCTTATGCATGTATGAGTATTTCTTTAACCCTGACTTACACTGCCCTGCACAGTAAAGGGAATTTGTATCAATTGGGTATGTGCCACAGATCAATAACTATCATGGGAAAACTCAGAATGTTTTCAGAAGCAACCCTTAAAGCTTCCCCAACTGAATTCAATTTTTCACCAGGCACAGACACACTCCATCCTTCTAACTTTCCACCTGAGAGTTCATTTCCACCCTTTGATAATGATTGCTAATAAAAATGATGACTCAGTTCAAAGGAATGTAAGCAGTTGTCCACAAACGGAAGATAAAATGAGGGAGATGAGAAACAGTCAAAGCTGAAGTGAACTTCCGTGATTGTTGGAAGATGGACGTTACTGTAAGATGTAACCCAAAGCGGGGCGGGGCGGGGCGGGGCGGGGCGGGGTGGAAAGGGAAGGGAAGGGAAGGGAAGGGAAGGGAAGGGAAGGGAAGGGAAGGGGGAAGAAAAGAAAGAAAGAAAGAGAGAGAGAGAGAGAGAGAGAAAGAAAGAAAGAAAGAAAGAAAGATAGATAGATAAAGAGGAACACAGGAAGGAAGAATAAAGAAAGAAAGACAACTCATTTTTGTTTTGAAAAGCACTGCCTTGGAAACAGAAGACAAGAGACATAGGAGAGACTAGGTCATCAGAGCAAAAACGGGGGCAATAAATGTGAGACACAAGACAATGCAACAGAGGATAGTATGCATGCCGCTCCACTGGCTCATGGGTTCGTGTCTTCATTCATCCAACAAATGGAGCCACCTTCCTGTGCTGGGCCCTGAGGATGCGAGACAGGTTCAACAACGTCCTGTGCTCAGGGTCATTATCTTCCGTCAAACAGGTAAACCACTTTTCACTCCGTACCTTCAATTGGCTATGTATCGTCCAGTGGCTATGTATCTCAACCAAAGACCTCAGTGAACATAATGTGTCCCCTGGGTTTCCCCTGGAATATTTCCTTCTCCTCATATGTGCCTGCAGAAGACCGAGAAAGATGTTTTGCCCATGTAACTCCTACATTTCCTTTCTCTTCTGATTTGAAATCGATGTCTAATTTCCAGAGGCACAATTAATTCCTTTCTCTTCTCACATTTTAGAGTCCCATGCGAGGGGTAGACGAGGGGAAATGAGTCCAATAAACACAGTGATGGAAACTGTCAGCATATCCGAGCCATTTCACCAACGCCCTGCAAACCAACTGTGCTCCAAAGCAACCTTGACCGACAGGAATGACCGGGGTCCTTTCGTAGCCTGACCACCCCTGGCATCCACGGGCACCCAGGCCATGTGGGACCGTACCATTTACTGCTCTATATGCCTTCTCGCTTCTTGCTAAGCCTTTTGGCTCTTCCCTTCACATAATGACGTCTCGCTCTTAAGCCTCAAAACCAGGGCTACAAATGCGTGGTCATAAGCCAAATCCAGACGACAGAAATGTCCCATTTGACCGCCAGGGTGGAAACCCAAAGGCATGCATGCTGTAGCTGCCAGTATTTAAAAACCGAGAGATACGACATACATGTGCCCGTGTCTAGGTTCTCTTGAATCCTGGGGAGATTTTGGCTACAGGGAAGCAGCAGGGGCTGAATCTTAGTGAATGTAGCAGAGTAAGTGCCCCCCCTCCCCCGGCAACTGACAGCCTTCTACCCTCCTACTGACGACTGACCCCGAGGCCGAGTGCCTGCCACTTATCATTTATTATCATGCTTGCACTGCTGGTTTTCCTGTTGTTTAAAATATTTCCCTCACCGACCTCTGACAGAAAAGTTGAAAAATAAAAGAGGAACCAAGTCCACCCGTGGCTCGTGTGCGTGTGTTTTTGTTTTAATGTCAGCGGTTAGCCAATTTTTTTTTCCCCCACAAAGGGCCATATAGGAAAAAATGTTAAGCTCTGTTGGTCCTAACTGTGTTACAAGAACTCTGTGAGGGTCCTGCAGCATGAAAGCACTCACAGACACTATGAGAATGAACGGGCCTGCGTTCCAATAAAACTTTATTTACAAAAACAGGCAGCGGGCAGAATTGGGGCCATGGTTCGCCAGCCCTTGTCTGATCCCGCCTGTAGCCTGTATGGATGCTCTAGGCATGTGACCTCTGTGCTATCCCTTTTCAGCTTTATTGTCATTCGAACAAACCATTTCAGTTTCCCTCTCACTTTGGATCCCCTTTGTGAATGCTGGCATTTATTTTATTTTTTTTAAGTTTACCATTTTTACTTATTTTGAAAGAGAGACAGCGAGCAGGCAGGGGGGGCGGAGAGAGAGAGGGAGACAGAATCCCAAGCAGGCTCCACACCGCCAGCACGGAGCCCAATGTGGGGCTCGAACTCACGAACCGCGAGACCATGACCTGAGCCACAATCAAGAGTCAGGCGCTTACACGACTGAGCCACCCGGGCGCCCCCGAATGTTGAAGTCAGCCCACCTTGGGAAGCAGGCGATTGCGGCTCTCAAGGCTGCTGGAATAGGAGCCACACGGCTGCGAATCTGCTGACTCCTTCCTCAACACCGCCAATGCTTCCCGACGGTCTAGTAAAATGATGCACTCGGACACCGATTTTACAGCCTTCGCTATATTTTTCCTCCACCGTCCACACGTGAGTTATTTGCTCCGGTCGGTCCGGACTGCTTGATACTTTCTATGTGTAACTCTTACCTTCTTCGCCATCGCTAGATCAGGCTGCATGCTGTCTAGGACAGAAGGAGACCCGCTTAGGGGAGTCTAGTTCTCGCATTGCAAGGCCTTCCCGCCATCATATATTCCCCGTAAAACCCTCCCCAGTTCTTCCAGTTACACTTCAGGTCCACCAGCCCCGGTGTTCCTTCTGCAGGGGCTAGAGCACTTCCATCAGGCTACATCCACGAACTGTCATTTGTCTGGGTCACGAACGGTCGGATATTGGAAACCTGACAGATCCTGCCTGATGCTACCAATAAACGTGTCTGCTCCACTCTGGGGTGGGGGGGGGGGGGTAACTCTCACACACACGTTCTGCCCTCCCGTTGAACATCCTTGCCCGGCCAGTCCCCCAGCACTGGTGAACTGGCACGCTGGATTCACCAAAAAAAGCTAAACTCGTCACGAACCAAGGAGCACAGACAATGCGCACAACTCGAAATTCCTTTTAACTACCACGACGGGGCGGCCTTAATGCCTGACCTAGACGACTCACATTTCTAAAAATAGCAGCCCGGCGGGGGGACAAAGCGGGTAGGCTTGTGGCTGAAGGTTACACCGGCACTTGCGTGGCCATTGGCACTTTTGCGACATGCAACAGGGGCCCGGATGTCGTTGTGTGATCAACTCAATCTCAACCAAAAATTCTGTGAAAATCCTGCGGCCTGAGGAAGCCCCTGGCATTCAGAGTATAAAATTCTAATGCGAAGCTCCCGTCAGATGTGTGCTGTCTTACTGGCTTAAGTTCTCCTGTTCGATATGAAAGCGAAAAAGAAATCTGTCTGCACTACAAGGCTTTTGCCACATTCCTGTTGCTAAGCAAAGGGAAGCAAGGGATCCAGGGGAAGCTGAGGGCTGCGAATCAGGGGCAGTAAAATTCTAATCACCTCTCGGTGTTACGCTTGGCTGACAGGCTGAGGGAGGGAAGGGCGGCATCTAAATCGGTTTCGTCCACAGGCTCAGGAACGTAGTCACGGTATTCACCAAGGAGACGGCTTCCACGGTGAAGTTTTACAGTTAGAAAGATAGGATCTCAGTTGTAGGAAAGAAATGATAAGGTAACCTCCAGCTGCCTCGATGAGCCGTCTAGGGTCATTTTTTTTTCCAGTAAGTGGTTATAAACCAGCTGCATAATAGAAGAATTAAGACAAGTCGAGCATCAGTTTCTTCTGCAAGGGCAGTAACGTCATCTTTTATCTTAAGAAGGTTTTCATTGCAAATGTGCTAACACAAAGTCTTTTTTTTTCCTAGTAATTGGAAGATATAGAAGTTTAAAACTTATGAAAGAATACAGGAGCCTTACGGTGATTCATGCCCACAAGGGTCCTTTTTAGGACATTTCAGGTAAAGAGAAATTAAAGAGGACCTTTGGGTTCTTTGAAACAGACACACCCCCTGCCCCTAGGCAAGGGGGTGGGGAGGCAGAGAGAAAGAAAAACAGAGAGAGAAAAAGAGAGAGAGAGAGAGAGAGAGAGAGAGAGAGAGCGGGCCTCTTTGAGCAATCTATAAATAAATATGATCTATTTTGCATATCCCCCTGGACAGGAAGGTAGGTAGACTCAGGAATAATATGGAAATTTCAGGCTACCTGCAGTCAACTGTTATCTTGAACTCACCTTGGCAACATAAATGGCGAAAAAGAAAGAAAGGGAATAATCCTACATCACATTCACATGCTGGGTTTTCTGCCTTTTGGTTTGACACACAAAGCAAATAAATTATCATGAAGTTAATAACAAGTCTTGATTAGTGCCATAGATATTACCTGTTAGGGAAAGCTTCTGTGATGCATTTTTAAAATATTCATGCTGCTCTTTCCTGAGAAATTTTTATCAACTATGCATTAATAGGTCCTCAAGAAAAAAAGAAGAAGAAATGAGAAAAAGAAAAAAAGCCATCTGAACAGTGGCCCAAGAAAGAGGTTACTGTGCCCCCGTCCTAGGAAAAAACCATCAAAAATCACATTTATGTGTCTACTGTACTTTAGTAAAAAGTAAATCAATAATGTAAACAAAAATTACATCTGTTTCGAAACAACCATACCATACCCGACTGTCTTTATTCTAAGGATATGTATTTACTAAAGCAATGGAAAGAACTAGAAATTTACCAGGAAGGTGGGAGAGGGAAATATTAGCAGTCAAATCATAGCCTCCTCCAAGTGCAGTTACCTTTTCCCAACCCTACTCCCCTAGAAGGGTATCTATTTTTTTTTCATGTTTATTTATTTTGATAAAGAGAGAGAAAGCGGGGAAGGGGCAGACAGAGAGACAGAGGATCCCAAGCAGGCTCCGAGCTGTCAGCGCAGAGCCCCGTATAGGTCTTGAACCCAGGAACCATGAGATCATGACCTGAGCCGAAATCAAGAGTCAGATGCTTAACTGACTGAGCGCCCCCAGGCGCCCCTAGAAGGGTATTTATTGATATCTACCAACGAATTAGCATTTCCAAGTCCATTACTATCAGGTACTCTTCTCCTTGTTCACAGGGGTATCAGAAAACACCCTGCCAGATGCTCACAGGTATGACGGGAACAAAACCGCCCGTTCCACAACCAAAGGCCATCAGGAGAGAGTTAATTACAGTCTTCACAAGCAATAAATCAATGACCGGAAAATAGCTCATCTACAGAGAAGCAGATGGCTTGCACAGGTCCCTGCACAAAGGATGAGTCCAAGGGAGGAAGTTCATGGGGGAGTGGCCGAGTGCTTGCAGGAACGCCAGAGCAGGGACCAGCAATCAGGTCAACAGAGCGGTGCAGGGAACAGTCATCCTAAGCCCTGACCAGGGCAGGAACCTTCTGTTGGCTATTCTGGCTTCATATCGGTTCCAAGGGCAGATCTTTACCCACGCCCCCCCGCCAGCCCATCAGGCCAGTGGTCAGACTCTGCACTGTCCCTTATCAGTTCCCTCAAACATGGCCACATGTAAATAGTCCCTTTCCTCAACGCTTCTCAAACTTCCCTGCTTGAATGTGCAGTTCCTTACGGAGTCCCCTCCCCTCACTGACCCATCGTCTAAATCACGAATGAAAGGATTAGCACAGCCACACCAAGGCCAAGGGCCCCACAACCCACCAAAAGGAAGAAGCCTCCCTTTTGATTGATGTCTACCAGCTAATTAGCATTTCCAAGTCTCAATGTATTAGCGTCATGCCCATATTTCTTGTTCAACAAATCTGTCACCGACGATCCCGCCAAACAGTCACAGAAAACCAACATACGAGATAAAGTCCAAGGCACGTGTGTCTCTACTGTGTTTCTAGCCTCCCAGGTGGATTTCCTCTTTGAAAAAGGGAAATGAAATTGTTAGTCTGATCTTTCTCAGCAAATCCACGGTGGTCTCGGTCTCATCTCCGACTTCGTTAGTGCTCGCCATCTCTTTTCATTAATCGGTTCCAGATTCTTGCTCACAACGGCATCAAGCTACCAATCTAATTTGTCTACAAATCAGCGAATTGAGTTTCGTTTTAAAAATGACATCCACCTTTGGCCAAGTACAATCTTCGTGTTCCTCCCCTGTTCCTTACAACTCTACAAAGTAACAGAAATCAATAGAGTATTGTGTGTACCACTCTCTTCTGTAATTAACCTGTCTCATGACAGCTTTATGCCCTAGACTGGGAGCCCTTGAGGGCAAGGACTGTATCTTATGCGTCTTGACATCGTGGGCACCCAGCAAAACGTCAGGGCATTATTCATTCATAATCGCAGTTCACCGAATTAAATTGAATTAAATGCGGTGTTTTTTAAATTTTCTCACATCCTTGGGCTTTTTTCCTCTTGTAAATATTATGTTTTATCCAACCCAGTATTTACGTCCTCTGATCAAGAAACTGTCATGTGTTGGGGGAAGACAAGGATGACTCCTTCCTGAGAGGACCCTGTGGTAGAAACATCCCATCACCTTCTCTCTTCTTGTCCCGAACAGAGTTGTAAGGCCTTTCTTATCGTGAGCGTTTCAGCCTTTGACACATTTCCTACAGCATCCACACCTGTGCTTGGTTACCCGGCTCTTCTCCCGACATCGTGTCCTTTTTCCTCTGTGTGATCATTAGGGACCTTCTCAGCCAGTCATCGATGCACGGTAGCTTCCCTGTCCTTCCCCACGATCATTCGCTGTTATTCTATTCGAATTTCAGGTATGAGAGTCCGCCAACTTACCCAGCAGTCTTTTCGTTTCAGGCCAAAGGGCTGTGCTCCACTCTTTCCTTTTCTTTGGCCCAGATGGCGAACATTATTTTCCACGGGCGATGATGTGGAGCATCGGGGTCCAAGGCTTTAAATATAGGTCGTGCAGACAGAGCAGTTGAGAATATCGACTTTGGACTACTGAATCGCTGATGCATTTAAGGGCATTTTCATTTGCTCAGTCAAGCCCTCCTCCAGTTTGAGGAAGGCGGGGGTGGGGGACTGGCAGGGAGAATTATCACCTCTGCCTCTGAACTTCTACAGGTTGTCAGATTTGGGCTCTGATCGTCTGAAAGGACAGGATCCGGCAGGAAGAGGAGGTGACAAGAATCACAAGCTAAAACAACATCTGTCATGTGAAGTGTGACATTTGCTGTCACTTTATAGGTTTGGGTTTGCCAGGTCATCTGTCCAGCTGTTTATCCCTGCCTCCTGAGAAGCTACACTGGGCTACCTAGTGAGGACAGAGTTCTGGCCCCAATTTTGCCACTAACTCACTGATCTGAAGCAGGAAACTTTATCTCCCTCGGGTTGAGTATCCTCCTCTTAAAATTATGTGAGCTGTAGTCAATGTTCGCTAACGTCTTTCCTAGCTCGGGTATTCTCAAAAGATATAGCAAAATTAATATAACTGTAGAAGGAGGAACTATTACGGATGGAATTACTGTTTTAAAAAAAAAGAAATACTAAGAACCCCTGATGGGGCTTTCTGTGTCTATGGAAAAGATGTAGACTTTTGTTTTATAATTGTATTGAAAGAGATTCATCCCCAAGCTAGCCTAGTTCTGGTCTAGAATCTTCACCTTGGATCCTGAAGAGGTCAGTACTTTCATTTTCCCAACCAATTAGCCCTGTAAGTAGAGAGCTTTCTTCAACTAACCACCAGGGCCGTTCTGGCATTTTCCATCTACGCTACACAAAGGAGGTCTCTCCTGGTATTCGTGGTGGTATTTCGTTTGATATCTTTCAAGTTCCTACATCATTCTGTCTTGGGTAGAGGGCATTCCTTCAACGAAATAAATATATACTGAACACTCTGGTGGAAACATTTTCTTGGGCACTAAAAAGGCCACAAAGATTTGAAAGATCGAGTTCCCAGCCTCAGGAGCTCTGCGGTCTTGTTAGAGGAGAGTTAGATAAGACACATTTAAAGTATGAGAGCTATAAGGCTACAGATGCTACAGCGTGGGAAGGGGCATTTGTTACAAATCCACAAGACTTAATAACACTTTATCTAGCAAGGCTGATGCTGAGGGCTGCAGGAGAAAGAAACAATCTTAAAAACAAAGATGCAGCTGTAAGAAAGCCCCGTCATGCCTATGAGACAGCAGTAATTCAATTTGGGTGTGCTGCACTTAGCCGAGTAAAGGAGACAGAAGCCTGGAATCGTTCCCAAGCATTGCGAGGTGGGACCCGAGACGGGCAACGTGGCATCTAGCTGCTATGTGACAATTCAACCGCAGCCCCGTTCATTCCGCAGGACACATGGAGCCCCTGTGCTGCACCAGGCAGGGGAGAGTCTTTAATGTGTGAACGGCAATGCTTGTTCGTGATGGCCTCCCAGACAGCACAGGCTTCCCGGCTCCTGACAGCAGAATGTTCCTAGGAAACTTGTGCTAAGCCAAAATGGTGCAAAGAAGCAATCGCGGTTTTGGAAAAGCGAAAACCCCCTTCTAGTTTCTTCTGCTCGTGAAAACGGGTGCTGACACAGGTCTTCGGCAAAGCAAAGTGGTAGAAAGCTAAGCGCAGGTACGGGGAGGGGGTGGGGGGGGCTGGACCCGCTGCGATGTGGAAAACTGGAAACCACATGGGCAATGCTTCAGTACCTGCCTTAGGCCTTCAGTTACCGATAGCCAATATGTTCTGGAAGTTTCCACGTGCCAGGCTCTGTGTGACACACATTTCAAGAATAAGTGGACTAGCATACAAGCCTCGTGAGGTTGGCACTGTTACCACCCCCCCCCCCCCCCCCGCCAGCTGATGGCCTGAGAGCTGAGGCTCCCGGGCGGCCACCGGCCTGCTTGAGGTTACGATGCTCGAAAGTCCCAGGAGCGGAATTCAAAACCTAGGACGGCCGCATTCTGGAACTCGACTTTCCACGACTGGTACAGCCCCGCTTTTCACCTCTTCTACACTGCACAGCAATGCCACGGCCCTCGGCGGAAAACGGCAGAAAGGAGACGGGAGAGCACCGTTTGTGGTCCCCGGGGTCTCTGCGGGGACCCGCCCCGCGCTCATGCTGGCATCGAATGCGCTGTCCTCACTCCCTTTCTCGGCACAGAGGAAGGTGTAAAGATATTTTTAAAGTTGGAAATATTTTCACACATTATCCAAATGTGCAAAAACCCGAAATGCCTAATGCCTTTGATTTAGCTGTTTGGCTAAGTGTGTTTTTCATAACCTCCTTACACAGGCGGTAGAATGAAAATCTGGGAAGCCCCAGTTTGAACTTGTATATATACTTGTGAGTGAGCCATTTAGGGTCAGAAGGTGTTAAAACTGGTTCCCAGCGACTTATTTTTGTGTTTTCTTTTTTTAAAAACTCAAGAAATCTGGCATGTTGCTGTATTGTTTTTCTACGTTCCAATATTTCCATCATTTACTTCTGGTTTCTGGGTTACAGATGCTATTTAAGAACCGGTTTCTTTTTGCAAGGTTAGAGAGGGTGTGAGCTGATATTTTAGCTAAGAACAGAAATTCTATTTTAATTTCTTTCTACCGAGCAGCTGGCCAAACTCCAATTTTCTAATTTGTTGATCATGTTTTCCAAAACCATAGTTATTTTCCAAAGAGACCTTTTTCAGTTTTTTTAACCCCAAATCCTTTTTTTGTTAAGCTTTCCCCCCCACCCCCCCATTGATTATCTGAAGCTTGCTATCTTCAGTGTTGATTTTACCACCGGGTCTGGGGTACATACATGCCGTGTGAGGAAAACATTTAAAAATTATTTTGATTTTTTTTAATGTTTATTTATTTTTGAGACAGAGAGAGACAGAACATGAGCAGGGAGGGGCAGAGAGAGAGGGAGACAGAGAATCTGAAGCCGGCTCCAGACTCCAAGCTGTCAGCACAGAGCCCGATGCAGGACTTGAAATCACAAACTGTGAGATCATGACCTGAGCCAAAGTTGGACACTTAACTGACTGAGCCACCCAGGTGCCCCTAAAAATTATTTTAGAATGAAGCCAATAATTAGTCTAGTTATAAATGTATTTAAACTTGAGGACCATGTTCCAGAATTTTTACAGCAGCCCTTTATATTTTAAATGTGAAAGCCTTATGTTGAAACCATGTGTAAAAAAACATTTTTAAATAGCAACAAAATTGTCCACAGTGATCTGACAACTACAGCAATGAAAACTGGCTGTTCTCTAACATTTGGGGAGTCTGTTATTCTATTCTGACTTGCAGGTGAATGCGTGCTTTCTACACTATTGTGAAAAAAAAAAAAATCATGCTTCCTACTAAAGCACCAGGAGTGAGACAATGAGTTACAATAATTCTTACCCTTGACTGTTAGCAGTATACAGGTAAGTTTTTAAAAATGAAAAAAAAAAATCAAAATATGTATCTTATGGTTTAACAACGAGCAACTCCAATGAGATCTTATTTCCTCCACATGGAAAACACGAAAGGATAGGTCAAGATAAATACTATACATATGAGTAAGTGAGATAAATCTGGAATTCACCTGTAGCCATTCTCCCACCCAACCCTCTAACCAACAACCGAAAGTCTCAGGGCCTTGAACTTGCTTGGGTTCAAGCTCAGAAACACTGACGTCAACAGGATATTATTTCCTTTATTGTAAACTTGTAATGAGAAAAATAATTATCACTTGTGTCACCAGTGCTTGTGATTTCTTAATCAGAATTTTCTCTCTTTGTAGACAGACAGGTACTGTGGTGAGCATTTTGTTTTTATCAGGACATCTTCCTTTACTTAGTGAGATCATGACATGAGCCAAAATCAAGAGTTGGATGCTTAACTGACTGAGCCACCCAGGCACCCTGACAGGTATCAATCTTTAAAATATATCTTCGTTTTCATGTTTGCTTGTCACTTTTTCTATCGGGAAAAAAAAAAAATTCTCGGCGCACCTGAGTGGCTCAGTCAGTTAAGCGTCCGACTTTGGCTCAGGTCATGACCTCACAGTTCATGAGTTTGAGCCCCGCATAGGGCTTTGGGCTGACAGCTCAGAGCCTGGATCCCACTTCGGATTCTGTGTCTCCCTCTGTGTACCCCTCCACTGATTGCACTCTCTCTCTCACATTGTCTCAAAAATAAACACACATTAAAAAAAATTTTTTTAATAAAAAATATGCTCATATTCTGTGAATAGAAAATTATGCCTCTGGTTTTTTGGGGTTTTTTTTGTTTTTTTTTTTTTTGAGAGAGAGAGAGAGAGAGAGAGAGAGAGAGAATCTTAGGCAGACTCCATGGAGAATGTGGAGCCCAGTGCAGGGCACGATCCCACAACCCTGGGATTATGACCTGAGCCGAAGTCAAGAGTTGGATGCTCAACCAACGGAGCACCCAGTGCTCCAACTCCTGGAATTTTAAAGTCATCATGAGGCTTCGGGAGAAGGTTTGTGGAGGAATCGCCTCAGCAGTGGGGCTTCACAAGACCCATCCCCAGGGCACTGAGTGAGCAAAACGGAAAGAACTTCTAGCAAAGGCACACAGTAACTTCTAAGATAATATTTAGGGTGGCGATTATCAGTATTTTCAAAAATTGTCACTTGGTTTTATTCTTCAAGATGCCAACTCACTTAGGACATACTGCCCGGCAGTGAGTGAAATTTAACCGGACTCTATAAATATTTGGTGAAATGGAATTTGCCATTCTGGCCAAAGAGGAATACAACACTAATACCTAATCTTAACACTGAGAAACAAACTAGAATGTATCTGCCTTTTCAGCTACCCAATACATTAAAAAAAAAGGCAGAGCGTTTCAAAGAGAACTTAGCTGGTGGTTTAAAGGCTTTGTTTCTCTGACTGAGAACTCTGTATTTCTGTAGAAGGCACCCCTGGTTTTCTGCACGGAATACTGCCTCAGGAAGGCTATGTTCCTCTCCCAACACTCTTGCCATCATCAGACAGGACAGAAAGTACTGGTGTGAGTTTCTATATCCAGGTCATATTCTGGTCTTTTGGAGACAGAGAAACAAAATTAACACTAGTGACTTTATTTTAAGCTACTTAAGAATGATACATATTCATAGTTATGTAAAGAGTGTCTATTCGTAGCCCATAAAGCACGAAAAAAATAGTTTGTCCAAAGTATTTGGTCATCAATTTTGGCAAAGATCGTAACTCAATTTTCTGTGTTGTTTTTTGTTTTGGAGAAAGGCATCTAATTTTTTCCTTGTCCATTCAGAAAGGAAACTTTTGGCTGACTTGAGGGTTTTCTGGCTCAGAGTCACCGAGCAGGGGGGATGACAAAAAAGGGTTGTAGGCTTTTATTAATATACTCCTACTTAGGACATTTTTGTTCCTTTGCCTGCTACAGTTTCATCTTCCTGATGCTAGAAGAATAAGATTTTTTTCTTCCTGTGTTAGCCTCATATTTAACGTGGACAATAAACTGCCAAATTAAAACTATATATTCATGAAGCAGAGATGAATCTTGTTTGGTAGGAAAAACTAAAAGTTTACATTCAGACCAGAAAACAAAGCTAAAATGGCTTTTTATCTTTGTTGTAAAATGTACGAGTAGTGACACGTGTCCTAAAACATTTTCCAGGAGCGGCGAGGGGAGAAGCAAAGGGAAGGACGCTTTGCTGGTATTTTCTTCCATTGTCACTCTGAGAAGGAGATTCTACAATTAGGTTTTTGAAAGGGTTGAATTTTCCCTACAAAGAAGCAGCAAACAGCCTCAGTCTT
Source organism: Acinonyx jubatus (assembly GCF_027475565.1). Classification (NCBI taxonomy): domain Eukaryota; kingdom Metazoa; phylum Chordata; class Mammalia; order Carnivora; family Felidae; genus Acinonyx; species Acinonyx jubatus. Next base: position 13,103,152 of record NC_069393.1, on the reverse strand, counting down.
TAGTGCAGTTGGGGATGTGAAGAATAATGATCTCAAATCGGAAAGGGGGTTCATTAAAGAGAAACAAATGGAAGGTATTTCTCTGAGGAAGGCTGGTGGGTATCTTAGAACAGAAGTGGTTTCTTCATGCAGGATCCTGGGAGGCAGGGACCTCTGTGATAACTGTTGACTGTCTTGGATGACACAGTTGATGAACTCACACAGGCCGGCCTAAGCCCATGGCCTTCAGGAGTTAAGTAGCCTGACCGAAGTCACATTACTGGGCGGAAAGCGCTCCGTGGCCAGACGTGGCGCCACAGAGACCACCCCCCCCCAACTCGAAATGACCCGTGTGGATTTGGGAAATATGTACCTCAGTTCTGTCTTTCTTGAACTGAAGAAAAGAGGTCTTCTCCAAATTTTCAAAACGGCTTAGGTTTTCCAGACTCTCAGGATGAGAATGAATCAGATGTATGACTCAGAAGAAGAAACAAGACGTCTGAGGGTTGGGGGGCAAATTCAGACCTGCCATCCGTGAAACTCTGGGAAACGGTGCAGCTTGCTGTAGACTCTGTTACTGACATCAAGGAGATGTTCTCCGAGGAGGCAAAACCATCCTCCCTAGCGTCCCTACAAAAGGCCAGTAATATTTTCAAACTTTTCTAACTGATCCAAATCGCCTATTACGGCTGTTTGTCACAAAAATGTGTCCGAATTCCTCATTTATATTCTAAGCCCAAGCCATACATTGAGGCAATGAATCCCATTCACCCCTTTCCTGTTTGGTAAAGTTGTATTGCTCATTTGAATGAAAATAATCCTTTTCTGGTCTTAAAGAAAGCCATCTGGTCCTGATATTCAAGAATTTGGTGAACACATCCATGTTTACTCCAGACTTATAAGTTTCAATAACATTCCATCTGGAATACATTTCCCATACTGAAGCACTATTTTCATTGCACCCTCATACTGAATCCCTTCTAGTTTTTGAGGATCTTAGAGGCTTTTCTTAGAAGAATCTTATATTGCATCCCAGAGTGTAGAAACAAATTCCATTTCATAGTCATGAATACAGGATCCTGTTGTAAAATGGGATGTTCTCCTCAAGACTGTTTTGGCTGCAGAAAACAGAAACTCAAGGTAGCTTAGGTTCATTATGTGCCAACAAGGATGTCAAGCATGTTCTTAGAGAAATTGGAAGAAGAATGGTAGGTCTTGAGGTGGCTCCTTCCAACTCTCTCTGAGTCGACTTCTATCTTCTCCCTGAATCTGCCTGCCTCTCCCACCCTCTCCCTCCACCTTCCAGATCATTCGTGTCCACATGGTAATCCATATAGCCCAGCGTGCACATCACACTCCAATTGCGGGTTCATCACCGACTGGATCAAATCTTAATGCCACGTTGTTCAAGGTCTTGAGAGAGACACTCACATTGACATCCATCCTGTGATTAGATCAGCTCGCCTTTCATTAGAGTTCCGTCCCTAATCCATTAATCACAGGCAGGACTGGGGACGGCCCCCTGACCAGTGGGGCTGCCACTCCTGGGAGCCAAGAGGGAGGCAGATTCTCTGGAAGGGGCTGTAGATAGAGCAGGAAAAGGTCTATCTAGTACAGGGCAAAGAAAGAATTTGTGCTGAATTTTCATCATTTTTTTGGAAGTTGCCCTATATTCTGGGAACTGTGGCACCATTTCTGATTGATCCTTTTGCCAAGAATTATAATTTTGGGGGCACCTGGGGGGCTCAGGCAGTTAAGTGTCCAACTTTTGGCTCAGGTCATGATCTCACAGCTCGTGAGTTCGAGCCCTGCGTCAGGCTCTGTCCTGACAGCTCAGAGCCTGGAGCCTGCTTTGGATTCTGTGACTCCCCCCCTCTCTCTCTGCCCCTCCCCCATTCATGCTCTGTCTCTCTGTCTCTCAAAAATAAATAAACTTAAAAAAAAAGAATTATTATTTTGTTTTCATCACACCGAGGTGACCTCACAAGTGTTTCTCTCAAAGGGGAATAAGATAATGAATACTGTCACCTTAGTTCTGGAGGCTTTTAAATGATAGTTGGTTTAGTATAACAATCAGCTGGGTGTGAAATGCTTATTGTGATGTTGCACAGCCTAAAAACTGTAAACGTAGCGCGTGCACAAACACACACACACACACACACACTTTTCCAAGTGCACACCGTTTAGCATCCCCTTAAGGTTTAAAGTGTGTACTTCGAACAGTAGCATACCACACAAACGGCTGCCTCTTGAGTAAAGAACTCCAATCCCATATTAGAATAAAAAACAGCACAACCAATCTTTCTGCTGCCTTACTCGCATTTGCAATTATTAACGTGTCTCTTATTGCAAGGCCAGCCATGGAGTTTTGACAACAAGCCGGCACACAGGTTTGGCCAGCACTGTCACAAATAAACCAATGTGTTCCACTTCCAGAGTCCCAGATACCGGCTCTGCAGGGACACGCAGGTTCGTCTGTACGCACGTCCCCCCTCTACCTGTGTAAGTCTCCAGCGTGAGCCTCTCTTCGAGCTCCCAAGTGAAAAGCAACCCATCAAAAACACTTGGCAGTGTGTCAGTGTGTGGAATCGTGGAGGTCTACGAAGGCATGTATGTTTGCTGCTTTCAAAAGTGGAGGCGGTAAAAATACGGCTGGCATACGTTGCCAAAAGCACATAAAATCTCAGACTGTTAACTGGGATGAGATGCTGTGTTTATATCTGAGGTTCCACCAGGTTCTCTAATAAATGCCATCACATGTCAAGGAACAATAGATTCTGATAGAAAACTTAGCTTGACAACAGCTGAGAGCTACCAGATGAGATACCAGTTCCCCAGAAAACTTCAAATCCAAAAAAACAAAAAAGAAAGAAAAAGAAAAAAACTGTAGGGGAAAAAAATACATGTCAGACCTTGCTAAATAACTCCAGAATGGTCTGAGCTCATCAGAATCTCTAGTTCAAAATGGAGCTTCTGTGTGTGTGTGTGTGTGTGTGTGTGTGTGTGTGGTCAGCTCATGTTCAAGAACAGAGCCAACAAAAAAGGATAGTTCTAATAAAAGGCAATTTTCATACATGAGAAAAGGAAACCCAGGTTCAAGCAACAAACCCAGTGGCCACTGGGCTGGGGAAGAGTATTCTTGAAGAGACTAGAAGTCAGGCCCATACAGGGAGGGATACGAAACACAAACACATCATCTCGACCTCTCACTCTGACATGGCAATAAACACCGAACGTGTCGTGAGCCCCAAAGATGGACATTTCTTGGACTTGGTCTGTTTCAATACCCTAACTACTTGATTCAAGCACTCACGATATTCCCTTTTTGCCATTAACGTTTCTGAATTTTTAAATTTTTAATTAGGAAACAATACTTTAGGAAGAAAGCAACTAGGAATTGCCCTCTGAAAATTAACTTCTGTAATTTCTCATGCAAAATATGTTTGTTGTGGGGCACCGGGGTGGCTCAGTCGGTTGGGCATCTGACTTCAGCTGAGGTCATGATCTCGGCATTCTTGAGTTCAAGCCCCACTTCGGGCTCTGTGCTAACAGCTCACACAGCCTGGAGCCTGCTTCAGATTCTGTGTCTCCCTCTCTCTTTGCCCCTCCCCTGCTCGTGCTCTGTCTCTCAAAAATAAATGTTAAAAAAATTAAAAATAAAATAAAATAAAATGATGACAGACCTCAGTAAATTTACAAATCGAGGTTCTTAGTCCCATTTTACTTGGTGGGGATACTGCGGCTCAGTCGTTAAGATACATGGCAGAGGTCATAAAAGCTAGCAAGCCAGGTTGTAGAGCAGGGATTTGAAATCGGATTTGTCCAGTTTCAAGGATCATCCATCCATCCCTTCCACTCTGTCACCTGATGTCCTAAAATTTGCAAGGTCCAATATGTGGTCTAACAAGTAGTCTAACAAGAAAGGAATAGAGTGGTTTGCTACTGGCATGAACAATGAAAAATTTATTCAGGATGAGACAAACTATTGATCAATTCCACCTTATCAGGGAAATGAGATTCCAGGAATGTTTAAATATAATATTATTTATTCATTCATTTATCAAATAATAATCGAGCACCTCTTGCCTGCTGATCACAGGGCTATGCTATCAGACCCAGAGTGAACAAGATCCACAGGTTTTCTACACTTTAGTGAAACATGGGGATATTAACCCAATTATCACAGAAACTAACGAAAAACTACAATGGACCAGTAAAATGATATCCGTGATCTACGAGCTAATAACAGAATCTGACATAGGCCAGGGCTCAGAATGAAATTCTTGGAGTCAGCCCTGATTGTGTCGAAACCGTAAGATGGGTGGGAATAAGTGGACGAAGAGGGGAAGGAACACACTCTGTGGCGGGCAGAAGAAAGGGATGTGTAAAGGCCGTGAGGGGAGGAAACCGTGTAGCTCCAGGGAACGAACAAAGGCCCATGTGCTTCTAAGAAAGCAACGGAGAACATGTAGGCAGCACCCAGACCCGGTAGGGCTTTGTTAGCCTAGGGAAGGAACGTTATCTTTAGCAACTTGGGGGTCATGCAAAGGTCTCAAGAAGATGTAAACCACAGTGGCAGCAGACTGGAGAAGGATTCCTTAGCTCCCTGCAAGAAGCTCCTCAGACGTGAAATGTACATGCAACTGAAGGCAACTCGTCTAAGAAGAAACCCCCCACACCTAAGAACCACACCCGAGGGGCTCTCCTGCACGCTCCCTCTTTTTCTCTCTCTCTCTCAATCCCTTAAAAAGCAATTTACTTAGATGACATTTATTAAATCTGAAGCCGCAGGGAAAATTATCACCATCATCATCAAGGGACGGCAATATATATGAAGAGTTAAATTAGAGAGCTTTCCAAATCAACGTAGCAGCAAATGCTGACATCAATCTAAACTTAACCAACTGCAGCAGCACGACAAGGAACGAGCGGCCTGGGGAAGCACCTTTTAGGAAGCGTCCACTTAGGCCAGGAGACCCTGGCAGCCGCCTCAGAGAAGAGGCCCTGCCGCAAGTCCCAAACCCCGGCCTCGGTAAGCCAGCCTTCTGAGCCCAAAACACCACTGCAAAGTCACGTTTCCAAAGGGCAGACACAATTAAAGAAGTTCTTGGCTAACCACGTCCACCTTTAAACTCTGAAAAGGATCGTCCAGACATGAAATGCATGGAGACACCTCTAGAATGTTGGCCAGTGTGCCCAAGAATGCAGGTGTGATTGCAACATTTGGTCCTGTGGGGCCTGCAACCCAAATGCTCAAAGTCCAGGTCGCCTTGGGCACCCCAGGAATGCTCCCCTACAATTACCCTGGCACTCTCTCAAGCACATCACTGGGGGACGGAAAATGCTCTAAGGGCTTAGGGCTGCTCTAAAATAGACCAGCCCAGCATCTGGAGATGTCTATTGCTAAGTTCCATTCCCAGGATCCTCGGACCCACACTGCATTCCTTGGCACGGCACTCAAGGCCCCTCCACAGGGTCCCCGCTGTGATTTATACCATTTGTTTCCTATTCCCTCAACCCTGGCACACCTTATCCCCCAGGGACATGGGTGCTTTACCTGAGCCCAGTGGTCCTACGGGACACCTCTTGGGTTTCCGTTGCTTTCTCCAAATGAAATGCCCTTCCTCATTGCAGAGCCCTGACTCATCTTTTAAAACTAAACTCAAATGGATAGTCAGGAAGCAATTTGACATTTTTTGAGAGCTTGTTATAAACCAGGCATCTGAGATAAAAGGTGAATAAACCAGAATTCTTGTCCCCATGAAGGCCACATTATCACGTGTCTTTTACATTTCCAGCGACCTCCAGAGTGCCCCTCATAAGTAATGTTAAACACAGGAGCCTGGATATATCCAGGCGAAAATGATAAATTCAGCATGCTACCACCCAAAAGGAGAGCAAAACATTTGAAGTCCCAGCATGTTCTACGCTGTTACAAACACAAATTATCCTCAAGGCCTTCAGGTGTCCTGACTCCTATGGGGAAAAAAAGATATATACTGGTAGAGAATTTATTCCTTCATTTGTTTATTGACAATTTCAATGTGTGATGTGCAAGATGCTATGCTAGGTACTAAAAGTCATAGTGATAATTGACAAGTCTTGATCTCAAAGAGCTTGAAGTCCAGGAAATGAGGTAAGACACAGATACAAATAAATACGCTGCACAGGAATAAATGTCAAAAGAATTAAAAATAAACTCCTGTGAGAATTCAAAGGACCCGATAACACCCCTAAATAATGGAGACATCATCTGCCTATCACCATTGTGGAATCAGATGCGGAATGCCTCGTGGAAAATATTAATCAAGTGGTTCATCTGTGGTTCCTGGGCTCATCCAGTTTTCACTGGAACACCTTCTTGCTTCCTGAACGGTCCATCTCCATTGTAGACAGCTCTAAATGTGATTTCTTTCTTTCACTGAACCAAAATTATTATTTTCCTGAAACTTGTATCCATTAACCTTAGGTCTTCGTCTGGTAACTTTCAGAGTTATTTCATTTCCCCCTTCCATGTGTATTTTTTTTTTTTTTGAAAATGTGAAATCAGTGACATTCCTCTTAAGCTTTCTCTCTTATCTATCATCTATTCCTGTTAAGTTCTTTTTGGAAAGATATGAACTAGCCCTCCCAGTCCTAATATCCTCAAATTTTATTAGTATGTCATTAAGCCTCTCTGTGAATTTATTAATAAATATACTGAACCAGACTAAAGTTTCCATCAAGTTGGCATTAATTAATGGCAGTGGTACAGTTAATGAATGTTAATGATTCAAACAGCCCGAGATCTACCTAACAAGATTATCACCCGGCCCAACCCTCCCCCCACCTGATAAGGATGTCATCAGCAACTCCGATACATACCTTGCTAAAATCCAGAGGCACAGTGTCCTCAAAATTCCAGTAATCTACCAGTTGAGTACGTTATTATTTTTTTTTTCAAAGTGATGTTTGACCGTATTAGGCCATCATAGTGAACTAACTCTGAATCTTAGTGGTCAACTTCTCCTTTTCTAAAAATCGGTCCTGATATAATCCGCCTCATATGCCAGAATCAATTTCAGTTACTTATCTAGACATGAGGGAATCTAAATTTGTCCCTGACTCTTTTACTTGGAAGCTGAAACATTACCAATCTTCTAGTCACTCTCCTTTATTCCATAAATCCTATACAAAGACTCTAGAAACTTCCTAAGCCCCTATTTTTTAATGATGAGATTTGAGGAAGTATCAGCCTGTAGCTGACCTATAAAGCCACCTGTAACCTACAGAAAAGCATACTCATTATTTATAATATCAATAACATATGTGTACAGTAAGTGACCAAAACATGAAGTCAACACAGTTTTCTACTTAACAACGGCAAAGACCCTCAACAAAAGGTTTTAAAGGGAAAATATGCTAAAATCTGATTAGCTTTGCTTTGAGGAAATTAAAAAAGCAAATCAATAAACAAATGTGGGTGCCTAGTAGATCTTTCTTATGATAAAACTATACCTCATAAAAATAATTAAAAATTTCATGGGCATCCCCTACCACATGCATTGCAAATCAAAGTTCTCTCTTCCACTTCTAATCACCAGCACGGATTTTATGGTTTTGGGGGAGCACAGGCATGGCGAAAACCGCCAAAGAGTTTTCATAAATTATTTCCAAGCTGGATGATCCCACTGGGCCAGATTCTGCCCACCCTCTGCACTCTCTAATTTGAGCAGTAGGTGGGCCTCCTCAGTCCTATTCTTGGAATAAACTTGACAGTGAGATAGGGCTTAGAGCTCATACCTTTCTACATACCCTGTAATACAGTCGACGAATGTGTAGAAAGCCCTGTAGGTGGGAAGTCAAATGAAAGCAAATGTTCTTATGTATCTAATAGGTTGCGCAGGCACACCAACATACACTACAATACAAAACACTGTACCACCCGGGGAAATTTCCCCAAGTACAGATACAAAATAGTTTGATATTGGGGCACGTGGGTGTCCTGGTCGTCTGAGCGTCCGACTCTTGATTTCGGCTCAGGTTATGATCGCAGGGTTCCTGAGTTTGAGTCCCATGTCAGCCTCTGTGCTGACGGCGTGGAGCCTGCTTGGGATACTCTCTCTCCCTCTTTCTCTGCCTCTCCCCTGCTCTCCCTCCTCTCTCTCCCTCTCTCTCTCTCTCTCTCAAAATCAATCAATCACTTTGATATCTGGAAATACCATCTGCTAAATCTCTGAGCAATGAACGTCCGTTGCTACACAACGACGACTTCTCGAGGAGAAGCGGATGTGGACGAGGCTGAAGAGCTCCCGGGGGGTAGAAAGTCCTGCCATGTAGGTGACTGCCTGGCACTCAGGCTCTGGAATGACGCGGCCACACCTCTCCCTGACTTCCCGGTGATTCTAACGATGGTGCTGATGACACGCGAAACGAGAAACACAGGACCTGAAGTCACAAGGTCCCACTGAAAATGCAAAGTCTTCCCACATGCTCCTGAACCTGATACACTTGGATGGAGGCCCGGATCAAGGCAAAGCCAGGCCTCTGCAAACCGCCAGACGCGGGCCATCATCTGTCTTCTGCCAGGGTCTCCGCGGTTGCTCATGCCCTGACTCCTCGCCCCTCTGGGCTACGTGTCTCTGTGCTTCCCCCCTTTCATCCAGAGATACCAACGCTCTGCGGGAGTGGCAGGGAGAGGAGGATTGTCAAAACCTGCTCCTAATCAAAACAGCCTTTTATTTCCCCCTCAGGGCCACTCCTATCAGTGAGATATGAAAGGAAAAGAATTAGAGTAACTATATTTAATTCACAGCTAGGCATGAGCGAGTGGCTGCTTCGATTTTTTTTTCAGTAGAGTGTCTGCCCTGTGTGTGTGAACCAACACGCTTTTATCCATCCATTTTACTTCTAAGGATTTATCATTAGAAAACAATCATAGGTAGAATACGAAACGATGATGTTTTTCTTGAAATGCTGTTTTTCTTTTAATGTTTACTATTTTTGAGAGAGAGAGAGAGAGAGAGAGAGAGAGAGAGAGAGAGAGAATGGGGGAGGGGTACAGACAGAGGGAGACACAGAATCCGAAGCAGGCTCCGGGCTCCGAGCTGTCAGCACACAGCCCGACGCGGGGGCTCAAACTCATGAACCGCCAGATCATGACCGGAGCCCAATTTGGCCATTTAACCGACTGAGCCACCCAGGCGCCCCTTGAAACACTGCTTTTAATTAAAGAATGGAAACAGCTCACAAGAACTGTAAAAAAGAATTAGTAAACTGAGAAAATCCTAGGTGGCTATTAAAATTATAGAAATGTATCTCTTCGCATGTTATGTACTGATGATGTACTGAGTAAAAAGACATTTATTTCATCACAAATGGTAAGATCCCATATAAAAATGTATAATTTATAGTGTAGACGTTCACTTGTACAGGTGCGTAAACATGAGCCGGGCGTAGTGATAAGTGCTTGATAAACAAGAAAGCGTATGGCCCCTAGGCCCATGGAGCAGACAGTGAGACATCAAATAAGGACACAAACCAGTGACAACAGACAAAAATTTCCGTCCACTTGGAACTTAAATTTTCTTCTTAGTTCTATCTTTATGATCAGCACATATTACTTGGGACATAAAGATAATGATTTTATAAAATGGTCTATATTTTGAACACAGTCAGCTAAATGGCAGAGTTTACAGAACTTACAGTGACATCGTTGGGCAGGAATACCATAAATCTTACTATGCTGGTCTCTCCTCATAAAACTCTCATACTTAGAGAGGCCATCACCAAACTGGAAGCATAAACCAGGCCTGGATTGTAATTCTTGTCTCCAAATGACTCTTCTTCCTGTGAGTTTCTCAGTATTAGTTTTAAACCCATTCATTAAACTTCGGGAAAAAAGTTATTTATGAAATAAATAAGGTTTCCCAACCCTATTACAGAAATGAACCGAGGAAGTTTTAACCAAAGAAAGGATCAGAACAGTTATGAAAAGGTCGGAGCAGAAATCAACTAAACATTTCTGACCATTGGTATAAGTAGGAAATCCTTATGTCAGCCATGTACGTATAGACATATAGACAAATACATATACATGTATAGACATGTACATTCTCTAGCGAGAATTAACGGTAGAGTGTTTGAACCAATGAAACCACCAAGATAAAGGGAGGCAATATTGATTAACGTTCCATTGGAAATCACGTTTGATTTTAGTTCTGTTGAAAAAGAAAAGCAGACGAAATGACTTTGCTCAAAACCACCTTTATTTTGGAGTAATTTTGGTCTTGGGGCGGACTGAGTGAAGGGAGGACTGGCCTGTTCCTTTCTTTCTCTCACGGGGTCCAAGTTTTCCGTAGGGTAATAGGGATTAGGATGTAAAGGAGGAGAAAAATGTGTTTGCACCGACTTCTCTTCCATGACATTGTGCCTCTGCTGTCGAGCCTTGCTTTAGACATCCCTGGTTGGACTAGATAACCATCTTCTTTTCACGGTTGTTAGTTTATCAGAGGGGTTTTACTGCTTACAGTTTGCCTGCGTAGAAAGATGTGCTTAACTTTCCAGTGAAATAACTCAGAACAGGGGTAGGAAAAAATGGTTCATTTTCATCCATCTTTTCCTTTTAGAATATACTTGGCTTGCTGAAATCATCACGGCAGCTGCAACTCTACACCGAAGGACAGCGTAGAAACACTGACCGAAGGACCGCGTAGAAAATTGTCCATTTTCCAATGTATGTAAATGTGGCTGTTAACCCAAGGAATGGTTGATGGTGCTATTTTGTAATTCTGTGAATTTATACACAGTGGGAAGGAGTGAGTCATCATTTTAGTTAAATTTCGCATTTTAAATAAACATATCTTGGGGCACCTGGGTGGCTCAATTGGTTAAACATCCGACTTTGGCTCAGGTCATGATCTCACAGTTTGGGAGTTTGAGTCCCGCATCGGGCTCTGTGCTGACAGCTCAGAGTCTGGAGCCTGCTTCTTATTCTGTGTCTCCCTCTCTCTCTCTCTCTCTGTTCTTCCCTTACTCATGCTCACTCACTCTCTCTCTCTCTCTCTCTCAAAATTAAACATTAAAAATTTTTAAATAAATATATTTTGATGTCTATACATACATGGCTGACATAATAATGTAGAAATAAGTTGGGGTGCCTGGGTGGCTCAGTCAGTTAAGCGTCTGACTCCGCTCAGCTCATGATCTCACAGTTCGTGGGTTCAAGCCCCACGTCGGGCTCTATCCTGACAGCTCAGAGCCTGGAGCCTGCTTCAGATTCTGTGTCTCCCACTGTCTCTGCCCCTCCCCCATTCGCACTCTGTCTCTCTCTCCCTCAAAAAAAAAAGTTAAAATAAAGAATAATGTAGAAGTAAGTTAAATCCCACTTTGTCACTTGAAAATTTTAAATCATTTACTACTTATGTATTTTATAGGAAATACATCCGGGGAAGAGCAGTTCTTGTCTTTTTAAAACATCATTTAGTACAGACCTAAGTGGTAAGTTATACTAAATGTGTCCTACATCTTCAGAAAGATATAAAAAACGAAAAGCAAATTATATTTGGCAAAAATATACTGATTTTAGTTTACCCTGCTAATGTCAGTGTATAAGTGAATTATGAAGTTTATTATTTTCATTAAAATACATTTTCTCTCATCATTGGGAAAAGGTGATAAATAACCAAGTACAGAGTGAAACGCGATGAAACTAGACACATTATTTACAAATCTGCTATAAGACTACGCGAAGTCTCACCCCAGAAAAATACTTCATCCCTTTCACTCTTTCCAACATGCCTTTATGTTCTTTCCTCTATTTTATTATGAATCTTAGTGCACATCATTCCCTCTTCCTGAATTTGGAACTACTCTCAAATATTTAAATTTGGACCAACTTCTAATAACCTTTGATTCGTTGTACTTTATTCCCACCTCTCCAAAATGAAACTTTCCTACACAAACGTGGATCCTTAGGACTGAATAAGAGGTTTTACCGTCTTTTTTTTTTTTTTTTAATTTTAGAGAGAGAGATAGAGTGAGTGTGAGGAGAGGGGCCGAGGGAGGCAGAGAGGGAGGGAGCGAGGGAGGGAAGGAGAGAGCGAGAGAGAGAGAGAATCCAAAGCAGGCTCCAGGCTCAACACGGAGCCTGATGTGGGGCTCGACCTGGGATCATGACCTGAGCCGAAATCAAGAGCTGGATGCTCAACTGACTGAGCCACCCAGGCACCTTAGGAAGTTTTACCTTCTGATGAATGTTAGCCATTTTAGTATTCAACCATGCCAGACCAAGAATACACTGCTGTTCATCAAGAAATTCCATGTTTATCTACAGCTCCACAGCTCTGGGTATAATGGAAATTTCTGTCCCTAGTGCTGCTGTGATATACCATGACGTTCTGCGTTTGTTAAGCCTTTTTGACTTGTTAGGTTTTTCCCCCAGCCTTTTAACTGGCGTCCCTGTCCCTGTCTCTTCTCGTAGCTAACTCTTTAAGTACATCCTTCAAAATTACATTAGCTTTCTCCAGCTCTGTAACAAACAGACCGTAATTTAGTGCCCTAACACCACACTATTTATTATCTCACAGTTTATGTAGGCCAGCGTCCACATGGGAAGGCTCCACAAGACCAAAGTCAAGGTGATGGCCAGGCTGGGGTCTCACCTGGAGGGCTTCTGCTGAAGAAGGTACTTCCGTGCTCACTCAAGCTGTTAGCAGAACTCCCTTCCTTGTGTTTGTGGCAGTGAGGTCCCCAAGTCAGCACAGGGCCTCATTCAGCGCCCTCGGGTGTCCTCACTCCCCTTTATGGTGCCCTCTCCACGTTCAAACCAACCATGACACGTTTGACCTCTTTCTTGTATTTCAATTCTCTTTGCCCTCTTCTTGTGCTGGGAGCTTCTGAAAGTTGTCTCTGCTCTTAAGGACGCATTTGATTAGATCGGACATGGAAACTTAAGGGTCGTTCCTAGAAACTCTGCCTGCCACAAACACCCGACTCAAGTGTCATCACCTCCAGGAAACCTCAGGGGCCCGCCCATTCAGTTCTTCCTCCAATCCTTCTCTCTCCCTGCATTTGCACGGATGTCCCTTCTCTACCTCCAGATCTTCCCACTGTGGAATCAAAGTACCCATCACGCCGTAGTGTGCTCTTTGCCTGTGTGTCATTACTAGTCTTTAAAAATGAGCAAACTGCCCTGCTAGATAAAATTCTCAGCTCAACATACTACTTATTTAATCAGAGTTCTACATCATTAAAACTCATTTTTCAAATACTTGTAAGATTAATCATATGTTGCTGCCATGGATAACTGCTTTTCTCATGTAATTAAAAACAATTCCACTTTCCAGACAAGGAAACTGAAACTTACAGACTTAAAAGGTGCCCAAATTCAAGCAGCTAAGTAGTGAAGCCACACAGTATCTGAACATTCTGGTTGTTGAGTTCCCGTGCTATTTTTCACCCTTTCTTTGCTACTCACTGAAAACCTCTGTGCTAGAAATTGTGCTAACATTTTTGTTAAGTAGACTTCGGTCCCAACATACTGTTAGAAATAATATCCTTATGAACTACTGGGACCTCATCAAAATAAAAAGCTTCTGCACAGCGAAGGAAACAATCAGCAAAACTAAAAGGCAACCGACAGAATGGGAGAAGATATTTGCAAATGACAGATCAGATAAAGGGTTAGTATCCAACATCTATAAAGAACTTATCAAACTCAATACCCAAAAAACAAATAACCCAGTGAAGAAATGGGCCAAAGACATGAAGAGACACTTCTCCAAAGAAGACATCCAGATGGCCAACCGACACATGAAAAAATGCTCAACACCACTCATCATCAGGGAAATGCAAATCAAAACCACAAGGAGATTCCACCTCACACTTGTCAGAATGGCTCACATTAAAACAACTCAGGCAACAAGAGATGTTGGCGAGGATGCGGAGAGAGAGGATCTCTTTTGCATTGTTGGTGGGAATGCAAGCTGGTGCAGCCACTCTGGAAACCAGTATGAAGGGTCCTCAGAAAACTAAAAATAGAACTACCCTACGACCCAGAAATTGCGCTACTAGGCATTTATCCAAGGGACACAGGTGTGCTGTTTCAAAGGGACACATGCACCCCCATGTTTAAAGCAGCACTATCCACAATAGCCAAAGTATGGAAAGAGCCCGAATGTCCATCGATGGATGAATGGATAAAGAAGATGTGGTATATATATATATATACAGTGGAGTATCACTCGGCAATCAAAAAGAATGAAATCTTGCCATTTGCAACTACGTGGATGGAACTAGGGGGTATTATGCAAAGTGAAATTAGTCAGTCAGAGAAAGACAAATATCATATGACTTCACTCCTATGAGGACTTTAAGAGACAAAAACAGATGAACATAAGGGAAGGGAAATAAAAATAATATAAAAACAGGGAGGGGGCAAAACAGAAGAGACTCAAATATGGAGAACAAACGGAGGGTTGCTGGAGGGGTTGTGGGACGGGGGATGGGCTAAATAGGTAAGGGGCGTTAAGGAATCTACTTCTGAAATCACTGTTGCACTAGATGCTAACTAACTTGGATGTAAACTTTAAAAAAGAAAAAAGAAAAGAAATAACATCCTTATCATACACATTCATAGCCTTTGCCACACATGAAGCCATTACTTCATGAAATAAGATGACGATATCATACACTGGTGCTTATACCTAATAAGCATTTAAAACCACCCATCACTAATACCGCTTTTATGTGACTGCGGTATATTCGCAAAGGCACGGGAACTATAATGGAAATACACTTCCAAACATGCTAGTCATTAGCAACTCTGTGTGGGAAAAACCGATGAGAAAATTTAAACAAGGAAATTCCATCTTGGCCCAACTGTGATCTCATCATAGCTGAGGACACTGGATGAGCCACAGATGGTGAGAAGGGGGGCGTGCACATGTTCCTTGAAGACGTGGACTTCACCAAAGCAAGGATCTGTGCTTCAGAGCAACTACGTTGTTACGAAACAATGTCATACTCTCAGAGGTGACACCCTCACCGCTCGGGGCTTCCAGTGCAACATTCAAAACCAGCCCGTCATGTGCACAGCAGATACTGTAGTGGCCTGGCTAGGAAACATACGCCTTCCAGAATCCACACATTCAACCATATGAATCGTACCCTAGTTCATTTACAACACAAAATATATAAACACGAGTTACGGTCATGCCTAAAATGGCCCTTGAGAAACCACAAGCATTGGAAAGACAGTGAATTGTGACATGTTAATCACTCTCAAGACCTGTAGTTTTGAAGAAGGAGGAACCTGAAAGAAATGAGGATTTTATCATGCTTGGAAAGAAACTTCAGGGGCCCCTGGGTGGCTCCGTCGGTTAAGCGTCCCGGCTTTGGCTCGGGTCATGATCTCAAGGTTTGTGAGTTCAAGCCCCACGTCGGGCTCTGTGCTGACAGCTCAAAGCCGGGAGCCTGCTTCACATCTGTGTCTCCCTCTCTCTCTCTCTGCCCCTTTCCCCCCACTCTCAAAAACAAAACATTAAAAAATTTAAAAAAAAGAAAAGAAAAGAAACGCCAGAGCAATCCTTGGGAGTTATTTTACAAAAAGAAATATGAATGTTCAAACAATCAGATTTCCCATTTTTCTTGGGATACCTTGGCCATTCATAATCGGGTCTGAATTGCGATGATGGCAAAGGAAAGTTTGGCGAGGGCTGAAGAGAGAACCAATTTAAGTAAATATTAAATCCTCTTTAGAAGGGCCATGTGTGAGGCCAGAATCAGAAGCACCAATTTAGAAGAAAACTCCTAACTCACGACTGTTTGTGACGAGAGGCAGGTTTATTCATGTCAATATACACAGGAACAATGTGTTGCATCCTCAAAATAGATACTGACTTGCGTACAGGACTTTCCTGTCGTCCACATCCTCACAATGGTCTTTCCCAGGACGTGTCATCACCCACTTGCACATTCGCTATGAAGACAGGAAAGCAGATAGATTTCGCTCTCCTTCCTTTGCAGGCATTTTTTTTTTCCTCCACCGACCTTCAAGAGCGTAAGCACGCAATTTTAAGTTTCAGGCACTTGGTTATCATGCAGATAAACAGTCACCTGGCTGCCTCACCGGATGGGAGCTCTCCAGTGCCATCACCTGTCGCTTTAATTTCTATCACTGGATCACCTCTCAGACCCAACTCCCGGGCGTGTCGGCCATCCCAACGACACAGAGCGAGCCTGTACCACCTCGGGAGTCAACCTGGCAAGCAGGTCACCACTCCATTAGGTGACGAGCTCTTAATGTATTTCAACGGCCGCCAAAGAGAAAAAAACGAAGGAGACGCAGTGAAGATAATGGGCACCAAAATGGGCCATTCTCTCCTAGCAGATAAATCCAGAAATTATCTCTGGGCCTCATTTTCTTAGGCCAATAAAAGAAGGTATCGCATCTGTGATAGTCACGGACCGTGCGAGAGACCCACAACACGATTGTACAGATGCATCTGCACATGGCTCCAGGCGGTCACATCCGATACCCTCGGTGAGCATTACATTTCAGCTGCTACCACGTCCCAGTCCGTTTGCCTACCCGCACGGGGTTTCACGGTCTTTCTTTCTAGCTAATAAAACTAAAAGCAAACATGGCCTCCATCGATCTATTTATTTTTTAAATTTTTTTAATATTTATTTTTTATTTTTGAGAGCGAGACAGAGCACGAGTAGGGGAAGGGGCAGAGAGAGAGGGAGACACAGAAGCTGAAGCAGGCTCCAGGCTCCGAGCCGTCAGCACAGAGCCCCACGTGGGGCTCGGACGCACAGACCGCGAGACCACGACCCGAGCTGAAGCCAGACGCTTAACGGACTGCGCCACCCAGGTGCCCCCATTTTTGCTTCTATAAGACAGACAATGACAACAACTGAGTTCTCAGGTCCACAAGTTGTGAGCCTGGGAGTGTTTGGGGAAACAAGAGGGAACTTATACCACAGTAATCTGATATTCAGCAAGAAGACATTTTACTACCAAATGTATGCTTTTTAAAAACTCCTGAAAAATAATGCGGAATGCCCACACCCCCCCCCCCCCACACACACACACACACATTTTCTCCGCTCGGAATCCCTACTCTTCTACTCCAGCCCAAATATCTCCTCTGCGAAGCCCGGGGCAACATTCTCGAGTTGGTTCCTGCAGAGCTTTGACCGTGACAATGGCTGTCACAAGAAGGGCTGTCCGGCACCAGGTGCCGCTCTAAGCACGGCACACGTGTTGCTGCAGGCAGCCCGCACACCAACCTCCCGAGAAGGCAACATCCATCTCACGTCCACAAAGCACAGACGCGTCGAGCAACGTGCTCAAAGTAAAAAAAAAGCTGGCAAGTGAAGAGCTATTGCTGACATCCGGGCGGCCTGGCTCCAGAGTCCAAATGCGTCACCATCGCACCAAGGTACCTCTCCTGGCTCCCTGTTGATAAACAACAGTATGTGTAGTGCTGAGTGTTGTTACTGACACCAACTCCTGTGACGTGTGGCCAAGCCTCTGTCCCCTACTGCACTGTGAATTCTCTGAGGGTGGGGTCTGCATTCATTCCCCGGCTCATCCATTCATCCCACGGATAATTATCGCACAAGTGCTGTGGGCCAGGTACCGTACCAAGCCCCGTAAGCACCCATCTCTGAAGACCCAACACCGCCCCGTAGACCAACATGGTTCCGCCTCAGGGCCTTTGCACTCATGGTTCTGTCTGGAGAGGCCTTTCACATATAATTTCAAGGCCTGCTTCATCGCCATACTCTCTCTTCAAACTTCAGGCCTTCAGAGAAACCTTCCCTAAATGCTTTATATGAAGGAGTGCTTTTAAACAGGACCCTGCACTTTCCAACTCCCCTTCTGCTTTTGTTCCGTGCACACGATGATCAGTATCACCCACAGCAGGATACAAGCTCCATGTAGACGAGGGTTGCCGATTCTGCGTCCAGAATCTAGAAGAGTACATTGGCGACTCTTTGTTTTATAGCTGGAAAAAGAAGCAAAAAAGGAGGGAAGGAGAAGAGGGCTAGGAGGACAGTTGTGATCCATGCAGGCTTTATAAACAAGAGTGTGTTTTCTTTTTTTTTTTTTAACTTTTTTTAACGTTTATTTATTTTTGAGACAGAGGGAGAGAGAGCATGAATAATGGAGGGTCAGAGAAAGAGGGAGACACAGCATCTGAAACAGGCTCCGGGCTCCGAGCTGTCAGCACAGAGCCCGACGCGGGGCTTGAACCCGCAGACTGCGAGATCATGGCCTGAGCCGAAGTCGGACGCTTAACCGACTGAGCCACCCAGGCGCCCCAGAAGAGTGTGTTTTCTATCTTTTCTTGACCAAGCTACCTCTTACTGTGAACCAAAGAATGTCACCATCCTTTCTCTCCCTCACTCTGTCACCTCCGTTGCAAAAATCCCTGACAGCTACAAACCTGCCTCTCGCTTTCCAACACCGGTTCTTGCTCTTCCTAAGGAGAAGACGCACGTGACCTCCAGCTTCCCTTCCTCTTGCCAACAATGCCGAAAAGCTGTAACCTACCAGCACCGTAAGTGGTGGCTGTAGTCCTTTCATCCGACTACCGCAGACTAACTCCTGATTACAGAAGGACTTCTCCTTATTTTTCAATTATGGAAAATACGAAATCTGTGGATTCCTTCTTCAAACATGACATCACTGATTAGGAGGACGAGAGAGCGCTGAACTTTTTTTTTTTTTAGTGTCTACTTATTTAAGAGATAGTGGCACGTGAGCAGGGGAGGGGCAGTGAGAAAGGGAGACACAGGGAATCTGAAGCAGGCTCCACACCCAGCTCCGTGGAGCCCAACGTGGGGCTCTGTCTCACGCCCCTGGGGTCATGAACTGAGCTGACATCAAGAGTCAGCCACTTAATTGACTGAGTCACCCAGGTGCCCCTGAACCTCTTTTCTACTAAGAGGAAGGAAAGCACACTCCCCCGTTCCCTCCTGGTCCCACACCCCCATCCACAGGAGCTCTGGTTGGCATGGGGCCACTCACAGTTACTCTGCTATTCCTCCTTCTTGGAACATGACCGTGTTCCCTGGTGACCCTCCCTGCCCTTTTGGAGGATGGACGTGAGCAAGCCCTGCGACTTGCTCTGGCCCATAAATGAGTAAAGTGACCTTTGTCACTTGAAGGCAGAAGACTTCAAAGGGCGAGTGGCAGTCTTTCCTGTTCCCTGTAGTGGTGGCTTGCAGATACATGTCAAGGTAGAGTCCCCATCAGCGTGGCCTTCAGGTGGTGACACTGGGCAGAGGCCCCCTGCCATTCCACACTGGACACAGAAAGGGATTAAGAAATACAACTTTGGGGGTAGTTAAGCGTCCGGCTTTGGCTCGGGTCAGGATCTCACAGTTCGTGGGTTCGAGCCCCACATTGAGCTCTGTGCTGACAGCTCAGAGCCTGGAGCCTGCTTCAGATTCTGCGTCTCCCTCTCTCTCTGCCCCTCCCCTGCTCATACTCGCACTCTTGCTCGCTCTCCCTCTCTCTCTCTCTCTCTCTCTCTCTCCCCCCTCTGTCTCTGCCCCTAACCCACTTGCACTCCCCCTCTCACTTGCTAAATCAATCAATCAATCACACCTTTGCTCAATTCACTGACATTGGAGACGGTTTTTTGTTTATCCTGCAGCAAAAGCAGGTGCAGCATGATGGACAGTGTAGGAAGGTAGGGGTTCTGTCCAGGCCAGGTGGACGCTCAATCCTACTGCTGACTTTTTCCATCCAGATCATACGCTAGTCATTTCAGTCATGATACTGGAGTGCCAAGGGGCAAACAGCAAGGAAGGAACAAATGTGCAGATTATAAACCACGGTAGAACATTTTATTTTTCATGTGCTCCTTAAGGGGTAAAAGACATTTTTTGTGAGGCTATTAATTAATGTATGTCACCTATTTTGTATCCTTATAAGAACTTCTGGGGGTCCTAAGACCAACACACCCTTCTCTCAACATGAGAAATAATTCTGGGCATTCTGGCTCCTCTAAAAATTTTCTGAATTTAGTTATAAAATCATATTATTTTTTTAATGTTTATTTATTTATTTTGAGACAGGGGGACAGCAAGTGGGGGAGGCGCAGAGAGAGAGAGGGAGAGAGAGAGAATCCCAAGCAGGGTCCGTGCTGTCAGCACGGAGCCCGATGCGGGGTTCGATCTCGGGAACCACGAGATCATGACCTGAGCCGAGATCAAGAGTTGGAGGCTCAACCGACTGAGTCACCCAGGCACCCACCTAGTTATAAAATTTTAAGCTGCAATGTCACATTATGGAAAAAATATAAATATTATAAATATCATAAATACCAACGAAAATTCTTTTTTGTTTGTACAATAATAAAGAATTGCGTCCTGAATGAGAACCAAAGGCCTTCAGGCCACTCTTGTGTCACTACGTATTAGCAATGTATCTTCCCAATACTGGAAACATCCCCCCAGTAATGGATGGATGAAACAACTCCCAATTCTGTGACTTATTCTTGCTCTTTCTTAAAGTGTTGCCTTGCCCCCCTCACCCCCATCTTCCTGTCCTTCTCTCTCTCCTTCACACAAACACACACACACACACACACACACACACACACACACACACCATGCAATCATCAAACCCACTACTAATACCACATTTAAATCCTTTCAAAAGTAAGCTCTGTTGTCTTCGCGGAAATAATATTTTTAAAGAACCCCCACATTAGTTGCAACCTAATTACAACAATGACTTCAGCCAGCATGGCTGGTTAATATATTGCAAATTCCTCCCACACCTGCTCAGGCACTGAGTGGTTCCAAAGGAGGGGTTGGCTCCATATGAGATATTTTGGGGCGTCTTCTGCAAAATCTCACTAGTAGAGAGACAGGTACAACTATACGTTTATTGCTGGAAGGAAGGTTTGCACGATGGACTAGAAAGGTCTGGGGAAGAAGTTTCGCACACTCTACCACAACGAAAGTAGGATTTGCAAAAGCCAGGGCTCGCCTCTATTGCTCTCAAGCGATTAAGTTCAGGACCAGTAATGGGTGTGACCCATCACTTCAACTGCCCTCAGGTTCAGTGAAAACTGCAGACATCCAGAGAGAACCTGCGAGAAGTGAGAACTGTTGTCAGAAAGCACTTCAGTCTTTTGAAAAAACACAGAGATGCAGTGAAATTACACAGGTCCGAAATTTAGGACACTTGTGTTGTTACTGCTTCGGTGTTCTGTTAATGCTGACCTGCTCTTTTTGATAATTAACTGGTCCTAAGAAAAAGGCGACATTCAGCGAGAATAATATCCCAAGAAAATAAGATATAAATAAAAAAAAAAATTAAACCCACTCTCCTTTTTCAACTACCACCGATACTACTAGTTAGTAATCAATTGTGTTGATAACTGTTACAGCAAGATCATCAATTGGGCAATAAATAGAGTCTTTGTGGATAGAAGAAGAAAACACTTTCGCAGGCACACTGCTCAGGCCCTTATATAGGCCTTTATTTTCTCCAGGCAGAACCGTAATGCTTTCGCTGAAGTTACGATGTTTTTTTTTTTACTCCAAACCCTTCTCTGTTCCCTGGATTCAGCCGGGGCAGTCACATAGATGCCCGAGGCACGGATTACACTGTAGGCAGATAGCCTGCCTAGCAGTTCAGCTCTGAGTACAAGGTCAATGCATCCCTGCGCACTTTTAAACCAGTAAAGGAAGACATGCTCCACATTTTACGGGAGAAAAGACAAGCATTTCAGAAAGAAAATCACTTTCCTCGGTTTGCCCACAACTAATCTAAACACTATCTTTCTGTTTGTCTCTTCCACACGAACATAGAAACCTGCAAGTGCATACATCACGGGTATCTCCAGAAAAACCCAATGTTTCCATGGCTGGAGGGGTTTTTAGTTGCTCTTCCAACCCCATTTTCTAACCCCTCCTGCCTCAGTGCACCCATACCTAGTGAACTCCGCAGTGAGCGTAAGTCACAAAATGTTTTCAGGAGAAAAGTAAATTGATGAGGCCCCGAAGGGAAAGTGTGTATTTTAATGTCCTATGGTAACACACAATCTCTTCCGAATTTCCTTCGTGGTTGTCCTATTCCCTTTGAGGCAAGCAGTGAGAAGCATTTAAGATTCTAGGAGTGTTTCTCAAAATGTCAACATACCAACACATGTCAAAAATATCACTGGTGAGCCTGCCCAACGTTGTGGTAACAAAAATTCCACTGTCCCAGGCCCAGGCCCTGCCCTGATTCTCACGCCCTCCCTCCTCCGAATTCTGACTCTGATCTATTCCCTTCCTTCTTCTGCTTTCTGAAGTCCCTTCTCATTATTCAAGGGAACAAGTGACCTGTGTCTCATTTCCAAACTCCTATAACCTTTTCTTCATCCTTAATATGTTGCAGAAAGGAATCTGTACATTTTTCTACGAAATCCATTCCTACAAGCCAAGCGGTAACAATGGGTCTGTGTTTGCTTGATTCTCAGTCTGGGTTTACTTAGGAAAAATGAGAAGTGTATGTAGTCAAGATCCCCAAACCAGGTACTTCCTTCAGTAGTCATCACCCTGGTTCTTTTCTCAACTTTCCTAAACCGTAACGCCTTGACCTCTGAATTCCTGGATAGCCTGCAACCAGGATCGCACTAATGAAGCAATGCTGATTATCCTTCTACCATCTACCTACCCAAGAACCCCTTAACACACACTCCAGAGTCCGCTGCTTTTTCTACCAACGAGGTCCTGATGTCCAAGGTTGTTTAGTAAAGGAAACAATAATATGCATTTAAACATATGCTTATCTGAAAACCTTGGGAAGCGGGAAGGGTAAAGGAACTTGACTTAAGTTCTCTACAGAACTCACAATGTGTTCAACCAGCCCTGAGTTCCTGCCGCATGAAAGACAATGAGTTGATGAGTCTACCACGAATAAGAAACAGCCCCTTCAAAAGCTTACCTAGGGTTGTGGGGGGAAGGCTGTGGGACCCATACAGATAAGATGCCTCCGTTGTAACTCTCACGGAAGGCATGAATGATAAACTGATTAGGAGAGACAAGTTACTTCTGACTGGGGTTTGGGGAGATGGGAATACAAGACAATCCTGAGAACAACTAAGTGTAGAATCCGGGGGGACCCTCGAAGCTCTGTAAGAATTCCAGAAGGTAGGAAAATGTGCGGCTTCAGTGGCTTCCACTCTCCTGGAATCTGCCTGCAGACGAAGCAGAATGGAACATTTGACCCATCACGAGCGGAGGAGATGTGGCTGGTGTTTGGGGAGAAGGCAAACGGCTTTCAGAACAGAGTCCTGGTGCCTTAGTGGGACTGGTGCGTTCCCGCAGATCTCTGGGCTGGCTAGGGGAAAACCAAATCCATGCACCAGAGAGCATGAGAAGAGGCGGACACAACCAGGTAACCATAAACGTCTGTGTGTGGGGCCATGTCCCGAGGGACACTCCCAGCCAGTGCAGGAGGGGGGGCTGAGGAAGGACGTGGGCATCTTCTCCTGCCATCCGGTTCACCTGGGTGAGTCATTAGAGGTTCGGTGAGCTAGGGCATGCCCCGGGCACCTGCACATCCTGCTTTTTAGGGAAAAGGAAACAACACGTTAGCATAAAGAAGGAAGCAAGTGGCCGAGAGCTAATCAGGATAATTCCTTTCCTTCTGAGAACACTGGCAGCCTAGAGAATATGACAAAGCCTGGAAAGAGATATTAATGACCTGGAACATAATCCCTTCTCCCCAGCCACAGTGCTTGGGCTAATTTCCACACTCCAACCTGAAATCAGAAACAGCTTCACTTACCGAGAAGAGAATATGTATAATGGCAACTCCTTCATAAGATTTACTCAGAAATATTCAGGAACAAATGTTACTAAAATTCCAAATCATAATGTTTTTAATTGCCTACTTCAAGTCAAGTTTTGCACTGAGAACAGTGAAATCGCACCTAGCCAGAGGACGCACGGACATAGGCCGTAGCCATCGTATGAACGGACAGGCTATCACTTGATTTCTGATTCCATTTATTTGGTAACAAGTGGTCACTCCCCCGTCCCCACTGGGAAAGTCCTGCCCAAGAGCCACAAATGCATTTGAGTTTCCATTTCAGGAAAAGCTGCTATCAACTTAGGAGGTTATTTTCTGAGCTGAAGAGAGTGTCTTAGAAGTGATGTAGGCAAACGTCACTCAATCTTTCTGACCCAAGAAAATCAGTCCGTTGTCAATCTTTGTATATCCCAAGAAAAACTGGCCACGAGCTCCGGCTCTCCGCCGGCCTCCGGTTTCCAGAGTGGGACAGCTGACAGTCAGTCCCGCATAGCTCATGGGCTGTCCTTCTGGAATGCATTTTTGGCATTACGACTGGTCTTTGCTTCTCGTCCTGACTCAAGCACACTGAGAACACTTTTATGACTCCATCTTTGGTAATGGGTACATTCCTGGCAGGCCAGTAACCGTCAGAAATGAAGGTATGTTTAAGAACAAAATTACAAAGTATGCATGTGAGCTAACACTCACCAGAGAAAACGCAATAAAAGTCAGAGGGGAGGACACTGAAAAAGTAAAATAGGCCTATCTTCTTCGCTGCTTGCTTAAGTGGATTACACTTTAAGTGCAAACAATCAACGTTTTAGGCAGACAGTTTTAACAGCCCATCAACAAATGTTTATCGGTGTCAGACTTGGGCTTTTACACCTTGGGCAAGTCTTGTGCAGGATACAGAAATGCTCAGGAAGTGTAGTGTAATGGGTAAGAGAAATACGCAAGAAATTAACCACTGTTCAATACAGAAAAGTCTTATGACATCGGGGTAAAAAGTATTGTGGGAACAGATAAGAATGCAAATTCTGATTGCATGACCAGGAAAGACTGAATGGGGAGAGGACACCTGAACTAGGCTTGACGGAAGACAGGGTCCCAGGGTGGAAGGGGGACGTATAAGGCAGCACACGCGATGGTGTAACTACGCCATCACAGCACGGGGAGGTAGGGGCCATGCTGAGAAGTGGCGAGCAGTCCCCTGGTTCGAACGCTGGGTCAGACCATGCGCTTGCTAATCATATTAGCTCTGAGTGCCAGAGCGAATCCACTTTGGCCCAAGGGGAGTTGACTCAGTGGTTGCATGGGCTCCTGAGGCCAAGCTGGAGCAGACTCAGGCACGTTTACATCTCAGTGCGCCTCAAGGACAACGGACACTCTCGGAGGGATGCCAGAACATACTATTTAAAGGTTCTCTCTGGTCTTGTGGGAAGAGGTGAAGCTAGAAAGACGACTTTCAGTCTTGACTCACCTAGCAACTCACTGAAGTCCTCTAGTCCACAGTCCTTCACCTGTGAGGGGCCAGTGGTCATTCTACCTGTGCAGCGGACCCACAGCAGGACGGCTAGGAGCCCACAGACACTCCCCAAGTACAAAATGGTTCTGTTGAAATGGCCCGACCAAAAGGAGAAGACAGCGACACTACTGAACCCAGAAAAATACCATCAAGCACCGAAACCCTTTCCCGAGGATGGAAAAGGAGATTTGGGGGCACGAGAATGTACGTGCACACACACACGCACGCACACACACACACAAACTGCTCAAATAATCTGAACAAGCTGTTCTAACAGGAGGGAAAAAATTGCCAAAGAGCAGGTCACTTTTTCATCTTCCTACGATTTGCAGGAAATGCCAAAAAAGTACAAATGAAAAATGGAACAACAGTTTTTCCGTGTGCTAAGCCAGCTGCCGCTACCTTAACAGGAGACTGTTGTTTACATAACGGGAATACAATCCAGAGGCCCATCAGCCATCCTAAAATGCTGTACGAGGAGGGGAAACTAATTTCATTCATTCTAAATAAAATACCTAACTTCCCAGGCAGAGCTGCCAAAACAGACGGAGAAGAAGAAAACAGTTTTTTAGGAACAAAAAGCTCCCAGTAAACATTGTCTTTCCTGTTTGTTGTTGCAGACAGCAAAGGAGAATGAGGACTACGGACTGTTACTTATGCCATCCAAAGCAAAAAGCCATCTCTCCTTCCATACGACCAACTTTTATGAACAGTTCCCAAGTGTCAGGAAAGATGCTGGGGAAAAGAAAGATGAAACAAATAATTTTTGCTGTTGGGGACGTAAGAGCAACAGGAATTAAACCTGCCAACACTCATTTTGCAAGGGTAAGAAAAAATTACCCCTATTATTACACCTGTGTCTCAGAACAACCCTTTCAAGAAACTCCCACCCTACAGATTTGAAAACTGAGGCACAGAGAGTTCAATGGGTTTGTCCAAAGTGTATGACACTAGCTGTTAGGGGAGCCAGGACTGTGACCCTGGAAGGCTGGCCCCCACACCCTGCGAGGACACACACAAGGCCTTCCTTCAGCATCACCAGGCAACCTGCTAAGCCCTTTTCATTCGCATGGAAAATTCCATTTGGGCATCTATTCCCTCTTGGCTCACAGTCAGAAAGCAGCCTGAATGGGACTCTAACAGGGCATCACACTAAGTATAGCGAGAACTACTCCAAATGCAAGAAGAGATGGAAAGATGGTTATAGGAGGAACGCCTGCTCACTTCTCCCAGCCATGACAGGTATGGCCAACCAGACCCTAATACTTTCAATTTCATTTGTAGTTTTCAGAATGAAAATGAAAACATCATCCTCCCCGCCTCCCCCACCTTTAAATTGGCACAAGTTTTTCAGAACGGACAAAACTCGGCGTTTGCATTTGGAGCAGAATGTTTCCTTTCCATATCCTTCAGCGCAAGGATCCCCCTCCTTCTGGGCGGGCGTTAAGAGGTCACCAGTTAGGCTCAAAAGCCTGGAGTCACTGTTCTCTCCCCCTTGTCTTCTATATCCCAGGACTCACCACATCCTGCCGATTCTACTTTCAAAATGACTCTCCTATCTACTTCTCACTACATTGGCACTGTGGGACATTGGTTTTTTTTCTCATGGGAACATCAGCCTTCTTGCTGGTCTCTTCCCTTCCGACTTCCCACTACTGAAACGGATTCTACATATACACCTAAACACACCTTCAAAAGTACACTTCCAACAGAATCCCTGTGATGTTAAAAACCATTCAATGGTTTTCCATTACTTTTCACATTAAGAACATCTACCTTTTCCTAGCTTTCAAGGCATACCAAGATATGGCCCCACTGTTACCTCCCACGTCTTCCGCAGATGAAATGCGGAAAATGCGATTCTCAAGCAAACCTCAAGTTACCAAGGATCTTGCAACCCCCTCAATAATCTACATGGGGAGTTTCTTCTTCATATCCCCATAGCACTGTTCTCGTATCTCTTTTCAGTCCTATTATGTTCTAGCTTAAATTATTTGCCAACTTGGTCTACCCTTACACTGGATTGTGCACTCCTTGGGAAACAGCCCGTGCCTCACTTTTTTCTGTCTTCAGTGGGGTTTCCTCGAGGCAAAGCCTGAGACGGAGACTTGCGAGAGATTTATTGAAGCAGTGCTCTCAGAAGAAAGTAGGAGAACGAGGAAAGCAGGATGAACGGTGGAAGGAGCCAGGCAAAGACACAGTTCCAGGCAAACTCCAGCTTCAGCCTGATCCCATGGGAGCCCTGGGACACAGAGATTGTCCCAAATGTGGTGACAAAGCTGGGCTGTTATCCTCTGCCCCAGTCGGCTCATCAGCCGTAGGCTACTTCTGAAGGAAGGTGGGACTTCCCAGGCATTTCTGGTTGAAGGGCTTCCCGGAGGCCACAGACCAGAGTTTGAAGAAGACCACAGGTGTGAACTTTTTAGCAACCAATGTCCACAACAGCTGGGGGACAGGTGCACCCAGCCAGTAAAGGAGGTCTGGAGACCACACTTGCGTCTCCACCTGCAGAATCCCTACAACGCCTCTAATGGATGGGCGTCAGTAGTGGATGCCCAGTAAGAGGCTGCTGGAAAGAACTGCCCACATGAAGAAGTGACTTGAATGTCCTATTTGAGGCACCTTAGCGCGTTCTTACAGAGAGCAGCTTGTCCCCTTACATACTTGGTTCAGGAGGCTCTAACCAAGCACCGTAGACTGGGGAGCCTAGAAACGACACACATCAATTTCTCACTGTCTGCAGGCTGCAAGTCTGAGATCAGGGTGCCGGTGGGGTTGGTTTCTGATGAGGACCTTCTGGGACCCCTTTCTTGTTGTAGCCTCATCTGGCAAAAAGCGAGTGGGACAGCTCTCTGGGCTCTTCCTGTTAAGGGCACTAATCCCACCAAAGAGGGCTCCAGCCTCACGTTCTAATTACCTCCCAAGGGTTCTGCTTCCAAATACCACCATCATCACGCTGGGGATTCAATTTCAACATAGGAATAGGGGCGCAGACACAAACATTCCCCAAGGGAACAAAGAAGCAAGCGGAAAGAAAAATGCATGGGATCGTTATGCCACATTTTCCTGATTTCAGGTAAGTTCCTGTACTCACTATCAAGTCTAAGCTAACATGTTTAATTTTAAATTAATTTGTACCCACGGATCATTTGCCACTGTTAGAGATTTAAGATAGAGATTAGTGAAAACATGGAGGGTAAATTCTGATGAAAGTGATCATTTTCATTCTTAAGGACAGAATGTCACCAGTGACCCCATCAAGCTACTGATTATGGCAATAAATGTTTACACAAGGAGCCAAATCCTTCCCTGCAAACCCCAAGGGAGGCTCTTAGCTTATTAGCCAATCATCTTCCGAGTTTAAGGTCTTCTTTGGCTCAGTGAGTAATAAATGAACAAATGATATTTCAGTAGGCAGCATATTAAACTCACCACTGGCATGTATTTCTGTTTTCAATGCTATCAGGTTTAAATCAATTCTGGATTAAGTCAATATGGTTTCATTTTATTTATTTATTTTTTTTAATTTTTTTTAACGTTTATTTATTCTTTTGAGAGAGAGAGAGACAGAGCATGAACGGGGGAGGGGCAGAGAGAGAGGGAGACACAGAATCAGAAGCAGGCTCCAGGCTCTGAGCCATCAGGCCAGAGCCGGACGCAGTGCTCGAACCCACGGACCGCGAGATCATGACCTGAGCTGAAGTCGGACGCTTAACCCACTGAGCCACCCAGGCGCCGCAATATGGTTTCATTTTAAAAGCTCTTAATAAAAATGGCTAAGATAAAATGCAGATGCTGCAGAAACTCTACCCATAGCACTTTTGCTTGCCATATTTCACCAAGTATATATGGAATGCCAGCAATGTCCAAATCATTTCACTGAGAGACACCGCCGGGTATATAGATGAGTGAGAGGTGTTTCCTGCCTTCGAGATGGTTACAATCTAGTAAGGGGGGATAACAGATGTACTATTATCTAAAAGGAAGGACATAATTAACTTTCTAAAATGCATCACTCCCCTGAAAAAGTGTGTGTCTACTTCCCCAGCAGCACCTAAGTTGAAAAGTACAAATTCCCCAGCATTCAAACCCCTTCATGATCTGATCCCTGCTCACCTTTCTGGTTATCGATTTCATCTTCTCAAAGCATCATTTCCTGAATATTCCATTTGTGCTAGGCACCAAAGTGCTGGTAGGCAAGCTACCCCCCCCCCCCACCAGCCCTTAGCTCTAAGGAGCCCTTAGACTCCAGTGATACATCCCCAACCAGCCCCAGGTTCAGCCACTGAACCTTTACCCTCTGTAATTCTGCAAAGTTCTTTTCCTCCCACTTGCCCTGCTTTCCCCCATGTTTCTCCCCCAGTAAATCTTCCAATCCTTCAAGTTCTAGTACACACACTACCACCTGACGCCGTATGACCTCATACCTACTATTCCGACGTGGTCCTGCTCTCCTTTATGCATCCCCAGCATTCTACAGCCCTTCTCTTACCTGACTCATCTTACTTACTCGAGTAATAGTTGCTCTCAGAGAGTCCAAAGAGGAAACAGCTCTCTTGCATTCAAATCATTTGAGGAGGGCTGATTTAGAAGAGGACTATTAACCGAGGTGTGGCTGAGCGGTACAGGGGCCACAGGATACGTGCATAACCTGGGAGCAGCAGGAGAGGACCTGTCACCTTCTCTAGCTCACAGTCACAGGCAGGGAACGGTACCCACAGGCAGGACAGGGGCAGCACAGGAGGCTACCTTTGGAGGAGCAGGGACACTCTGTAGAGGAACACGGCCAACCCCAGGGGTGTCCCGGGGAGAAGAAATACCCAACCTCCTGTTCCTCTCCCCCTTTTCTGCTGCCAGGCTGCCCCACAGCAGGCTGAATCCCAGCAAGAAGGTCAAGGCCAGGGAGCCCCGCCTGTGGTCCATGCAGGATTCTGTGCTGGGGCAGACAGTGTGGCTGGTAAGGGTAGACTACAGGGGCCAAGGGAAGGAATCCGCCCCACTAGCCCACCTGTCTCCTTTTCCAGACTCTGAATCCACATATAATCCTGGTAATTAGGACAATGTCTGAGGCATAAATGTTTATCAAGTACTTTCTCCTTTCTTTTTAAGCTTGTTTGAGAGAGAGTGAGAGAGCATACAACAGAGAAGGGGCAGAGAAAGAGGGAGACAGAGAATCCTAAGAAAGTTCCACGCCGTCAGTGCGGAGCCCAACGTGGGGTTCGAACTCACAGACCATGAGACCACGACCTGAGCCAAAATCTAGAGTCAGACACCTAACCAACTGAGTCACCCAGGCGCCCCTCAGGTACTTTCTTAACGGACGTTGTGTTACAAGAGGAGGGCAAAGGGACACTCGATTTGGGAGAACTCAGGGTTGTGTGCGCCTGAGAGCAGAGAGGGCAGGAACACAGGAGTTCTCCACGCGGAAGACACTGACTGTTGTGTTTATTGATTTGGCAACACTGGTCTGATACCTCCCCTCCCAACCCTTTCAGACTGAGGAAATGCACAGCCATTTGGTTCGCTGGTTCATAAGGAAGAGAGTTTCAGGTGTAATTCATCCATTTGCAATTTTATCCCTGAAAAAGGAATGCGGAATAAAAGGAGCTCTGACAATCAGATTTCAATCATCCTTTGGCACCTCTCAATTTGCACTATTGTTTCTTATCACAGATGAGGCTATGTCTTATCTCCTTCTCCAGAGCCCAGGACTTGAATTGCATTTCCAGAAGTGCTAATGGAGTAATTCTTGATTTTTTCCGTGTGGTAATTTACTAGGGGAAGATCACGGATTAGTGGAATCCACAGATAGCTGTAAATCCTACACAAGGGCTTCAACATCCTCTTCTACCAAACCTTTAAATGAAACCATCACTGTGGACATAATTGACCAACTGAGGTCTCACTCACCTTCAACCCGAATATTCTTGTCAAGTAGCTGGGGTAAGAAATGGCCACACGGTGGACAATGTGGGAAAAATTAAAAGTCTGAATCACCTATACACTGGGTAATCGCTCACTGAATTATTGAGCTGAGCATGTGGTGGAGTACTCACCATCAATGCCCTAATGCAATTTTTATAGACGCTTTGTCAGTTGTACAGAAAATCACTGTTCTTGTAATAATGCTGCACTGTTTCAGAGATCGAGATGTCCCCTCCTCATATTCTGAACATTTTCGACTAACTTATACCCATTTATGGGAGAACAGCTCTTCAGTGTTTAGATTTAAGACTGAATTTGGCCGCGTCTTTATACAAATGGAAGATCTTGCCTACGATTTTACAGGCTTTACCTGACACAGCCCAAATATCTCCCCTTAGACCACCAGCCCAGTGCTGAGACCAACCTGTGCACTAGAAGATTCTAGTTGAGACTAAGAAAGCCACGAGGCTCATCTCCACACAAATAATGCATAAAGCCACCACCCCCATGTCCCGACCATCTGCCCAGAGCCGTGGCTGTTGACTTCAAACGTTTCGTCTTTGATGGCCGGCAAATTATGCGTTTCATAAACAAAGCAGTCTAAATCTGAAATGAAGGCCAGGGCACTAAAATCTCTGGTCTTCGTCCTCTCCCTCACAGGAGCTGTGAGAACACTCCAGGGAGCATCTCAGGCTTCGTGGAAACACATGTGAAATCCAAAGTTCGTCCAAAGGGACGGTGTAGGGCTCTTCCCTAGCAAACCACCCTTGCTACCTGTTGTCTTTTGTCAAAGAACTCCTTTCTTGGTCAAAGAACCCCTTTTTTCCATTTCAACCTGGCTATTCTAGAGCAAGTATACCAGGGGCAGATGGCCTCTTAATAATCTGTCCCACGTGTACGCATCGAGTACGTTTCCACACTTTGGCACCTCGGTCTCGTGGATGCATTACTATCTCACAATAAGCACAGCTTTGCAGCAAGCATCACCAGATACTTTATCTCCTCTTGGACAGTTTCCATTCTTGCCTTCTTGAAATCTATTTATCTATGCCTCTTACAGTCACCATTACTCATCTGACAGGTGTTTATACTGGCTTCGTATGAGTAAGTAACCTTGCCAGGTACTGTAGGATCAGAGACAGACTTCGTTCCCACCTCACTGGGAAGTGTTAAGTATCAATAACCAGGAAAGCGGCACATACATGTCAAAATCCAGATACGGGCTGAGTACTTTGAAGGAGAAAGGAGATACCACCCCCCTGCGTAACCTGCTTGTTGCAAAATGCAAATGTATTCTAGTGCTACTCATAAATATTAGGGAGCAGTTTCAGCAGAAAGTAAATGATCCCATTTGCTTCTGCACATTTTCACCTGCAGACAACTGCACCCAGGGGAACCAAGCCATGGACAAGCACAGAAAATACGGACATCACGTACCTCAAGTATTTACCAGCCACCTCCGTGTGTTGTGAATCACACGGACCCACATCCAGGGTTAACACTTGCCATCTGCTTTCACATACTCTGCCTTCCACCACGTCATGGTAACTCACAAGCTGCAATCTTTCCAACACTCACAGGCACCAGACAACTTCAGGTCTTGTTCAAGGTAAAACACCATGGCCTTGTACTATTTCCGTACTGCCTAACAATTATTGTGTCAAAGTGTGCCACCATTTTTACTCGGTCCCCTAATCGTCTTTCTATATGCCGTGGACAACGCTTAGGACTGCCGTGTCCCTAACTCCATCTTCCCCACAAGGTCTGTGGCGGATTTTTGTAAAATTTGCATAAAGCGATTTTCAGAAATGCACATGTCATATTGGCAGAATTCAATGTGTAGGTGAGTATTATTTGAAAAAGTCCACAACACATAAATAGAATTCATGTAAGCCTTCACACACAAACGTTTCTTCCTCTTCCCCTCCCTCTACAGACATCCCTCTGCCTTCAACACGGTCCATACAAGCAACCCCCTTTGGGGGCTACAGAGCTGTTCCTACAGTGTTGAACACCCGTCTGGTCCTACCCCCGCCAGTTTACAACCTCTCCTTCCTCACAATAATAGAAAGGATGTCCCTTCTCCTCCCCTACCCTGAATCCTCAGGTATGCAGTAAAGAATTTAGAATGATTCCAAATGGAAATTTGCCGCAGCTCACGGAGAAAACGTGTTGCCCCTAACCCAGACTTAAAACATAAAGCCGTCACCAAAACTTTATTTCTCTGTAAAACTGTATCTCCAGCTCTTACCCCAGGGCCTGACATACCTCCTACACTTAACAAATATTAGTTGAAAGTTTAGAAAAATAACTACTTCTGAGTGTCCCGTTACTGCCAGCATATCTCTCTTCTTCAAGCCAAATGCTTTAAGACCTGAGACACCTTCCTAACAGATACAAAAGAAATTACATATCCAAACTACCTTGGTCTTTAAGGAATTTGAAAGCTAAGGTACTCTCTGCTTTCCCAAAGTTAACACTGACGCCAACTTTAAAATGATTTGAGCCGTAATCTGTCCATCAGAAAAACGCTGCTTGTGCCTCCTGTTAGGAAATTATTGGCTAGTTAAAAAAAATAAATAAAACAAGATTGCTCACCCTTGTTTTTGAAGAGCGTAAACAAAGAAAGCCCAAAACAAGCAACCTTGCTTCTGAAGGTGTCGGAATGTGACATTTGTTACTATAGGAACAGAGCCTGCAATCATTCATCTTTAATTTGTTTGATTAATTTAAACAGCGAAAGAATTGGAAAATTGAAAACTGATGTTTGAACTGAATTAAGGAGGCAATTCAAATGCAAGTAACACTCACCCTGCCTCAGGGATGAATGGGTCCAATTCAAAGATACTTCATTACAGCACAAGAATAACTAAAATATGCATCGTTTGATGAATAAGACGTCCGTCCTTGTCAGTGGCTAATGAGCCCAAGAATCAAATCTGGATCCATCTGAATTGAGGGGTTTGCCTTTTTTTAATACAGTACCTTGTTTCTTAAGTGAGTTCCCATCAATGTCTAAAGGCAAGCTAAAGGCTGTGCGTTTCCTGAACGTGCAAACATATATGAAGCCATTTCGACTGGCTCACATACCATGAAACTGCTAAAATATATTTGATGTAAACACAAATACATTCTTCCATTTCATGTAACCTAGACAGAAGGGCATAAAACCCCTTTCAGAATTCCTTTCTGCCAAAAAATACAAAAACAAAAACAAAAGACATGGATAAAATTAAAGACTGGAAGTTTTATAATATTCAGCAGAGCACCAAAAAACTCCCAGAAAATTTGGACACAGAAATTTGGTTATATATTTTTTAATGTGAAACCCTGATAACTAAATATTCATCTTTTACTGTGTGCCCAAAATGCATCACCATATATAGAGTATTAGATATGATTTCTTAATAGTAATCTCACATATTACTAAAGGATTACAAAAGTTATTACTTTTATGGTGGGGGAAAAAAATCATAATAGGCTTAAGAAATACAGCAAAATAATTTGAAAGTAATGGATTTGGCTTGAGTGTAAAGGTCAGATTTTAAAACTAATAAGGGTAAGTGGAAAGCATTCAGCTCTCGTTCTGAACAATTCACAAAGACAGTTCCTGACCTGCCCCCGGAGGAGTCTCTCGGGAAAGCTCCAGGGTACTGGTCCCCTTAGAAACGCGTGCCACATTATGTCCCCCCCGCCAACCCTTGGTCTGACTTGTGACCAGATGCACGACCGTGCAGGCTGGCTGACCGGACCTGGGAGCTGAGGAAGGGCTGTGGGTGGACAGATCAAACAGCATCAAGTCAGTGCCCATGGTGACACGTGTCCCTGCTTTCTACTTGGCATGCAATCTCTGATGGCCAGCCGCAGAGAAGTTGGGTTTGCGGGTAAGAAAAAAATAGTTGGAGGGTTGATTTTGGAAATGAGTCTTCTACCCTAAGGTAGAGTCTCTCTAATTTAGAAGGCTCTAAGTGACAAACCAACATTTCACTGAGAAGCCTTCCAGCTCTCGACTCTGCCCTATCGGGGCTGAACAGAAGAGACAATACGGGGTTTCAAAGCATAGCGAGATAAAGTGGAAATAAAGGAGCACTTCGCTGAAAACCAAGGCAAAACCTTCAGCATGGCATTCAAAGCTCCTCATGATCTGGTCCCTCCCCGTCTCTTCTTCAATCACTTTCTAACATCCAATCTGTCAGGGGTTCTCGAACTATCATAAGAAAACAATCACCTGAGATGCCATGCTTATTACAAAGGCCGAGGGCCCTTGCCCCTACTCTTATATTCTGATTCAGTGGGTGAAGGGGGAGACCCCAAGATTTACATTTACATTGCCTCCAGGCGATTCTGATGCCGGTGGTTCCTGAGGGACACTGACAAAAAGTACCTTCTGCTGAAAACTCGTTCTCCAAATTGCTATGCTTTCTTATGCCTCATGACATCCTTCTCCACCATTTCTGTTATTCAAGTAACACTGAGTACTGGCTGAGGCCAACTCCTACTCATCTCTGAACCCAAAGTCAAGCGAGAAGTTCCCTGGTAAGAATTCGGGGACCCTTACCGGATAAATGACAGCTAACCTAGATGTCTCTTTGCTCATCAAGAACCATGGGTTTGGCTTTGTTCTAGCATTTAATTAGCTATATTACAAGGGCGCCTGGGTGGCTCGGTCAGTTAAGCATCCGACTTTGGCTCAGATCATGATCTCATGGTTTGTGGGTTCAAGTCCCGCGTCAGGCTCTGTGATGACAGCTCGGAGCCTGGAGCCTGCTTCGGATTCTGGGTCTCCCTTTCTCTCTGTCCATCCTTCGCTTGTATTCTTTTGCTCTCAAAAATAAATAAACATTTTTAAAAAATAAATAGCTATATTCCAATGATTGGTATGTGTCTGTTTTTTCCACTCAACTACAGACATGGTACAGAGCAGATATTTCTGAAAAACGCTTAATAAACCAGAGAGTGAGTGAATGAATGAACGGACTTCAGAAGTAGGCTTCCAGATACGAAGCGATGCTGTTAGGATTCATGTCCACACCTTCCTGTCCCCAAGTAATCTTTTTGTAAAGGAAACTGGAGTTTTTTTGACTTCACTTTACCATATTGACTGATAATCCATTAAATTAAAAGTTGATTCAAGTTAATAAATATTTTCCCTTTGAGAGGAAATACTTTACTTCTGCACAACGTGAGATACTTATCAGGCTTTTTACCACAACATGGAATATTCTAACCAGATCACCCTTGGGCTCACATCCTAACTCTCTGGCCATGTGTCTGGTTGGGTTTTTTTTTTTTTTCTCTCTTTTTTTTTTTTTTGGTGGGTTGTTAAATCTTGAGACTACTGCAGAATGAATTTTTAAATAAAAGTCTAGACTACGGGTTTTTTTTGGTTGAGATTTCTTATTCCAAAATAGCCACCTATATGAATCACAACGTTTTGCATCAAGAGTCCTAGAATTTCAAAGTTGTAGAGACCCGCCTCAACCCCCGCTATTCTACAGAAAAGAAAAGTTGCAGAGAGATTAAAGAGATTTTGAAAAGTTTCCAAAGGTCAGGCAGCCCTCCCTCCTTCATTATTATTTTTTTTTAGATTCTATTTCAAAGTGGCAAATAGAACTGATGACTAGGAAACACATACGTTAGGGGCTCCTGCGTGGCTCAGCTGGATAAGCATCTGATTCATGATTTCTGCTCAGGTCATGATCTCACGGTTCATGGGATCGAGTCCTGCATCAGGCTCTGCACTGACAGTGGGGATTCTCTCTCTCTTGGGATTCTCTTTCCCTCTCCCTCTCTCCACCCCTCCCCCACTCACACACATGCTCTCTCTCAAAATAAATAAATAAATTTTATTTAAAAAAAGAAATACATATTTTACTTTTGGAAGAAAATAATTCTATCCTATATTACCCGTATGGAAATACTGGACATCTCTATACTGAAGTGGTTTTTTAAATGAAACACAGTGATTTATAGTCTTTAAATCTAGAAAACAGGAGGAAATAGAAAGTGTCTCAGGATATGTGCCAGGCTCTGGTCCCTAGGACTGATCATCAGTCAGGTGAAGGCATTCTGAACGGTATTAGCATTTGACACTACAGATTTAGTGGAATTTTAAGAGCATCAAAACCCACTGACCATAGAAGAGTCCTCTTCAATATGAGACACAGATTAATATTTGACTTACCATTCACGCTCTGGTACTAACGTGGATCCAAGATCTTAGTGAAAAAGGTGGAGTCATTCACGGTGCCCGTGGGCTACCAGGTACCTTCCCTAACTTGCCGAATATACAAACTTCTTCCTAAGATAAATTGAGGCTCTGAACTCACACTCCTTAGGTTTCAGGAGTGTCTCTGCTACTTGTATAACTTGGTCAAATTACTTTATCCCTCTAAGCCTCAGTTTTACTGACTATAAAATGGGGATAATAGTACCTGGAACGCAGGGTTGCTATGAGGATTAAAAGAGATGATGCATTTAAAAGCATTTACCAGAATAAATGGCCACTAGTGAGACTCACTAAATCACCCCCATCACCATCACCACCATCACCATCATCGCCATCACCACCGTCTCCATCAACATCATCATCGCCATCACCATCAACACTATGATCAACATCATCACCATCACCACCATCGCCATCACCACCATCAACATCAACACCATCAACATCAACACCATGATCATCACCATCAACACCATCACCATCACCATCATCACCACCATCACCATCAACACCATGATCATCATCACCATCACTATCACCACCATCACCATCAACACCATCATCATCACCATCATCACCATCACCACCATCACCATCAACACCATGATCATCATCATCATCGCCATCACAACCATCATCACTATCACCACCACATTATCAATCTCAGTTAGAAACAAGATAGATGTAAATAAGGCATAAAAGTAAGTCTAACTTGGCCTGATTAGGTTTTAAGTGATCGCTAGGAGCCAGACACTGATCCAGGGACTTACATGCATTTATTCTTCACAAAACACTGGCAAGGCAGTGCTTTGGTCTGCATGTCTATGCCACCTCAAATCATATGTTGAAATCCTAGCCCCTGGAGTTAGTGGTAATAGGAAGTGGAGCCTTTGGGAGGTAATTAGGACATGGGGGTGGCGCCCTCATGGATGGGAATGGTACTTTATAAAAGACACCACTCAGAGATCCCCAGCCCCTTCCACCATGTGAGGACATAGTGAGAGGTCACCGGCACTCAGGAAGAGGGCTTCTGCAGAGAACGCAACCATGCCAGTGCCTTGATGTAGGACTTCGCAGTCTCTAGAACCATGATATGTAAATGTCCCCGGTTTATAAGCTACCCAGTATGTGGTTATTTTGTGATAGCAGCCCAAAGGACTGAAACAGGTGGACACTATTTCACTCATCTTACAGATGGGGAAACTGAGGCTCTGAGAGGTTGTAAACATACCCAGAGTCTGGCAGGTAGAGCAGAGAACAGATGACATTTAAATAAGATCAATCTTGGCATCACTGTGTTATATTATTCCTCGGGGGGCATCATTCAGCCTGGCTCACCCAAGCTAATTTCCCGGAGTTACATGTAGCTTGAGGACTAGTAGTATTTTCCTTTATTAATTTGGGGGGCATGGATTCCAAGAGTCCAGACTGATAAACAAAGCTCAGAGGTATATTCAAGTCCGACAGTTTGAACTATTATTTTCCAGTCCCTTCTCCACTGCTATCAGCCCAAGCATTTTAGCAAGAGACGATAAGGCAGAAAGGGCAGGAAGTTAGCTTAACAACTGGAGCACAACCACCTAGGACCATCTACCCACGATGTGCCTGACATCACAACAGATACACTGCTTCCTTTGTGGCATTTCCGCTTCTCACGTTCACAGAACAACAACGTGGGGAAGATTTTCACCTCGGTCTTACGCAAATAGCGTGGTGTAGACTTCGCTGCCCCCTCGATGGTAAAGCTGAAATTCAAACCCAGCTCCAGAACTCCACAGAGCCATATAAAGCTTGACCACTGCATTAAATGGAAGTGGTTTTTTTCGTGTGTTTTGTGTCTTGAAAGAGAAGGAGAGGCAGCACAAACAGGGGAGGGATAGAAGGAGAGGGAGAGAGAGAGAATGTTAAGCAGGCTTCAAGCTCAGAGTGGAGCCCAACCGTGGGACCCAATGTCCAGGACCCGAGATCACGACCTCAACCGGAATCAAGAATCAGATGCCTAACCAACTGGGCCACCCAGGAGCCCCTAAATCGAAGCGTTAATGATGAAACAAAGGCAAAGGAGGACAAAGGAAGAGAACTCCCGAGGGTCCCCATATGAGTCCAGAATTTCAGGAACACCTTAGCGCATCCAGTTTTTTATGTTCCATTTTTAGCTTGCTATCATCCACTGTCACTCTTTTCTCTCATGGCCCCAGGAGCTGGCCATTCCCATTTATGCTGTACTTTATTCACATTCTCACTGCCATTAATGTCCACCTGCCTTGCTAATCTCCTCCTACTGCACTGCTTTCTCACCAGGCATTTATTATTGTCTAGATTCTATTTCTCCTGATGCTAATCCATTCATTTGCTCAGTTTGCTTAATTAAAGATTCAATGGAGTAGTTTTCATGATCATCATCTGTAGGCAAGCTTCAGGCAACAGGAATCTGGGTACTGCATTTTACGTTTACTTATTATTTATTCGATTCTTTAGTTATTACTTAACTTGGCTGATGAGGAACTGTTCAATCGGCTGTACAGTTACTTATACAAGAAAATTCAAATGTAAAACACAAATGGGCAAAATGGATGAAGAAAAGTGGGAGATGGAGGCTTCCATTTGTGGAACGAAAAGATAGATAGCGGTGTCTGGGTGGCTCAGTCGGTTAAGCGTCCAACTCTTGATGTTGGCTCAGGTCATGATCTCACAATTCATGAGCTTGAGCCCCATGTCAGGCTCTGGGCTGACAGTGCAGAGCCTGCTTGGGATTCTCTGTCTCCCTCTCTCTCTGCACCTCCCTGCTTGCACACACGCTCGCGCGCGCGCGCGCTCTCTCTCTCTCTCTCTCTCTCAAAAATAAACATTAAAAGAGATGGATAGATACATAATAGATAGATGGATGGCTAAATAGACAGAAAACAAAAGATGAACTGCTTTTTGACTGTCAGTATGACCTAAATTCAATTTGGTGGTTTATGAAATTGGTGACTTACACACGCACATGCTCATACACACAACCAACTACTTTGACTCCCCACTTCTGAGATCTTTGTGTGGTAAGTCAGTGGCCAAAAATTCAGGACACCTGAGTTAAAATCCTGATTCTGCCTATTACTGTTTGTGTAGCTGTAGGTAAGCCAATCCACAACTGGGATCTTCTGTTTCCTCATTTGTATAATAGGCAGATAAGCCACCTTTACAGAAATGCATGGATGATGTGAGCCAAAAAAATTAATAAATACAGAGCACACAGTACGGTGTCCAACACATAGGCTTTCTACATATATATCCATTTATTACTAATATATTAGTGTCCTTCTCCTTTAACTCCAATCCTGCATTCATATACTTTCATTTAATTCCAGATGCGATGGTGAATTTGCAGAAAACTTATCTGGTTCAGGCTGTGTCCTCAAATGGGGCCTTGTATATAATAGGCATTCAATAAATGTTTCTTGAATGAATAAACAACTGTAACCCAAGAGTTGACTATGTAATCTCTATCTTTACTGTTTATAGACAGGTTTTAGAGCCTTAATATTAAAAAAATAGGGGGAGGCTCTTTGGACAACATGGAACAAGTGATATTCTTCACCACCCCATTCGCTGGTAGAAATCTGCTAGCACCTTAAGGCAAAATGGCAAAAATGTCCTCATTTTTGCTTACAATTTTTGTTGTTCCTATAACACAGTTCTCTGTATGTTCTTGACCCGTATACATTTATTTGGTCCCTTACAAAAACATAAATTTTTCTTTGATTTTACTAAAGTCGGAAAACGTGCAATGTTCCAAAGCAGCATGCCATTTTGACTATAGAAATACTTGGAGTGGGATGGGGGAGGTGGTGCGGAAGACTAGTCTCATCCCAAGAAAGACACTGAAACTGTGTGGGGTGGTTAGGGATATAAATTAAACCTGTTGTAATCACTTTGCAATAGACACACAGACCAAATCCAATGTTGCACACCTGAAACAAATACGTTATAGGACAATTACAGCTCAATTTAAAAAAATCTCACCAACAATTCTAACGCATAGCCAAGAATATGAATTAAAAATATGTCACAGTAAAATGGTGTCCCGAATTCAGATCTAAGAGTGACACTATTTGTATCACTATGGTACTAACATACAATTTGAAAGTATCCCGCAGAGTCTTACATAATGGCCCTGGTAGTATACAAGGTATCCTATCCTCTTAACCACCACTCCCAAAAGCATCCCAAACACATATTCTGAGGACCTATTTGTGTACGTTTGGAGGCTATGAGCGTGCGGTGATCTTTGTTCCTTTCCTTTTTCCCTTTAACATGAAGCATATTATATGCTACCATGTTTTAACTGGCATTTAACTGGCATTCGGAGAGCATCCAAAACTCGGCCAGAGTTGCAACTATCAGAAATGTATCTGCCTTCACATCAACCCGCAGGAAAGGCACGAGACAACACAACAAAACAAAGCAAAACACAACCACAAGGCAGCATGGGAGCACCCGTATTTTGCAGCCAACATTGTGTCGGGCCCTACGGAGGCACACAGAAGGAACATAGGGCGCTGTCCCTACCCTGAAATGACTAGACCTGGGAAGAGAAAACCGGAATAGACTAAAACTCGAAACAAAGGAGCTAACAAACAAGAATGTGCTGAGTGGTATTCATGAAAACACAAGAGGGGATCAAGAGTGATCAATACGGACAAGAAGGATGACCGCTTATGTTTACTGATGACTTATTATCGGCTGGCGCTATTCTAAGTGCATCGTGAATGTTAACTTCGTTGAGCTTCTTCACTCTAGGAGCTGTTAGTTTCTCCATTCTACCAATGAAGACACTGAGACAGCCGACATAAAAGAAGTAGCTCAAGGTCATAGAGCAAGGGGCCAGTGTGGCCAGTGCAGCAGTGTCCTTGCTGCACAGACAGAAATGGCTCTGCTGGAGAGGAAAACCTGACGGAAAAGCCGAGAGTCCCCACATTTGTTTTCATTTCCATGAAGCAGCATGAAATTATCATCAAGGGACTGTCCCCGCAGCTCTGTCCCACACTGCTGTGTGACGTTGGGCAGGGGGCCCCCTCAAACTTTGGTTCCGATGACCCCTGTAAATGCCGGTCCAGGATCGCTGAGACCCCCTTCCGTTCCGTAGCTGGGCACAACGCAATGTGCAGGAGGGAGATGCGAGCGTGTACACGGAGGCAGGCACGGCGAACACAGGTCGTGTGCACAACCAGAGCCCGGAGAACGAGAGCCGGCAGAATCAGCGCCCACGTTCTATGAAGTGTAACTTACTGCGTCCATGATCTTCGCGGCTTCTGGGTCATAAAAGATTGACGCCATCTTAACAAACAAACAGACAAAGGAACAAACCAACAACAACAAGCCCAGGAGTTAAGTTTGCTTGGCGTCTCATCAAGAACATACGACTCTGCCAGGGACAGCCTCTTCCCGGATCTCTGCAAACCTGGGTCACAGAAAACTCCTCCAAGAGCTTGCGATCCCAAAGGCCCCTTTTCTGAAAGGCCCCTTCACTTCAAGATGGCACTCTTCTGGTTTTTGAAGACTGACTTCACCTCTGGTTCTTCTGGGTGATGCCAAGACCCTTATGGAGCTAAGACTTTATGAGGAAGGTTCCCTGTGTTATCGCTAATGGAGCCTGACCTTATCACACGCGAAAGGTAGCTAAGACCAGTAAAGCTAAATGGAAGATACTTCTGCTTTATTCATAAATGATTCAAAATCCAATTCCATTTTCTCCTTGCTCTTCTCCTTTTTGGGGCTGTTGGGGATGGTGAGCCTTGAATTTGCTTCATTCTGGGCTGGGCTTGCCCTTGGAAGGTGGTGCTCACATCTCATTGCTTTGGGTTTTCTATGGGATTTGACACAGACTCGTCCTACGGTATCTTTTTATTTCTTGGGTTAGGACACCAACCACGGTTCACCTTCTAGGATGCCGACGCCTGCCTGCTCAGGACCACCCGGTCCCCACAAGCTCCAGGAACTCAATAACCTGTCACGTTTCAAAATGGGACCACTTTGAGAATGACGAATACCGTCTCTCACTTAGATGTGGAGTCTGAAAAGAACCAAACGTACACAGAGTAGAATAATGGCTGCCAGTGGGTGGAGAAAATGGGACACGCTGGTCCAAGGGTGCAAACCTCCGGTTATAAGGTAAGCTGTGACAACCTAACATACAGCATGGTGACTATAATTAGCAAGAGTGTATTGCGTACTTGAAAGTTGCTAAGAGACCGGCTCTTAGATGTTCTCACCATAACGACAATGAAAAAGGTGATCGTGCAAGAGGAAGGATGTTTTCACAAACCTCAATGCGGTAAACATTTTACGATCTCTTCTTGTATCGAACCATCATGGTGACAATGGTATAAGTCAACTATATCCCAATAAAGCTGCGGGGGGCGGGGGGGGACAAAAGAAAAAATGGGGCCTGTTTCAAGTTATTTTCTGAAGGATCGTGTTGTCATAACTGTATTCATCATTCTGTTCTAGTAGTGTCTTGAAAGAACAAAGGGTAGATGTGTGAGGAAACATACTTAAACATATTTTTGATCTAAGCAATTATATGAGATGGATATTGAAAGAATTATTTTGACTGGCTTTATCAATATAAAACAATGAAAGAAAACAACCCGTAATTGGGGCGTAATGTCATTTGTCAAGATGAAAACCTACATGAAAAGTTTTATGATCTTCTAAAGTTACTCATGGGTGTTTTTCTTCTCAGAATCTGTGTCATCAAAAAATAGCCCATGGGTAGATGAGATTAGTTATAATTAAAGTCCTGACGATGAGACTGAGGGCAGCCAGTGGAGGATAAACACAGCTGGCTCAGTTAGCCCTGAATTTCCTCCTCAGTGTTTATCAGATAGTGGCAGAAAATGGCATGAAGTGTTTAGAGCCACAGACAAAATCAACTAGGAAAATTCTATACTCTTAATTGTCCATTCACATTGTACTAAACTTGACAGCTAGGGAAGACGGAAACATGAAAAGCACTACATCAATAATTCATCAACTATGAAACAAAGGAGAGCCTAATCACGTAATTTCCTTTTCTATCGGCAGAATAACTTCTGTTTTATAGGTCAAGCATTTTCAAGAAACCACAACGAGATCTAACAAACTTGGGGTAGTTTACCCC
Organism: Acinonyx jubatus; assembly: GCF_027475565.1. Classification (NCBI taxonomy): domain Eukaryota; kingdom Metazoa; phylum Chordata; class Mammalia; order Carnivora; family Felidae; genus Acinonyx; species Acinonyx jubatus. The sequence continues at coordinate 13,058,556 of NC_069393.1, read as the reverse complement.
ATCCTAGTGGCCTCAAACACTTAAAAAGTGATGACAGTTTGAAAGAAGGGAGAAAATACTCATTACTCATTGTCAATGTTACATACAATTATGATATTTAGACACTGCAGACTTTTTATGTGAATAAAACGTGTATGTAACTGTGGTAGGAAATTCACAAGATGGGTAATTTGCTTGGAGAAAGCTGGGCCAGATTTTTGGCCCTTCTTTGAAAGACGGAAAGAAATCATTTTAATTTCTATCGAAAAAATTTAAATTTGGTTCGCCCAAACCACTGACTTAGCCGGACACACTGACACATGACCCCAGTCTTCGAGTGGTACGACAAATATCAGACAGCACCAAAGATCCAGAGCTCATGTGCCACCAAATTTCAAAGCCTGAGGGAAGCCAATTCAAGGAGAAAACATCATTTAAATAATTCTAGTCTGTTTTTATAAACTCTTAAAATGTGAACACTGTCATTTGGTACTAAAATTATATTTTCTTCCAGTTACCCATTCTCAAGGATATGACAGCCAAGATTTAAAAATTAAATGAAACTTGCTCCATTGCCTTCATTTGGATGTGGAGCCTATTACCAAAGTTCCTTGCACACATTCCCAGGAGAGGTGGGTGTGTGTTGGGGTCGGGGGTGGGACATCCTATGCTGGGACTTTTGCAATCGGCGTTAAATACAGCGATTTTGCACATGAGCTGACGATGCACAACAACTTCCTATTATCAAGGTTTATAACAATATTTTCTCCAGGTAATATTGACTAAATCATTAGGAAATGTCAAAAATTTATACAGAAGAACACTATCAGGGTCATGGAAGTTAGAAAGGCGGATGGCAGAAACTCTTCCTGTTGGTGAAGGTGAGATCAGTACTTGGAAAATCCGACAGAATCGACCAAATAGTTACCACAAATAATGACAGAACTCACTAACATAGAGATGTACAATATTAATGTAAAAATCAATAGCTTCCACTTGTGCTTTTCAAAACGCAGAGAGCTAGAATATGTAAGAGAGAAAAAAACCGTGACAGAAAGCAACAGAATCGATGTAAAAACTTGAGAAGAACTTAATAACCAATGTTCAAGACATATATAAAGAAAACGCCGTCACACTACCGAATGAGGCCAAAGTGGGCATAACCCAACAGAAAGCCATCCCATTGCCAAGTTCTTGGAAGAGGATTACCCTACGTTATAATGTTGTCGATTCTGCTCAAGGTACTTACACTGTGTAATGTGATTCCAGTAAAAAATTCTAACGGGTTTTTCTCTTTAAAATAATGCTGGAAGACAAGCTAGTTCTAAAGACTGTATGAACAAAAACCTAAAGAGACTATCCAGGAAAATTCTAAAATGGGAAAGAAATGCGCAGGGACTCTCGCATTACTAGATATCGAAATTTATTAAATCTTTAAGAATAAAAGCAACATGGCACGGGCATGTAGAAAAACAGAAAAGAAGAGGAATTCCAGGAATAGAGGCAAACAAATTGGAATGGGTGAAGGCAGCATTTCAGAACAGAAGAGAAAGCAGTGCAGCTAGGAAATTTAGAAAAAATAAATAAATTTGGAGTCACCCCTCACATCTTACATCGGGATAATATCCAAATAGATCTAAGATGTCAAGGCCAGAGGAAGGAGGAAGAGGAGGAAAAGGCACTATTGTCATAAGCATCCCGGAGGAGAGAGAGGAGAGGGAAATTTATGGACAATCTCAAAGTGGGGAAGACCTTTTGTAACAATACCAAAAAACAAACAACAACAACAACAACAAATCCAAAATACACAAATGAAAAGGTTGAAAAATTCAACCACAAAAATACTGAAAGTGTCTTCTTTGCCTTTATGGCAAAAATAAAACTAACACCATAAACAAGGCGAAAAGACCAACGCAGACAGCTCCCGCTAGAAGAAATACACAAAACACCTACTCTGAGATACCATGTGCCACACAAAAAGCCGACCGTTTGGTAACACTCACTTTTGGCAAGGCTGGAGCAGACGGGACACACATTCATGGAGGGTGACAGTTTAAGCTAGTGAAATCCCCGTGGCAGGCGATTTGCAGTATTTTGCAAAATTAGACATTTATATATTCTCTGATCAGCAATTCCATTTCTAGGAATTTATTCAAAAGATACACTGAAAAATGCAAATAAGGTATGTAAAGCGGTTACATTTATTACCGTACGCCTTGTCACAGTAAAACATGAAACCAGCCATCATTCCCAACATGGGAATCATATGCAGGCAGAAATAAGAAGGAGATGCATTTTTGAAAGAAGAATGCAGGGGGTACATGCATGCGGCTCATATGCTCCTATCTGTGTGCAAAAGGCAGGGATATTGCATATGTTTGTATTTGTCTGAATAAACTGTAACAAAATCTCTGGAGGGTCAAAGAATCGTTGGACAGGAAGCAGGCAGAGAACGAGGCAGAGGGGCTGGACATGAATGGATGGCACGGGGACAGGAAGAGTCACCACGTCTTCATGCCTGTCCCTAGTTCTTTATTTTGATATCCCGTGAGCGTACTGCCTTTCTCAAAAGCCAATCTTAAGACGTTAAAAGGAACATACCCTTTGATCAAGTAATTCTGTATTTAGGAATTTACCCTAAGGAAATGATTTCAAATGTGCACAATGATATAAGCCTAAGAAGTAGTTTGCAAAGTAGTTTGTAATAGTGAGTGTGAAAGAGAAAGATAAGAAGAGAAATAATTCAGGGGCGCCTGGGTGGCTCAGTCAGTTGAGCGTCGGACTCTTGGTTTCAAGCTCAGGTCATGATCTCGTGGTTTCGTGAGTTCGAGCCCCGCGTCGGGCTCTGTGCTGACAGTGCAGAGCCTGCTTGGGGTTCTCTCTCTCCCTGCCTCTCTCTGCCCCTCCCTCACTCATGCAGTCTCTGTCTCTCTCAAAGTAAATAAACTAACTTAAAAAAAAGAGAGAAATAATTCAAATACCAAACACCCAACTGTATAGGATTCCTTAAATAAATGTTGTTATATTTACACCATAGAATACTAGGCCATCATTAATAATTAAGTTGGGAAAGAATACTTCAAGTCTTGGAAACAGGTTCACACTATATTTATGGTTTTGTTAAGGTAATTAAACAAGGGGGCAACGGGCCTGGTGGTTCTAATGCCTCGGTGGACAAGCAAAACCTAAGCCGGAGGCAATGTTCTCAAATCTGAGAAAACAAAACATAAGAACGACCAATCACGACAGCCAATCAGGTTTCCCAAATAAGGCAAGTGCTTAAGCTGCAGCCAGTGAAATAATTTCCTCGCTTTGGTTCCGTGTCTTCTCTAGAAAAGCTTTTCTCCTGGTTCCCATTGCCACAAAGCTCACACCCACTTTTGGCTTGCTGTTCCTCAATCTGAACAGACCATTGGCTCAAATAAAAGCCTGTAAAATTTTAAAGTGTCTCAGGTTACCTTTTAACAGTTCCAAAACATTGAACAGTATAGTTCCATTTTTTTAACTATTTACACATACACAGGATGAGACTCAAAGGTCACAGACCGAAACAGTTAACGGTGGCTTTCCTTGGGTCATGGGACTAAGGAAGATTTCAATTGTTACCCTTCGGCTAACGTATTTTCTATAATAAATGTATATTCTTCTTGTAACTTAGAAAGTTTTACAGTCAAACATCAAAGTAAAATAAACCTCAATCCATGTTGTTTGAATACAGGAATGTAGAATCTATTTCATCTGGGTGTTATGAATAGAATGGCATATTGTAAGAAAAGTCTAAGAAAATAGAAAGGCTACAAAAATGAAAATATTGGTCTGATGTTGAGGATAACTGTAACTCATCTCAGACTTACAATTCACCAGACGCTCTTGTCAGTGCTTCCCTTACATCACTGTATTCAATTCCCACAATCTCCCATTGAGGTCCGTACTTTTGTTGTCCCATTCTACAGAAGATAAAAGTGAGTCTCAGCTTACATAAAGTTTTCCAAGATCACCTTGTCTGCTACAAGGCACAGCCAGAACTCCACCCCATGAAATGTTGGCCGATTTAGCTATTTTGTGACCCTGCCCATCACAATAAAGCAAGCGGAGTGTTTGTCAAATCCCCACTTGGTGATGTGAAGCGTCTTCCCTACCAGGATCACGATCAGGAGGAGGTCGTAGACGCCCTGTAAAGTCAGTCACCGGAACGCTGAGAGAAAGGATCAGGGCACTGGGAAACAAGTGGCCTCTCCCCTACCCCTCCTCGAAGCAGGCTTTTCTTAAGTGGTGCACTTGCCAGAGCTGGGTTTCTGTATCTGCAAAGTGGCAAATCTAGTAACAGCCCGTCTTGACCTGGCTGAAGTAAGCGGCAAAGGCCTCCACCCTTTACTACGAACATTCCAATAAGACAGCCCAAGGAGTGGCCCAAAGTAAACTTAAGAACTCGGTAGCATTAGCAAAGTTATCCTGCCCAATTAGTTTACCTTTAAAAGGATAAAATAGAAAAATGAAAACGTAACCTGCTGACGGCAAGATTTTTTTGATCTCGCGAATCATCGTAAAATGAAAGTCAGAAATTCCTCATTCATTTCACCCTGGCCTTTACGAAGTGGCGTGTGAGGCACCCAGAATTGTGTACAGTCAGGTGCGTGCTTGCTCATTTCTCTTAAATTGCCAGGGTTGTGGCAATGTAAACCCCAGCAGTGTCTGAAGAGAAAATACCGGGATTTTATGGGAGTCTGAATTTACTAAATAATTAAGTAAAATGAAACAAGAATGAAACAAAAAAGCAACAATAGTCAGATAAAATGTCTCAGGTCTGCCGAAACCGTATTGCTCAGAAAATAGCAGTTAAGGTGAACAGTGAAAATAGCAGTGTCTATGAACAAATGGTCCATCAAAAAAGGTCTTAGAGAAAGGTTACAGAAGAATCACTTTTATCTTATGAATCCTCCATAAAAATGGAATTTAGATGGAAAGGATCCAAAACACCATGAAATGTGCTTGTTCCCTAATCCCACTGACCTTTGGAGGTAAGGATGTCATAACAGATGGCCAATGGGGGGCGGGAGGCAGGGGGTACTGAGGTCAGCGCTGTGAGTACTTGTGGATCACTGATACAAAATGAATCCTGGTACAGGAAAGACAAAGAGAGTTAACTCGAGAGCCAGTATGAGCCCCTTGGGCACGGCTGTCTGGAGTAATGAGCTGAAGAGATAATGAGGCTGAATCTGGCTCCATGAGGATTGCTGCGATTGACTGGTTATGTCTGGCAAGGCCAGGGGATAAACATATAGTGGCATGCATGTTATAAGTTTGCCATCCCTAGACTAGGTTATTAGACAAGGAAAACACAGCCAGGATCAGTGTCATTGTAGTAAAGATACACTAAAACATATTTCCAGATTAAGAGTGTATGTGTGTATTTATACATAGGAAAAAGGCACGTTGGGCATGCCAATGCCATATGGGCAGATGTCTGGGGGCAGGCTTTGAAATGTTAGTGCTCCTGGCCTATCATGATATGTCCAAGCTTCATGATCTTGGGTGGTCTTAACTGTCTCTCTGTCGACTGATGTTTACGCACTTGTAATAACGTGAATGATCTCCCCTTCTCAAAGGGTCAAAGGTGACCATTTACAGTACGTGGTAGCTATGACATTGCGCAAAACAGCACTCGATGTTCAGAACCCCTGCCTGACAGAAAGAAGGATGCTTAAGGTGGGCATTCTGGGGACCCACGCGATGGGATCCAGAGTACTAGCTAATTAGTAAGTCTTGGAACTACAGAGTTTAATATAGAACAGCTTATGTCGGGGAAATGCGGAATGATTCATTTCACTCCATAATGAATTCCTTTATACACAGTTCGTCTCTGCTTTCTCACAACCCAATGTCGACTGCACACTAGCTACTCCAGCACGCGCAGGTCTGTGTGGCATTATCATCGCATACGAGACACGGTGATTATTACTGTTGCTGTGCCATTATGCCGTCATTTGATAAGAGCTTTAATTTTTCTACCAAAGACTTCTTCTCCACCTAGCAACAATCGAGGGGAGAAAAAACAAAGACCAGAAAGAACATCAGTAATCTTTTCTTACCAGAATAGGTCTTCTGAACTAGTTTACAAACATCACTCTTTTTGATGAATGCAAAACACATCTACAATCAGTAGAATTGGTGCCATTCATTTTTTTTTTAAATGCTGCAGAAATGTGGCCTATGCCCAGCGATCCCATCCTAGGATTGACCATTCCCAGGAGGAAGGATAAAATAAAGCCAGGAGTAGAGCGTTTCTGGCCAATTATATATATATATATATAGATAGATAGATAGATAGATAGATATATGTTAATTTTAATATACATATGTTAATTTTCTGTAAACAATAGATTGGAAGTTTTAGAAATGTGACTCTAGACACCAGAAGTGCTGATATTTCAGTTGGCTGGAGACAGAAGGGAATCGCAGATCAAGTTCTCTAGTGGCATGGGTCTGTAGACAAGCACAGGATGCCGAAAGCAGAGAGCTCCAGCCTCTGCAAGAGGGTCTCTGTCTCTGCCATTTTGGTGTGTCAGTGGGGTGTGGACTCAGATTCCGGAGAGTCAGCTGGTAAATAATCCGACCCAGAAAATGTCTCAAGCAGAAGAGCAGCGCTGTTATCGTCATTGGTGGGGGCGAGGCCAGGGTTCAGACCTCCCCACCCTGCCGCGTCTGGTGCATTCCAGCACTTGGGCGGGTGCTTTCCAGAAGACAGGGTGCCTGAGGAAGGGCCGCCTGCCCACCTGTGGCCAGCCGGGAGCTGGGTCCACGTTTGTCTTCCACGTGGGAGGTATGCCAGGTACATCCATGAGGCACCATCACATAGGGGCGACGTCCACAGACTCCACAGTCACGGAAACCCTGTACTGAGTTCCCCCTTCTGCCCTTTTAATAGAAATGCAGTGAGGGTACAGGCTCATCCGAGTCTCAATTTCCTTACTTGCAAAGCGGGGATAACAGAATCAACCTCTTTTAAGGCCGGGGTGAGGGTTAAATGAGATAATATGGGCCCTGTGCCGAAAACAGAATGTCTGGTACAAGGACAGCATCAGTAAGTGCAGCACTCGTTATCTTTAGGTTCTAAGAATTGCTGTTTGTCCCTCACCTAACATCCCAAACCGCCCTGCAAACAATGACTCTAAAATCTTTCTTTAAAAGTCTTCTTTACAGGGGCACCTGGGTGGCTCAGTTGGTTAAGCATCTGACTCTTGATTTCAGCTCAGGTCACCATCTTATGGTTTGTGAGTTCGAGCCCCGTGTCAGGCTCTGTGCTGACAGTGTGGAGCCTGCCTGGGATTCTCTGTCTCCCTCTCTCTCTCTGCCCCTCCCCACCCTCTCTTTCAAAAATAAATACATAAACATAAAAAAAATTGTTTTAAGTATTCTGTACAATAATCACTTTTTTATTTGCAAAATGTTCCTCCAAGAAGCAGAACAAGGTTTTGTGGGTGTTCTCATCGCAACGAGTCAGGACGAGCCCTCATTTCTGTCGGCATCCCTGTCCTCTCCTTGGTGCGGTCTGTACGGTGATCCGTGTTCCAAAATGTTAAGTAATAAACGCCATCATCGGTAAGAATTCTGTGTCCAGTAAGTTCAAAATGTCATAAACATTTCAACGAAATGTTACATACGACAGCAGGGGTATCAAAGAAACCAGGGCTCCAGCGCGTTCGTTTCTCCCTCCTTTTGAGGACTTCCATGAAATAATCTGTCTTAAATTAAGAACCCATAAAACAACCTGCCTTAAATCCTAAGAAATAGGCAGATTGAAACCTCTCCCCGCCCAGTCTCCGTTTAAATATGGAAAAGAGCTATTCACAGCGAGACTAGAAGAAGGAAAGTTTGTCTAAGAGCACTGCGGCTGCCAGAGAAAGAACCTTAATGAGAAATGCCAAATTTTGCTGCGGCAGCTGTGTCTCTGTGCAGACCTACTTATTCTGAAATCATGGAAACTCATCCTAATAGAGGACTAGGGCATCATGAGCAGAGGGGTGGGGGGAGGTTCACACATTTTACGCAGTTCGTTGGTTCCCCGAAAACACACCCCGGTATTCGGTCCAACTAGATTGACGTGACACAACAGGATATTGTACTCAAATGTGCATACGTGTTCGCTGGGTTTCCGTGTCTACTAAATATGATTTATATCTTCTCTCTCAGCTGCCTTCAGTTCAAAGATAGGGATCTTTGGGATTCGGGTGTAGAGGAAAAGTGTGTTAAAAGGGAGGCAAGCACACGAAAAAGACAAACCAAGTCTACTTAACTATTTTTGCCTTTAGGTCAGCCCTGGGGTGGAAGCAGAAAGGAGTCGGAGGACAAGCACAGATGACATGATCAAGCATGCTGCCCTTCCGTGCACAGAGAATAAAGTCCATGGGGTGGGGGGGGGGGGGAAGAGACAATATAATAAAGAACAGCATTTAGGGAAGGTTGTCCATTTGCCAGGCCATGTGCCTAATGAGCTTTATTTACATGCAATCATTTCATAGCAGGGACTGTTAGGATGAAGCAGAAACTATTATTACCCTCATTCCACAGATAAGGAAACGGATGCCCAGAAAAGTTGGGTAATCTACTCAAGGCCAGAAAGCTAGTCAAGGGGCACGGCAAACATTTGGACTTAGGGCTGTGTGGCTCAAGAGAATGTTTTCCACTCCTTTCCTAGTATCTGGATAAGCACATTCAGATTTAAGGAAAGGGTCCAAGAAAATTCCAGGGTGGAAAAATATTGTTCAAAGAGTAAAGACCAACAGGGAAATCCAGACCGCTATTGAACATTGTTGTGTTTCAGGGAGCAGAGCCCTGAAAGGCCAGAAGACCGGTTGATTATAATTTGTGATTCCTAATTAAGAGAGAGGATTCAGGAAGAAAGGCCCATCTATTATCTGACAATTAGTGTATTGAATAAAACCAAAAGTAAGACTTTCAACCTTCCACTGTTCTGCGTATCTTCAGGCTATTAACACTCCCCAAAATGATATCTGAAAATACAAGAAGATACGAACAAATAACTTAGGTGAATACTTTGAATGGATAAAGCTGACCATTAACTATCATATATTAACCATGTCCTTCTATAACCTTATCTAGATCATCCCTTTTATCTGCATTTAAGTTGTGAGTGTGACTATCATTTATTCCCCATTCAAAAAAAAAGAACATTTTTAAGGAAGCAAAAATATTGGATGCAGAAGATGTGTCCCTGACTAGCCGTGACAAAGATGCTGAATGAAACTACTACATAGTCTGTGGAGCCCAAAGAATTTACTTTTTGACATTATTTCTTGATAACAGTGGCCTCTTGGAATGTACAACAAAATTCTCAGCACTAATTTGCATAGTCAGAACCCCTGGTTGACTGAAATCTGACACCATTAAGTGCGAGCAAGTCACTGGTCACTCGGAAGAGGCAGTGAAAGCTTTTCTGAGTGTTTTACGGAAATACCAAATATATTTGCTCCTATGTAATAAAAATACATTTCAACAATAGAATATCAAAATGTAGAACATCAGCAGTTTTCATCTGACTGCACTATGCTCTCCCAGTCAGCCCAGCGTATAATACCACGAATCAAAATGTTACATTGCTTGGTAGAAGGTCAATGCATTTGGAAGATGTCTGTAAAGTGGGGTTTCTTTTTTCCTTCTATAATCAGATCATGAACAGTCACGTTAAAAGCTGTCTACCTACTCGGAGAGTCTCCTAACTATTGTGTCCTCTCATTTTTTCTCCAATTAATTCCCTTCTCCCAGAAAATTTGTATTTTACAAAGAGTGATGATACATGCCTGTGCATGAAGACACAAGTTCCTCTACAGAATAATCACAGTGAGGGGCCCCTGGGTGGCTCAGTCAGTTGAGCGTCTGACTTCGGCTCAGGTCATGATCTCCTGGTTTGTGAGTTTGAGCCCCGCATCGGGCTCTGTGCTGACAGCTCAGAGCCTGGAGCCTGCATTGGGTTCTGTGTCTCTGTCTCTCTGTCCCTCCCCAGCTTGTGCTCTGTCTCTCTGTCTCTGTCTCCCAAAAACAAACATTAAAAAAATTTTTAAAAAGAATGATCACATTGAAAACATCAGGAGTAAGGATTAGGGACATTTATATTTAATAACAAATGTGTATTCTTTTTAATGTAGGTATTACATAAGGCATATTATGGATTTATAATCTGTCAACTGCATTTTTCCTCTTAATTACAAGTATTTCCTAGGGATTACTCCTAAGATTTGTATTACATAGTACTGTATTTTGCAATTATAGGTCAATGGTTAATACACAACATTTTCAAATATAATTTATTGTCAAACTGGTTTTCATACAACACCCAGGGCTCATCCCAACAAGTGCCTTCCCCAATGCCCATCACCCACTTTAATATGCAATTTTTAATATAGAAGACTATTTTTTAAGGCTACCCCAAATTACATCTATGCAGAAACATTTCTCCCTTCTATCAACAAGGAACATGTGGCAGACGATGACATTTGAAGGTTGCTTCTTCGCAGTAACTGTCTTTGTTGTCCATTTCATTTTATGTGAATCCAAACTATACCACATCTCAACAATGCTACAGACACAAATGATTTTAATGCTTTAAAGCAATGTAGCACTATTAGCTTAAGATTTTTTTTTCTCTTCCTTTTTACACACCACATTTTTGACAATTACGGGCAATCGAGTTATGGAATGCGTAACATATATATCAGAAATTAGTATCAGCTTTTAAATTCTCTACAACAGAAATTAAATATATTCCGTATGTTTGATTTCCACTCAAAAATTATTTGGCCAGGTATGTTAGCCTCTCCTTCACTCAATTCTTTATTTGACAAACATCATTGGTACTCATTATTGTTTGTGTTAGCTGCTCCAGGAAATACGGAAGAGGATATAATGTGGTCATTGAGAGTATCAGCGTCTTTATAGTGCAGGAAGTAGCAACCTCCATTTGCTAGTCTTAGAGTCAAATAAGGAATAAGAGAAGTTTGTGAACAGGAAAAGTCAATTAAATTGAAATATTTACAATTTTACTTAGTAAGGTCTTCTAAAGAGCCACTCAGAAATAATATAAGGGGCACCTGGGTGGCTCGGTTGGTTGAGCGTCTGACTTCCGCTCAGGTCATGATCTCAGTTTGCAAGTTCGAGCCCCACATTGGGTTCGCTGCTATCAGCACAAAGCCCGCTTCAGATCCTCTGCCCCCCTCTCTCTGCCCACCCCCTTTCTTAAAGATATTAATTTTTTTTTAATTTTTAAAAAGAAATAGTATAAGATTTTTACCACAATTTAATTGCATTTTAAATTCTTCCATTTTACTTGGTGATTCAAACCAACCTATCTTCATACTATCTTCACCGTGGACTGCGTATTAAATGGTAAGTATAACCAGGAAGGAATCTAATGTGAGATTTTCTAGAAGAAGCAGCATTGTAATCCAGTTAGGAAGGGAATAGTTCAAGGCGGTAATCGTGGAGGACAGCACCCCAAGCCATTGGGCACCTCAGGGATTCTTAGTGCTACCCAGGAACACTAGAAGGTATTGTACGGGATTCAAATCTGCTCAAAACACTCATCCAAACTCTAAAGTCTTCCGATCTCCGTTTTTTCTCTCGTTTTCACTCCTTACAAGAGTATACTTAGTTGATGTCGTACTTCCTACAAACTTCTGCTCCCAGCTGGACCTTTATACTTTACTTCCCGGTCCCATCAGGGACATTTTACAGACCAACTTAGGACTGGATGAAAACCAGTGACACACGGGACACAGCGGTGCTCTGTCACCGCCAGGGCCCATCCGTCACCCGCCACGTTTTATTTTGAGGATGACACAGGAAAACTCCCAGCGACAGAGACGTCGCTCCGTTCCAAGCATGGGCAAGTTCCTTCCACCTTCGGGCTCTGTGCGTGTGGGTCCTCCACTCAATGCGCTTCCCCTATTTGTCACCTAGCCAAATCACACTTGTCATTCTGGATCAGTATCAATGTCACTGCTCTGGAGACATTTCCCCCGACACTCAATCTCCATCGGGGGTCTCTATTACAACGTCTCGTCGTAAGCCTTTCTTCCCAGCTTTGCGCTTTTCACAATCTGTAAATATGTCTGGTTTAATTATTGCTTTAACGTCTCATTTTTAATCATCACGGCAGCTCGAGGAAGTACAAGGTACTTTCACCACCCATATTTACAGATGAGGACGTTACTGCTCGTTGCTAAATGCTAAGCTCCTAGCATGTGCCTTGCTTGTAGTTCTGTACGATTAACAGTTGTTGACTACACTGACTGAACCAACCATCTCCTGGAGTTGAAATCTGATTCTCTGAACATGAGATAAGAAAGTGAGACAGAACTGAGTTTGAAACCTGCCTCACGAGGTGATCCTAATACACAGAGAGATATATCCACCCTCTATACTTCACTTTTCATCAGAAAAATGGGTGTGATAACCTGCTTCATAGGATTATTCTCAGGATGTGATGAATTAGTGTACCCAAAATAAATAAACCTAATTTCTATTCGTTTACCCTGATTGCAGCCCCTGGATGTTTAAAGGACACACTTCATCTCTCCTTCAAATGATAGCCTTTCTTTTTCTTTTTTTTTTTTTTTTTCAAAGTTTTTTATTTATTTTTGGGACAGAGAGAGACAGAGCATGAACGGGGGAGGGGCAGAAAGAGAGGGAGACACAGAATCGGAAACAGGCTCCAGGCTCCGAGCCATCAGCCCAGAGCCTGACACGGCTCTCGAACTCACGGACCGCGAGATCGTGACCTGGCTGAAGTCAGGCGCTTAACCGACTGCGCCACCCAGGCGCCCCTCTTTTTCTTTTTTTCTTTAAGTTGATTTATTTTGAGAGACAGAGAGCAAACAGGGGAGAGGCACAGAGAGGGGGACAGAGAGAATCCCAAGCGTTGTCAGTGCAGAGCCTGGTACGGGGCTGAAACTCATGAAGTGGGAGATCATAACCTGAGCCAAAATCAAGCATTGGACACTTAGCCGACTGAGCCACCCAGGCGCCCCTCAAATGATAGCCTTTCAAAATGAAGTATCTTGCCCTTTATTCTTCAAGCTAATTAGCTTGAATTTAAGTTGTCCTTATATTCATTGACTTATGAGTTCATTCAACAAATATTTATTGGGTACCCACCATTTGAAAGATACATAAATCCTGGTCATGATGGAGGATACAACTAAAAGGGAAATTTACATAACTCAAAATCAGGGTCAAAGGATTTGTTAAGGAATAGACAGCTGTATACGATTATCCCTTGATGAACCAGCCTATCTTCCTTTCCCTTCCTTTCCCTTTTCCTTCCCTTTCCCTTCCCTTCCCTTCCTTTCCTTTCCTTCCTTCTTTATCCCTAGACTTTCTGATTCAATATGTCTAAGGTGGGCTGAAAATTTTCATTTCTTACGAGTTTTCTGGTGATTCTGATGCTGTTGTTTCAGGGAACACATCTCAAGAGCCAGTGAACCACACTATAGTGATATTTGCCCAAGAGAAAGAGAGGAAATTTGGGGAGGCAGAAGTTACTTTAAAAAAAGAAAAAATTCCCAGGAGTTGGATGAAGAAGGTGGTGTTAGCTCTGGCCTTAAGATACAGGAAAGGATACGAACAAGGTTTCATGTTTTTCACCTTTGGGGTGGAAATGTTCCTATCTGAATAAATATGACAGAGAGTTTGATAAATCCTATGATTGGAAATAACTTGAAGAGAAAGTATAAATCTGTCAGATGGAAGTACATGGCAAGAATTATGTGAAAAGAGCGTATGCCGTAGGTTTGTTGGTAGAAACGAATATATACTAGCGCAAAGGAAATCAGAGGCATTTTCAATGTATAACTAATATGTCCAAGAGTCAAATGAGCCCACCTACATGATGGCCTCATGAGGCCTCTGTCCTAAAGAACATAGAGTCTAGTCAGGTGTCTTAGCTATTCCACTGTTGGTGTTTCTTGATTCCAGAAATTGCCTATTCTATTAAAACACATTTAATCTGCCACATCATTGGTAAATTGATGAAGACATTCACAAGCTCTTATACGCCGTCTTTTCCCTAAAAGAAAAAAACGATACTCACGGTGTAGAAGCAAAACCATTGCACGTGTGCAACACAGGACGCTGACTGTAAGGAACCGCTGAATGCACCCAGAGTGCTATTCTGGGGCAGGGCAAACACAGATTGTGAGTCAGCTGCAACCTCAAAGGTACGATTCGAAGAAACATTTGAAACTGCAGAGCTGAAGGGAAATGATGTCGAAAGGAAATATAATCCATTAACCCCACTGATGGAAAACACAGTCTGTGAGTAATGAACAGAAGTGCGACGCGTCAAACTTCATGCACCCATTCCACAACTACAGATACGTTGAGTCAGCAGCTGGTCACGAAGTGGCGTGCCCAGTGCTGTGCCAGAGCTCACTCCGCTCAGCAAAGTGAGACCGGCGTTCAGGCATGAGGCTGGCGGTCTGAAACCGGCCACGAGGACAGCACTCCCATCACAAACACCAGCAAAGACTACAAACAAGGTTTGTCTCCCAGCATCAACTGTTAAGCATTTACCATTTTTAATCCTGAAGTTCCCACCATCTGAGACTAGTGTCATAAAACTTTTGATGATGTGCACATCTTAAGCAGATGAGGAGACAGTTAAGTATCTGAATCTCCTATGCTAATTTCTGATGCTAACAAGAGTTAGTGTACATTTCTGAAAAATGTTTACAACGGCCTTAAATGAGTGCTAAGGGTTCCCACATTCATGATCCTATCCGCCCCTCTACACAAGAACCATTTGAGGAAGGTACTATTAATTCAGATTTTACAGGGAATGAAATAAATACAGGCTCATCAAAGTTAAATAAAATGTTCAAGACTTTTTCTTGACCAGTTGACATTACTGTATCGCTAAGTCAAAAACATATTTAGACGATTCTTTATGCCTCGACCTTGGAAGCAGAAATAATTGAGCTCAAGTTGAAAAGCAGCTCTCTATTATTGTGAATAAAAAAATAATTCAAAGAGTTTTAGATTCCATTTGTTTAAGCATAAGAGAAGACATCCTCATAGTAACAGATTTGATGAGATTCAATCCTCTCAAAATCTTTAGGACATATACCTTGACCTTATATAATACAGCTAATCAAGCTTCATCTTTGATATACTTGGGTGTTTTAACTTGTTTTACTATTATTATTTTAAGTGTTATTTATTTAAGTAATCTCTACACCCAGTGTGGGGCTCAAACCCACGACCTTGAGATCAAGAGTCACATGTTCTTCTGACTGAGCCAGCCTGGTGCCCCTATCTGGGCCTTTTTAGAAATAAATATATTTAGTATGATGAATTGAAGAAATATATTTGTCATGCATGGGAAAAGTTTAATAAACTCAAGTTTCATTTTAGTTACAGGCCAAGCATTATAAGATACGAAAAGCTCAACATTTTTACCCAATTTTTTCTAATTTTCTTTGCTTTCCTTGGGGCAAAGTTTAACTCAACCAGTTCTCTATTGGGCATAATGAGATATGCTTCTGCACTGATGAAAGTTTATACATGATTTTGTGAATCTCTATTACTACTATCAAAAAATATTACTGGACTCTGAAAAATGTCAAGTGACCCACAGCGTGATCACAATATGGTATACTGCCCTCCAAAATGTCATCTTCGGAAAGTTGAGAATTTACATATGTGTACGTGCACGCGCACACACACACACACACACACACACACACACACACACACACCCCACCTCTAAGGATCTTAATCTGAAGTTTGCACAGTCCAAATGATGTTCTGTTAGATCAAACAAATAATTTTTTAAAGTTGTGGCTTATTAAATTTCAACAGAGAAGTCAGAAAGCTTAAAAGACTAAACATAGGAGATTTAAAAAATTAAATAAAAGTCTCATCTAGAAGGAAAACAAGTACTTTTCAGAACTAAATGTTTAATATCTTCTTAAAATTTTCAGAAGCTAAAATAATTTATCAATTTTCATTACCTGTAAGAAGATAATTCTAGATTTAAAGGGAATTTAATATAGCTGTGTGTGTGTGTGTGTGTGTGTGTGTGTGTGTGTGTGTGTGAGAGAGAGAGAGAGAGAGAGAGAGAGAGGTTTTTACATGCGTGTAGGTGTGTGTATAAATTCCCTAAAATAAACTGTGAAGCTTTGGTGTTGGGAAGGATATTTAACATTCAAACAAGATTAGACTAATAATTATTTTTGTTAAATAAATGAAACATTTACTATGTGATGGGCCCCACTAGGCTCTGGAGAACACCCCACAAGGTTTCTACTCACATCGACCTGAGATTCTGGTAGACCATAGATGTTCTTTAAAATCCTTGTCTTCATTTAATATTTACAACTATAAAATTCTACCAATAAATTAAGAAAGCATATTTGATACACAGGCTTGCAGATGTGCAAATAAATACACAAGAATTCCATCACTCCCACGGGAGAGGTCTGGAACATAGCATGTGGTTCCACAAACAGACTGACCTATCGAGATATATACACATGAACAGATCCTGGACAGGAGATAGGGCCAATTTTCCCAAGAGCAAATTATCAAGAAATAGGAACTATTTTTCTTTCATGTTGAAAACTCAGCCTCAAGTTTTTTCAGATGGGACATAATATGCCCTGTGTGCCAATTTACAGTTGGCCGATTATAAAATACTCTCTTTCCAATTTGTTTTCTTATTAAACATTATCTTCGGATTTGATTCCTTATTCCAAAATGTACTTTTTAATATTATAGGGTTTATGAATCTTGCATAAAAACATCTTTAAACTCAAATACACTTGTCTAACTTGTAAGCTACACAGTGCTGGGGAAAAGAGGCAACATGTGCCTTCAGTGGGACGTTAGGTGAGGCTTGGAGAATTAGCAGCTCGTAAGGGGTGATGCAATTTGATTATATGGATGTGACTCATTCTTTCACCATGCAGTGTGATCTCTGGAATTGCTATCTGGAAGCAAATGTGTGAGGTAAATACTCTTAAAAAAAAAAAAACATAAATACTCACTCATCCTAATTTCTTCATCCTGGATAACCACTAAATATAAGGCACAGCCTGAAAGATCACTGAAATGCTAGTTTTTCTCCATTAGTGATAAATACGCATTAAACATGTGGCCTGCAATATGAAAAATGAGTTATAAGATTAATTCAAAAGCTTACAGGAGGACACACACTATCAAGTGTATACTAATCTCTGTCCTGTGTAATTAACTTCATTTTAATGAGACCAACATGTGGTAAATGTGTGCTATGTGCAGGCACCGGAGTAAGTACTGGGGTCACAGAGAACATCCGTGGTTCCTGACCAGAAGCCGCTTATGAGACAGACAAATATGGTGGAGCGTTCCCAAAGTTTCGTTCTCTACATTTCAGGAAGAGAATGCTTGACCAATTTTGTACCGGACGGGTGGCTACCTTTACAGAGATCACTTTTTCTAGCTTTCCTTGTAGCTGAGTTATGGGCGAGAGCGTAAGAACAGGGTGAAGCTCCATGCTTTCTCAGACCTCATCTTGCCCCCCCTCTACAGGATGGACCTCCAACATGGCAGTGGCCCAGCTTCAACTCTGAGTGGGGTGATCCCCCTCGGGTGGCCCTAGAGCAACAATATGGAAGAAACCTAGGTGCCTGAACAACCAGACGGACAGCATAGCCCCTCTCACCTCAAGGATATGAAGGCCAAGAGGAATAAACATATATCTTATTCTAACCATAATGCTGTGAGGGCTTTTATACAACTGAGCAGATCCCTAACGTGGTAAATCCGCGATAGACGACTGTACGCCAGACGCTCCCCGACAGCCTTGCTTCTCAATCTGTTCCATTTCTGGGAAGAGCAACTCCATTATTCTACTTGTTCAGGCCACAAGTCTGGAATCCTCAACTCCTGTCTTATCTGGTGTACCATTTCCAGTCCAATCCATTAATAAATAGTACTGGCTGAACTTCCGACCACAGTTCTCCAACTTGACCATTTTTTACCACCTTCACTTTCACGGTCTCAGTCCAAGTCAGCATGAACCCTTCTTGACTGCTTCTACAGTTGCCCAACTGATATCCCTGCTTCCCTCCCTGCTACCGCAGAATTTCTGTGCCCGCAAGGAAGCCATACATTAGAGAGCCATACATTGAGCACTTCAGCTCAAATTCTCCTGGGTATTCCCATCTTGATTACAAGATGATAATAATAAAAGTCCTTAACATGGACTCCAAGCCCATTTGGAGCTCTGTGATATCAACGAATTCCTTACCTGAGTCCCCACCCCACCCCATAATCAATCACTCCACTCCAGCCACACTGGTTTCCATTACCGTTCCTTGAACACGTCAACCACAACCCATCTTAGGTCTTTGCACATTTGTATTCCCTTGGCCGAAATGGTCTTCCTCTGGATATTAGCGTGGAACACTGTCATCTGCTCATTTCTCTGCTTCTGCTCAACATTCAGCTCAAAGAGGACTTCCTCTACTACTGTGTATAACATCACAATTCCGTCCCCGTCCTGAAGGTCATTCTCTACCTCCTTACCACGCTTTGGCTTTCATAGCACTTATCACCAACCTATTACACACACACACACACTCTCACACACACACACACACATTATAAATGTTTGTTTCATATCTTCTCAATGAGGCAATAAACACAACGTGAACAGACATTTTGTATCCTTTGGTCTCTACTATAACCCAAACACTCAGAATAATCGAACAATGCCTGGCACATAGCATATGCAAAGTACATTTTTTTCTAATATAATTTATTGTCAAATTGGTAACACAGTGTGTGTGAAGTGTGCTCTTGGTTTTTGGGATAGATTCCCATGGTTCATCACTTACACACAACATCCAGTGCTCATCCCAACAAGTGTCCTCCTCAATGCCCATCCCCCCCACACACCCCCATCAAGTTCTCTGTATTTAAGAGGCTCTTGTGGTTTGCCTCCCTCCCTCTCTGTTTGTAACTATTTTTTTCCCCTTCCAAAGGATACAGGAGTGCAAAATAAGCATTTCTTAATAAATTACATGAATGAATGAAACACAGTGTGACCAGAGGGCTTATAGAGAGGGACATAAAGGATATTCCGGCAACTTCATAGAAGAGAACCCAGCCTAGTAGGGAAGGGTCAGAGACGGCTTCTTAGCAGAACCACCTCGTACAGTGACTCTAAAGAGTGGTGATGTCTTAGTGTGTGTATCCCGAGCAGAGGAAAACAAGAGAACGTTCGAGGAAGTTGAACCAAAGCCACGGAGTGGTGAGTACAGAATCTAGTTGGGAAGCAGGGGCAGATCAGTGAGTGACGGCTACCCCGAGACACAGGACTTGATGCTTGACATATTTATTATTTGACAAATGAGAAAAGGATGATTTATAAGTTTTAGAATTCCCCTAGGCTTACTTAGCTAGTTCCGTGGCAAAACCAAGATTCAAGTCCCGATCTGCCAAGTTCCAGAACCCAGCTCTCTTTATTTCACTGCAGAGTCTGCTATCCTAAGGAGTTTGGAATTTATCATGGAAAAGCCCTGGAAAATGGCAAGCAAGGAGATGGCATGAACTCATTGGTCTTTTAGGAAGGTTTTGTTCATGGTAGTGCAGAGAATGTATCAAAGCGGAAGAAGTCCAGGAAGAGCAAGATCTGTAGGAATTGGTGGGAAAATTCAGGCAAGAAGTTCCGAAGACCTGAAACAAAGCGGTAACTGACAGCAATAAGGACCTGAGGGTAAGCAGACATGGGGCCTGGAGTAATCCCCAAGGCTCCAGTGTGGGCCAGGGTTGCAGGAGAAATGAGGTGTCGCCCAGGAAGTTGGGAAATGCAGTCAGGTGCAGAGAGGGTTACTCTAAGCACTTGAAGCTGGTCACAGAGCCACTTACCAGATGGACCTGGAGGAAACTCCCAAGATTAATGGCTCAGTCCAACGGCCATGCCTCCACAAGACAACTAAACTAAATGGCCAAAGCTTATAATATAAAGCACACAAAGACAAAAGGCAGAAACCTAACTCAGCAGTCTATTTAAGTAAAAAACAAACAAACTCTCCACGCTTTGTGAGAACACGAAACAGAATGCACTGTTGTAGAAAATACTAACCTAGAACTTGCATAAAAAAACAAATTCTAAAATTAAGTTCCCATTCCAAATAATGTCGTATGTGTGCTCAATTGGAGTAAGCCTTTTATCCTCTAACGTTACTGATGTGCTAAGATCTGCCTTTGGGAGAAGAAACCAGAAACTTGACTTCCCAAGAAAAATCAATGAAAGCAGCAAGTTGTTTGCTTGTTTTCTAAACTTCTCCCGAGACAATACTTAGGAGGATGGTGGTAAGATACCAAACACAAGCATATGCACCTGCAAACGAAAACGCTCTTTGCAAAACACATCACAAGAGAATTACATGGACATGTCCCAAACATTTACTTAGCGGTAAGAATTTATAAAGAGACATCCAAAAGACAGCTGCCAATTTCGGTTTCCACATGCATTGAGGGGACCACTCTGCGACCATGTGTAAAATGACATATTCTCTTTTTTCATTTGAAACCATCCATGATATTAGATGCATTACTGCTCTGAACCTTCCAAATATAAAATGCTACATTTTCTAGAATTCTTTTAAGTAAGAAATAAGCACAATATAAAACTACTTTCTTCTCTGAAAATGCTGATTGGATTCAAAGGATATTTGATTCCTTTATTCCTTAGAGCTGTAATTAAAATTACAAAAAAAAAAAAAATCAGCACCCTACTACACTAATTCAGGATAATCACTGGGGAACCCAATTAAATTCCCAAATCTTGAACATTAAAAAGTGTCCAAACAGAACCCACAAAATGCATCAAGGATACCTTTCAAACTGTGAAATGCAATGTAATTAACAGAATAATAAGCACTTCAACGCAACTGACTTGCCCACTGTTAATCAGTATTGGCTATTTACTCTAGATTTAAATGTCCGCCTTAAAAGAAACTTTTGTTTCTAACTTACCAGGACTCTACTTAAAAGGCTTTTGTTACAAACTTCCAGTTATAAAAGAAACAAGTCCCGCAGATATAACATACAGCGTGGGGACTACAGTTAATAACACTGGATGGCATAATTGAAAGTTGCTAAGACAATAAATCTTAAAAGTTCTCATCACAAGAAACAAAATGTAACCATGTGCGGTGATGGATGCTACTAGACTTACTGTGGTCATCATTTCACAATAGCATGAATATCAAATCCTTATGTCATACACCTAAAACGAACACTATACGACAATAAACAAAACTTATGTCAACTGTACTACAATAAACCAAAATAAATAAAAATGAAAGACATTTGTTTTGTAACATGATCCTTCGTGTGCGCTATTCAGGGGTGGGGGAGTCAATATCTGGTATTTTAAACCTTAAACTAACCCAGTGTGTTTTCTGGAACAAGCATCTAGTTGGTCATATTTGTCTTCAGGTCACACGGCTTTAGGTGGTGGTTCTCAAAGTTAGTTTCACAACCTCTTGATACTAACAAAACTCACTGAAAAGTTCAAAAAGATTTTGCTTCTTTGGGTTATATCTATTGATGTTTATTCCATTAGACCTTAACACAGGAAATTTTTTGACACATGTATTCACTTGAAAATAAAAAACTTAACACATGTACAAAATGCATATTTATAAAATTAACTATATTTTAAAAACGAGAATGTTACTAACAAGCATGCCATTGTTTGACACTTTTTGGGAATCCAATTGATGAAGAGGGCCGCATCCTCTGCTTTGGCATCCTACCTTCTAGAAAATTCTACTGTACACACATGACCGACAAATAACGTGTTCCCGTTACAAGACCTCAAGCTTTGACCTCAAAGAGCCCCTACAAGTTTCCCCAGACCAGACTTCAAGAACTGCTCCTTCAAAAAAAATTAGCGGGATTATACTGGAAGGAATTTTTAGTTGGCTGCAAAGATTTTACATTAAAGAATGTTAAAGCATTTATGAATACCCCTATCTATGACATCTGTAAAATTACAAAATTCACCCATTTAATCTGTGGCAGGTACAACGAACACTCTAACCACAAGAGAACTTCCGCCGGTCTTCTCTCTCTGCCCTGTTTTATTAACAGGAGACCTTCACGTCCACATTCAGACCTCTCACCTGGGCTGTCACACAGGTGTCACCCATGTGGTCTCTCCATGGGAACCTGAACTTCCCACTGCCAGGAAGGGGCTCCTGATGGCACTTCTTCACCATGAACTCCTCACCCTTCTTCCCATCTCAGAACACAGCACCGCCACTCACCCAACCTCTTCAGTCAACAGCCTAAGCGTCCCCCAATTTATCTTTCACCCTCATCTAACATCTCTGAGCTGCCCAAATTCACCAGCCGTCCCTCACGCCCCGTGCCATCATCCCAGCCCAAGCCAGCATTCCACTTTGCTTGGATTACTGCCGTCCACAACCTCCCAACAGGACCCCCTGTGGACCCCACCACTCCACAGTACGTGTTCGCCACCCTCAATTATTAGCGGTATCCGTTTTTCTACTCATAAAACCTGAGTCTTCTCATGCCCCATCTCAGCCTAAACTCCAGTGCTCTCTAAATGTCTTGGAATAAAACTGAACCGCCTCCAGCATCCTGCAAGTGACCTTGCCAACCTCAAATCCTGACACTGGCTTCTTTTTCTTTACCACGCCAAGCCTTCCCCACCTCATCACTTTTCTACTTACAGGTGCCCTCATCTGGAACCTCTATCCACACTTTTGCGTGTCTGGCTCCTCCTTGGCATTCAGGTCTCAGCTCAAATCATACCCTCTCAGGAAAGTCCTCCCTGACCCACCTGATCATTGCCAGACCCACCTATGAGTCTCTCTTCTATCACCCTGTTTTATCAATTTACTCAGAGCCCCGGTAATTATCCAGAAGTATCGTGCTTACTTTCGTGAATGTTCTTTGCCCTTTTCCCTTACCACCATCGCCAGGATGCAGGGTCTGGAAGACACGGACTGTGTGTGTCTTGTTCACTATCCTACCTCAGTGTCCCCTGAGACACGGTCAGCACTGGGAAAGCACTTGTAGGAACTGAACAGCAGGCACAAATAAATACTCAGATGAATCAATAGGTGAGTCATAATAAAGAAACTGTATTGCCAAAAGAATTTCATGAAATACTTTCTTTGCGGTGCTCAACCGTCGAGGGATTTACCAGGAATTTCATGTACTCATGGACGACACTCAGTCAAATCCACACTCTGCTTTATGACTCCAACACCCTTCCTACTTTTGTAGAAACTCGCCATATGGAGGGAAGAAGAGAATGGTAGTTGAGCGATGCCTGCTATGTATATATGGAACCTAATTCTGAACACGAAGAAAAATCTGCTGGAACACTCTTCCTATTATTTCATGTGACTTTGACCTCTAGAACTGATGTGAGAAATAAAAACCTAAATTCACAGGATTAATGAAAAGAAATGTCAAGACTTTCCATAGAAGTTATCTTAATTTTAAGAAAATGGCATGAAAATTGTTCTAAAAAACCTATAAATTAAGTATTTTTCTTTGCGGACTGAGTTTTAAATCACTTGGGAGCCTTATCATCAATACTTATGATTATTGTTGTTACTCTATTTTCCTTATAAATTTGAATCTAACCACTGACAGAATCCTACAGATTATAGTAACAACCCCATCATCTCCTAAAATATAATGTGAACTCTGGGAAGCAATCGTTTCATGTAAATTCATATACACGCATGGGCACAACAGGCTGAGTCAATAAAAATCTTTGCACTGGAAATATTGGAGCAAATTATACAAATCTTTTCAAAAATGACTTTAATTTAGAACATTGGGGACACCATAAATATATAGTAAGAATACTGCTGAAGGTATTAAATATTCTAAAACAGTACAAAACACAATAAAAGAATAATATAAAATGATGCTCTGTAAAAACAAGTTAAATATAAAATATGATACTGAATTATAATCTTCTAATCACATAAATTAAAAAAAATTGATGAGTATGTAAATGGCTTTCAGTTAAAAGTTATTATAATGGGCTATTAAACTCTAATGGAAAAAAATACTCCCACTTTTTGCCAGTGGGAAATAAGTGATATTTTAAAGAAGCATGATCAGTTCCTGAAGGAAAATTTTAAGCACATTGACTGTTAATTATGATTTCGTGAAAAGTTTTAGCTTTCCTCTGTAAATACACCATTGCGCATTGGTATTGGTGACATGGGAAACCACCTTTCATAATACTTTGGCCACCTTCACCAGATGATTTTTCTAGTACAGCTTTGCTATTGATAAATGAACAGAGTAATTTAATCGGCTTTGATAATGAAAAGTATACAAAGTGACCTAAGTGTTCTTGTTTAGTTACATAAAATTGCACAGAGTAAATAGTAAATATTCTGTCTTGTTTTAAAATCATTTGCTTCCATATATTCCTTTGAATAACTAAACGGTGGCTTCATTATACACAAAAACAACCAGCTTTGGTGAAGATGGGCAAATAATGCAGAAAAAATGACATTATATAAATCAGTAACATAAATAGAGTCAATAATAATTTCTTGATATTTTAAATATGCATAAAATGTGAATTTTCAGGAATTAATGTTAATACCATCTTAAATCATCTATCATACTTTTATGTCTCCGTGCACTACCTAAGAAGCTTTCGGGGCGCCTGGGTGGCTCAGTCCCTTAAGCGATGGACTTTGGCTCAGGTCACGATCTCACCATTCCTGAGTTCAAGCCCAGCATCGGGCTCTGAGCTGACAGCTCAGAGCCTGGAACCTGCTTCAGATTCTGTGTCTCCCTCTCTCTCTGCCCCTCCCCCGTTTGTGCTCTGTCTCTCTCTCTCTCTGTCTCAAAACTGAGTAAAAGTTAAAAAAAAAAAAAGAAGAAGAAGCTTTAGCACAAAAACATTTTCATTTTCATCAGAAAGGAGTTTGCAGAAGGGCCTAGATATAAAGATCAGACTCAGACTTCAACCTTCCAAAGCTGCAGTAGTTAATTTCAGATAACGTATGTGCTATCACAGGCTGCATTTCTCAAATGCGGAGTCATGGGAGAATTCCAATAAGGACTTCAGAGACCAATTCCAATTGGTCCTTTGTCCTGGGGTGGGGGTGGGGGGCTGTTGCCATGGCAGTCACACCAGGCAGCTTCTTTGTGCTGGGAAGTAGCTCCTATCTGCCCAGCCCTTTGAGCACATGCCAACACAAATGCTAACCATTCAGGGATTTTTCATTAGAGGAATGGATATTAACAGCATTAGTCTATCCAGCCCCCCACAAAAATCATTCAAAATCTTGTTAAAAGTCTCTGCAGAAATACATCTATGTGATTTTGAATTGAACCCACAACAATGTCAGAAGCCTGTTTAACGTTCAGCATGCAAGCCAGCCAACAGTTTCACATAGTGATGGCCGAAGTAAGTTTTCCCTCATTAGCAGAAAATCCATGCCTTATCACACTACTGCCAAAAAGTTACTAATATCTATTTTCTTACCATTTTTTTCAGCTACGCTGTTTTCATTTTTAATGTTCACTGAAAATACATTTTTTAACTTTAAAATTTGCCATTCTCTCAAAACTGCAGAATGGAGGGATGGATATTGTAGCAAAATGAACCAGCACAGAAATAAAACCTGTAACTGTTATGAACTAATTGTAAGAAAAAAATACTTATACCTTTTTAACATAACCTATGATCTCCTTTATCAATTTCAGTATCTTTTTTTTTTTCTTTTTTTAATAATGGCTTTCCAACTTTTTTGGTCTCAAACAAAACAAAACAAAACAAAACAAACCAACAACAACAAAAAAAAAAACACAAAAAACCAACCACAGCGATTTTCAAAGATTTTAGCTTTCAGGAGTCCTCAAAGGTAAGGAGCCACACTATTTCCCTCCTTAATGTAATAAATTCAATTCCACCATTAACAGTTTGGAAAGAAAACAGAGGACATTAGTAGAACCACAATGTGATAAGGCTATTTTTACAAAATCACACAAAGATGTAGGTAGCCTAATGAGTATTAACGAACATTATCCTTCAGGGGTGCCTGGGTGGCTCAGTTGGTTAAGCATCTGAGTTCAGCTCAGGTCTCGATCTCACGGTTTATGAGTATGAGCCCCGCATAGGGCTCTGTGCTGACAGCTCGGAGCCTGGAGCCGGCTTCGGATTCTGTGTCTCCCTCTCTCTCTGCCCCTCCCCCTGCTTGTGCTCTGTCTCTCTCTCTCTCTCCTTCAAAAATAAACAAAAAAAAAAAAAGAACATCATCCTTCAGAATAAATTTTCAATAAATTATGTCCTTAAAGCATCTTGTTAATTTTTCCTGACTTGTACAACAAATGTCATTACTTTATGATGGTGCATATATATTAGCAACAAAGGGAAAAAGTATCACTCCGCTTCATCACCTACCCCTGTTCGTCAAATCTGTCACTAAATGACTTGGAATTATTTCCAAATATAAAACATACCCTCACAGAAAAAAGACAAAAAAGAAAAAAAATAAGCATATACAAAAATATGTACTGTCCTCTAAGGACAATTTATAAAGAATTCTTCAAATACATTGTGGAAAAAGAACACAGAAGCAAAAATAAATATATTCCCAGCTTCCTGCTTTCAAAAGGACAACTCTCATTTAGATTATAAATGTGGATCTATTCCTTGACAGATAATTCCTCTTACACCAACTTAAGTACATGCCTTCATGGACAAAAATACCACCCTCCAGGATTTCTTACAAAGATACAAAAAGCACAAACCAAGAAGATTGATATATTTGACTACAGTAAATTTAGTAACTTCTGTTCATCAGCAGATTTCACAAACCGGTAAAAATTAAAGCTATAGACTGAGAAAGATACTTTGCAATGCATGTAATCAACAGTGATGAAAATCTGAAACTAGGTAAAGTCAACCAATCCAAAGGGAGAAACTGGCAGAAAACCACAACAGACACTTCACAAAAGAACCACAGACAGCTCAGGAACATATGAATAGATGCTCAGCCGCATTAGTAACCTAGAGCAAAATAACTGGAAATAATCAGAATATAATCCTTAGCAGAAAGGACAAATTGGGTTATACAGCGCAACATTGAATGGAAGCAAAAAAAATGAAGTAACAGAAAAACTCATGTGGTATTATTAGATTTCAATCATAGGGTACAAAAACACTTCAAAGTAACCACCACATTGCGTGTAGAGGCAAGTGTGAGAGGAAGCCTTCAGAGGGCCAGGTGCTCAAAGACTAGCTACTAGGACTCTCATTCACAAACCCACAGACTGAGAATGTGGGAGTTTAGGGAAGGGACAGAGATGCCTTATGATTCAGCCGCAGGGAATCCCTCCTCCACCCCCACGAACTTCCTCCAAGCAGGTGCCTTGGAGTCACGGCTGGAATGCCTCCCGAGATGCTGTTCTTGCCACCCCATCAACCTGCTCCTTTCACTCCCGGAGCATGTTATCAGCAGCATATTGATTCCAAAGTCTTCCCTGGAACTGGCATTTCTTTGCTCTTCAAGATTCTTGAAGACTAATTCCCTTTTCAAGAGACAGCATTTTCAGTATCTAAAACATTATCCTCTCTTCCTAGACTCCCCATCTATACGTGAAACAATGTCTAAACGTATATGCATGTGTGTATACACACACACAATTTATGTATATATAAAATATATATAAATATAAAAAAATATTTTTATTTATATATATTTTTATTTATATATATTTTTATTTATATATATTTTATATATGTAAAATATATAAAATATATATATAAAAATTGTATGTGTATACACACACGCATATACACACTATATATATATGTATATATATATACACACACACACATATATATATATATACATATATATATGTATATATACACACACACACGCACACATGTGCGTGTGTGTGTGTGTATATATATATTGACCTGGACCTGGTCAAGTCTATCAAAGGCTTTTTTGAAGCTTGGCACTCCAAAATAAACATGATACCCCATGCCATCTAAATATCTCGGTCCCTTGTCTTCACCGTTGACTCCATAAATGAAATAGAGTTTACTATTTTGCATTTAATACTTCCAGATTCTCTTGGCTTACGAGAACTTCTTATAAATAGACGTCTGCTTTGTTCTTTCTATAAGCAGGGCATAGGTTTGCTCTTTAACATTAACATTATAACCACGGTCCAATGAAAGAACAGTAGAAAACTTTAAGTGCATGGGTATTTCAACTATTTTAAAGATAGCTTTCAGAGGAACGAGAAAAACTCCTAAGGCCAAAAGGCAACCCCTGATTTTGGAGAACAAAACTGTCTGTTTCTCATGTTAAAGTTACTGGGAGAGCTCATTCATATGAAAATGCATTCAGTTCCCTCATACTCTCAGGTAGTGTTTTGAATGCCAATGGCACGGTGAGGCTCATCATTAATGTTCAATTTTCTAAAAAATCCCTCTTTGAATGTCAGCTTTCATACATCATTTAATTATATAAAGACAGCAAGAATGTTTCAGTGGGAAAGGGGAACAGCGCTTGAAGTATCATCAAGTTATGTGAGGTAACTTTGAAGGGTGGCCGGCAGGATGGTTCGTGTCCACACTGAAGCATCAGCAGTGTTAGACATCAGCCGAACACGCAGACCTGGTTACCAACCCACGGAGAAAACAGGTGACCCCATGACTTGGTCTTCAGAAGGAAAAAGGGCAATCTTGGTACAGTGAGAACGGAAAGGGGAAGCTAGCTCCTGAGTGTTGATGTCAACAGTCAAATATCACTTAGCATCCGTGTACAAAGGTCATATTAAAAGTGTGCAAAGAGCTTCTTTAAAAAGCCTGTGTGAAAAAAAAGATCAATGCTTTTCATTACATGCAGAAAAAATAGGTCCTTCAAGGTGCACGGCGGAGTTGAGTCACAAACAAGTAAGGACACAGAGGTGGGCCAAGATTCAGCCAAGTCACAGCTGCTCTTTCAATAAGGAAGAGGAAACAGTAAGAGGAGAGGGCTGAATGGTCGAAGATCAATGGAGAGGGTCAATAAGCAGTTCAATGTTCAAAGGGGGCAGAGAGGCCTAAGAGATATTCATAGAAAACATCTGGGTTATTCTCTTCTGGAACTATTGTCATTCAAGTTCTAGTCTTTCCTTGAAAATAATCAAACCATATATATATTTTTTTTTTTACCCTATGGTTTAATGCTGTGCATCTTCTATGGGCTTTTCAAACTGGGATAATAATACATAATACATAATACATAACACATAATACATAATAAATATGTCACACGAGTACTCCTAATCCGTACTTGGAAAGTTAACATTGCCCAGTCATCATGCATGGGCGACGCCAGAGCAGATGGCCCAGGTTTGCACCTCAAAAGACTGATTGTAAGATCCTGGCCAATTCATTCAGCTGGCCTATCATCAGGTCTTTTAGCTATTAACATGCAGATAATATAATACCTACTTCCTAAGGGGTACTATGAAGATTAAAATTTAATACCTATAAAATGATTGAACAGTACCTGGTGTTTATACGTAGTTGATAAAAAGCTATCATCATTAAAGAATGGATAATTTCATAGCCTCATAAAAGAATGGATAATTTCATTAAAAAGTTTAACTTAAACCTCATAACCTCATAAAAGAATGGATAATTTCATTAAAAAGTTTAACTTAAAATAGCCAAGGCTCAAAGAACACTAAATACATAGCTTGCTGCCTTTTAGAAAACAAAATATAATCTACCTGCTCCCACAATGAAATATCACAGAAAACATGCAAAACCAGTATCGCTAAGCAAATCAGCCACTTTGATGGATACAAATTCAACACTTTTCAATGTGAAAATATTCGATTAGGTTCACAGAAAAGATGTTTTAATCACATCACCATCACAAGTCACTAAACCAGACTATGTTTTGTGTTGGATGATAGAAGGCTAAAATGTATCTTTATGATAAGAAAAGGCAAGGCAAGAACGGAAGGACAGTTTCAAATTTCACATCATAATTAAGGCCAATGTCTAAGAAAATAAACTGTATTCAAGTACTTGATAAGACTCATTTACACAGTTGAAAACGTAATTAAAATGTAAAGAGAGCCTTAGCAATGTAACCTACTTAAACTGCTGTCTTCAGAAACGAACTCCAAACAATTCTGATCAAAACTTGAAACTGAAACTTCTCTAAGCCAGCAATTTTAAGTATCTGAAAGTCACACGACTCCTTTTGCTTGAAAATACATGATAATATATTTACACTACCCCCAGATGATTTTTCCCCAGTCATCCTAATTAGTGAAGTCTTACCGTATGACTATTCTCTTTTGCTAAAACGATGAGAAATTCTGGCATTTAGGTGTGCAATCATACTTGGGACCCTGCCCAGCTAAAATAAAAATCACTTAAGGCACATGTTAAACCGCATTACACAAAGAAACTTCATTTAAGTAAAGAGAGACAGAGAAAATTGGACTGATATTCCATGTAAACTCCCTGGGTGTTTTTCTGAATGTCTGGATAATAAGCAAGTTTGTGAATGATCTTGCATAGCCCACTCACCCATTGTTGCCATGGCATACTCTTTATAAATATTAATGTTTGCAGATGAAAAAAATCCATCTCTATCAAGAACATTGCTATCTAAATTTTGAGAAGATTAAATACGCTGATAAAAAAACTAATTAAACAATGAAACATTTCTTCAATTAAAACTTAAAAAAATTCAAATGATGTTTTCTTTTTTTAATTTGAAATTATTTTGACACAAGGATATTAGCACGAGATCAGCCAAAGTTACATGGAACTGGTTAGAATCACAGCTTGGGGACAGATCGGCCTCATTTTATAAGATTATCGTCATTTTACTGAGTTTAAACTAAAGTATAGCAAGAGAATCACTGCAGAATCTGTGACTCTGAATATTTATATACTATTTAAAACCCTGTTTTAAAAATGATAATTAAGATAGCTTGCTATTTAGTCAATCCAGAAGTAAAAGGAAGATAAATAAAATTTATTAAAATTAGCTTGTAGCAATGGAGGAAAGATGAGTATCTTTACCTTTACCTAGGAAAGGCTGCCATCGGTATTTCTTCATTTTGTCATAAATATGTTTGCGTGTATGGTTACGCGTGTGTGTGTGTGTGTGTGTGTGTGTGTGTGCACAAAATTTTCATTTTCCTATTTCACATCCCCTTATCATGTATCATAAGATGGCCTGACTACATCTCACTATTTAAGTATGAGTTGTACAACATAGTATTTAAATTAGGGCATATCAAGGAGAAGAGTAAATATTACCCAAGGACTTTGTACTCTTTTGGGGGGAAAGTGCCAGTGGATTTTCAGTTATGCTCAGAATCTTTACCGCACCGTAGGTGGAGCTATGACCTCGTTGCTGTCTTTATTTGGAGCTCAAGCATGGTCTGAGGAGATGCACACAGAGGCAGAGTTGACAACGAGTGGACCTGGGAGGGTGAATTTAATGCGTCAACTAGCTAGGTCATGATCACCGGATACTCTTGGTCCAATATCATCCTAGATCCTTCTGGGAAGGAAGTTAAAGTTAGCACATAAATCCGTAGACTGCAAGCCACAGATGACCTTCCTAATGTTGGTGGGCTTCATCCAATCAGTTGAAGGCCTCAACAGAAAAAAGACTGACCTCCACGGAAGAAGGAATTCTGCCAGCAGTCGGCCTTCAGATTTGAATTGTAGCATCAACTCTTTCCTAGATCTCCAGCCTGCTCACCTTACTGTGTAGATTTTGGGTTTCCCAGTACCCACAGTTACATGATCCAATTCCTTAAAATAAATATCTACCCATCGATATCTAGCTATCTATCTATCTATCTATCTATCTATCTATTTATCTATCCATCAATATCTACCTACCTACCTACCTACCTACCTACCTATCTATTGGCTCTGTTTCTCTGGAGAACCCTAACACATAGCCCTACAGTCAAAAGCTGGAGCTCTGAATCCAGATTACCGTGGTTCAATCCTAATTCTACTATGAGTTAGTTGGGAGACCCAGGCAAATTACTTAACCTCATTGGGCCTCTGTCTCTTCATCTATAAAGAAAAATAATAAATATTGCCCTTTACTTCATAGGATTGTTTTGAAGATTAAATAAATTTTATACATGGAGTGTGTTTGTGAAAGCATGCTCCGTATGTTGGGCATTGCTCTAAGCACTCAATAAACATCAACTGTGATTTCTAAGCTTCTTCTAACATAGCTAGTGGGCTTGCAGTTAGTCTTAGAAAACAGAATAGTATGCATAAACAATATTTTTTTTTAGAAAAATTTGCAAGGTTGTGCAGAAACCTATTTTCGTAAGAGATACTCAACATAAAGGCGAAGTGAACACACAGGTTTTCAA
This sequence comes from Acinonyx jubatus, assembly GCF_027475565.1. NCBI lineage: Eukaryota > Metazoa > Chordata > Mammalia > Carnivora > Felidae > Acinonyx > Acinonyx jubatus. The sequence goes on along the minus strand of NC_069393.1, from coordinate 13,026,114 downwards.
AATATCCATTTCTTGAATGGATTTTCAATAATTAGCATTTGCAAAAGGCTGAAGTAAGGTATATACCTCGCTTTACCACAATAGGTATGTTCTTACAAACGTGCCTGACAACGAATTAACTGAAAAATCAACTATGAAACCACTGATATACTGTAATCTAAGAAATGCTTTAACTTGGTTTGTAATTGTTAGCACTCCTTAACACATCCCTCTGTATTTACAGGTTACGCTCGGCCTTGATCTATTTCTCGCCTCTTTCTCATCCATTTTGCTCACTACCCACATACGCTCTCGCCCTATAATTTCATCTCCTTCCCCTGCAATTGTCTGGCAAGTGAATACTGCTTGTGTTTTTGTTTACTGGGTCTTGCTTTTATCCAGAAGAAAGCCTAGCTGAACATTTATGTCTTTTTGGCCTGGGGGGAAACTTTAGAACACTGACACAAAAGCCGAACACTTCTAGAGAAAAAAAAAAAAAAAAAAAAGACAGAAATTACGAGTTAAAAGTTGAATGCCTAATATATGTCAAAAAAAGATTACAAAGGAAAATTAAAAGGTGAATGACATATGCAGGAAGAACATTTCTTATATACTGTCAGGTATTTGATGGAAATAATACCACTCACTGCTATTTTTTAACATTTTACACTGTACATTACACATTTTTTACTCAGACTGTTTCATATTAACTTCATAACAATCTTGTAAAGACAGAAAAAGCAGGACATTCCAATATCAGCGTTAAGGACAATTTGGGCCAGATAATTCTTTGTTGTAGGCGTCTGCCTGGCAAAGTGGAGTTCCTGGGTTTTACCCACAAGATGCCAGAAGCCTCTCCCCCCAACCCCGACCCGTCCCCATTGCAATTGTGACAACCAAAACTGTCCCGAGGCATTGCCAAATGTCCTGTGGAGGGACAGAACCACCACCAGTTGAGAACCACTGTCAGAAACAAGTAGTGCCTTTTTTAAAAATATATAAATTAGTTAAACTCAGAGAAGTGATGTCACATGCCCAAATACGCCCCTTCTCTTAACAACCTATAAACTTGACAATTCTAGGAGATTGCCATGAATGCTTTGGTTAAAACACCAATCACCACCTGTAAACTGATTGTGATTTCTGTATGGCCACTCTGTGATCTTATAGGCACCTCTGAACTCACTTTCTCCTTGGCTGGTCTGGTCATGACCTCAGGCTTTTGTTCCCCCCCCCCGCGCCCCCCCCCCCCGAAAGAAAACATGGCATTATAAGCTCCAAGCCAGAAATAAACAATACGAAAATCTGTCTGGGCATAAAATAAATTTGTATGGTGCCTCCCTCAATTGTTTTTTTTCCAAACGGTTTCTATCTTCATTTGCGCAACATCTATGGAACAATCTATCACTCTTATTAATTAGGCAGCTAACAGGCCATCTGACCGGTCTGATTTATCTCTTTCACACACATATAAAATGCTGAAAACACTCTCTTTTTATAGAAGCACAATAGCAGGAAACCCAGTCATATCCTGAAAATGAAAAGTAGAGTTGACACTTTGATTATCTGACCAAGAATACTTCCCGACGGTCCCAAGTTTCTCTGGAAGCTTCGTGAGCTTGCTCAACGACCTGACAGTGTGCAGACTTACACAGCACAGTAAACAGCGTTTCTTTCCTTCACACTGTCACCCTTTCCCCAGGTCTAAAAAATATCCTCGACTCTCAGATGAATATTCTCAACACAAACCCTTTGTACAACTAGTCAACCACTGTATTTAAGTCGTGTCCCGCCTCTTTTCAAACTGTTTCCCAACAACAAAAGAGGGAAACATGGAACCGTCCCCTGGAATCCATGGCCTTCTGTGTGTGGGCTGATTAAGACGAAAAGGGAATATTTGAATGTCAGAGGCTCAGGGTTACGAACCATACCTTCCATGACATACACCAGTGACCCCACGTCTCCTTCTTTGATGATGCAGCTGTCTTTGCCATATTCCACTGGGTACATACAATCCACAATCTCCTGGATCTGCGACAGCTCCAAGTTCTTCATAAAGTCATTGTCAAGGATAGCTTCCTTTATGAGATCCTTGGACCTAGGGAAAGAGAGGGAAGATTTACTGGCACATCTGACAAGCGTTTTCATAGTCTGTGAAGTTGAGCAGAGCCATAGAGTGTTCTGGCACACTACGATGCATTTTCGTGTTAGGAATCCAATCGTATTCTGAAATACCTAGGAACAAAGTAATTCTGTGGCAGTAGGAAAGGCGCTGAGAAAATTTCCTTTAAATACACTATCATTTAATGCACATGTGACCAACCAATAAACAAACCAAAGTGTGAAATTCCATTTTGTTTCAGAATGTTCTTTAATCACGAAGATTGGGAGAAAGCCAGTAGATGAGCATTTTAAATTGAAGTTTGCAACTTAGTTTAAGAATAAATGCGAACAAGGGGCGCCCGGGAGGCTCAGTCGGTTAAGCATCCGACTTGCGCTCAGGTCGCGATCTTGCGGGGTCCAGGGGTTCGAGCCCCGCGTCGGGCTCTGTGCTCACAGCTCAGAGCCTGGAGCCTGCTTCCGATTCTGTGTCCCCCCTCTCTCTGCCCCTCCTCTGCTCACACTCTGTCTCTTTCTCTCTCTCAAAAATAAATACACATTTAAAAACGTTTTTAAAAATAAATGTGAACAAGAGGCAATAAATCTTTTTAAAAATTTTTCATGGCACAAACACTCTTACCGCTATCTTTACATATTATAAAAGAACATTAGGATGTATTGTACTATATATAATTACAGTAAAAAATTATTTGTTTGCTTATTTGTATGCGATTCTTCCACTAGACTTTATGCTCCACGTGGATGGGGATCATTTTTACTTTTCTCTCTATGCCAAGTGTCAACACAATGTTAGTTACGGTGCAGGTGCTCGAGAGTAATATTTGGGTTAAAAAACTGGTAAGAATTGGACTCCTAATTAGCCGTTTGAAACAACCGGTAGAAACATGGTAGTTCCTCATCCATACTTAACATATTTTCAGAGAAAATCTCCTTTTTGAAGCAGTTTAGGGTGAGGTGCCCAGGAAGATAAAACTTTACTGCACAACATGTTTTTAAACACGACATGATTTAGACATGGATTAAATGGGTAGTCGGCGGGAAAGATATTTTTACAAATCCTATCATTGGAATTCAAAGTGGTCACCCGGGAAAGTGTTGCCGAGCTTAACGATGGTGGTAATTTGAGTCTCTCTCTTGAATCCCTTACCAGGGACTGTGACAGAGCAACTAAAAATTTTCACGAAGAATGGTAACGGTATGGGGGAAATTCCTACACTATATTTAGGTGAAAAAGCAGAAGACAGAATTGTTGTTAGACTAAGAGAATATTTTATGTGAGAACTTAGAGATAGGAGAATTTAGAGAATAAGGCAATTTAGAAGAGAAGAAAACCAGGAGGTGTCACCTCACCTCCATCAGTATGGCCGCCATCAAAAAGGTAAGAGATAACAGATGCTGCGAGGATGTAGAGGAAAGGGAGCCCTCGCGCACGGTCAGTGGGAATGGAAATTGGTGCAGCCACTATGGAAAGCAGAATGGAGGTTTCTTACAAGATTAAAAATAGACCTACCATATGATCCAGTAATTCCACTTCTGGGAATATAACCAAAAGAAACAAAAACACTAACTTTAAAAGATTATCTGCAGCCCATGTCCATAGCAGCATTATTTACAATAGCCTAGACATGGTAACAACGGGAGCGTCTACAGATGAATGAAGAATACGCAGAACGTATACACACGCACGCGCGCGCTATGGAACATCATTCAGCCATAAAAGAGGAAGTCCGACCATTTGTGACAACCGGAATGAACTTTGAAGGCATTATGTCAAGTGACATAAGTCATAGAAAAACAAAGTACTATATGACCTCACTTACGTGTGGAATCTAATTTAAACGCGCGCACCCACGCATGCGCGCGCACCCACGCACGCCAAACTCATGGAAAAGAGATCGGATTTGCAGTTATCAGAGGTGGGGGACAGGAGAAGAAGGAAGAAGGTTGTCAAAGTGCACAGAGTTGCCATTATACCTAAGTATGGGAATGGAATGGACAGCTTGATGACTACAGTGAACACTGCTGTATGATCCAGAGAGAAACTTGTTGGGGGAAATTTTTTTCATTCCTTTTTATTATATCCATGGGAAATGAGGGCTGTTAACTAAAACCTATTGTGGTAATCATTTCACAATATATATAAATTAAACCACCATGTTGTGTACCTTAAACTTACATAGTGATGTCAATCATTTCTTAATAAAACTGGAAAAAAATTACCAACTCAGAAGAATTTTATGTGAAGACCATAATGTTACTTTTCAGTAAATGGTAGGTAAAAAAAAAAGATGGTAATAGTATTAATTGCAGCAGCAGTAAAAGAAAAGGGGGGGGGAGTGGCGAAGGGACATAACAGAGTATATACAGCAATGACCCGAAACAATTTTAGAAGGAAATAAACAAAATGTTGGCATTGGTTGCCTTTGGTGACAGAATTATGTTTTTCTTTCTACTTTTGACTCTTTATAAAATTTTCTAGAATGGGGCATGCTTTTTCATATTGAAAAATCACTTTAAAGGCAGTTTATAAAAAGTCACTGTGCTATTTGGAGAAACAAAAATAATCTAATTTCATCCACTTCTCATTGAAACAATGACATATTTTTTGGCATATTCTTTTATGTCTTTTATTGGCATATTCAATGTTACCCTTTGCAATAGATTCTTGTTCATGTGGCTGCGTTTAAATACTAATGGTAGGGATTTTCACCTAATATAGAGACAGCCAGTTGTTAAGAACTTCAGAATAGACTATTCTAAAAGTGAGACTTTTGGGGCCCCTGGGTGGCTCAGTCGGTTAAGCGTCTGACTTCAGCCCAGGTCATAATCTCAAGGTTTGTGGGTTCAAGCCCTGCTTTGGGCTCTGTGCTGACCGCTCAGAGCCTGGAGCCTGCTTCGGATTCTGTGTCTCCCTCTCTCTCTCTCTCTGCCCCTCCCCTGCTCATGCTGTCTCTCTCTGTCTCTCAAAAATAAATAAACATTAAAACATTTTCAAGTGAGACTTTTACGTTAGTCAGGCAGGGCTTTTCAGCCATTTATTCCAGCTTGCCAAAACTTTATGCAAAACTCTGTCCCCATCTGTGACTATCATGACCTCTCCTTTCTTAATTATCTTCACCATCTCTGATGTCAGGAATGGCAGCAGCACCTTCAGAGTGACTCCTGAGATCTACTGTTCTAGGATCACATTTCCCAACACCAGGACCTAGTTGATATTCAGGAAATTAATTTAATTAAATAGTTAAATAATCTCTTTACATAAAATGCCTTTATTTTCTTTGTTTGGGTCAGAGAGTGAGGTCATCAATAGGTCCTTATTTTCTAATATCGTAACTCCTGGAGGCTATCAATCCCAGAATCCCTACCTGGGGAGCCACTGATGGCATCTTATCCTTTCGGAAACATTAATAGTGCTCCATTAAAAATCTAAGCCCTAGAAATGCCACCAGCTTTGAAGGAGAGCCCTATTCTCCCCAAAATAATTATCTCAATCCAAGGATGGGTGAAGAAAGCATTTCTCTTTTCTCTTAAGTAGGACTATTACTCTGTTTTGTGAAGACTTCAGAAATGGTGAAACCCTGAGGTCTAATGCAATCTCTTAGAATTACCCAGATTTTCCAAATGTTGACCACAAAGTCAGTGGGGGGAGGGGAACTTCAGGCTGCTGTCGCTTCTCAGATTTCTTTTGAAATGCAGGACGTCCGATCTCAAGTCTCTGAAGAAACAAAAACTGGGGGTCGTCACGTATGTGTTTGTGTCACTTCAAAACACACTGAGAAATAGGGGACCTGTGTCCTACCTGTCCTTTCACACAAGTACCATCCAATGAAACGCCTGTCCCTGAAACGTCACCAACAATCCATCTCATGCCTCTGTGTGGCGTAACCCGAAGATGTTCTTGTCAGGGAGCAATCGTGAATGCCCTGCCCCTTCATACAAGTCTCCCTTAAGTCCTTTCCCAACGAGGGCTTGAGCCACTGGGTCAATTCTTCGTCTCCCTTTGCTCCAACCTTATGGACTAGAATCGATCACAGCCTCCACCTCAGTCTCCTGTGACTCCTTCTCTTCCCTTGAGACACAGTCTAAGACACTCGCTGTACCTAAAATATGATGCTGCACGCGATGCCAGCGAGCTTGGTGATCAGTCTGGGAGCTGGGGAAAGCTGCTATCACAAGTTCCAGAAGGCGGCTATCTGCTCTCGCTCAGAGTACATATTTTAACAACAGGCTGCACGAATTCAGCAGCCTGACCTGGGGACTGTAAGAAGCAAACACAAAGATCTTGATGTTTGATCCTTCCTGTCTGCTTCTGTGTATAAACAATCCATTAACATTGTTTTTCTTCCGTGCTCCAAATGTGTGGCTTTGGAAATACAAACACCATAAAAGGAACTTGGTTATTTTGAGCTCACCCTATTGATTCGTCATCATCAAACTGTCAGCCTCTGAAATATTGGCTATATATAAATGGTGTGCTGGTAAACACCCCCTCTCCATGGGGGGGGGGGGTAAAAAAAAAAAGCTTTGGTTTGTAGCATTTGCCAATTTCCATGGTATAAATACTCCCACCATAGCCAATTTCAAGCCAATTTCAAGTCTACTAATGTAAAGTCAACCTGCTTGCAAAATTCCTGAAAATTTAACAAGCAGTTCCTATATGAGCCAGTTAAGAGTTGGCTCCAGCAAATTGCTGGATATAGATTATTTTTCTAACACCCTCAGAATTTAATGTGCCTTAATTTATAAGTGCTGAAACCAACATGATAATCCTTTCCTTCTCTAAAAATTTCATTAGGTGACCTAGTACCCCCAGATCATTTAAATGCCAGGATTTCCAGCCTTGAGTCTTCCCCACTTTCAGGTTTAGAAAATGACTTGGAAAACCCACTTCCCCTTCTACTTCTGCAGAGAAAGTTCTTGAACAGACGTGAATAGTTGATAGAAATAATCTTCCTATACAAGCTTTAGTAAAAATGGGCAATTCTAGCGAAGTGTTGGAAAATACACACCTACTTCTCTAACAAAGAAGCCGGCATTATTCACTATTAATAAACAGAGCCTCATGAGTTTTCTCAACATTAAACCAAAGGCTATTCTACACCGTGGTTATTGTGTCTTGAAGTATCTACACAGGGCTAGTGTTATTTCAAAGAGCAGGGAAGGCTGTTTAGACTGGGGCATCACGAAGGCTTCTCTGAACCGAGGACTCTATGACAAAAGGATCCAACCACGGGAAGATTGTGCAGATGACTATTCTAACTGAAAGGAAAAACACACACAAAGGCGCAGAGGTTGGAATGAGCTCGATCTGTCCAGAGGCCCAAAAGGACACCTCTGTGGCTGAAGGACAGAGCGAACAAGAAGCCAAGGGCCAGGAGAACGAGATTACAAAGGCAGGCAGGAGGCAGGTCTCCTAGGGTCTGGAACATGGTGATGACATTGCAGTGTTTTCTAAAGCTACAGGGACGCAGGGCAGGAATGGAAGAGAGATGACTGATGGGCGGTAGATCAGACATAAAACAGAAATAATACAAATGTACTTTAAGCTGTTTCTGAGTTCACGGAGGTTTTGTGCCATGTATTTCATCGATTAACGGAGGCCAAAACTGTAACTTATGACTATGTTAATAGGGAATTCTTATAGTTAAAACTCGTGGGAATCCCTGTCTCTGAAGTCCTACATTTCCTTGGACTTTGAATCACTGACGCTTGGGCCACTTATGCATTTTGGGAAAGAAAGAGGTTTCATGTCCAATTTTAGGCTGTCTTCAGAGGCCTAGAATTTACTCTCCACTCAAAGCATCTCTTTCGTTTCGCCCTGAACACACACCAGGCAATAGCAAATATGGCCAGGAGGGCCGGGCCCAGAAATGTGAGAATTATCACCCGGTCCCTCCGTTTCAAAGACTTCCAGGCACTTTAAAAAACAGTCAAAGGGGGCGCCTGGGTGGCTCAGTCGGTTAAGCAGCCGACTTCGGCTCAGGCCATGATCTCATGGTCTGTGAGTTCGAGCCCCGCGTCGGGCTCTGGGCTGACCACTCAGAGCCTGGAGCCTGTTTCAGATTCTGTGTCTCCCTCTCTCTCTGACCCTCCCCCGTTCATGCTCTGTCTCTCTCTGTCTCAAAAATAAATAAACGTTAAAAAAAAAAATGTTTTAAAAAGTCAAAGCTATTAAATTATTACTATGAGTGAAAATCAGCCAAAATGGTTTTAAAAGTGTAAAGTGTCTATAATCAGCTTTTTGACTACAGAAGCGCAAACAGGACTCTGTCCTTTTAGCTCTCGATGGTCAGCTGTAGGCTCCCAAGTCAGAAGAAGTAGTAAATGCAGTTTCAAAACTGCCCTCACCTGCAGTATAGTCTGCAGAGGGCACCTGAGAAGTCTAATCGGAAGTAAATGGACGGTTTACTCACATAAAGTCATTACAAAGCCCCTTAAGAGTTTCCAATCCCAGGAGTCACCTCGACAAGGTAACTCCATTCATCTGCTGTGAACTATCCGGGTAATTACCTGCAAGCAAGAGACACTCTTGGACTCCCGCTCTTGCCGCCCCAACAAATTACAATTCTATCTCAACAGTGGGTCCTATCTCTGGTCCAACAGCTTTCCTGCATGAGCTTTGCAGGTCTAAGCTGGCTGAGAGCTAAGAAATATCCATCAGCCCACATTGCTTAAAGACAGAATTCAATCCCGCAAAGCTACTGACCAATTTAGATATTTCCTCACAACTGAAAATCGGTTTTCAACAAGTTTCAGCCTGTATTTTCACATCAGCCAACTCTGCTGTGGCCATCTCGCTCTTGTAGCAGAAACGGTCATGAAGAGATCAAAACTATTTGCAGCATTTGGACCTAAAATCCACACACGGGGATAGCTGGGCCAAAATACATGGGAGCAACATAGTTCTTGCTGACCACTGACAGTAATCTTTTCTCAATCACCTGCATTGCAAATCATTTCCAGTTGCCATTTCCCTTCTAAAAACTATCCTGTAGTTCTAACACAGATGAGAGTCTAAATGAAATTGAGATATTATAACTCTAAGGAAAAAAAAATGCTTGGGGCAAGAAGATGGTTCACCCACAAGACCTATGCGCTCGAAAATCACTCAAGCCTCCTCGTTTTTAACTAATGCTCTGTACTTATTCAAATTGACAACAATATGAAGTCGCTCTTGAAATCACCGCTTCAATGAAAACAGATGGAGCAGACTTGTGCTAATTAAAAGAAAAGGAAATTATTGTTCTTTGTACGTGTTCACCAACTTCCAACAAGTCAATGTTAAAGTCTTCCGCTCAACTATTCAAGTCATTCAGTGCTCTAGAGATACATTTTACAGCTACTTCACACTGGTGAGCCTGACTTAAAATAGAACAGTCTCCAAAAGGGCCCAGATCAAACGCTCATCCTCCGAGTTCCTCTTTCGTACCACGGAAGTAGAACTGTGGGGTTTCACAGAAGCTCCGTAAAGCGCTTTCCGTGAGAATCAAGAAGACCGTACGCGTTTCATTACAGAATGACAGAACCATGTGGCCTCGTCTATTATGAATGAATTCTATTTTTAAAGTTTAGCTATCTAAACTGAAAAACAGAGCAACGATTAGGGAGAAAACACGTGACATATATTTATACGTCCAATCGCAATTCAACACTGTCCAACAACCGTTCCTCTCTCAAAACCCTCCAGCAATGGCGATCCCTTAGAGTTCACTCGTTTCCAAGAAGGTCAACACGATCACACCAGGAATATCCAGCAAGGTGCCTCGCCACCCCGGGTGACCTTGCCTACGGGTGCCACAATGCTCTGTGTAGCTCTTGAAAACCTAGTACCTCAAGTTATGACTGTGTGTTCTCCACGGCCGTTTCGGTAAGTTCAAGGGCATGATGTTGAAGTTAATCATCAAAGAAACCATTTTAGAAAAACCTCCTGCTGTTCAGGTGCTTCTCAGGTGAAGCTCTGGGATATGCTGCATTCTACTGTCAATTACTTGACATTTGTTTGAATTCAGCAGCAGGAAAATAACATGTTTCTCTATAAACCCTCCACCCGCCAAATATGTGTACTTTCTATTGGCTCAAAATTAGGTCTTGGGCCATTCATGACTTCCTCTGGTGCTGCTTCCAGAAAACGAGAGCCAAAGTTGGCCTTGTAACAGTGACCCTCGGGTCTTAAGGAACAGGTCATCTGTTTTGATAAACTTGGTTCAATTGCATCTCCAAACAGCTTCGCTTGCATTGGGCTTTAATCCATGAGACACACTGAGTCGGCTTAAAGGGAGATGACATATATATATATATATATATATATATAGAGAGAGAGAGAGAGAGAGAGAGAGAGAGAGAGAGAGAAATTCTTTTTTTAATAAATTTAATTTTAAAATAAATTTTAAATTTAATAAATTTAAAAACCAAACAATTACGCTCCTAGTTGTGAAAGCTCGGTGGTTTCCAAGCTTCTCAACCAGAGTGGAAAAGATTAACCAGTGGTGACAACATGAGATCACAGTAGTAGGTAGACTACGACTGCTGCTGCTGCTACAACCACTATGTATCTGGTTAATCCATGTCCCTTAGCAAGGAGCCTTATGTCACTTCAGTTCCACAACGACTTGCTGAATTTGCCACGGTGGAGCTGAGGCTCAGAGCAGCTGTATAACCAGCCCAATGTCCCCCAACTAGTACATGACAGGTAAGAGTCAGGATTTTTTTTTAAGTTTATTTGCAAGAGAGAGAGAGAGAGAGAGAGAGAGAGAGAGTGCACACACGCGCACATGAGGGGAGAAAGGGCAGAGAGAGAATCCCAAGCATGTTCTGCACTGTCAGCACAGAGCCTGATGTGGGGCTTGCACTCACGAACCATCAGATCATGACCTGAGCCACAACCAAGATTTGGAGGCTTAGCCGACTGAGCCCCCTCCCCAGGCATCCCAGTAGGCATCAGGATTTAAAGATAAACCCATGGGACTCCTAAGCCTCGCTCTACTAAACTGTGTGAGTTACAAGCCCATGACACAAAATTGTGTTGACAATGTGAATAAATTATCCCAATTATGAAATCCAAAAGCAAACATTCTTCCCATTTATCTCTACTTCTGTAAAAGTTAAGAATGCTACGGTTGGATAATATGACCCTTTATCTGCAGAGAGCACTGCACGCTTTCAAAACAATTCCCCATCTAACATTTCATCCTATTATTGCCACAAACCTGTGAAGTAGGTAGAACAGATGTTACTACTATCCCTATGTGGCAGATAAGAAAACAGAGGCTCAAAGGGGCTAGACGCCTGCCAAGTCCGTGTTGGAGATTAAAGGAGAACTCAGGGCAACTGACTTGCAGCCTGAAATCAACATGTTTCAGACCTTCCTTCATTAAGCGCACATTCATATTCTTTCTGTCTCTCTTTCTACATCTTTGATTCTCTCTGTGCCTGTCTCTCTTTCTCGTACCTTCAGCCATTGGGCAAAGACTCGATAAATCCACTGCCCCAGCATCAGCAGGGAACTGCGGCCATTTGACAAGAATTCTATAGTTTAAAGAACTCTGTGATGGTTCATTCAGGGAGATTTCCGCTCTGATCCAATTCATTCTCTACATTTGCGAAGCGTGACTATGTCTTGTGGCTTTCACAGGGAGATAACCTCTAATACAAAACCACCTCTTGAATTCGACAATGGAATTCAGCTCACTTGCTTTCTGTTTTGTTTTTATTGTCTTAAATTGTTTTGAGAGACAGAGAGAGTGAGTGGGGAGAGCCAGAGAGAGAGGGAGAGAGGGAATCTCCAGCAGACTCCATGCTCCGCACAGAGCCCAAGATGGGAGTTCGGACCCACGAACCGTGAGATCATGACCTGAGCCAAAACCAAGAGCTGGATGCTTAAACTGACTGAGCCACCCAGGTACCCCGAACTCAACTCATTTACTCCAGAGTGTTCAAACATCTGTTGTGAGCACACCCTTTTTCCCCTCTCCCTCCTTTCCTTCCTAAAAGCCTGCCTCAGATGGACTTCGTATACAAATATGAAGGGGAAAGAAAGTGTGCAAAAGTTTCCTCTTAATGAATATGACATGTTAAACATTAAATGCTTTCTAGAGACGAATTTTACGGTAGAAATCTAATATGGAGAATTTATAAACCTAGCAAAACCTGTTAATACAATGGTTTCTGTGCTCTAATTTGATAAGGTGTCTATCTTAAATTTTGGTCAAAGAAGTCAATGTAGGGAGGAAGGGAAGGAGGGAGATCAATGTGATTTTGTCACTTGAATCCACTATCTATCACCCTGTAACACACTGTCCTTTAAAAGTTTGTCCCTTTCAGTGGCAAACAGTGAATATTTATTATATTTCCAATGCAACAATTCTAGGTTCAAATTCTGCCACTGCAGGTAAATACAGATAATAGTGATTGATGGGTTTGAAACGCAACCGTAATTATCCACCAAATGATTGAAAAAGTGACCTAGAGTAGCTGCTGACATGAGCACAGTATTTATGGAACGAAGTCGTGCCTACAAATCTGAAAGCCATTCCCAAAAACGTGTCCCTTGTGAAATAAGGTCACAGTCATCAGTAAGTGAAGGACAAGAGGAAAGAGGGAAACCATAAAGAAATCTAGGCAGGCCATGAAGCCAAGGGGGTTGAGCATAATAAATAAATACAGAAGACACAGGGCTGATAACACAAAGTACACCAGAATTGCAGACCATACATTTGTAGGCACCTGATCTCAAAGTGTCTGAAGGATTCCAGCCAGTCGAAGGGGGACTTCAGGGTTTTGCCAGGCCAAGGTTCCAGAAGTCTGAAACAGGCTATAGAAGGGAGGGGAGCCGGCGGCTGAGCATCTGGGGCACTGAGTAAAAGTGGGTCTGGACATACATATCTAAATGAATTAACCCAAAGGGCAGAACTGAGCCTGAAATGTTGACCCCCGAACCCGAGGCAGCTAGATGGAACAACACGGATTTGGGGGGCAGGCGGGATGAAGGGCTTGCACAATATTCCTGGGGTGGGGGTTGCCAAGATTTCAAGGGACTCCTTTATGGAGACGTTGGGTTATGATGTACCCCCAGCTGGGAATGTGCCACCAAAGAGGAAGAAACTGCTGGACAGACCCTCTGCATACAGTACCTCCCACTTTCTACTTTTTTGTCAGTCTCTGGAACGAGAGGAACATGAACTGGACAAAGGGATGTGAAGAAGGGGAGGTCATCCATGAGGACACTAACTCTCCTCGTGGGTAGAGTTCGGATACAGGCAGAACTGCCAAGAAGAACTTCCTCGGGGTATATTTACTCGAGGTGTTTTAGACATGTCGTCTCACCTCATCCTCCCAATAAAAACTTCCAGAAACAGATCAGTTGCGCAACTTAGTAAAACGGTTGACATAACATTGCACTTTCTCCCCACAGCCCTTCTTTAAGACCCCAGGTTTCTCAGGGAGTCTTAGACAGTGGTCTGCAAGGCACCTGACCATTAGATTCGTTCATTCGTTCGTTTGCTCATTCATTTATTCATTCATCCACCAAGCATGTCTTCAGTGCCTCACACGTGACACTGGGGGCCCAGGGATGAGTGAAATAAGGTCTTTGTCTTCTCAGAGCTGTGATTCTGGTCGTAGAGGGAAGACAACACAGAGGTAAATAAATAACAGAGTTGAAAGAGAAAAAGTGGAAGCTTACAAAACGGGTCCCGAATGCAAACTAAAGAGGAACACCTATTCGGGGTCTGAAACAGAGACCTTTCTAGAAATGGAACACTTAGGCTAAGATTTAAGGATAAGATGCACCAAACACAGGAGGAGGGCACTCACAGCAAGAGGAACAGACTGTTTTCAGACTCAAGTTTGGAGAAGGTAGTTAGAGCCTTTTGAGCAGGAGAAAGGAGGGCTGGAGGTGAAATTGGGGGACGTAAGCAGGGCTGGTTTAGACGGGAGCTTGAAGACTGGAGGAAAGAACTGGAGTCTTCGTCAAATGAAAAGCTACTAACAGTGAAACGAGGTTAGCAAGTGACACAGCCTGATTTACAGTTTTAAGAGATCACTTACGGTTGCAGGGAATGAAAGGAGACAGGTGCAAGTGGGAGAAGGGAAGGAGAGCCCCGGAAAGTGCCACTGCGGTATTTTCAAACAAGACAAGAGTGACGACTCAGGTTAGGAAGGTGACGGCAGAGATGGCCAGGAATGTACGTTAAACTCAAAGTATATTTTCCAGGTAGAAGCTCTGAGACTTCACGTAGGATTAAATGAGGGGAAAGGTAGTATTTTGTTAAAATACTACCCAAAGCACTCTACAGATTCAGTGCAATCCCTAGCAAAATACCAACAGCATTTTCCCCAGAACTGGAACAAATGATACTAAAATTTGTATGGAAGCACCAAAGACCTCAAAGAGCCAAAGCAATCTTGAGAAATTAGAACAAAGCTGGAGGTATCCCAATCCCAGGTTTCAAGACACACTACAAAGATGTAGTCCTCAAAGTAACGGAGTCTTGGCACAAACACAGACACACGGGTCACCAGAGCAAAACAGAGAACGCGAAAGGAAAGCCACACTTATAGGGTCCATTAATCTGTGACAAAGGAGGCAAGATTACACAATGAGGAAAAAACAGTTGCTTCAACAAACGGTGCCGGGAAAAAGGTGGACGGTGACATGCGAAAGAATGAAACTGGATGGGTGTCTTAACACCAGACACAAAAATAAACTCAAAATGGATGAAAGACCCAAATATGAGACCTGAAACCATAAAACTCCTAGAAGAGAACACAGGCAGTAATCACTTTGATGTCGACTGTAGCAACATTAAAAAAATTTTTTTTTCACGTTTATTTATTATTGAGAGACGGAGAGAGACAGAGCATGAGCGGGGAGAGGCAGAGAGAGAGGAGGAGACACAGAACCCAAAGCAGGCTCCGGATGCTGAGCTGTCAGCATAGAGCCCGACGTGGGACTCAAACTCACAAACCACGAGATCATGACCTGAGTTGAAGTCGGACGCTCAACCGACTGAGCCACCCAGGCGCCCCAAAACATTTTTATATGTACGTCTCCCGAGCAACGGAAGCTAAAGCAAAAATAAACTATTAGGACTACATCAAAATAAAAATCCTCTGCACAGCAAAGGAAATCATCAACAAAATGAAAAGGCAACCTACTGAATGGGAGAAGATAATTGTAAATGATACATCTGACAAAGGGTTAGTATCCAAAATATATAAAGAACTCATACAGACAGCTCAGCACCAAATAATAATAGCAATAATAATAATAGTCCAATTAAAAATGGTCAGATGACCTGAACAGACATTTCTCCAAAGAAGACACATGGATGGCCAAGAGACACATGAAAAGATGCTCAACATCACTCATCATCTGCGAGTGCTGATCAAAACCATGAGCTATCACCTCACATCTCTTCGAATGACTAGAATCAAAATGAAAAGAAATAACAAGTGTTGGTGAGGACGTGGGGAAAAAAACGAACCCTCATGCACTGCTGGTGGGGATGCAAACTGGTACAGCGACTGTGGAAAGCAGTACGGAGGTTCCTCAAGAAATTGAAAATAGAAATACCATAGTATCCAGTAACTCCACTACTGGGTATTTACTCAAAGAAAATGAAAACATTAATTCAGAAAGACATAGCAGGGCGCCTGGGTGGCTCAGTCGGTTAAGCGCTGGACTTTCGGCTCAGGTCATGATCTCACGGCTCGTGGATTCGAACCCCACGTCGGGCTCTGTGCTGACAGCTCGGAGCCTAGAGCCTGCTTTGGATTCTGTATCTCCCTCTCTCCCTGCCCCTCCCCCGCTTGTGCTTTGTCTCTCTCTCTCAAAAATAAACACTGAAAAAAAGACATATGCACCCCTATGTTTACTGTAGCATCGTTTATAACAGTTGAGATGTGAAAGTGACCCAAGGGTCCACTGATAGATGGACGGATCAAGAAGATGTGGTATATATACACAAAGGAATATTACTCAGCCATAAAAAGGATGAGATCTTGCCATTTGTGACAACATGGGTGGACCTAGAGAGTATTCCGCTAAGTGAAATAAGTCAGAGCAAGACAAACACCACATCATGTCACTTATTGGTACAATCTGAAAGACAAAACAAACAAAAAACCAGAAGCAGAAGCAGATCCATAATTACAGAGAACAACATGATGGTTACTAGAGGGAAGGGAGTGATGGGTTGGGCAAAACGGGTGAAGGGGGGTGGCAGACACAGCCTTCAGTTATGGAATGAATATGCTGCAGGGGTGAAAGGCACAGCATAGGGAATAGAGTCACTAATATTGTACTAGAGTCGTATGGCAACAGACAGTAGTGACATTTGTGGTGAGCACAGCATTAAAAAAAAAAAATGTTACAGAGAACCCAACCAGCCTGGGGCCGTGGTCCACAGAGAAGCGCTCACAAAGATAATGGAAAAACACCAGAATAGGCAAGTATAGATGAGGAAAGTGATGGAAAGGAAGCATTTCAAGGAAAAGGATGGCTAACTTTTGCTGCTGATTCTCGCCAAAGGCACACTTTCCAATATGATTAGTTTTAAATCACCAGCCTTTGTAGCTCTGACATGCTTCGGTTACTCGTTACAAAGGAACATTCCGCTTTCGACTAGTAAAAGTGAGCAGTGAGTTCCATCATGCTAATTATTCTAGATCATTTAAAAATACTTTGACTGTGGCTTTATTCCTCAGACTCCTTTCAACACAGGGGTACCACAGCAACTGAAACTGCCTGGAAACAGAATCCCCTGAAAGAAAGCCAGGCAGATTTATTACCATCACCGTCATCCTCCACGTTTGAAAACACACACAGGACATGCATGCATCACACGTTCTAAGCAGACGTGTATTAAAGTCTGCAAAGATTCCTGGGGTAAGGATACAGGGAGAGAGGCTCACATTAGCAGTTTAAAAAAAAAATCGTAAATACTTTAAGAGCCTGGGTTTCTCCTCAATTATCAGAGCAAAAGTGAAATCAGCATGAATTAAATCACACTTTGACGGCCACCTTTGGAGGGAGAAGGATCCCTTGGTGTGCAGGAAATACACTTGCCAGCAACCTGACCGGATGATCCACATGAGGACCTTGGTTTACAGACTGGATTCTCATACCAAGTTCCTGCAGATAAAGAGCCCTTATGCAGAAAGGCAGACAACAGAGAACAGGAAAGTGACTCAATATTAATCATACGTTGACTCATTCGACATCGTATAAGCCTCGTTACCCTCCCCTTCATTTATTTCCTAAGCTCAGGACTGTCTTGTAAATGACACCATTCAGAGAAATGACTGCACCATGAGGATCATTAAGATTTCTGCGCTGAATGTAGTATTTAGGAGTTTGGAATGTCCGTACGGCAAAGCTTGTGCTCCTGGTTAATAAAATGAGTATCTCATTTCACTTTTCACTCTTGAAGTCATCCTCCCACGTTGACCATTCCTTACATTCATGGATAATCTTAGCCATCAAACCCAGCTAAACTTTGCAACCTTAAAAGTCTTTGAAAACACAGCGTGGGGGTGGGTGGGGCATACGAGTAGTAAGTACACACTTTTCATTCTAAATTTTAATTTCAATCTGCCTTCAGAATTGGAAATGATGGCATGCTAAGCTACCTGTCTACCCACATTCGGTTCGTGCTCGCTTGGAACTGTGCTGAACTAACGTGGACCAGAGGCTCCACTGCTCACTTGGACAAAATTTCGGCAACTACTTTTCTTATCCCCTTTGAAGCACCCCCAACCAGCTTCCAGAGTGCGTCGCGGGAACCCCCAAAATGTTAAGTCCCCAAAGTAACTCTTCCAAAGTGAACAGTCCCAAAAGTGACTTTCAACTTATCGTGGTGCCATGTCATACCTCCTGCAAAATCCAATTCCGTTTGTTCTCACAGCATGTAATCACCAACCTTCTCTTGCATGATTTCTTTAACTAATAAGCCTTAGCTCAACCTTCAGTGATGTCTTACTTAAACTGCTATGACCTTTTCTCCTCATCTAATATCAAATGGTCCCCAAGGACATCATTCCACCTTGTTATCCTGAAGTTGTCACCCAAATTGTCATAACATAAATCTATCCTAAACCACACCCCTGACTCACAAACTCCAACCTCGAATCCCAACCTTGAGATTTTTGATGATCACTTGCTAATTCACTGGGTTCACCGCAAATTTGTTGTCTTCTATTTCTTTCCCTATTGCCCCCAGCCCGTTTTTGGAAAAAAATTATTTGGCATGCCCTTCCTTATAGCAGAATAAAGTTTCTATTAGGTCCTATCTTTCTTTAAGTCACTAAATAGAACCTGAGTCTCACGTAAGATTATCAGAATATTTCCATCTTCTGATCTTTCTCCACCCACATGGGGGGGGTGAGAGGTGGGAGGGGGGCTAAGTCAATTGGGGAAATGTGTAAAGATACCCAAGACCCACTCCAAAATATGATTTCAGATGGCTAGGTGTTGGTGTAGGTACTGTTATATACATGTCATAGCATGTGAAATATATTTTTAATCACAGTTCACATGTAAAAGTTTGGGGTTTTGTTAAATTTGAACTTTTATGTGTCATTTACCAGTCTTTAAGTTTCTGTTTGCTTTAAGAAAAAAATGAATCAATAAAATATGGCATCATTCAAGTACTGTCTATCCAAAGTGATATTCTGGAAGACATACACAATGTGGCAGAAAATATCACACTTTATCTTGAAGTGAAGCCTGAAAAGCTGTAAACACTAACCCTTAAGAAGGAAAGAATGGCACCCACAGAGAACCCCAAGAAGCTTCTCAGTTGGGTCTTTGCACGAAGTCAGAGCGAAGACAGAAGTTACCCAGATATTTATTCTCTGAAATACTCTTTCCTTTGCCTGTAGGAGATCAACCTAGTAATTTTCGCTCTCCCTCCCGCGTCTCTCCTCCCCTCCTCCCTCCCTCCCGCTCTCTCTGTCTCTGTTCTCCCCTCCCAGGCTCCCAGCAGCAACTCCTTCTCGCCAACCTACTTAACATTTATAGCTCCTGGGGCTCCGTTTTAAGCCTTTTTTCTCTTTTAATTTACCACACTCTTCTTGGATAATCTTGCTGAAATTACTATCTCTTTGCGGACGACACCTAAATGTAGATCTCACACCAGACTTCTTTCCAGAGCTCCAGCTGGAAGGCTTCTTGCCCACACAGGTACCCTAAGCTCGGCATGGTCACAACTGAACGCTTTTCCTCCCGAACTCCTAGCTTCGTTAAGAGCGTCCCCCGCTGCCCAGATGGTCAAACCAGGAGTCGGGAAGTCATCTCTGACCTTCTCCTCTCCCTAATCCCCCCTGCCCGTCTCCACCCCTTTGCTAGCATCTCCCTGCTTCTAGTCATCTCCATGAAACTTGTAGTTTAAGGTGCCTTCATCTCTCCGTTCAACCTTGGACTTGACTTGGGAGACTTCTTAATCTCCAAAGAGGTCCCCTGAATCCAAGCTTTAGTCTCTCTTGCACACTGCAGGGATCTCTTTAGAAAATCTGCATGTGAGGGGCACCTGGGTGGCTCAGGCGGTTACGTGTCTGACTCTTGGTTTCAGCTCAGGTCATGATCTCACAGTTTGTGAGTTCAAGCCCCATGTGGGGCTTTACGCTGACAGCGCGAAGCCTCCTTGGGATTCTGTCTCCCTCTCTCTCTGCCCCTCCCCTGCTCACTCTCTCTCAAAAACAAATAAAATTAAACCTTAAAAGGAAGGAAGGAAGGAAGGAAGGAAGGAAGGAAGGAAGGAAGGAAGGAAGGAAGGAGGAAAGAAAGAAAATCTGTGTGGGAAAAGTGTGAACTCCAAATACGGTTGATACCTGAATTAATATCGTCATATCAGGGTGAGTATGCTGGTTTGTACACTCTACTACGGTTATATGACATACTATGATCACTGGGCAATTGGGGGTGAAAGGTACATGAGTGTCCTCTGGGCTTTTACTGCAGATTCGTGTAAGTCTTAAACTATTTCAAAATAAAAAGTTATGGGGAAAAAATACAACTCTGATTATATTCTCTGATTTCTGCCCCACCCCTTCTTAAAACCCTTAAATAGCTTCCCTTAAATAAGACCAACATCCCTACATTGACTTTCAAACCCACTCAAATTCTGGTCTACCTCATGCTCCATTTTCCTTTTTGGACTTGTACTACAATCATACTAGTCGTCTTCTCATCACTCAAAAAGGACACTCTCTCTTGCCTTCAGAGCTACAGATAAGCCATTCCCTGTACTTAGCACAGTTTCCCTCACTCTTTATTGGGCTTATTATCCGCCTTGTTCTTTAGATCTCTGCCAACCGTCCCTTCCTCGGGCATCCTCTCTCCTCACCCGTCCCATCAAACTGGATGAATCCACCCTCTTTCAAGACAGGCAGCACCCTTCACTTTTCCTTTTATAAAATTCACCCTGCCTGAAATGTCTTGCTCAATATCTCCCCTATCTCCAGTCCTCTGTAAATGCGACACAAAGAGTTGAGGTTTGTGATGAGAAAATATTTGTGGGGCAAATGAATTCACGAATTTTTTAAATTGCTGCTAAAATCCACATTCTTCATCGATTTCATCATTCCCCAAAGGAGTCTATGGACCATGAAGACATCGGCACATCGAGTGATAATCTACTTTTCTATAATCAGGAATACTTTTTATAATAGCTTATGGACCAAGATTTTGGGGTAGTCATATGCCAAACATTGCAGACTCTAGAAAATATCTAGAGAAGGAATATATATTTTTGTCCTAGAAATAGCTGTATAGGAAGTCTACGGGCTCACAATTACATATACGACAAAGGAGGGTCTACAAAAGGCTGACATTCACTGTTATTTTCTGCACTAGTAACCTTTCCGACATGCTCATCTATCCACGTCCCCAGTGTGCCTATGGTAACACAGAGTGCTTGCTACCCCTGTAGAGCGTTCGCAAGTCCACTGTAGGTCACAATGAATACTACGTAATTCCAAGAACCAAAAGATCTCTAAGGACAAGAAATCAACAGCTAGAGGTTCAACCCTGGTTTTAAAAATGAGGAAGCTAATAGGGGCACCCGGGTGGCTCCGTCAGTTGAGCACCTGACTCTTGATTTCTGCACAGGTCATGATCCCAGGGTTGTGGAACCAAGTGCTATGTTGGGCTCCGTGCTGAGTGTGGAGGCTGCTTGGGATTCTCTCTCTCTCTCTTTCTCTCTCTCTCTCTCTCTCTCTGTCAGTTGCACAGGAATGCTCGCTCTCCCTCTAAAAACTAAAAATAAATAAAAACGAGGAAGCTACTAAGATCAGAGTTAAGTGCTGCCACAAACAGGATCAGAACATAAGTAACCTGGAATCTCGGTGACAAAACTCCACCTACATTTGTTCACAGACTGCAGAATTCTCAAGAAGCGTATTGATTTGCAAACATTTCCATCCGCCCTATTTAACCATTGCCTCCTATAGACTGGAGTTTTTTAAAGTACAAATAATTGTTAAACCTGGAAGCAACGAGAAAGTCATTTAGCTTTCTGACAATGACAGACGTAAGAATCCACTGAGGAACATTAAAATTCTGAATTCGGTTCTGAGATCTTGAAGACTTTTTTTAAGACTTGGAGTTCTTAAGTTTTGTTTACTGATGCGTTCACTTTAAATTGGATTCTAAATGAGGCAGTATGGAGATAAAAGTCATAGAGAGGTTTATGTCAAGATCCGGGAATGGATTCACGAGGAAGGGAAGAGCAGGGACACTGTTGGCAGCTTTTGGTTCAAATTAATGCTCCAACAATGTACTATCTCCCTCACTGACACCTGTGTTATTTCTCTTTCTCATAGTAGTTTTTTCACAAAAGACATACAATCCATATCTTATCTACCCATTTATGTGGTAGATTTTTTTTAGTCTGTGAATTATTCTTCATCATAATTCACACGAGCCAGATTTAATATCCTCCTTTGATATTAAAATCATGCGTAAAAGCTTGTAGGGGTAAGTCAATAAAGAACTAAGCCATCTCTTTTTCATACTAACTGTGCTAAGGTATTAGAAATCAAACCTCTCCCCACTCTTGTCCAGAAAGCCAGACGGCAAATATTCGCAAGGCAGCAGCCCAGGGGGGTGACAACAGAAAGACCCGGGTGATGCTTCTCTTCTCTCACTTTTGGGCCACGATGGAGAAACCAGTGTGAGCCTCGGTCACCCCATCAGTAACGTGAGCATAAAAGTGACACCCATCTCTGGGGCCGGTGTGAGGAGGTACTACAGTCGGTGAGATTGTGGTTTGGGTGCCCACACAGGTGGGGGCACAAGCAGAGGCTTTTCTCACGGACAGGTGCATCCGTTCCAACAACTAAGAGCGTTCGCTCTCCAGACCCACCACCGTGGACTCCTGGTGGGAAGAGGTTCGCCCACAGGAAAGAGGGACACTGAGAGAGATCTAGCTACACATCCACCCTGCTGGACAGGTTACAGTGCACACACGGAGGCCCCGGCCCAAAGATTTGGAGCCTGCAGATGTGGGCTGGGACGCAATCATTTGCTTTTTTAACAAGGGCCTTACAGGCTTGCAGATGTCCATGGAGCACGCTTGCAAAAACGCTCTTCTAGATTTGCCTCATTCTGTCTCTGTGTCAGAACCGACTGGCAGAGTTCTGTTCTTCACACAACAACACTGGCCTCCCAAAGGACATGTCTTCAAGAAACTCCATTTTGGTACCAAACCCTGAGCTTTTCCTGAAGGGTCGATGTGAGAAACAACCCTATGATGATGACATTTGTGACGTGTAAGATGTTGACGGTTCCATTCTTCGACGTCTCTTTTACTAATCTTACTAAATAGGTGTCTTTTATTCTAAACTGACTTAACATTTTTATTTGAAAGTAAGTGGGATATACTAAATATGTGTGTAGATGGGGGGCACCTGGGTGGCTCAGTCGGTTGAACGTCCGACTTCGGCTCAGGTCATGATCTCACGGTTCATTGGTTCGAGCTCCGTGTGGGGCTCTGTGCTGACAGTTCAGAGCCTGGAGCCTGTTTCAGATTCTGTGTCTCCTTCCCTCTCTCTGCCCTCCCCCACCTGCACTCTGTCTCTCTCTCAAAAATGAATAAGCATTTACAATTTTTTTAAATAAACAAATATGCGTGTGGATCTATGGAGATATATACATATATGTATATGTGGGGCTGTACATATTTGGAAGCAAATAGGGTGGCTCAGCCATTTAGGCACGTGACTCTTGATTTCTGCACAGACCATGATCTCATGATCCTACACCTATGTGCGTAGAAACATAGACATGTGTATATACATGTATCTACACGCACACGCATACATGCACGTATACGTGATTGTGCCCCCTGACTCTGAAAACCAAGAATCTCTCCTCCTAGGCCAAGTGCTCCAAGGCAAAAAGCAGCCAAGTAGCTATTTGGTCCAATCAGAACCAAACCCTGGTGATCCAAAGTGGAGATCAGGAGAAATGGAGGAGGTTCTGCCTTCAATTTTAGAAGGATCCATGTCTAATATCCCTCCAGACAAGGGAGCTTCAGCTCAAGTTTTCTGTTGTTGCTGTTCAGTCCAAACCCACACATGAAGTTTACGGGGAATTTGGATTTTTGTTTATTTCTTGGGCTAAAGTGTGTGTATCGTGGGGTCAAGTGGGTCCTTTTAAGCTAAATAAAAGGGCCATTTATTGCATATTTGATCGTGCGATCATTTCTTGGGAAAACCTATTACAGACAATATTTACTTAAGTCATTATCCTGACATTAAAATTCTGCCGGGCCGGTCTCTCCCCCGTTCCCCAAAACAACACAAAAGAATTTCAAAGTCTTTTTAGGAAGCCTGCACAGGGTGGGAGCATTTCTAAATACTTGGCGGAGCCTTTTTTTTTTTTTAACCACACCTAGTAGGTGCTCCATCAAAGCTGTCTGAATGGAAAGAAGTTATACGATCTGTATACCAAGAGTGGCACTAGGAGACTGTCATGTTGATACAGTCATGGGCACCCTAAAACAATTAAATAGGGGCCCGGGGCGGCTCAGCCCGTTAAGCTTCCGACTATTGATTTTGGCTCAGGTCATGATCCCAGGGTCATGGGACTGGGCCCCATGTCTGGCTCCACCCTGAGTGTGGATTCTGCTTGG
This sequence comes from Acinonyx jubatus, assembly GCF_027475565.1. Lineage (NCBI taxonomy): Eukaryota > Metazoa > Chordata > Mammalia > Carnivora > Felidae > Acinonyx > Acinonyx jubatus. The sequence continues at coordinate 13,001,881 of NC_069393.1, read as the reverse complement.
GATTCTCTTTCTCCCTCTGCCTCTCTCTCTCTCTCTCTCTCTCTCTCTCTCTCTCTCTCTCTCTGTAAAATATAAAAAAGAAATAACTAACTAAATAAATAAATATTAAATAAGTAAATAAAGTAACAACTAACTAAACCATACCTTATCCTTCCACACTTACCTGCCAGTTCTGCGGGCGGAACAAGACAAACCTTACACGAGCCATGACTTATAGTCAATTCTAGCTAAACTGGTGAATCTGCCTGTGATACTTTCATGAGAGTCTGTCGAGATGGAGCTTTACATACAGAAAAACAATTAGGCCTTTGATGGAAGAAAAAGAAATCAATGAAACTCCAGGAAATAGATCTTTAACATAGAACAGAAAATGCAACAGGCCATTTTTTATTTTTTTGGCCATATATCACCTACTCCATTGTCAGGTTAAACACTAAAATAGGAAAAAGCTCAGTGACAATGGACCGGACACACTGACCTTCTACCTGAGGAAATAAAATTGGATCAGACAAGTAAATCTTACTAAATTCTGACGATCATATGCCATTTTGGCCAATAAAGAGTCAAAGCATTTACTCCTTTCTGGTAATAATTGGTGTACCCGGTACATTTTTCTAGCCTCTTGGAGACTTTTAGAGCATGTGTTTGTTTCCTTTTCCTTCTTTCACAACGGGAGCCCGTTTTCTACTTCTTAATCTTCAAGTCTCAAGATGTCTCTACATCTACTTAGCACCCAGAATTATTTTATATCTGAATTAACCTTTCAAACAAATAAATGAATCAATCATCTCTTTGTAGAACTCATTCTTCTTTAAATTCTGAGAAAGGTCCAGAATTTTCCCTATTAAACAGTTGGTCTCTCGGCTTTCCGAGAATATCCACGAAGCAATTTCCTCTCTTCTGGAAGAACAAGGAGGCAAGAAAAAGTGGACCTGGAATAACTGACTATAAACAAGCTACAAATGAATATGGCAGGCTATCTCAACCATCCCCAATTTGCTTTGAGAGTCCTGCACAGAAACTTAAAGAGTGTCATTTTTTTTAAGGTTATTTCTTTGAGAAAGAAAGAAAGAGAGGGAGAGAGAAAGCAAGCACACAAGTAGGGGAGAAACAGAGAGAGAGAGGAGGAGAGAGAGAATCCCAACCAGGATTCGTGCTGGCAGCACAGAACCCAACGTGGGACTCAACCTCATGAACCAAGAGATCATGACCCGAGCCAAAATCAATAGGCAGACATGTAACCGACTGAGCCACCCAGGTGTCCCTCCATTCCTATTTTTTGACTGGCACCCAATATTTCTCATCCCAAGTTTAAATAGTTGCCATGGATGTAACTTCTGGCAAGGAATAAATACTGACATTTCAAAATGAAGTGGCTGTATCGCTTTTTGTCCTCCATCATCCAATTTTTAAAATGCATGACTAAATTCTTAAAGCTCAGAATTCAGGGGCGCCTGGGTGGCGCAGTCAGTTAAGCGTCCGACTTCAGCCAGGTCACGATCTTGCGGTCCGGGAGTTCGAGCCCCGCGTCGGGCTCTGGGCTGACGGCTCGGAGCCTGGAGCCCGTTTCCGATTCTGTGTCTCCCTCTCTCTCTGCCCCTCCCCCGTTCATGCTCTGTCTCTCTCTGTCCCAAAAATAAATAAACGTTGAAAAAAAAAAATTAAAAAAAAAAAAAAGCTCAGAATTCCTTTTTCTTCTGGATGAAACTCTATTTCTTTTCTCCATCCCCCATAGAATGTAAGATATTTTTTTATGCTTGAAGTTTTTTATCGCTCACCCCTTCACATACTGTTCCGGACAGGTCAATTTTATAAAAGAATATGTTCAGAAGTCGAGAATCTCATTTCTTTGCCTAGGCCTATGCTCTTGTATCCTTTGTCTTAGCCTGGGGTCTCCCAGAAAGCAGACTGAGAAGACAGGTTGAGTGCAGATAGCTTCTCTGCAGGAACTGGCCAAAGACCTCTCCAGAAGGTAGAAGAGAGCAGCAAGCAGGGAGCGGGGCGGGGGGGAGTGCCAACTCAGTCACTGGTATAGTGACCATGCTGGGCAACTGTAGTTGAGCAACAGAGGGGACCCTCCCCAGATCCCTGTAAAATGTGCCTCCCACTGCCTGTGGGAGACACAGAAGAAGAGGATGTTTGGATGCTGGAGTCCATGTACAATGGTCTAGAGTCCCCACGAGGGGTCGCTTGCATTCCCTTCCAGCTTCACACACGTAAGGAGACCTCAGAAGTGGGATGAGGCAGAGAGAGAGAGAGAGGGATGGAACCAAGGCTGGTAGGTTATACCTGCGTACAATTAGTCGTTGCTGTGGCTAACGGTTAGCAGCGTGGGCTAATAACATGGGAACCCAGGCACAAGAGAAGTCTGATATGCTCTTACAAAATCCTGGAGTTTCCCCACTGTCTCCAAGTTGAGTTCCCCATTTTTCCAACATAAGATACCTGGAAAAAAACTGTGAAGAAGGTGATGCTACACAGAAGCCTCAAAGGGCAGTAAGACATCGCCAGCCTCATGGGGAAAGTGTATTTGCCACAAAATAATAGGGCCAAAGGTATAGGACACAGAACAAAAGGGTGCGTCTAAAAGGAAGCTCTAACCGTTTGGGACGGAAAGTGCACACCAAGAGATCATGAAGAAGGGAAATGCAGGGGCTAAGGCATATTTTTCAGTCGTGCGCCAGAGCTCTCTTTTTATTACCAAGACTTTGGGGAGACACGGAAGGCTTTGGGGCTGGGAGTCTCATGGTCACAAAGACAGACGATTTGTCATAAAACGATTAAGGCCTTGGCCACAACGGAGTCTCTAATGATACACAGTAGAGAGGTTACTGGAGAAATATTTACAAAGGAAAGCCATAGAAATCTCTAACAGCCAAATGGGGTGGAAGAGACAACAGGTTTAGGATGACTCACTGGCTTCGGAGCAGGACGACTGGATTGGTGACTAAGTAGGATAAATACAAGCAGTGATTTACTCAAGTTCTAAACAAACCAGGTCCCCAATTTTCCGCTTGTTTCCTATGAGTCAGACTCTCTGAACCAAAGCTTCAGAATGAAGTGCACTCTTGAAGGTCCATCTTTGAAGTCCTGCCTTCCTCGAAGTCTTTCCTATGTGCCCCTGGCACCATGAGGTCTCTCTCCATCCCCCGCATCACTGGGGTGGAAAACTCCAATGTCTTCAGAGTGGCCCCACACTTACAGGCTCCTGGGGACGCTACTGACACAAAACACTAAGTGACTGCCGTTCTCCAGGCACCGGAACAAGGCATCCTTCCTTCAGAACTGGGGAGGCCAGGGGCGCCTGGGTGGCTCAGTGGGTTCAGCGTCCAACGTCAGCTCAGGTCATGATCTCCCAGTTCGTGAGTTCAAGCCCCACGTCGGTCTCTGTGCTGACAGCTCGGATTCTGTGCCTGCTTCGGATTCTGTGTCTCCTTCTCTCTCTGCCCCCTCCCCCTCCCACACTCTCTCTCTCTTAAAAATAAACATTAAAAAAAAAAAAGAACTGGGGAGTCCAAACTAATGAGTACCCACAAGCCAGTGGCAGAGAACAGACACAGGGTGGGGGGTAGATTTGGACTACCAGAGGGCATTACATCCTAAACTTTCAAAAGGCCACGCTGGCAAAATAAAATGCATGCACAGTTCCAATATGGCATAGAGGTGTCCGGTTAGTGCACTGGCAACTATCAAGTTCACGAAGACCGGGCCAGCTCTCTCCTTGATGACCCGCCCGACTTTCTCACCTGACTCCACTGTAGAGTAAAACCGTACGTGGAAGAGATCTGTCACCCCCCTCAGATTTCCTGGCTTTTGCAGGCAGATACTGAAGCACAGTCCTGTGTTCTCCTGCTCCGAAAACCTTGGAGCTGGTGGTAAAGGCGATGAGATGATGCGTGTAAGCGGGTCAGGAGCCACAGAGCACTTACAAACGCGAAACACTAGTATCACCATGATCATCACCGTCATTATAAGATCGCCTGAAAAATTCACCAGGCCTCGAACTGCAAACAGTTCGCAAAAGGCCGCAGGGAGAGTCAGATTAAAACCTGGAAGTCAAGACGTCTCCTCGCTGACCATCATTACCGGCAACTAAAATGACTCGTTAAAATATATTTATCTTCGTTATACTGGCATAAGCTTGCGTCAAACGAAGGTCTTTGCTGCTAAATCAATGCCTATTAGCACTAAGCTTGAGACATGAATATTGAATTTTCACCATTCTCTTTTAAACACTCTGTCTTATTCTTTCTTATTAAATAAGCAATAAAATCTAACTTCTAACTACCAAGTATTTAATTTCAATTACGCGAATGGAGAATATATTCCCACGGCAATTAAAAGTAAAATTTTACAAAAGGCTGTTTAGCAGGCCCCAGGAAACTAGATGCATTCGCTTTGCAATTCTATGTTCCGTACTGTAAGCCCAGACTGACACCAGGCATTTCATCTTGGACTCCATTCAGCCCATTCAGCCTGGGGGGGTCAAGCTGCCGCTACGGATTTTGCAGAATGTGGATTTTTTTCTCCTTACTTTGAAAATTAGGAGTTCAAGTGTAAACAGCCATACTTTCCCAAAGCAAAGCCACAGATGCAAAGTAGATAAAATAACTTATGACAACGCACAGTAAGTGGAAATTCAGGTAATTTTAATGTCCCACGTAAAGATACTGATAGAAATACCTCCGCTATTTTTCTAAACATTAGGATAGCTTTTGATTTCCATGCAAACAGTGACCTTAGAGTTCAAATCAATGTGTGAGAACAGTTGGGTATATGTGCAAGTCTGGGTTTAACCGAAATGGAACCTGATGAGGAATGGATACCCAGACTCCTAACTCTAACCAGGCTCTTTAATGATCATGAAAATTTTTCACGTTTTTAATGTAAAGGAAAGATCTGAAGTGCCAATATCATAAAAGCTATACGGACAATCTGTGTAAGCTGACTCATACGGTCAGTGTGAGAATTAAATGGAAACATAAATACATAACGTACTAAGAACATTAGGGTCAGACATAAACTCAGGGGAGAGCTTCCGTGTAGTAGAACTAAAAGGAGCACAATAATAGAATGTGTTGAGTAGTTGTGTCCAAGAAGTCAAAAGAGCAAGGAAGACGCACCTGAGTGGCTCAGTTGTTGGAGCATCCAACATTTGATTTCGGTCAGGTCATGATCCCGGGGTCACAGGATTGAGCCCCGCGTTGTGAAGCCTACTTGAGGTTCTCTCTCTCTCTCTCTCTCTCTCTCTCTCTCTGTCTCCCTCTTCCACTCCCCATCCAATACACGTATGTGGGCTCGCGCTCTCTTTCTCTCTCTATCTCTCTCCCAAAAAAGAAAAAGGCAATGAAATGCAAACTAGACTGGCCACTAGGTAGCAACTTAAATCTGTAATCCAGCCCTTTGGGAGTCACCCTATTGTTTTCTGGAAACAAACAAAACGATCATGGGACAATCAGGGTTAAAGCCCTACATTCTTACAGGTTGATGCCACACTGTCATTAATCTAAAAACAAATTCCGCATGTGAAATCATCACAGATGACTGCTTTCATATAAGACCTTCATATGTGACTGCTTACGATTCGGACAGAATTACAACTTGGTAAACGAGAACAGAATCTTCGGCATTCTGGCACTTAGGAATCCAAGGTAGGAGGAACCCAACAGACAAGGGTTGCCCTTCCTGAATCTTCATTCTATCCTCAAGATGAACAGGCAAATAAGGATCATTTCCAGAAGACAGAAGTGAAAGCAACCACCACACCCATCACCCCCCGCACACACACACACACACACATTTCAGGGACAGGAAAATTATTACAATAGTAAGAATCATAATGACATCAAATTTGTGTCCTCAGACAAGACGTTCAAGAGGATATTGCATAGACAAAGTCCAAGGGAATAAGAGAATAAAATGAAGAAAGGGTAATCAGAGAACAAGCATTCTTGGAAATTACACAGAGCAGTCAAGGTTCTGATTAAATGAGTAGGCTGACACCTGTATCATGTTGTCTTTCGGGACTGGGAACGGACGGTGATCCCGTTCTTCTCTTACAATCCCTTCTCTTTGTACTGAGTTTTAAAACCATATATATGAAGGGAAATAATAAAACTGAGTTTTGGAGAACAAGTTAAAGACTGCTACAGAATTTTGTGATTTGACTTCTGTCTGCCTGCAGTCCTTGATTGAATTAGTTTTTGGAAATGTCAGTGCCCTTGAGCTCAAGATCACTAGCTGTGGTTGAACAAGTTGGGTTTGTCACTCGGTGCAGAGAAGGAGAATGCCCATCACAGAGAGCTAAGAGGCGTTTCAATAAGCAGGTGTCAGAAAGAAACAGGATCAGGCTCTCGCTGGCTACTTTTGATGACATTCTAAGGAAGCAGAGGTTCATTCTAGGTTGGCTGTTGTCAGAAGGCAGGGGCAATTGTATAATCAAATAGTCAATCAATCTTATCTATAGGCAACAGCACGCCCAAAGTCGTAAGTGGTGAAGAAGCAGCAGTCACACGTTCAGTGAGAGAGGAAGGTGTCTGGTGTTCTGTTGTTCGCACGGTGGCCCCGTCTGAAATGGACAGTCTGGAGGCTGTGCCCAACAAGAGAACAAGACGGCTTAGTTTTAAAGCGTCAAGTCAGTTGGTAAGGACTCTGCAGCCTAGCTTTGAGCATCAGATCATAGCCTGGATGTCCTAAGCTGCTTCTTATTCTTTCTTTGAAGAAGACCCAAAAAAAAGGTACAACGGGTAATGATTATCCAGCTTGTAATTCTGATATATGGGAATCCGTTTACTACATGTGAGTTTTCCCTCAAGAGACCATGGTTTCCTTAGAGATCAGATACCAAATCTTAATCCTATGCGTGAACCCACAAGAATCGACTGAGTTAGGTCACGGTCTTTACTCTCTCCAAAGAGGTTAAGGAACTTGCCCGACATCACCCGGCTGTCATCTGCCAGAGTCGGGATTACAACTGGAGTCTGAACAAGAACCTCTTGATGCTTTGCTGAAATGGTCTACAGGTGACATCCCAGTACGATGGATGCCTCCCTGGTGCCGGGGAGAAGGTCATGCCGCCGAATGTCAAATTTGTTCTGTCAGACAGCCTTTCACATGCTCGCTACATATGTGGGATGACCAGACTCTGAGGATTTAGTCCTGTGGCCTTAGACCAAAGGGATTCCTAAAGAAGATTAAAGCGCGAACTGCCAATTTCATTTGCGAGGGAGCAGCCACTTTGTTCTTAGGCTAGGGCAGCAGATGTTTCCAAAGTCGCTGCCAAAATGTTCAGCTGGGAGATAACACCAGAGGTATAGCAGAAGATATGACAGATGTCCATACAATACCAGGGGCAGAGGGATGGCAGTGATGAGGGCCTACTCTTGAGGCTAGGGCCAGTAATCACCATCACAGAGAACATTAAGTGCCATAAATGTAGGGGTTCCTTAATCCTGTGCCATTAAGCCCACATTTATCTCACCGTTGAATGCACCAGCCAAAACTTTACTGGAGTGTCTTAGCATTCATGAGTCCAATGTACATTTAGTGCCCACTGTGGACGGTGTGTAACGGATGAGATTTGCAAATAAACACCCCCATCCTCAAAGAGCTCTGAATGTGTACAAGGATACCAGTGTTGCTGTCCCATAACCTGTGTTCCTGTCCCAAATCCTGGGTAGTCTTGGGAAAACTACTTAAATTTTCAAATCCTCAATTTTATCATTTATAAAATAGGAGAAAGTTGGGGTGCCTCGGTGGGTTGAGCGTCCAACCCTTGATTTTGGCTCAGGTCACGATCCCAGAGTCATGGGATTGAGCCCTGCATCAGGCTCCATGCTGAGCGTGGAGCCTGCTTGAGATTCTTTCTCTCCCCACGTCTGCCTCTCTTTCCCATACTCTAAAATAAATTTAATTTTTTTTAATGGGAGAGGGGCACCTGGGGGGCTCAGTTGGTTAAGCATCCAACTTTGGCTCAGGTCATGATCTCACGGTTCGTGAGCTCGAGCCCCACGTCGGGCTCCGTGCGGACAGCTCGGAGCCTGGAGCCTGCTTCGGATTCCGTGTCTCCCTCTCTCTCTGCTCCTCCCTCGCTCATACACTCTCTCTCTTTCAAAAATAAACACTAAAGTAAATAAACAAACACATAAATAAATATTAAAAACAGGAGAAAGTTAATATCCTTGCCGAGGGTTGTTGTGAGGGCGAAGGGAAATAAGGCATAAAAAGTTCTCAGCTCCTAGTGTAGTGCTCAGTGAATACTATTATTGTCTGTAATAAACTTCTCGACTACTATAGGTATTTCATGAGAGACAGCTCAAATACGCCACCAACGGTGTGTAATGTGGAGAAACAAAACATCATGAGCCCAAAGTTACAGCTGAGTCTATCCGCGAAAATGGTACACCATGATTTCATCTATCAAAGACCATTCTGAACCATTCAACAAAAATTCTCCAAGCCCATGGGAGGCAGAACAATGGCTCCCCAAGGATGTCCACTTTATAATCCCTGGAACCTGAAAATGTATTCCCTTATATGGTAAAAAGGGAATGAGAGATATTATTAAGGGTATGGATCTCGAGATGGAGAGAATCACTCTGGGTCACGTAGATGCGCCCGACGTAATCACGTGGGGCCTCGTGAGGCAGAGAGGCAGAGAACCAGTCGGTGATTCCACGTGAGAGAAGGCTGGATGGGCCACTGCGAAGCTGGGGGATGCGAGCAGTCTCTAGAAACTGGGAAAGGCAAGGCAAGGGGTCTCCACTAGAGCTTCCAGGAAGGAACACAGCTCCGCCTACTCCACTGTAGCCCAGGGAGACCCTCATCAGACTTCCAGAGAACCACAAGGTAATTCTGTCTTGTTTTAAGCCACTGCCTGTAATTTGTTAGAGCAGCAATGGGAAATTGATACAGTGTCTCTCGGCTTTATTAAATCATCTCTGCAAAATGACTCAGGGACGTTTAGTACATGTGAGGCAAGCCAGCTAATAGGCAAAACTGAGAGCTGTTTACTGAAGATTCTGCCCGGTCTATGAGGCATCTACATCAAGTGCACCAAGTTCATTACAGAAATGTAAATCATAGAGCATCGTACTAGAATGGCCACTGCAAAACACCTAATACAAACTCCTCTCTCTATGTGCTTGAGAAAATCCCTGAGTTTTACAGTGTTGGCAAGCAGCTGACAAACAGGGACCAGAAAATGCAGTGAGGAAACAATATGAATAGATTCCAGAGGAGGGCCGAGAGAAAAAAAAGGGATCTGGTTCCCACAGGAAATAGTGGCATATTTAAAGACTGACTTCAGGACTTTAGACATCCTTTTCTACCCCTTTCCCTCTTCACAGTGGACCTTAGAGTTTGTCGCGATTTTTGCAAGACCAGAAAAATCTGAATCTCCGTGCCCCCAACATCTTCACCCCCTCTGATACTTAAATACTTCATCGTTACTTAGCCAAAGGTAATTTTCTCTATTAAAATAGAAGTGATCTTGGGACCGTGAGTACACGCACTGCTTTGTTATTTATAGTGAGATATAAATAAGGTTCTCGATTCCAGAGAGCCAATTCCACTACTCTGTCCAGAACTGACTTTCACAAAAATTAAAAAAAAAAAAAAGCTTTAATAAGCTTCCAAGGCTTCCAAGTATAAAAGGACAACTTTTAAATTAAGATCTTACTGACACAAATATAGTGGGGCACTTGGGACCTCTGCTTATTTGTAAACTTTCATACCCAAGTTCATGATGACTATTTCTTTCCATGAAATGAGACAGAAGTTTCCTATTGGCAAATGGGTACTTACTTCCCCAGGAATGGGCATAAATTATAACTTTCCCGGATTGCTGATGAAAATATAATTCAGTCAATATGAATCCGAAAGCCTTATTTAAAAATCTAAAACCTCCCAACGTAATTCAAAGTGCTTTGCCTTAATTTTAGAGTCCATCAACATGGACGTGCTGTGACACGGAACATTTTGTCTTGTAGTGAGGTTAAAATTGTCATGGTATTTTTAGGCCACGACTTTGAACACTCTCTAGAGAGTCCATCTTGGAATAATGTCAAAACTCAAAGCAGGAAATTAACAGGGTCATTAAATTAGAGTAGAAAGCGGTTGTATGTGTTTTTATTTTGTCCCAAATTTCTCTATCAATACACGAGCTTTCTGAGGCTCAGGCATGATTCATTTTCTTTGATAAGCATATTTCACTGTGCCCAGGTCTACACCATGAGCCTAAAATTTGTATTTTCAATCCTCCAGATTTTTGTCCCGATTTAATTGGGCATTTGAGATAGTCGGGAAGATTTCTCTAACTACTGAGAAAATTAAGATTTATAAAATGCCTTTATATTTTAGGCATAAGGACAGAAGAATAAAAGCCACAAAGGCAGACAACTCTTAAAAGATTGTGCACATTTCCTTTCTTTTTCCATCACTCGCTGAAACAAATTAACTCTTCCTTACCTAAGACATAATTTGGTACAAGCGAGCCATGCTGATTAATAGGAACAACATACCCTCTACGTTAAAAATAATAGGGATTTTCCAAGTGAGCACTGAAAAGTCTACACTTTCAAACTACTGAGGCAAGACGCTTCTTTTGCATTCAGAGCAGAGAAAGAAATGAAAACTTCTAAGGCTAACTATTCATTGACCAAAGTAACCTCTATTCAACTCTAAGATATGGCTTAGGATTTCCCATGATTTTCTTTCTATTCTATCTAAAATGTAAGAGCCACACGTTCAGTTACTAAGAGACCAGGTTCCAAAATAATTTGAAGCTTAACATTCAGAACCGATATGCTGCTATCTCCCTTCAATTAACCTCGCTGATCTAAGCAAGGATGCTCTAACTCCATGGCAAGCCAACACCTAAATAAGCATAACAGATGTATTTATTTACTACAGGTAAAATAGAATATTCCGCAGAGGCCATGAGAACAACAGTAGGCTGCAGAGGACAGAGACAGGAGTCAGATCTGTGTTCTAATCCAGCCACTGTCTTTAGACGAGTTTCTTTACTTTCCTGAGCCTTGAAAACTTATGCTAATAATAATACTTATCTCATGGGGTTAGTGTAAAAACTGTAGAGAAAAAAGTCATGTGAAAGCTTTCTGTAATGATGATAAACAGAATTATTATCATTTGTAATGCTTTCTTGAGAACCTAAGCTATTATAGAAGCTTGCTGAGTACAAACATTTGTAGAACCTTTTTTTTTTTACTGGCTTTTTAAAAAAATCACAGATTACATTTATTCCATATTGTAAAATCGAAATAGCATAGGCTACACTGATCTGAGGGTTTCTTTTGTGAAGTTTACCCTTAAAGGCTACTTACTTTTGAACAAGAAGTTACTCCAACTTTGTGTTCTAATTGTTTCCCCCAATCCTATTATACCCACTTCTCTTTGCTCCGTTAACCTCTGGATGGCTTTTGGCCAAAAGCTATAAAACACTGACCTAAAAAATTGCTGCTCTACTCTTAACTGTGTCCCGAAATAGTTTTAATGGAACTTAGGATCTCAAAGCATCTCGGGGTTGGAAGAGATCTCTAAGGCCACTCGATGTCATCTGCACTAAGTGCTCACAGAGCTTTAGCGACAACTCCTCCAGTGATCAAGGCTTTGCTACCTCAAGAGGCAGCTGATGGTCCGACGGCCCCGAAAGTCACAGCAGTCGTGGAGAAGCACCGAAAATCTCCATAGAAAGAAAAAGACGTTCCTGACTCATTTCTGGACACAGAGCAGGAATCATGTCTAAGGGAATAACTGGAAAACTCAGCCATAGTTCTTCTGGACTCCCCTGAGAGCTGTTCTATGTTTCATTTAAGGAATCGACAAGGTATGTTACGTGAGCAGAGTGCTCTAACAGCGGTATGAAGAACTGGTTCTGCTTCAGTAAAGCAATACCTCCAGCAGAACTCCGTCTTAGCTCCTTCATCTGTCAAAGTGCAGAGTAGAACACTAGCTATTTCCTGATGGAGGAAACCGTCAGGAGATGTCAAGTACTTAGCACACGGTACCAGACCCATAGTAACAAATGGTGGCAAACAGTGGAAGTAATGCCTATGAGGTGCCCAGAGACATGCCCAGCATGAAGTGTACGGTTCAAGAAGGTACTCATCAGGCCATTTGACTCCTTATCCGGGACCTCAGTTACTGCCTGCCGAAACCCACACCTTGATGAGTGTTGACACGCTAAGAGCAGGGGGACTGGCTAACATGCCGATACAGGACGGAAACACAACAGCATACAGACCTTCTGGGTCAGAAGGAGACTTTCGTTATCCCAAGAGCACCATGGGACCCACGGCACAACCGGATCCACGCCTCGCTCTACCGGGCATTAAAGACGACACGCCCCACGTGAATTGTCCAGGCTGTCTGTAATCCAGACACAGGGCGACCCAAACTGGCGGTTTCCATGACGCACGTGTCTGTCCACGTGTCTGTCTCGCTTCCTCGCGTGGCCCCACAGCCTCCCTCGACTGCTACCTCACCCCTTCAGTAACCTCCTACCCAACTCGCCAGCCGCCCGCCTCCACTCACCCTCCACCAAGATGCCAGATGGTACTGCGCTCCTCCTCCGCGATCAATTCCACCGTGCCACCGCCTTGCTTAGAAATTCCTCCGAATCCCATACTGGTCCTTTAGCCAGACCTCACCTCCTTGATCTGGCCTTCCGGCTTCTCTTCCATTTCCTCCCGCCCGCAGGCCTAGAAACTATTTGAATTCCACCGCCTCCAGGGATAATTGCTTCTGACCCTTAACCCCAGTAGCTCACCGGTTCCTGCGTCCCCTATTCCAAGGCTAGCTCAGAATTCAAGTCCTGAAATTAACCTTTTCCCGTCCGCCTTCTCACCACGGCTTCTCTGTTTTCCGTTTGTGTTGCACTAACGCTCACCTCCTTTTACGTGGCTTCGACTGGCTTTCATCCTCGTGACGCATGAACGTTGTTGACCCTAAACTTTCTGGAACGCCCTTTCGGGACTAGCCACGTGCTCCAATTTATACCCAAGCCCAGCAAGCCATGACTTGAGGGACTGAAGTCTGTTCATTCTCAGAGGTGTTTATAATGACATTGTACTCCTTCTGAGTGAAGCAAACGACATTCCAGCATCTTCTGTTTGGTTTCTCTTCGCAGGGGTCAGGGAATACATGGCTGAAATAATCCCAAAGGCCAGAGTGCCGGTATGCCCTGCCGATCTGTCGTAGGACCGTGCTTCATGCTGATAGAGCATTCCACCATTCACGAACTGACCTTACCTTACTGGATTTGAGCCTCGAATGAATGAAGCACATCAGTTCCCTCTCCCAGTTAGCTCTCCATGGCAGAGAGGAGAAAGAATCCAGACCTTGTGAGCACAGTCCCAGGACCCTTCTTCCGCTGCCCCCCAGCAGTGAGGCCCCAGCCTGGAAATGCACTCAGCACCCCCCCACCCCGCCAGCTCGACGGCCCGGCTTTGGCCGTGCCTCTACCTGCACAGCCCTCCCCCGTGCTTGCAACGATCACGATCCTTAAAACAGAATTTTGAAAGTTCTTCCTTATTGCTACAAGTCAATGTCACACGTTAATGTATCAGAATCTGGCTCCTGCACCCCACCTTTCCCTAATGTAGCTAGAAATAAGTCACCGATAATGTTGTCCCTTCCCTGTCACTGTCCATGACATCTGCATCTGACGGTAGCACCGCTCTCTTTCTCTCAAATTTGGTTCTTCTTAAGCTGTTTTAAAGTCATATTTATTTCTTTAATTTTTTTAATCTTTATTTTTGACAGAGAGAGAGAAAGTGCAAACGGGGGGGGGAGGGGACAAAGAGAGAGGGAGACGCAGAATCCAAAGCAGGCTCCGGGCTCCAAGCTGTCAGCACAGAGCCAGACGCAGGGTTCGAACTCATGAACCACAAGATCAGAGCCAGACGCAGGGCTTCAACTCACGAACCACAAGATCATGCCCTGAGCCTAAGTGGAACGCCTCACCGACTGAGCCACCCCGGCACCCCTAAAGTAATGTTTATTGTAACAGTTCCAATTCTTTCAATCTGTGCGCCTCTGTACTTTGCACCTAGGACATCAGTAAATACTCATTCAAAATGAGTCAAAAATAAATATTCAAATAAGTTTTAGTTTCCATTAGCTTCACAGTTGTAAACACGTCTTCTGAAGAAAATACCACTTTGTTGGTAAATGCTTAAGTGCTGACTGTAACTGCCCACCTAGCTGAGTTCTAAGTCATTTGTGGAAACCAATAAAATGTTTGATTATAAGCTTTTTATAGCTTCTCAACCCACTTCTGTTACTGTCTAACTGGAAAGAGTAAACCAGCCAGAAAACGAACAAACCGACAAACCACGTACCTGCTGCGTCCTCCTCTACTCTCACGAAAATCAGAACATTTTCTATTTTAATGGCCACCCGGGACCTCAGGTGCACCCATCTTAGATGCTGTCATCTGTCTGATTTTTTTCTATTCCTTTCCCATGTTTGGGGGCCACTAAAAACCAGCTGAAAAGAAGGGGGCCATTTACATTCTCCTACCCTTCCAGACCCCCTCCCTGTCCCACATGCACATGCACACACACGCACACACAGGCACACTCACGGGCAGCAGCCGGTCAATCACCACGGCTGACGAACCGCTGACAGCCTCTCTTGAGGAAACCACAGCACTGCGATGCCACACTTTGTAAACTCAATGTGGCTTCTTCTATTTTATCGCCCAGAAACGAGCCGTCTCCTCTCGGCCTAAAAACCTCACACAAAGGCGTCTGCACAACCTTCCGACCTTCCTATCAGTAGGTCCTGTGCATGCCCACCCTAAATCATGCCACGGGGGAGCAAGGTGGCATGAAATGAACTTTGACGACGGTACACCCTTCACGTGGAAAGGTGGAAGGCCAGCTGAAGAGCGGAGCTGAGGCCGGACCCTGGGGGACGTGACATTAGAGACGACTGGGGGCCGAGTGCGGGGCGAGGCGCCGGACGGGGGTCGGGTCAACCAGCCGGAGTGGCCTGGGAGGCACCTGCGGGGCCAGGCGTCCCTCCCCCTGGGGCGGCCGGATCCCTGCTCCCCATGCGCAGCTCCTCCGTGCGCACGGACCGCCTCTACCGAAACAGCCACTTTCAATGGAACGGAGTTATGTTTGGCTAAAACGGCATTCTTTTATTGAGGCTTTGGGGCTTCTTCTTTTTTTAGGGTTCTGAAATAGAATGTTCAAAATATTCCTACTGCTGTGGCTGGCTTATGCTTAACACGTTTCTTTCTACTTATAACATGCTAATGTAACGGCACTATGCAAATGGCAACTCCTAATTGTTTTGTATGTGAAACAGGATCTCCCTCTTAAAAATCCATTGCTCTCCTGGCATGAATAGGGATTTAAAAAAACACACGCATAACCAAAGGTTTCCACTGGATCTGTCTCTCCCGCGAGGCCCCAAACACGCTAAGGGGAGCAAGTGAGGAAGTGGGAAAGAAGACAGAGCCATCTCTGGTTGCTTTCACAGTTAAGGCCTTGCACCTGCAGTCCTGACCCGTCATGGAAAAGCTTCAAAGGAACAGAAAGGCACACAAACGCAGTGGAAACCGCACTAGCCTGACGCGTCAGAAAAGCTAGCTCCTCTCCCGAGCAGCACCACGGACTAGCTGAACATCTCTGAGCTATCCCCTACTCTCTCTGGGCGTCACTCGCAAGTGACTGACTCGGTACCCAGGCTGTTTTGCGGCAAAGCCAAACGCTCCTGCCACCCCCGAGCCCTGCATATCATAATTTAAATTATGGGAAGCAAAGCCTATGGGTGGCTGGTAGTTTATGAGAAAACCTGGAAGCTGGCACAGAGGTCTAAAATCATTGTTCCGTGTCGCCAATTAATGAGGGATTGTGGTAGCTGTTGAATCAAAATTAAGCTCTCTTGCTGCCAAGTTGAACCCCACAGAGCTTTTGCAGTTTTTGATTCCAATTTCTGCTGAACACAACCTGGTATATATTAAATGACACCATAATATGCTGACAGTATTTTAAAATATCAATTTATGTCCCACGTCGACCTAGAATAGGAGTCCTATGAATGTGGAAAACGAAGACTACTTAACCTGGTTGACACTAAAGTCATACTATCGTGGACATACGTACGTCTATGAATGAACTCAGGAAAGACTGCCAACTTGAAACACCGCATTTAGCTATTTCCACCCCCTTCCAATTTTCCTCATATACAATAAAAATTAAATATCCGAACCAAAATCTGTCTGGCACTTCCAACATCAAATGCATTTCTATCATTCATTCAGCTCTGGTTCAAGTCTCCTATGTCACGGCTGTTTTCTACAGCTTAACGAGCAACTTCTCTGGAACGGTGCTTACGAGTCTACTGAAAAGCAAAGAAAGAAAACCCAGCTTCAGAAACTTATCAGGCTGATTAAACATGATCATGCGTGATCATACATCCATGCCTACAGACACACCCTGCACACATTCCTCTGGAGTGGAACATCTGCTATTGTATAATTAGTATCTATAGTTTGGTTACACAATACTCAAGCAGTGGTTTCCTAGGACGCCAGTAAGTCTTTTAAAAGGATCGAATGTAACAAGTTTAGTGCTGACCACTTTGATCCAATGAACTGGCATTTCCATCGCGGTGCCCTTAACCCAGGGAAGGTAAATCAATTACTACACGGGGGGGAAAGGCTCTTTACTGGTATGCTACAAAAACAAAACAAAACACATATACAACTCTACTGAGACCATTTCCCGCCTACACTCCATCCTTCAGCACAAAATAAACCAAACCACAATTCAGCTTGGCTCTGTAGGGGGTATATTGCCACCTTGCAAGAAAAAATAACACCCTTGCCTCTCATTCTTGGTATGCAGCGTAGCTTTACACGAAAGAGCTTCAGATCCAGGGTGGAGGGCGGTGGGGGGGGATCCCAAGTGGACTCTGCCATAGGCTCTATAAATCCTCCGCGTTTGTGTAAAAACCAGAACCCTCTGAGCTTGTTTCCCGTGCTCTGCCTCCATACAGAGATGTTTGCGGAGGCAACATCTCTTCAAAAAATACAGATCAAAGAATGCATTGAGCAGTTGAGGGCCATAGAAATGCACAACACGATTGGATTTCAGCTAATGTTTGGAACATTCCACACCCTTCCCCTGGCCCAACCCTGAAGCCTCTTCTCATTCACCAACTCAACTCAGTATCAGTCAAAGGGCACTACAGACCATCCCTCCTGCATCAATCGCTTTTCTGTCTCTATTCCAACAGTTGCCGGTTGAGACTCCACGAGCTTTCCCTACCTAGTCTCACCACATGAAACACCCCACCAAACCTCAGACCATCTGACCAACAGTTTCACTTTCATCTCCACCCCCAAATCAACAGTGTAATCGCCTTATCCAAAACTTTTCAGGGGTTCTTCGAGAGCCACCTACATCAAGTGGTAAATTCTCAGTGATCTGCGAGCCTCTCCACACCCGGGCTCAGTTCTGTTTCCAAATCCCTCCAGTCCTATGCTTGGACAGAACTGAAAGAGTCAAGATAATATTCACGACTCCCCAAAGCACCATATGGTTGGTTCACTTTCCCTGAAGCTTTAAATCCACCACGGGACTGACAAAATTTCCCTTCTCCCTACACCCTTCCAAATACAGTCAGAGGTTCTACACAGAATTACCATGACAGTCCACCTCTTCCCATCGGCCCTGACCACCTCCATACCAAAGCTACTCCCATCGCTTGCAAGGATCCCGCAGTGGGGCCCCTGGCTCCCAGCCCTGTCCGCTCCCCCACAGTTCATTCCCCATTTAGCCTAAAGAATGGTCTGACTTATTTTTTTTTTAGCAGCTTTATTTATGCATAACTGATATGCAATAAACTGAGCCCATTTAAAGTACGTAATATACAAAAAACACAATTTGATGTTTTGACCTGTAGAACACACCCGTGAAAGCACGGTCACAAACAAGGTGATGAGCCAGGTGCCCGGACGGCTTTCTCATGACATCTATCATCCTTCCCTCCAACCTCGGCAACCAATGATTTGTTCTGTATCCCCACAAGCCTGCATCTTCCGGCATCTCGTAGCAGTAAAAAGTAGACTGACACAACAGATACTCTTTTGTGTCTAACTTCCTCCCCCAGCGTATTTTGAGATGCATTCCTGCTTTAGTGGATGCTAACAGTTTATGGCGCCCTATTGCCAACTAGCACTCCACAGTATGAATACACCCCAGTTTGTTTTTCCATTCCCCTGTGGATGAACTTTAGATGGTTTCCAGGGTCTGCCTTGTATAAATGAAGATTCTCCGAGTATTAACATGCAAGACTTAGTACAGACATCTGTTTTATTTTTCTTGGGTAATTCCTACGAGTAGAATGGGTGGGTCATACGGTGGATGTATGTTTCACACTTAAAAAAAAACGTCTGAATGTTTTCCAAGTGTTTGTACCATTATGTATCCTCATCAGCAGCTTACGAGGGCCCCAGAACCTTCACATTTGGTGTGGCGGCCATTTAACATTAACCATTCTAAGAGCTATGTCGCAATATCGCATTGTGGTTTTCACTCATACTTTCCTAATAAATAAAGATGGTGAGCATTTGTTCGTTTGCTTGAGATTCTTTTTACATTCTTTTATACATACTCTTGAGGTTCTATTTCTATTTTTATATTCTTTTTATATTAATACATCCTTAATCAGAAATATTATTTACAAATACACTCTCCCAGGGGCACCTAGGTGGCTCAGTTAAGCATCTGACTCTGGATCCGGCTCAGGTCATGATCTCACTGTTTGTGGGTTCGAGCCCCGCGTCGGGCTGTGTGCTGACAGTGCGGAGCCTGCTTGGGATTCTCTCTCTCCCGCTCTCTCTGCCCCTCCCCTGCTCATGCTCTCTCTCCTCTCAAAATAAACATTTAGAAACACGTTCTCCCAATTACTTCCCTGTTTATTCCTTTTTTTTTAATGTTTATTTATTTTTGAGAGAGAGAGAGAGAGAGAGAGCAGGGGAGGGGCAGAGAGAGAGAGAGAGAGAAAGACACAGTACCTGAAGAGGCTCCAGGCTCTGCGCTGTCAGCAGAGAGCCCAACGCGGGGCTCGAACTCACAAGCCGTGAGATCATGACCTGAGCCAAAGTCGGACGCTCAACCGACTGAGCCACCCAGGCGCCCCTGTCTACTCCTTTTTGAACGCCCAAGTTTTTAATGTAATGAAGTCAAACGTATCAGGTTGCTTTTTTGTGGGCTGTGTCTTACTGTCATCTTGAAGAAATCTTTGCCTGCTCTAACCCAAAAATTTTATTATTCCACGTGTTCCAAAGGTTTTATACTTTTAGGATTTGTATTTAGGTCAGTGGTCCATTTTGAGTATTTTTTTTTTAATATTACAAGAGGCATGGGTCATATTTTTACAGATGGGTATCATCCAACTGTGATTCCTCTCTCTATGTGGAAGCCAACACCACACTATTCTGACTTTCTTGCTTTATAATAAGTCTTACGATAGCATTAGTCTTCCGATTTTGTCCTTTTTAAAAGTTGTTTCGGCAATTCTGAGGCCCGTACACACGTTAAAATCAGTTCGTCAGTTTATCCAAAAACGCTTCTTGGACCCTTTACGGGGATTGCCTTGAAACAAGAGGTCCACGTGTGGATAACTGACAACAATATCACGAATGACACAAGAATGCAGTACGTATCTCTCCAATTAGTCTTCGGCTTATCTCACCAACGGTGTGTAAGTTTTCAGTTCACAGGTCTCTCACATCTTACACTGGATGTATTGCTAAGTATTTCAGTAGTTCATATTTTCATGGTACTGCACAAGGTGTTTCTTTCACTTTCTGATTATGTATTTAGAAATACATTTTGTCTACTGATGTTGTATCTTGCACCTTGGTTGATTCACTTCCTAGTTCCACCAGACTTTCCGTAGATTCTACAGCATTTTCTATATAGACGGTAATATTATCCATGAATACAGCCATTGATACATCATCTTTTCCAGTATGGAGCTCTTTTCTTCCCTTGAGTTGCTGCACTGAGTAGAACCTCCAGTGTCAGTGTAACGTACAACCCCCAGTGCACAGGAGTGAAGAGAGAAGGAACCCTCATCTTGCCCCTGATCACAGGGGGAACACTTGGGAAGCATTTCCTCCTTTTTTTTTTTGAAGAATCTGAATAGAATCTGCACAATTTCTTCCTTGAATGTTTGGTAGAATGCACCAGTGAAACCCTCCAGAACTGTAACTGCCTTTAGGGGGAGGTTTTTAACTACAAATTTAATTTCTTTAACAGATATGCTACTGTCCAGGTTATCTGTTTCTTCTTGAGAGAGCTTTGGTAGTATGTGTCTTTCAAGCAATATATTCATTCCGTGGAAGTAAGCTGTAAGATTTATTGGCATCAAACTGTTCAAAAACTTCCTTATTATCCTCTTAGTATCTGTAGGGTCCATCGGATGTCTATCTCGTTGCTGACAAAGTCTTTCCCTCTACTTTCCTGATTAATTCTGGTTCCCAAAGAACCACCTTTAGGCTTCATTTGACTTGTTTTCAATTGTTTTATGTTCTCTATTCCATTGAATTCTAATCTAATTTTTATTTCCTCTCTTTGGGTTTACTTACTTTAGATTTAACTTTCTCTTATTTTTGTAGCTGAGCTAAAAGAATAACCCTTTCAAATATGCAAATCACATACCAGGTCCCACTACACAACCCTGATCCTTGCCACTGTACCGTTAGAAGATGCAGGCGCCTTACCGAACCGCTCAGAAGAGTATGTCTAGCTATGTCTTTGACCTGATCTCCCAGAGCCTCCCCCACTCACCCACTGTGCTCAGCCCTCTTACAAGCCAAACGTGTTCCTGCCCATGGGCCTTGGCACCTGTTCTTTCCTCTCCTGTGTTCTTCTGGACAACCCTTCGCTCGGATCTTTGCATGGCTGCCTTTTGTTCCTCAGTGCCATTTCAGATCTGACAGAACCTGTTTTAAAAGAGGCCTTTCCAGACCCTCCAGTCTAAAGTGGCTCACCACTCCGAAACCTTTCTACTGCCTCGATTTATTTGCTTGCGTTGTTTTTGCTTCTATCTCCCTGGCTTCTGTCAGCTTACTGAAAGCTAAGACAACTGTTGTCTACTCGTTGTTGTGGGCTTGTGTGCCTCACGCTATGCCTATTGTGAGGCACATAGTAGGTGCTCACTAAACACCTGGTGGGTGAATGAATATCCAGGCACCAACAAATGAGTCTCTCCTTTGCTACCATGGTTTGTCACCGGAGAAACATTTCAGTGACATAGTTCAACTACAAATAAAATTCTTTTTTTCCATTTTCTGGCTTTACTCTACAGGTTCTCTGGAGGTAGCAGGGCCCTTCCCTGTGGACTCAAGCCTGCTTTATGGCTGGCCCGAGTGAGGCTTTAATGACTATCTCTGCTACTGAAAAACAGGTAAAGACCTAAGTGAATCGGAGCCCGACTGACAGAGACCTCTCCTTCTCTGGAAAGGTGCCAATTTCTTAAGAAATCGCTTGGCCATGAAGCTGGGCTGAGATGTAATTCCAAGCTAAAATTTCAGAAAGGTGGGGTTTTTTTTAGAATTTCTCAGTCCGACAAAAAAAATGCTCAGCCATGTAAAGGTGTGTGCATGTATTTCTGGGTGAACCACCCTGTCGTGAATGATGGTTTCTCCCACGTTATAACACGAACCTCTTCACGATTTTCAATCATACCAACATCTACTGAGAACTGGCTGTTGGTGCCAGGTACAAAACCATGTGTTTAAAGATGGGTTGGCTAATTTAATCTCAACAATTTTGTGAGGCATGTGGTACTGTTGTCCTTTTACAACGGGGACACTGAGGCTCGGAGAGGCGTAATAACGAGTCCAAAATCCAATCGGTATCCAACCCTGGGAAGTTGAGGACTCAATCGGATTCCAACTGTTCTCACCTCAACACTACTTTGTACCACATCCTCTCCCAGAAAGGCAATCTTTTGGGGGGACAGGACACTGACTTGCTCCCTGCTATCTTCCCGTCATGTCTCTTAGGAAGTGGAAATTCGGTAAATATTTATTAAATTGAACTGGTACACCACATAATATGTTCCTAAGTGAGACTTTATCTTTCAGAGAAGTGGTACAGAACACTAAATCTTGTCTATCCCTCGCCATAGTTGAGTTGATGTTTGGGGCTGTCTCTTCACAAAAACCAGAAGACAAAACTGAGCAATACTGTCGATAAAAATTGACTGACCTGGTAATTAAAGGCTGTCATATCCAGGGCCAATTTAAAAAACCTTTTGTATATAAAATGAAAATTTTACTTTCATTTTTATTTATGAAACACTTCCAATATTTCCAAAAACTACATAAAGCAAGTTGTCCAAGTAGCCACGTGTCAATGTTAGTAGACTTCGTCAACACTTTGCAGTATTTGATTCAGCTCTCTCTTCTCTGTCTCTGAGTCAAAAAAGAATCTGATGTGGCTAAAGGCTCAGTTCACATACCGGTTACCTCCTTCCTTCTGCACAAAACACTCCATGCCCGAGGCTGGAGATCATGCTCCCGGAGATGTCTGTAACCGTGCTGCATGTATAACTATCCATAACCAACCAACAACATCATCTTATGTTTGGAGATTTCACACAAGTGACACCACGTTGTACAGAACCTCCTGCAGCATCCTGATTCACTCCACAGTGTTTTTCAAATGCATCCATAAATTACCATTAAATAAATTTTAATGAAATAAAACACATGTTTTTTTTTTTTCCAAAAAAGAAAGAAAAGAGTGTAGCTTTATTCAGAAGCATCAAAAATACGTTCCAAAGGCTTTCTGCTTATTTTCAGGGTCTTGGACTTCTGCAACTCGCTCTCGTCATTCATTATTTCTCCAGAAATGCCTTTTGGTATCATGATTTATTTTAATTTGCGTTTTATTTTAGCAAAGTTATACATGAAGATGATTTAAAGAGTCGAATCGTTCATTCTACAAGGCTTGTTACACAGAAGTTTCTTCCCATTCCAGACCTCCTTATTTCTGCTCCCAAGAATCAAACACTTTTAAAGGCTTTTTTTTTTCTTCCGTCTATCTAAAAAAAGAATCATCTAACTAACACGCTTCTATTGCCACTTCTTGTTTTCAGTTTAGTAATTATCTTTTTGCTTCCTACTATGGAAGAAACTGGCTCAACCCTCGTCCCCCTTCCTGTCACCTCCTCTGTGTGCACACATACTCTCTTGCACTCACACGTGTGTGCACACAATGCTCTCATGCACACACGCACATTTCCACGTACCTTCTCCCCCCAGCACACACAGTGTGCCACACAGTTTCGTCAGATCAGCGCTGAATGCCTACGTTGCCACGACCAGATGAGCACTCTCCATGGCCGCTTTGTGCAGCACACCCCCAGTACGCGTTTTCTGAAGAATGTTTGGTTTTCTGATCGTTAACAGCTGTTGTTTTCAGAGCTCATTTCTCTTTTAGGTAATTAGTTTTGTTCTGTACGTACCTCGGACTCTCCCCGCAGGTATGTAAATCTCTCAATACACTCACACGTGCTAAGGATGCCATCAAGTTCATCCACACAAAATCATTCCCAAGGACATCGTCTTCCTTCCGGGAGGGACAGTCATCCCGCGAGCCTGACGTGGCCTGCAGCCTTCACTGCAAGGTGTCCCTGCCACGAATGACCTGGGATTCCGGCCACTTGATTCTGTCGTCAGCTCCCCTGCCTGGGGACTCACTTTCTTGACCTTCTCCCCCCTTTTCTTTGCTGGAGCCTCTCTTCTGCATCTTCCAAAGAAAGGGTGCATCGGGCTAAAATAAAATGCAAGACCTCAGCTACCTGAAATGTCTGTTTCATCGTCAGAGTCAGTGACAATGTTACTGAGTGGGCAATTCTGTGTTGAGGCAGCCTTTCTCCTTCGAATTTTGAAAGCATCACTCCCTGTCTTTTAACTCACAGAAATATAAAGCTGTGCTGATTCCGGATCCATTGGATAGAAATTTCTCCCCCGCTTCCCTCTACTTCCCTGAATCCCGAACCTTGCCCAGTGTTTTAAGATTTCATAAGCAAATGCTTTCATTCGTAGGTCTAATTCCTCACCGTCCCGACATCTCCACGGGCCTGCACAATCTGGTTCGGCAAATCCTCCAATTCTGGGAATCTCCCCTCCCATGAATCTCCCCTCCTTCTGTTGCACCTCCTGCGTGGATCCTATAATTTCCTTTTTCCTACTTTTCCAATTCTTTGCCATTTGTTCAATTTTCTAGAAGATATTCTCAATTCCAACTCTTAATTGAGCTTTCCACTGTGCTGTAACGTTTTTCATTTCATTTCCAAGAGCTGGTCTTGGGCTCTGCCAATTTTTTTCCCCTCTTTCAGCACTATCTTCTTGTTTCATTCATTTCTTTCTCTGAAGTTTGTACGATAGACGACTCTCTCTTCCTGCTTAGTTTCTGTCTCTTCCGAGTAGCTGTTTTGTGTGGTGCGTGCGTGTGCGTGCGTGTACGTGCGTGCGTGTGTGTGCGTGAGCCCTTCACAGTACATGCTCTACCCGAATATCTTGCGAACACTAACTTGTAAGATTGAGTCCTTCCAAATGCCGATTAGAAGCTGTGTGTGTGAGGGTGGGGCTTATCAATGATGGTCCTCGCCACAGGGGGATCTACCCCGTGGGTTTCCTTGCGGAATCTCAGTTGAGTCAGTATCTTTAGGGTTTCTTTCTTCCCACGGCTGCCACCTCTTTTCAGCTGCACAAATAACCCAGGGGAGATGTTTCTGGTCTCCCATCAGAGGGAAGCAGTTTTGGCTACCAAATACTGGAAGCTGGGTGGGAGATAAAGACCAGGAGTTTAGAGTTACTGGTAGACTTCCTCTTCATCTCACTGTTTCAGGTTCAGGGTCCCTAACTTGAACTCTGCCCCATCTTTCCAAGCCCAAAGACCCTTTGTTTTAATCTTGTAGATAAGAAACATCCAGTCTTCCTCCAGTGGCAATAATAGGGAGGAACCAACTTGTCGCAACTCACAAGGGCCGGCCGTTCAATTTCCATACGTTGTCGTGCAGGTCGTTAAACAAAGTCATTATTAAAAATTAAATTATATAAACGTGCGATAATTACATTAAACCAAAAATACCAAAAACTTCATCACTTCCTAGTTATTCTAGTATCATCCACGCTCTTGAGGTTACGAACGTACTTTTTCTACATGGGGGTAACTACACAAAAGGGTCATACCCCTCTCTTCTCTGTGTTCGGTGATGTCATGGTGGCAGCTTGAAATTGGCCATGGTGGGAGCGTTTACACCACAGATACTGGAAAATGCTATAAACTACACATTTTGGTTTTTTGGGGTTTTTTGGTTGTTTGAGAACGAGTTGCTAACCCCCTGCCAGCATCCAAACAAGCAAGTGCATCCTCTCCCAAAGGCAGGCAGGGATTCTGGCGACCTTCCTGCTTCTTAAACACATTTGAACCACTTCATCTTTCAGCCCAACATTTGCCGCAGACCCAGAGTAACCAGTGTTCCTGGTCCTCACGCCTTCTGGAAGTAAACAATGAAAATCCTGTGGTTTCTCAACTTTCCCCATTTTCACTCTCCTAGGGTCTACTGAATCAGAATTCTCTCTCCCACTGTTTTCCAGCGCCCAAAATGTTCTCACTGGGGTCTCCTCTCCTGTTCTCTCTGTCCTTATGGAATTGAGCATTTAAAAACACTATCGGGACACCTGGGTGGCCTCATTAAGTGTCTGACTCTCGATTTCAGCTCAGGTCATGATCTCAGAGTCGTGAGACGGAGTCCCACGTCAGGTTCTGCGCTGACAACGTGGAGTCTGCTTAAGATTCTCTCTCTCTTCCTCTCTCTGCCC
This sequence comes from Acinonyx jubatus, assembly GCF_027475565.1. Classification (NCBI taxonomy): domain Eukaryota; kingdom Metazoa; phylum Chordata; class Mammalia; order Carnivora; family Felidae; genus Acinonyx; species Acinonyx jubatus. The sequence goes on along the minus strand of NC_069393.1, from coordinate 12,975,996 downwards.
CACTTTCCCACTCACACTCCCCACTCTCACTGGTGTTTCAGTGAAGTTTTGGTAAAGAGTGAAAACACAAGGGGCGCCTGGGTGGCGCAGTCGGTTAAGCGTCCGACTTCAGCCAGGTCACGATCTCGCGGTCCGGGAGTTCGAGCCCCGCGTCAGGCTCTGGGCTGATGGCTCAGAGCCTGGAGCCTGTTTCTGATTCTGTGTCTCCCTCTCTCTCTGCCCCTCCCCCGTTCATGCTCTGTCTCTCTCTGTCCCAAAAAATAAATAAATGTTGAAAAAAAAAAAAAGAGTGAAAACACATGCCTCTCTTTGTCTGGAAATCACGTAATAGGGCTTCAACTCCTGAAAGCACGTGACGAAACTTCTTGAATCAGAGGTCAAGTCACCCGGAGTCTGTCCTTGGAGACGGCGTTGGTCTTCTGGACGTGCCATGATAAAATACCACAGACTGGGTGGTTTCAATGAGAGAAGTTTATCTCTCCTAATCCTGGGGGCTTGGAAGTCCAAGATCAAGGTGCCACCAAGCATGTTTCAGGTGACAGCTTCTCCTGGCTTGTAGATGGCCACCTTCTCTCTGCGTCCTCCCACAGCAGAGAGGGGGGGAGAGAAAGAGAGCTCTCTGGTGTTTCTTCTACAAGGAAATATATTCTGTCATATCTGGGCCCAATGTTTATGACCTTCATTACCATCAAATGGACCCTATCTCCAAATACACTCATGTAGGGCTTCAACATATGAGTTAGGGGAGGATGCAAAGATCCAGTCCCTAACAGGAAGGTAGCTGGCCACCTTTCCCTAGTGCCTAGGGCGATGAGTGGGGAACCCCACCAGCAGCTACTCCCTCGGCCAAAACCTCTTCACCTTCATGTTGGATGAAAACCATTTTGCGACTGAAGTCACAGAAAGAAGACTGAATACCCTCAGGATCATCCTTGGTACCCAGGTCCAGGAGCTTGTTGAAGGAGTGCCTCAGCACTGGGCTAATCTCCAGAGGGCACCAGTTTTCTTCGGCAACGTCTGTAACTGTCCTACAGTTCTCAGTTATCGTCTCCATCTCCCTGTGCACCCCTTTCTCGCACAATCTGGGTAATGGATGCACTGGCCGCTTCCTCTCTGAGTCACTTTGCTCCCCATCCCCTAGAGGTTAGCGTAGCACGGTCACTTTAAGGAATGCATTTTGTTTGATAGGAACTAACACAGTAAGTGAGGGTTTTACCCAGCTGACGGCCACAGCTGTCACAGCTGCCGGTATCCTGAAACCCCATCCACCAACAAGATGTCTGCTCTTCCTTCTGTGCTACATAATGGAAAAATTGTAGGATTTGTGCTGGAAAATACAGGGGATCCAGCCACGAACAACACAGGAAAAGGATACGTCATCATCCCAGTGCCTGAGCATGGTTTCTTATGTCATCGCCATAACTGAAACATTAGACGTTCAACAAGTTTTCCAGAATATTCCCTTATAAATTTCAAAGGTCCACAGTATCCACTTCAGGGCTGGACTATTTTCACCTTCCTAATTCCCCCCCCCCCATTCTGTCCTTGAATCAAACATGTTAAGTAGTTTAAGAAAAAAATTTTTTCCTTAAGTCATGTTTTCTTTGTTGAAAGGGCTCATGGTAAGCCCGGTGCAATGAATGAAATTATATTCACAGCAGGATGTATCATCACAGAATTTTAGTACACTGGAAACAAAGAGAACATCTTACAAGATTCCAGAGAGAATATATTCCAATGACGGTCTCTTCATAAGCAATTTCTAGCAAAGTGTCTGACACCATAAGAAATGATTCTAATATAAATGAATTCCTCACTAACTTCATTCCACACAGCGCTGGGTCAAAAATACCTCAATATAGGTCTTCTATCTCAACTCTATGACTAAGCCATTCTCTTCTGGTTAAGAATGTGGAACACATTTTTCACAGAGGACGAGGGGCATAAATTGTAGTTTGACTCCCAAGAGAGAGCCCGCAAATATCTCCTTAACATCTATATAACTAAAGCATTATGTATTGAAAACTAGACAGGAAAAATTACTGCCATTGCTACAATGCTAGTTATTAAATTGGAATATATACGTGTGTGTGTGTGTGTATATGTGTGTATGTATTAATATCCTCACTTTGAATGCTGATATGAAAGGCAAAGCCAATTTAATATAACTACCTACAACTATGTCGAAGTAGAAAATAGGTGTTTTCTTTCTTACCGTATAATGTGTAAAAAGGACTTCTCCAGTGTTTCCCTGTCCCTGACCCTCACTCACCCATCCATTCCCAACCTTCTTAGAAGTAGGGGGGCAGGGGCGCCTGGGTGGCTCAGTCAGTTAAGCGGCTGACTTCAGCTCAGGTCATGATCTCAGAGTTCGTGGGTTCGAGCCCCGCATGGGGCTCTGTGCTGACAGCTCGGAGCCTGGAGCCTGCTTCGGATTCTGTCTCCCTCTCTCTTTGCCCCTCCCCCACTCCCACTCTGTCTCTCACTGAAAAATAAACATTTTTTTACAAATTAAAAAAAACGAGGGGGTCATATTGGTATGACACTCAAACATGAGAGGAGCCTCAGAGAAGGGCTTCCTTAGGTGGGGTTCCCCACAAACAGACCCCGAGACAAGGATTCCTGTGTAAGGAATGTATTAAAGAAGTGCTCCCCAGGAAACAAGTTGAGCAATGTGTCATTTCAGGCCAACTTACAGACTGCGGCAAGGGAATTTTGGAGGAAAAATTCTCTTTCAGGCAAAGGAACCAGGCTGCTCCGCTTCCACACCTGTCAGTCACTGGCAAGGTTTGCCCTGGGGTGATGGAAACTCCCAGGCCTTTCCACCTCTCTGCTGATGCCTGAAAAGCAGCCAGCAGCCGGAGGGAAGTCCTTCAGAGACCAGCAGACAGGCCTTTGGAAGCAAAAGCGGATTTAAAGGGGGTAAGGTGCGTGCAAAGATCGTTCGAGGAAACCAAGAAGATGGGGGTAGACCTCAGACAGCATGGCTCGCCAGTCGTAAAGATACCCCAGGGCACGACTTGGCCATTTCAAAGACCTCGGAATGTAAGGTGTGTTTCTGGTTTTGTTTGTCTTTTTCTAGCCCATCTCAAAAGTTAGGTACCCTGCCTAAGCACCTGGGGACATTGTCCTTACCAAATCATCCCTGCTTCTGGGGGCTCCTTGGCGGCTCAGTCGGTTAAGCGACCAACTCTCAATTTCGGCTCAGGTCACGATCTCATGGTTCATGAGTTCAAGCCTCTCATCAGGATCTGAGCTGACAACAGGAAACTGCTTGGGATTCTCTCTCTCTCTCTCTCTCTCTGCCCCCTGCCTGCTCTCTCTCTCTCTCTCAAAATAAGTGAATAAATTTAAAGAACACCGAAAAACCTAAAAACCATCCCTGCTTGTGATGTACGCCCGTGTTCCGATTGCACACACTTGTGCCGTGAAGCCCTGTCCAGGAGGGATCACTGCACCTCGTGGCTCGGTCTCCATTGCAGCCGTCTGTGCCCGTTCCTGCTGGGCTTGGCGGGTGGGCTATACCACCCACGCCCCACTCCCCGGGCCCCCCATTCTGGACCTCAGCAGCACAAGAAAGAGAAGAAATGGTGAACGAAGGAACTATTCTAAAGACTGTAGACACAGAACCCCGTCTAGTCCCTCCAACTACCCGACGACGTGGGCACAACTGTCGCACTTGCCTTACAGGGGTGGAACACGAGACCGAGAACTTAAGGGACTTGCTCACGACACACAACGAGACAGTAGCCAAGCCTCAACCCAAGCTGAGCCAGGCAGAGCAGGGGGCGCTTGCAACCAAGTCCAAGTGCAATATCGCCTTTCTTCATCTCCGGGACAGGAACTCCGGGATTTTCTTTTTTTTAACGTTTATTTATTTTTGAGACAGAGAGAGACAGAGCATGAACAGGGGCGGGGCAGAGAGAGAGGGAGACACAGAATCTGAAACAGGCTCCAGGCTCTGAGCCGTCAGCACAGAGCCCAATGCGGGACTTGAACTCATGGACCGTGAGATCATGACCTGAGCCGAAGTCGGACGCTTAACCGACTGAGCCACCCAGGCGCCCCCGGGATGTTTTTCAAAAGAAGAAAGGAGTCTGTCTCTCTCTCTCTCTCTGCTCCTCCCCTGCTCTCTCTCTCAAAATAAATAAGAGATTAAGAGTAATGTGCCCATGTTCATAAAACCCACAAAGGACATAGTGAGAACATGACTTCGGGACCCCAAAACGCACACCCTTCCCGTGATATTTCCCACGAATGCAAAGCTGCTGGTCCCCAGCCAACCCAGGGCGGGGGTGAGGGGGGTTGTCGGGAGGAGCAGTTCACTCTACACCTCCCAGGACTCGCACAAGGACCCGCCAGAGAACCAAAGCATTGAAAGTTAAGAGAGAAAAGGCCCCCACGAAGAACAGAGTGTCCCTCTGTCCCTCCCTGCCTGTGAGCCTTCCAGAAAGAGTAGCGCAAAACTCGGCCCGAGTTCGGTGTCCAGCAGGAGGGCGTTGGGATCAAAGCCCCTGGGTGACGGTGCCACGCGGCCCTGAGGGAGGGTGGGCTCGGCAGTGTGAGGGGAGGAGAAAGCTCTGTACAAAGAGGGAAACAGCACACAGAGCAGATCAAAGGTGGTGAGCAGTGGGAGAGGACCCAGATCTATCTTGTGCCACCAACTCGGACACCACGGCCCTAATGAGCAGGAACAAAGGCTCAGGTTACAGCCTGCAGGGTCTCCTGCCACACAGATCCGGCCCTCGGAAAGTCCAAACCGGGGTGGGCGGCCGGCACCTTGCAGCAGGACGGGGGGCAGCCAGCAGGGACCCCACGGGCTGGGGCAGCCAGCACACGGGCAGCAGGTGAAGGTCCCACAAGATCTATAGGAAGACGCCCTGCAGGAACCAGAGGCAGAGGGTCTAGAACAGGGTACAGGGGGCGGGGCAGAACCCAGTCCTGAGGGAAGGAGGCTGAAGAAAGGCTCGTGCACAACTGACGTTAGGGGATGCTTGCCAGCATCCCTGGCATCTGCCCTCCCCCAGCTACGACAACCGAAGTGGCTCCAGACACCGCCAAATGTCCTCCTGGGGGGCAAAGCCCCTTCCACTTAAGTACCACGTGGGTTAGTGGATTGATAGAGACCCAGCATCTGCAGAGAACTGGCCACGTGTGGACACTGTCCTAAGTGCTTCATGAGCACAATCTTGTGTGATTGTCCTGGCACAGATATGAGACGGACACCATTACCACCCTGGTTTTACAGGTGGGGGGTGGGGGGGCTCAAGGCACAGAGATGTCAAGCAGCTTGCCTTAAGTAACACAGCAAGTAATTGGCAGATCTGAGGTTCTAATTGGGAGGTCTCCCTCCAGAGAGGATGCCTTTGACCAGTAGACTGTGCTGCCTCCCGTTTCGAAGATGAGACAGAGGTAACCCAGATGCACAAACCACGATGCATCCGACTCCTGGTTTCAGCTCAGGTCACAATCGCATGGCACGTGAGTTCGAGACCTGGGTCAGGCTCTACACCAACAGCACGGATCCTGCTTGGGATTCTCTCTCTCTCTCTCTCTCTCTCTCTCTCTCTCTCCCCCTCTCTCTGCCCCTCCCTTTTTTTAAAGTGCTCTTCTCAGTGTCTGAGCACAGGCTGACTTCAGTTCATGAACAAGTGCAAAGGGTTAATTTCTGCAGCTTCAGGAAGGAAACACTAGGGGATAAGAGGGGCAGAGACCCTGGACACAGAGCCCCGACCTGAGAAGTCCCCACCCGGCCTGCCCTCCTTGCTCCTCTTTCCTTTTCCCTCCACTCTCTCTCCAGACATCGTGCCTCGAGCTTGTTTACCTTTCAAAGGATCATCTACTACCCTTATTGACTAAAACGATGTGTTGCCTACTTCTAATTCCTACATAACAATATCACACACATACCCCCTGCAGAAGTAGGTGACATAAATACAGGCACAAACACATCATAAAAGCCCCCCACCTCTGACAAAAAGGGTAAAAACAATACGTCCAAACTTCTCCAGGTCCTTTGAGCCTGCCGACAGCCCTTCATTGCTTTTTCTCTGAATCAGCTGCTTTTAATAAAATGAAAACTCTGGGATCTACTTGACATGTGAACTTCTCTGGTATGTTTCAAGTCCCTGATTTACAAAACTGGGATATGTACAAATCTTGTCGGGAAGATGTGTAAATCTGTAAAGTGCTCAGGCAGACAGCGAGGTAATTTGCTTTGACTCAGAATGCAGTTCCTCGAGTACCATACTGCTCCAATACAGGAGTTTGTCCAAAAACAGCAGAGCCAGGCTCCCACCAAAGAATTCCCTCGAAGTTGCACAAAAATTGCAGTTAACTATAAGGTTTCCCTCAGGCAGAAATAAGACTGGGGCTATTAATTTTAAATGAAATTGCTTATTTTACTCTTGAAGGCACCTAAGGAAACAGAGAATCACAATACGTTCCAGCTGTGCCCGAGTAAATAAAGCCCCCAGCTTGAACCTGGGGAGGTGTGCGTTACCAGCACTTAGGGATTTGATTACAAACACACAGAGAGCCAAATCATTTGATCAAACACTTTGGAAGCCGATACAGGAAAAAGAAACTATCAGAAACCAGAAACCTGACTTTACGTCTACAACAACTGTGATTTCCAAGAACAATTCAGAAACATCTGGACACCAGCCGTCAACACGGGCAATAGGAGAGCGCAGAGATAGGTTTGAGGAGCTCTGGGTCTGGGCTGTGCCCCTTACTGGTGACACTACCCCGGATCACGGACTCTCTGTGGCTCTCGCTCACTCCCTGTGTAAGGAAGCGTGTTAACCAGTAGCTTCCCATCTAGGTCAGGATACACATACATGTACAAATATCCCCAGCTTTTCCAAGTTCACATTACTCCACTTTACCCTAGACCTACCTTAGTGCCTGATCGCGCTAACGGGAAGAAATCCAAAGAGAGTTTTCACTTTCATGAAAGAAAGGCAAAAAGCAAAAACAGCGATCAACACTTGTTTTGCAAAAGACGCGGCCCCCACCCAGCTCCTTCCCCTGAACGGGCAGCCAGTCTCCAGACCTTCCACGGCATCTGCGAGCACGTGTACTTCATCTCGATTTATTCTGTGCATCCGTTAGCAAGATGTGTCCTCAGGCATCAGAAAAGCTTACCAGAGATGATTTTCTGGCTCTGGCAATGCTCACGATTTTTTCTTTTTCTTTTTTTTTTGAAATGTTTTTAACGTTTATTTATTTTTGAGACAGAGAGAGACAGAGCATGAACAGGGGAGGGGCAGAGAGAGAGAGGGAGACACAGAACCTGAAACAGGCTCCAGGCTCTGAGCTGGCAGCCCAGAGCCCGACGCGGGGCTTGAACTCACGGACCGTGAGATCATGGCCTGAGCCGAAGTCGGACGCTCAACCGACTGAGCCACCCAGGCGCCCCTCAAGATTTTTTCTAAGGAAATAAGCATACTAAATGAAATAAGTCAGAGAGAGACAAACACCGTATGATGTCACTTACACACGGAATCTAAAAACCAAAAAACAGAACCCCAACAACGAACAACAACAATAAAAAAAGCAGAAACGAACTCCGAAATACAGGGGACAAAGGAGTGGTTGCCACAGGGGAGGAAAGCGGGGGGATGGGCAAAACAGATGAAAGGGGTTAAGAGGTACAAACTCCCAGTTATAAAACAAACAAGTCACAGAGATGAAAAGTATAGCACGGGGAACACAGTCATATTTAATAATGTAAAACACCCTCCATATAAGTCAACAGGGATTGCCTCTTGTGCCTCATGCCATTTAGCCTACGAAGGGTCCCCTAGCAATGCTCTGGTTTTGGACTGGGGGAGAAGCCAGTTCTCTGCACCCCTCCCACGTGCCAGGCACTGACCTGGGACCCCACCTCAACAGAGGTGAGCTTACACGGAGCCCTCTGCAAAGACAAAACCCAGGAGCCGAACATAATTTCACGTAATGACGTGTCACGGAGAAAGCAAGGTAAGGGAGTCGACCAGACAGAGTGACGGGGAGAGAGTGACCAGTCTGTTCAGGCGAGGCGTCCACCAGGGGTGGCCACGAGAGGCAGGCGGACGCAGCGAGAGAAGTAACGATGAACAGAACCAAAGAGTTACGTGGAGAACCACAAGAGCGTTAGACCTGAGGGAATCCCGACCTGCAGGTGCTGCGAAAGAGACAAATCCTTCCGGACACACGTGGGCAGAGAAGGCCACCTGGTAAAAGTAAAAGGCAGAGAAGACGTGCCGCACACAGGGCCACCCGGCCTGCAAGCAGAACACAAGCAGAGACAGCTCCTGGGCTCCCCTGCTCCTTGTTCTGGGCCCCGGGACCAACGGCTTTCAACGCAGTGTCTGTGGTGCCTCTGACACGTTCCCTTCTACATCCCCAGCTTGTCTTTCCGGCAGTTCTCAAACCTTAGGGCACATCAGAACCACCCAGAGGGGTTGTTACGATACAGACTGCTGGGACCTCACTCATGGTTTCCAGTCCAATGCGTTGGGATCAGAGACAAGAATGTGCCTTTCTGACAAGTTCCTGAGGAACCAGGAGGCCCCAGTGCAAGAACCCACTGTGGCCCCCGGATCGAGTACGTTCTGCCCGCCACTCTGATTCTGCAAAGAAACAAAACGCAGACAAGCAGTATCAACCTGCTTGATGAATTACGGGGTGTTTGTTGGAAAGCCTGTCCCACCGGACACATTTTTAGGAAACTGCTCTAAATCCCTTGTGCCTGAGTCCCCGTTACGTGTCCCTCTGATATTCTGAATACGTAGCTGCCTTGAAACCACACGTTTGTCAACACTGGTCCCGCCCCCCCAAACCAAGCCATCTTCACCGTGACTTGTTTGAATTCAAACATCCAAATGGGGCCAGTGGAATTTAAGACTTCCAACCACTCGCGTAAGCGAAACTTGAACCTTGCGGCTTTACCGCGAACACGCGAACCGGTTTCTCATCTCTGAAATCCCTTCTGTGGATCCCCAGTGAATCCTCCAAGTAAGATTATTCTTTATTCTCTCAGACTGAAACTTCATTCCCGGTGCGTGCCCCGTAAGAAGCCACCTCCTTTCACTGCCGAATAAGATCTGGCAAACTCCCCAACTGGCTCGTAACCCAGAAGCCTTTGCACCAGGCAGGGCTTCTGGGCATCAGAGCAGAGGCCCCAGTGGTACAAGAACCCACCAGAATTCTTCCTTTTCAAAGGATTCTAAAGAGAGTTTTTATTGCCACCCCCCACCCTCTTCATGAAATCACCATGGCGGGCACATCTAGAGAAGTGTAATCTCTGTCTCTTTCTCAATTCTTGTAAAGCTTACTTCCTCTTCTATACCTCTCGTGTCCTCTTGTGTAATCTTTGACCGCATAATCCAAACACCTCCTCTGTCTTTGTCTCTCTCATTTCGAAACAGCTCCCTGATCAATTCTCTATTCACCTCAGGAGGGGGTTATCTTTAAGTCCCTCGTGCTCCCTTACTTTTTGACAGAATGTGCATGGGAAGCCAAAATGGGAAGCGGGGGGGGCGGGTAACTTCAAGGAGAGATCTTCGTGCTAAAGAAAAGGGGAGATACAGGTGGGTAGGCTTGTGAGTTGGGAAGGTGTAGACAAGAACAAGCCACACAGTCCGCTTACCATTGTACTGCCAGATAAGTAACTCCTAGCACTGTGGCCAAATGCATAGACCTCGCACCACGCGGCACTGCGTGGTCGTGGGCAAATTACTCAACTTCTCTGAGTGGGTTTCACTTTTATTGCCTCTCACAAGGAGCAAATACTCTGTCTTTCAGAACTATTATGAAGACTTTTTAAAAACACACATTAATCCCCCCGCCCCCCAAGCAGAATGCCCAAACACAGGAAGTATCCCATAAACAGCACCCCGCTACTATTAATGCTGTTACTTTCAATCAGGTCATTACCACACGAACATTCTGGGTCTGGGCACAAAATTAAATTCTTCAGTTTCTGTTTCAGTTACTCCAAAAACAACAATAGTCCACTTGATCTTTTCCGACACTAGAGAGATTCAGTGTTTAATGTTAATCACAAACGCGCTGGGCCGAATACAATCTTAACATTCTAAACTTCACTCTAAACCATCAACCGACGTCACCCAGTCTTTCCAGCGAATTGGTATCATTGGCAAAATAAGACGCCTGTCTGCATGAAATGTACGTAAATGCAAACTCATGAAGACAGAAAGCAGATCAGCGATTGCCTGGGGCTGGGGGCAGCGCAGAGACTGAGGGCAAGAGGGGCCCCAGGTAATTTGGGGGTAAGAGAACTATTCTAAAACTGGACTGTGGTCATAGTTGCATAACCCCATACGTTTACTAAAACTCATGGTACTTGCTACCCATGCCACATGGTGCATGCACAGTGGGTGAGCTTTATGGTATGTAAATGATCCCTCAATAAAGCTGCTAACAATACTCCATCTATTGGTACCCCACAACCCATTTCAAAATAAACAACTATTTCTCTTTTTACTCTAAAGCTTTTCCATTATCAGCTCCTCACCATGACTGTCAAGAATCCATCCGAGACCATGAACGTAGTCCCCTCCACGGGCTAACAGGGCTGTTATCACGGCTTTCACTCACAACCACGTCGTTTTTGGAAAGACAATCTTGAGACGCAGTATCGAAGTCATTAGCAGGAAGCATTTATAGGCTAAGAGTATGTTTTGCCTCTGAGAGCTCCGCAGCCTGGACAGCAAATATTCACGCTGGAAATGAATGGTTTTCAAATAGAAATCCACCCTCGGTGCTTCTCTGCAGACGTTTCAGGAAACAGAAAAGGCACTTTGCTGTAGGTACTTCTGATGGATTGAAATCAAATCGTGAAAGGAGTGGTTCTTTAAAAATGCACAGCGCTCCCCAGCAGCAATGCCACGGTCTACGCGGTCCTACGTGTTCAAACGAAACGTTGGGAACAGTATTACTACGATTTCACATGCATGCGTCTTTTGCAGAGGGGCCTTCAAACATTCATCCTGTCCTTAAAGCACAGACGGCTTTTCCTTCAGCTATTTTTACAACCGTGTTCGCTATGATTTCTTAACATAATTTAAATGCATAGCACTCCGTTCCAACTGGACCGGTCCATTCTTGACTTCTCCGTAGGCCTGTGGCTGCTCCCTGAATGAAATAAATTGCATGATTATGGAATTGCAAGCTTGCTTATGTTTGCCCTTCCTGCCCACAGTTAGCCCACACAGAAGTCATGCCGGGTTCTCGCTGTCACTCAATCTCCCTCTGACTCACACTTTGCAAAGCCAAGCTGGGTCGCGTTGGGCTCTGTTCTAGGGCCTCGTCATTACCGAAACTCTCTCTACCTCAACGGTCTTCGGTTTGGCTGGGAAATGCTTAGAGCCTTTTAATAATGGAATCTGGTTTAGTAAACTTGACAAAAGACCGTGTTTCATGCTACCGTGGACCCCTGCTACGTTTGGGGTGCCGAGGACCTCACAAACACGATCTCCAGTCACGTTGCATGTTATAATTCTCATTTACAATAATACCACAGGCCTAGCGAGTGGTAAAGTAGCAAGCGAATCAGAACTAAGGCTCTTACCCAGCTTCTGTGATGTATCCCGAGCCCATCTGCTTGCGTGTCCCTTAAGGGCACTGCTGAACCGCAGGACTCTGGATTCTCAGGGCAATCTCATGAATGCACACTGATTCTGTCTAGAGCGCAGAAGCCAGGATGGATGGAGTCTGACGGCCGATCAGGTTTACAGGGTCGTCCCGTAACAGCTGTCGGATCCGGGTCATGTCCCTTCACACCTCGCGTCCTTAATTCTCCCTTTTGTAAAATGAAGATGATCTGGGCTCCTTTATTCACTCAGCGATCATGAGGCATAAATGAGATCACATGTATGTTCATCTTTCCAGCCAATGAACGGAAGTTGCTATCACACCTCATTTTTACAAGCTACAAGACACACAGCTGCCTGGCACATAAGCCAATTTATGTTCCGAGCGAATTTACTTAGACTTTACTACAGAATTTATTCACAGAAGCATATGATCAGATGAGATGAAAAAGTTTTTTCCAGGATTGGGTGTTTTTGGGTTCCATCCTGAAAAGCTAAGGGACGATAACGCCAAACAAAACTGGCCTTTAAATTTTCTGCTTTAGTTGGGCTACTGTGGAGGTACAAACCTGATAACACGGTATTTTATCCTGAGTTTGATGGGTTCCACCATCTCATAATATGTGAATTTTTGGATAGTCAAAATTAGCAAGCTATTATCATAAGCGTGACAGGATTTTGTTAGTGAGAGTTCTGGCTATGCCTGCAAAAGGAATTAAGAATTTGAAGAGACTCTCTTGAGACTATTTTCATTAATTCTAGGCTTGCATTTCTCAGCAATCAACCCATTTGCTTTTCAAGGTTAGCCAACGTAGGAGGTTTTGTGTCGCAGAACTTAGGATGAGGCACTTATTTCATTTGGAAGATGAGTACACTTCCTTGGAAAGACAATCAAGAATTACAGATTATTCAAACTAGAAGGGACTTTTCAAGACTATCTAATTCCAGCTTTTCAGGTAAAAAACTAAAATGCCTTCAGAGGCCAGGCAGATAGATAATACAAGCAAGGGTGTGTGAGGTTGAAAGAGACAGGAGGCAGCGACGGGGCCGATATGGATTGTGGAGCAGAGGGAAAGTCCACCAAGGTGTGCCGAGGCACCCAAATCCCAAGTCTGTAAAACCTCTCCTAGCCCAACCCAAGCATGTCTCCAAGCCCTGCTCAACCCAGTTGCGGAAGTTTCCCATTTTCCAAATTTTAAAAAAAAGTTGAGGGGAACTTGGGTGGCTTGGTTGGTTAAGCACCCGACTCTTGGTTTCAGCTCAGGTCATGTTCTCGTGGTTCGTGAGATCGAGTTCCACGCGGGGCTCCGCGCTGACAGTGCAAAGCCTGCTTGGGATTCTCTCCCTCTCTCTCCCTCTCTCTTTGCCCATCCCTCACCCCATAAGTTGTCTCTCTCTCTCTCTCTCTCTCTCTCTCTCTCTCTCTCTCTCTCTCCTCTCTCTCAAAATAAATAAATTTAAAAAAATAATAAACTTAAAAGTTAAAGTGTGCGAAGACTAGGGAGATAAAAGAGGCTTCACTTCATCCTTTCTTTGACACAGAATTATCAACTACCTGCTGTGTGCCAGGCCTGTTGAAGGCTCCCCGGATACAACATGGAGCAAAACAGACACTGGGTTCATTTTCGTGGAACTTACCATCTTCTGGGGGAAGCAGATGTCCACCAAATGATGACCCACATACAGAAACGCAAACTCTGATGGACATGAAGTCCAGTAAGTACACAGGACTACAAATCAGACACTGAGAACTGGAAACTTGACCCCAGTCCAGGTATGCTGGGCCCAATCCATGCTGCAAGAGTCTCTGAAAAGAGCAATGTCTTTTTTAGCGCGTATTTTAAAACCAGAGAGTTTTCGGTGTTAAATAATTCAGGGGAGAGAGAGGGGTGCATCTGTTACAGCCCTACACCAGAGTAGTTGCTTAATATTCGGTAAATGACAAACAAACAAACTCCAATCCACAGAGCGTTGATTAATTACCAGGAAAAAGAATCAGAAAGTACTTGATAAACTTTCTACTACTATTCGATTATATTAAGATGCTAATATTTAGGAGAAAACAAAGACACAAATCATCAGTAAAATGAGGGAACATTTCTTTGAAATGGGAATTTGGTTCACTAAGGACAAAGGCCACTGAAATCTTTCAGCCAAAAATACCCAAAATACACAGGTACAAGATGGGGAAACCTTTCTACGTATGATAGAGCAAAAATGCCCTAGGCGTGAGTTGTATTTAAAACAGTTTAAATATAGCAGAAACACAGCTTTATTGTTAGAAGAACTTCCATGATACTGAGATGTGCTAGCCTCTGAAAGAGAACGCCCCTGCAGCCGCCATGGGTATATGGGTACATGGCATATGGAAGACACAGGTATATAAAAAAATTATTGCAAAGCTGTGTAAGAGGAACAAAACTGTGAAAGGGAATAGGAAACAGAACTTGTGCTAAAAACACGAGCAGTTGGGACAATCAGCTACACCACGGGGCGCGTACAGAACATGCATGGGCTGAGATCACACAGATATGCATTTGAGTGCTTCAGCCCAACGTTTTGTTTTGGGCAAGTTGTTGAACTTCCTTGTGCCTCATTTTCTCCATTGGAAGAAGTGGGATGATAGCGATGTGAGATTCCTTTTGTGTTTTTTTTTAAGTTTATTTATCCTTAGAGAGAGAGAGACAGAGAGAGAGAGAGAGACAGAGAGAGAGAGAGCAGGGGAGGGGCAGAGAGAGGGAGACAGAATTCCAAGCAGGCTCCACGCCATCAGCACGGAGCCCAACGCGGGGCTCAATCTCAAGAACCGCGGGATCATGACCTGAGCTCAAATCAAGAGTCGGACACTTAACCCACTGAGCCACCCAAGAGCTCCATACTTTACGAGATTCCTTCAGGAGAAAGTACACAAGAGAGCAGACGTGGCAGAGAGCAAGACAAATATGGTCAGTAATCACCATCATCATCACCAACGACCAGTAAAGATGAAGCTGAAAAATAACCATTACTGCCTCTGCTTTATGAAAGATGTCTGTGAAGATGAGAGAAACTGTTCTCTCCAGACAAAAGATTAAAAAAAAAAAAAAGGAAAAAAGATGGAAGAAAAAACAAGGGAGCCTAAATTGAGCAAGAAAAGTTTTCCCCATCACGACGATAAAGCAATGGCCTGAACCACGAACGGCAGTTGGAAATATATTAACGGGAGTCAAGAAGGAGCGGGGAACTTGCCATAGATGATGTGAAAACTCACCAGCAAGGGTTCACCTAGATATGATTTAATAAGCTCCAAGGTCATCTGGCAGAGGATGCCGCTCTTGCCAAGATAAATAAATGGCGTCCTTGGGTTACGTTCCATTTATCACCCTGACAGTAACACTTGGGAATCCAGAAGATGGAGCCCTGCTCTGTGATGACCAATGATGGAGAGGGTGCAGGACCTCAGTGATGGCACCAAAGGAGACGACAAGCCACAGAAGGGAAGCGGTCACCTGAGAGAGGCAGCCGACTCTCTCAGGTGTGATGGACAACGTTTTGTTTTGTACTTTCAGGCGAAGGTTCCAGCGATGTGTTCTACCTGAGTCACCTCTCTGCACATCTTGAGGTGGTATCTTCGCCAAGATATTTCAGTGTTACTTCTTTCAACCTCTTCATTTCTGAGGGTGCATGAGGACAGCTTGGATAGCTTAAAATAATCATGATTATATTATAGGCAGAATAGAACTTGTGATGGAAATAGGGTACTCTTCAAATATCAGAATTTTCCAAGATAACTTCTTTAGAATTTTTTTAATGGTTATTTATTTTTGAGAGAGGGAGAGAAAAACGGAAGCAGGGGAGAGGCAAGCAGAGAGGGGGACAGAGGATCTGAAGCAGGCTCTGCACTGACAGCAGACAGCCAGATGTGGGGCTCGAACTCACGAACCGCCAGATCGTGATCTGAGCCAAAGTCTGATGCTTAACTGACTGAGCCACCCAGGCGCCCCCCGAAATAACCTGTTATAATTATTCATAACCATGTAAACAAATTCTCCAACACACATATATAATGCTTCCAAGTGTCTAAACTCTTTATTTCTGGAAGTTTTTTCGATAGTTATTATTTCAAAAGCCAACTCTTTCAGCAGTTACCTATCAGCAGGGGCGGGGACGTGGGGGAATGAACATCTTAATGTGCCAAGCAATGCAATGAAAAAGCAAAGGCTGGATGACCGTGAAGTAAGCAAGGAGGTAGGAAGAAGTTAATAAAAGATGCTCCGTTCACAGCGGGCTGGTTCTTTTATTTGCCATTCCTTTTCGTGAGGATCGTTTCAAAGTAATATCCATTTAGCCATTCAGTGCTAGATGAACAAGGAAAGGTTTCTTCCCCCACAAGGGAATCTAGGTCTCCATACTAAGTCATGCTAAAACATCTGGAAGGCAGAGCCAGACAGATTCTAATTTTTCATGTCATCTTTCCCTTTTATGATGAACGGGACATCTAGAGGGAAATTCTGAAAAATCAGAAAAACAAAACCAAAACAAAGATGACAATTTCCTGATCGAGGCTACCACTATTTTTGTAAAAAAGTCTCTACTTCCTTTTCCACAACATTCTAAAGCTTTTCGGATCTATAACAGGAAACGTTGTTCATATGCCTGTGTGACAGACTTGTGGGCTATGTTTTTATGACGGTGAGTATTCGGTGAGTACCTAGAAACTTCGAGCCACTCTTTCCTTCTGTAGTTTTCCACACGCTTTTTGGGGCGGGGGTGGAGAGAGATGATCTTCTAACAATTCAGAACCGCAGAAGTTGTCTTAAGTAAACTGCATTCACTCAAAATAAAGAGGGATTCGCTGAATGGATCTTCCAGCCAAAAAAAAAAAAAAAAACACAACTACTTTTACTGTCTGTGAGCTCATTCTTCTAAGCTGTGCTCTCCTCAGACAGCTCCTGAATAAGAGGGCAATTGCCTACGATGAAGACCATAATGCTTCTGTGCTTTGACGGTGCAGGCCGCAGACACTCCGGGGTTTATTGCACTGTCTCTTTTCTCGTCTCTCTCCTCCCACGGACATAATGGGCTGCCACTGCAGGCCAAGCAAAATGGTACCTGTCACATTCAGATGTTTAATATTCCTCTGTAAAGGCTGTGGTGACACCCTGTCAAGCCAGCACAAGAGTAATACGGGGCCATCTTGTCTGCCTCGCCGTAACAGAAAATGTGCTACTCAGTCACCAGTGATTTGGGCGCGGTGTGTCTCACGAAGACGGAGGCTTCCACGGAGGTGGAGTTGTGCAGGCTCGTACGGTCGGATTGCCAGCCACCTGCCGAGGCAGGAGGACGGTCAGGCCGCCTTCCAGCCCGTCAGCGGCGGCAATTCCAGGATCCCATTCTTCTTCCTTGTCCTGACAACCCTTTTTTCTCTCCTCTCAGTCCAGACTTGGAAGCACAAAACCATAATTTACTGATAGAGTTGGACCATTAAGATGATATACAGTATACCCAGAAAGGAGACGCTTTCCCCCGCACGTTATCTCGTTATTCCTTGGCCCAGATCTGGTGGAAGCGTGATATTACCATAAAGCCATGGCGTCAGAAAACAGCAAAATTATTTTGCTTAACTAAGGTGTATTTGTCATCACTGACGTTTGAATACCATTAATCAAATTAAATTGACTGGCTGATACCGTAATTATTTCACGTTCCAAGAAATAGAGTGTTATTTATTCCTCAAGAGCAGGCATCACCTAGCAGTGAGAGACTAAGGCTGATCGGTAGACACCAACTTTTGACACATATTAATAACTTGAGGTATTTACTTATGCTTTGGCAGGGTCAAAGTCACTACCGCTGTGCGTAGAAGTCAATAAACTTGCACAGTCTTAGAGCCGTTTTCGTGAAACCTAATTAGCATTTATGATCTTTAGAGCGGCAAAGGTAATTATTACTAATTTACTGGGTTTTTTTTAATTTTTTTTAACATTTATTTATTTTTGAGACAGAGAGAAACAGAGCATGAATGGGCAAGGGTCAGAGAGAGGGAGACACAGAATCTGAAACAGGCTCCAGGCTCTGAGCTGTCAGCACAGAGCCCGATGCGGGGCTCGAACCCACAGACCACGAGATCATGACCTGAGCCAAAGTCAGACGCTCAACCGACTGAGACACCCAGGCGCCCCTTTATTGTATTTTTGATGCTGGCGCAATGGATATATACTGACACTAAATCGTCACTGTTTTGTTTTTTTTTTTTTTTTTCTACGCTAACACCCATCCTTTCAGATCTTGGAACAGAAGCACTCGAACACGTCTTTTCCCAGCGTCCTACCATGAACTCTGCCCGCCATTCCGCTTCAAACTGCTAAACCGAGTTTAAGCAACTTTATTGCTGCTTAATTCCTTCTTTGCCTTCGCATTTAGGCCCCATAACCAAAAGCATGACTGGAAGCTGGGTTCATAAGGAAAGTGTTTACTTTCCTTATGATCAACTTCCCTGCGTAATTAATGCCCCCAAACCCCTGGACAGCCTCATGTCATGACATCCACTGTGCGTTTACGTGCTATCCGTCTGCTGAATATATTTTCATATTTGAGAACAAAGGGGGGAGAGGGACAAGAGAGCTTGCTGACTGCCATTCTAGGATTATTTTTACCAAAAACTGCTTACAATTATATTAGCTATTTCATCGCTTATACAAAGTGCTGCGTTGGCTGGCCCTCACCTGAGATGATTAGATTGCAAACATAAATAGGTTCCTATCAGAGACAATGAGGAACATCTCGAGAGTTTTTACCAACAACGGAAGGGGACAGGAGGCGCAAAGAGACACAAAGAGCTAGGAATAGGGCCCGTAGCGAGGTCGTGACCACGGGGTGTGAGAATTCCCATCCCCCCCCCCCACCCCCCGCCTGGAGTGTCCCGAGAGACGCAGAAGATTCTCGAATTTCAGGTGTCACCTCAGACCTCTAGGCTGGCCGGCGACAGGGCCCAGATCTGTCCACTCAAACCAAACCGTCTGGAAAAGGGACTCAGAGCTTGACGTGTTCTCTCTGCTTTCTCTGAAGCCTCTTTGGAAAGTACTCCTCAGCCTGAGCACAGGCTGTTTGCCTTAAAAGGATAAAATATCTGTAGGAAAAAAAAAAAAAACACTGTAGCTGGCTGCAGAGACATCACATACCAGAAGGAGAGGCTACCAGCCCCGGTGCTACTCCTCCGTGGGTTCATCGGGCGTCTGCCCCTCAGGCACTTAACACTTCATACTAGTATCTGGAACCCAAGGAAGCAGTGTTACTGGTTAACGAGGCAGCAGGCCTCAGTGGGTGGAAAAACACACTTGTGATGATGGCCGATCCTCCTGTGTGTTGCATTTGAGCAGCGGCCAGGACCCGGGGTTGCCGGGAAAGACGAAACACACTTACCTTTCGAACGCAGCTCCTGCCAGGTTAGTGCGCCCGGGTCCCAGCAGGTAACCCCAAGAGGGCCCCGTCAGACCAACAGGTGCACACGCTGGCACTGCCCGGCTTCACAGCAAGCGGGCATCCGGTTGGTTCCGATGGGCCAAGGAAAGTGCTTTTGCAAAGAACGGGGATTCAAGCAGCCTGTAACGACGGAGCCTGAACGGGCGACAGAAAAGGCTCTCGACACGGGCTGCAGGTCAGAGTCCTCCCAGGAGCCAAAATAATACGCCTAGTCCCCCTGTCCACCCCAGAGCAATTGAATCAGGATCTCTGGAGGCCGCACCCCAGGAGAGATATTGTTAAAGTTCCCGAGGTGATTCTAACACTCAGCTAAGGCCGGGAACCAACGAGTCAGGTAAAGTCAGGATTACCTGCGTGGGAGAATAAACCTACGACACTAAATAACGTATACCTATAATGTGCCTCCCCCTGCCAAAAAAAAAAACCAAACTCTTCCACTGCTTTTGTAAGTCCCGAGTGCTTCAAGGTTTTTACCAGTAGAAACGGTCAACTCTTCAAGTGGGAAGTTTACCCTGGTTCTTCACGTTGGAGCTGCCTGGGGAAATCTTTCCTGGTAGGGGCTTCTGGTCCCACGCATTATTCCTTTAATTGGCCGGGGGCAGAACCTAGGCACTGGATTTTTTTATAGAGTTCCCCAGATGATTCTAATATGCAGCTTGGGAACCACTGTCCTCTTATTTTTTCCACTTCTTCTCAAGTATTTCTGCCTCCTATGTAATTACTGGTGAACAGATACTAACCCTGAGAACAGCCTAGATGCTATTCAGTGGGGTTTGGGCACAAGCGTCTAAACCCCACATCCCTTTGGGAAGCAGAAAAGCCTCATGGCTAGGGAAGTCAGCGCTGGAGTTTGAATTCAAGGTCCACCTTTAGCAAAGTGTGTGACCTTGGGCAAGTCACTTCTCTGAGCTTCGGTGTCCTGTACCTCGGGGCTGTGAAATGGGGATACTTTGGAGTCTCCCTCAGAGAGTCATTCGAGGATAAAAGAGACAGTCCACGGAAAACACAGGGACACAGAGTAAGTGCTGGATAAATGTGAGCCGTCACGACGAAGGCAGGCAGTGCCGTGCTGACCTCTTATTGCAGAAACCGTGGTTCACCAACTTGCTCTCCTCATCCTCTCCTCTCCGCTGCGAGCTTCAAGTGCTCCTTGCTATCAGACTAAGGGATGCTTCCAAGAGACAACACAAGGCACTCAAAATAAGCACTGGTCTAAAGGGAAACATCTTAATGGTTTTCCACCCAAATCCCAGGATGGCTCCCACTCACAGAGAAGGCAAGGAAGCCTTCGATGTGCTACCGTCCAGGCGCCTCGTCCCCATGGCGGTCTTCCTCCACAAAGCGCCGTCTTCTTGGTAAACGCTGTTCCAGTCACCGGCCATTGCCCACAAAACCCATCACTCCTTGCCAGCATGTGCAAATATGGCGCTCCTTTAATGATGCTCCTCGGGTTCCGCCCTTTCCTTTCCATCCTGATCTTGCCTTGCCCTTGAGCATTTCCCCAAATTCCCATTTTGTCCACCACCTTCCTCACCACCCCCCACTCCACTCACACCTCTTCTTCCCACTGTGCTCTCCTCATTTTTTTCTCATTAATAGCCCTGATTATAAAATCCATTCAGAGACAAGACCCTTTGGAGAGGATACAATTAGTCCCAACTTTTGCCAAAAGTCTGTTTTGTGTGGCCGCCGTTTTTGCACCATTGTTTACGCTGGCATGTCAGTTCTGGGGGGGGGAGAGCGTTCCTCCACTCTTACAGACAATCCTAGTCGGAGAGTTCAGCAGCCCGTATCGAACTCGCCAGAAAATGAACTTGAAGGAGAAGCCGAGGAGCGCGGCCATGCCGGAAGATGGCGACAGAAGAGAACCGGGGTCAGAAGGCTGGGTGGGACGAAGGACGGGGCCTGTCGGGGAAGGGGGGGGCGAACGGCGGTGGCCCAACAATTCAGACCGGGATTCAAAACGCCACCGAGGTGACTGCGTAAAGGTGCAACGCGTACCGGTAGAGGCTGCGTTGGCCGCGTGCTTGTCTGTCACACTGCCTTGCGCTCTCCGAGCGTGGAAGGTTCCAGTCGGAGGGTCTGAGTGCCAGCAACAGACCCGGCGCCCCCGATGGGCAGCGGTACCTATGGCAGAGACGGCAGAAAGGGGAGCAGCCTGGTGTTCAGATCCGACTGCTGGGAGACCACGGAGCCCCCTCCACTGCTAAGCAGGCTGGAGAAAATGTGTCCCTGTGCCCGGGGAAAATGTGTCCCAACAGCAACAGACACATCGTGTGCCCAGCTCTTCAGGGAAAGGCTAAGTAGCAGGAGGGCGGAAACAGGGCCCAGGGGAGCAAGGAGGCCGGCCGTTTCTGTTCTCGGACAGGGCCTGTCCGTTCCTTCGTTAGAATCCCCAGCTTAGGGGCACGCAACTTGACCGTGTTTCAGAACAGCCTCACGGGGGTTTAGGAACCTGGTCTCACCCGTTTGCAAAAGCTTCCCACCGCTTCGCTGCGACCGCACAGCCCGTCACGTCGAATTCATGACCACCTGCAGCCGGACGGTCCAGCAGACCTGCCTGAAGTTGGAGTTCAGCCCCTCCATGAAAACCAGAAAGGTGAGTTTCCGAAACCAACTTCAGGCTGGGTTGTCACCGCGGGCCCCCGTCCACCGTCATACGGAAGGGATCTGTGCTGCGGAGTGCAGGGCACGACTTGAGATGACCGTCCATGGGAACGGTCTGAAGTGACAAGAGAGGGGAAGCTGGTTTCTCTCGGACTCGGTTCCGTCTCTTTGCGGGTCTGAACCAGCCGCTGCTCTGCTCCCTCCAAGTCCCGCTTCTCTGGGACAGTCACAGCTATCGTCAGGACAACGGGGGTCCAGGAGGCACGGGGCCCAGGAGGCTTTCGGGGACTCAGAGCCTTACCGGCAGGGACCACCCGGCCCTTGCTGGGCGGAGGGTGCACGCGTGCACGTCGCTGCCAGAACATTCTAAAAACAAGCAGAAACGCCCTCTCGCCTACTTTACAAAACAGAAACTCAAGTTCTCCTTCTGTGGGGCCTAGGCTTGCCTTTCCGCAGTTCCCACTAAGGTATTCTGGTACCGCCCCTTGTCGCTGTCACGGCCCCATGTGTCTTGTCCGCCGGATGGTCCTTTCCATTCCCACCGTGCCCCTCTCATCCCCTGACCACTCGCCTAAGTCGGGCGGCCCTTCAAATACCCACTTTAAACACCTCGCCTCCACGACTTTCCCATACCATGAAATGAAATGACCACAATTCTCCTTTGCCAACTGTTTCAGGTACTTCCTCTGTGGTTTCACGTGCTCTGTACTTTCTAGAATACCTACTAGATGCGGGCCTACATCTCTCTCACCCCTAACGCCCAAGGTAAGCTGCGCATAGCAGACAGCCCATAAAAGTAGCAAACTGGGGACACCTGGGTGGCTCAGTCGGTTAAGGGTCCGACTTCGGCTCAGGTCATGATCTCACAGTTCATGAGTTTGAGCCCCGTGTGGGGCTCGGTGCTGACAGCTCAGAGCCTGGAGCCTGCTTCGGATTCTTTGTCTCCCTCTCTCTCTCTGCTCCTCCCCCACTCATACTCTCTCTCTTCTTCAGAAATAAATAAAAACATTAAAAAAAAAATACCAAACTGAGCAGCAGGACACATCGGCATTTAATTGCTACCTTTGAATAAATCTACGTTTTAATATTATCCCATCTAACATTATACCCAAATTCTAGAATTGTCTCCACTTTCCTACAAAATTTTACATACAGTCTTTCGGAAGATACTATTTCTCTTGAGATGTACTAGTGCCCAGGTTGGAAAGATCATATAAGAGCTCATTAAAAATTAATGCCTCCCTGGGGAACCTGGGTGGCTCAGTTGGTTAAGTGTCCAACTTCAGCTCCGGTCAGGATCTAACAGTTCGTCGGTCTGAGCCCCGCGTCCAGCTCTGTGCTGACAGCTCGGAGGCCGGAACCTGCTTCGGATTCTGTGTCTCCCTCTCTCTCTGCCCCTCCCCTGCTCATTCTCTGTCTCTCTCTGTCTCTCAAAAATAAACATTTAAAAACTTAAAAAAAAAAAAAAAAGCAACGCCTCCCTAAAAATAAGAAAATATGTTTCTTTTCGTCCTCCGTTCTTCCAAACTATTTCACAACCCAAGAGTGAAATGTTATAAAACACATCATCACTCTCTGAAATTCAGCTGCCTCTGGGGTGAAAGGCACCAGCTGAACAAAAATCCAGAGACACTAACAAGTTTTTACAGGAACATAAGTCTGTGCAGCCCGACTGAGAGAACGCAGAAGACTGAGACAGCAGAATGGAAGGGATTTGAAGGTATTTTCAGTAGGTAAAGGGTCGGGCTCCAAATACTAGTGAATGTCCCAGCCGATTAGACAGTCAGTTTTCAGGAATGGAAGATCATGAAATAAAATTACTTTAAAAGTCCAAAAGAACCATCCTATGTATATAACCAACAGACTATCTTATCTCATAAAATGCGGTGTGGTTGTTTTTTTTTTTCATCTTCAAGGGGTTATTTGCTCGATTTATTTCAAAACGTATAGCCTCAGAGTTTTACGTTCTCGTAGCTGTGGAACATAGTGCCAACTTCTGCAACGGTTCTTTGCTTCACGTTGGTAACACACAGAGGGCTTAAGGGCTATTTCTACGCTGGTGTGAAAGAGAGAAATGAGAACACCCCCATGCCCCCAACACACACACACACACACACACACACACACACACACACAGGTTCAGCAGGAGCTCCCTGGCTCTGACCCAGCCTTCCCTCCAATTCCCAGCTTTCAGGGAAAATTCCAAACCGAAAATGTTAAAATGAATTAGGTTAATAGTTTACATTTCACACTATTTCAACACTGTTTTTTAAGTGATCGAAAATCACTCAAAAAGGAAAAGGGAAGGTTTTTTTAAAAAATTATAATCCTCAGAGCTGGGCAGTTACCTACATCTGATGAAAAGAGAACAGAACACTCCCATGAACGTGAATCCGAAATCCATTTTAGGCTACTGAGATGGTTTCCTTTCAACTCGAACTCACAATCCTCTGTGTGTGAGTTGAAGAAAGGTAACGACATTTAAGTTGCACCGGAAGTGAAACACGAACACTTGTTGCCAGTTAAGTCTGCATGATCAAATTATTCAGCGGCAGAGAAATGGAAATTCACGCAAGTCTTCGTGGGGTTGCCAAGTTTTCCTGATCCTTTGTGGAGCTGTCTTACACCCTCATCCAGATGGCAAAGGTATAATCATTTTGCATACAATATAACTTCTCTTTCAAGAAAGGTACACTATGCCACTTCAGCCAATTTTATTCTAGTTTTCTTTATGTAAGTGTGAAAAAAGAACAGATGTTTTTCCAAAATTATTTAAGCTTGGAAGACATTCCATCGTGTTCTTCAATAGAATCTCTCAGAAATCACCAAAACCATCATGGTGATACCGTAACAGCTGATTTCTTTAAAGCACAAGTTATTAAATAAATATCAGAACGCACAGCGCTGCCCGATAGATACAACGTTTGTTGTAACAGAATGGGGTGACTTATTTGCCACCACACTCATTTCATTTTCCACCAGGGATTTGCAAAAAAAAAAAAAAAAATCTGGCTGTTCTACATGTGAAACACTGAGAGGCTTCTACAACTTGCCACATTCTACAGCTCATTCCCCACTGCCTGGATTCCTCCAGATCCTCTCTGATCGAATGTTTCACTGGAGTTATCAGCTGGCTTGATCATGCTCCATTATAAAACCCATTAAAATGGTCCTTTTACAAAAGTGGAGTTTTCTCCGTGTTACTCCAAAGTCCTGCAGATACTAAAATGAGAGCCTATGCAATGCCTAAAAATGCAGAGAGCTGTCTTTGAGTTATTTTTTCATTATGCAAAACTTGGCCCAGGAGAGATGGCCGTGTACCTCGTTAGCTAAAACAGGCGAGCATGTCAGGACTGCAAATCAATTTACTGGAAGAAGTTGAAGTAGATGTGAATCGCTCAGGTTTCCGAGGCAGATCTAAGTCTACTGATCAGGGCCACTTGGTGAGGTCAGAATCTCAGCAGTGTTTACCCTCATCGTTTCTTCCCCACACTCTCCGAGAATGCAAACTCCCTCTGAAGCTAAACCTGCGGGAGGAACAGCAAAACCTCTATGGGAACCAACAGATGATGGTACAACTCTTAAGTTTTCAGAAGTATCATCAGTACATGCCCGATGGCTCCCCTAAACCCGATAAATACAAAGGGGGACAATCCCGCGTTTACCCCTTCTCCTTATATTAATTCCTTGTGTTTGTGAAGCGAAGGGTTCCAAGAAAGCTTGCATTATTATGTAACACGTGTCAAACAGCCAGTGTGATGTAGTTAGAAATACAGTAGCAAAATCTTTCATTTTACCGATTGTGGCATTATCTATCCACTAAAAACACCATCCGTTTGGGTATTCTCCCTCGCTGCGTGTTAATCTCAGGGTCCTGCCACCATGCTCTCCCTAAGGCGTCTAACAAGTTGTGTTCAATTTTCCTCCCCAAGTTATGAAGCCCACTGACATCAGAACACAGCTCTCCCAACGCAAGAGCCCTACCAGAGCGGTTGCATCAGAAGCCAGGAGTAAGGCAAACACTGTGTTCACAGTGTCGATGAAGGTAAGTGTAGCTCTCACACTGGACCCTGGACACACGCAGCCCTCCCAGCAGACCGAGGCACCTCACAGGCAACATCATGCAAATTCCTTAGGAAAACAAGCAACGATCTCCCTCGCGTGTTATGAAGAAAAAAAAAATTTTTTAAATCAACAGACTAGGCTTCCATTTGCGGGCTGTCAATGCCATCCAGTTCGGGAGATGAAACCCAAACAAACAAAAATCTTCCCTTTTATATGCGCATTTGCTTATTTTTGACACTTTGGCGATGACAGCACATCAGGTTGGAGGGGTGCGGGCGATTGTCGCCAGCAGGTAGAGAAATCCGGGAGAGCCCCGGAGCAGAGAAAGTAAGGGGGACAACAGACGCATTTCATTTCCAGTCCGATGAGCCTGCATTTAGGATTTTCCGGCCAGGCAGGTTCAGGTTCGCCGGGGTGTTTGGGAGACGGGGCTTTTCATTCGTCTTCTCACGCTCGCTCGCTCGCTCGCTCGCTCACACTCACGCACACACACACACACACACACACCTGGGGCGCGTTCCAACTATGCACCCCGGGTGGCATACACGAACGTGCGTGTCTATCTTGCAAAAATAGCCCGACATCTGACAAAGACAGCAAGGCGGCGGGGGCGCAGCGAGCGCGGCTCGGAGGAGCGTGCAGGGCGCGCGCGGAGCGCCCGCCACAACGGCTGCAACGCCTCGGAGCCCGAGCACAGACATGGCACGCGCGGGGCGGGGGCCCACACCCAAGACCGAGACCCGCGGCTCCCCTGCTTACTGTGGGCTCTTGGGGTAGAAGGGCAGGGTCACGTGGCTGAGGTCCTGCAGGTCGAAGGCGGTGGGCTCGGCGGAGATCGCCTGGCGCTTGGTGCGCGGCTCGCCCTGCAGCGTGCCGGCGCTCTGCTTCTGCGCCTGCTGGGTGGCCGGCCGGATCACCGAGCGGTACTTGTCCAGCTCGTTCTGCAGCTTCTGGATCAGTTCGTCCTTCTGGTCCAACTCCAGCTCCAGCTCGTCGATGAGCGCATCCCGCTGCCTCAGCTCCTCGATCTTCTCCTGGAGCGCGTACTGCAAATCCCGCAGGGTGCCCATGCTCCGCCGGGCCGCCGGGCCGCCTTCCTGCCGCTGCCGCGCGCCCGGGGGCTCGCTCCCCGCTCCGGTCAACTTTCCCCAAAGTCGCCGCCGCCTCCCGAGTGCAGACGCTTCCTACTCGAGCCCAGAGCCAGCCAGCCCTGGCTTCTGAGCATGCCCAGTCCGCCGCTCCGCCGCCGACTTTCCGTGCGGATCCCCACTTGTCGGGGCGCCGGGGAGGCTGAGCGCGGGGGCCGCGAGGCGGCGGGTCCGCGCCGGGACTGAGCCGGGAGCCGCGGCGGGCGCAGGGCCGGAGGCGGGGCGCAGCGGGCGGGCGCGCCACTTCGGGGTGGGGGCACGCGGGGGAGGACACCCGCCCCCCGCCCCCGCCGCCGGGCGCCCCGGCCTCGGGGCCGCGGGGCTGCGCTCCCGGCCGCGTCCCCGGGCAGGGCGGGCTCGGCCGCCGGAGCGCCCCGGGGTCCGGAGGTTCCTGGCCGCCGGCCTCTCCGCCGGAGGCTCGCGAGCTGCGTGGCCGCGCGGTGGCCTCACTCACGCCACCCTGCCCGCGGGGAGCGCCTCGCACAGGTGGCTGGCGCTGGACCACAAACTTGCCTCCCGGAGGAGAGGAGCGGCGGCGGGAGGGCGCCCCGGCGGCGCGCAGGTGCCTTTGGGGAAGGGGCGAGGGGGGCGGGGCTTCTGGTGCGTGGCGCCCGGCGGGGGCGGCTCTCTCGGGCCCCTGCCGATTGCCCCCGGTCCCTGCCCGCCCCCTCCGGACTCACACTCGTGAACTCTCCCCGTCAGGTCTGGGCCCTGGAAGGCCGCTCGGCTCTCCCCGCCCCACCCCAGCCCGAGCTAGT
This sequence comes from Acinonyx jubatus, assembly GCF_027475565.1. NCBI lineage: Eukaryota > Metazoa > Chordata > Mammalia > Carnivora > Felidae > Acinonyx > Acinonyx jubatus. The sequence goes on along the minus strand of NC_069393.1, from coordinate 12,948,354 downwards.
GTCTGCGGAAGACTTTACGGAGGGCCTGGCTTCTGCCATTTGCTATTTCGGGGTGGGGGGCCGGGGAAGGGGGCGGCGGGAAGCATCATCGCCGAGCTCCAAAAAGTCCATCGGGAAATGGAACTAAGATCTTCAAAAAGATTCCATCTCTGGCGACCAAGCTGTTAGAACTGTATCCTTACACTTGAATGGCAAGACGCAAACTGTGGGGAGGGATCATGACAAGAGGGGGGCCCAGATGGGCTGCAGAACCGAAAGCCACACCGCCCCCCCCCCCCCGTCCACTCAGCTCTGCCCACTCAGTAGTTCCTGAAATGACAATTAAGTGAGCTCTCTCTGTGGGAGGGGAACGCGCCCATCACCTGAACACATGTTTAGAATCTACCAATATTTACTCACCGCTTACCTAAATGCCTAATATTTATCTAAATCTTCATGGACTCACCCAACTTCAGAGCATCTTTTATAGCAGTCCTGATTGCTATTCTTGGGCGCCCAGTGTCACAAACCAATGCTCTATTGGGCCATTCCCTCGCAGTCAAACAAAGCTGATAGAAAATACATTAAAATCGAATTGCAATCCAGAACTATTCACCGCAATCTAAACGTAGCCAAGAGTGAATAAATATACCGGTCTCAAAAAAATTTTCGCTCTTACTTTTGAATACACAACTTTTTCTAAGCAAAGAGGAAAAAAAAAAAAAAACAAACACTAGCCAATGGCACATGAACAAACTTCTTGATTCAACGTGTATTTGTTTGCCATCAGAGGTACACATGACAAAGAGGTACACATACATATCCTAAACATGCTTCACTAAGATCATGATCTAATGCTCTTAGCATTAGGTGATAGAAGACACTTAAATGTTCTGCTTTCCAACAGGGAAATGCATTTACTTCGGAATGTGACACACAAGGTGGATAATTCCCGAAACATTTTCATTCCTAGTGAACAGAACATAAGTAATTTACAAATACCGACAGCAGTGAAATAGTTCTAATTGTTGTTTTAATTAAAACTAAATCGAGTAGAGGTACTGTGACTTTGTATAGGACTCTATTCTAAAAGAGAGCGTATGTGACCATTTCCTTGTCCCAGGCAAAAGGCCAAATTCTTATTTTTATTTAACCTATGCAAATTCTTTAATCCCATGAGAAAATGTTTAGCACTAACTGCCTTTTTCCTATAGATCTACATTGGGGCCCTGAGGCCAAGCGATTATATCTAAAAATATATCCGAGGCAATGGTACAGGGGGGATCATTAGACAACCACTAAGCAGGGTTATGTTTTAAGGTTCATTTGAGGCTTAAATGGTGTAACTTAAATGTCTTTGGGCAGCACAAAGTAGAGAAGATTCTTCTTCATTTTTAAGAAAGCCTGTCAACATCCACAAAGGAAATTAAAAAAAAATAGCCCTTCAACCAAAAAAAAACAAAAAACAAAAAAAACAGGTATTTTGGATACAAGTGAAATTTTTTCCACTAAGTCATGTAAATAATTTTCACTATTTAAGCTTTCATATCTACATGCAAGTACAGGATATATCCATCCTACATTTCATTGTTGTGATACAAAGTGTACATCCCATGAGGAATCCCATCCTGAGAATCGGAAGCCTGCTATAATCCATGCAAAGAAAGTAAACAGCCAAAGCACATGATTATTACAGTCGACCTACACTTTGAAAAAGTATTCAAGGTATAAGAATATATTTGGTTATATTAGCCTATATTACCAAAATAATTGAATTTCCCACTGACTTTATAATTGTACATGCAACATCCAGAATTCTTGACTTTTCCATTCTTGAAGTCAAAATAAATATTTTAAGTACGTTTTTCAATGATGCTTTTGACTGGTTGTTTAGATCTGAAGGGATCTGGCTCTGCATCTCAATCTTTTGAGTGATCTCAGTCTCTCTCTCTCTCTCTCTCTCTCTCTCTCTCTCTCTCTCTCTCCCCCCCCCCCCTTAAACATATTTGCTACTGTATTGGTAAATGCTGGATATAAATTCTATGAGAAAAATCAAGGTCCTGTACTTACATTTCAACAGACAGATTGACGACCTGTCTCATGGTAAAGTAAACCACAGAATCAGAGATCAGGCACAAGTCTACCTTCTGCTTCCCAGGCAGTGACTACACAAGTCTGAGACGGAGTGGAGTGGAGTGGAGTAGAGTCGGGTCTCCTGAGCTCTCCCACTGCCTGTCTCATGAGGGAACCCTCCATGGTAGATGCTAAAACAGAGATCCGCGAAATTTTGAAGGAAGTGAGTTCATACTCTCAAATTCCGTAGTCAACTCACAAGTCACAACCATAGTCAACTCACACCTGGATCGTAGCTAGTCTCTCTCTGTCACAGCCCTCAGAAAAGCGAGCTACCAGTAACCAGCCCAACCTGTGGCATATCGATGCTCCTCAATTTTGCACCCACCCCTCATGATTGAGAATAAATTTTATCAGGCCTTCCTTAATGGAATCTCAGAACCATTTAATGAGGCATTCAGTGACACAGCTTCATCATCATATTGGCTATGAAAAGAAGAAAGTCTGGAGAATTTATCACCCTTCACTAAAGCCATAATTAGCCTCAAAAGGACTGGGATAACTTTGTCATCTGGGTCTCCATTCCACTGATGCTACATTTCCCGGAAGAGTCCTAAGTATGACATTTTCTTCTGCCATTTCATGCATGCATCTTGAGTAGGGAAAACTCACAAAAACAACAAAAACACACCTGAGCTTTTTAAGTGATGGAAACCACCCCTTACGGAAAACCACTACAAGGAACAAGTACCCCTAAGAATCTAGATCTGAGCGTTGCCATTACTGGTAGATATACTGACATGCTCTAAATTGCGAATCTTAATCAAGGTCACAATTACAATAACTAACTTCCTTGAACTCTTAATGCACGACAGGCACTGTTTATGTAACCCCACCAGGTGGCCTTTATTATTATTTCCACTTATATTGGGGGGGAAAAAATGGCAGCATGGAATCATCTGCCTAATGAACAGCAAAGCCTAGATTCGAATCCACACCATGTGATACGGAGCTCATTCCCTGACTCCCTGACCTTCACTGTCTTCTGCAGGGCTTCCAGATGTTGCCAATGTCCTGATTCTCGATCCACAGAGATAAGAGTATGTTTACCATTAACTAGCCTGACTTTGGGGTTGGGTAGGTGGAAAGAGGAAAATGTGGGGAAATCCTGAAAGAGCAGGAGAAAGAATTCTTGAAAGTTCTTTTTCCCAAAATTGTCTTCACTCCAGCACCATTTCATCCTGGCTTAAGGTGGCCAACTTGCACCCACTGGGCTAGGATTGTCCTTGTTTTAATACTGAAACTGCTTGTGACTGTCCCGGTTTTAGAGCTGAAGTCCTGGGCACCCCCCGGTCCTGGGCAAACCAGGACAGTTGGTCACTCTATTAAATTCGGGATTGCTGAGCCACCCGATTTTATAAATATTTTCAAATTTTGCCTTCAAATTTACAGATAGAAAAGTAAACCCCAGGACGATCTGTAATGATAATACCTATTATTTTAGGCAGATTGTAAACCCACTCACCCATTTGTTTGTATGAATACATTTTAAGAACACAATCATCCTATTTCAATGCATAATAATATACCACAGGAACTGCCTTTGGACTACACAAGAGAGAAGTCAGACGATAGAATTTTCATTGCAGTTTGATGAATTAGACAAAGATTCGAGGCTCTCTTTTCGGCTTACTGTTTTTATAAAAATCTGGACTTCAGACATTCTGGCTTTCTATGGATAAATCACAATAATGAAAATACCTGCTATTTGATTAACTCCTACAGAATTAGGTTATTCTTATGATTATATTTGGTGGATAGACTCAGCCATCAGGAATCCATATTCAAATGGAGTTAAGTAAACATTCTAATGGTCTGTCTTTTTGAAGTTTTACTTCCGTGCATGATATATCCCACATGGAAAAGAAAAAAACACAGAAACCATTAATGATGAAAAACTTACTGCAGAGATTTGGAAAGTAATAGTGCATTGTACCATAATTGCTAATGTGCTTAGAGTTTAATACCGAATTAGTGTCATGCCTAATATCAGTTGAAATGAATTCTTATACTCCACGGCTTCAAATGATGGTATGTTATTATGGAGCCTGAAGCAGTGTTCATGAGAACACACGCCCTGTCTGCGAAAAGAACGCTTCTCTGTACTCTTCAAGAAGCTGCCCGTTTCCAAATAACATTTCCAAATCATGGAAGAAATAAAATGTGTTTAAGAAGGAAGGAATTTGGCTTTCCAGATTTTTTCCATGAATGGAGAATTTTTAAATGGAACGTGGACTTTAAAATGCTTTGTTCACAAACTATTCTTCTGCTACATTTTAGGCCCAGTGAATGTACGTAACAGTGGGTATGCAACATGATAATTTCTCTCCTGCCTGCCTAATAGATTTCGTTTCTCAGTCCTATTTCAATGATTCTTCTGGCCTATAAATGCACATCATTTTGTGGGGCGCCTGGGTGGCTCAGTTGGTTAAGCGTCCGACCTTGGCTCAGGTCATGATCTCGCGGGTTCGTGAGTTTGAGCCCCCCGTCGGGCTCTGTGCTGACAGCTCAGAGCCTGGAGCCTGCTTTGGATTCTGTGTCTCCTTCTCTCTCTGCCCCTCCCCTGCTCGCGCTCTGGCTCTTTCTGGGTCTCAAAAATAAATAAATGTTAAAAAAAAACATTTTTTTAGTGCACATCATTTCATACGTTAATGCATCAGTACTTTCCACAGAATAGTAACAAATATTTGGGAAACTACGTCTGCATTTGAGAGCATATTCGATACCATGTGGCTTATAGAAGAACAGCTCCGAAGTCCGTGAATTTTGATTGTTACTCTTATTTTAAATCTCATTTAACAGCTACTATCACTGGGCCGTTTTCAACCTACATGTTTTGTAATCAAAGTTGAAAGCAAACAACGAGCACTACATTCTGCTCGTGAACTTACTACAATCGGTAAACTGAGAAAGCAGTGAAGATGGAAGAAAGACAAGAAGATAGAAGTTTTAGTGAATTGGTTTTTATCGGGGCGTCGAATGAAGGGATTAGCCTATAGGAACAAAGGCATCTGCATCGTGAGAATCAGAGATCCGAAGGAGAGGGAAGTTGTAGGTGGAAAAAAAAAAGACTCACTAGGAAGTCATCTGATCATCTCATCTTTATCCTCTTGAACTTAATGACCAAGTAAATATCACCTAACTTCAAATTCAGGAAACTCTTGATGTTTTGACTTTTATGCCATCACCATGAGATGGAGATCCAGAAATCCGTCCTTAATGACAGGCTAATGCAGTGGTAAAACAAGTGGATGTCATGCGAGGGTCGAGACATGGCACTGGAGGTTTGAGAAGGCATACCCTTGGACCAAGGATAGAGAGAGAGGCAAGCTGGGGCCCAGGAGACACATATTGTCACTAGGCATTTGTAACCAACTAGAAGATTATGAGTCGCCTTGCCCCATGTACATCTTTTAAAGATTCAATGATTTCTCCCTGGTCCAGACTGTATTTTTTACAAATCATTTTTCAAAGCGCAGGCATAACATGATCTGGTAGATAAGAGTGCCCCATGGAAATAAATGTCGAAGAGAGACTTGTACTGATCTTTGGTTATCAGGCAGAATATTCAGGATCTGTCTCGAGTCACCGCATTACGTAAGTATGTTTTTACGCAAATCTCAAAGTTAATTTGGGGAGCTATTATGGAAAATCCGTCCAAGTTTTCCATAACATGCAGCACAGCCAAAATTCTACCCATCTATCTTTCTTGGAAAAGCATCGACGTCGAATACCAATTTCAAGTGGAAAAAATGACAGGGAAGTCTTCAAAATACTTATTTGCAGACTGCTAAAAGCAACTGCTGCTCTTAGGAGCACAGATATCTTAGTGAAAATTGCTTCTTTTCCACGGGTCAGACCCTCTATCCGTACACAGCAAGTACCCCTCTCTCTCTAGTCACAAAGCTGAAGCTTACCTAACCCAAGAGCATTTCCACGTGCACTCCGTTTACTTAATTTTTGCCTCCATCACCAGCACTCCCAAAACACAGAGAACTCAAAGACCATATGGCTTACCACCCTTCCCCACCTGCAGCCACAAAAAAAAAAAAAAAAAAAGCCAAAGCGGCCTTATTTTTTTTTTTTTTACCGATAATGAATATCACAGAATTGTAGCTGAAATGTCCCACTGAGATTATGTAATTCAACATCCTAATTTTAAATTTAAGGAAATGCAAAGGCCGAGGGAGTCAAACGACCCACTCAAGGCGGAAGCAAGTTTGGAACCCAAGCATTCCCCTTGCCGGCATCGTGTTCTTCCAGTGATATTTTTCTTTCACCCGCGTTTTATTATCAGTGCACACAGAAGCCTGATTCGGTGCACCTGAAAATCCTACCTCCTCTTTCTTCCTAGGTAATAGCTATTAAAGCCAATTCAGAACATTTAATTTGCTGCAGAGAACAAAATATATTAAAGGGTCTTTAGGACGTCCAATTAGTTCTATCATGCGTCTCCTTACTCTCGAAACGTAAGGAATCGCTGTTACATGGATGGGGATCTATGGGACATGACGATGCGTGCACATGCGTGTGTGTGTGTGTGTGTGTGTGTGTGCGCGCGCGTGCTTGCACAGCCTCAAAGTCTCGCATGCGACATAGGTGTGACATATCAACCGCACCCTCCTAACCAATCCTCATTTATGTCAAAGGAAAGATGGACGCACCCCAAATCTTTTGCATCCCACCTTATTTGACAGAGATCTACTTGCGGAAACACGGTAAAGCACCTAGATTAACTTTTTTCATTTCTCGGACGAGAGCAGTTCAGCCTTCCTCCCACTGCAAGGTTTTAAAATCCCTTGTGATACGAAAGACGTCATCACCAGGAAAGAGAACAGTTGTCTCCAATTCGTACAAATGAAAAGGTAACACCGTAAACCTTACGTGAAACTCTCAAAATTCAGCTGGTGATACTGGATTGCTTCCCTGAAATCACGTAATCGGTCTTAGACCATTTGAGACATTTTTAAGGTAATAATAACTTCAGAATGTGCCAAGAGATGATTTTGTTCATTTAATATTTCCCAGTGGAGTACTTGAAGAATGTTCACAAAAGACAGTAAAGACATACTTCCAAACTCACTGAAACATACAGCATTTAAAATCTTATTACATTGGTATTTTCCTAAAAAGAATTTTGTATTTTAATATAATATTCTCAGGACACGTTCTTTTAATCACCAATCTCTCTACAAAGCGAATGTTTAACACAGTGCATGACTTTCATATTCTGCAACCAGGGAATATCCGATTGTGAGAAATCAGAAGCATTAATGAAGAAAACACAAATAACCAAGAAGAAGCATGTGGTAACAGCTGCTACAACAGCTAAACTCAGTGGTCAGCGAGCAGCCTTTCTAGCAATCCCGTAATCCGAGAGCTCTCACCAAACGAGTATATACTAACACGCAGTGTTTCCTCCAAGGGTGAACTAAAGAACACTAGTTCCTTGAAAAGGGGGAGGGGGGAGTGTTCAGGGTCAGAAATGCTTGGGAGACACTGAGCAAAGTTCATTGAAACAGAATTCTTTCTGCATAGTTATTCCAAAGAACTTCTAAATTTCCGATATGTATTATGAATCTCCAAAATAAGTAGAGTGAATGTATACAGTTGATTTAAACAACTAGGCTTTCTTTCATCTAATGTTTTAAGTGTTGAACCTAAGTATTTACGAGAGTGAATGTTTAAAGGTAAATTAGGCAACTTATTAAAAATACTTTTAATAAACAGCTCCCCCGTTTGTGAAATCCCTTATGGGTATTTACATACACAGCGATAATTCCTGATCCACCAACAAGACTACAGACCACAGTACCTTCCCTTTAAAGTCACGATTCACCCAGTCTATGACCACAGTCAATGACAGGACAGAAAACCTGAACACATGCCCAGTCTGGTGCTTACAGGAAGGACTAACTAACATTGTTGCCATTTGACCCACAGTCACGTTTCCTGTCTTTCAAAGGAGGCAGGTCATTGGATTTTGCTCCCGCTGGGAAAATGGTCAAGGAAAAATTACAATGGGGCTGAAATCAGGAGAGCAATTGATTAATAATTAATTACCTAAGTGTCATACTGACCTTTGAGTCCTTACAAGTCTCCAGGCACCAAGCAATTTCATTGTAACATCTCAGAGCTTTTCCACTGGTGATTCTTTCTGCCTTTGAGATCCTTCACCTAACCCATTTCGCAACCCTAAAATCTCCACCCCATCACTTCCCGATCACCATTTCTATCTTTTGAGTCATGAACTCATTGAACTCATTCTTCACTTCTCTACCCAAATATCACTTCCTCTGATAATCCTTCCAGATCATCCCCATGATATTTTCCCTTATAACAGAATTTACGATGTATAATTATATATTAGTTTCAAGGATATCTGAAAATATTTGCTACAGAGCTATCTTATCATTAGACGGTAAACTCCAAGAAAACTAGGAATTCTATTTCATCCACCAAAACCTAAAACAAGCCCTCCCTGTATATCTGTTAGTTGCATAGACTAACTGAATGAATTCAAGAAATATTTAGTATCGCACACCACCACCGATAAACAGAAAATTCGTCCCTTTCTGCCTTTTCCCCACCAAAAGATTAAACCATCAAACCAAAATGAATATCCACGGATGCGATACAGATGGAGATGGCCTTCAGAGTCGGCAGCCCTCGCTTGGGGTGTCATTTGGGAGCGCACGTGTCATAAGGCTCGGGAACCTCAGTACAACCGCCCCTGTGAGCAGCTGTCCTGAATCGCAGGTCTCTGGCAGGAAGTCTGCAAGTCACATGTTTGTCTGCTTTTGAAAGAGCACCCAGTTCCTACGTTCTTCCAGGAAATATTTGTGGTATCTGTTGCCCTTGACAGGTGCTTCAAAAGTGAAAACAATCCCCTTACACAAAACCTTTGAAACTAAAATATTGTGACCAAAATTAGCCTGGAACATGTGTGTGTAAGTGTGTGTGTGTGTGTGTGTGTGTGTGTGTGTGTGTGTATACAGTTAACCCTTGAATAAACAATACAGGTTTGAAATGGGTGGGTCCACTTACACATGGATTTTTTTTTTGATAGAGTATAGAATTATGAATGTCTTTGCTCTCCCTTACAATTCCCTTAATAACATTTTCTTTTCTCTGGCTCACTTTATTGTAAGAATACAGTATACAATACACATAACAAGCAAAATATATGTTGATCATTGTTTATCGTTGTTTATGTCATTGGCAAGGCCTCCAGTCAACAGCAGACTATTAGTAGTTGTTTTGGGGGAGTCAAAAATTACACGTGCATTTTCAACCGCACCTGGGTCAGCGCACCTAACCCCCACGTTGTTCAAGGGTCAACTGTGTGTGTGTGTGTGTGTATTCAACTGTATATATGTGTATATATGTTCAACTGTATATATATGTACGTGTATGTATGTGTGTGTGTGTGTGTGTGTATATATATATATATATATATACATAAAATGAAAACCAACATCAACATGGTAAACACAGCTTAGAAGTGAATACAGGTAATGAATTTGTCTGTCACATGACAGCAAAAAGTGACACAAAAACTAGGACACGGTGATTTTTCTGACAACTGATGTTTTAGCTCTCCATAATTCTGTGTGTCCCTTCTATATGCAATAAGTCAAACATATCAGAGGCTTAGTTGAAAACTGTGGGGTTTTTTATGCAGAAGAAAGAACACAGGCATCACTCCTTGAACATGTTCAAAGTCCCTGCTTAAGTCCCATGATAACCACTTGCTACCTGTCACCTTGAATATTTCTGGGAAAAAATATTTGATATCCAGCCACATTCTCACATTACACTTACAAACCTGAAGAGAGCAGACTGGTGGCTTTCACAGGTGGAGGGTGGGGACGGTGGAAGAAAGGAGCGTTTGGGGGGGTTTTGTTGTTGTTGCTGCTGTTAGTCAAAATAAATTGAAAAAAAAAATGCACCCAGACAATCTACTGTCTCAATGTACTTTTAAATCACCAGAATCCCAGAGTCTTTCTTACTTTTAGGTTTATAATACATTGTCTTCAAGGTTCAATGCTCTTTGATATAACACTGGCAGCATCTATAACCCCATCCATTTTGCAATTTCTTTCTTTTGTTTCTTCCCTAGCTCTAGCTACTCCTTCAAAAAAGCTGACTGCTGCATTTGCAGTTGACCTGTTTTTAAGAGTCCCCCTTAATGCTTCTTTTCAAAAACTATTAATGCCTCCTGATATTATTTTGAAAACAGATGCTTCGAATTAAGGTGCTTGTAAGTTTCACCAGGGCTGATAACCCAACCCTGCTCACTTCATCTATAATAGCTTTGGAAGTTCAGCTTGAAACAAAGTTCAAAAACCAAATTAATCTCCAAAAATACTTCTAATCCAATAATGTAATTCGTAAAGTAGGTATACTTCTCTCCTTCTCCTCTCTTTTGTACTTTCTTTTGCTCTTCCTATAGAATATCAGAATATCAAAATGAATTCGCCCTTCAAATGAAATCAGAACTTTACCAACACAGTCCACTGCACCCTGATGTGCTAACCTTTGGGTGTTAGCACGAATCTCAATGTTAAACAGCTGTTCCACAAAACCAAAAGATAGAAGTAGATACTTTGTTAATGTGTGTGCACGCGCGCGTGCACGCACACACACACACACACACACACAGAATGAGAAGTAGATGTTTCCTATAATTTCAAAAGTCTGCAAAAAGGCTTCCTAAGTTCTCCAAGCTTACTGTACTTGAATATAGGTTTTGAAATAAAGGTAACTTTCGACAAGATTACAAAAACCTAAGCTCAACGTTCACCTATGAAAAAAATAATAGGAGACCTCCCCTTGCATGGACAGAGTCAGATTTGGAGATAAAGACTCAAAGCTTTGTACACGCACAAACCACAAGTCTTTACACGTGAAGCCTTACGATGCAACTATATAATGCTGCTTGAGTCTGAACGGAGACCTAAGAATCTGATTTGCAACCTCCCGAAATTTCTGAATCTCCAATAAAACCTAAGTGTCAATAACTATGTGAGTGTAAGAACTCTCTTGTCATTGCCTTATTCATCTCTACTGGTTCCTATTCTTAGTTTTCCTCCCAAGACACAGGAGTCTCACGCTGAAGTTATCAAAATACACAATCTTTTTGGATGCAGGATTTCCTAAGGGGGAAACATATGTATGATTACAAAGAATTAAGCTCTATAAAAGAAAAACACCACATCGAGATATGTATACTTTTCTACAGAGTAAATATTTTATTCAGTTAAAATAATATTTGGTAAAAAGTGGGTTCTAATTGAGATTTTGTCACTTTTTATAAGTATGAGGCAAGCAAATGGTTATGAAATGCATACTTCTCCTTTGCATGGTTTATTTTAAATACATTTCCATAAATAGTACACAGCTTCGGCAAACAGTACATTCTTCACATTTTCCCCTTGGCTATTAAATACTAATTTCTGAGGGCTAAAATACAGAACTAAAGGTACAATTGCACCCTCTACTGTTCAAATTTTCCATTCCACATCGAGCAAAAACATCTTGACTATGCTTGTTTACCACATGCATTGCAAAATTAGCAGGTAAATCATATTGGCTTCCATTTGACGTTAATTGGCAGATCTTCAAATGATTAAGCTATTTGTTAGAACTTCTCTGGTCCTACAAAAGGAAAGTGGACATTTATACAGTTAAATGGGACCACGCTACCTTAAAAAATAGTGATTCTTATCAAAGTATTTGAAATGTGAAGCATCCATTAACTTACTGACCACAAATGCCAATGCTGATCACCTGTGACATCAGTCGTCACAAGGACAAATGTCAAGTCACTGAAGCCAACAACTGGCATCCACTTCCAACAGTATATAAAGTTTTCCAATTTTTTTCAAGTTAGAAATTAAAATAAACATCAGTGTTGCTCTAAAACTGTACACTGAAGTTCTAAATGTTTGTTTTTGAGAGAGAGAGAGAGAGAGAGAGAATATACAAGTGGGGCAGGGGCAGAGAGAGAGGGACAGAGGATCCCAAGTGGGCTCTGAGCCATCAGCACAGAGCCCGATGCAGGGCTTGAACTCATGAACCGTGAGGTCGTGACCTGAGCCCAAGTCAGACACTCAACCGACTGAGCCATCCAAATGCCCCTGAAGTTCTAAAAAACTAGTTTTGAGATCTTATTATTTTCAAAACTTTCGATACCGTGGATGCAAATAGCTTCTTTGTTCCTTTCTTTTCAACCCATTTTCCTCCTTTTAATTAGACAGTACTTGTTTGGTATTTATTCAAGAGTTTTTCTTATCAACTTCTTCTATTGATAAAGGGTTAGCTTGTTTCTGGCAAGTGGTCCCACCAAGAATGACTAGAAAATCTCGCCCCCTGCTCCAAAAAATGTCTCGGGCTTCTGAGCAATAGCATTTGAAGGGCTAACATCTCAGAGAAGAGCATAGTCCAGAGCAGTAAACCCAACATTCAGTGTTCTTTTTGGTGCACTATACAAGTTACAAAACACTCCTAAAGAAGATAAATAATGGAGTATACATTAGAAGCTGAGAGGCTAAGAAGCTAGGCAAAGCTTCTAAATGCCTCATGGGGCCAGAGGGACAGAACTGAAGTTCAGGCCAAACCGGCTCAAAACCATGAAGGCCAAATCTGGTAACAATCCAGCACTCTGCAGACAGAAACCCTGCTTTGAACCTGCTGTATCCACGATGGGGTTAAGAGCCTGCCCTTCAAGAGCAAAAGCAAGTCCTCAGCAGAGGGCGAGCACTAGACCAGAGTCTCAGATCATCTCCCATTTTCACACACAACACCCAGGATTCAATCAAAAACAGGTACACCAGGAGACAAAGAAACATAAATCTAAGAAAAAATAAATGCATACAACAAACGCAGACCAATGGGAATCCTGATAATGAAATTACCTGATAGGGACTTTAAAAAAAATCTTTATTTTATTTTATTTTAGAGACAGAGAACACACATAAGCAGGGGAGAGGGGTGGGCAGGGGGAGACAGAGAGAGAGAGAGAGAGAGAGAGAGAATCTCAAGCAGGCTCCACACTCAGCACAGAGACCGACAAGGGGCTCGATCCCACCACCATCAGATCACGACCTGAGCCAAAATCAAGAGTCCACTGCTCAACCAACTGAGCCACCCAGGTAGCCTACCTGATATGGACTTTTAAATATTTGTGACAAATATGTTTAAGGAATGTGGTGAAAATGTTGGTAACTTCAAGAGAAAACTGGCAACTATAAAAGAAATTGAAACTTAGAACTGAAAATATTCAGTAGCTGAATTTTAATAATTCTGTAGTTGTATTTAACTGCAGGAGACAAAATTAGTAAACTAAAAGATAAATCCAAAGAAAATAGAATAAGAAATGAAAAAGAATAGGATATAAAAATACTTACGCAAAGGGTCACATGCACCCCAATGTTTACGGCAGCACTATCAACTAGAGCTGAATTATGGAAAGAGCCCAAATGTCCATCAGCAGATGAATGGATAAAGAAGATGTGGTATGTATGTGTGTGTGTGTGTGTACATACACACACACACACACACACACACACACATATACAATGGAATATTACTCAGCCATCAGAAAGAATGACAGCTTGCCATTTGCAATGACATGGATGGAACTAGAGTGTATTATGCTAAGCAAATATAAGTCAGTTAGAGAAAGACAAATATACGATTTCACCATATGGAATTGAAGGAACACAACAGATGAACATAGGGGAAGGGAAGGAAAAATAAAATCAGATCAAAACAGAGAGGGAGGCAAACTGTAAGAGACTCTTAAACACAGAGAACAAACCGAGGGCTGCTGGAGAGAAGTGGGTGGGGGCTGGGCTAAATGGGTGATAGTCATTAAGGAGGACGCTTGTTGGGATGAGCACTGGGTGTTATGTGTAACTGATGAGTCACAAAATTCGACTCTTGAAACCAATACTACACTATACGTTAACTTACTTGATTTTTTTTTAATTTTTTTTTAACATCTATTTATTTTTGAGACAGAGAGAGACAGAGCATGAACGGGGGAGGGTCAGAGAGAGAGGGAGACACAGAATCTGAAACAGGCTCCAGGGTCCAAGCAGTCAGCACAGAGCCCGACGCAGGGCTCGAACTCATGGATCGCAAGATCGTGACCTGAGCCGAAGTCGGACGCTTAACCGACTCAGCCACCCAGGCACCCCAACTTACTTGAATTTAAATAAAATCTTGGAACACACAAAAAGAGAGAAAAATAATTTTAAAAAAACAGAAAAAAAAAAAAGGATACAGGATGTGGGATCATAAAGGAAAGGTCTAAGCTATATGTAATTGGAGTCCCAAAAGCCCAAAAGAGAAGGAAAGAGAGAATAGGGCAAAAACAGTATTTGAAGAGATAATGGCTACGAATTTTTCAAAACTGATGAAAGCTGTATCAAGCTACAATTTCAAGAGGCACCGTAAGCCACAAACACAATAAATAAAAACCACACGTAGACAGAAACACAAGCACACACAAACCCAGGGATATCATTGTAAAACTTCTCACAATCCAAAATAAAGACAAAACTCCAAATAGCAGATGGAGAAAGATACTTATCACCTTCAGAGGGGCAACAATATGATCACAGCCAACATTTTTTTTTAATTTCTTGATTTATTTTGAAAAAGAGAGAGAGAGAGAGAGAGAGAGAGAGAGAGAGAGATGGAGGGGCAGAGAGAGAGGAGAGAAGGAATCCCAATCAGGCTGTCAGTGCAAAGCCTGATGCAGGGCTCAATCTCACAAACCATGAGCTCATGACCTGAGCCGAAATGAAGAGTCAGACGCTTAACTAACGGAACCACCCAGACACCCCTACAGTTGACTTTCCAATGGAAACAGTGAAAGTCATAAAACAATAGAACGATAGCCTCAAAAGACTGGAAGATTAAAACTGCCAACATAGAATTCTGTACTTGACAAAAATACCCTTTGCAAATAAAGGCAAATGAATACATTTTCAGGGAAACAAAAGCTAGAGTATTTGTCGTCCATAGATCCATTCTAAAAAAATTTTTTTATTTAATGTTTATTTATTTTTGAGACAGAGAGAGACAGAGCATGAACGGGGGAGGGGCAGGGAGACAGGTTCCAGGCTCTGAGCTGTCAGCACAGAGCCTGATTCGGGACTCGAAATCATGAACTGAGAGATCATGACCTGAGCTGAAGTCAGACGCTCAACCGACTGAGCCACCCAGGCACCCCGATCCACAGATCCATTCTAAAGAAGACGCTAAAATATGGTCTCTGGGAAGAAAGAAAATGAAACTAGAGGATTGCAGACAGATCTAAGGGAAAAACTATCACAGAAAAGAAAAATATGAAGTTAAGTCTATATTAATGATTGCTGCATAAAACAATAAAAACATCTAATAACAATAAAATGAAAGATAGAAGGGGACCGAGAGGGGTAAGAGTGTGGTCAGGTCATTGCAGTGAGAAGAACTCAGAGTATTAATTTATCTTTAATCTTGCCAGTTCAAGGATACACTGCATGTTGTACTTTCTTGAGTAAGCCACAATAGGAATAAAACATACATAAATAAAAAGTTGATGGAGAAAAAATGGAATATCAAAGAGAAAAGGAGACACAAATAGAACACAAACAGTAAGGTGATCAATTGAAACCAAAATGTCCCAGTAATTAAACTAATAAAGAGATTAAATACTCCAATTACTAGACAAAGATTGACTGAATACAAAAGAAATAAAGGTAGATACATCTCACAAGGATCAATTTTGTAGAAGGGCACAAAAAAAGTTTAAAGGAAAAAATGGAACCCAAACCAAAAGAAAGCTGACATCACTGTACTGATACCAAGGGATATTTTAAGAAAATAAACATCATTAGAGAGGAAGAGGCACATTTCACAATAATGAAAGGATTAATTTATCAGGAAGGGATTATAAATATATATATATATATATATATATCCTCAATAACAGCCTCAAAACATGAACCGTAAAAATGCATAGCCCTAAGAGGAGATACCAATTGACAATCTTATTAAGAGATTTCAGCTTATCTTTCAAAAACTGGATGGACTAAGTAGACAGAAAATTAATCAGGACATAGAAGATTTGAACAACATACTTAACAAACTTCACTGCAATACAGAGAGCACTCTCCCCCAACCTGCAGAACACCTGATTTCCTAGTGTGTAAGCAATTTTTTATGAAAACTGGCCATGGGTGGGGCCATGAAACAAGTCTCTGCAAACTTTGAAAGATGGAAATGGTGTCCCGTTACTGCAGAGGAGTTTAGCTAGGAATCAATAACAACAGTCATCTCGATAGACGCAAAAAGGATGGGACAGAACTCAAAACGCAGTCATGATTTTAAAATCATCTATAAAAAGGTACGTATGTGATAAATGATATCTATAAAAAAATCTAAAAGAAACCTCATGCTTAATGGTGAAATGCTGAAAGATCTCCCCCTCGTATCACAAAAAGAAATGGGTGCCCATAATCACCACTCCTATTCAACATTATAATCAAGAGCCTGGCCACTGAAATAAGGTATGAAAAAGAAAGAAACTACATAAAGACTGAAAAAGAAGATGTCATACTTTTGGATAGGTTCTATATCTAGATCTCTGTCTCTTTGGACAAGTTCTACGTCTCCACTAAGTTTACCTACAGGCGAACTATCAGACGAGGTGAATTTAATAGCAACTTTAATAAGAATAAGGATGTCTTAAACAAGACACCAAAAGCACTCACCATGAGGAAAAGAATTCATAGAATGAACTACATTAGAACTAGGAGATTCTTTCGATCAAGAGACACCGTTAAAGTGAGCACCTGTCATTATACATTTATCAAAGCCCACAGAATGTACAACACCAAGAGTGAACTCTAACATAAGCTGTGGACTTTGGGTGATAATGACATGTCAATATAGGCTCATCAGTTATAACAAACATAGCACAGTGGTTCAGGATTCTGAAAGTAGGGGTGGCTGTGAGTATGTGGGAGCAAGGGCACTATGGGAATTCTCTGTACCTTCTGCTCAATTTTGCTGTGAATATAAAACTGCTCGAAAAATAAAGTATACTTTAAAAGATATTATTAGGGGAGTTAAAAGGCAAACTATAAAACAGGAAAATACACTGGTGACATATATTTAATCAGCAAAAGGCTAGTCTATATACTATATCTGAAATTCCTAAAATTTATAATGACAGACAATCTCATAGAGAAACAGGAAAAATACCTGAAATTTTCAAGTACTTTCTTATGGGACTGGTGACCAGGAAGTGGCCACATTTTAAGGATTTTGACCCAAAAAAACAACCAAATAGCCAATAAACAGATGAGAAATTGTTTAATTTCATTGTTAATCAACCGAGAAATGTTAAACACAATGAGATACCACTATATATCTACACAACGGCTAAAATTGAAAAAAAAAGAATCACGACAGTGAATGTAACAGAGTTTGTGAAATAAGGGAAATTCTCATACCCTGCTCTTGGGGGGACAAATTGGTATAGCCAACTTGGGAAAACTGTGGCAATTTCTACCTAAACTGAATATATGGATCCCCGATCATCCAGAAACTCCAATCACAGCGATATACCCCCAAAGAACCAGGTCGGTATCACCGCACAATGTGTGAAAGAATATTTGTAGAAACATTATTTATAATATGCCCAAACTGGCAACACCCAAGTGCCCACCAACATTAAGACAGGTAAATATATTCTGCACGCTACACAATACAGAAGACAGTAACAATAAGTCAATACTGCTACAAGCAACAATAGCAACAAAACTTGGAAACAATACTCAGCAAGATGCACCACACGTAAAGGCAAACACATTGTACGGCTTCTTTTTTATAAGATTCAAACGTGGGAAAAACAAGTTCACGCTGAAATGATGGCCACTTTGGGGGCAGCAAGTGGGAAATGGCGGGCATCAGAGGGGCTGGGGGTGTTCTGCGTCTCCATCCGAGCAGTGGTTTTCGTAGAGTAAGTTCAGATGACTTGTTGAATTATAAAGTTATGGCTCATGTGCTTCTCCATATGTGTGCTCGAGCATACTAACAAAGCTGAAGGCAAATGCTTTATTTAGTTTATTAAGATCAGCAACCAGCAAAGAATTATTGAATATGATTTTTGACACCTTAGATGATCGAAGACTCCAAGTCTATTCCACTGTCAAATATTTATATTGTACAATCGTTATATTTGGACAGCCAATGAATTAGATATACATCCTACCTTCAAAACAAAAGATGTAGGGGTGCCAGCGTGGCTGAGTCAGTTAAGTGTCCAACTTTGGCTCAGGTCATGATCTCGCGGTTCATGGGTTTGAGCCCCCTGTCGGGCTCCATGCTGTACGGAGCCTGCTTGAGATTCTCTCTCTCCCTCTCTCTCTCTGCCCCAACCATTCTCATGTTCTCTCATCTCTCATCTCTCTCTCTCTCTCAAAATAAATCAACTTAAAAAAAATTTTTAAAGATACAGAATTATCTAGGTAAATGAACATTATATTGTGATATATGTGCATGTGTATGTACACAAATATACATACGTGTAGTCATTTAATGTATACATTCCATATTTCAAAAATATATAACTCAGGAAAATATGTGTAACTCAGGAATAATTTTCATGTGTGTGTGTGTGTGTGTGTGTGTGTGTGTGTGTGTGTGTGTGTGTATTTTTTCTTTTCAACAAACCAAAGGAAAAACTTGCGCTAGAAATGAGTCTTAAGAACTGAAATAAAACAGGAAAAGGTTCCATTTGACCTCAGGTCAGGATCTGAGTAAGCGGAGGAAGGAAGCTGTTTCAAGGGGGGAAGGAAGAGCTTAATCAGAGGGGCGGTGTGGGAAAGGCAGGCCTGAGGCCGGGGCTCGTTCTGGATGGAGAAGAGAAGGACTGGGCAGAAGAACCCTGGGAAGGCAGGTGAGGACACTCGCGAGAGCCTCAGGATGCCACATTGACTAACGGAGCCTGTGTGCACCCAGGAATGGAAGGAAAACCAGCTTTGAGCCGGGAAATGACACGATCCGCGTCGTGTTTTACATCGATTCGTCCGAGAGCACGGGGTTCCGTGACCCGAGGACTGAGAAGACTGCCAGAGACCCGGTCAGGAAGCCACTGCACGACTAAAGGTCAATCAAAACACAGGATGGAGGGCAGAGAGGGGAAGACAGGAGCGAGGTTACCTGTTGAAAATGCCATTCATTCCTCAGGGCTGGCATTCACGGCTGTATTCCCACATAATCATTTTTTCACTGCCCCGTAGGTGAACTGGAAACAGAGATCAAGCACTTGGGGTCCAGGCACAATTTGTTAAGAAAGTTAACTGTTATGGAGAATCATCTCTGAGCCTATGTGTTCTTCACAGGGCCTGGGCTCCTCTTCCAGAAGGTACTTTCCTTGTAATCTCACTAAACCCAGGCATTAGGCCCAAGCCTGGCTGAAAAGCAGGAGAACGTTCTTGAAGAGCTCTTGAGGAGGAACCGTACATATGCAATACCACCCCACTCCCACTGCACCTCCGTATCTGCCCAGGCCGTCTCAGGGCCCAAGACTCCACGAGTTCCCTTGTACTCCCCAACTATTCCAAGCTAGTGAATTCACAGGTGCTAATGATTTGATGCATGCCTCTGTTGGCTCAGTTTCCCCATCCCACCTGGTTTTGAGCAGAGGACTTTATTTGATCAAGAGTTGGCCCCGTGTGTTGCACAGTCCAGGGGAAACGGACAGGAGACACAGGGGCTTGGGCCAATGATGGAATTTTCACTAAGTTATGGGACAGAGAGCAGGGAGTTGCAGTTATAGTATGTAAGTCAAGGGGTTGGAAAAAGAAAGTGGGATTTATAAGTACCTCCCTTTGGGAAGTTTAAAAAAATTCACAGTTCTTTTAACTAACTTTTGCTCGTTGACCTGTTCATTTGACCCTGGATGGTGTGGATTCTGGCTTTATAAGACTACAATAACCTGAAGGAATTACAATGGTACAAGAAAGGAATTTAGATTTTTTTTAATTTTTTTAATGTTTATTTCTTTTTGAAAGAGAGAGAGAGAGAGAGAGAGAGAGAGAGAGAGCGCACGCAGGGGTGGGGCAGAGAGAGAGGGAGACACAGAATCCCGAGCAGGCTCCAGGGTCTGAGCTGTCAGCACAGAGCCCCATGTGGGGCTTGAACCCACAAACCGTGAGATCATGACCTCAGCCAAAGTTGGACATTTAACCAACTGAGCCACCCAGGCACCCCTAGATTTTTTTTTTTTTTTTGATGGAGGAAGAGGAAAAGTTTGGTTGCATTTGAAATCAATCCATAAAAGGAGTCGGTCACTCTGACCTCTACCTCTGACTCTGCAGGGCAGTTTGGGCGCTATAGAAGGAAAGGACTCAACGAAGAGAAAGCCAAGCCCTAACACTGAGCACTGATAAAGCTTCACATGGCAGCACACCCCTGAGGTATCGAATGCCACTCCCAACATCCTCCTCAATTAGGAAAAGAAACCAGGATGCCTGTGGCTCGGGTGTTTAAGCGGTCAACTCTTGCTTTTGGCTCAAGGCATGATCCCAGGTTCATGGGATCGAGCCCCGGGTCGAGCTCCATGTGGAGCATGGAGCCTGCTTGGGATTCTCTCTCTTTCTCCCTCTGCCACTCTACCCCACTTGCACGCTCTCTCTCTCTCTCTCTCTCTCAAAAATAAAAGAAAAAAGAAAAAAAAAGAAATGAAAGCAACAAAGCTTTCCATTCATGAAGCTCTTGGTAGGTATGTATATTACACCCTTTAAAACCAGTTTATGCTCGGGGATAAGAGGGGAAACTGAGGGAAAGAGAACACGAATAACAATATAAATAACCGTTATGTATATTATTGTAGCATCTGATATTTATCGAATGCTTATCATTATAGTATCTTAGACGCGCTAAGTACTGGCATAAGTGCTTTTCACAGACCACCTCAAGCCTCACGAATTTATGAGATTGGTATTGTCCTCATTTTAGAGGTGGGAAAACGGAGAACGATGGATGTAAGTGGCTTGCCCAAGGCCACAGAGCTACTGACAACAACAGCTGGACTTCACACTCAGGAACTCTTGACTCCAGAGCCACGGTTTTTATAAATACGCTATGATGCTCCAGCAACTATAATGATGATAATAATGAAACTTATTAAGATCTGCTCTGCACACTTAGATACGCCCATCAGCAAAACGTTTTCCATGCTTTGGGAATCTGTCACACCGCTGTCTTCTCAGGATGTGACCCCCACACAAGGTTATAGTAACAATCACCAAAATGTAGGCTTAGTTTTAATTCTTAAAAGCACAACCCTGCCCCCATGCCCAAGGGACGTGCTACATAACTACGTAGCACCAACTCCTCTACCAGCATTTAATATTCAGCCTAAACGAGTGTTGAACATAGAAAAGACGGGAAAAAACAAATAATTTTAAGGAACTTATTTTATACTCTATTCCTCCACAGAATGAAATGTTTAAATTATCGTTGCAAGTTTCAGAGGTCTCCTAATCCTTCTATGTGATTGCATTTTAAAAACAGAATAGATGTTCCTCAAAGCTAGAATTCTCCATGGACTGGTTTTTTTTCCTCTCTGAAAATTTAGGGGAGAAATTCCTATGTGTGTATGTGTGGTTTAGTTCAAGATGAGGTTTAGTTCAAGAGGAGACAGATTCTCAGAAAAAGGACTTAGTGTCAAAAGTTAAAGCTCAAACAGTAAAAGAAGATAGCATACTTGCAGTTAGGAAAAATTAACTTTTTTAAACAAATGCCTATTTCATTAACATTCTTCTGCTACAAAGTGTTTAAACTCCATTGCATCATTTTTACTGTACTTAGCTTTGGATGCGAGAAGTTGGAGTCAACATAAAACAGAGCACACGAAAGAAGCAGTTATAAATAACTTCATTTTACGAAGAGATTGAAAAGAGTCAGCTGCCAACACACAAACCCACAAACCACCAACTTTTCCAAACTTCAGTTCTATGATGTCTCAATATATTCAAAAGCAAAAAAAAAAAACAAAAACAAAAACAAAAAAACCCCCAAAAAACAAAAAAACTGTCATGAACTACAGAACACCAACAAGCTGTGTGGTCCTCCACTTACAAAACTTAAACTCCTACCTTGTAGTTAACATTTTCTATAAACTACTCAGATTTTAAGCCAAAAGCTTTAACTTGTTCTCCTTTTGAAAAAGAAAGGTAACTTTCTAATGTTGCTTGTGAAGATGAAAATCTAGTATGTTCATAAACGAAAAGAAGGCCCATATATACATATATTGGAAATTCTAAACTTCTTTTCTTTTCTTTTCTTTTCTTTTTTTAATTTATTTTTGGGACAGAGAGAGACAGAGCATGAACGGGGGAGGGGCAGAGAGAGAGGGAGACACAGAATCGGAAACAGGCTCCAGGCTCCGAGCCGTCAGCCCAGAGCCGGACGCGGGGCTCGAACTCCCGGACCGCGAGATCGTGACCTGGCTGAAGTCGGACGCTTAACTGACTACGCCACCCAGGCGCCCCAAAACTTATTTTCTAATGTTTATTTATTTTTGAGAGACAGAGAGAGAGAGACATAGCGTGAGTGGAGGAGGACAGAGAGAGGGAGACACAGAATCGGAAGCAGGCTCCAGGCTCTGAGCTGTCAGCAGAGAGCCCGATGTAGGGCTCGAACCCATGAACCATCAGACCGTGACTTCTGCCAAAGTCAGACGCTTAACCGACTGAGCCACACGAGCGCCCCATTTTCTTTTTTTTAATGCATATTGGCAATTCTTGGGAGGGAGATTTATGGCAGGAAACTAAGGACATGTATTTTTGAAAATGGTAATGGTCCAAGATACCACAGAAATAGCATTCCTAGTTACAAAGATAATTAAAAAGGGCCAGTCTTACAGATCCCATGTGCCTCCACTGTGCCAGGACAAATTCACCTTCTCCAAGTCTGCCTTGGAGTCACAGAGGTGCCTCAATGTTTTTATTTGGAGAGTACATCCCAGCACACAACAAGTCTTACAGGGGTACAGTAATCACTGATTGAAATTAGGAGGTGGGGGCAGGGCAGAGAATGATTAAGATACAAATAACTACATTTTAATGATTTTAAATATCCTAGTTATTCAAAAAAAGTCATTAAATGCCTGTCAACCCGCCCAACCCTTTTATCTACCCAGGGCTAGGAAAAAAAAAAAAAAAGGTGAAAACGTTGTGGAAAAGGAACCAGTTGGCCTCCACACGGGGCAAAATGTCTAAGTTGAAAACAAGAGATAAGCATTCAGGGGCAGAATTGATTTCAGATGAAGAAATGGTCCCCGGCAGCCACAGGCTCTCCACCATTTGACTTGCTATGAGGACCTTACACTTGAACGCAGCTGTCTGTGGTCACCAAATCAAACCGGCGTGGGACACGGAACAGGGTTGAGGCCAGGCGAAAACAAAAGTGCACGTTTTGCATCTCATATAATTTTCTCCGTTTAATATTTTACTTGGGGAGCTTTCTTCTGAAAGCTTCTGAGTGAAGAAAATGACCAAAAAAAAAAAATTGTGCACATCTGTTTATGTATTCAGGAAAAGAATATTCGAACTGGGCATTAGTCCATGGGAAAGCCTGCAAGACAGAATCCAGCCCACCAAACACACTGTTCGTGTATTAATAAGAAAATTCCAGGTTAGATCCTTGCCAAGAGATGTTTCCTTTTCCAAAAATTATCTTTGGCTATATTTTACATTTGATTTACTCCCCTTGGTGCATAAAAGAAATAAAAGAACTATTGTCCAATATTAGCGGTTGGAATTTGTCTCAACTCCGCTGAAAAGAATATAAATCTACTCATTAAAATTATTTTGGGGAAGAGTATAATTTATACAATGTACTGATTGCCTTTGATTTTCATTGCGCTACAAAATCCATATTATTTTGTTCTAAACCTTTTCTAAAATATCCTGCAAATAGGCATGATTTGATAAATCCTATGTTTTATTTTTATTACCAATAATAGTACTTTGCCGTTTATGGATCGACTTTTACTTATCAAAGTACTTTCATATCAATGAATGTATTTATTTACATGGGTTAATTAGGGTTATTACTTATTAGTGGTGTTACCATCCTGGACTGATTTCTCTTGAGTCTTGGGAACGTGCTAATTGGAAGGCTTAGACACAAAAGCATTAAAAAGCACAACTTTGCAATAAGAGTTGAATGATGTTTATTCTTCATGTAAAATGGCAAGGAGTGATAATAGGCCAGTGTGTTCTGGGAATTATCAATAAGTAGATTTTAGTTTATTCGGAGTGGAGGGTTTTGGACAATGAACCCAAAACCCCACCAAAAAACCATAAACAGTATTTTCTTTTAATGCTTATTTTTGAGAGAGAGCATGAGTGAGGGAGGGGCAGAGAGAGAGGGCGACAGAAGATCCAAAGCAGGCTCTGTGTTGACACCAAAGAGCCCAATGCGGGGCTTGAACTCACGAACGAGCTGTGAGATCATGACCTGAGCCAAAGTCGGATGCTTAACCAACTGGGCCACCCAGGTGCCTTAACGTATTTTTTTTTTTAAAGTAAAGGCTAGTGACAGCTCAACAAGAATATACATGTCTATTCATGGGTCTGTTGTAATCATAGGAACAAGTAGGACTTACTTGGAGATGGTGGAAGGGAGAACATTTTTGAACGATGAAAACAAACATGAGGGACTAGCGGAAAAGTGGAGCATATACTGAAAACGAAGCAATGGAAGAAGTGAATGTTTTCAGGAGAGAACACGTAAAAGACTATACACACGATTACTTTTCTGGGTGGGGAACAAACAGCACGTAGAAAAAGCGAAAGCATTTACAATGTTGGGGTACCAACTAGACAGGACGTCCAGCACCCGAAGTTAATTACAGGTAAGGAAACTGGACATGGCCACGTGTTTTCATGAGTTTCTGTAAATGGAAGTGACACGCTTCCCTGACCCCATGCCAGCCGTACGGGTACTTTAGCAGTTTATCATAACGTTCACAAAGCTTGAATTACACTACTACGAAAATAAAACGTTAAATACATTGAGGCGGGCAATGCGCAGAAATCCCTACCACTTGTAACTGAATCGTATTCTGTGCGTTTGGCACAAAACGAGTAAAACACATCACTGGATGGCAGAAGTCGTAACAGAGAAGGTGGAACTTTTTGTATTATCCGCAGTGGCAGCAGCAGAAACAGACATTCAAATACCTTTCTATACAGTGTTTGGAGCTTGAAAGTTAAGCCAAACTAGTAGATAATTGTGACCGCCTAGAAACTTAGCGTTTGCCTTAACAAGACAAGATGGACAGGAGCAAACTGTCAGTAAAAGAGCATCATTCTCAGAGGACAAGGGGAACAAAGGAGCATGGCAGAGATGGAGGGCACAATCTCCGGAATCAGAAGCCTTGCCCGGACACTATGCATTTAAGGTCAAGGCTCTCCATTTATATATATATTTAAAAAAAAAAGATACGAGTTATGACGCCACGGGCTGATACTCATACTCAGATGACAGTCATGAGAGTAATTGGTGCAGGTTTCCAGGTAGGGTTCAGGAAAGGCATAGCGAGTGAGGATAGTCACAAACACACCAGGTCTCTCCCTTTCCACACATGTGGTCAGGTTGCATTCCCCCACCTCCTGGAACCCGGACACAGCCACGTGACTCCATCCAGGAGTTAAAGGGAGCGGGCAAGTGAGATTTCGGAGTGGAGGCGTCGAACCGGCAGTCTGGGACGAGGCGGCTCTTCCTCCTCCTGCAGTGGCGGCAGAGGAAGCGTCTAGACAGAGCCTGTGTCAGCTGTGGTCGTGAGCAGAGCTCCCGTAAACCCTCAATGGGCAGGTGAGCAAAAAAGTAAATCTTTCCTCTGCTGAGCCGCTGAGAATTTGGGATTGTCTGTTACCACACCCTTGGCTAGTCTCACTGACTGCTATGTGGGGCATGCGACCGCACTGCAGTCTCGTTAGAAAAGCCACCACCCTCTGTCCTCTTGGTTTCAAATCTATTTTCTCAGTTCAGTTACCCCTGGAAGACACACACATTCTACCACCGTAAATTACTTACCACCGTTGGCCACTTGTCTAGTGGAAATTATTACTCTTGAGATACGTTCACATGTACAAGGGAGAGAGAGAGGAAAGGAGGGGGGGATAGAGGAGGAGAGAGAGGCTGGGGGGGGCATAAAGAGAGAAAGACAGACTTGTTACAATTGCAGTTCAACCCATCCCAATGATGGGGAAGAAAATACGAGGCCTGAGATTGTCAAGTCATCTACAGGATAATCACCAAGGTTCTGTGAGTAAAAGGGCTGCGGGAATTCGGTGAAATGCAGCGGATGGCTTTAGGCTACTCGACAAAAGCCAAGTATCGCAGGCCACTTCTAGATATTCCAGGCTCCAGGGAGCTCTCCTCATCCTTCCTTGTGTCCCGTAGATCCCGATTCACAAGCTGATAGGACGGTAAGGGTCCCAAAGACACCATCGTTGAATAATGTGGGCTGAGCGTATTCTTTCCTACTTTTCTGTATCTTTTAAACACCCAAGCGGGTTCCCCGCATCCACAAAGAAATACACTCTCACCTAACGTTCTTGTACGTTAGTGCGGAATGCCAGCTAACACGGGTTCTCCAGAGACAACAGTAGTGGAGACTGGAAAGGGCAGGCCTTGTGCTCCAGAGGCCGGCAGTCACCCAGCTCCTGCAGATGGCTGTCACGGAACCCTGAAGTCGACATCTCCCACATTTGGTGACAAAAGTAACGGATAGGGTGAGAGCCGTCAGCTTCAAAGTGTTACCTACACGGTCAGCGGTGGAGCGGTCAGCTACAAAGTGTTGTATGGTGCTGAAATATACAAGAGTATTTTTTTTTCTTTTGTCTAAATTCTTTTTACTCTTTCCATTGCTATTATTTTTACGTTTTAACTCCAGTATGATTAATATACAGTATTATATTAACTTCATATATATATTGTATATATATATTGTATATGTATATATATATACAATATATATATATATATATTGTATATATACAATACGGTGATTCAACAATTCTATACTCAGCGCTCTTCACGATAACTGTACTCTGGATCCCCTATAAAAGAGCATTTTAACTACTATTAAATAGGTCAGCAATAAGACAGCAGTGGAAGGAAATAAATTCTCCTACTTCGACAAAATAAAAAACAAATCTACGAGGTTGGTTTAGCTCAGGAGCCAGACATTCCACTACCTGTTAGCCACCTTTCTAGAAAACCAACACAGGTTACTCATCGGCAGATCAAGTCCAACCAAGGAACACCATGGATTTCACACGATGTGCCCTGCAAAGGGCTAAGTGCTTTGCATGAACTATCTGATTTGCTCCTTACCAGGACCCCATGACTACAGAACAAGGAAATGAAGCACACAGAATGTAAGACCGCTTTAAGGTCAAGTAAGAGGTCGGAGCTGGGATCCAATCCCAGACGTAGCCCAGGCCCCAACCACTCTCGGCTAACATCGTCTAAGTGCGCATCCCACACAACGGGCCTTGAACTACCACCTCCAGACAGGATCAGCTGAAAGACTGAAAATCACTACCACGAAGGCCACACCCTACATTCCATGTGAGAAAAGCCTTGCTTTTCCCTTTTGACCATTTTCTTCATGTAAATACTGTGGTCTGGTTTTCCAGAAAGGCTCATATTACATCGTTATCCCATTTTATCAAAAACGTCAGGAAAAGAGCACAGGTATCTCTGGCTGAGCTCCGAGCACCGACTCATCCCACGAGCATGAACTCCATCTGAGCACCTGACGTTTCCGACAGAAACACATTCCGGGCGAGCTCCAGCATGGGACCTGCCAACCCGAGGCACGGAGCGCCCGTCAGTAATAAGAGCACTTAATATTTCCAGAATCTTCCTGCCGGCATTCTGCAAAGACCCCGTCAAGCCTCATCGCCATGTGTGCTGTCTGGCGGGGCTGACATATACTCCACAGCTGGGTTCTGACTGGTCCACATCCCACAGGTAGACCAGTGGGACCATTCTCATTTCCAGCAGTATAGCAGTATCTCCGTGAGACCTCTCCTCCTTCTGCGGAAGGGACAGCTGAACTCTGGGCAACAGAAGACTTGCAACCAAACGTTTTTCTTTCCCAGGAAAGATTGAGCCCCAGTTCTTTAATGATCACCTGATTTCCCATCCTGATACGACCCTGGGCTTTCTTTGCAGTTGAACACAGACTTAGGTTCGACCTCATTTATCAACAAAATGCCCTAACGGGGGCCCAGCCCTGCCTTCCCTCCTGAATTCCTTCCAGAATTTCTTAGACCAAGGGAAACACTGCAGGGCACTCTGGTAGCTCAGATTCAGAACTTCCCTGAGCAGATTCCGCACTCAGAACGAGCAGCCCCTGCTTGGGAGGTCCTGTCCAGAGCACCCCCCCCCCCACAACAAAGGGACGCAGTCACCTTTCTGGAATGCACTTAATTGGTTTGTTAAGATTATTAAACCCACGGTGGGGGAAGATGGAACGCAATCTGTAGAGCCTGATTCGACCGGGGTTCCCCTGGAAACGACCACGCCATACAGGAATACACTTTCACGGGCTCTTTTATTCTGACCATTTGTTGGCACTGGTGGCCGTGTGGGTGTCGCTGGGTTTGCATCCTGGTGCTACCACTTTCAGAAAAGCTTAGTGCCTGCCTCTAACTACACCGCTCAGCGACAGAGTAGTGTCAGCGCATAGGTGACCCTATGGTGTCTTCCAAGTTTTCAACGTTAGAACCACCCTTTCAAGTCTCAACTGTGGAAAAAAATTAAGCTAGAAATATGTGTTTAGTCCACAATGGTTAAGTCACCTCTGGCATCATTGATTTATGAAAATGAGGAATCCTTTAAAATCTTTCATTAGCGGGGCACCTGGGTGGTTCCATCGGTTGAGTATCCGACTTTGGCTCAGGTCATGATCTCACAGGTCGTGGGTTCAGACCCTGGCGCCTGCTTCGGATTCTGTGTCTCCCTATCTCTCTACCTCTCCCCTGCTCCTGTTCTGTATCTCTCTCTCTCAAAAAAAAAAAAAAAAAACAAAAAAGATAAATAAACATTAAAAATTTTTTAAAAATAGGGGCGCCAGGGTGGCTCAGTCGGTTAAGTGTCCGACTTTGGCTCAGGTCATGATCTCACGGTTCGTGGGTTCGAGCCCCACGTTGGGCTCTGTGCTGACAGCTCGGAGCCTGGAGCCTGCTTCCGATTCTGTGCCTTCTCTCTCTCTGCCCCTCCCCTGTTCATGCTCTGTCTCTCAATAATAAATAAGCGTTAAAAATTTTTTTTTAATTTTTTTAAAAATAAAATGTTTAATTATAGGGGCACATGGGTGGCTCAGTCAGTTAAGTGTCTCTTATTTCAGCTCAGGTCATGATCTCAAAGTTCGTGGGTTCGAGCCCCTCATCAGGCTCTGTGCTGACAGTGTGGAGCCTGAGTGGGATTCTCTCTCCCTCTTTCTCTGTTCCTCCCCCACTTGTGTTCTCTCTCTCTCCCTCTCAACTCTCTCAAAGTAATAAACAGATAGGCTTTAAAACACTTTTTAAATGTTTCATTATAAAGACTATAGTAATCTAGAAAAGATTTTATGATGTGGTGTTCAGTTTAAAACCTATAACCACCAAGTTTTATAAACAACCATGAGCACAACTGTGGAAATGTACATGTGCGTATGGACAAGGGCAGAAGAAAAACACGGGATATAAAACCACTCCTTTATAACGGTAGGACTTAACCTTAAAATATTTCCTCTAAAGTGGTTCCAAAATGACAGTTTTTGAAATACATGTATATAATTTAAATAAAAGACTGAATAATGGTATCCCCTCTCAGTGTTCAGGCTCGGATTTATAGCAGGTTCTAAGCATGACCTAGAAGGATTTTTTTTTTAATCACTGCTGTGAATTTTACTATTCCACCAAGCAATAAAAGCAAGTAAAAGTAAACATATTAAAAGTGTTTTAAGAGACAATTTTCTTCCAAGAATAAAAATGTCTTTTTTAAAATAACATATGTCCCTTTCCACAACAGAACTACCAAATAAATGCCCTAAAATATCATCACGCAGTCCTAATAACTTCCTTAAGTGTTTCTTTGGAAGCACATCAGCTAAATCCATCCACAGACATTCAGCTTCCAAGACTCCCTTTTTTATTTTTACTAGCATAATAACCAAGCACTCAAACTCAATCCAGTTTTCCAAGCCTTTCCTTGAAGTCAAAGAATGTAGGATTTTCTTAAGCATCGTCTTTTTGGAGAACAGGACACTTAGAAATAGCCGTCGAAAGGCTCCTGACAATCCTCACCCAACCCAGTACTGCTCAGGGTACTGTGACAGGTTGATATCTGTCGGTGACCAGCTCAGGGCCCCACAACCCGACGCACCTAAGGAGGGGGGGTTTCTGTCCTTCTGTTGTGGAAAATAGAGCCTTCCTGCTCTGTCTCCTTCAGTGAAACATACTTTCCCCTTTGCCCAATGAGCTCTGATTGATGAAGTTTAACGTTTGGCTTCAGGTGTAGGAATCTCCCATAACTTTTCCGAGGGGACAGCCACCAGAAGGCAGGGGGACGATCCCAGAAGAGTGTGGGCTTCTCCAGCTCCTGACTCCCTGCCCCCGCCCCCACCTCCCAGCCTGCCTCCCCCTACTCAATCAGAGGACGGAGCCCACGTCCAACATCTCTTGCATCCACATGAATATAGTCACCACAGTTCTGTGAGATCAAAGGTGTTTGGTGAACTCATGCACACGGCCTTCCCACAACCCAGCTTAGGCACATTTATGCATGCGGAGTCTAGCAAGGGCAGGGACCCAGCCCCAGAACGAGGTCCTAGTGAAGGAAAGGGGTGAGGTGCGGGAGTGAGAGTGTTGGTCTTGCCATTTGGGAGGCTGGAAGGGAAGTCTGGCACTCCCACTGTGTCAGCCGTGTTACCCGGGCAAGGTATTTAGCCTCTCCATACCTTAGTGTCATCACGTGCAAAATGACCACGGCAATCGTCTTTCCGTCATACGGTCGTTACGGGGATTGAATGCGCGACCACACGTAAAGTACCCTGGCAAACATTCGGTACAGGGGAGAGGTAGCTAGTAACTGCTGGTCCCACTTGGGGACCTCAGATCACTGGGACTGGGTGCTCTCAGGCGTCCGTGGCTCTCTGGATATCCTCCTTCTTCCATGTCCCTACTTCCCTCTTCCAGGGGAATTCCAACATTCACGCATCCACCCATCCGGTAAAATGTTGATCAGTTCCCCTTCCCGGCACTGTGCTACAGGACCAAACATTAAACAAAGCAGATGTTGACCTTATTGTTGTGGAGTTTACGCTATAAATGGTCAGACAGATGGTGAAACACCAACCAAAATAGTGGGGGGGGATGCTTTTAGTAAATGAAAAGAGTCCAAAGGCCTGTGGTTCCTGCCCCCTGAAGTCTAACGGGGACACAGGCCAAGACTGGAAATCTCCACATGGTATAATAACTGCTACCAGAGGTTTAAGTAAATAGTCCTACGGAAGCAAAAGGGGTGAACAACGGCCAGCTTTAGTATACAATCTAATCACAGTGCACTACAAACTGCACACATTATACAGCCATCGCTAGGCTGACCAGAAGTGTTAAAGGAAAGCAGTTCATGGTCATGGTCAAGGATCAGAAAAATCCTAAATGCAATGGCTTTTCACCTTTCAGAAGGTCCTACACAGCTTTGAGAATATGATTCACATTAATAGCACTCTTTCCCGAGAAAGCATCTGTAGGCCCGGCATTTTGCACCAATTGCAAGAATAAATTTAATTTTTTTTTCAGCTGGAGACAGAATTCTCCTTAGGAGGATCAAGATTCTTCGCTTAGCAAAAGCATTATTTTTTTTAATGGCGTGCATAGTGCAGATTAAAAGAAAATTATGCAAGAAAATAAAGCAGAAAAAGAAAAGAAGATTACTTATTTAGGTGTTTGAGGAGAAAGGAAGGGGGAGGGAGGGTGAAACAGGATGGAAAGCGAGTTCTCCAGGAAGACTGCAGGTGTCAGGGACTCCGGGTATCAGGAGAGTCGATAAGAAACATCCAATAAATTGAGTAATGAGAGTTTGGAAAATGCACATGACAGCAATACAGAGGATGTGGTTTTCAATTAGCCAGAACTGTTCATGAAATTAAACTGCTTCCACAGCTGTATGTCAATGGTACACTGGACAAATTTTTTTTTTTAATCTGAATGAAGAAAATCTTAAAAACCTGAACAAGTGCCCATGATGATGCGCTGTAGAGACAGAACAACCGGTGAAGTTGGCAGAGCCATGGTGAACTCAGAGTCAAAAGTGACAAGGAATTAACAAGTATGCTGGGTGCAGGGGCTCCGGCCAAGCTTAAACATCAAAGCATCAAAGGACGAAACGTCAAAGGACAAAACAGCCTCAGTAGATTTGGTTCGGAGACACCCAAGACACTGACATCTGGATCATACATAAATTTCAGTTAGTTCAAGGACCCCCTGTAACCTAGCCAAGGATTTCGGGGTAAGAACCACCATGCCAATGGGATTCGTTCATTGCTCACACAGATAGTATTTACCGATCTGCTGCTACATGCTTTGCTGGAACCCACATGAAAGACGACAACTTCAAGACCAACTCACAGAGAACAAACCCGTTATTCTTGCCTGGGAGTCAAAGAAACAATACATTGTGAAGGGAAAAAAAAAAACCCATAATATGATGCCAGGGTACCATATATGAAGTCCAACGTGAGTACAACATGTTTCATGTGCCCCTTGTAATTCTTCCAACCGCCTAAGGTGCCAGGATAATATTTCAAAGGATTATGGAAATCAGATCGGCACTCACGACCACTTTTAGACTAACTGTAAGATTAAAAGGCGATTTTTGAAAGTATGCTTTAGGTTGCACCCAAAAAGGTCTCTGAGAGCATGGGGGCAGGTGGGGAGTCCAGACCAAAATGACTGGAAAACACCAGGATCACTTATTTAATGTGACATGTGACTTTCATAACCCCTTGTGTTCATTGAAACCTCTGGGCTGAAAGCAAAAAACAGTAATAGCACTATGAATGATTTGCATCGCTAGTTACAAAAGAGGATGCCAGAAGGATGTGCAAGGGGACCTTACACAGCCAGCAGGATGTACGCAAGCACCCGAACGAACGCCCTGCTCTCTTCCATACCATCTAAACGGTCGTAATGACCTTAGGTGAATCAAGACTTGAAACTGAGAGTGTAAAAGTGTTCGTCTACAGCCACATCTCTAAACTGCGCCCAGTGTGTAAAAGCAAGAACCCCAGCAAGGAAATAGGTTTTTATTAAAGCCTATAAGCAGAAGTAGCCTGAACATCTCCACTCTGGCAGCTGGCAACTTCCCAACAAAGGTGGAGTGGGGGGCAGGGGGGCCGTGGTTCTGGCCTGAAATTAAGAAGCAAGAAACACAGTCACCTACTGAATTTAAACACAAGAAACCCAGATTTCTATGATTCCTCTTAGGTTCGTAGACTTCTAATTAAAGTAAACTAATGTTAATGTTAAAAAGGCACTTTCACTGAATTTTTAAAGCGGGAGGCCATTTAATGAATTGCCTTTGCATGAACACTTTATAAATATCATCAAATATTTTTGGTCTAGAAATTCTTTTCAATTTTTATACACCTCCTGCAGGTATTGGTAAAAGGCTCTGACTTCTTAGACATGAGGTTTTAAATGGGTTTGTTTCTCTAGATTGGTGGGGGGGTTTAAGTTTATTTATTTTTGAGAGAGAGAGAGAGAGAGAGAGAGAGAGAGAATATTCCAAGCAGGCTCCATGTCAGTGCAGAGCCTGACGTGGGGCTCAATCTCATGAACCGTGAGATCACGACCTGAGCTGAAACCAAGAGTCGGGAGCTTAACCAACTGAGCTACCCAGGCGCCCTGCATTAGTGTTTTTTATTTCTACTTTCTAAACCAATTCATAAGTGAGAATCATCCAACACACGTAAACAAACAGAAATAGCTTCCTTGTTAGAATTTAGAATTTGTTTACATTAGCTATAAGTCATTTCCCCCATCTAATCTGAGAATTCATTCTCCCTAATATTGTTAAAAATGTTTTTAATGTTTATTTTTGAGAAAAAGAGAGAGAGCGGGCAGGGGAGGAGCAAAGAGAGAGGGAGACACAGAGTCTGAAGCAGGCTCCAGGCTCTGAGGCGTCAGCAAAGAGCCCAGCGCAGGGCTCGAACTCATGAACCATGAGATTGTGACCTGAGCCCAAAGTCGGACGCTTAACCGACTGAGTCACCCAGACACCCCTATTCTCTCTAATATTTTGATTTTGGCTTGAGAAAGTAGACTCAGGAGTCAACTAGTCTAGGGTTGCATTTGGGCCCCTGAATAGTTCTTACCTCTCCGGGCTGTTGAGTAGACCCAAGGCAATGATGTTGGAAAGTCACTATGATAGGTGCTCCATAAATACTGTCCCTTCCTTTTCCTGCTACCATGTGCCAGACACAGCACTGGAATTTTTTCAGTGAAGTCACAGGCTTGGAACTGGATTCCTTGAATGTAATTCAGGCAGTCCCAGGCAAGCGTACATTCACTTAATCTGCCAATAAATAAAGGAAGGGTCTGTTTCTCGTCCCATTGCACCCATGAATTTTATTCTGAAGGTCAGTGGAAAGAACTGAGCTCTTGATGTAAGGCATGAGGGAAAAGAGGAGTCAAGAGAACATTTTTCACTCCCCTGTCCCTCGTCTCCCAACCAGGCTGTTCCTTGATTTTCCCTGCCCACCCCCACCCCCAAGCTCCATACCCTCCCTCCAGAATCACATCCCAGATCTACCCAGCCCCAAACAACAAATCGTAGGAGCTGTCAGAATGATTCGCTGTTTGAGAATGATTATCAGATGCAGATGATACCTATCACGTATTTATTCAACAAATATACACTGAGCCCCCTGCACGTGGCCAAGCAGTTTCCTGGAAACTCTGGTTACGATGGTGACACTAGATGTAGCCTGGGCTCCCATGGCACAGATAGCCTGGTGGAGGAACGAAGCACAGATCAACAGGTGATGATCCGGGGTGACTCTGTGGGTATAAAAAGGGCTGATGAGCAAAATGCACAGCACTATGAGAGACACTGGCAGAGGACAGGCAATGTGAAGAGCATGTTTGGCAATAATTAACAATGGCGATTTTATTTATTTATTTATTTATTTATTTATTTATTTATTTGGAGAGAGTGAGCATGTGTGCCGGGCGGGGGGTGGTGGGGAGAGGAACAGAGGGAGAGACGGAATCTCAAACGGCCTCCACACCCGGCACAAAGCCCAACATGGGACTCAGTCTCCTGACGGTGACATCTTGACCTGGGCCGAAACGAAGAGTCGGACGACACTTAACCAGCCTGAGCCACCCAGGTGCCCCAACAGCAGTAGCTTAAATATAAATGCGTAAAATGGAATATAATCTAAATATTAAAGAATAAGCCCTACGTAACTTGCATCACGCTAAAAATGACATTTCAGAAGAGTACGTCTGATTTCAAGGTAAGTGTCAATAGCGTATCCCTTCATGAAAGAGCAGGCTACCAAAAGCACTTGGCTTATTCCAGCTTTGGTTCAACACAGAAGTGTGTGTGTGTAGAAAACCAGCGGAGAGTTAGTGGTTATCTCTGAGTTGCAGGACTGTATGTGATTTTAAACTTGTCTGTAGTTTCTAAAAGTCTGCAAAGAGCATATAGTAGTTGTATGAGTTAGCAAAGATACACATTTTCATTTAGAATATTTTGTAAGAGATTACCTGAGAAACTCATTTCTCAATGCCTGTTACCCAATACTAAAGCCAAGGACCTACATAAGAAATGCCCCATGCTCCTGAGTGGCTCTGTAATGCAGACATGCAGTAAGGACTCAGCAGTAAGGGGCTGTCCAGGTATTAGGTTAATAAAACCTGATGATTTGCCCGGAACCGATTTTTCCCTAACTACCTCAACCAAAACAACAAGAAGACTTACTGTTGTCTTTGTCTCTTGCGACCGACAAATTAGGAAACAGGAGGATGTTGAGAGGACCTTTCTGCTGTCTCCCGCCCTAAGAAAATTACCAGGAAACTGACGCTATGATCAATTACACAGCGGTAACCAAATTTTGTCGAGCATTATTTCCCGTAATCATTAATAATCCTGTGAATTAACTACCATTATTATTCCTATTTTACAAATGTGGAACTGAGGCACAGAGAAGTCAAGGCCAAGGTTGCACAGCTGGTAAACCAGGGAGCCAAGATTTGAACACAGCAGTCTGAACCAAGAGCCCGGACCCCGACCATTACACTTTGCTGTCTCCCATTTATGACCATGAGTCTCATCTCTGTCCCCTTTCTGCCACACACCTCTTTTCAGAGTCCCAAATAAAACAAACCATCATATGCAGCTGATGTCAGGGAGAGACAGTTGGACAGAATTGTCTTGAGGGCAGGGTTGGTGGGCTTAGCGGCCAGCACAAGCTTGAGATACACGGAGCCTCGGTAAATAACCAGCTGTTTGAATGAGCCAGAAAGCAGGTTCGTTTCAGAAGCTTCCTGGTCCATATTGGACTTTTTTTTTTTTTTTAACACTTTCTTCTTTCTTCTAAAAAACAAGCATAGGATGGGGAAAGGTCTGTTTACCTAGAGATTTCAATCTTTATCTCTTGAATTTCATAATGCAATTTTATAGTAATCTGAAAGTTAAATATATAATAACATTTTTTACATATATATGTAATTTTGCTTATTGCATTATGACAAATCAATTTTATGATTGTGGGCAAAACTAAAATACCACCAAATGACCATACAAATTAAGGTTTTCATAAAAAAAAAAAAAAAGTCTTGTAGAGGGGCCCCTGGGTGGCTCAGTTGGTTGAGTATCCGACTCTTGATTTCGACCCAGGTCACGATCTCACGGTTCATGAAATCGAGCCCCACGATGGGGTCCATGCTGACACACAGCCTGCTTGGGATTCTCTGTCTCCCTCTCTCTCTGCCCCTCCCCCACTCACACACGTGCAACATACATGATCCCTCGGTCTTTCCCTCTCGATATAAACAAACATTTACAAAAAGCCATGGATAATTGTATATTTCTAGACGGGACAGAATTGCTGGCACAGACTGGAGAGTACATGATAACATCCTGTAGCATATATTTAGATTAACATAAATCACCAACAAACTACTCATTATTTGTTGCCTGTGGAATAAATATATCAAGTCACTTCCATCCGTTCCTGTCCGAACACACTCTTCAACTTAACAACTTCTCAGAATCTGAGAAAGGAGCACATTGTCAAACCCAAAAGAAAATGTAATTAAAATATAGAGAAATACAGTATGGGTCTCACTGCCTGGGTCTGTGAAGAGTGACTGCTACATAATAAAAATATTTATTTAAAAAAATTTTTTTTCAACGTTTATTTCTTTTTGGGACAGAGAGAGACAGAGCATGAACGGGGGAGGGGCAGAGAGAGAGGGAGACACAGAATCGGAAACAGGCTCCAGGCTCCGAGCCATCAGCCCAGAGCCCGACGCGGGGCTCGAACTCACGGACCGCGAGACCGTGACCCGGCTGAAGTCGGACGCTTAACCGACTGCGCCACCCAGGCGCCCCCATAATAAAAATATTTAAAGTAAATTAACCCCTTTAATTTCAAAATGTGCTTTTTCACACATTTCACTTATTAATAATTGTATCTCTTTTCCTCTCTTGGAATTCTAACCATAATCTAGAAGCATCTCACTGCCTCAGGTGGGAGGCAGTGTTGTGCCCTACATAACACTCAAAGTGAGTTAAAGAGAAGAGCTCCCCTTAAAAGATTTGAACTTGAAAAGGTACATAAAAATAAATGACCAAACTTGAAATAAGAGCGAATCTTAAAGCGTATAATGGTACAGAATGCTTAAATACAGTGAGTTGGGGGCATTTGCTTTCTTGCCTTCCTCGCCTAGCTCTCTGTATGACAGATATTTTATGCAGTGATTTTCATTCCTGTTTGGAAACCGTACCTGCACGATATATGTGGTTTACAACAACTCTTCACTCTGAAACGTGACTAGAGGCCTGTGTGATCCGTTACGACACACTGGCATGCATCTTTTGAAAAAGAGCACAGTGAGCTTTGAATAAATGTTTGTCACTTACTATTATTGATGAGGAGCGCCAATATAAGAAATGGAAACGGGGTGCACGTTTGTGAGGAGAACAATGAGCACAGGGGGTCCAGTCTCAGGGGCGAGAACGGGAGTGAGTTTTGGAGAGGTGAGACCCCAGGCTCTGGGAACAACGAGCTTTCTAAGACAGGAATACAGAAGGCTTGGAAGATAGGGGAGGAGACAAAACAGAGTATTTAGGCAAGTGAGTGCAACCATAATGGAAACAAGTCCCTTAGAAGAAGCAAACACACGTGCATATATTATTGTATGTGTGCGTGACATCGACACATGCATTTATCTCTACCGTCTCTGGAAATAAAACCTGTTACACTAAAAGTACACAAGTTTTACAAAATCTGCAAGGACAAAGAAGATGACAGAGGAAATACTAGCAGGTAAGAGCTGTCGCAGAGCTTTGGGAGAAGCGGAGGGGCCGCAGAGCTGAGACCACAAACACCAAACGTGGGCAGAGGGTGGAGCCCAGGGGCAGCAGGGCAGCGAGTAAGAACACCAGAGAGGCAGGAACCCACAGGACAGGTGGGCACGGTCCCTCTGGCCCACCGGCCCTTTGCTGAGCTCCAGGAACACTGGCAGCTGCTCCAGAACACGAGAAGGTTCTTCTGGGCACCCACTGAACAGCTGATGGTTTCCCAACCACATCCAGTTCCCCCACTCAACTTCACGACAGCCAAGCCCACCAGTTTTAACGTTTTTTTCCCATGCAGAGCATCTAACCAGCTTGGAAATAAATTTGCCTCATACAGATAAAATTCCGTAAAGCTCTCCAACCTTTTTATTACAGTAGAGTCCTCAACATTTCTTTAGGCTTTCTGGGTCAATTGAAAAAGTCACCTAAAATGGCAGGGTTAATTGACTACCTTGGTCAAGATCTAACAG
This sequence comes from Acinonyx jubatus, assembly GCF_027475565.1. Taxonomy (NCBI): domain Eukaryota; kingdom Metazoa; phylum Chordata; class Mammalia; order Carnivora; family Felidae; genus Acinonyx; species Acinonyx jubatus. Next base: position 12,909,100 of record NC_069393.1, on the reverse strand, counting down.
TGTATCTTTTCCTGCTTAACATCCCCAGGACTTTTATACTCATAGGATGAGATGTACAATGAACGTTTATGGGGTATAATCCTGTGTTAACAGGAAAAGAAAATAGGCAGGTATCAGACAGACCTGTATTTTGACTTCTGACTATGCCACACACTGGCTGTGTGATTGAATAAATCACTTAACATCTCTGAGCCTTACACCTACAAAACTGGGCCACAGTATCTCCTTTGCAAAGCTGATAAACTGAGATACTGCCCGTAGCTAGAAAAGAACGTGCTTGACACGTAATAGCTACTTCACAAACATTAGTTTTCTTCTTTTCTGTTCTTTCTCCTCCATCCCCTGCCCTTCACTCCAACCCTTGTGCTTAGAAAATAAGTAACATGTATTTAGAGGCTCTTGTTTTACGGTCATTCCAAGGCATTTATGGAAAATTTGCCATCCCTTGGTGTTTCTGCCAGAATCTCTGGTCTGTGGCCAAGATTGACGAAAAGGAGTTTATGTGCAAGGAACTCGCAGTTGAATTGAGGAAACCAACATTCATACAAATTTAAGATTTAGAGCTGACCTATTTCACAAACAGGAAAAATATGACTCCGGATAGTATAACCAAACAAATTAACTCTAATAACCTTTTGTCCGCCACTTATAAATTCCAACCTACCAGCCAGGAATCTGGAAGATACAGGACTGAATTCTGAAGGAAAGACTTAGAAGGTCATCAGCGCTTCCAAAAATGGAAACAGAGTCAAGACTGAGTTATCTTCGAAGATATAACCCTCGACTGCGAGAGGCAGTCTGGAAACTGGGTGACCCCTTGGTTCCTTTCCTCTCGGGGTCTGTAACTGGAAACAGATTAAAATCAGGGGCTCAGGGGGCACCTTCTGAAACTGAAGGGCAGCGCACCTGAAAAACCCCCACGAAGTTTCTTTCTTTGGTTACAGAGTGTGGATCGTACCAGGAAGTATTTTCTACCATAAAAAATTCAAGCGAATTTTAAAGGGAACATGGTCCACAGGAAAAAATTGGACTCTTTGAGCAGCTCCTTCTCTGATGTGGGAATGTCGTGAAACAACTGAAGCAGCTCCGTGCCGCAGCGGGTAAGCCACAACAAGCGACAGGCGTCCACGTTCACGTCTTGATCTAAATGGCAGAAAGCACTGCCATCATTTGAAAGAGAAAAATCTTTGTCTGTGAGATGTCATTGATGGATAATAGGTTTCCTATTAAAATAAATCATGAATATCGTCATTCGTGTTCATGTGACCCTAAAGATAAACACGGTGTCCAAGCCCCTGTTTACCCAATATTTAGTATGGAGGGGGACACCATAGGGAGAAGGGTACTAAATTCACTGGTATTTCATTCTAACAACATCGACAAAGATTAATATTTGTTGGCTGCTTTCCCTGCCTGGAGAGTGTTAATCTCTTGGCAGGTAGAATCCTAATTATCTGTCCCTTCAAGACAGTTCTAAGAGGGGCGCCTGTGTGCCTCAGTTGCTTAAGCGTCCAACTCTTGATTTCGCCTCAGGTCATGATCTCACGGTTTGTGGGATCGATCCCCACATTGGGCTCTGTGCTGACAGCTCAGAGCCTGCTTGGGATTCTCTCTCTCTCTCTCTCTCTCTCTCACCCTCCTCTGCTCATTCTCACTCTCAAAAAAATAAATAAACTTAGGGGTGCCTGGATGGCTCAGTCAGTTAAGCATCTGACTTCATCTCAGGTCATGATCTCACAGTTCATGGGTTCAAGCCCCTCATCGAGCTCTGTGCTGACAGCTCAGAGCCTGGAGCCTGCTTCGGATTCTGCGTCTCCCTCTCTCTCTCTCTCTCTGCCCCTACCCTGCTTTCGCTGCCTCTTTCTCTCTCAAAAAATACATAACATTAAAAAATGTTTTAATAGGGGCACCTGGGTGGCTCAGTCGGTTGAGCATCCGACTTCGGCTCAGGTCACGATCTCACAGTCCATGAGTTCGAGCCCCGCATCGGGCTCTGGGCTGACAGCTCAGAGCCTGGAGCCTGTTTCGGATTCTGTGTCTCCCTCTCTCTCTGCCCCTCCCCTGTTCATGCTCTGTCTCTCTCTGTCTCAAAAATAAATAAACGTTAAAAAAATTAAAAAAAAAATTTTTAATAAATAAATAAACTTAACAAAACCGGTTCTAAGAGATAGATTTTTTTTTACCAATATTTTCATCACAACCCTCACACCCATTGCATATATGAAAAGTTATTACTTGCCCTGGGTTTCCCAGCCAGCAAACGTTGGAGCCTTGGTTTGAACCAAGCAGGTGAACTTGAGCTCACACTACTACATTTGCATAACATTTTACACTCCCCTCCAAGACACGATTTCACGTGATCCCCACAAGACGTTTATTAAGCGGGAAAGGCGTCTATTTGTTTCCAGGCAAACAAACCAAGAACAAATTGAAAGAAGTCACCCATGGTCACAACTTGTTTATATGTCACAGATGGGACTGAAATCCTACTCTTGCGCTCTGCTGTGATTTCAATAGGGTCTCCTACAGCTAAATCCAACGAGCACATTCTGACACATCTTTTAAAATACATCCTCTGAAATCTCACAAGTTTTAGGACTTCTTACATTCTGGCATAAAATATATATATAATATATATATATATTATATATATATATATATGGCAATAAAGGAAACAGAAGAGCTGGCTTCTTTTAAAAAGAGTCACAGGCTAATGATACGGATGGTTAAATTGTGGGTGCTGGGGTGCTGAGACCTTTCCCACATAGAAACCATTAGGCAAAGACAAGCAGCTTCTTTCCAGAGCAACAGACGCTGATCCGGTGACACAGCCCTTGGTTAGAATGACTCCATCTCTGTAATACCAAACGAATAATACCTGTGCGATCATGCTGTGTGACGGATGTTAGTGCAGTCGAGCGACCTTGATCACCTCCCGTTATTGAACTGTTGCCATAAAGGTTGAGTCTTCATTTTCTTAGCCCTTATTTTGAAGCAATTCACCCAAACCACAATGGCAGCTTGTGCTTCTAGGTAACCTTCTCTAGCTCACCCCAAGACCGAAATAATAAAATGGTTGTGTGGTCACCCAGTTGTCCGTGGACAAAAGAAGTAGGGAGAAAAGGAAGTTATCTTGTAGTTTTTGAACGGACACCTGCTAATAGCCTACTGAGTATTTTTAAGTAAAATGTTGATTTTGATAAGTACGGATAGAGTCCTACTTATGGGCTTTGAAACGGAATTAAATTTGGCATTACAAATTAGTTTAAGTGACTTGTGAAACTATGAGTTTATATTCTAGAATGATCAAACATCCAATTCAAGACAGCCGCAAAAATAACAAACAAATCAGACATATTTCTAAAGGAAAGATGTCCCACCTGGTGTTTTCCTGTCTTCCAGGGTAAGAGTTTCTCACTCATTGGAACCAACAAGTTTAAATCCATACTTGGTATGATCTGGTGTTTTACTCGTCGTTTTTTTCCTGACAATTTGCTACATTTCCTCTGATTTCTTTGCCTCTCCAGTCCACCTCTCTGAATTCTAATTATTTTCTGCCTTCTCTTCCCTCTCTTCTCTTAGCAATCAGATTAAGCATATTATTATAATTTTGTTGTTGTCTCCCCACTGCCCTGCCAAACTCATTCTTGTCTAAAGCCCTAGGCTTTCATCGAGAATTCAGCCAAATTCAGTCAACATAGAGTTCCTGGCCGACGGACATGTAAGTACATATGGAAACAGCATGGCTCATCTTTGCTGTGGCCCTGCCTCTTCACCTGATAAGTCACTGAATTAAAAAATTAGAAAACGTACTTTTATGCTCTTTGATATTTAATTATTTGATTTCATTCCTGAAAGCCAGAAGGGAAATAACTTGGGCATTCCTTAAAAACATTTCGCATGTAAAACTCTTACACTTTAATAAATCAGAATATCTGATTTTAAAGCCAGGATTTTTTTTAAAGTAATATGGGGCACAAACACTCTTTGTCTTTCTCAAATATTCATCGGTTTCCCCTTTGTCATTTTGAACGACAGAAATAAGGTCACTGGAATAAAGCAGCTTCACAAGAAAAAGCATCTTTCATTTCGAGTGCCTCAGTCCTGCCTTAGTGTCTTTATCTGTGATAAATGCCTTGTCTTTGTCTAGCATTATCTACCAGAGAGAAATCAACTGTATATAATTATTACAACCAGGGGATCATTTCTTTTCAGTCTGATATTTTAAAAAAATAAATGGCTGTCAAAATGAGCTGACACTGAAGACAGTTAAGGAGTTTGGTTGCTCAGTTGCATACGAGAACCTAGGAGCTGATAACAAATAATAAATAAAAAAAACACGCTGGTAACAAATAATGGCTTTCTACTTGGCATGATGCCATTTTAGTCTGGGTGACTTAATGGTCTCTGAAAATTGGGAGATTATTCTCCTATCCTAAGGTAACCCTAAGAAGATCTGACAAAAATTAGGATCCTCTTCCATGTTTTTTAAAGCTCTACTTGCTTTAATCTTGGGACAACACTGAAAATACCAACATTTAATGAAATGACCTTGATGTGATCATTTTACTTTCTGTTAGAAGGTACTGCTGGATAGTAAATCTTAAATAGATCTCAACAACAACAAAAAATTGTTAACATTAACACTATCATAAGGATCTGCAAAAGGAGCATGAATAAAAGTACCAAACTTAATTATGCCATCATCTTAGTCAGAAAACTGCCTGATAGCTTATAAGCAAGCTAGATCAATGGCTTATCCACTGAAAAATCCATGGAACGCTAACCTTTCAAAAAGAACACTAGGTGACTTCTGAGGAGGATGGCGGAGAGGGAGGATCCTAAGGTCATCTCCTCCCAGGGATACAACCAGATATAACAGCCGCATCAGTGTAAATAACCCAGAGAACAACTCAACGACTGGCAGAACAGATTACCCACAGCGAAATGTAGAGCAGAGGTCACACTAAAGAGGGTAGGAAGGACAGAGATGTGGCTGGGAGCTACATGGACCTGTGGGACTGCCCACCGGAGGGAAGGACCTGTAGGCATGAACACACCCTCACCCCAGGCACCCCAGGCACGGGGATCCACACAGGGAGGACAAATCCCCATAACATTCGGCTTTGAAAACCAAAGGGGTATAATTATGTGACTTCTTATAATAAGTGGGGTTTAACACCAGGGACTTTAAAAATTAGTGGGCTCAGCTCTGGGAGAGCCAGGAGGGAAACTGAGTCTCCCTGCACTTAAAGAGACAACACAACAAACAACCTTGCAGAGATACAGCACAGATGTGACCATTTGAAAAATGCCTGGACAGAGATTTGTTCACTAATGTCAGAGCTTGTCTCAGAGGGGCAGGGACCGCCGAGGGAGTTCTCCAGGAACAAAGGAGCTGGCAGGCACCATTTCTGATTCCAAACCTGCCGCCTTGACACACTGACCTCTGTGGGAACCAGCAGAGCAATACTCATTACCAGACTTGCTAACGATGTACCCTGCCCCCACACTCTCCTGCGGATTCACCCCTACAGCCCCGTGGCAGGAATTTCCTGAAGGGACTCCAGATCTTCTCCCGCAACAGCCCTGCACAAACCTTGCTAACACCACAAACCCTGCCCCCTCCGATACACCGTTGGTGGGAGCCCATTCAAGCAGTGTCACAAGCCTTGCAAGGTGCAAGGAGCTCTGACAGAGGTCATCACCACTCCAAGGTGACTCCCGTACCAGGGACAGTGGAAGTCAGTCCGACACACCAGTTAGACTGTGACCCCCAACGGTGGACTGGGGGCAGACATCTAGTCTGACTGCAGGCCTCACCCACCAATGCAAGCTTCTCAGGGGACAACACAGAAAAAGGATGCTGTGGGTCCATGCTACTACATCTTTGACAAATGCCTGGTTGGACTCAACTCAAGCCCACGGTAACCCCAGACTGCCCCACTAACAAGACAGGACCAAACCTGCCAACGGCAGACAAAGAGAGCCACTGCAGATGACTGGACTGAAGGCTAATGGGCTCAGCCACAATAAGGCACATACAACACAGGAACACACGGGAGATACTCCTGAAGCACCTGGTTCTGGTGAACAGGGGACACTGCACTGCAGGGCGCTATGGGACCTCTTCTTCATAAGGTCAGCACCTTCAAGAGCAGGAGATGTGGTTGACTTTCCTAACAGAAACAGACACACAGAGTTAGACAAAATGAGGAGACAGAGGAATATGTCCCAAATGAAGAACAGGACGAGACCTAGGCAAAATGGAGGTAAGGAATATGCCTGATAGAGAATTCAGACCCTTAATGGACAGAGAAAGCACATAAAAAATAAGCAATTGGAGATGAAGGACTCAATAACCGAAATTAAAAAGACACAAGAGAATACATAGGAGACTAGAGGAAGCAGAAGAACAGATCAGTGACCTGGAAGACATAGTAACTGAAGGCAATCAAGCTGAACAGAAGAGAGAAAAATTAAAATAAAAAATGAAAATAGACTTAAGGAACTCAGCAACACAGTGAGTATAACATGTGCATTAGAGGGATGTCAGGAGAAGAGAGAAAAGGGGGCAGAAAGTTTATTTGAAGAAATAATAGCTGAAACCATCCTGAATACAGCAAAGGAAACAGAAATCCAGATCCAGGAGACACAAAGAGCCCCCCGAGAAATCAACCCAAGGAAGTACACATCAAGTCACATATTAATCAAAATGGCAAAGAAGTTGTGATAAAGAGAGAATTTTAAAAGCAGCAAGACCAAAGAAAACAGTTACACAGAAGGGAAACTCCATAAATCTCTCAGCAGATTTTTCAGCAGAAATTTTGCAGATCAGAGGGGACTAGCATGTTACACTCCAAGTGGTGAAAGAAAAAAGCCTGCAGCCAAGAGTACTCTATCCAGAAAGTCTAGCATTCAGAATAGAGGGAGAGATAAAGAGTTTCCCAGATGAACAAAAACTAAAGAAACTCATTACCATGAAACCAGCCCTAAGAGAAATGTTAAAGGGGACTCTCTGAGTGGAAAGAAAAGGCCATAAGCAGGAGTTTTTTAAAAAGTAGGAGACACAAAAGCACTAAAATTAAGTAAATCTATAAAAATCAGTCAAGGGATTCACAAAATAAAATTATGTAAAATGAGACACCATATACCTAAGACGTGGGGAGGAAAGGAGTAAAGAATGGGTTTAAACTTAAGCGACCATCAACTTAATACAGACTGTTATCTGCAGAAGATGTTATGTAGAAACCTAATGGTAACCACAAATCAAAAACCAGTAACAGACGTACAAAAAAAAAAAAAAAAAAAAAGAGAGAGAGAGAGAGAAGAAAGTCAGCAAACCATGGAAGACAGCAAGAGAAGAAACGAACAGAGATGAACTACAAAAACAACCATAAAACAACTGACAAAATGGCAATAAGTACATACCTACAAGTAATTACTTTGAATGGAAATGCATTAATTTCCCCAATCAAAAGACATAGGGTGACAGAATAGGTAAAAAAGTAAGACCCATCTATATGCTGCTTACAAGACACTCATTTGAGACCAAAAGACACTTGCAGATTCAAAGTAAAGGATGGAAAAGCATCTATTATGCAAGTGCAAATGAAAAAAAAAAGCCAGGGTAGCAACACTTATATCAGACAAAATAGACTTTAAAACAAAGACTGTAACAAGAGACAAAGAAAGCTACCACATAATCGAAAAGGGAACAATCCCACAAGAAGATAGAACAATTGTAAATATTTATGCACCCAGCAAGAAAGCACCCAAATACACCAAGCAGCTAAATGAACATAAAGAGAGTAATCAATAGTAACGCAATAATTGTAGGGGAATTTAACACCCTACTTACATCAATAGACAGATCATCTAAACAGAAAATCAAGGAAACAATGGCTTTGGATGACACACCGGATCAGATGAACCTCACAGATACATTCAGAACATTTAATCCTAAACTGTGGAATATATTCTTTCCAAGTGCACTTGGAACATTCTCCAGAATAGATCACATGTTAGGCCACAAAATGAGTCTCGAGAAATTCCAAGTTTTCCAGTCACAATGCTATAAAATTAGAAATCGACCGTAAGAAAAAACCTGGAAAGAACACAAACACATGGAGGTTAAATAAAATGCTACTATACAACGAATGGTTCAACCAAGAAATCAAAGAGGAAATCAATAAATACATGTAGCCAAATGAAAATGAAAATACAATAGTCCAAAATGTTTGGGATGCAGCAAAGCTGTTCTAAGAAGGAAGTTTATAGCAATACAGTTCTACCTCAAGAAGCAAGAAAAATCTCAGCCAACCTAACCTTACACCTAAAGGAGCTAGAAAAAGAGCAAACAAAAGCTAAACCAGGCAGAAGGAAGGAAATAATAAAAATAACAGGAGAAATAAATGAAATAGAAACTAGAACACAACAAAACAGATCAAGGAAATCAGGAGCTGGTTCTTTGAAAAAGTCAACAAACTGATAAAGTTGTAGCCAAACTCCTCAAAAAATGGGGGGCGGGGGGGAAGGGGCTCAAATAAACAAAATCAGAAATGAAAGAGGAGAAACAATGACAGACATCACAAAAGTACAAAAGATTGTAAGAGAATATTATGAAAAATTATATGCCTAGAAGAAACGGAGAAATTCCTAGAAACATATAACCTCCCAAAACTGAAGCAGGAAGAAATAGAAATTTTAAAGAGATCAATTACCAGCAATGAATTTGAATCAGGAATCAAAAAAGCTGCCAAAAAAAAAACAAAAGTCCAGGATCAGACAGCTTCACAAGAGAATTCTACCAAACATTTAAAGAAAAGTTAATACCTATTCTCAAACTGTTCCAAAAAACAGAAGGGGAAGGAAGGCTTCCAAATTCATTCTACAAGGCCAGCATTACTCTGATACCAAAACCAGATAAAGACACCACTAAAAAAACAGAACTACAGACCAATATCCCTGGTGAACAGAGATGCAAAAATCCTCAACAAAATACTAGCAAACCGAATCCAACAATACACCCAAAAAAATCATTCACCACAGTCAAGCGGGATTTATTCCTGGGATGCAAAGGTCCTTCAATATTCACAAATCTATCAACGTGATACATCTGATCAACAAAAGGAAGAATAAAAACCGTATGTTCACTCCAATAAATGTAGACAAAGCAGTTGGCAAAATACAACATCTGTTCGTGATATAAACCCTCAGCAAAGTAGGTTTAGACAGAATATACCTCATGATTAAGGCCCTATATGAAAAACCCACAGCTAACATCATCCTTACTGGGGAAAAACTGAGTTTTCCCTCTATGGTCAGGAACAAGACAGAGATATCCGTTCTAACCACTTTCGTCCAATACAGTACTGGAAGTCCTAGCGACAGCAACCAGGGAACACAAAGAAATAAAAGGCATCCACACTGGTAAGGAAGAAATAAAACATTCACTCTTGTCAGATGACATGACACTATATATAGACAACCCTGAAGACTCCACAAGAAACTACTAGACCTGAAAAAGGAACTCAGTAAGTTCACAGGATACAAAATATACAGAAATCCATTGCATTTCTATATACGAAGAGTGAAGCAGTTGAAACAGAAAGTAAGAAAACAATCCCATTTACATGGCATCAAAACTAAGAAGAGACCTAGGAATAAGCTTAACCAAGGAGGTGAAAGACCTGTACTCGGAAAACTGTAAGACTCGGAAAGAAACTGGAGATGACACAAACAAATGGAAAGATATTCCATGCTCGTGCACTGGAAGAACCCTATAGTTAAAATGCCCACCCCCCCCCCAAAGCAATTTACGGATTTAATGCAAAAACTATCATAATACTAACAGCAATTTTCACAGAACGAGAACAAATAATCCTGAAATTTGTATGGAACCACAAAAGACCCCAGTAGCCAAAGCAATCCTGAAAAAGAAGAACAAAACTAGAGGTATCACAATAGCAGATTTCAAGATATATTACAGAGCTGTAGTAATCAAAACAGTATGGTACTGGCACAAAAATAGACATGTAGATCAACAGAACGCAGAGCACAGAGGTCAACCCACAATTATATGGTCAATTAGCCTATGACTAAGGAGGTAAGAAAATGAAATGAGGAAAAGTCTCCTCAACAAATGATATTAGGAAAACCAGGCAGCCACAAGGAAAAGAATGAAACTGGACCACTTTCTTATGCCAGACACAAAAATAAACTCAAAATGAATGAAAGACCCAACTGTGAGACCTGAAACCATGAAAATCCTAAAAGAGAGCCCAGGCCGTAATTCTTCTGTTCTCTGTAGCAACTTTTTTCTAGATCTGACTCCTAGGACAAGGGAAACAAAAGCAAAAATCACCTATCGAGACTACATCAAATGTAAAAACCTTCTGCACAGCAACAGAAACAATCAACATAACTAAAAGACAACCTACAAAATGGCTGAAGACATATGTAAAGGACATATCTAATAAACAGTGTCCAAATTATATAAAGAACTTATACAACATAGCACCAAAGGAAAAACCCCCAAATAATCCAATTTAAAAATGGGCAGAAGACATAAATAGACATTTTTTTTCCAAAGAAGACATCCAGATGGCCAACAGACACATGAAAAGATGCTCAACATCACTCATCGTCAGGGAAACACAAATCAAAACCACAATGAGCTATCACCCCACAGCTGTCAGAATGGCTAAAATAAAAAACACAAGAAAGCAACAGGTGCTGGTGAGGATATAAAGAAAAAGGGACCCTCGTGTACTCTTGGCAGGAATGTAAACTGGTGCAGCCACTGTGGAAAACAGTACGGAGTGCCTTCAAAAAATTAAAAATATAATTACCATATGATCCAGGAATTCCACTGGCGGGTATTTATCCAAAGAATCCTAAAACACTAATTCGGAAAGATATACGAACCCTTATGCTTATTTACGATAACCAAAATGTGGAAGCAGCTGAGGCGTGCATTGACAGATGAACGGACAAAGACGACGTGGTCTATACGCAATGGAATATTACTCAGCCATCAAAAGGATGAAATCTTGCCATTTGCAGCAACAGCGATGGATCTAGAGGGTTTTACGCTAAATGCAGTAAGTCAGTCAGAGAAAGACAAATACCGTATGATTTCAATCATGTGTGGAATGTGAGCAACAAAACAAATAAAGAAAAAAGGAAAACCCAAAAAACAGGCGAAGAGGATGAAGAGTCCATTTTTCGTGATGAGCGCTCAGAAACGAATAGACGTATTGAATCACTACTTCGTGAATCCGATAACCAGTATAACGCCACATGTTAACGATCCTGGAATTAAAAGAACAGCAGGTCCACACGCTTTTGAGAAGCGTAGTGATGTAGACACCACCTCATGTCTCCCTTCAAAACACGCAGGATCAACGACACGCTAAACCTGCTGCAAAGAATCCGTGGAACATTCCGATTCCTCACCTATTTCGCCAGCAGAGTGTTGCGAAAGCATCAGAGCACGGCCGGGCCACCTGAGCAGCCGTCCAGGACCCACCGGCTTAATGCCCTGCCGTCTTTAACCTCTTACTAATCTTTAACAAGGGACGCTACCTTTTCACTTCGAAGTGGCTCCCACAATTTGTGTAGCCTGTCCTGAGTCAGGGAGTTGCATTCACACAGACGTGGAGTTGATCTGGGTCCAGTGCCGCCTTGGCGAAACGACATTAATTTGTGCAGTATCTCGGAGCCGCCTCCCCTTTGAAAAATATTCGTGGCCACTTGCAGGGTTTTGGGAATTAAGGAAGAGAATGCGTGTACAATGGGCAGCAAGGCCCCCACCTCACATCAGTGCTTAATAAATGGTAGCTCCCTGTCTCCTCCCCACCCTATTGAATCCCTCACCCTCAGAGATGGTACTGTGAGGATAGGCCACACCTTGGGGTCAGTACCCTAAAGTCACCCCCGGCGAGCCAGCCCAACTTGAAGGGGTAACGCAAACAGGTCAGACTTAAGCCACACCTCGGCATATAGCCTGAAAGCAAGACGGTGTGGGTCAGTGGCTGTTCCTTGACTCTGTCCATCCTGTGATGAAGAAACTGGTGTGGCTGGCTGGCAGGAGGCCCCATGTGCCCTCACGTTCTAGAGGGAGCTTCTGGACTGTCCGGGTGGGCCTTGTGGAGGCAGCGGTTTAGAATCTCTTCTGTTGATTTTAGCTGGCCGCCCTTCTCCAGCTGATGGAAGAGGCTGAATCTGGAGACTGAAAGAGAATTTCTTTGGCATTCCCTACTCGTGAGGGCATGAGAAGGGACACACGGGATATTTATTTCCTTCTTTACTAGTTTCCTTGAGTTTCTACCGCAAAACACCACAAACCGGTGGTTGAAACAGGAGATTTCTTATCTCTCCGTTCTAGAAGCTACAGGTCCAATGTCAAGGGGTTGGCAGGGATGGTTGCTCCCGAGGGCTGGGACGGAGAATCTGCTACAGGTCTCTCCCTTCATTCCGGTGACTTGGGGGCAATCGTTGCCATACCAGGGCTTGTAGATAAATCGCACCGACGTCTGCGTACATATCTCCGTCCAAATTTCTCTTTTTATGAGGACTCCGAGTCATCCAGAAGTAGGACCCCACCCATTCCAGTGCATCCTCCTCTGAACCAATTACATCGCCAATGATGGGATTTCCAAATAAGGTGCTGTTTCTCAGGTACCAGGGTTAGGACTATCACATACAAACACGGGGGGTAACATTCAACCCGTAACATCCTCTCCCAAGTCTAGAGAGAAGGTCTGCTCGGTGAGGCTCAAGGGATTCTGCCCTTGTCCTGTGTCACCTGAAGGACGTGGAATACCTGTAAACTCTGAGGCTGTACCTGGAGCAGATTTGGCCCGACGACAGGGCAGAGCGGCACCGGGATCCAGCCACCCTTCCCCTGACAGCGAGACAAAGGTTTCCAGGGAGCCAGACTTGGAGCTAGCCTCAGAAGGTCATCCGCCAGGGGATGCCAGCAAAGGGGCTGAGCAGCCAACCGAAGGAGACGCGTGTCCCCCGCGACGAGGGCTACTCAAGGAGGTCCCTGGCCAGAATGTCCCTGAGGAATCTGAACCCGTGTCCAAACTTGAAAGAGTCAGTTTTGGTGGCCAGCCCTAATTTGAACTTACTAAGGTGGGGCCCTGCCTGTGATTAAGAGACTTGGAAAGGAACGGAAGCCGTGGAAGGTCTCACCCACGGCAGAGGAACGACAGGTCCGTAGCGCAAGTGCTGAAGTGAGTAGACAGGTGTAGACTTTATTATTATTATTATTATTATTATTATTATTATTAAAGTTTGCTTTTATTTTCAAGAGAGACACAAAGAGTAAGCGGGAGAGGGGCAGAGAGAAAGGGTGGGAAAGAATCCCAAGCAGACTCTGTGCTGTCAGTGCAGAGCCCAACACGGAGCTCGAACTCACAAATGCTGAGCTCATGACCTGAGCCGAAACCAGGAGTCAGACGTTTAAGTGACTGAGCCACCCAGGTGCCCGAGACAGGTGTTGCTTCTCAGGCTGCATCCCACCGGCCCGGCGGGTTCAATCCATGGGGCACCTGGCTTCGTAGTGCCCGATGTGGGGTGGCGTATCCTGGCGGGGTGCGGGGTAGACAGTTACGGAAACAGACGCACAGCTTTCAAATTACTTCCTCACTCGGCCCCAACTTCCCATCTAAACAGTATCCACATCATAGGGGTTACTTAGAAAACTTAAACAGAATCTAGATGAAGTACGTAGAACTTACCACACACTTGATAAACACAAGCCAGTTTCACCCCCTACGGGGGACAAGTACATATCCCACCTGGGATCCAGGGCAAGGGAGAGGAAATGAAAGTCTGCTCTTATTCAACACTAAATTCCGACACAATTAACCATATGTCATTGGAGCTTCAACAAGAATGCTTACACGATTCCTCACACAGTTAAAGAGGCATTTAGAAAGGACAAAGTGCGAGCGCCTGGGTGGCTCAGTCGGTTAAGTGTCTGACTTTGGCTCAGGTCACGATCTCGTGGTTCATGAGTTCGAGTCCCACATCGGGCTCTGTGCTGACAGCTCAGAGCCTGCTTCAGATTCTGTGTCTCCCTCTCTCTCCACCCCTCCTCTGTTCACACTGTCTCATTCAAAACTAAATAAACGCTAAGGTTTTAAAGTAAAAATTATTATAAATGCTGAATTCTGACCAACACTGACTAAGATCCTGACTTAAATTCAGAAGCACTTCCTTTATGGATAAATGAAGATCCACACCGGCACACGCTTCAGCACTTAAAGCTACTTGGACATCTGGATTTCTGATGCAGAGGTCGCGTTTGAGCAATAGAGATGTTAACATTTGAGTACCGTCTATTATCCCAATATGTTGAAAATGACAGAGTCCATTCAAATGGCAGAGAGGTTCCACAATTCAAAATATAGTGCTTACAACATGTAACATTTGCCTGGAAATCTTTGGAGGAGCAGGATCCCTGCCAGTTCTGAATGTTCTTGGCTAAATTTTCAAATGAAACTTGTTTTGTGCTATGTGGCTTTTTGTTCGCCTCAGAATACAACCAGGGGTATCGAAACTAGAAAGAGACTGTGGTGAGCAGCAGAGGAAAACCTTGGCTGAAATTCAAACTGGAATTGAATTATGAAAAGCAGTGAATCTTGAGAGCCCAGAGAAAATGCCTAGGTTACGCATTATTTTCATTTCTGATCTGCTTTTTTTAGGCTATCAAAACAACCCCGGATGATTTGATTTACTGGAAACCATCTCTGAGAATTTACCCAGTAACAAGAGAAAAGTCCATGCAGGATGATATTCGTGCACAGGTCACGAGTTCCTCTTGTTTTTTGAGTTGCATCTCTGCTTTCATAAGCCTGACCTTTGACACAATTATTGTACCGAACTTCTCAGCGCCTTCGAGACAAATCCCACTGGAAAGGTTACCGTGGAGAGGGCCACGGTTTTCCCCATGCCCTTACACAACAGTCGCGTAGCACATACGAAAAGCATAGTGTCCGGGCTGAATTTTTCACATGACAAATTTAGACAAGTGACCTTTATTTAGCATACGATGCTTCGCACTGGGAGAAGGGCCGTTAAATCCATAAAGTGCTTGAACTATCAGGGCATTACAGATGATCTAGTCTTACTCCGGAATGGCACCAAGAAGCAGCTGAGGTCCAGCAAATTCGCCTCCCCCCTTCCCCCTCTAGGTTGCACACAGCTTCGTGGGACATCAGTCTCAGATCCGGATCGTGCATCTCGTGCCAATACCCTTTACACTGTGTCGAGCTGCCTCTCCATCCATGTGAACGCATGCTGTGGGGCACTCATCTTTTAAGTCCTAACTTACCTGAATTTATTTTAGCATGTATGTTAAATCCTACATTCTATCTGGGGTCCGTTTATACCCCCATAGTTGTTACTCGGAGGAAAAGTGAACAAGAATTTGTTTTTCCTGATCGATTTGCTTTGGGGATGAAAAAAAATTAATTGCCAAGGGGTGTTTGTTCTTCCTATATTATGTTCGCCTTCTCAAATGTCAGGCAGCTCACCCGGGCTCAGAGGTGGTTTGTACAAAAGGGTTGGAGAGTGTGGGTTGTCAGCCAGACACTCCCTTTCCAGCTTTGGTAAAATCCCATCACTCCAGGTGCCCAGAAGGAAGTAGGGAGAGAAGGGAGGACCTTGGAGAAGCAGCCAGAGGAAAGGAGCCATTTCTAGACCGTGAAGGGAAGAGAAATCAGCATGTCTCAAAGGAGAGAGGGACGTGCACAAAGGGGGACGGCCACGCCCTGAAGAGGGGATATCAAGAGCTGGGGAGCGCCTGAGAGAAAACACAAGACACATGGGGCTCCAGCCACACCAAAGACTCCCGAGCCCTAGGAGTGGTCCCGAAACAGCAGAGCCACAAAGCCTGAAGTCCCCAGACTATGGCGGGTATCTAGCAGTGACCAGTGTCGTCTGATTACTGATGACTGGAAGGACCTCTCCAATGTTTTGGGGATGCCCAGCATCTGAGGACCACTGCACAACCGCAAGAAGAGAGAATTCCCATGCCAGGATCGAACACCCCAACAGAGGCTCAAGGTCAGACATGCATTCATTTAATAAAATAAAGACGTGTCTCTTGCACAGCTGAGCTTAGGGAATGACACACACCCACTGCGCGAACCAGGCTTTTATTCTGAATCAATGGAAGATCTGCAGGGAATTAGATAAGAAGAAAAAGAAACCACTGGATGTCGTATCTGCTCCACGCCGTCTGCCAAATATGGTACAGATGAAAGACTTTCAACCAAGGCATTTGACTGAGCCGGCAACATTTTTCCTTTTTGGAAAATGAGTCAGAATTCTTCACTGAAGATAGAACTGGGATGGAGAGGCACACTGAACAAACAGGGCAGTCTCCTAAGTTTGGTAACAAGTTCTCGTAAAAGTCGTATTTGCTGAGAAATGCTGTGGGAGCCAAGAGGCTGGTCTGGTCTTGGGGAACGTTGTGAAGGAGGTACACTTTGTCACCAGGGATCCTTCCACCTGGCTCAGTTATCATCAGGGCATCCAACACTCTGGCGATGCTGTCGCCATAGAATCGCTCCGGAACTTGTTTTTCTTCCTTCTATATCAGAATTTGCCTCTTCTTCCAAGACCCTATGAAATAATCTGAATCAACGATGAAATATATTTCTAATCTCTAGTCTTGATTTCACAGAGACCATCTTTTATAGAGACCATGACCATTTTGACATACACACACACACTTAGGTAAGAATTTCAACAAGAACAAAGTTTTCGAACATGAGAAACGCTTTATTAAACTACACATATGGTCTCCAAAATCCAGTGATGGTCTCGCCAACCATGCTCCCCCTTTCACTGACACTCCTCTATCAAGAGATAGATAGGCTATCTACCAGGCTGGGAGGAAGTGAAACAGCCACATGGAACAACTCCGGAAGGGCCACATCTACTCGTTCCCACACCTGCCACCGCTGAGGAACCAGCCAACATCTGGGGTCTACTGCTAGACATGTGAGTTAGCAAGCCCTCAGATGCTTTCAGCTCCTGGCTTACAATAAAGGGGTAGAGATGAGCTATACATTCAGACTTGTGACCAAATACATGCTGTGGTTATTTTAAGTCACAGGATCTTGAGAGTTTCTTCAGGAAGGCAGCCCTCAATCACGATACCATCAAAACTGAATCCGCAAGTGACCTTCTAATTTGCTTATCTGTTTGGCCTTCTTAGATTCGAAACTTTTAAAGAAGAAACATTTGTGAAGCTTTGGAAAACGATGTAACAGTCTCAACATTCACTTAAGGTTCATTTGCTACCAGGATGGGGCTGGATCTCATAGTCCCTTCTGTTAGACATCGGGAGAAGATGAAAGCTTCCTTCCAGAAGGCAGGGTTGTTCAGGTTCGAGAATGAAAACTAACCGGTGAACACAGATGTCACTGCCTCTAAGCCTCTATGTATATTGAGTACACCTGCCACATACAGCTTTTTAATATTAAGGACAAATGTGGCACGCTAAGACGTTGCTGCCCTGGGGAAAGAAGTGCGGATGCTAGGCTATAAAACTCACTTCCTAACTCCACTTCTTAAGGGGGAGTTCTCTGGACCCTTAAAGTGAGTGGCCCAGTGCCTGGGTACACAAGGCCACAGGATAAACACGGTGGCACATTTCTTGCATACGGGAGTAGAGGAATAAAATATGTTTACACTAGAATTAGTAGCAACATATTATGGATCAGAAAACAAAACAAATGAGACTATATTAAGAAAAACAAGGATCTTACAAGTAATTTCTTATTTGAAGGAGACTGCCTTGGTTTATGTGCTGGACCCTGGGGTGTTTTATAATTATCTTTAGCATCTTGTACGATTCCTCTACATTTGACTCATAGTTCCAGTTGGCCATCCCAAGGGTGGCTGGAAGAATGAACTATATCTTAACAATTAGTTATGCTTTAGATTTGGAATCCTTAAGATTGACTTCTTCACCTTCTTTATCACCATCTATGTTCTATGCTTCTTGGAAGAACCCTTGTAGGAAAGGCTGGCTCAAGGCATACCATCCAGTAAGTAGCAATGAAAAGACAACTCTAACAGGAAAACCCTGCCTGTACATATAAGTTGTTTTCCTTCACTTCAGTTTTATACTTCAAAACTATGTAGCGGTACCTGTCACTGCTCAGTTCTGTGAATGTTCCGCCATCTTGTATTTCTATAACAGCAATGGTTTGAACAGCTCTCATGAAATTTAGTATTAAAAACAGTTTGGTTAAACTCAATGAACACATCACTTTTGTTCCATCAGAGAACTTTTTCTACCTGGTCCCTGTCTATAATTCCAGAGCCCCCCACTGTACTCATGTGAGAAGCCTGCCTTTATGGGGCAAGTTGCTGAAAATCCCACTGACAGGAGGGGACTGAGATTGTGATGAACTTCTGAGGCCCTTCTGGAAGTTTCCAGATTACAGAATCTTTGAGAAAACTGCTAGGGTGGCCAACATATGCCTTTGGGTATCAAGAACAGCACCTGATGCAGAGTAACTTCTAGAAAACTTGTTGAATGGATAGGTTTATTGATAAATGTATATATTTTGCACCCAGGTGTGGTATACAAACACACAACCACAGAGACTTAAATTTACTTTGCTTGTCATACATTATTATTTTTTGCCCCAGAAAATGCTGAAGAACAGAATCCCAGTTATAATCCTTTGAAGTGACTGCTAAGGAAGCGAGGGCGAGAGTCCAATCTATAGACAAGGTTGAAGGCACTGTTGAAGATACCAAATATAAAACACGAGTAATTGTAAGATACTGTTCATCCTTCCAACCACATAGAAATATGAGTAAAACATAGTGGGATCTTGCAAGACTGTAATGGATACATGTTATAGAAAACTCAGTGGCCTGAATGAGGGGATGTCAACTGAAAACTGGGTGCCGGAGCTGGGTGGGAGATGGCGGACGAAAAAACTACACAGCAACGCTGAGATGTGACTCTGGAAAATCACTTCCACCCTGCATCTGCTCTCAGATCATCTCTCCCAGGGGATTTTCTCAGAATACAACAATCCTGTGTGATAGTAAATGTTTTGCATGGGAAAGGAGAATTTGAGCAGGGGAGAAGATCCATGGCAAAAATAAGGGAAATGCTAATTTTAACAGACTCTTCAAAGTTTTTTGAGAGCAGTATTTCTCAGAATCTTTAATATCCTAACACACATCGCATATTCCAAGAAGGGAGTATGACACACAGAGTTCCCAACTGTAATTAACTTTCGCTTTTCAAGGAGCATCCTGTAGAACTAGGTCTTGCCAAACACATTTTGGATAATGCTACTCTAAATCCAAGTACAGATTATGAGCTAACGACAGTTAATCTTGAAATTACAATTTTAGAGAGTAATAATGGCCCCACATGTCTCCCTGATTCTTGATGGGGTAGGAAACGTGGCTGGATTTGTGTGGTTGAAGGGTACATCTTCTTTCACTGGTAGAAGGAGACTGGAAAATAGGCAATAATGAATGCACCTCTTGGAGAGTCCATGAATGAGCGTAGATGGAGGACAGAAAGCCCGTGAACTAAGATAAAAAGAAGAAATCAAAGTGATACCGTTGTGAGAAAACTCTTCAGACTTCATAGCCAGTTGGAGAATAAAGAGTTTACATTGCTGTAGTGCAGAGAACAGACCTAACAGAGGTCTATGATACCTTCCTCTACTTACTAAGAAACATCAGCCAAATTATAGATAATTACATGTTTCTTAAGTGTGGCCCATAGCCCCACGAGGCTCCTCAGTATCTTGCAATCTGATTTTCTTAAAGTCTGTCTATCCTTGGTTTTACAGGCAGGTGACTGAACTTCATAGCCATATTTAATACATGACATGAGTAAAGGTCATTTACTTATAACTTATCCAATGAATCATTAAGGTTACTAAGACTCAGTATTGATGAACAAAAACTAGTGCATTACAAGAGCTTAGCAACTTTTCTCAGTCAACCTTTTACTAAGAAACATGTCATTCAGTGCTTCACAACTTTGGGAAGTTCAGATACTTGGAATTTCTATGATTTTCTGCAAGGCAGAGCCACAAGTGCTGCCTTGACTTTGCCATGGTTTGCTGCTCTATATCATCACCGTGAATTTCATTCGTGATGGGTTGTTCTGTTAATCCTGCAACAAAGCCTTATAGACCACTCTGACTAGACGTTGAGCTGTAATTTTCAAATATTAATTTCTAAGACATGTATGAAATGTTTTTCAAATGTGGATCATCTTTTAACCCTACTGCTATCACAAATCTACAAAAATACATACCATTCAACGTGACCACCCACTTGTAATGACCACGACACCTCGTCGATGATGAGCAGACTATGGATTTATGCTGACGAAATGATCTGCCATATAAGTTACCATGTTAAAACTTAACGGGGTTATTTTTATATTTTTAGCCCATTTTTATTACATAAGACCATGAAGACAAGCATATACTGCAACATCTAATTTTACCCTTTTCCAATTCCTTCACAGAATTCTACTCTTTTTCCACTAGAAAGGGGGACTATTTGGAGAAGGAGTTGTCAATGGGCTAAAAAAATTTTTTTTAGTTTTTTGAGGTTTTCTGATAATCACAGTGTTCTAACATGAAAGAAACACTAAATGGAAATTGCTAGTCTGGATTTAATTCTGACTTCCTATTAGAGCATAAAGAGCGAAACAATACAAGGTTAGAATTACATAACCTTTTACTTTTGTAGAGTTTATAATGACAAAGCAGGGTGAGATGCCAGACTGATCCCCAGTATTTTCACCATGAAGGGTCCCTTTTGTAATATTCACTCAGCAATCCCATCATTGAGCTTTCTGTCCTATAGAACGTGTTTAAGTCAAAAGTTATTTTCTTATTTCCTTACTTCATAATCAAATAAACATGTCATTACCACTCAGAGTCTCTGATGTGCAAGAGAAAACCAGCTGAACACAGTACGTTGGTTTGAATCCCAGGCAAATGTCCTAGTAAGCCTCTGTATTTAGTCAATTTCTGATTTACAAATTTTAAACATTAAAACTTTCTAGTAGATCTCTATTTTCTGGAGATCAAAAGAACACCAGATTGGAAACAACTGCCCTAAATGTTTCCAAAACCTATAAAAATCATATTTATAGAAAAAGTCAAGTATGATCCCATTCTCAGGGCTTAAGGGAATTGAGCACGCTGGACTGGAAATCAGAAGACCCAAGTTCCCCTCTCTGCGTCAGTGTCCTTACCAAAATACCGATGACTAACCTTAGGGCAGCACGCTATATTGCTTAAGAGCACGGCCGCCGGAGGAAGAACTCCTGGAATTGCATCCTAACTCCACGAAATTACTTAACCTCATCAAGGCCGTCAGAATCAAATTGTTAAGAAGAAATCTTAAGAGCAGACGCAGAAAGAGAAGACATATCTCATACAAAGGAACAAGCATAAAAATTACCATAGATTTTGTGCACCCCCAAAAAACCACGCGAGCCAGAGGGCAATGCAATAATACCTCCAAAGCGCTAAAAGAAAAAACCAACCTAGAATGCTATATCCAGCAAAAATACCCTTCAAAATGAAAGATAAATAAAGACATGTGTCTCATTTGAAAAGGTAAAGAATAACGGCACCCACCTCCTAGGGCTGTTATGGGTGACGGGGATTTAAAAATGAAGTATTTCCCGATGAAAAGACGGCATGAGATTAATAGACCCCCCCTGAGGAAGAAGGAGAGGTTAAGTACAACTGTTTGTTTTATGAGTAGATCATACCAATAATATGCCTTTCTTAGTCAATTTGGGCTACCGTAACAAATTACCATAGACTAGGTGGCTTCCAAGCAGAGACTTCTTTCTCCCGAGTTCGGGATGCTGGCAGTCTGAGATCAGAATGCCAGCCTGGTTAGGATGTGGTGAGAGCCTCCTTCTGGGCTACAGACCGCCAACCGGTCCCACTGCAAAGAACATAGCAGGAAGAGAATCACACCAACATTCAGTCCATATCCACGTCTATTCAACTAGCAGGTAAACTCGTTGAAAGTCTGAAATTCCATCTTAGCATAATGCTCTGTGCTCAACTTTCTAAGAATTTCTCCTACTCTAAGTCACTTATAAAGCACTTTCACATACTAGAACAAGGTCTTTAGTTTTCACATTCAATCGGTGGTGACACTTCCCAGGTTCTATGGGGTATGGAGTGCAGGCGACAGACTTGCAAACAGGCAGATATCAAAGCCCAAACGTTACAATATGTAGCATCCTAGGATGCTACGAGGACCCAGAGGATGGACAGCCGACCCAGGGTTTGGGCACCAAGGAAGTCTTTTTCGAGGAGATGGACTTAAACGGTGTCCTAAACAACAAAAACAGGGGAGTAGTCAGGATTGATCAGAGGCTCAGGGAGTTTGAAGAGGGTTTGTTATAGGATCTTGAGCAAGTCATTTGATCACTCTGAGCCTCAGTTTCTCAGTGTTAAAAGGGAGATAATAATATCCTCTTCACCAACTTGCGGTTAGAATGAATGAACTGAAGGAACAGAAAACTGCCTTAAAGCCCCGCATGGGGGTAAAGCACAGATACTGGCCAAAGGCGTTACCCACTAGCCTTTGAACGGCTTTAGGGAATAAATGTTATTCAGAAAAAGTGGGGAAATAACATGGCATTTCCCCCTTATCATAGAAGCCTGAAATGAATCTTGCTTGAGTCAAGCACTCTAGTCTATTTCAGGCAGTGCATTTCTGCCATCAGAAGTAGTAATTTCACTCAATCATAATAACAAAGATTTAGTAACGGTGACATAAACAAAAAATACAGGGGCACTGGCTGAGAAGGACAGAGAACTTACGTTTCAAAACTTGCTGGTAAACCACAGGGCTGGCAGAGCATTTAATACGGTATAAGCTGATAGTGCCTGACTGAAAAATGAAAGAGAGGGACCCTGGTCCATTTGTTTCTAAACCTGTATCCCCGTCCCCTTGCCAAATACAACACACGTCATGAAAGATGTACATTCCGTGTTTGTCGAATTGCAACTACTTACTTTCTGGAAGCCTGATGTCCTGTGCACACTATGTGAAAACACCAAACGCCTATGACCCAGATGAGGACGCCCTACGGAAAGCTTTCCCGACGCCCCTTTGCTGCTAGGGCAATGTGCTCTTTCCCACTAGACCCCTGACCTCCTCCCCAGCGCTCCTCTGTCATCACCCTTACAGGGCTGATCAAAACTCTCTTTACTGGGCTTCCCCCACCCATTTCTGTGAGCTCCTCACCCGCTGTACCTGGATGAATTGTGTTTTCCCAGGACGTAACACAGTACCTGGAACATTACAGGCACTCACTTAAATATTTACTGAGATACACTAACCCAAAATAGGATTCTGACTGGGGTCTTAAGGAATTGGCTGTTTGTCTTGGGGGGTGGGGATGGGAGGTCCTGTTTTCCTAACCTACAAAGGGAATGGAAACTCTAGGGACAAAATGAAACGCTCAAAACACACAGACTTAAAAAACAGAGCAGTATCTGGAACATAGTAGGTGTTGAGTAAATATTTAATGAAGATACAGTGAGATACAAGCCCAGTAATTGTAATTTGGGATGCTTGCAAGAGCCTGGGAAAGCAGCTTAACTGCAATCTGGACATTCTTTCACAGTTAAGTCAAGTCATTATCGTACTTAGAAACTGGTTCAATGAGGATTGCAATGAAAATGCTTGCTCATCTAGAAAGAAATTTTATTTAGCCAAAAGACCATTCCACGGCAGAGTGGGCGTGGTCTTTCTGCTGAATCACTTGGAAATAATTTTTCAACCCATTAGATGTACGTGCTGGGAAATCATCCAAGTTCCTATCATGCGACAATCAAGGCACTTCTGCTGTGACAAGAGCATCAGTCTCCCCTATGTCACTTGGACAACAGGATGCACAAGAGCCACACAATGTCACCCCAGTCTCCATACGTTGTTTTCAGCCCATCTACGTCACGCCACACTACGGAGTCAGGAAGAACAGCAGGACGGGACAAGCCAATGTGAGGTTCTCCGTCCTGGTCTCCACAGCCCTTGGCCACAGGTGCAGGAAGACTGCCAAGGAACCAGTCTTCTGCAGGCACAGCTTCACCACTGATAGGCCACCAAGACTTGAAGTCTAAAAAAAATTGTTTTCAAGATAATTTGTTCTGACAAAAATTTTTTCCCGTAAGTTTTTACAGCTGGGATCTAATTAATCACTACTCTATGCCCACTGCAACAGCAGACTCCCGTAGTTTGCAGAAATAAAGATAACGCCATCTCACGTCAGCTCATGTAAGAAACGGATAGTGCCCTCTGGGGCATCTCAAAAATAGAAGAAGAGAATGTCCACCCAGTAGTGGCTCCCATAAGACAATGACACCTTCTTCCATCAACAGCTATCAATTAGCTTAACGCCCGGTGATGTGCTTCTAGCTGAGGCTACCAGCACGGGTTTAAGAGCAGAACCAGAAGCAACAGGGACAGGAGATGAGACACAGCTGACATAAAACCCTACAGAAACCCTATTAGCTATTAGTCATGTTCACAGTCAAACAGTATTAAGGTTTTCATTCTCCCGTAGCTTTTAAAAATATCTAAAATTTCCTTTTTATTCCTAAAGGACCCACACACTTTGTACCTAAAAATCAGAATATTCAAATATCTCTTCCTACACATTTGGTTTTTTTTTAACCTAGAAAACATGTGAGAGCCACTGACCAAGATGATTTAAGAAAAACACCCCTTGTGGTTTTTGGAGGAGCCAAGATGGCGGAACAGCATGGAAGTTTTTTGTGTGTCTCATGTCCATGAAATACAGCCAGACCGACCCTAAACCATCCTGCGCACCTAGAAAACTGATCTGAGGATTAACACAACAATCTGTACAACCTGAGCCACAGAATTCAGCAGGTATGCGGCATGGAGAGGTGAATGTGGGGGGTGAGAAGCCATGGAGGGCAGGGAGCCACTTTTGTGTGTAGAGAGAGGATGGGGGCGGTGGGGGGAATACAGGAAAAGCACCCCTCCCCAAAAGCAGCTGGAGACAAAATGGAAAATTGGAAATAGCCGCAGGGACTGAACTAAAAAGGGAGAAAGGAGAAAAGGGAGGGTTTAAATTCCATTAAGGGAATGGGGAAGGGGGAGCACAAAGTCTGCAACTCCACAGCTCCATAACTAGCTGTGCTCTGGTGGGAAGGGCAAATCCCCAGGAGAAGAGTGGGGTCCGGGAGGTTCTCAGGCCACACAGGGAGAAGCAGTTCCATTGCTGGAAGGACATTTGGTAGAGGTGAGGCCACCTGGGCCCAGCAGACCCCAGAGAATGGCCACATTCGCTGGAGCTGGAAAAAGGTCATTGGGGGTGAAGCCTGGTGCCAGATGTGTGCTGTGAGTTTCCATAATCCCTGAAAAGCTGCTGCTACACTATCTCGTGAACTTTTTCTGGAATGGGCTGGCACCTGGCCACAGTTGCTGGGCTTCGGCAGCAGCAGGGTCCAGCAAGCATTCCTGGGCGCGGCCGGCACCCAGCCATTGCTCGGTGAGACCCTCAAAGCCGCAGTCCCTCAGAAGTGGGGGGCCAGGAAGGCAGCCGCATCTGAGATAAAACTCGGGAGGGAGGTGCCGCCTGGGGCCTGGTCACAGACAGTGTGGAAGCAGGGAGTGGATGGAAGCTGAAGACAAAGAACGGGTATGGAAGTGCTGATCGGGGAGAACAGAATCCTGATACTAGAGACTGGGTAGCCGAGGGACACCATTTTCACCGCTCCCAGGCATGCGCATATGCACCTATGAGCACCACAACAATCCACCCCAGTAGGCTAAGCAGAGCCATCTAGTGGAGAATGGAGCCATTACACTAAGCTCCGCCCAACAGGGCCAACCTCGCTCTTCAAGAACACACTTAGTTCATAAACACACGCCTGCTTAGTTTATGGACTATAAAGCGCTTCACAGTGTAACTTCTAGGGGAAAACGAAGTAATTTCAGTCATATTTCAGTCTGTTAGCCAGTCCAACTATTCAATTTTCTTTAATTCTTTTTTTCTTCTCTTTCTAAATTCATTTCTTTTTCTTAAATACAGAAAAAGAAAAAATTCGTTTTTATTTTAAAATTTTATTAAAAATATTAAAAATTTTTTTCTACCATATTTTTTACTTTTGTGTAAATTTTTTCAAATTCTATTTTACTTTCATCATTTCATTTTGGTCTACTTCAGTGTATTCATTTTTTCAAATTTTCAAATGATTTCTTTGTTTCTTTTATCCCCCTTTTTTTCCTCTAATCTATCAAGCCACTTTCAACACCCACACCAAAACACATCTAGGGTCTAGCATCATTTATTTAATTTTGTGTGTGTGTGTGTGTGTTTGCTTTTAATTTTTTAACTTTATTATTTTTTAATTTTACCTTTTGTTAATTTTAATTTTTTCTACCTCATTAATTCCTTTTCTCCCTTCAAAATGAAGAAATGAAGGAATCCACCCCAAAAGAAAGAGCAGGAAGAAATGATGGCCAGGGACTTAACCAACCCAGACACAAGCAAGATGTCTGAGCCAGAATTCAGAATCACAATAACAAGAATACTAGCTGGAGTCAAAACTAGATTAGAACCCTTTCTGCAGAGATAAAATAAGTAAAAGCTAGTCAGGATGAAATAAAAAATGCTATAACTGAGATGCAATCTCAAAAGGTTGCCATGTCGACAAGGCTGGATGAGGCAGAACAGAGAATCAGCAATATAGAGGACAAACTTATGCAGAATACTGAAGCAGGAAAAAAAAGAGAGAGATTAAGGCAAAAGAGCATGATTTAAGAATTAGAAAAATCAGTGACTCATTAAAAAGGAACAACATCAGAATCATAGGGGTTCCAGAAGAGGAAGAGAAAGAAATAGGGGTAAAAGGGTTATGTGAGCAAATCATAGCGGAAAACTTTCCTAACCTGGGGAAAGACACAGACATCAAAATCCAGGAGGCACAGAGGACCCCCATTAGATTCAACAAAAACCGACCATCAACAAGGCATACCATAGTCAAATTCACAAAATACTCAGGCAAGGAGAGAATCATGAAAGCAGCAAGGGAAAAAAAGTCCCTAACATGCAAGGGAAGACAGATCAGGTTTGCAGCAGACCTATCCACAGAAACTTGGCAGGCCAGAAAGGAGTGGAAGGATATATTCAATGTGCTGAATCAGAAAAATAGGCAGCCAAGAATTCTTTATCCAGCAAGGCTGTCACTCAAACTTGAAGGAGAGATAAAAAGTCTCCCAGACAAGCAAAAATTAAAGGAGTTTGTGACCACTAAACCAGCCCTGCAAGAAATTTTGAGGGGGACTCTCTGAGGGGAGAAAAGATGGAAAAAGAAATGTATATATGTATATATATATATGTATGTATGTGTGTATATATATATATATATATATACATATATATATATATATATATATATATATATATATATATATCAAAAGCAACAACGATTAGAAAGGACCTGAGAACACCACCAGAAACACAAGCAACATAATGGCAATAAATTCATATCTTTCAGTACTCACGTCAATGGACTCAATGCTCCAACCAAAAGACATAGGGTAACAGAATGGATAGAAAACAAGATCCATGTATATGCTGTTTACAAGAGACCCACTTTAGACCTAAAGACACCTTCAGATTGAAGTAAGGGGATGGAGAACCATCTTTCATGGCACTGGTCAACAAAAGAAAGCCAAAGTAGCCATACTTACATCAGACAATCTAGACATTAAAATAAAGACTGTATCAAGAGAGGCAGAAGGGCATTATATCATAATCAAGGGGTCTATCCACCAAGAAGACCTAACAATTGTAACATCGATGAGCCAATGTGGCAGTACCCAAATATACAAATCAATTAATCACAAACATAAAGAAACTCATTGGTAGTAATACCATAATAGTAGGAGACATCAACACTCCACTGACAGCAATGGACAGATAATCTAATCAAAAATCAACAAGGAAACAATGGCTTTGCATGACACACTGGACTACATGGACTTAACAGATATATTGGGAACATTTCATCCTAAAGCAGCGGAATATACATTCTTCTCAAGTGTACATGGAACGTTCTCCAGAATAGACCACATACTGGGACACAAATCAGCCCTCAGCAAGTGCAAAAAGATCGAGATCATACCATGCATATTTTTAGACTACAACGCTATCAAACTCGAAATCAACCACAAGAAAAAAATTTGGAAAGGTAACAAATACTTGAAGACTAAATAACATCCTACTGAAGAATGAATGGGCTAACCAAGAAGTTAAAGAGGAAATTAAAAAGTACATGGAAGCCAATGAAAATAATACCACAACCCAAAACCCCTGGGATGCAGCAACGGCGGTCATAAGAGGAAAGTATATAGCAATCCAGGCCTTCCGAAAGAAGTAAGAAAGATCTCATATACACAACCTAACCTTACACCTTAAAGAGCTGGGAAAAGAACATCAAATAAAACCAAAACCAGCAGAATACACGAAATGATAAAGATTAGAGAAGAAATAAATGCTATCGAAACAAACAAAAAAACCCAGAATAGATCAATGAAACCAGAAGCTGGTTCTTTGAAAAACTTAACAAATTGATAAATCACTAGCCAGTTTGATCAAAAAGAAAAAGGAAAGGACCTAAATAAATAAAATCAAGAATGAAAGATCACAACCAACACAGCAGAAATAAAAACAATAATAAGAGAATATTATGAGCAATTACATGGCAATAAAATGGGCAATCTGGAAGAAATGGACAAATTCCTAGAAACATTTACACTACCAAAACTGAAACAGGAAGAAACAGAAAATTTGAACGGACACATAACCAGTAAAGAAATCAAATTAGTAATCAAAAATCTCCCAAAAAACAAGAGTCCAGGGCCAGATGGCTTTCCAGGGGAATCCGACCAAACATTTAAGGAAGAGTTAGCACCTACTCTCTTCAAGGTGTTCCAAAAAATAGAAATGGAAGGAAAACTTCCAAACTCTTTCTATGAAGTCAGCATTACCTTGATTCCAAAACCAGACAGAGACCCCACTAAAAAGGAGAACTATAGACCAATTTCCCTGAGGAACATGGATGCAAAAATCCTCAACAAGATTATTAGCCAACTGGATCCAACAATACATTAAAAAAATTATTCACCACAACCAAGTGGGATTTATACCTGGGATGCAGGGCTGGCTCAATATCTACAAAACAATTAACGTGATTCATCACATCAATAAAAGAAAGGACAAAAACCATATGATCCTCTCAATAGATGCAGAAAAAGCATTTGACAAAATACAGCATCCTTTCTCGATAAAAACGCTCAAGAAAGCAGGGACATGGGGCGCCTGGGTGGCGCAGTCGGTTAAGCGTCCGACTTCAGCCAGGTCATGATCTTGTGGTCCATGAGTTCGAGCCCCGCGTCGGGCTCTGGGCTGATGGCTCAGAGCCTGGAGCCTGTTTCCGATTCTGTGTCTCCCTCTCTCTCTGCCCCTCCCCCGTTCATGCTCTCTCTCTGTCCCAAAAATAAATAAACGTTGAAAAAAAAAAAAAAAAAGTAGGGACAGAAGGATAATACCTTGAGATCATAAAAGCCATATATGAATGACCCAACGCTAATATCATCTTCAATGGGGAAAAACTGAGAGCTTTCCCCCTAAGGTCAGGAACAGGACAGGGATGTCCACTCTCGCCACTATTATTCAACATAGTATTGGAAGTCTTAGCCTTTGCAGTCAGACAACACAAAGAAATAAAAGGTATCCAAATCAGCCAGGAGGAGGTCAAACTTCCACTCTTTGCAGATGACATGATACTCTATATGGAAAACCCTAAAGATTCCACCAAAAAACTGTTAGAACTGATTCATGAATTCAGCAAAGTTGCAGGATATAAAATCAATGCACAGAAATCATTTGCATTCCTACTCACCAACAAGGAAGCAACAGAAAGAGAAATCAAGGCATTGATCCCATTTACAACTGCACCAACAACCATAAAATACCTAGGAATAAATCTAACCAAAGAGGTAAAAAATCTATACACTGAAAATTATAGAAAGCTTATGGAAGAAAATGGAAAAAGATTCCATGCTCCTGGATAGGAAGAACAAATATTAAAATGTCAATGCTACCCAAAGCAATCTACATATTCAACGCAATCCCTATCAAAGTAACACCAGCCTTCTGCACAGAGCTAGAACAAACAATCCTAAAATTTGTATGGACCCAGAAAAGACCCTGAATAGCCAAAGTGATCTTGAAAAAGAAAACCAAAGCAGGAGGCATCACAATCCCGGACTTCAAGCTATACTACAAAGCTGCAATCATCAAGACAGTATGGTACTGGCACAAGAACGGACACTCAGATCAATGGAACAGAATAGAAAACCCAGAAATGGACCCATAAATGTATGGCCAACTAACCTTGACAAAGCAAGAAAGAATATCCAATGGAATAAAGAGTCTCTTCAGCAAGTGGTGCTGGGAAAACTGGACAGCGACATGCAGAAGAACGAACCTGGACCACTTTTTTACAACCGACACAAAAATAAACTCAAAATTGATGAAAGACCTAAAAGGAAGACAGGAAGCCATCAAAGTCCTCGAGGAGACAGCAGGCAAAAACCTCCTTGATCTTGGCCACAGCAACTTCTTACTCAACACGTCTCTGGAGGCAAGGGAAACAAAAGCAAAAATGAACTATGGGACCTCATCAAAATAAAAGGCTTCTGCACAGCGAAGGAAACAATCAGGAAAACTAAAAGGCAACTGACAGAATGGGAGAAGATATTTAAAAATGACAGATCAGATAAAGAGTTAGTAGCCACAATCTATAAAGAACATATCAAACTCAACACCCAAGAAACAAATAATCCAGTGAAGAAATGGGCAAAAGACATGAATAGACACTTCTCCAAAGAAGACATCCAGATGGCTAACAGACACATGAAAAAATACGTGGGAACACAAATCAAAACCACAATGAGATACCACCTCACGCCTGTCAGAATGGCTCACATTACCAACTTAGGCAACAACAGATGGTGGCCAGGATGCGGAGAGAGAGGATCTCTTTTGCATTGTTGGTGGGAATGAAAGCTGGTGCAGCCACTCTGGAAAACAGTATGGAGGGTCCTCAAAAAATTAAAAATAGAACTACCCTACGACCCAGGAATTGCACTACTAGGCAATTTTCCACAGGATACAGGTGTGCTGTTTTGAAGGGACACATGCACCCCCATATTTATAGCAGCATGATCAACAATCCAAAGTATGGAAAGAGCCCAAATGTCCATTGATCAATGAATGGATAAAGGAAATGTGGTATATTTATACAATGGAGTATTACTCGGCAATCAAAAAGAATGAAATCTTGCCATTTACAACTACGTGGATGGAACTGGAGGGTATTATGCTGAGTGCAATTAGTCAGAGAAAGACAAAAATCATATGACTTCACTCATATGAGGACTTTAAGAGACAAAAACAGATGAACATAAGGGAAGGGAAGCAAAAATAATATAAAAAAGGAGGGGGATGAAACCTAAGAGACGCTTAAATACAGAGAACAAACAGAGGGTTACTGGAGGGGTTGTGGGAGGGGGGATGGGCTAAATGGGTAAGGGGCATTAAGGAATCTCCTCCTGAAATCATTGTTGCACCATATGCTAACTAATTTGGATGTAAATTTTAAAAAAATAATAAAATTAAAGAGTGCCTGGGTGGTTGAGTCGGTTAAGTGTCCAACTTCGGCTCAGGTCGTGATCTCTCAGTTCATGGGTTCGAGCCCCAGGTCAGGCTCTGTGCTGACAGCTCAGAGCCTGGAGCCTGCTCGGATTCTGTGTCTCCTTCTCTCCCCGTCCCTCCCCCATTCACACTCTGTCTGTCTCTCAAAAAATGAATAAACGTTAAAAAATTTTTTTTAATAAAATTTTAAAAAATAATACTAAAATAAAAAAAGAAAAGGAAAACACCGCCTGTAACCTCTCCACATTGTTGCCAAATGGTTCAAATCATGGAGAGAGAGAGACAACTCAGATAAAACAAAACTATGCCCTTTAATGACGTCACATACTTTGCTGTGGACGTTATATTCAAAACTTCACTCAAAGCAATCACACCCGTATTGGGTCTTGTTTCAAAGTTTTACACAAGGGTCTGAACTGGGAAGTTCCTCACGGACTTTACCTTGTTAGGATAAAATCCACATTCCTTCACATGTTCCACAAGGTCCAGTCCTCACAGTTATGCACAGATGTGAGCCGGAATAAGGAACGAGAAAGTGATGTAACCCAAACCCTGGTCCATGCTCTGACCTGTAAGCCCTATGCCTCCCGACAGGAGCTGGACCCTCTCTCTTTCTGGAAGCTCACTGCATGCCACGCTCCGACGCCCACTATACCCCAGCTACATGGTTCTTCTTTCTGGGCTTCAAAGGTGCCCGTGTCTTTCTCCATGTAGGTCCTTCGCACATGTCCTTCCCTCTGTCTAAAATGCTCTTCCCGCTGTTAGAACAATGGGCTCTTCATCTTTTCCGTCCCCATTTAAATGCCACCTCATAGGAGTCTCATCTTTGACCACCCCCTCTAAAACAGACCCCTCCTTCCCTCTTTAATTTTGTGCCACGGCACCTTTGGTACCTTCCTAGCATTCATCACCATTTGAAATCTTACTTTTTTAAAAATGTATTTATTTTGAGGAAGACAAAGACAGTGTGAGTGGGGGAGAGGCAGAGAGAAAGAGGAGACAGACTCCTAAGCAGGCTCCACACTGTCAGCGCAGAGCCTGACATGGGGCTGGAACCCACAAAACCACGAGACCATGACCTGAGCCAAAACCAAGAGTTGTACACTCAACCGACCAAGCCACCCAGGCACCCTGAGATTTTACTTCTTTGTCGGTTCCGTGATTTTTTGCTTGCTTTTATTCCCAGACTAGAGGCTACCTAGGATTGGGGCTGCTGTGCTCTCAACACCAAGAACAACGACTGGCCCAAAGTAGGCCCTCAATAAATAACTACTTGCTGAATGAATAAAGGAATGAATGATGTGCTAAAAGGTGCATTAATTCTAAACCTTAGCAGTGCTTTCTCGGCCGCTCACTGATCGTGCCCACATGGATGGTCTTGGAAAGCAAGTGGTGTATTGACCGATCGTGGCAGTAAGTGTCCAATTACAGAGCTAATGACCTCTTAGAATGACAGATGTAGGGATACAGGAAGGACGTAGGAAGTATGGAATGCACAAATAAACATCTGTCACTCCTAGAGTAACCTGCAACCTTAAAAACGATTCTACTTTTTCCAGGCCCGTTGTGAGCAAACCTCTCCTTAAATATCACCACTTACTCCCGTACGACTCCCCAAGTAGCTCCATCCAGAAAGTTCTGTTAGGAAGACACTCTTTACCCTGAGCGGAAAACTGTCACCCTATCACTTGCAATCATTTGTCTTCATTCTACTTGCTGAAACAACATAGAAGCTGTGAAATGCCTTGGTTCCAGTACACAAATAACTGTCCCTGCTCATGTGCCCAGTATGGAGCACAATACCCCCAGTGGGAGTAAACAGAGTGAGAATAGCACATCTGCTCTTCGCGATTCTACCCTTCTTCTCACGTGGCCACAAGTCTGTTTATCGAATAAAACAGGATAAAAGTAAAAGAAAATCAGAAAAATCTAAATAATATGCTCACATATTGATGCGCCTGAACACCTGGTTGATTCATAGATCACCTACAGATGGTCCCTAAACTTGTCACAAATGCTTCCATGAGGTCACTTCTGATTATGAGATTTATTTCATGGTTCCTTCAGGGGGAAAGTTTTTCCCTCATTTCCCCCTTCAACATCTTTTTGTTCAGTTCAGTGTTCTCAATTTAGGGTGAATATGCCCCCCCAGGAGACAACAGTCTGTGTCTGCACACATCCGTGGTTGTCCTAACCAGACCTGGTGGTGGGGGACTATCGTCACCTAGTGGAAGCCTAAGCACCACCAAACATTCTGCGACACACAAGAGCACCATCTCCCCCGCCCCCACGCGCCTATGCACAAGACAAAGCGTTATCCCACCCAAAATGTCCACATTTCCAAAGTGAAAAGAGTCCCGTGATTCTGAGCGCGAGCAGTACTGCCCCCTAGTGGGAACTCTGGGAATTTCTGGGGTGCGCTTTGGTCATCACCAGGTCCTGCGGTCCAGACACCACCACACACTGGAGAATTATGCCACGTCCCACGCAACTTCAAAATCTCTCACCAGCCATTCATGCAGAAGAAAAACCCATATATCATCATCTCAGCCGAGAACGTAAATCTGTTTTACATGTAAACGAGTTGCTCGGTTTTGCCTGGTCTCAAATCGCGTACTGGAACCCCAAGAAAATACACCAGGACCCATATGTGTTCTCGGTTGTTATATGGAATGATTTTAGGAAGAGGTGCAAGTCCTTGCCACCTTCATTTCAACTTGCCACACTGTCCTTTTCCTGTGGTCATTTTCAACCTGGACAATCCAAGCAATTGTTAAACCGCGTTTATTATTTGATGATGCATTACTTTCTATTGTCTTTTCTTTGGACTAGCATTAGGAGACTAGGTACACAAACGCATACATACTATGTGTGCAGATGGGCTACATTATCTCTGCATTTCATTTCAAATACCTGGGAGCATCTGGAAAATATATGGCATAACAGGAGAGCACTGGGTGTACCAGGATTCTACCCCACTCTTCTTACGCATCAAAGCCTTCTGGGATGTTGATTCTATTTTCCAATAAAATTAGCAACCCCTACAGCAACTTGCCCTCCGGAAATTTGATTCAGATGCCACTGATACCCTCGCCCAACTCTACAACCTAATACAAAAGATATCCTGGGAAATTTCCACACAATAGGGGCCAATCACCTCTTCCAATGGGTCTGACCCTTTGCTTACCCCTCTTCCCACGGCTGAAGGCACTTGGATATTTCCAGTAAGGTTTCCCAGAAATGAAATGGTCATGTGAATTACTGATCTCATCTGGAAATAATAAGACAACCTTTCCTGGGCGTCTGGGTGGCTCAGTCGGTTGAGCGTCCGACTTCGGCTCAGGTCATGATCTCACGGTTCGTGGGTTCGAGCCCCGCATCAGGCTCTGTGCTGACAGCTCAGAGCCTGGAACCTGCTTCGGATTCTGTATCTCCCTCTCTCTCTCTCTCTCTCTCTCTCTCTCTCTCTCTCTCTGCCCCTCCCCTGCTCACGCTGTCTCTATCTCTCAAAAATAAATAAATGTAAAAAAAATTAATAATAAAAAAAAAGAAGGCAAACTTTCCTTAAAAAAGAAATCAGATGGCAGGTAGACAGGAAGCCAACAAAACAAAGGCATGTACAATTTTGAAGAGAATGGAGAGCAGAGACTTCTGTCTGCGTAGCGTGATTGCTTAGATAGATCTTTCTTTCAAAAAGGCCTCACTGAGCCCATACTGAACAGTACATCGTTAAATAGTCAAAGTTATCAAGAACCCCAGAGCCATTCCCAGAAACCTGGATTCTTTGAAGCATCTTGGAGGAAGAGG
This sequence comes from Acinonyx jubatus, assembly GCF_027475565.1. Classification (NCBI taxonomy): domain Eukaryota; kingdom Metazoa; phylum Chordata; class Mammalia; order Carnivora; family Felidae; genus Acinonyx; species Acinonyx jubatus. Next base: position 12,873,471 of record NC_069393.1, on the reverse strand, counting down.
GGTTTGAGAACTACATATGTCCCTGTAAAAATATCTCCATATGACAATTTTTAAAATTATGTTTTCAAATAAGAACGTCTTTTATTACATAATTTATTTTGTATTAAACCAAATCACCAATAAGACTAAATGAACTAATGCCACTGTCTCTTAAACTTTTCTTCAATGTTTAAGAGGAAGTATAAATTCTTAGTGGTGGAAATACAATTTCTATTACAGGACACATTAAGGAAAAACTCTTTAGTTAGGTTACAAAGTATATGTGCACCCACCTCAGCCTGGGGTAAACCAGTTTAAATTCTACTTTTAAATATATAAAAGAAGGTAAACTTAAAAACGGTCTTTTCCACAACATAACCCTGTAGTTTTAAAATGTGTAATTTTGATTGAACCAATTAGAGCTTTTCTAAATTGGTTTGCATTTTGACATTGCTTCGATAAATGTGCCAGAGCAAATTTGTCTTTACCGTAATACGTCTACTTGGGGTTTACTCCACTTAATGCTTTGTAACCCTAAGGAAACAATTTACCAAAATTATAGAGAAGTAAAGTGTCGAAATTACAGCATAGAAGTTTCTTCTCCCTTAAAATTACAGGTAGGAAAACTACAGTCTACAGAAATGAAAATCACCAGTTGTCTCTCCTTTTAAGCCCCATCTTGGTTCCCCGTAAATCTTCATAAAACCCATACCGTGAAAACAAGAGAACCATAAACCACCAGAGATCTATGACATTTCCTGGAACCATGAGAGACTAATACTTTCCTCTGAACCAAAGGACTATCAATCAACACGGCATCTTTTGAAACATAAGACAAGGAGCAGGGGGAGGGGGCAGATGGAAATGGCAGGTGAAAAAGCCTCTGTGAAACCGGGCATCATTACCCAGGTACGCCCTTCACCCCACCCCTCCCCATCGCCTCTGAAACCTCTTTTCCACAGGGCTCAGCAGACTTCAAGAGTCACAGCTTTACATCCTGGGCTCAAGGGAAAATTTTTCAAAAACAGATGGCAGAGTGTATGGAGTTGAATACTGCCCCCCCCCAAATTAATGTCCATTCAGAACCTCTGAACATGACCTTATTAGGAAATAAGGTCTTGGCAGATGTCATCAGGATGAGGTCGTCCTGGGTGAGGGTAGTCCCTACCTTCAACAACTATGGTACTTAAAAGAAGAGGGGAATTTGGACACAGACACACGCAGAGGGAAGACAGCCGTGTGAACAGCGACAGAGACACTGGAGCGATGTGCCCGCATCGCACCAAGGGCTGCTGAGACTGCAGGCAACTGCTGGAAGTTAGGAAGAGACCAGAAAGCACCTTGCCTTCGCATCGTCAGAGAAAGCCTAGCCCTGCCGACCTTGAATCCAACGTCCAGTCTCTGAAACTGCAAGAGAACAATTTCCCACTGTTTTAAGCCCCCTGATTTGGGGTGATGTGTCACAGCAGCCCATGGAAACTGACACCTGTCCTTACAGGATCCACCTGTGGTGCTGTTGCTCCAGGATGGTCTGGAAAACGTCCTGGTCCCCGATTTCCCAAGCCTGTTATTAAGTCAGAATCTGTTGGGATGGAGCCCTGGAATCTCTTGTAACAATTAGCTCCATGGATATTTCCATGCACTATAGTGTACGGGCCCCTGGGCACTGGGATGGTTGAAGGGTCTTCAAATGCCATTTTCCTTATACTTCTCCCCATGCACCTGCTGCAGGTATATGTATGAGTATATAATACACTGCTAGAGCCTTAGAGCCACAGTCCTGGGCCAGCAAGCCTCTGAATAAGCCACTTCACGTGCTGGAATTAGTGTCCTCATCAATGCAGAGCCCGTGCATTAGGTCCTGCCTGGAGGCGCCGTGAAGACTCATGGTGGTGTTCCTGACAACAGCAGATGAGGGCATGCCAATAAAGTGCATTGCACACACTCAGCTCTCACCGATGCTGGACCAGTGTTTCTCACTTTCCCATTTTACCTGAATTAAAGCTCTTTCCGGACCACATTTGTCATTTGGGGACAAATTTGACTTTGTCTCCAGAACACTAGTATTAACACTACAGAAGCGATGGTTATCACTCGCTGCATGCTTACGGCCAGTCTTCTGCACAGCATCAGCTTGGGTGGGCCTTCTTTTCCCTGTTTTACAGATGGGAAACTGAGGTTCGAAGAGGCGAAGCGACAGGATTAAGGCATGAGGGGTTTTAAACCCAAGCACGGCCTCCGCGCAGAGGCTTTCCAATGTACAGCTATGCGTACGTATTGTCTAGAAGGGGACAGAATACCAGAATGTTTCCTCCAGGCTTTCCTAGATAAGGAGTTGATCTTATAATGTAATCCACGTTAATGTTTCATTAGCACATTAGCTTGCATTCGTGTGTCTGATTACTTGTGTAAAAAATTTAACTTGGACGTGAAAAAAGGGGGGGGGGGTTGGGAAGAAAAAGGGGAAGAGGAAGGAGCCAGAGAAAACCTTTGGCCAGTCCTTTGCCACGTATGGATCTGGAGACCAGCAACGTCAGCATCGCATGAGAGCTGGCTACAGACACAGCATCTCTGGTGCCTCCCCAGACGTGTCGAATCAGAAAGCGCGTTTTAGTTGGATTTCCTGCGTTAGACTATGCAGCTTAGAATCTGAGACACCTGGGTTTATTCAAGTCCGGGAGCAGGTAACTGCGGAGGGGGCTTACACCTGCCAAATCTAGCGCCAGAGTGCTAAGTTTCTAAAACGATGGGATGGGGGGGAAGGGGCGTGATACGCGTAGAGAGAGAGAGTTGAGACTATACTATGAATGAAAAATAAGTCCTAAATACAGCCTACGTCAGAGTTTCAACTGTGATTCAGGAAATGACTCCAAAAACCGGGTCAGAGTGATTGTAATGAGCACAACTGGGACCAAGTATGGAGTTAGAAATAAGGGAAGAATATGAATGGATCTGGAGTGAAGAGTCATTACACGCTTGGTGAATAAAGTCAGAAAAAATAAATAATAACGACGAGAGCCAACATTTATTGAATGACTATACAAGGCACTTTTGAAATCATCACTACATGCGTGAGCTCATTTAATCCTCTCGGGCAACTTGAGATGTGTAGCAATAGAAGAAGCTGGTGGGAGGGGCGCCTGGGTGGCTCAGTCGGTTAAGCGTCCGACTCTTGGTTTCAGCTCAGGTCATGATCTCATGGTTTGTGAGTTTGAGCCCCACCTCGGGCTCTGTGTTGACAGCACGGAGCCCGCTTGGGATTCTCTCTCTCCCTCTCTCTCTGCCCCTCCCCCCGCTTGCTCTCTCAAAATAAGAAACCTTAAAAAATTTAAAAAAAAAACAAAACAGCAGCAGCAGTAGCTGGGGCTTGGATGCACATTGCATGACAGCACGACAGCCAGGCTAGGAAGGACAGAACCTGGCTTTGGGTCTCCCGAATACCTCAGACATCTTCTCGCATATTAGTTGACTGATTGACAGATCCAACTGCCTTCGGAGAAATAAGATCTGCAATCTGCAATAGTATTTGTCCAAATTGGAAAGTTCCGATGCAGTCAATATCAGTCTGTAATTTGCAAACAGCCACAGAGAAGGCACCAACGTATCCGTTTCATGTTGACTTAGGGAGAGGGACACACACAGGACAGTTCAGCCAAAGCACTTTCACCCTCCAGCTTTCAGGCTTGTAGGTGAAGTCTGCTGAGCTTCTAGAACATCTACGAAGAGCCTCCACCCACGTCTCTAGACCTGCAGCCCCCCTGGATGTGGAAAGTTACCTTCGTTTACGGGCACTGAACCATAGTGAGACAAGGAGAGCAGAAACAGACATGACGGCTGTCAACAGCCCCCGGGCTGCACAGGAGGGAGCAGGTGCACTGCGCCCCTGCCTTCTCCCGGGCTTTTAGGCGCGATCCAAGGCAGTGGTTCACTCCCACCCCACACCCGGAGGAAACTGACACGAGTGGTCTCCCAGAGCCCGCGGGGGGCTGCCCCGGGCACGCTGTGTGACCTCTGCTCGGTGATGACCGGAGCAGAAATCAGGCGTTGGACGCTTAGCCGACGGAGCCACCCAGGCGCCCCAAAACTCTCTAGAATTTTGTAGCCTTACATTGGCACACACTGGCTAGCAATTTTACTCAGCACTTTGCACTTGCCTCCTATCACTCCACAAACAGGTATGGAGTATCTCCTGTACACAAAGCCTATGCGGAGAAGCATTGTTATCCCTATTTTACAGACGGGAAAGCAAGCTCAGAGAGAGAAGTAATTCATCAAAAATCACAAGGCCAGTGTGTACAGGAGGAGTCAGAGTTCAATCTCAGGTCCATGACTCCAAAGTCCCCTGTTGTTGTTGTTTAATTTTTTTTGTTGTTTACTTATTTTTGAGAGAGAGAGACAGGGCACAAGCAGGGTAGGGGCACAGAGGAAGGAGACACAATCCGAAGCGGGCTCCAGGCTCCGAGCTGTCAGCACACAGCCCAACGCGGGGCTCGAACCCACGAACCACGAGATCATGACCTCAGCCGAAGTCACCGCTGAACCATCTGAGCCACCCAGGCATCCCCAAAGCCCCCTGTTTTAAGTATCACAACATGTCGTGAGGTCATTTCTCTGTAAGACCGAGCTAAAATTCCTGAGGTTGCTCTACCTAATCTCCAAAAAGTTTCACTTTGTAGCTTCAATCTCATGTTTGATTACTTTTAATATGACTGATATCTGACCCAAATAAATGTTTGTAAAGTTATCTTTCGGGAAATCTAGTCCAATATCGTAACCATGATCAAAAAAAAAAAAAAAAAAAAAAAAGGAAAGGAAAGAAAACTCTACCGGAAGTTGCCCTCCTATAAAAAGAAAGCTCCAGTGAGTGGTTCCAATACCATATATGTCCAAATCTTCCCACTAGCCTTTAAAAAAAAGAATGTAGCTGAGTGACTTCGAATTTGTTATTTTCCCAAGTGGGAGCAAGATCCTCAGAATCCTTCAAGTATCAAAAAAATGTATTTTGATGAAAGAAAAACAAATCATTGCAATCCGTAAAGAAAAAGTCTGGTTACTTAAGAGCACAAACAACTGTATTCTTACTTTCAAAATTAAGACATTGTAGGAATTGAGGGATTTTATTCAACTTTAAAGAAGAAGGAAAAAATCAAGCCCAAAGCACAACATGGGCTTTGTAAATCTGAAAAGTTAAAGGCATGTAAACATTGCTTCAAAGAGTGTTCTCATGAATGTGCTCAAGTGTAAAAAAGGAAATGCATATGGTTACATGTCTGATTGCTATCAATCCCTTCTAGAATGTAGAAAGTTAACCCCGTCAATGCCACCGGCATACCTTTTTTGTGTAGCAGAAAGGGCTAGCGATCAATTTATCTGACACAGAAAGTTTACGCATCATCAGATAAACCGAAAAGGTCACGCTGAAAATTGGGAACTTTTTTTGACCTAGCGCTCTCGGCCTTTTGCAATTTACCCCGTAGATAAATAAAGACAGACGAGAAAATGTGTGCGAGAATATGAGTGGCCGTGTTCATGCTCAGAAACGGACAAAACCCATAACCATCAGTATCAATAAGCGGAAGGACTTGGGACGCTACAGGACAGCGGGCGGCCATTAGAAAACCCAATGTGGACTGATCTGGAAAGAACCCTAGGAGCTATTAGCAAACACAAAAACAAAACACCAGCAGGTTGCTGAGGAGTGTTATAGAATAATGCCACTTGGGTTAGAAAAACAAGCAATGACCAAACAAGTCCAAATGGGCAGGGAGGTCCCCTCTCTGCTAAGGTCTGCATGAACATACAGAAAGCCTAACACCTGCTGCCTGCTGGAGGACGGGTGGCGCGGGTGGCTGTCGACAGGGTTCGATGCCACCTTTCGCGGTCTCACAACCAGCACGCGTTACTTGGGCAATTAAAACAATCAAGGAAGTAGGCAGAGCCCAAGAAAAGATGAAGATCAGCAAAGCTGACATGTGACGTGTGTTCTTAAGCATCAAAAAGCACGTCCGGATTTTAGCATGGTGAGTATGGACGCAGAAGCACGCAGAGGAAACTTCTGTCTCGGATTGCTCAAGATCAAAGGCCCAGCGAGCCCACAGCACGTGATGCCCAGGGCCCCATGGTGCCAACGAGGCACCCTACGTCTCTCCTGCAGGAATTCGCTTTGCCTTGATAACAAACCAGAAAGATCAGAGGAAACAAAAGATGATAATACTTCTCTCCTGCTTCACCATGTCTAATAGTGAGATTTGCTTTTCTGGCCCTGTACGCAACAGAGAGAGAAGCCCTTCCGTTCTCTCTACGCTTCATCCTCTCTCACAGTCATACACTACAACGTTTTCTCCCTCGCCTGGAAAAAAATATAAATTATTGCCCTGAAGAGCATTGTTTTTATATGCTGACAGCTTCAAACAAATGTATCGCAGTTTCAAAACACGTTTTACAGAGGCAATTTATTGTCAAATAGGATATCAGTATGTGTCCTGTTTTAAATTTTCTCTCTTTTCCATCTTGCAAGCTTATCTAAGTACAACCTGACATAACATCTGAGCCAAGAAATCAATTAAAGAGGGCCAAGGAGGGGCGCCTGGGTGGCTCAGTTGGTTAAACATCCGACTTCGGCTCAGGTCACGATCCCGAGGTTCGTGGGGTCCAGTCCCGCATCGGGCTCTGTGCTGACCGCTCGGAGCCTGGAGCCTGCTTCGGATTTTGTGTCTCCCTCTCTCCCTGCCCCTTCCCTGTTTGCAGTCTGTCTCTCTCTCCTTCAAAAAAGTAAATAAACATTAAACAGAACGAATTTAAAGAGGGCCAAGTAATCACAGTAATTCAAAACTGACTTCTTTTTACCCAAAGTACAACTTCGGTGTGGCATTCACCCTTGGTTACTGAGACAGACCAAAATCAGCACACTTCTCGGTGTTAAATCACAAATGATGCCATCAGCAAGGCTCTGTTACTTCTAGCCCCCTGGGGCTGTCACATGAGAGGGAGTCACACACTGCGTGAAACAGCCTTTTACAGGAAGACTGAATGGCACTTGCCAAGGGATTATTGACTCAAAAACTTACAGTCCATTAGATGTGACCCACAATTTACCCCTTTGTGGTAGGTCAGGCCACACTTGCTCCTCTTTGCTCTGAAACTGTTGAAAGGCGGTTTATATTCAGGGCATCCCAGAAACAAAGCAAAAAACAAACACACACACACAAACCTCTTTTTCGCTTGCAAATATTCAGATGTATACAAATAATCATTAACTAGATTATTGAAATGTTTTTCTAAGAAGGACCTCGCCCTGTCACAGGCCATATTCAGATCTGCTTGATTATATTCTAGAATCGCAGAATTACCAAGAAGATCCAACAACCTACCAGAAGCTACGCAAAGTTTTATCAAATAGCCCATCTGACTTTTTCTTATAATAATTGTCTGTTAGTTTTTTATGGAGGGCGGGGTTGTGTAGGAAGCCTCGATCCTACCTCCTCGCACATAATGCTTTTTACTACTATTAATTTCCCATTTTTCTTCTCTCCGTTGTCTCCTCTCGGGCAAATAGGAGCCCAGAGACCTCACAGGGGGTGAGGAATTTCCCTCAGATGGATATTCATGTTCAAAGACCTCTCCGTGCCAAGTCCCCCTCGCTAAAGGCAAAAATGCTACAGAAGGACACCGCACTCTGGCTTTTTAAACACTTTCCGCCAAATCACTACTAAATGGAAAATGATAGCACGACACGCATTCAATGATACGCTGTCCAAATAATTGAATGCTGACATTAAGAAGGTTGTATGCAGGGGCGCCGGGGTGGCTCAGTTGGTTAGGCGTCAGACTCTTGATCTTGGCTCAGGTCATGATCTCAAGGCTCCGTGGTTTGAACCCCACATCAAGGTCTGCGCTGAAGGAGGGAAGCCGGCCTGTGCTTCTCCGTCTCTCCTTCTCTCTGTCCCTTCCATGCTTGCACTCTCTCTCAAAATAAATAAATAAACTCTGGGGGTGGGGGGGTGGAGGGAGAGAGGGAGAAAGATGTCTTCTTTGGGAGTCTATTTTCAGTCAACCCAAGGCCATTGCCAACTACTAAATAATATGCTTCTGCTGCCATCTTGTGGTCAATGTTGAAATCGCAACCTCTCTCTCTTTCCCTCTCTCCCTCCTTCTCTCTCCCTCCACCTGCTTTTTCTATCTTGTGGAGGGTACCTATATCCAGAGCTTAAGGTTCCCCTTTTTTGAGTAGGAGGGGAAAACAGTCTGCTTTATGCTCTGGAAGAAGACTGGATTGTTGCTAATACCTTTTCCGGCCTGTATAATTCTTTCCCTCCCTTCTCACGTTTTTCTCATGTTTCCACAAAGCCGTTCTTTCAACAATATTAACTTTTAGCAAGTCTTTCTCCTCGTGTTTGCATTAATCTAGTTTCCTAGTCAAGTCAATGAAATGCAGATTACAGGAAAATAAATTTGCCTTTTCATAACAGATTTTCCCTTCCCCACTTTTTCCAAATTGCGTTTTTACAAAGAAAGAAAGAACAAATCATGTCTTTCCGGCTATAAAATGCCACAGTGCTACCATTCACGGCCAGACTTGGCTGCAGACTGTCAGGATCCAAGGAAGAACCCTGTGGGGAACAGAGAGGCCGCACTGCACGGCAGACGCTCCGGGACAGAGCTCCCCGGGGCCCCAGCTAGACGGAGACTGTAGCCAGCCCTGCATCCCTTATCATTTCCCTGCTGTCCTGCTCACCTGGGGCCCCTGCTGTGGTATGGCAAGGAAATGCATAAATCTGGTGGGGGCAGAAATCAGATGTTTGTCTGATGATATAGTAAAGTGACTCATTCTTAACCAGACTTTGTCCTCCGTACAAGAGCATATTCTCTAAAAGCCCACAATTCTTGCCTCACTCTAAGTCCCCGCTCTAACCCTGGTGGAGAAACTGAACGCTCTCCAAAGAGGCACCAAAGCTAACACAGGCAGCTAGAATCTTCCCAAACGGGGAAGGGGTAAGAAAAGAAGCATGAAAGCCGTGTTCCCCCATCCCCTTCTGTCAACCCATCTACACACAATCTCTACGTTCATATTTTTTGCTTAAAACTTAGCCTTATTGGGGCGCCTGGGTGGAGCCCAGTCGGTTGAGCGTCCGGCTTCGGCTCAGGTCATGATCTCACAGTTTGTCTGTGCTGACAGCTCAGAGCCTGGAGCCTGTTTCGGATTCTGTATCTCCCTCTCTCTCTGCTCCTCCCCCGCTCATGCTCTCTCTCTCTCTCCTTCAAACATAAGTAAAAAGATTTAAAAAATTTTTCAACTTAGCCTTATTATAAGCAATAACAGACACACACACCATGGACTTGCTGCGAATGCAACGTCTTCCTCAAACACTTACGGAAACTCCTAACTGTTTGCATGAAATAAATTCACTTGTGCACCACCCAGAAGCATCCCCAGTGCCACAATACTGTGAACATCACACTTCCGGGAATGTCGGTCTGACGTAGACGCGCTGAACAGAGAGAGCGCAGTAAATCTCACAACTGTGACTTATAAGTAAGTAGCTTTGAGTGTCCCAGGGTCGAGATTTTCATTTTCTTAGAGCCATTATTCAGATCAGAAGTTCTCAAACATTTTTCCTGCAGTGACTCACCAGAGGGGTGACGTCCCCATGTGCAACACACTCTTGTGAAGAGTCGAGATCGCCTGTGGATTATGTGCAATTTCCTGCCATCTATTTGTCACCACAGTCTAGGAAGCCAGTTGGAATGTGAGTGAAGGGCTCTCCCTAGAGATGTCTGTGAGTGCTCTCGATCTTATTTTCTAAGAAGCAAGGCAAGTCACGAAATTTGATTTTTAAACTATTACCTACTCATTGGAAACTCAAAATAATCAAATACACACCGCTGTGTCTATTTCAGCACAGCTGAAATCTGCCTGGAGAGACAGAGAATGTTGTGCCGTATACTTCAGAACGATCTCACTCTCTGAGAGGAGACTGAACTAAATATGAGCTGGTTTTATTCTCTAGAAGGTTCAGGGATCTTTTGATTGTTGGTTGGTATTGCTTGCTTGTTTTTAACACATTCTACATATGTGCTGTTCTTACACTTTGCCCAAAAATTAGCATCTGGGAAAAGAAAATTATGGTAAGCTGAGGGTTTTATTAGGTTGGAATTTTTACTGTAAACAGACCTGGTGTCTACCCAGGGGTTTACAACCTAAGACATAAAAGAATTTTCTATTTTAAGAATTTGGGGCATATGGAGCCAAGTTCCTTGGTGGCCATGTGACACACAAAATTAGCATTATCCGTACCACATGGGCAACGAGAGACATCGAGAAAAATATTAACGTTTACCCAAAGGCTTTAGATCCGCTCCTCACGGGATCAGAGTAGCATATAGTTGAAGAAATAGACATACAAATATTTGTAGGAGGCAAACACAGAGGTTATTTTTAGACTCCCCATAAGGTTTGCCAGCAGTGTTCTCACAGCCTTTCAGGTCAGAGTGCTCAAATAAAGACACATTTGAGGATTAAAACACATTAGGAAGCACTCCCTAATTTATTAGGACCAGAAAGGAAGCACAATTTGAATTAGCAACAAATCTGAGAGAATAACTCGAGAATTGTGGTGGGCTATTCTTGTTCACAAGTCAAAAATTTAACCCAACAAGGTAATTCCTGTAGACGTCTTATCGGATTAGCCTTCATAAACAAACACTCAGATGAACCCAGCATGTTCAGGATATCAGCTCGCCCACCAAAGTGGTACCCACGTGTCCCTACGCACAACAGAGTCACCTCCCATCAACTCCTAGTATCAACGTATTAACTGTTCACGGCTAAGTTGCACAAATATGTCAAACAAACACGCACTAAAACAAAAAAAGAAAGAAAAGAAAAAGCTATAAACATGCACTTAGTTCACGAGAGAGGCAAATTAGAGACAGTACTTCAAACCTTTCTAGTCAATATCAACTTTATATCGATTGAATTTAAAACTACACCATTTTCCAAGGAAGCCTGGCTTTCTACTCTATTCATACATAAGAAACAGTACGGAAATATTTAGAATAAAAACAACGTCTCGTACAACGAACTAAATAGTGTTTCATGAGGAGTAAGGCTAAGAGTTTTTAAAAAGGAATTTGTTGCTTAAGGGCAATAAGTAAACTAAGGAGATTACTTTCACCATCTGTATTTCTAGAACAAAACAAATCTGTTTCAAAGATACCCATTTCCTGGAAATGTGCATATTTTATTGAGCAAATACGTTAAAGTGCTACAGATTTCGATACGGACAGTGGATATCTTTTAAACTTTAGGAAATTCAAATTGCGTGATACCCGAAACATCTGAAGAGAAGATAGACTCTAAAAGGTTAGAGTAGCATTATGAACAAGAACTCCGTTCTGCGTGTGCTGTTTTAAGACTTTTGCAAACGAAATAGATCTGGTCGCAGTCACAGACGCTGGGCCGGAACAGAGAAACACGGGGGCGCGCGCGAGAGAGAGAGCACGAGCAGACCCAAGGACAAAGAAAAGGAAGTGAAAAACCATCAGTGAGTGAAAAGGAGGAAGGAACAGAGATTGGGTCCAGTACCCGGTTCTGGGAAGCAAAGCTGGCACGTGTGCCCCACACCAAGCACGAGCGTTTGACAAACCGCAAGACGCTGTAGCCTATTGTATGAAGTCTATTGTATGAAGACACGTACATCTTCTTTTCCGCAAGAAACTGATTTGGGCCAACGCAGAGGAGTCTCAGAATAACGACCACAGCAAGAAGTGTAACAATCATACGATGAATTAAGTAGCTATCTGTGCACGTGCACACACACACGGACACGCACACACCTACACGTAACCACACACACATGGTCCCTTCTCTTCAGGGACCCAACAGCAAGGGTTTGGGACAATTCCCAAACTTCAGTAACCTCCAAGAGCTACAAGAATCCTGGATAAGACAGCGTCCCGAACTCCGCGAGGCACATTCTCAACAGCAAATGAAAATAATTATTCATATTCTGAGCAACTACAAAATCAGCTGAAAATCTGATCAAAAGAAAGGGTTTTTTATTTACTGATTTATTTATTTTGAGAGAGAAGGCCCAGGAGCAGGGGAGGGGCAGAGAGAGAGGGAGAGAGAGCACCCCAAGCAGGCTCTGCACTGTCAGCACGGAGCCCAATGCGGGTCTCGAACTCATTACACCGTGAGATCAGACCTGAGCAAAAGCCAAGAGTCAGATGCTTAACCGACACTTGAGCCACCCAGGCGCCCCAAGAGGAAGGGTTTTAATGCACTGTGGGCATCTCTTCCACAGTACGGTGAGAGGGTGCTTTGGAAAGAGGATCAAGATACGACATCTGTCGTGTTTTCAGGTCTGTTAGAAATAACCTCAAGGGGATCAGCCAAATTTCTAATGACTACGTGATTAAATGTGAACTTTCAGCCTATACATAGATCAATGGTTCCAACGTCACAGGAATTCCTGGCATGTCACAAATACATCTGGAAACGGTACGTGATTCCAGAAGCTGAGCCGATCTCAAAGCAGAGCGAATAGGTCTGAAATAAGAAGTCCAGACAGACGATAAGTTGAAGACATCAATTCACCAAGTCGAGCACCGATGTGAAATTAAGAAACCTGAATTACTTTTCCGGTCCCGTTTCTGAGATCCTGTAAAAGGCACTTTGGTGATAATGTGCTCCGTTTTCTCGTCACTAAAGGCAGGGTACTGCCCCGTGCGATACCCGTGCAGCTCTGACCGAAAGGAGTGATGAAAGCCTACGCTCAGAACCTGTCCTCTCCCAAAGACCAGGATGTTGAGGAGCCTCCCAGCACAAAAATCCTCCCCTGCCCTCCTCAGCCTGCCTCCCCTTAAATTCCGGTCATAAATGTTACTCATCTGAGCCAAGGAAACCAACGTCCTCTCCCAGAAGCTGTTAAACTATTACTATGTTAACCCGGCAAAGATAACTGGGTAACACATTGATATATTGTCACTTAGCAATAAATTCTTTTTGTCGGGAGAGCTGGTAGGGACAAAGGGATTAGCATGAGCTGCCTGGTCTGCAAGGCAAAAGGCAAAGAGTCTCATGAATGGTGTTCACAGGACGCAGCCAGATCGCTGTCCCAACCATCGTATTCATCATCCCCACCTATGACAGGAGAAGGGTAGGAAGGAAGCAAAAAGAGAGACTGGTAAACTGACCATCCCAAGAGAGGCACGCCTGAGAAAACCCCAGCCTGGCGAGCGCGTCCAAGCCTATGTGCTGGATACAAGAGTTTGGAGGCCAGAGGTCACTGGACTGCTGGCTCCAGGACTGTTCACAGAAATCCTATTCGAAATTAGGGTAGGTTTGTTTCTTTCTGCCCGAAAGGCCTCACCAGTCACCAAGATGGAAATTACCCAATTCCAAGGTGACAGTATGTGACAGCTTAGAACCTGGGCCCTACAAACCTCAAGATTCGGGCTTGAAACTCGTCTCGCGTGTTTCCTAGCTGTGAGATCTCAGGCGAGCGACTTCACGACTGAGATTCCTCACGTGCACAGGCTTTGCTCTCCCGATCATGATTATCTCTGCTATTTTCAAAAGCGCTGTGTCTTCTCTCTGTGAATAATTAGTCAGCTGGGCCCAGAGTTCGGCTGGTACCGAGTCATTTCATTGAAGTTGCTTATATCAAAATTAGGCCAAATCCCTTGATTTCTCATCTGAAGGTCAAACCAGACCTGAATGGAATTAGACATGCAAAAAGCAAGGAGTTTTCTGGGGCATCCGTCCCGAAGCATCCGTGTCCCAGTGGAAGGAGGTTCAAGTTCCAAATGATGAATCTGCATCGTCAAGAATCAAGGGATTTGTAAAAGGAATAGCTCAAATGGCTTTGGAAAGAATCCACTGTCCCTGTTACAGATTAATATTGATTCCAGGCTTTGCCTGAGCCAATTTAAAAACAACAACAACAACGGTTTGCAGTCCTCTGAGCTAAATGGGCAGCCAAAGCAAGGAATTCAGGTGTGGGTAAAACACGGAGGGAAAGAATTAAGGATATTAGGTAATTCTTGATGTGGAGTATATCCAGGCACGGAGCGTAGAGCTCACAGAAAACAACATGACGTACTGGGACTCAACTGGCAGAAAGTGACATAGAAGTTCAAGATATCATCATCACCATCCAAAACACCGTCCTGTTTTCAAAGATAATCACTTGATCCCTACTGGGCATTTCTATGGGGTCTGAAAACGAGGGCTGCAATAAGTCGGATGTTTTCTTTTTGAACACGATCATCATATTGTACACTTGATACTTATGCTGAGCACTTAGATCTTCCCTTCCCCTAGTATAATTTTCATCTAAGCATTCCTTGGATACTGAGATCATTCTTAATGGAAATTGTGCCTTCTGCCCTCCGTGGACACATAGAGGCAGACCTGGCTAATTGGACTGACTTGATTACAACAGTCGGTGAATTCTGCCATTTCCTTCCCCTGCAATAAATGCGTAAGATATTTTCGCCACCTATTATGTAAATATTTTAGATTGCCATCATTTTCTAAAACGGCACTTTTAGGCAAAAGCTCTTTTTTTTTTCCTCCTGCCCACCAAACAGACTCCTACCATTTCAAAATACGTGTTCTTTCTTGTGCATCTAAACGCTGTGTGTCTTAGTAAAGTTTGAAATGAACTCCTGAATAGTTATCCCGCAAATCCAGCAGCAACTGCAAAGGAGCACCAGCCTTGCAATAAAGCAGTCTCTGAGCCCAGGTATGTGGTCAGGATACTGCCACTTTCAACACGGGCTACGTAAGGTGACGGAATGTTGAGCCCCCCCAATCCGAGTATCTGATAAGCAGGAAATACACTTTAAAAAATTTTTATTTTAGAGAGAGAGAGAGCGGGACAGAGGAAGGGGAAGACAGAGAGAGAGAGAGAATCCCAAGCAGGCTCCACATTCAGCACAGAGCCCCCACGTGGGGCTGGATCCCATGACCCTGGGGTCAGGACCTGAGCTGAAACCAAGAGTCAGAGGCTCAACCGCCAGAGCCACTCAGGCGCCCCATAATGGACTTTATTTCCAAAGCGTCTTGTCTGCTGTTACGTGTTGTATCAGACAACTCCTTGTTCAATCATTCTCCTTCTTGAACCAAATTAAGGTGCCTCACCAACAATGAAGTTGTGATTGTCTCTTTCAGGGCTAGGGGTTGTACCTGATGCCCATGGCTACTGTCCCGGAAGAGTGTACCTGACCAAATCGTTTCAACCCTAGTGAGCCGGCTTGCTGAAAAGACACCCCAGGCTCCCCCTTGGAAAGTATAAAAAACCCAAGTGCTCAGTGGGAAAAAGTTCACCCTGGATCCCAGCGAAAAGCAGAGAGGAAGTTGCAGAGCATTCCAGCTCCTTGGTGTAGATACAAACATGCCCTGACCTCTCCTGAGCAGGCTCCCCTCCCCGCACAGGCCGGAGGCTCCTACCCCTAACACCAAGGCAGGGGGGAGGGGGGGGGGAGCCTAGGAAAGATCAGCCATTTCCTCCCAGCGCACACAAAACGTCCTCTTGCTGCTGGAGAGATTTCATCCTGGAGGATAAAAGCGCCTCTGAGAGCCAGCCCCCGAGTGAGGGAGGACTCTGGGTGGGGAGAGTCAACGCGGGGCCCCTGTGCTGCGAAGGGGCGCTGGTTACCCAGGAGGGGCGCAGCCCAGAGCGGGGATCTGAAATGCCAAAAATGCGCCAAAAATGCGATAAAGCCCCGGCCGGCCCGTAGGCCCCGGGAGGCGAGCAGCTGCCGGGTGACCGCGGACGAAGTGGCTCCTCAAGGAGGTGGGCAGATTGATTCCAGCTGCTGAGCGAGGGGCAGGGCAGCGGCCGCGGAATGCGCAGCCCGGCCGCGCCGCCGGAGCCTCAGCCCGGGGCAGCCGCCACCCCACCGAGGGCAAGGCCAGAGAGGAGGGCCTTGTTTGGGTCTCGGCCTGGCGGAGGGAAGAATGCCACCGTTCCATCGGGCGGGGACGTTCAGGGCAGGCTGGGCCAAACGGTGCCATGTGGACGGTGTCACTTTGTAAGCCGAGTGTCCCTTGGGACGCTGAAGGCGGTCCCCCTAGACGTCGCTTCGGAACGGGCCCAAGCCCCCAAGGCGAATCCTCTCCGCCCGGCTCCTGTGTTTCTCCCCTGCCCCCTCCCAGCGCCTGGCCCTCTTCTAACAGCTCCTCGACCCTGCCCAGCCGCCTGTGCTCCCCTCCCCCACCGCACAGGCACGCTCATCCATGCACTGGAGAGGGAGACAAAGGAGGGGTGCAGTGGCGGGGGAGGGGGGCCCTGAGAGCCAGGATGGAGACCGGACAAGAGAAAGTGCTCTTTACAAGTGCTGGCCTCCACCTCAGAGAGCGAGGGGGGAGGGACGACTTGAGGGGTCCCCTGGGAGCCCCAAACTCAGACACCGAGTGATCTAAGAGGAGGGAAGAGGGGGGCGGGCATGAAGGCACGCCTAATGGAATATTCAATATCCTGCGAAGTGCACTTTGGGCCGCGCACTTCCAGAGACTAAAAGCCAGTAATGGGCCCTGGAGTGTGCACTTCCTGCCCTAATGTCCACGGGCGCTCTAATGCTGGAGCTAATCGATCAGCCCCTCCGCTGCAGGCGGCGGGGAGTGCACAAGCTTCCTACTTGCGGCCAAAGTCGCCCGGCCTCCTCCGCGCGCTAGCCCCGAGCCGCACACAACTCGCAACCGGCAGGATCCGGCTCTTCAAGTGTCCGGAGAGGAAGGGAAGGAGCCAGGAGGCGCCCGGAGGGACGGCTCCCCTCCCGCCTCACCCACACTTGAAGGCGCAAACGTTCCCAAGGAAGGCAACAGGCAGGCAGCGTGGTCCGCCCTGGGACGGGGCTGGCCCGCAGCCCCAAACCCGCCTCAGGTGCAAGGTCACCGCGGCGCCTGCAAGCCCGGGGCGCGCGGACGTCCACAACGTGGGACTTCCTCGCAGTTTCGCGCTGACTTCACAGCTGCCTGGAGAGTGACCCTCTGCATAAACCTCCACCACCCCCCCCCCACCCGTCCCCACCCTGGAGGCCGGATCCCGGCAGCGGAGACGCGCCCCCGTCCCGCCTCCCCACGCCCCTGCACCGGCCCCGCGGGGCCCCGGCGCGGGGCACATTCAGTCGCTGCACCGCGCCCGACCCCGGCCGGCCGCCCCTCCCCGGGACGCCGGCGCCCCCCGCTCCTCCCCCCCCCTACCCCGAGCACGCCCTGCGGCCCGGGACTGGGGTCGCCTCGGGGAGCCCCAGCGACCCCGGGACGCGCGGGGCACCGTCCCCGCAGCCGGGCGCGGCCCGACTCCGCGGCGCGACCAAACTTTCCGCGCTGCCCCCGCCCCCACGCGGCCGGGGCGCGTCTCCCCGCGGAGCCCGGCCCGGCACGTGACGGCCAGGCACAAAAATAAACGCGGCCGGGACCCGGGGGCCGCGGGGACACCCCACTCCGCGAGCGCTCGCGCCCCCCGCCCGAGCGGGCCTGCCTCCGGGCCGCAGCGCCCGGCCGGCGCCTACCTCTCGGACTTGGTGAACTTGCGGAACGCCTGCCGCAGGTCGTGGAAGGAGCGGTAGGTCTGGGGCTCGGCCGAGATGCCCTGCGCCCGGGTGGTGCGCGGCCCGATGTGCGGCGAGGGCGCGGGCAGCACCGACTGGCACTTGTGCAGCTTCCGCTTCAGCTCCTGGATCTCCTCCTCCTTCTCCGACAGCCGCTTCTCCAGCTCCCTGATGCGCTCCTCCTTGAGCATGAGGATCTGGGCGAAGTCCTCCTGCAGCTCGCTCATCTTCCCGCCGAGCCCCTCCGCCCAAGTTTGCGCGGGCCGGGGCGGCGGGCGGGCGGGCGCGGGGGGCGAGCGCGGCGGGCGCGGACCCCGGAGCCGGGCGGGCTGCGAGCCCCTAGCGCCGAGCGGCCGGGGAGCGAGCGCCCAGGGCAGGGACGGGACGTCTGAGCGCGGAGCGGCGGCGAGGCCGAGCGCTAATCCCCAGGCTCTCGGGGGAATAGGTGATTATCTTTCATTGAGAAACCAATTAGAGCTGCCCGGCCTCCCCCGGGACCCCCGCCCCCGGGCGCTCCGTGAGAACCCCGCGCGCGCCGCCCGCCGAGAGCCGGGTGGACCAGACAGCCGGCCGTCACCCCATCGCCCAGCGAGCGCTCCCACACGCTATATGGTACCAAAGGGAAGGGGCGGGGTGGGGGGAGCTCGATGCCACTCGGTCCTCGAAATAGCAACAATCACCATGTGATCTGGCAGATGACGCAGCGCTTGTAACCGGAGCCTAAAGACTTTGTGGGGTGTGTGTGTGTGTGTGTGTGTGTGTGTGCGCGCGAGAGGGTGAGAGGGTTCATGAACACCGCGCCGCCTTCACCCGGCAGCCGCCTTAATTCACCTTGCTTTTCACTGTCCGCTTCTCTTCTGCTCTGGATCAGGTAGGGGGGCGGGGGAGGAGGAAGGGGTGCGGGCGCGCGTGTTTCTCTTACTGGGAAGCCCGGGGGCTTTGACCCCCCACTAATAATGGCAAGACGTTCGCAGTTCCAACTTTTTTTCAGCCGAAAATTGTGCTGGAAATCGTCAGCTGTTGGAAGGAAAGTTGAATGAATATGCACGAAGTAATGAGCCAAACGCTTGGCGGGATGAGGGGCAGGCCCTTCTACTGTGCACTTCTCGGAGCCTGGATTTTATTTCACGCGCTACAGTTAAAATGTGTGTACGTCCAGCATCCGAATGGAATCGCTGCATCGTCCTCCGTGGCTGTGAAGTGGCATCCGCCCCTGCCGCAGGGCTGGCACGCGGGACCAGGGCCGGGCTGAGGGAAATTGAAACCGAAATTGCATCTGTAACCTGTATTTCTCCCTCACCTGCCTTTCCATCCCCTCACCTTATGCTAAATGGATTCTTCTTCCTGTTTGAGCCTGAGTATCTGCTAATGCCTAAAATTTCTTTTTCTTATGTATGTGTGTGTCCCAGAGAGCATATTTCATAACGTAAATCACTGTTTAAGGGTTTATCTGCCACGGGAGGAGTTGACCAGGTAATGATCAACAGATTAGTAAATGTGTTTTTAAAGAAAAAAAAAAATACACGCAGACCAAGATACCAGAGGACTCTGCAATCTCAGCTTAAAGAAAGATCAGTGTATAATCAGTGGCTACTTATTAAAAACGAAAATCTTTCTACCTTGTCTGAAACTACTAACTCATATACTTTGGTTTGTAAACAAATCCTGAAATATATTTTATTCTAGGGATTTACTATTGACTGTTAGTTTTGCTCATCTGATTATTTTAAATCAAACACCTTTCAAACCACAGCTGAATTCTTAATCACACCAGATGCCAATCTGCTTCTCATCTTTGAGAAGGAGTTCTAAGTCCTGTTGGTGTGGTCGCTTCTATCTATGACCAACTTAAACTTCCCGAATCCTTTTAGGAACACTCACAAGTGATATTTTAAAAATAACACATTAGTAAACTTTATCACATTCAAAACTAGCAGAGGCTCAACCTTATGAAACAGATACAGTTTTAAAATGATTCCTGGACAGGTTTTTTTCAAGTTTTGCATGATCTTTTGTACATTTTTTAACATTATTTATTTTTGAGAGACAGAGTGCCAGCGGGGGAGGGGCAGAGAGAAAGGGAGAGGCAGAATCTAAAGCAGGCTCCAGGCCCCAAGCTGTCAGCGCAGAGCCTGACACCGGGCTCGAACCCACGGACCGCGACACCATGACCTGAGCCGAAATCAGACGCCTAACCTACTGAGCCACCCAGGTGCCCCTCAACTTTTATATTATCTTAAATGCAGATACTCAAATGTTTCTCCTGCTTATTTAAAAAAAAAAAAAAGCATGGGGTGCTTGGGTGGTTCAGTCGGTTAGGCGTCCGACTTCGGCTCAGGTCACGATCTCGCGGTCAGTGGGTTCGAGCCCCGCGTGGGGCTCTGTGCTGACAGCTCAGAGCCTGGAGCCTGTTTCAGATTCTGTGTCTCCCTCTCTCTCTGACCCTCCCCCGTTCATGCTCTGTCTCTCTCTGTCTCAAAAATAAAATAAAAACCTTAAAAAAATTTTTTAAAAAAGCAATATTTAGGCCAAGATTTAACATATACACATACACACAGACACACTCCTCAAAACCCTAAATTCATCCCTAAGTTCCAAAATTAATCTTATTTTTTCATACGTCAGTTTTAACTTAAGCGATGTTGACATTAAATCTTGTCCGTTGGCTTAATAAATATTTAATTTAGAGCACAAAGAACACTTGAGAAAAGATAGCCGGCAGGAGAGTAAACCCTGAATTATGAAAAAAACAAAACAAAACAGCATTTCATAGCTGAAAACAATTAACCCATCTCACCCAATCACCTAACATTCTAAGAGAAAAAAAAAAAATAGATGCCTAAAGGTAAGGTCCAAGGTCACGACCTAAGTTAATAAGTTTGGATCCGAGATTCTCAATGCCCACACAGAGTGCTTTCCCTAACAGGCTGCTCCTAGCTCAACACCAGAAAATCTAGAAATTCTATGATTCAGACAACGTGGCGTTCAAAGACGTGGCTTTACCCTGTGTCATTTGCTTTTGACTCTGTAGCAGTAAGTTTCAACTATCAAAGCAAAAGTATTAATGAATCTTAGTTTTAGTTTGTTCCGTTTCCTGTTTTTCTTAAAGGAGAAGGTCGCCATCTAGTGCCCTTGGAGAGATTTGCTAAATAAAAATCAACCACAGTGAAGTGAGGTTATGTCCTTAAATACCCGTAGAGTGTTCTTATGTTCCTTATTTGAGAGAAAGAAAGAAAATACGCTGAATTTTGTATCAGAGTAAAAACATTTTTAAGAATTAAAATTTTAAGAATTTTAAGAATTAAAAATGTACGTGGGGCGCCTGGGTGGCTCAGCCACTTCAGTGTCTGACTTTGGCTCAGGTCATGATCTCATGGTTTGTGGGTTGGAGCCCTGCGTTGGGCTCTGTGCTGACAGCTCAGAGCCTGGAACCTGCTTCAGATTCTCTCTCTCTCTCTCTCTCTCTCTCTGCCCCTTCCCCACTAACGCTCTGTCTCTCTCTGTCTCAAAAATTAACATTAAAACAATTTTAAAACGAAAAAAGAATTAAACATTTACAATCTTTTGGCCACTGAATAATGATTTACATGTTATACAGCTTTTTCAATGCCCTTTATGCAACCGATTTTAAGGCTCATAATGACTATAAGGTGGCACTAGCATTCATTTCCATTTTGTGGATGGAGAAACTGATGCTCAGCCAGATTAGGTAACATAAGCATGGTCACAATGTCCAGATTTGACGTAGCCTGTCTTAATCCCTGAGTGGGATAAACCCCAACCTGAAATGTTTTAAAATGTCCACTTCTCTATGAGCCCAGAGACAAGCAAAACTAAAAGTTCTTTGATAATGGGAACATGCTAAATTTAAAACCCATTATGAACCCGGATAAATCTCTAAGGCACTGGCTTCTCAGCGATCTATTAACCAAAACTGTTTTCCCTGAGATACTTGGGGATCTACTCTCCATTTCATACACAAGTTCAAAACAATGTGTTTAAAATATACGTACTTTCGAAATGTTATGGGGTGTGTTGCCTCTGTACCCCCTAGCAACAAGGAACATCTTGCAAAGAACTGGAAGCCTTATAGATAGCTCATGGGACATTCTTGTCCTTTGCTCCAGGTCGACGTCCGAGGAAGCAATGGGAGTCGATAAAAATTTTTTAAAAACTAAAAGTCAGTCTGCTTTTTATCGTCACTGTATGACACAAGCCGTCCAGAATGTCAGTGGTAAAATACTCCCCTCCCCAAAATATTTCATTGGTCTAACTTCAAGCAGTTGCTGCGTTCACTGCTGAGCAGATGAACCGCTCCCAGAGCCACACCCCTGCAACAACACTGAGCTTTAGTACAGATTATTAGGGTCCGAGGATCCGGAGCAAAGAGAACAGGCACGTGCAGATAGTGGGAGTGAGGTCTCCTGAATGGCAGCAGGAGAAAGGTTGGGGAAAATGAAAACAGGGCCAGAGGTCCCAGCCTCTGGAATGGTTGGCATGGGCAGGGTGGGGGTGGGGACTGAATTCCAACACCTTATATCCAAACACTCCTCTTGGTTACAAAACGACAGTAGTTGCAGAAAACTGCTTACAATGCATTTCCCATCCAGGGATGCAACTAGCGAATGGAGCCTAAAGATGTGTATTTATGTCTCAACTCTTATCACTTCCCAAGCTGTGTGCTCTCGGGCAAGTCCCGAAACCTCATGGGGACGTGCTTCACCCATTTGCAGAATGGTAGCACCTTTCTACCTTCGAGGATTCTGTAGAATTCTGCCTTCCCGGTGACTCACATTTTGAAATTATCAGTCCGTTCTTACAAACGACATGCATCCATCAACTTCAGCAGAGTTTAAAAATTTTTTTTTTCAACGTTTATTTATTTTTGGGACAGAGAGAGACAGAGCATGAACGGGGGAGGGGCAGAGAGAGAGGGAGACACAGAATCGGAAACAGGCTCCAGGCTCTGAGCCATCAGCCCAGAGCCTGACGCAGGGCTCGAACTCACGGACCGTGAGATCGTGACCTGGCTGAAGTCGGACGCTTAACCGACTGCACCACCCAGGCGCCCCGAGTTTAAAATTTTTGACAAGAAAGAGTTAAAGCAGAGTCTAGATGGTCCTTTAAAGATTACAGTGTGCTTTGAGATTAACAGAAGCTTGGAGCATTTTCTGTTAATTCTACATCATACTAGACGTGGCTTCGACGTTAGTGCCTAAACCACGTACTGGTGACCACGAGTGTGGTCATACTTTAGGCAACATAAAGGCGTGAAGTCCTGAAACACCTCCACATCTGCATCGACCATATAGAATGTCAAAACGGCAAATGAAACGCTGCCTCAGTTAAACCTCAAAATTAGCTTCCGTTTATGGTATTTACTTAATACAATATGTTTGCCCTCCAGGAAAAAAATACATAAATGCTTTTGACCACGTAGTCCTGTGGCTGTACATGGAGCTCTTTCTCATGTTGCATACAACGGGGAGACCATGGCCATTGGTGATATTTCTGTTATCTCCTCTACAAGGTTTGAAAAACATAACTTTTCCTAACAATTCTGAAAAATAAAACTAAGAGATGATGCTACTTAAGTATTGCAGAAGTCAAATTCTGAGATATATTCAGAACCTTGAAATACGGAATATTACTCCTGGAATATGGACATAGGGAAGGCTATGGGACTTCAGGCAGATAATTATATCTCCCTGAGCCTCAGTTTTCCCAATTATGTATGGATATTAAGGTCTCTTGCGCCTGGACTTATAAGGCTCAAATGAAGCCAGATGAAAACCAGATGCTTATCACTTAAATATGACCCTATATAAATAAGTAGAAATGAAAGGGTAATGCTCCCCCCCACCCCCACCTGGATTCTTGAAAGGGAAGTCCCCCAGCAGGGGGCAGAGCAGACAGGTTCCATGATGGTGGTGTGGTGGTAATATTTATACTACATTCAGCCTAGTCATCAGTTGTGGTGAGAATTCAAAGACAGCCCCCAAGATACCTACGCTTGGTGAATCTGCACCCTCTCCCAGTTATTCAAACACAACGACTCAAGGTATTGCTCTGAAAGGATTTTACAGCTGTGGTTAAGGTCCTGTGTCAGTTGATTTTAAGATAAGATCATCTGGTGATGTTAAGATAAAATCAGTCAGGTGAGCCTTTAAAAGGGATTGGGCTCCTCCCGGAGACAGGGTTTCCAAGCCTGAGAAGGTTTTGATGCAAGAGGGAGTCTGCATTGCTGCCTTTGAAGACAGAAGGACCATGGTGGGGGGGGGGGGGGGGGCGCCTGGGTGGCTCAGTCGGTTAGGCATCTGACTCCAGCTCAGGTCGTGATCTCACGGTTCATGGGTTCAAGCCCCATGTCAGGCTCTCTGCTGACAGCTCAGAGCCTGGATCCTGCTTCGGATTCTGGGTCTCCCTCTCTCTCTGCCCCTCCCCCACTCACGCTCTATCTCTCAAAAATAAATATATATATATATTTTTTTTAAAAAGGACTATAAGGAAGGCAGGTGGAAATCTAGGTGCTGAGAGTGAGCGTGACCACGGACACACAACCAGCAAGGAAATGGGGACCTCAGTCTTACCGTGGCAGAAAACAGTCCTGTCCCAGCCATGACAGCTTGGAAGATGACCCTGAGGCCCAGAGGAGAGTGTAGGCTAGTTGGCATGTTGGCCTCAGCCTTATGAGACCTTGAGCAGGGAATCCAGCCAAGCCACGCCCAGACTTCTCACCTCCAGAACAGTAAGATAAGAGGTGAGTGTTGCTTTAAGCCTCTGAGATTGTGGTGCTTCCTGAGACAACAAGATAAAACTAATGAATTCGGCTATCATTAAAAACATCCACTAAAAAGGCCAGAAATATTTTACCACTCTTAAAAGCCCAACTTTACAAGAGTCATTTTTAGTGAAACCACTTTAGTACGTTTCAGATAGATACTCGGGGACAGAGAAAGTTGTCAGAACTTATAAACTGCTTGAAACACACGGATGACAGTGTGCATAGCGTTGTGAGTAGGACAGACTCTGAGCCTTAGCTGTCTCCTCTGTGAAACGCTAGTAACTATGTCATAGTATTTTGTGTTCTTGACCATTTGTTTTGGCTCTGGGAATACATTTAAATAATCTTGGATTCTTATTAATTGGCTATTTCCATAGCCATCCGTGGAAATTAAGGGCCCCTGCATCATACCGCCTTCCAGGTTCATGTAGTAATCAAATATTTGAGAAGAGGGGACAGGAAAGAGTACAAATCCCTTGAGTTTAGCTTTTTATTTGATTTAGTTTGATTCTTTGGTTTTTTAAAATGACAGAGACTGACCGATCTTCTTCCAACATTTTTTTTAAGTTTTTAATTTATTTTTATTTTCAGAGAGACAGAGCGAGCAAGCAGGGAAGGGGCAGAGAGAGACAGAGAATCCCAAGCAACCTCTGCACTGTCTGCAAGGAGCCCGATGTGGGGCTCGATCTCACTATACCGTGAGATCATGACCTGAGCCGAAACCAGGAGTCAGACACTTAACCGACGGAGCCACCCAGGGGCCCCTACTTCAAGCATGTTTTACCAAAAGTGTTCTGAAAGTCAGAAAATAGATATACACGATATAGAATTCAGAAAACACAAAAGGATGTTGGGGTGCCCCAGCCACCCTGACCCCCTGTATGGTGACACCCATTCGTGATTGCCATTCTCTTGTGTATGCCTCACTATTGTATTCTCATGTAAGTAAGCATAGCTATACATAAATACCTATTTTTACACACATTTGACACCGAAGTGTTAATATCTGCTCTGTATGTTAGCTTATTGCCTAGCTTAGTGCTATAATTTCCCGACTTTGAGAACACTAGGAGACGTTGTCCCATTGTGTGACAAAATCCTGGGTGACAGGAGTTCCTCCAGTAACTTCAGGGAGTGTGCCCTTCCTTCGTGCAGACATTATTTATACTTCTTCTTAACCTTAAAGATATTGGGCATCTTTATTAAATATTCTTACTGAAAACTTCACAATGGTCTGATGCTTTCAGAGAACAAGGCAGGCATTCTTACCTACATACATCTTTAAAGGATGTGATAAAATTAGCACCTGCTCTTTGTTGATGGAGACACGCATCTGGGCTCATCCCAGGTTGTTCCGAATTAATGATCCTCATGTACAAAAAAGCTAAGAAGCCATCACTAGGGATAAGGAGCACTGTATTTTGACAGCCTCTGAGCCTTTATAAATAACACGTTTTGGTTTTTTTTGTTTTTGTTTTTGTTTCTTTTTGGTCTCCAATCAAAACTGCATAGTTAGCTGAAGAGAATCCATTTACTAGTTCTGGTCCCATGAGGACACATTTATTTGGAAATTATTTTCTCAACCTATGTGGTCATTTATTATAAAAATATAATTTGTTTTTATACCTGGGGGGGGGGGGAATAGTTGCATGGAACCTACTGTATTCCGGGACATATTCAAACTCTCATATTTACAGCTGACACTCCCCAGAGCCGTGTTCGTTAGATCTTCTCCACCCGTGCTGCAGAGGGCAACAATTTAGAAGGCCTAGCAAAGCGGGAGAGTGCAAGAAACAGCTCCAAAGTCTCCCAGATTAATCTGAAGTAATGGCTTTCGTTACAATGAAACAACTTTGCATCGAAACACGCTTTGGCTGAGCAGATGTCTGCCCCTCCCCGCAGGGTGGCTTTTCAGCACCCATCGTTCGCAGGGAGCAGAGAGGTGGCAGGAAGACAGAGGATATTGAACTAAGAAGACACGATACCCACAGCCCTTCATTCAAGACTTCATCCGCTAAAGGGAGATCACTTTACAGAGTGCAGGCGGGCAGACGTTACTCAGACTGTGGCTAAAATCATCAGCAAGAAACCCTGCCAGGAATGCCTCAGTGTAACATGAGGTGGTGCTGGAGTGTGTGCGTGCGTGTGTGTGTGTGTGTGTGTGTGTGTGTATTTCAGTCACGGCCCTTTTCTTCTAAATCATCTTCTCTAGCTGGGGTCGGTCAGTAAACGCAAGCTCTTCCTTAAAAACTGCCTCCACTCAGGACATTTGGATAGTTCCACGTTAAGAGCAGGCATGGAGTGATTTTCAGGACAGACGGGAAATGCCACAAGTTGTTGGGGATCAGCCTCCAGTGTGTTGTCATCAATCAGGAGTGTCCACTCCCTCCCCTCCACAGCCAAACCGATTTACCTTTGGCACAAATGTCAAGTTAGCATTCTAGGAAAGGCACGGGAGAAAGGCCATTGACGTCAGGAATCATTTTATTAAGAGACGAACCATGACTCCTGCATTGTTCCTTTGAAAGGGAAACAAAGAAACCAAAAAAGCAATGCCTGCATTTACCTGAACGGATGTACTTGGCTTCATTCATTCAAGTATTTTTGCTCACTTTTCTGCAGGTCCCAGGCATGCCACTGGATGACTGGGGACACACAGAGACAGGTAGGACACAGTGTCCACCCTCCAGAAACGGACGAACGTGTGGAAGCAGCCGAGAGGTGGACACACATACGTAAATGACTATCGCAAAGCTGTAGTGAAAAATGAGGTTATCCCGGTGCAAAGGAAGGGGCGGGGGAAACACTGGATCCTTGAGTGTGTGTGAATGTGAGTGTGAGAGAGAGGCAGAGATGTAGTGCCCACCAGAGAGCAAGAATCACCACATCACCGATTGATACGTGCCCACTTTGTTGAAATCGAAGGATTAACTTGGTAAACAAATGAACGAGGTAGTTGAATTTCCAGTGTGGGAGACAGAAGGCCACACGCTTCCTGGAAAGTCTACGTGGAGAGACTAGGGCCGTGTGGAGGCCCCTCCAAGGACTGTGAATTTTATCCTAGGAGGCACTGAGGATTTAATAAAATGCCATAACCAGGGAAATTGTACAGTAAGTGACATATGGAAAGTTCCAAAGTGATATTTGAAAACAACCAACTATATGTGTAGCACCCATAAAGTGATACTACAGTGTCCCCGCGGGATTTTATGTTCGTTCAATTCTGCAAAGACTGCTTTTTCCTTGTGAGTGTGCAAATCCATTCACCAGGAAAATTGGGTTAAGATAATCAGATTACAGAAATACCGTTCCCGGACAGAGCGACCCTTGTGGTTCTGAACACGTGTGTTTGTTTAACAGCTCACACCATACATTCGAGCTATCGTTCTATTTGTGGGAGAACGGAGTCCATTTATCGCTTAGAAAAATTAAATCATGTTCCCAATAAAGACAAAATTAATAAGTAGCAAAATTAATTAATATACAGGGTAGTGGGAAATGCTTATTAGCTTGTAGCATGCGAGAGGGCAGTTTTTCAGATGCTACTACTCAGGGGGCTGTGTGTGTAGGAAAGGAGGGAAAAGGGGGGGTGGCTATCAGCATGAGCAAGGAGAAAACATTTTATTGATGCGTCATCTTTAACAGTAAAAATTGATGATGCTATACTCAGAAAATGAAGAGTAGTGTGTTTGGGGCGCCTGGGCAGCTCGGTGCGTTGAGTGTCCTACTTTGGCTCAGGTTATGATATCATAGTTCATGGGTTTGAACCCCACGTCAGGCTCTTGGCTGTCAGCACAGAGCCCACTTTGGATCCTGTCTCCCTCTCTCTTTCTGCCCCTCCCCCATTTGTGCACGTGTGTGTGTGTGTGTGTGTGTGTGCTCTCTCTCTCAAAAATAAAAAAAAGAGTAGTGTGATTAATCAAAATTCCCTGAATACTATGCTATATCTCACCAGATAGACTTATCTGTACATTCAATGCAATTCCAACAATTTTCAGGGTAAAAGTTGATGAGTTGATCTTAAAATTCATATGAAACAAATATTTCAAGATTTAAAATAACGAAAACACAACAAAAACTATGGTCCTGGACTGTCAACCCTCAAGTGTACTGTAAGGCTATAATAATTAAACCAATGTGATCATTTCCTTTTTAAAAATGGGCCAAGGAAAACACATAGTTTAGAAGCCAATCCTTATCTATGTGGAAATGTAATTTATTATAAAAGTAGCATTTCAAATTATTGGAGAACTAATGTTCACAAATCAGAAGAAAATTTATGTAATACAGATTTTAAATATATTGTATATGTTTATTCAAATATAACATATGTATATGATGTTTTCCCCACTTTTCAATATGCTGAAATATACATAACATCAAGTTTACTGTGTAACCATTTCTCAATGTATAGCTTGGTGACATTAAGTCCACTCACGTTGTTGTGCGAAAATCCCACCATCCCTCTCTACTACTTTTCCATAACTGAAACTCTGTCCCCATTATACAGGAGCTGACTTCTCCCCTCCCCCAGCCCCTGGGAACCCCCATCCTCCTTTCTGTATATATGCCTTTGACTTCTCTGGGTACGTCGTTTAAGAGCAATTCTACAGTATTTGTCCTGTGACTGGCTTATTTCACTTTGCGTAGTGTCCTCAAGTTTCCATGCCGTAGCATGTATCACAACTTTCTTCCTTAAGGCTGAATCATATTCCATTGTGTGTATATAATCACATTTTGTTTATGCATGCATCTGTCGATGGATACTCAGGTGGCTTCTCTCTTTTGGCTCTTGTAAGACCACTGTGCTTATTGGTGCACAAATATGTATTTGAGTCTCTGCTTTCAATTCTTTGGGGTACAGAACCAGCAGGGAACTTGCTGGGTGATATAGTCATCCTCTGTTTCATCACAGAGAATGTTTTGTAAACATATAAAACAGAGCTGGGATCCATAACATGCAAGGACTCCCTAAAGGTCAATAGAAATACCAAAATTCCAACACAAAATGACAAAAACAAAGACATTCATCTTTGCTAATGAAATTCACTTTTGCCTATCAAATTGGCCAAACTTAAGAGATTGGTAATACTCCTTCATGTCAATGTTGTCCTAAGTGGGCTCTCCTAAATACAAGTAGGTGCGTAAGTTGTTCATCTTTTGTAGCGAGCAATTTAACGGTAGCCACCAAAATCGTAAGAATACATTTGCTTTTACTCAGCCGTCCTACCTGTAAAAATTAAGCTTATAACATGATTCATGTTTATATACAAAGATTGCTGGTGGGAGGGACGGGTAGTGAGAAGAGCGCCTGGGTGGCTCAGTCAGTTGAGCATCCGACTTTGCTTTCGGCTCAGGTCATGATCTGGAGGTTCGTGGGTTCCAGCCCCGAGTCTGACAGTGCAGAGCCTGCTTGGGATTCTCTCTCTGTCCCTCTCTCTCTGCCCCTCCCACACTGATGCTCACTCTCTCTCTCTGTCTCAAAGTAAATAAACTTTAAAAAAAATTAACATTTTTTATTTTTGCTGTTTGTGAAAGAGAAAAAATTTAACCTAAAGAATTAAGTAATTGGTGATACAGTCACATTATGAAATGCTATGTAGCTATCAAGAAAGAAAGAAGTAGGTATGTAGGAAGATCTCCAAAACGTGGCAGAAGTGAAAAAAAAAAAAAGAAAACAAGCAAAAAATGTGATTTCATTTATGTGACCATTTTAATGTTATATTAAATATATATATACTATTCTTTTAATGTTTATTTTTGAGAGAGAGAGAGAGAGAGAGAGCGAGCACGAGCAGGGGAGGGGCAGAGACGGAGACACAGAATCAGAAGCAGGCTCTAGGCTCCGAGCTGTCAGCACAGAGCCCGATACAGGGCTCAACCTGAGACATGCTCCTGAGGGCACGAACCAGGAGACCATGACCTGAGAG
This sequence comes from Acinonyx jubatus, assembly GCF_027475565.1. Lineage (NCBI taxonomy): Eukaryota > Metazoa > Chordata > Mammalia > Carnivora > Felidae > Acinonyx > Acinonyx jubatus. The sequence continues at coordinate 12,843,216 of NC_069393.1, read as the reverse complement.
GAATGCTCAGCGGACTGAGCCACCCAGGCCCCCTTAGATCAGTTGTTACCAGCTGTTACCTTGGGGGAGGGGGGAGGGGGACCACGGGACCACGGGAGGGAGGAGGGAAGGAGAATTATCGTGTTTTACCAGGTATACATTGTTGGAACTCTTTAGGATGAGAGTGTGCCCATGTGTGCGGTGCATTCACAAGGTGATTAAGGACTGCTCAAATTGTACCATCTGATGAATTGGGACAGGTACACGCGCCCATAAAACTGTCGCCTCAATTAAGGTAACAGATCATAGCTAATCTTCCCAAATTATGGCACTTCCGTTTTGAAATATGCAAATATGAAGAAAATGACCGAGCCTGACTGATAAACACTATCCAGAAAGGGCTGGAAAGCCCTCCTTCCCTTGGCCTTCCCCTTACCTCAGACTACTCACCCACGGCATGAGCAGGAATGAGCAGGCAACCCTGTCACTGATGCAACCATCCATCCTAAGATATGCCCTTCAGGCTTTAGCTTCAGAGCTGCGGGTCTGCACTATCTCCCTGGGCTTCTTGTGTACGGCTGCCCTCGAGAGGATAAAATAAATGGATGGGAAGCATAGCATCTTACAGTGTAATGGATTTCAGAAATAACCTAATTTAATCCCCTGCATGGCGCGCGCACACACATGCGCCCCTTCTAAAATATCCCCAAGAGACAGCCATCTACACCAATGGCTATATATGCACGTAAATTGTTTAAGACATTAGAACGAGTGCAACACACATAGTCCATAAATCAGCCCTTTATCAACATCAGCACCACTGACATTTGGGGCTAGATAATTCTTTGCTGCGGGGACTGCCCTGTGCTTTGTAGGATGGTTTGCGACATCTCCAGCCTCTACGCGCTAGATGCCAGTAGTACCCCTCACCCCGGCTTGTAACAACCAAAAATGCCTCCAGATTTGACCGTGGCACCAGCCGCGATCCACTGTGTAAGTGGCTGCTAAAGTTAATCATCAAAGTGAATTCTCGCGTGAAACATTTCAAAGCTTTATCCATGTTTTTTATGTTATGTTTTTTATGCATCCGATTTCAGTAAGCCCATGGGGAGAGTAGACCAGTAGTTCGTGTCATATTGCCACACTAATTTAAGGGGCTTCATCGTGAAACAGAGTTAGGTATAAAACCCAAAGAAGGTATAAAACCCCGAAAAAAGAAGCCAGCACAATGCTCCTTCCCTTCTCTGCACTCTTGTCTCACACAGTCTTCAGGAACTCAACTGGAGACCACCAGTCCTCATACCGGGCCTTATTCTTTCTTTGATGTCAAGTGAATTCTAAGAGAGCAGAGAAACCACAGAATTAATGAGTCATCCGCACTGCGCTTAAATCTAAAAGTTATCATTCAATGACTGGACAGGACAGTTAATATTTTCTCAGACACCATTCAGGAAAAGAGAGAAGAATGTTATCAAGTGAGACATAAACCTGCTTCTCATTTCCTTGAGCTATCTTTTTGAAGATTCTTTTTTTTTCCACAGGATTTCCAGTACTATTCTTTTCTCATCGTGTGATATGTGTGAGTGACGTGGAAGTGATATACATCCAATACGTAGAACTTAGCCTTCCTCCCTCAGATGAAGCCTTTTACTCTAAATCAAAACAAATGATAAATTACATACACAGAGATTTGGTAGAGACACCTTTTTGTCATCAGTGAAGAGATACGAGGTACAGGCTATCCAATAATTTTGTGTTTGGGTAATTCAGCCTCAGAGTTAATGACATAACTCAATGGATAGTGCTGGAAAAGTTTTGATTATTTAGTAGTAAGAACAATTATAAGACTTCTCTGCAAACTGGAGTTTAGATTGCATTTGAAATTAGTTCCAGTCAAAGCAAAATAGAGAATCAATTAGAGAGATGCCCTCAATGGGAAATTTAATATGTTAGCGTGTTCTTAGTTTTATAGCTATACGTGGTCTAACGTTCCAAAAAAGAAAGTAATGATTGAACATGAGAGGCTATTAATATTTAATATTAACACAAGGTTCGTATACATGTGGGATACTGTAGAAGGCTCCAGACTCAGTCTCTTGGATATACTTTAAACTAATATATCCTTATGGCTCACCAAATGGTATTCCCAAATAACAATGTTACTCCCAAATGTTATTCCCAATGTGGTGACATTGGGCAAGTTCTACAATCTCTCCAAGTTTCAATTTCCTCACATGTAAAATAGGGGTACTAGTAATACCTTTATCATTTGGTGATTATGAAAACATGTTTAAGTTTATTTGTTTATTTTGAGAGAGAGAGAGAGAGAGAGCACAAATGGGGTAGGGGCAGAGAGAGAAGAAGAGAGGATTCCAAGCAAGTTCTGCACTGACAGTGCAGAGCCTGCTGTGGGGCTCAATCTCAAAAACCATGAGATCATGACCTGAGCTGAAATCAAGAGTCAGGCACCCCTGAAATGAAGTATTTATTAGTGATAGCATTAAGAACCATAGTTCAGCATAGTATTTAATTTAAATAATATTAAATGTCTCCACCTAATTTCTAAGTAGAACCATTACATTATGGTAAACCTTTCCGAAAAGTTACGTGAATATAAGCGTATCGTTTTATTACCATATGCTATCGTTTTGAAATTGTGTCTCTGTGGTACCTTATTTGCAAAACTCTCCACAATAACTGCCTTCCCATATCTATGCCTTTGGAAAACTCCCTTTCCCAATGACTGTGAGCTTAACCATTCTATTTGCTTGGGCCACTTTGGCCAAATGCAACACAAGCTGAGACTTGAAAAGTACCCATACACTGAGACTTGCCTTCTTGTTGCCCTTGGGAACACTGTGACCACTACCACGAGAATGAGCCCAGCCTAACCCACTGGATGATACATGGGACATGACCCAGTGGCCTCCACTATCCCTACTGACAGCCAGCCCACTGCCAGATGTGTGAGATCAGCAGCCCCTGGTTGATGACAAACGTGAGTGAGCCCAGCCAGAATAACCAGGAAGACACTCATCCCAACCGAGCTGAACCTAAACTGTTGATGCATAGAATCGTGAACAAATAAAAGGGCTGTTGGTTCCAAGTCATCAATTTTGGAGTGGTTTGTTACACAGCAAAAGCTAACTGATACAGTCCCCATAGGCAACATTAAGTAAGAAATAAAAAATCATAATTCAGAATGTAGCTAATACTCTACATTTACAGTCCTCAGGAAAAATACCAACTTGCTAATAAAATACTGACAATAGCATCAATTCAACCAATAAGCCGAAACCCATCCCATTTGGTTTCATACTTAGTTATAAACATTGGGTGTTGGTATAATGCAGAAGGGTAGGATCCTTGTCTCCACAGAACAATAACAGCAGAAAAGATTAACATTCCATGTGCTCACTGCAATCAAATGAACAATGGCAAATTTCAGTGTTGTGTTTCGAGATCCCGAGACCGTCTGTAGTTTTGATGGGGCGGGAAGAACACGGATGCCCTATGTTCACCAGCCTTGCCCTTACATCGTCTAGATGTACACTTGGGAACATGTGTGCCCATACAAGGTATTCATTATTCACTCTGCGTTGCCTGTCTCTCTTCAGAGCTCTCAGTTGAGACGTGATTTTTTCACTTCCTGGCACCGTCTTAAACAATTCTGGCTCAGGTTACGAAGCTGCCGAAGAAACACACGGTATCATTTGCCTCACGGAAAGGAGACTTTGTTTTAAAGGGAACAGCCAAGGATGATCTGGAGTCAGCATCCCGGCTCTCCCTTCTCTCACCCCACCAATTTATCTCTACCAGAACGGCCGGGCAGGCCACTGCAGAAAGCAATGGTAGCTGTCACACAAAGTAATGGCCGGGAAGAAGGTTCACGCCAAAGCCCACTGGTTTCCGTAGGTTCGCTCAGGCCACACTGCCTGAGGGCTGTTTGCACACTTGACAGACGGCCAGGGCCAAGACAAGAAAGCCAGTGAGAGAGAAAATGGAAGAAACGCAAAAGGAAACGTGAACCGCATGCTCCTTCCCTATCTTTGGGGACCTTGGCTTGCAGTGTCTGTTCTAACCACCCAGGATTCTTTTCGTTCTATCGCTACTGCTCTTTCCATTATCATGATCACTATCTATGTCCAGTCCCCTAGAATAGAAGCATCTTGAATGAAGGTACCTAGTATGAAACTTTCCCCATGTTTCCCCTAGTTTGAAATAATCCCCTTGGTGATAGCTTTTATGGTAATTACCGAGTCTTTGCTATGTGCCAGATAGCATGGCACTTGACACAAATTAGCTCATTATCACAGATCAGTGGAACAGGATAGAGAGCCCAGAAATAAACCCGTGCTTACATGGTCAATTAACATACAACAAAGGGGGCAAGAATAGCCAATGGGGAAAAGACTGTCTCTTCAACAAATGGTGCTGGGAGAACTGGACAGCAACATACAAAAGAATGAAACTGGGTCACTTTCTTACACCGTACACAAAAGTCAACTCAAAATGGATGAAAGACCTAAACATGAGACCAGCAATCATAGAGCTCCTAGAAGAAAATATAGACGATAATCTCTTCGACATTGGCCACGGACACAGTTTTCTAGATAGGTCTCCTCAGGCAAGGGAAATGAAAGCAAAATTAAACTATTGGGACTACACCAAAATAAAAAGCTTTTGCACAGTAAAGGAAACCATCACCAAAACAAAAAAGGCAACCTATTGAACGGGAGAAAAAATTCACAAATGACCTATCTGATAAGTATTAATATACAAAATATATTAAAAAGGCATACAACTCAACACTAAAATAAAACCCAATTAAAAAATGGGCAGAGAACCTAAACAGACATTTTTTCCAAAGAAAATGTACAGATGACAAATAGAGATATGAAAAGATACTCAGTCAACATCACTCATCATCAGGGAAATGCATATCAAAACCACCATGAGATAGCATCCCCCACCTGTCAGAATGGCTGGAATCAAAAAAGAAACAACAGGTGTTGGCGAGGGTGTGGAGAAAATGGAACCTTTGTGCACTTTTGGTGGGAATGCAAACTGGTGCAGCCACTGTGGAAAACAGTGAGGAAGTTCATCAGAAAATTAAAAATAGAAATACCATACGATGCAGTAATTTCACTACTGGATATTTACCCAAAGAAAATGAAAACACAAATTCAAAAACACATACACACCCCCATGTTTATTGCGGCATTATTTACAACAGTCAAGATATGGAAGTGACCCAACAGTCCATCTATAGACAGATGGATAAAGAAGATGTGGCAAATACTCACAATGGAATATTATTCAGTCATAAAAGAGAATGAGACCTTACCATTTGCATCAACATGGATGGCCCTGGAGGGTATTATGTTAAGTGAAATAAGTCAGAGAAAAGACAAATCCCATATGAGTTCACTTCCAAGTGGAATCTAAAAAACAAATGAACAAACTAACAAAAAGCAAAACCAGACCTATAAACACAGAGAACAACATGATGGTTGCCAGAGGGAAGCGAGTGGGGGGTGGAAGAAATGCGTGAAGGGGAGAGGGCGATACAGGCTTCCAGTCATGGAAGGAACAAGTCACGGGAATGAAAGGCACAGCACAGGGAATATAGTCAATGGTAGTGTAACAGTGCTGTGTGATGACAGATGGCAGCTGCACTTGTGGTGAGCATAGCATAGAGTTGTCCAATCACGATGTTGTTCACCTGAAACTGATGTGACATTATATCAGCTATACTTCAACAGGAAAGAAAGAAGGAAGGAAGGAAGGAAGGAAGGAAGGAAGGAAGGAAGGAAGGAAAGAAAGAAAAGAAAGAGAAGAAAGAAAGAAAGAAAGAAAGAAAGAAAGAAAGAAAGAAAGAAAAGGAAAAGAAGGAAGGAAAGAAAGAGAAAGAAAGAAACCAAGAGAAAGGAAAGGAAAAGAAAGAAGTAAAGAAAGGAAGGAAGAAAGAAAAGGAAAAGAAGGAAGGAAAGAAAAAGAGAAAGAGAAAGAATGAAAGAAAAAGGAAAGGAAAAGAAAGAAGAAAGAAAAAGAAACAAAGAAGGAAAGAAAGAAAAAGAAAGGAAAAGAAAGAAAAAGAAAGAAGGAAAGAAAGAAGGAAGAAAGGAAAAGAGAAAGCAGGAAGGAAGGAAGGAAGGAAGGAAAGGGAGAGGAAGAGAGGGAAAGAGAAAGAGAGAAAAAGGAAAGGAAAAGAAAGAAGAAAGAAAAAGAAGGAAAGAAAGAAAGAGAAAAGAAAGGAAAAGAAAGAAGGAGAAGGGAAGGAAGGAAGGAAGGAAGGAAGGAAGGAAAGGGAGAGGAAGAAAGAAAAATTAACTCATTACTGTAGGCCTTGTAATAATTCTAAGGTAGGTAAAATTCCCATTTCACAAATGTGGGAACTTCTGTCAAAGAGGCAGGATACTTTGCCCAAGGTTACCCCCTAACTAGGTTACAGAGCCAGTTTTGGGGTCCCGATCTTTGTGACTGCAACGCTGACGAGCTTATCCACTATGCCTCACCACCCCCAGCACCCAAACGCAGCCCTTCCTTGTGTGCACGATATGGTAGCCAGAGCCACAGGTTCAGATAACAAATCTCCAGGTCAACAATTTTAGGATGGCAATCCTGAGCAATTCCTCCACTTCCATGGGCCTCGGTTTCCTTGCCAGTAACACAGTTTACATTCAGAGTCCTGGAGAGATACGGGTGACATACGAGATATAATCAGAGGGCTTCACAAATGGTTTATTCATGCAGGTGACACGTAAGCTGAGAAGAAACCACCAGGGATGGTGAAGGACAGGGTCCCAGCCTGTCCAAGGCAACACCACGAAGAAGGGGCCGCTAATGATCCCTCTCCCACCCTGCCTCCCAATGGCCAAACCCATACTAACCAGAAGGAAAGAGGGTCCTACCGGAGTGGTCATCATGGGCCACCGGCTGGGGGCAGACAACAGGTGCAGCAGGGCAGAGGGCGAGTCTGCGGGACCCAACGGAAGATACCAGGTCCCACATCAGGGTAACGGTATCACTTGCAGGGTTATCACGAAGATTAAACAAGCTAATGTACATAACACACTAGAAATAGTGTCTAGCACGCAAAAGCTATTAGCTATTATCATTTTTTAATATGTATGTATTTGGGGGCGAGGGCAAGGAGGGGAGGGGCAGAGAGAGGGGAACTGAGGATCTGAAGCGGGCTCTGCGCACGGAGCCCGCTTCAGCAGTGAGCCCGATTCGGAGCTCGAACTCACGAACTGCGAGACAATGACCCGAGCCCAAGTCGAATGTTCCACTGACTGCACCACGCAGGTGCCCCTATTATTATTTTAACGCATTCATTTATTTGTCCAATAACCGTCTATTGAGAACTTACTAGCTCGAGTGCCGGGAAAGTGAACGGTGCCCCAGGGAACCCTGCCATCCAGCCATGCTCACAAGAGGTGAACACGGAGGGGCGCCTGGGTGGCTCCGTCGGTTAAGCGTCCAACGTCAGCTCAGGGCAGGATCTCGCGGTTTGTGGGTTCGAGCCCACAGGAGTGGGTTCATGCTGCAGGAGTCTGCAGGAGACCAAGTGATCCAGTTCCACCGGTGAGGTCCTAGAGCACCAGCCTCAGGAATGTGGGGTTCATTCCAGAGTTCCAGGAGCTTTTGAAAATCATCGGAGATTTCTAAGGGAGAAAATAATGCCACGGGAGGTCCGGACTTGATACATACACAGCACCAGAGTAAAATCAGAAGCAAGCAAAGCATAGGGGCGCCTGGGTGGCTCAATTCGGTTGAGTATCCGACTTCAGCTCAGGTCATGATCTCGTGGTCCATGAGTTCGAGCCCCCCGTCGGGCTCTGTGCTGACAGCTGGGAGCCTGGAGCCTGCTTCGGATTCTGTGTCTCCCTCTCTATCTGCCCCTTCCCCTGCTCACTCTCTGTCTCTCTGTCTCTCAAAAATGAATAAACATTAAAAAAAAAGCCAAGAAGTAAGCAAACCAAGGCAAATCCTGGGAGTTTTACCATCACAGCCTGTTAATAAAAATAAATGTACACAACATTGTTTGAGGCGCCGAACACTGTCATTACTAACATCACAGTCACAGCTATCATTCCCTGGGCTGTGGGCTCAGTGAGACGTAGGCATCACATATAGTCTTTTCTATTCCCATATGGACCAGATATCGTATTTCCATCTCACAGATGAAGGAACTACAAATCACGAGAGACGTAAGGTACAGCACGTCTTACCTGTACAGTAAGGTTTTGAACCTACATCATGTTTGTAACCACCGCAGAGCAAATAATTCTGCTGAAAACAATTTGGGCAAAATATCACTTTTACTGAAGTAAGGTCCATAAACCCCAAATTAAATTTTTTTTTCATGTGCTAGTAGTTTTAAAAATAGTCCTCATTCCTCGATGCTGCTAAGAACAGCTCAGGAAAGCAAATGACAACCAAACAGGACTCAAATTAGCGAGATAAATAAGCAAATAAATAGCATTTGAGGGAGACTGGGGAGAATTATGACCCAAGAAGAGAAGGTTCAGGGGCACCTGGATGGCTCAGTCAGTTAAGCATCTGACTCTTGGCTTTAGCTCAGGTCGTGATCTCCTGGTTCATGAGTTTGAGCCCCACGTCAGGCTCTGCGCTCACAGCACAGAGTCTGCTTGGGATTCTCTCTCTATCTCTCTCTCTTCCCCTCCTCTGCTGGTATCTTCTCTCTCTCTCTCTCTCTCAAGGTAAATACATAAATTTTAAAAATGCATTAAGAAGAAGAAGAAGAAGAAGAAGAAGAAGAAGAAGAAGAAGAGGAGAAAGTTCCCCTTAATGCAAGCGTTGACATGAGGACGCTTTCTATCTGCCCACAAAAGTTCAGGTATGCTCTCGTCTCCTAGAGGAGAGAGAACCTTCCCTGGGCTGCACTGAGTAGACATGCAAACAATTGACATAAATGAATAAACGAAGAAAGACCTCAGTGAATGAGCGATCCTTTTTAAACCTTTGGAAACAAAAAGCAAGAAAGAAAACTTGCGCAGTCTTTAACGTGAAGAAGCACCCATAAAATGTGTGTTGATGTGATTTGAGTCATAGCAGGGAAGGTAGCAGATTAGTCTGTGATCTCCCTGTGTCCCACCCTTTCTCCCCCTCCAGATGATCTCAGACAGACCTCCTGGGTCCTTGGGTTTCAGGCAGACTAGTTCCCCTAAGCACAAAATGTTTCCTTACCTGCCGACACCCTCACTCGCGGTGCTGAACGACCCAAGTCAAGCTGTGTAATGCTGACCGTGTCCTTAGAAAAAGTTCACGTCAAGGCTGTTTTATCCACTAGGCACGACAGTGTCACGGAGGCTATGAATTTTTCAGGAGCTAACCATGTGTGAGAAAATGTGGTGGCTTTCCCTATCAAAGGAAAAGAAAGTAGAATGTGCCGTTGTACCACATGGTGTCAGTTTCATTTATTATTAAGTTTAACGGCTTTATATTGTTGCATTTACGGAGGTATCGCTAGATGGAAAAAGACAGAGAAAAAGAAGTAATACCCGTTAATAAACTACAAGGGACAATAATAGATGATCACCCTTTTGTGATCCCCAGTGTAATAATTTAGGCAAGGATCAATAACAAGTACTGGATGGAAAATACACTTTCACAAGGACAGCCCTGGGGCGCCCATCCTTACCAAGGGGTCAGGCTTAGGCTCGGACACAGGTTTGGTCTGATTTGAGTCTGCTCCCCAGTGCGATGCCAAAAGTCAATGTCACGAGGGGGGAAAAGGTTCCACTTTGAAAGAAGAGAGGCACACCAAATGTCACTCTGGAGCCTCACAGATCCTGGCTCAGGAAAGTCAGTTGCAGGGGCACCTGGGTGGCTCAGTTGGTTAAGCGTCCAACTTCAGCTCAGGTCGTGATCTCACAGTTCGTGGGTTCAAGCCCGCGTCGGGCTCTGTGCTGACAGCTCGGAGCCTGGAACCTGCTTCGGATTCTGTGTCTCCCTCTCTCTCTGCCCCTCCCCCACGCATGCTCTGTTTCTCAAAAATAAATAAGCATTAAAAAAATACCTTTACAAAACATCATTTACAAGAGATATTTGAAAATGGATTGAATATTGAATGACTTTGGAGAATTTTATGTTACTTTTCTTACGTGTGATAAAAAGGGTTACGATTACCTAGGAAACTTCTGCTGAGGGATTTAGGGGGGATGCGTTAGGATACCTGGCAAGTTACTTCCAAACTTTTCAGCCAAAACAGGGGGAAAATAGATATACAGTATGTATACATGTACATATATTTGTGTGTACAGATAGAGTAGAAACATAGCAAAATATAGACTGCTAAATCCAGGTTCAGCACCTAAAGGTATAAATTCAAGTATTTTATCAGCATTATGTGTGTTCATTTTTCATAACAAAAAGTTGGAGTGGGGCGCCTGGGTGGCTCGGTCAGTTAAGTGTCTGGCTTTGGCTCAGGTCATGATCTCATCATGGTTCATGGGTTCAAGCCCCGCGTCAGGCTCTGTGCTGACAGCTCAGAGCCTGGAGCCTGCTTCAGGCTCTGGGTCTCCCTCTCTCTCTGCCCTTCCCTACTCGCACTCTGTGTCTCTCTCTCAAAAAAATAAACATTAATTTTTTTTTAAGTTGGAGGAAACTTCTGCATCTATGAAGCCTAACCAAAAAAAAAAAAATTATGTTTCCAAAAATGGTATTCCCTTGAAATCTGTAGATCTCATGATTACTTCAAAAGAATCTCACTGCATGCACAGAAATTTCTAAGTAACATAAGCTAAATGAGTGGTCGGTGCTAAAACTTCAGAAAAAGCAGTCATAAAAAATATTTTCAATAGTGCATGGCCAAAAAACATTTCAAAAAGGATTTTTAATGTAGGATGTGGGTTTACGGTAATACGTTTTATAAAATGTGAGATTGAATTTATAGAAGCACGTGGGAGTTTATGAAAATGGACCTGGCTTCAACTGGATTTGAACACACAACGCTTCGTCCATCCACACTGAACAGGAATATCTCCATCTCTCCATCACACACCATCTACCCTCTGGGTTTCCAAGGTATTAAAAAAGGGTCTCCTGCTTATCAAACAGTTTGCATGTGCAAGACTGTGACACATTCTTCGCAAACATACCTCCCCTAAGCCTCCCAATGCCTCTGTGAATTAAGAACTAATGATATGCCCATTTTACAGAGAAGGAAAACTGAGGGTCTAGATCCAGTTGAGTTGCCTAAGACCACATAGGTACTCCAGCTAAAGCTGGGATGGAAGTCTGCATCTCTCCGACCCTTTGGTAATGATGCATGGGGGCCAGTGGGCAGGCAAAACCAAAGTCACGTGAAGAGGTCGTTAACACCCGGAGACTCCTGGTTGGAATTTCAAAGTAGGGGCAGGAGAAGGTTCTGTGGTCAGTTGTTGAGAAAGGTGGACGTTTGGGAGCGGGGATCTTTGCATCATGTCACCTGCTTCTCACGGTGGGAGGTATCTCCTCTTGAAGGCAGAGAGCTGGCCCAGAGAGCAAATAGCACAGCGGAAAATGCCATCCACATGTAAACTCTTGCGAAGCATCCCATCATGTGTGTTGAGGGAGAGGCTGTTCCCATAAGAAATGACCAGCATTCTTTGATCACAGAGACACAAGCCCACAGCACTGATCTTGTCATTTTCCTGTTTACATTATTGAGTGAGTTCCCAAAGCCTGCCGGCAAACAGAAACCAGTTGTGGAGCATTTCAGCTGAACTGCCGGAGAGGTCGGGATCGGGGGAGACCAGCTGTAGCCAAGATCCCGCCAGAGTGGATGTTTCTGATGCCATCGAGTTGGCATGGTCACCCTGGATGCTGGCAGCTTGGCTTCTGGCTTACCTCACCCCTGGTCACTCAGTCACATGCCACAGGACCCTTGATTCTTGATTCTATGTGCTCACTGCAAAATCATCACTGACTATTTGGGTTTTGCCTCAGTTTTTTCAACAATCCCACTGGGTCCCAGTGGGAATATTTGAGTAAATTTAGGTCATGCTCCTAGTTTCTATCTATTTCCATCTGCCAGGGAGCAGGGAGAATATTCAACTGTTCCCCTCAGCTTCAACATTGTGTCTCTATATACATATGCATACAGGTATGCATGTGTAGGTCTATGTATGTGTGGATATCAATGTGCACGCACATGTGTGTATACGTGTATGTATGCATGTATGCATGTGCATGCATATGTGGAAGTGGGTATATGTATATGTGTGCATGTATATGTATGTGCATATGCATGTGTGTATACATATGTTTGTGTACATGCATGTGTGTATGTGTATATGTATATGTGTATATGTATGTGTGTATCTGTGTGTATGTATATGCTTATGTGCATGTATATGTGTAAGTGGGTGTGTGTGTATGTGTATGTGTGTTATATGTGTTTGCATACATGTATATGTGTGCATCTATGTATGTGTATATGCATATATTTATATGTGCGTGCATTGTGTCTGTGTATATGTGTGTCTGTGTGTATGTGTATACACATGTGTGTATGTACTTATATGTGTGTATATGTATATTTGTGTATATGTGTGTATATGTGTATGTTTGTGTATATGTGTATGTGTGTATGTATGTATGTGTATATATGTGTTTATACGTGTATGTGTATATATGTATGTATTTGTATGTGTGTATATTATATATGTGTATTGTGTGTATATGTGTACATTTGTGTATATGTGTGTGCATATGTGTATTTGTCTATATGTGTGCATGTGTGTGCATGTGTGTGCGTATATATGCATGTGTATGTATATCTGTGTATACGTGTGTATGTATGTGTGTATGCATGTATCTGTGTGTATGTGTGTGTATGTGTATAATTATGTGTATATGTGGGCATGTGTGCATGTATGTGTGTATGTGTGTGCATGTGTGTTTGTGTGTATGTGTGTAGGTGAGTGTGTACATATGTGTTTATGTGTATATGTGTATATGTACATATGTATGTATATATGTGTATGTGTGTATGCATATATATGTGTGTATGTGTGTATATGCATGTGTGTATATGTGTGTATTTGTGTATATATGTGTATGTGTGTATGCATGTATATATGTATATATGTATTTGTGTATATATGTGTATGTGTATATATGTATGTGTGCATGTGTATGTGTGCATGTATGTGTATGTGTGTGCATATGTGTACTGTGTATGTGCGTATATGTATGTGTGCCTATGTGTGTATGTATGTGTGTATATGTGTGTATGTGTGCATATGTGTGTATGTGTGTATGTATGTGTATGTGTATATATACACATATACATAAATGTATATGGAGTCAAGCAGGTGAAGTCTCCTCTTGCTGAGTCTTTTTTTCTATTAAGTGTTTTTCAGTCCAGTAGGTGAGATCCACCCACATTTGAAAGGACAATCTGCTCTAATCAGTCTACCTATTCAAATGTGAATTTTATCCCAAAACACCCTCACCGAGAATCACGTTTGACCAAATGTCTGGGCACCCCATGACAAGTCACGTTAACACACAAAATTAACCATGATGGCGAGCCTAGAGTTTTTAGTTAGTTTTGGTCACCTGTCAAAATGTTCTGTTCCTCCAAACACACACTTCATACATCCTAGCTCTTTCTACCAAAGAAGTTCTTAGAGTCTGGGGAGTGTGTGTGTGTGTGTGTGTGTGTGTGTGTGTGTTTCTTTGTAGGGTGGTGGAGAAGGATGTCTTGTTCTTAGTCTCCCCACCCCTTCGTATGACACAGTCTGGCAACTGGACATCCAGCCTCCATGGCTGTACGGGGACACCACCTCGGTGGGCCACCAGGATTTCCCACCTGCTCACCACACTGCCTTTAATTTCTCTATCTTTTCTGTCTTTGAAGAGTTCTCTACATTTTGCCTTCAGATAGATATGTGTTGAAATCTTAACAACGGTTACCTTTAATCTGGCATTTTCTACGTCGTAGAATGAACGCCGTCATAGTTAGGGACTTGCCAGACTTGCCAGCAATATCCCCCTTATCTTTTAAAAACATTCCTTTATATTTAATGTAAATGATAGTCATTCTCCATTGTTTATAACAATAAAAATGTTTACTCCTAAAATAATCTTATTTGGAAAAACGGCAAAGAAACATCAGAGGTGTTACTCAGATACGACAAATATCAGGAGACGAACAGGTAAGTGGAAAACATGAATCTAGCACACTGCCGGGCATACAGTAAGCCCACGATAAACATTTGATGGTTAAATGAGTATGTAGGAAAAAATATTGCTCTCATTAAAAGTTTCCTTCTACGTCAGCTGTACATGTATGAAGACCAATGATGTCCACACTATGAAATTCTTAGCAGGGCACCTGGGTGGCTCAGTCAGTTAATCTTCCAACTCTGGATTTCGGCTCAGGTCATGATCTCACAGTCATGAGCTCGAGCCCACTTTGGGCTCCATGCTGAGTGTGGAGCTTGTTTGGGATTCTCTCTCCCTCTGCCCCTCTCCCCTGCTTGCGCGCTCAATCTCTCTCTCTCTCCCCCTCTTCCACTCTCTCTGCCCCTCCCCTGCTAGCATGCTCTCTCTCAAAATAAATAAATATTTTTCGAAAAAGAAATTCTTAGAAAATTTTCTTCATCAACATTAGACATTGAAATCGGCCATTTATGCTAAAAACCTAACAATGCAATGTCTGTTATAAGCATGAATATTAGTTTCTTGTTTAATCTAAATGAAGTAATTTACATGAAATTAAAGACAGGCAAAATAGATCTATGGTAAAAATCAGAACAGTGGTTGACCACGGGTTGTGACTGGAAGGGGGTGTGAGGGAGCCTTCAGGGGATGATGGAAATGTTTCTATCTTGGTTGGGGTGTTGGACAGACGGGCACATACATTTGTCCAAACACATCTAATGGCTCAGTAAGACCTGTGTATTTCACTATGTAAATTTTACTTCACTTACAAAAAAACATAACAGAGATGATAAATTGAAAGAAAAGAGAGCAATGGGGGCCAACAGAATTTTCCATAGTGATAGAGAAGGTCTTTTGTGCTGGTCAATAGGACAGCCACCACCCTGGCCACACTTGATAGCTGAGCACATATGTGCCTGCAACGGAGGAACTAGCTTTTTCACACCACTGAATTCGTTTGAATTTAAGTTGAAATGGCCATATGTACCAGTGGCTACCGTACTAACAGCACATTTCTGGTCTCATTCCCAGCTACATATTGAAATCACCTAAGAAGCTTTAAAAATCTACCGAAGCCCAGCCCCCATCCTACACCAGCTAAGTCAGGACCTTAAGTTGCTGGGATCCAGGCACTGATATATTTTAATTATGGGAAGCTTACTTCTTTCTTTAATGTTATCTTTCAATAAAAAAAATAAACGGACAAGAAAGACATTAGCATCGTCTCACAGGTAAAAGCCATAAAGTATCGGGTTACTTATTCAGGACCCATGTCCCAGTGGTAAATCTCCTGGCTAAATTCACATAAACTTTTTACGATTTCATTTGTTTCCTTTGATCAGTTTCAGTGTCAATGGTTTCCCCTCTCATGAGTCAGTTAATTCTTACCCATTCTAGGAGGTGAGCAGAATAGAACTCAGCATTGCTAGTCTATGAGCGAAGGTGCAGAGAGGTTAAATGATCTGCTGAAGATCACGTGGTTTTGATGGGGGACAGTTAAAAGTCAGGCCATCTAATGGCTAGTACTGTGTTATTTTTACTCCACAGTGAGACAAGCAACTATTAAAGTGAAATGAATTAATATAGTGTGAAGGCTGGAAATTCTTTCCCTACTTGTGTTTACATTTACAGGTCTAAATATGGAGAATGGAAAACATGTTTCCAAATCTATTTCAGAGCAATGTTTCATAAACAAAACACCACTGTTTAATGTTATATGTTCAGCTAAACTTGATTTTGCCCAGGCAGAATCAGGAAGATCTGGATTCATCTAAAAATCAACAGGTACACATTTTTTTGGAGTGCGATTTGAACATGCATATCAGCGGTCATAAATATGATCACATTCTTTGACTTTGTAATCCTCAGACTTAGCATCTGACCGAGGATGCAGTGGGAGATTGATTAGTCAAAGAGTTTAATTACAGATCTCATTACAGTTATCAAAAATCTTGGAAGCATAGTTATGTCAACATCCCAGGGAAAGTCAAGTATATGATAACATATTCCTTTTTTAATGTTTATTTATTACTTTTGAGATACAGAGAGACAGAGCATGAGCCCGGGAAGGGCAGAGAGAGAGGGAGACACAGAATCCAAAGCAGGCTCCAGGCTCCGAGCTGTCGGCACAGAGCCCGACACAAACCGTGAGATCAAGACCTGAGCCGAAGTCGGACACTTAACTGACTGAGCCACCCAGGCGCCTCTAATATATTCTTAAAATGAAATATTATGCTCTAAATCAAAATCTCAGGTTTTAAGGCCAACTAATAACATTGAAAACTATTCACATTGACGTTAAGTTAAAAAAAAAAGATACAAAATTGGGGCACCAGGTGGCTCAGTCAGTTGAGCATCCAACTTCAGCGCAGGTCATGATCTCACAGTTCGTAGGTTCAGGCCCTTCATTGGGCTCACTGCTGTCAGCTTGTCAGTACAAAGCCCACTTCAGGTACTCTGCCCTCCTCTCCCTCTGCCCCTCCCCAACTCATACTCTCTCTCTCTCTCTCTCAAAACAAATAACACATTAAAAAAGATACAAAATTGCATAGAGGGTGATATACACATGCTGTAGAGGGAAAAAGACTAAAACCAAGGTTGTAGAGCAACAGAATTTCTCGTCCATTTTCAACAGGTGTAGGTTAGAATGACAACTTTGAAAATAGCTTAGCGCATCGTAGAAAAGTTAAACATGAGCTACCCTTAGACCCAATATTTCCACTGTGAGGCGTGTCCTTAGTACTTTGCTTGTTCAACTGAGCTTTTATCAGTGAGTGGCTTTTGAAAATCAAGTTAATGGACTACAGGCAGCATTATTTTTTAATGAAATAGCTCACAATACATACCACAGGTATAGTATTGTCTTGCAAAGTTTTGTTTCAGTTATACACACACATACACACGTGTGGATGTTTCGGGGTCGTGACATGAAATGTATTAACTACTCTTGGCTATGATTAAAAGAGTTTGAAAGCCATTGGTTGTCCTAGAGAAACTCTCATACACATGCCCCAAGAAAGGACTGTCACCACGAGACAAGTACCCAATGTTCATAATGACTAAAACGTCCATGTCCATTATAGAAGAACAGATTACAAGACATTTAGCATGCTTGGTCCCCACCCACTAGATTCCAGCATTGTAACAACAACAAACACATCTTCCAATGCTCCCGTAGGGGGACTTGACCACCCCCAGCTAACACTTTGTAAGCGCCCAGTGATCATTTGTTGAATGAATAAACCAACACAATAATATGTAAAATAACCAGGTCCGTGCTGGTAAGAACTAATGATTGATAAGATTAAATTAGGCTAAAAGATGATAAGAACCTGGTCTTTATAAGGAAATTTACCACAGCATTATTTCCTAATTTCTGTAGAATTCTTTATTCACCTCACCTTTCAACGATCTTTCAGAAAATACTTTAGTGTTTACTATGGCTTTGGCTGTGCCTCAGTAGTAAATGAACTGGACAGACGAGGTTCTTGGCCTCAAGGAGCTTATATTCTGCATGAGAACACATTAACCAGGGAGCAAATGGATGTGAAGATTTCCGGTGTCTGTATACCATTAAACAGTATTCTCCACACACTATTCCATCTCTGTCCTCACTTTATACTTTCCACTTGCCCATATAGAGGCAGAAACCAGAGGACCTACCTTTTCCAGGTTCTACAGGTAGGAGGGAATCCATGCAAAGCAAGCTACTAAAAACATCCCACTTTCCTGGAAGGAACGGAAACTTATATTCCCAAATTCCATGAATGCCTGTAAACACTAAAGCAGCATGGACTCAGAAACAGCACAACCAATTTTTGATGGATAAATTGCCATATACATACCAAAGAAATGAAATTAACTCAGTGAAGATTATTCACAGCCCTTAACCATAACCCAATATCTGAAATAGCCCGACTCAAGGTTATAATGAAGGAGAAATATGAATAAGGCAGAAACAATACAGAGCTATGTTTTAAATTCCACCCCTGCCAAAGAGACTTCTTTAACAGCCCCCCTAGCAGTATGCACATGTGCACACACACACACACACACACACACAGGCCCACATTCACCAAATTAAAATGTAGGTGTTATTCTCTGTAAACAGAAGGGAAGAGCAGAAACTTGGAGCTTTATGGAGATCCACACTATACTCCCCCACCATCAGCTATACAAGCACTGTAGGCTTTTTTCTCAGACACCACATGGTTAGCATCTTGGATGTCCTGAGTGGTTTCTTCTACTTCTCCCTATGCAATGAAAGCTCTGGACCTCTCACAGGCCCATATTGTGTCACATGTTAGAGGAATGTTATTTTTCATTGGCCAGTATGAGACATTTCTCCGTCCCTGGAATGGGAAAAAGTGTCAACTCCAGTTGAAGCACTCAGGCTGAGAATAGTGGAAGCCCTGGCCCCATTAGATTAGCATGAACTATTTAGCATTCGCGAAAAGAAAGGAAAAGGTATACTGGGTAGCCAAAAAAAAAAGCACATGTTTACCAAGATTGATAAGTTTGTGTCTCCCAGATGGAGGTAAGAACTCCCATTTATAAATGGGAGTAAACTTGCAAAGGGAACTGTGGATTAGAAATCAAATTTATTAATTTATAACGTTAGCTCAACTGATTTTAGCTACATGACAGGGTTCTTATAAGAAGTACAGCAGTAGTAGTGAAAGTGTTTCGTTAACATTTGAGCAATACATTGCAGTTAAATACTATAGTTATTATTCAAGAGACTGAGAATGTATCCCATGGAAAGGTATTTTTTTTAATATCTGAATTCCATCAAAGCAACTCCAGTAACAAAGTGTATGAACAGAACAAGCAGTTGAAGTAGACACTGTGTTTCCCCCATCCCTCTCTCCTGATGGACAGAACCTCACTTTTTATTCAAGAAGTATGCTCTCCTCTACAGTGCCATGTGCTTCACTAAGCTATGATGGCGATGCCATCATAGGACCATCCGCTAGGACCTTGGAGTCTTTTGATCCAGCCAATGAAGAAGATTCAACAAAGGGGGAAGAGAGCACTTTTTTTTTTAACTTCCTTACATCAGAAGTAACAATCATCACTTCTGCTCACATTTCATTGGTCTGAACTAGATACACATTTGACCAGGATGCAAGAAGCACAAGGAAATATAGTCCCTGGCTGGGCAACCACTTGTAAGAGCCAACTCCATTTTGTGGAAGGTGGAGCGCACAGTTAGTCACGTCTACCATGTTAACTGAGACACTAAGCAACACTGAGACAAATTCTTGTTAAAGGGAAGGAAAGGAGGTGGAAATTCTTTAAGTCAAGACACTCCCATGCTAGTTTCCCATGGCTTCTATAACTAATTATTATGAACGAAGTGGCTCAAAAATAATAGAAACTTGTTCCCTCTCAGTTTTAGAGGCATTGGCTTCTTTTGGGAGCCAATGTATCAGCAGCGCTGCACTCTCTTGGAATGCTCTTGGGAGAATGTTTCTTTACCTCTTACAGCTTTTAATGGCTCTAAGTGTTTCTTGGCTTGGGGCTGCACAACTCCGATCTCTGCGTTCAACTTTACATGATTGTCTTCTCTATGACTGTGTTTTCTTCCCTTCCTCTTTGTGAAGGTGTCTTCTCTTCTAAGGTCACCTGCCATTGGTTTCGGGTCTACCCCAATTCAAGATGATCTTATCTCAAAGTCCTTAGCTTAATTACATTTTCAAAGACACTTCGTCCAAATAAAGTCACATTTATAGATTCTGGGTGGACACATCTTTGTGGGTGGGTGGCATCAGAAAGACCACTATTCAAGCCACTACATATCTTCATCAACCCTAAAATTGTTTCATCTCAGCTAAACAGGATAAATTCAGTGTTATCTCAGCTAAACAGGATAAATTCAGCCGAGATGCTACAAAACTAGTTCTTCACTTAGAAAGGAGAATTATTTAGTACAAGAGCAACAGGCATTGCCAGAGCACTGTCTGCCTTTGGGAATTAATAAAAGTTATCAACACTACTTTTTCTGGCTTTTATTTTTTATTTTTCTGTTTGCGTATGAGAAGTAGTGAATATACGAAGGAACAGGATCGACCAGGGTTCAGGTACAAGCTCAGACAGTTATTAGATATGCAAACATGGGAAAGTTATTTAGCCTCCTTAAGCCTCAGCTTTCTCACACATAAAATGGAGAAACCTGTATCCCACAAGATGTTTTTGATTGCAAAGAATAGTAAAAAATCTCAATAAGAAATACTATTACCTCACACAATCTAATGTTCAGGGGAAGGGCAAGCTGAAGATATGGCTGCCGTAAAGGTTCACTACTTAGCCTAAGTGTCCACGTTCTTACCTTACCTTCACTCTGCCCTCATCGGCATCATCTTCAACCTAACACTGGTTCTCGTGGCCGAAAGAAGGCTGCAGCATTTGCAGTCCATACCCAAATAAGACAACATCCATGGGAATAAGAAAGACGGTCTCTTCCGAGAAAATTGTTTAACGAGGAAAGAGACATTTCTAATCACCCACTGAGTAGTTCCTCCTTCATGTCCTATTGGCTGAATTGAGTCACATGCCCACCAGCTCACCTTAGCAAGGTGGACGGAGGGACTGTGCATGGCTTAGAATCATCTACTGTCAAAGAGATGTTGAGAATTCAACTATAAGTGTCTAATACAACGACCTACTCTCACTTTATGAATTAAATAGTTAAGGAATAAATATATATTCACCTAGCATATCTCCTGGAACTTAGAAGGCATTAAAATCACAGTGGCCTATTTCAAATAAACTTAATCAGTCATCATCATCATCCAAAACAGAAAACACCAGGCCCAGATGGATGAATTCTACAAAGCATAAAGAAGAAATTATACCAATTCTTTACATTTTCTTCCAGAAGATAGCAGAGGTAATATTCCCTAACTCATTCTGTGAAGTCAGCATCCCCCTAACACTAAAACCAGACAAAGACAGGGCCCCTGGGTGGCCCAGTTGGTTAAGTGTCCGACTTTGGCTCAGGTCATGATATCCCTGTTTGTGGGTTCGAGCCCCATGCCAGGCTCTGTGCTGACAGCTCAGAGCCTGGAGCCTGCTTTGGATTCTGTGTCTCCTCCTCTCTCTGCCTCTCCCCTGCTCTCTCATGGGCTCTCTCTTTCTCTTTCTCAAAAATAAATAAACGTTAAAAAAAAACTGAGAAAAACAGACAAAGACCTTACAAGCAAACTACAGGCCAGTATCTCTTATGAACATAGATATAAGAATCTGGAACAAAATATTAGCATATTGAATCCAACAATGTATAAAAGGAATTATACACCATGACCAAATGGGTTTTATCACAGGTATGAGAGGCTGGTTCAACATTCAGAAATCAATTAAAATAATCTATCACATCAACAGGCTAAAGAAGAAAATGTGTATGATCATATCAATAGATACAGAAAAAGTCAATTAACAAAATTCAATACCCATTCGTGATAATAATAAAAAAAACCCCACAGCAACTAGGAATAGAGAAGAACTCCTGCAATCTGATAAAACTGCAAACACCTACAGTTACCATCGTCTATAGTGAAAAACTCAAAGCTTTCCCACTAAGATCAGGAATAAGGCAAGGACGTCCCCTCTCATCATGATTTTCAACATCATGCCAGAAGTCCTAGCCAAGGCAGTAAGACAAGGAAATCAAAGATATACAGATTGAGAAGGCAGAAATAAAGCTGCCTTTGTAGATGGCATGACCATCCATGTAGAAAATCCAAAGAATCACACAAAAACTCCTAGAACTAATAAGCAATTAGGGCAAGTTTTCAGGATACATGGTTAGTATACAAAAGTTCATCACTTTCCCTATACCAGCAGGAAGTAAAATTTGAAATTAAAAACATGTTACCATCTACATTAGCAACCCCCAAAATGAAATATTTGGTATAAATTTTTGATATAAATGTAACAAAACGTGTACCACAACTTACATGGGAAACTGTAAAACTTTGATGAGAGAAATCAAAGAAGAACTAAATAAATGGAGCGATAGCACGTTCGTGGATTTAAAGACAATACCGGACAATGTCAGTTCTTCCCAATTTGACCTATAGATTCAACAAAATTCCAATCAAGATTCCAGCAAGTTCTTAGGTGGGTATAAACAAACTGAACCTAAAGTTTCTATGGAAAGACAAAAGACCCAAAATAGCCAACTCAATATTGGAAGGGAAGAACCAAATTGGAGGACTAACACTACGTAGCACCAAGGCTTACTATAAGGTGACGGTAATGAAGACAGTTTGGGATCATAAAAGAAAGGGTAAACACATTGGCAGAACAGAATAGAGAGTCCAGACATAGACCCAAATAAGTATAGTCAACTGATCTTTGGCAAAACCAAACCAAACAAAAACAAAAAACAAAGGCAATACAATAAAAAAAAAAAAAAAAAAGACAGTCTTTCAACAAATGATGCTGGAGTAACTGGATGTCCACATACAAAAAAATGAATCTAGACACAGAGCTTACACCTTTCAGAAGTATTAACTCCAAATGGATCATAGACCCAAATGTAAAATGCAAAACGATGAAACTTCTAGCAGAGATAACATAGGAGCAATCTAGATGGCCTTGGGATATGGTAGTGGCTTTTAGATCCAACACCAAAGGCATGACCCATGAAAGAAATAGTTGATGAGCTGGACTTCATTCAAATTAAGACTTCTGCTCTGAAATAAGTCAAGAGAATGAGAATACAAGCCACAGACTGGAAGAAAATTATTACGTGCGACAGATCTGAGTTATTTTTTAACAAAATGTTATCCAAAATACAAAACTAATTCTTAAAACTCATCCGTTAAGAAAATGAAGAGCCCGATTTTAAAAATGGCCAAAGACCTGAAAAGATGCCTCACCAAGGAATACCTACAGATGACCAGTAAGGATGTGAGAAGGTGTTCAACATCAAATGTCATCAGGGAAGTGCAAATGAGAACAACGAAATGAAATACAACTATACACCTGCTAGAATGGCCAAAATTCAAAATATTAACACCATCAAATGTAGGTGAGGATGTGGAGCAATAGGAACTTTCGTTCATTGCTGGTGAAATGCACATGATGTAGCCACTTCACAAGACCGTTTGAAGGTTCCTTACAACACTAAACGTACTCTTACAAGATGACCCGGCAACCATTCTCCTTGGTATTTATCAACATTAATTGAAGCCTTGCGTCTACACAAAACCCGAGCATGGATGGATGTTTATAGCCGCTTTATTCGTAATTGCGCAAACTTGGAAGCAACCAAGATATCTATCGTTCAGGAGATGGATAAACTGTGGAGATGAAGATGGAGATATCCAGGAGAATGGAGAAACTGCAGTACATCCAGACCAAAAAAAAATATTACTCAGTGCTGAAAAGAAATGAGCTATCACACCATGAAAAGACGCGGAGGAGACCGAAATGCAGATGACTGCGTGAAAGAAGCCAATCCCAAAAGGCTCCTGCGATTCCAACTATGTGACATTCTGGAAAAGGCAAAACCATGGAGACAGTTAAAAAGACCATTGGTTTCCAGAAGTGAGGGGGGGAAGGGGAAGAATAGTGAGGGCACAGAGGACTTTTAGGGCAATGAAACTATTCTGTGCACTACAATGATGGTTATAGGCCATTATAAATCAACCCCAGGAGTGGACTGTAATGTAAACTGAGGACGTTGGGTAATAACAATGTCGACATAGATTCACCAATTGTAGCAAAGATACCACCGTGGTGCAGGCTATCCGTAATGGCGGATGGTGTGGTTGCGGCGGACAGGGAGTATATGGGAACTCTCCGTACCTTCCATTCAATTTTGCTGTGAACCTAAAACTGCCCTAAATATTAAGGTTTATCATTTTTCTAAAAATCACAGTAAATTGCATTATACGGCATACACTGAGTTTATATACATACGCAAAAACCCTGCACTATGAAATCAGCCCTTGCTTACCGTCAATACACTTTCCTGTAAATTTCATCCCAATACTCCTGCCTCTCTCCGTAAATCCCTTTTTTATTTTCCCTTTCTATGTAGATCTCCTGCATCTAAAATCCTTCAACTATAACCCACACAAATGGCATGTGGCCTCCAAAGATCTGATACTAGTTCAGGTTTCCACATGTGAATGCCTTAACTTGTTCTTAAAAACCATAAGCTAGGGGCGCCTGGGTGGCTCAGTCAGTTAACCATCTGACTCTCGGTTGAGGCTCAGGTCATGATCTCACGGTTTGTGAGTTCAAGCCCCACATTGGGCTCTATGCTGACAATGTGGAGCCTCCTTGGGATTTTCTCTCTCCCTCTCTCTCTGCCCTCCCATACTCACTTGCTCGCTCTCTCTCTCTCTCTCTCAAAATAAATAAGTAAACTTTAAAAAATACAAGCTGTTCCTTAAGGAATGGAACCATACTTTTCCATTGTCCTTTTTCTTCTTTGGCACTTTGAGGTTTCTTTCATATGTAAAGAATACTTCACCGCTAATGTCACTGAAAACGATTTGAACTCGTTTGAGAAGAATCTTCCCTTTGGAAATGATAATGTGAGATCAAACATGAATCTTTCAATTTCTCACCATAAGAAGTCTAAATAATATAGCATCAGTGTATTTATTGACAGTGTTTTATACTCACATAAATATTCACATACACAATTTAAACCTAAGGTTTTTACCCCCCATCTTATTTTTTGTGCCACATAATCAGTGTGATAATTAAAGTTTCTAGGAGTAGCACACAGCTGTTAGGTGCCACAAATATGTTAAGCCACAAAAGTCTATTTGAAGGCGACATTTCTGAAAAAGGCTCACCACCTCATCTGTGGTACGTCTTAGAGCCTTTCACTCATTATAATTAGGCTCAATCGCCAAATAAAACTACTGCGTTTAAGCCTGACAACTGAAGGTCATAGTCAAAGCTGGAGGGAGGACACAGCAGAACACACGAGATGGAGTTTCTATAAAAAAAACTTTCCCTTACTCTTACTGTCTGAACACACATAATCCATGGTTTGGGGCTGGTTGTTTGTCTCACTCCTACAGATGTGACAAGAAAATCAGCCCCAGGCTGGCAACGTCTCCCATTAGAGAAAAAAAAGAATCAGAATTTAACAATTTTCAAAAATTTTTAAATGTCCATACTACCCAGAGGAGTCCGCCCACAGATTCTTTGCAATACTTACCAAACCTCCCATGGCACTTTTCACAGAAATAGAACAAACAATCCCAAAATGTGTACGGAAGCACAAAATCCCCTGAAGAGCCAAAGCAATCTTGAGAAAGAGCAAAACTGCATGATGCTCCCTGTAAACTAAACTATAAAACTACAGAAATAAAAACAATATGCTGGTGACACGAGGCCAGACACAAAGATCAAGGGAACAGAGTCCGCACATGAACCTATGCGTGTAGGGTTAGTTAATTTATGACAAAGGAACCAAACGTATGCAAGACAGTCTCTTCGATAAACAGTGCTGGGAAAACTGGACAGCAACATGCAAAGATTGAAAGTGGACCCTACACCAAAATCAACTCAGAAGGGATTCAAGACTTGAATAGAAGACCTGACACATTAAGACTCCCAGAGGAAAACATAGGAAGGAAACTCCTTGATGTGGCTCTTCACATCGATTTTTTGGATCTGACTCCAAAAGCAAAGCCAATGAAAGCAAAACGAAACAAGGGGGACATGGAACTAAAAAGCTTCTGCACAACAAAGGAAATCATCAACAAAATGAAAAGCCAACCTTGTGAATGGGAGGAGATATTTGTAAATTATATATCTGATCCACAACATATAAAGAACTCCCACAACTCAATAGCAAAAAAACCCGAACAATTTAAAAGTGGGCCTATCTGAAGAGACATTCTTCCAAAGACATATTGTTGGCCAACAGGTACATAAAAAGGTGCTCGACCTCACTAATCATCAGGGAGAAGCAAATCAAAACCACAAGGAGAAGGGTGCCTGGGTGGCTCAGTCGGGTAAGCATCTAACTTCAGTTCAGGTCATGATCTCACAGTTTGTGGGTTCAAGCCCCCCTTGGGCTCTCTGCTGTCAGCACAGAGCCCGCTTTGAATCCTCTGTCCCCCTCTCTCCCTGCCTCTCTCTCTCTCTTTCTCTCTCTCAAAAATAAATTAACATTAAAAAAATTTTTTAAACCAATAGGGAGATATTACCTCACACCTATTAGAATAGCCACTAACAAAATAACAAAAAATAACAAGGGTTGGCAGTGGAGAAAAGGAAACCCCTGTGCACTCTTGGTGGGAATGCAAATTGGTGAAGCCACTGTGGAAATTAATATGGAGTTTCCACATAAATAATTCAAAATAGAACTACCATATGATCTAGCAATCCCACTTCTGGGTGTTTATCTGGAAAAAACAAACAAACAAACAAACAAAAATGACTTCAAGAAGTTATAAGCAACCCTATGTCCATTGCAGCACTGTTTACAATACGATAGCCACGATATGGAAACAACCTAAGTGTCCGTGGTTGGATGAATGGATAAAGATGTTATTTATACACACACACCCTGGAATGTTATTCATCCATAAAGAAGAATGAAATCTTGTCACCTGCTTACAACACGGATGGACCTTGAGGACGTTATGCTAAGCGAAATTAGTCTGACAGAAATACTCTATGATCTTACACACAGGATCTAAAAAAAGAAAGAAAGAAAGAAAACAAGCTCACAGACACAGAGGTGGTTGCCAGACGTAGAGTAGAGGGGTGGCCAACATGGGGGGAAGGGAGTCAGAAAGAACAAACTTGCAGTTATAAATAGTCACGGGGATACAGGGCGCAACATGGAGACTATAGTCAAAAACACTGTGTTGCATATTTGAAAGTTGCTAAGAGTAAATCTTAGAAGGGGAAAAATGTTTTGTAACTATGTATGGTGACAGAGGTTAACATACTGTTGGCGTGGCTTCTTTCTGAAAACCCAAACCTTCATTATATCAAATATATTAAAATATACAACTCCCACTAAAACTAGTTTTTGAGTTTTGAATGGAATTTTATCATATTTATTCATATGCTTTTTTCCAAGTACATCCACGAAAAGCCTGGAAGCTGCGAGTATGAGCCTATACTACTCCATGAATAAAATGCCCGGTCTATGTCAGGTGATCTGCCAACGTTGACGCTTAGAGCAGGGGTTATTTTCTTCATTGTACAGATAAAGAAACTGAACTGGCAGAGCCTAAGGAATGTTCCCAGGATTATCAGACCAGAAAAGAGCAGAGTTAATGTCCAATTTGGTCTGGCCCTTGAAGTCCCTGATCTTCTCCTCCATATTTAGGTGTCCACAAACCTGCTTAGCCTGTATTGGAATCTGAACACCTAACCAAAGTTACTGCCTTTAATTCAGTAGGAAATTAAGTTAGTCATCTACCTCAGGGCTGCCCTATTTCACACATGGGCATCTGACTCTGCACACAGATGTCCTATCTCCCCCTAACTACACTGTAAATGACCTTTGGGAGCACGGGCGAATTCAATCATCCCTATACTCTCCTCTCTGGCACCTGACCTGCACGCCTTGTCAGTCAAGGAATACACAACTTTTGCTAACAATAAATGCAAACTTTCTATGTAGAAGTCAAGGGGAACCCATTTTCCGTAAATATCATCCTATTCAGTTAATTGTTATATGACAGATTACTGTACAGATCGTAAGTTAACCTGTACAAATATAAACACAGTCCTCGAAAGGTTGAGGTTTAGGCGGAAGAAAACAATCTCGGGAGCCTCCGAACCTCCGAAAACAGACTGTATTTGAACACAGAGGAGAAAGATGATTGTTTCTTTGACAAAAAGGATCATTCTCAGGCAGCTGGGAAAATATTAGACTATGTCTCTAACGTAATAAAATAGGTAATGTCTAGTTTTCCTTTAAAATTTTTATTTTGACCTAGTTTCAGACTTCAAGTAAAATAGTACAAAACAATACACATTCCACACATCTTTTTATCCTCTAGCCAGATTAGCCAAATGTAAACATTTTACCCTACTTATCTTATCTTCTCTCCCTACCCCCCACCCATATGCACACAGTCACACACACTCTTTCCCCTCTAAGTCTGAGAGTAAGTGTGGACCTGGGATCCCTTTGTCCTAAATATATTAGTGTATGTTTCCTAGAAATACACCCGGTCACAATTCATTTTTAAGAAAGAAGGTCCTTTTGGGGGGAAAGAAGGTCCCAGGTCATGACTTGCCTTCAGTTACATCTTTTTAACTGGGAACAATTTCTCAGTATTTATGTTTTAGGATAGCGATTTTTTTTTTCAACGTTTTTATTTATTTTTGGGACAGAGAGAGACAGAGCATGAATGGGGGAGGGGCAGAGAGAGAGGGAGACACAGAATCGGAAACAGGCTCCAGGCTCTGAGCCATCAGCCCAGAGCCTGACGCGGGGCTCGAACTCCCGGACCGCGAGATCGTGACCTGGCTGAAGTCGGACGCTTCACCGACTGCGCCACCCAGGTGCCCCTAGGATAGCGATGTTTTTTGAAGAGCATAGGCCAGACCAGTTAGCCTTTGCATGGTGGTTCATGATTCGGTTGAGGTTTCCACTTTTGGCAGGAATCGGTGATACGGTGTTTGTCTCCAGGCATCATATCAGGGGCTACTCGATGCCAACGTGTCCCATTAATAATGAATGTTTAACTTCGAACACGGGTTAAGATGGCTATTGCCAGGTACTTTCTGTACTATAAAGTTATTATTTTACCCTTTGTAATTAATAGGCATGGGGGGAGGTATAGGACCTTTTAAAAGTAAAACTTTAAATCCCAGAAATTATAAAATAAATGCTTTCCCCTCTTTTTTGGTCCTCATTAGTATAGTGTAAGCTATCCACAATCCTGAATTACCAAGAGGTTTAAAAAAAAATCCATTGTATCTGAAACACTCATGTGTTTTACATGATACTAAATTAGATATATCTGTCCTATCTAAAATTTACACTTTTCTCATACATGTTTATGGGCAAAACTACTCTCATGGCTATAGGTTAATAGCTGCTGGATGAAGGATAAAAGGTTTCCATTTTTATATTCATTTTTATTATTCTTAAAACAAGGATCCTATTCGCCCCCAGAATTTATTTTATTTTATTTTATTTTATTTTAATATATGAAATTTATTGTCAAATTGGTTTCCATACAACACCCAGTGCTCATCCTAAGAGGTGCCCTCCTCAATACCCATCACCCACCCTCCCCTCCCTCCCACCCCCCATCAACCCTCAGTTTGTTCTCAGTTTTTAAGAGTCTCTTATGCTTTTCGCTCCCAAAATTTAGATGGCAACTAATTGTAATTCAACGTAAGGAAAGATCTGGCAACGTTTTCCAAGAAATGTTTATTTTGGAAAAGTGCCCATTGGCATATCTTATCCTACAGCATTAAATAAATCTAATTGCAGACAAATTCAGTACTGGGGATAGCTTAGAATCAGTGTGACTTTCTTCTGGATAAAGGAGCAAAACACTTGCTTATAGACATGTCTCACTATTTACTAAAGAAATCTATGAGTTTTGCAACAGTCCCTCTGACTGCTCCACGCAGAATGGTTTGGAGTGAAGGGGAAGGAGTGAAAACAGATACCACAAAGGAAGTTCCTACAGTAATCCAGAGAAGAGATGGTGGTAACACCAATTCAAGATATAATTCAGAAGATGAGTCAATGGGTATTGATGATCGTTTGGATAGTAAGACCAAGAAAGAGAGATGTCAGGACAATCCTCTGGATTCAGTCTGAACACCTGTGTGGACAGGTTTTCATTTACTAAGCCAGGGAGACTGGGGAGGTAGAAGAAGTTTCTCACAAGTTGCTTTTGAGATGCTATCAGGGCATCCCAGTGGATATGGTCAGGAGGCAACGGGACAGACAAGTGCAAGGCACAGGAAAAAGGTCGGGGGGGGGAGGGGCACTGTGCTAAGAGCTCTCCCTGTGTTGACGTGAGGCTGGTGCTTTCTATTTTTCAATCAGTTTCCACCAAATGGAAGCTTTTTTAATACTCACAACCACCATACTAAACAGATGGAGTGCGCATGAACCAGTTTTACGGTGCAGTAAAATGCTACTTAGCAATAAAAAGGAACCATTACACTCAGCACATGAGTCTCATGTACATTATGACAAGTCAAAGAAGGCAAAGTAAAATGTTATGTACTGTCTCATCCCATTCATAGGAGTCTCTGGGGAGGCCAGAGATGAAGAACAGATCAGTGGTTGTCAAGGGGTAAGGGTTGTAATTGACTACAGCGGAACCGCCTGGGGAAATGTTTCTGAAGGCGACGTTAATTGTTCTGAATCCTGATTGTGGGGCGGGGGGGGGGGGGTAGCTACAAAGCGCTATGGATTTGTCAAAACCCACAGAACCATACAAGCAAGAAGTGAATTTTAATGTGTGCCCAAGTGCGAGTGTCCATTTGAAGGATGTTAAGCAAGGGAGCGTGTTTAGAAAGATCTGTCTGGTCCCGGTGTGAAGAATGGGTCAGACACATCAAACACCACAGACATGAGAGGTGATTGGCTATTAATTCCAGTAAGATCTGGCTATGGCATAACGTAGGGTAGTTAACAATGAGGGTGGACAGGAGGAGGTGGGTTTGAGAGATAATATGTGGTAAAATGAGCAGGAGGGAAGGAATAAGAGGTAGATTCAAGTTTTTCATTTGAGCACGTGGATGGATAGGGCGATCATTCACCAAGAGAAAACTGGGTATGAGCAAGATTTTAGAGGGAGGGCAGCGGTTCAAGTTTAGGATATGTTAAACTTTGTGGTGCAATTGTAAGTTTTTAGGCTGAGATTTCAGTGGTGCCATGGCTAAAGTAAAATACTTGTATTCCATCCAAGTAATGGTGAAGAATGACACAATACACTCTATTTATATATAGCTGACATTTCCAGGAACCCAAAGCAGTTCATAAAAAATGCAAAGTATGGTTTTTTTTTCAATTCATTGAATTATTCTTCCTGGAGACACATCCAGTTTGGGACCTGGAGCCTTTTACATTAATTGTTGTCCATGCTAAGGGTCAAAATTGATGAGTAGAGTTTGAATAACAGGGGCCACCACTTAGTGCAATAGCTTCAGTCTCTCTCTCTCTCTCTCTCTCTCTCTCTCTCTCTCTCTTCCCCTCTCTTTATCCCTCTCCCTCTGTCTCTGTCATTTATCAACACCACTGAGAATAGGCTCTTAAAATTAAAAAGGTGAGTAGAACAGATGTTTTCAGAAGTTCTTGAAAGTCTTTCTTCAATGGTAGAGGCAAAGGTATCCTTTAATTCCACAACTCAAGGACAGTGAGGACAAACATCCATCTATATCACAAAGTATTTTTCAATAGGTTTAATTATGTGGATGGTGCTTAATTCTTAAAATGACTGGTTGGGTTTTTGTCCTCTTTAGTGCCAGAAGAGGTGATACAAAGCCTGCCCTGCAGACCTAGAAAAAGTCACTCTCCTTACTCTCCCTGCCAACAAAGCAAAAATAAGCTAATCAAACATAGGGGTTCCCAAGGTCAAGGATGCCAATACTTGTTCCTATGTTGTTGTGAATTCTTTTGCTGCAGTTGTATACATCGGATTTTCAAGGATATCGTGTTCCTTAAGAAGCATGTGTCTATTATTTCTGGTTAGTTCTTCCTTACTTGACATAGTGCTGGACACGCATTCAGAATTCAAAAAGTACCAAGTGATTGTGGTGTACGGCAATGAATCTTAAAAGGTTCTGGGGTTTGCTTTGAGTCACTATTTAAATAACTTTCTTTCTCCGTCTTACGGTCTGTTCCATTCTTCAACCTCAATGCGCACACAAACCATTTTCTTTATTTCTGTGTCTCTCTCCCTCACTCCCTCTCAGGTTCCTAAAGGCAGGAAGGAGTCTGCTATACATGTGATAAGATGAATTAAATTCCTTAGGACATGTAATTTCAGTTTTCCTGAGGGATTCAGCTGAATCTAAGTGGCATTCAGGGTCTGCCCAAATGTGAGGTCATGGTTTTACTGACCTGTGTGGGCAAGTTGGGAAAGGGGAACAGAGCCCAGAGAAGATTTTCATGTGCAGATAGGCTTATGGCCGAGGGTAGAAGGGCATTGATGGAGAGAACAGGATGATGGCAGGTGCCTAGCTCAGGCTAGCCCCAGGACGAGGTCTGATTCTTGAGAAGAAGGAAATGTAAAGTAGTTCTGCAGTAAATTCAATGTGTGGTAGATTTTTTTAAAGATTTTTTTTTAACGTTTATTCATTTTTGAGAGAGAGAGAGAGAGAGACGAAGTGTGAGTGGGGGAGGGGCAGAGAGAAAGGAGACACAGAATCCGAAGCAGGCTCCAGGCTCCGATCTGTCAGCACAGAGCTCGACCCGGGGGTCAAACCCATGAACGACGAGATCATGCCGGAGCTGAAGTTGTAGACACTTAACCGACTGAGCCACCCAGGCACCCCCCATATGTGATATATTCTTGAAAGACTTTCTGAGTCATAGGACACAAGCAGTGCCACTTTGTGGCCACAGTGACCAAGTTTATACTTTGATTTAATAACACCCTAATAGTTTTGGGGGGCGGTTATTTTGGTTTCTTTTTGAAGCATCACCAGAGACTTTCAGAATGCGATTCTGGGCCCTCCATCTGCATGAAAAAAAGAGACTAAATCACAGAATGGCAGTCAACCAGCTGATGACTGGGGAGGGTGGGGAGGACATTTCAGACAAAGCAGATGGATTCGGCAACAACACGAGAAACAAGAATCGCAAGTAGTTCATTACTGATGGCGCTTGAAGTTGCAAGGCAGTTACATATCAACCTGAAGACCGGGCTTCTTAGAAAGCCAACCCCAATCCAGTGTTGGCAGCTTCCTGAAGAGCTGTGTAAAGGGTCTGGTGTTGCATTTAGAGTCATCAGCGATGCCTCCATTCCAGAAGCAAGGGAGGAGACGGATGGAGCCAGTCAGGTTCTCAACTTCCTGCTTTGGCAGTGAGGAGCCATTGATGGCTCTTTCTTTGGCCCTGGCAGATGTGGCCTTCCACAGGCCAATTTTACACCTCCAGAGTATATTCATTAAATTTGGCCCATTTTTCTAGATCCTGAAAGATCACTGATCGACATGAGTAGGTTCATGGCATTCGTTGCGTCCTGGCTCTTTCAAGACTTTCTAGTAAAGCTGACATAGATGCTGATTTAACCAATAACAAAGGTCCCCTCTGATTCCCGAAGAACTGACTGGTACATGGCTCAGCCGAGGCATAATGTAAATAGTTTTTGATCCTCTCGTCTCATTGTGACCTCTGGCTTCACGAGTCTCTAAAGAGCTGCTGTGACATTGACTGGCCAAGAAGCAAGTCCCATTATCACTACTTGGTAGGTAGCCCTAGATTCCTCTAGCCTTTTAGATTTGGCTTCTCATTTTCATGGTTTCCTTTGGGTTTTCCACAGATTTTTAAATCAAGGAAAGATTTCCACTTGAATATACTCCATCACAAACTAGCAAAATGAGGGGCACCGGGTGGCTCAGTTGGTTAAACGTCTGACTTCAGCCCAGGTGATGACCTCACAGTTGGTGGGTTCGAGCCCCGCGTTGGACTCTGTGCTGATGGCTCAGAGCCTAGAGCCCGCTTCGGATTCTGTGTCTCCCTCTCTCTCTGCTCCTCCCCTGCTCACACTCTGTCTCTCTTGCTCTCT
This sequence comes from Acinonyx jubatus, assembly GCF_027475565.1. NCBI lineage: Eukaryota > Metazoa > Chordata > Mammalia > Carnivora > Felidae > Acinonyx > Acinonyx jubatus. The sequence goes on along the minus strand of NC_069393.1, from coordinate 12,809,344 downwards.
CTCAAAAATAAACATTTAAATTAAAAAAAGAGTAGCAAAATTAAAAAGCAGAAAATATTGTCTTATAAAAAGAATTACCTGTAACACTAGTAGACAATGCAGGCTAAGGAGAGACCATCACTACACATGACTTTGAGATTCACTGTCTGGGTAATGAGTTGAGCAACGGCATGTTGAATCCTAACAACATTTGAGGAAATAGGTAAGAGGGAAAAGACAACTAATTTAAGTTAGACATATCTGGCTATCAAATGTGAAGCATTATCTTGTCTTAGGGCATTACACAAATATACATTAAGACTTGATCAATAGCCTATCCGTAATAAACTTCTTTGTATCTACAATATAATTAAGGCTTTAAGATTTTATTATTTAACAAATAGCTGCTAATATTTCAGTGTTTTAGCAGGCTTTCCTTTCTAGCCATTTAATTTTCTTTACGCCCCTCCACCGAGTTGCTTTTCCTTCCCTTACATTTTGGTGCACAGAATTGAATATGCCTACCAAGGCTAGAAAACATTGATACTTTAACTTGTTAATCTCCCTCAGTTCTTTGGATACACTTATGCTTCCAGTAGCTTTCTGGAGTCCTCCATTTGGGTACAGTACAACTCACAGACACGACACCATTTTTGTGCACCATCGTCTTTACCGGACCAGCCTTCGTCCTAAGACTTTTCTCCAATACTATCAAGATGGCTGCTGCAGTCCACGCATCACCTTCTCACATGTCAGTATCTCAAGAAGGAAAAAAGGGGACAAAGACGTAGTGCACATGTCTCCAGTTTTACCAAGGAAAAAACTTTATCAAGATGACACCCAGATAAATTCTCATTATTCCTCACTGATCCAAAGCGAATCACCTGGGCCACTCCTAGGTCTAGGAGAGGATGTGGAAATGAGTATCTGGAAAAAGTGAATGGGATGGCCAAGACTAGAGAAACCCATAACTTATCCTTTTGATCTAGACACATCCAAACAAACAAACAAACAAACAAAGTCAGAGTACTCTTATCAAGAAAAAAGTCAGGAATAACTTTTAAATAGGTAACCAACATTTTCTGACCCATTTCCCCTTGAAGAATGACAGGTAGCATACAGAGGTGAAGGATTTTCTTGATTTAGAAATCTGATGGATAAATAGAGAATACGGGACAATGAGAGAGTTGAGGTGGGGGAAGAGATTATTTTCACTTTGGGACATATAAACTTTGAAAAGCCTGTGGTGCCTTGAGGTGGATGTGTCCATGCAGGTGAGGTGAGATGTGGGGCTAGATCTTAGCAGAACACTGTGTGCTGGGAGAGACCTGAGAGCCATCTAGAGAAAGTATAGAGAGAGAGGAGACAAGAGGAACGAGTGTGGAATGCCAATATTTGAAGGATGAGAAAAGAAATGTAGACCCTGGAAGGCAGTTCACAAACATAAGATACTCAGAGACAAGAGAAAAACCAGGCCAGGGTAATATAAAAATCCAGAAAAGGTTTCAAGAGAGGACTGATAAAGAGAGTCAAATACTGTGGAAAAGTCAAGTAAAATGAAGAGGGGAAGTGTCAACGATACAACTTGGACAGTTAGAACGTGATTGCTTAGTGGCAGTGTTTTCAATAAAATGATGAAAAGAAAGACAAATTATAGCGGGTCAAAGAGTAAATGAGAACCAAGGAGAAGGAGAAAAGTGCTTAAAGTTACAACACGCAGAGAGACAGTGAGATACATGCGCACTCACAGTGTGGTTATCAGTCAAGTTTTTAATATCTTAAAAAAAAAAGAAAATGATAGATACTTCACGCACTATGATTTTTTTCTGCGTGTCTTTTCAGACACCCCTTAAAGTCTCTGTGGTGTTTCATGGTGGACATTCGTGTGTGTTTACTATGAATTCTTCAATCTCATACATGCTCTAATTTTGACCTGGGATTTCATCTTAATTCCAGTCCTCATGAGCTTTGTGACCTTGAGTTAGGTGGTTTGTCCAAGGCAACCCACCTGGTATATAAGGTATTTGGCTTCATTTTTTTTTTAAGTGTTCATTTATTTTTGAGAGAGAGAGAGAGAGACAGAGAGCGTGAGCACGGGAGGGGCAGCGAGAGAGGGAGAGAATCCAAGCAGACTCCATGCTGTCAGCACAGAGCCCGATGTGGGGTTCAAACTCACACACCGCAAGATCATGACCTGAACCAAAAAGCTGGATGCTTAACTGACTCAGCCACCCATTCTTTCCCACCTCACGTAGGCGTCTGCTTCTACTTTTGTCAACGCCGGCAAGAATTGCCCACGTGAATCTATCCCTCCCTCGCAACAGCACCCAGACAAAACGAAGGCTGTATTCATTGTGGAGACCGTCCAAACAGCATCATCCGTGTTGATATCCCGTATGTTAATTAGGTCATCCTCGGAGTGAAAACTTGTGGGGACACAAAAGCTCTGTTCATCTGGCGACAGCCACGCATATTTTAAATGTCTTAGACGTGAGACGTAGCGGGCTGTTTTTAATTGGGATAGAGCAAATGAATTATTACAACGAGTTTCAAAAGAAAAAGATTGTTAACTTAAAGTTCAGCTATTTTTTATGGGTTTTCCATGGCCACAGGCTTGTACAATTTTTTGCACTTTCTCTCATCTGGTGAAGAAACAAAAAATGACAGCAGCTAATGCCAGGTCCTGTGAGCCATTGCTCTGCAACAAAGCAATTTAGGGAGGCAGACAGAGGACGGAGTCAACTTTTATGAGAAAGTTGCTCATGTTTTCCTCTGCTACAACTTTTCCATTTGGGTATTTTATGACAACTACGGTCTCTAAGGACCAACTATGCAAAGTGAAGACTGATATTTTGTAAGACTTCCCTTATTACTTAATCATTGCAACGTGACAATAAAACTATCTGCCTATAACGGGCCAACTCTGTGAACTGCTCCAGTCCAGAAAGCCATCTGCCTAAAAGGACTCATTGTTTTATCCTGGGATGCGAAATTTTGTTTTCAGGCAGACTCTGAGTCTGAATTTTCTTATGCCATCAATGGGATGAGACATTTTGCTCTTTTTTCCTCCACTACGGGAATATAAAATTTTAACAGTCAGAGTGGTTTCCCGTGAAATGATGAAAGAATCAGCATCAGAAGTGCTTAGGATGATACAGATTCTCACACTTGGTAATCTGTTGTTGCTCTACAATCACAAAAACAAGAATTCCTAATATGCGTTGAAGTTTCAGGCAGGGTCGTGTGCTTCATAGGCAACTTGTCACTGAATGCACGCACAACCTCACAGGGTAAGAACTATTCTTCTCTCCATTTTCTAGGGGAAAAAGTTAAGGTTTAAAGCCACTAAATAAGTTTCCAGAGCCACAGAGTTATTAATGGCAGTGGGGAGACTCAAGTTCAGGAGGTTTGAGGTGAGAATCCAATACTCTCAACCCATATTACCAAGAAAACAGAAGGCATCTATTACTATAACGAGGGAGTACGCCCACCCAGAAGACCATGGCAAATGAGTTTATTAGTTAATGAGTTAATACAATAGCAAAAAAGGGGGCTAATGACTGTTTACTTAAACAATATATGTAACATTCAAGAGACCTATAAATGTGAGACTTCTATTTTCAATTTCATTCAATTTTTGGTATACGAGAACATTTCAAAAATAAAACTCAATGGATGACCTTTGGTCAGAAGTACTTTAGGAAGACTAAAGCTTGGTAAGTACTGCCTGTTATGCTAAGCACTTAGGACGTTTTCTAATACAGTTCCTTTGGTTTTTAAGACTCAAAGAAAAGAAAAAAAAATATGCATTTTATCACTAGTGACATACTTTCTAATTATAACATTTTTCCCCCCTGAATCGATGCTTCATGACGAGGTTAACATGCTCCTCACATCACATACTGTTATGAACCGATGAACTGAAGGCGCATCACTGACCCACTGGCCCAATTGTTCCAGAATGGAATAGCTGAATGAGACAGAAGTCATGGTCCCTGAGGTGCCCATGTTTCATCAGTCTGATTCTTAACCTTTTTTTGTTTTGTTTTGTTTTTATTTTTGAAAGAGAGAGCATGAGCAAGAAAGGGGCAGAGAGAGAGGGAAAATCCCAAGCAGGCTCTGACAGCGTAGAGCCTGATGCAGGGCTCGAACTCAGGAACCATGAGATCATGACCTGAGCCGAAGTTGGACGCTCAGCTGACTGAGCCACCCAGGCGCCCCACCATCAGTCCGATCTGGCTCACTTTTGAGAGTGGAAAGGGGCACTGCTGATTATGATGAGTCAACAGACACACAGCTCTGGACATTGCCTCACCCCAGCTAGTGCCTACCCTCTTGTCATCTCTTGGTGCTGCCACTGTCTCTTGGGGTAGGAGAGACTCTTTCTGGAGCTTCAGGGAGATGGGGAATAAAAAACACTTTTGAAAGAGTAAGTGTGGACAAAGGGCTTGGATCCCTTAAAGAGATAGGATCAAAATCCTGTTGGGACCATGTTTCTTTAAATGCAAAACCACTCCAGAGGCTGGACGAGTGGGTCCATGGTTTATGAGTCTTACTGGAGTTTGTACATAAAAGAATCAACAGAACACATATGGACATAATCAGCGCAAGGCTGGTAGAGGCTGGAGGGGTGAAATTCATGTGAAAAAAACACAAGAATGAGAAAATAAAAGGGTAGGAAAAGATCCTGCAGAAGGCGAGAGAATGGGCAGTTAAGGTTGTAAGGAACAGACTTAGATTTCCCCTGTAGGGAGGCATTGTTTGTTTGTTTGTTTATTTGTTTGTTCATAGGATACATGTGGAAGTAAGAATGACAAGACCCATTACTAAGTGACCTGGGCTAACATAAACTCATAAATAGCCACCCAGATTGGCTTCGCAAAGAAGGACATCTAGCTCAGAAATTAGAAGACTGTTTAGAATCCGACATAACTCTACATACTGGGTTGTCTCCCCTCCCCTGAGCAACAGAAGCTCTTTGTTTCCTGCTCTGCCATGATGGAAATTCAACAGCCCTCTCTGCCTGTGCCCTTTTCTGCAAGTCATTGGCCCTTCCTTCTAAGCACTCCCTCCTTCCGTGGGTCTGGCATGAAACATCTCCAAGGCAGAGGATCCAATTTGTTCATTAGCCCACCATCCCGTAGAGAGCTCCTGCTGGGAACAGTATTTGTGTTGGAAAACCTAACATGCTTCTAGCTAGCCAGAGGCCAGCTGTCTTTAGGTCAGATGCCTGCACCTTGTCCAGTAGCTGTGACTGGAACAATGGAATCACAGAAAAGAGAATGTGGTTACTCGTGGTGCTGGGATACCACCCTCTCCTAGATGGCCTACTACCTCTCTGGCTGTTTCTTGGGTTCTTTTCCAAGCTTGTGGTCCTCTGTGTAGGCTTTAAATGTGGGATGTCCTTGAGGTTGAACCTTGGGCCTCTTTTTCTTTTCCCCATCATCTTTCTCCTTATATAATCTCTACCACGCCCATGGCTTCAGTTCACCTACGTGTGCCTATGATTTCCAAATATCTCCTGCCGACGTCCCTCCTTTGAGCTCCAGATTTAAGATCTAATTGCCCACTTGATATTCCCACTTCCATGTCTCAGAGGCCTCTCCACTGCAACATATTTTGGACTTCATTTGTGTTCTTCTGTCTCAAGCCTGTGCTTTCCAGCATACATCACTATCCATTCAGTTGCAAAATTCATAAACTTAAGAGTCACGCTTCACCTATCTTTCTGCCTCAAACCCATTTTCAACCTATCCCCTTGTTCCATCAATCTCACTTCCTAAACATTTCTTAAAGCCATCCACTTTTTGTGCTCTTCACGGCCACCACAGTGGTTCATGCCACCATCATTGCCCTGCTGGACCACTACAGGAGCCCTCACAATGGTCCCTCTCATTTATTCCAGCTCTTTCTCAAGATGTCCCCGATACCACAGTGAGCTTTACAGAAGTCAGTTCTTACCAGGTCACCCTTCTAGCTTAAAACCTTCCATGACTTCCTATTGCCCTTGTAATTGAGAACAGCATCTTTAATGTGGTCCTGCATAGTTAGTCTATACCCTGTATGCCTCACCACCTTCATTTAGCCATCAATTACTTTATCCTAGCCACAATGACCTCATTTCACACCCTCTAGTATGCCAGGATCCTTCTCTGTAACAAATCCTTTCCATGGGATGATTCCTTACATGGAAACCCTGCTGCCCCTCTGGGTAACTCCAACACAATCTTCAGAACTAAACTTTTCCTCATCCCCACAGATGTCAGGATTCTTTGCTGTATGCTCCCAGAGGCCCCATATTTCCATCCTTACAAATGATGCACTAATGGTGCCTTTTCTAAAATGTTTGCCCCCCCCCCCACCAGACTCTAATACTCACATTAGCTAAAATCATTTTTATATTTATTTCCCCTCATATCCTCAGGGCACCTAGTAAGTGCTTAAGAATATATTTTGAACAGATGGCTGAATATACAAATGATTGAGAAATGGTATAGTTTCTCTTGAAGGGTTTCTCAGCATGTTAGTCACTGAAAGCATCATGGATTTCTCTCAAGATAAGTTACACAACAACAAGAAAAAATATGTAAGCGTTACCCCTTGGTACATTTACTTTAGTAGCAACAACATCAGATTTCTACATTTAAAGATGTTATTGGGATGCCTCAGTGGCTCAGTTGGTTAAGCGTCTGACCTCAGCTCAGGGCATGATCTCCAGCCCCATGTCGGGCTCTATGCTGACAGCTCACGGCCTGGAGCCTGCTCCAGATTCTGTGTCTCCCTCTCTCTCTGCCCCTCCCCTGATCTCTCTTTCTTTCTCTCAAAAATAAATAAATGTTAAGATGCAATTAAGCAATTGCAATTAAGATGCTGATAGTTGAAGACTTGGTCTAGAAGAGGTACCTTAAGTTGCACTCCCAGAGGCTTCCATGTGTTGAAGACAGTGGCAGAGAAGAGATCGTGAAAATTCTCAATGTTAACTTGAGGTTGGAAGTACAGTATGTATGTTCTAACCCATTCTCATACCAAAGACAAGAAACTAGGCAGGTTCTGTAGTGAAAAATAGAAATGAATTTACAAAGATCTAAATATATCAACATATCAAAAATCTATAATTGGCTGAGAAAAATAAACATGGAATATTTATAGTACTTGTTTACTCTATGAAGAACACATATGTCTCTTACTCAGGGACCAAATTCTTTTAGAATCTCTACGTGGTAAAGAAAGCACAACACCAAAAACCAAAAGCCTAAAAGATAAATAGATTTGACAGCGTAAAAATGTCACACATCTTTGTGTCACACACATATACCGGCAAAACAACAACAAATACCACCAGCGATTAAAAGAAAACAGCAAACTGAACAAAGATTTGTAACACAGAAAATATGAAGGATTAAAGTCTTGAATATAAGATATTATAAAGTCTTAAAAATATATTGAATGGAATGCAGCAAAAGTTGTGCTGAGAGGGAAATTTACAGCATTGAATACACATTCTAGAACAGATGAAAGTCCTAAAGTCAATGATCAAAGTTCCCCCCCTTAGGAAACTAGAAATAAAAGAGCAAATTAAATATAAAGTAAGCCGAAGAAAAAAAGAATGAGAATTATAACAGTAATCAATGTAACTGAAAATAAGAAATAATAGAGAAAAAACAAAGAAACCCAAGACTGTTTCTTTGAAAAGATCAATAAAATTGATAATCTTCTATCAGGCAAAGTTAGGGGAAAAAAAGAGAGAGGACATAAATTACTACTATCAAAAATGAAAGAGAGACATCATTAGAGATCCCATGAACATTAAAATGATAACTAAAAAATACTATGAACAGCTCCATGCCCACAAATTGTTAACCTAGATGAAATGAACCAATTCTTTGAAAGCTACAACTGCCAAATTCACACAAGAAGAAATATATACCTGAACAAGTCTACATCTATTAAAGGAATTAAAGGAATAATGAATCACCTTCCAAAACAGAAATCACCAGGTCCAGATTGGCTCACTGGTAAGTTCTACCAAACATTTAAGGAATAAATACCAACTCTCTACAATCTATCTCAGAGGACAGAAGAAGATGGAATACTTAACTCATTCTATAATGCCAGAATTATCTTAATACCCAAATCAAACAAAGACATTATAAGAAAATTACACACCAATGTCCTTCATAAACATAGATGTAAAAATCCTTAACAGAATATTAGGAAATTGAATCCAACAACATATAAAAAGAATTATAAGCCATGATCTACTGGAACTTATTCTAGATGTGCAAGACAGGTTAAACATTTGAAAATCAATTAAATGGGCTATCACATCAACAGGCTAAAGAAGAAAATTCACACAATCACATCAATAAATGCAGAAAAGCATTTAATTAAATCTTACATCAACTCGTGATAGAATCTCAGTAAACTAGAAATAGAGGGAAACTTCCACAACTTGATAAAGAATATATACCCAAAAAAAACCCTATGGCTAATATCATATTAATAATGAGAAACTTAAAGCTTTCCTACTAAGATCAGGAACAAGGCAAAAACATCCCTTCTTGCCACTGCTCTGCAACATTGTACTGAAACTCCTAGCCAATGCAATAAGACAAAAAAAGGAGATCAAAAGTACACAGATTGAGCAAGAAGAAATAAAACTGCCTTTGTTTCCAGATGACATGATTGCCTATGTAGAAAATCCCAAAAGAATCAACACACAAACTTCTGGAACTAGTAAGTGGTTATAACAAGGTTGTAGGATGCAAGGTTAATGTACAAAAGTCTATCACTTTCCTAAATAACCGCTGCGAATAAGTGGAATTTGAAATTAAAAACCTGTTACCATTTACATTAGCACCCCCAAAAAATAAATCCTCAGGCATAAATCTAACAAAACATATATAAGATCTATATGATGAATGAAATCAAAGAACTAAATAGATGGAGAGCTATTCCATATTCATGGATAAGAAGACTCAATATTGTCAAGACATCAGACCTTCCCTACTTGATCTATAGATTCAATGCAATTCCTATCAAAATTGCATCAAGTTGTGTTGTGGATATTGGCAAACTGATTCTAAAGTTCATAAAGAGGGGGAAAAAAACAACAACCAAAAAACAGAATTGCCAACCCAAAACTGAAGGAGAAGAATAAAATCAAAGGACTGACACTACCCAACTTCAAGATTTACTACAAGGCCACAGCAATCAAGACAGAGTGTGATCAAAGAATAGACAAATTAAGGGAACAGAATCAAAATCCCAGAAGTAGATCCATAAATATACTCAACTAATCTTTAACAAAGGAGTAAAGGCAATATAATGGAGCAAAGACAGTCTTTTCAACAAATGGTGCTGGAGCAACTGGACATTGAGGCGTAAAACAAGTGAATCTAGGCAGAGTTTATATCTTTCACAGGAAGTAACTCAAAATTTATCACAAACTCAACACAAGATGTAAAACCATAATGCCCCCAGAAGATAAGATAGGAAAAATCCTTGGTGACCTTGGGTATGGTGATGTCTGTTAAGATACAACCCCAATGGCATGATCCATGAAAGAAATAACTGATAATCTAGAAATGAGCTATCATACCATGAAAAGACATGAAGAAACCTTAATTCATACTACTAAGTGGAAGAAGCTATTCTAAAAAGGCTACATTTTATATGGTTCCAACTATGTGACAATCTGGAGAAAGCAAATTATGAAGACAGTAAAAAGACCAGTGGTTGCCAGGGATTGAGATGATGGGCAGGGATAAATAGGCAAAGAATGGACATTTGGGAACAGCAAAAGTACTCTGTATGATACTACAACTTATTGATGTGTTCTATATACATTTGTCCAAACCCATAGAATGTACAATACCAAGAGTAAACCCTAATGCAAAGTATAGATATTAGGTGATTATACTGTATCAATGTAGGTTCATCAATTTTAACAAATGTACCATTCTAGAGGAGGATACTGATCGTGGGGAAAACTATATATCTGGGGGTAAGAAATTTATGGGAAACCTCCACACCTTCCTGTCAGTTTTTCTGTGGACCTAAAATTGCTCTAAGGGAAAACAAAGTCTTTTAAAAAAAAAATCTATGGAAAAAGACAAATATCCAAAGGAGTAATCAGCTAATTACAAGCTTATGATTCAAAAGGGAAAAGATGCATATGATCTCAGTAGTAATTTTGAAATCTATAAAATAAAACAATGGTATGTAATTTTTTCATCCCTTGTACTGAAAACACTTAAAAGAACAAAAATACCCATTTTTGGCATAAGTGTTGGGGAAATGGGCCTCTTAAGCACTCTTGGTAGTAATGGCAATAAACTAGTCCAGTAATTCTGGTAGACAATCTAACAATATATGTGTCAAGATTTTAAAGATGTATACCATTTGACCTAGAAATTTAACCTAAGAAAATAATCAGAAAAGTATTTTAAAAACTGAGAATAAGATGCTAAATTCAGCACTGTTTACAATGGCAAAAATTCCAAAACAACCTGAAAACTCTATAAGCCTAACTTTTTAAATGTTGATATATATTTAGTGACATAAAAGGTGTCTGGTTTATTCAGTAACATTCACATGACAAGACAGCATTTTCCACTGATCTGTCTATACATGTTTATATATGCATTAAAAAGTCTCAAAATCTCAAGAATACTTACCAAAAGGTTAACAGTGAATATTTGGGGATGGTGAGTTTATGGGACTTTCACTTTTCTGGCTTGGTAGACTATTTAAATTTCAAAATGGGCATTATACTTTACAATAAAGTTGGGGAAAGGGCATAATATACACTCAGTTAATTTTTAAAAGCACAGAGATTAGTCACGCTTGCACCTAGATCAAAGCTTTATCTTCCTACTTCAGATATCTACTTTTCTCAAGGCCAAAATTTCTGTGCTTTGGAGAGCACGTCTCCTACCATGAATAGTATAATAACTCTATCATGCCATCTAGTGTTAAGAACTCGTGATGTCTTGAGAAAGATCCGCTACTCAAAAGTATTTTTAAGTATTTCAATTCACAATTCTATAGGCAATTTGAGCAAAACAAGTACATCTTTAAAAAAAATTTTTAATGTTTATTTATTTTTATTTTTGAGGGAGAGAGACAGGCAGACAGAGCAAGACCAGGGAAGGGGCAGAGAGAGAGAGAGAGAGAGAGAGAGAGAGAGAGAATCTGAAGCAGACTCCAGGCTCTGAGCTGTCAGCATAGAGCCCGACTTAGGGCTCGAACTCATGGGCTGCTAGATCATGACCTGAGCCAAAGTCAGACACTTAACAGACTGAGCCACCCAGGTGCCCCAACAAGAGCATCTTTTAAAAAAAATTGTTTTTAATCTTTATTTATTTTTGAGAGAGAGAGACAGCGTGTGAGCAGGGAGGGGCACAGAGAGGTGGAGACACAGAATCCAAAGCAGGCTCCAGGCTCTGAGCCGTCAGCACAGAGCCTGATGTGGGTCTTGAACTCGCGAACTGTGAGATCACGACCTGAGCCGAAGTCAGACGCTTAACTGACTGAGAAACCCAGCAGCCCCAAGAAGTACATCTTTTAAAAGGACGCTGAGATTGGCTGTGAGCGTATACAGTTAGTTCAAAGCCCGAGTCGCAAATATGCAACCATGTCCATTTAATTCAGTTGTAATTGAAGAAATCATGAAGGAATATCTAAAATCCAAACGTTTAATATTTACAATGGTAAAGGAGAAGAGTGGGTCTTGGCCCTCATTCCCATCCCCCACTCTCCCGATAACATCTACTATTACTAAATTACCACCATCACCTAGAAAAGCTGAGGGGCAACCAGTTTCTTTAAAAGGTTACAAACACAAAGATTCTGTTTGAAAATATCCCCAGGGTCAACTTCCTTCTGCTCCAGGGATAGAAAAACCAAAAAAGATGAATAGCAGATTTACCCTCTTCTGTGTTACTGATACAGATCGGTATTCAAGGGAAGTAGATATTCCTTTGACAGCTTGGCTCCAGGCTCATCTGGAAATAATCAATACAACTCTAAGTAGAACCATACGTCAATCAGGCAAAAATATGTATTGAATACCTCTATATGTGGCTGTTTTAAGTGTTAGAAAAATATACTATTCACTACGAAACAATTGTCTGAAAAATGTAACAAAGCCCCTGCCATCAGGGAACTTACAGACTAGTGCGGTTTTCTTAATTCAAGGTGACTTTTCTCCTTTGAGACCACTTACCAAGGACAGTAAAACCTTGGTTTGCAAGCATAATTCATACCAGAAACATGCTTGTCATCCAAAGCACTCGTATATCAAAGCGAATTTCAAGAACCATTGGCTCGGTTGTGATCACGTGACATTGGGCAGCACGTATTACCAGTATTTTAACACATCGCTCGTTTATCAAGTTAGCATTTATTAGAAATGTTTGCTCGTCTTGCAGAACACTCACAGAACAAGTTGCTCACAATGCAAGCTTTTACTATACCTTAACCTTTTTCCTATCCTATGACTGATCATTTGACCCCTGAGTGTAACCTGAAGAAAAAAATCGAAGAAAAACGCATTTCAGAAATACCTAATAGTGGCAAATTGGAAACACCCGAAATGACCCAAACTAGAGGGTTAGTTAAGAACCGTTCATGCAATGAAATACTATTTCATTCAGCTGTTTAAAATAATATGTCAAAGTATTTTCAATAGCTTTTGCAAATATCCATAATATCAAAAGAAAGAGGGAAGAAATAATAAAATGCGAAAGATCAGAAGCTCTTCTGCAAGTGGGGTAGTTAGTCACAGGTAACTCGACCTGCCAGAGTTTCAGTGACTCTTAAGAACAACGGTGGGGCGCCTGGGTGGCGCAGTCGGTGAAGCGTCCGACTTCAGCCAGGTCACGATCTCGCAGTCTGTGAGTTTGAGCCCCGCGTCAGGCTCTGGGCTGATGGCTCGGAGCCTGGAGCCTGTTTCCGATTCTGTGTCTCCCTCTCTCTCTGCCCCTCCCCCGTTCATGCTCTGTCTCCCTCTGTCCCAAAAATAAATAAACGTTGGGAAAAAAAAAAAAAAAGAACAACGGGCATGGCCAAATCCCAGGACAAGCTTGGACGGTGGGGCTATCCAACTCACAGGAGGTCCTGAAGAAAGCCTCTAATACTGTGAGAGATACCTAGACAACCAGGTTGGTTTGCAGTCATTGGAAAGAAAGATTGTACAGACGAAGTGTGGCTGCACCTTATCAAGCCTGCATCCTTGACTGAGCTAGAACTAGAGTAGCTGAAGAATCTGTCAGTGGCCCCTGTTAAAAGCTTTCTGAAAACCAAGTATTGGGGTAACAGTAGTCTTCCCTTCCTGCTCCAGTTTTCTGAATATTTTAATGTATTAAGTTGAAGGAAAGCGGAATATACCACCCCAAAATATGCCTCTTTGGCATAAAGATTATTTTGAGCTGGTTGTTTTTAAGAAAGAGCTAACATAGAAAAGGCTCTGAGAACCAAGTAAAAATTACCCTTTGTAACAGGCAATCAGATTTATAAGGGAAACCTCCATTTGAAAGGGTGTCTCCCTCTTTGTGCCAGGAAGAAGCTGACTAATGTCTAGAAACTCTTATCCATGGAGAAGATGGCAACTTCAATCTATATAACAACCATACCACTGCTTAATGTGCCTTTCCTGGTAACCTCCCACAGCTGGCCTCCCCTTTGCCCTCAATACCTTTTTCTTTATGTGTATTTATCTATCTCGAGAGAGAGAGAGTACACGTGAGTGGGGGAGAGGCAGAGACAGGGTGAGAGAGAATCCCAAGCAGGCTCCACACTGTCAGCACAGAGCCCAACGTGGGGCTCAATCTCACAACTGTGAGATCATGACCTGAGCTGAAATCAAGAGCCAGATGCTTAACCAACTGAGCCCCCCAGACACCCCTGCCTCTAATACCTTTTGTCTTTAGCTTAAGGTGGTATTTAAGGTGGTGGCGGGGGGCCATTTAGAGGAGTTACTTAAGTTTCCTGGGCATCTCCTAAATATACAGAAGACATACATGTTATTACAGTTCCATTTGTTTTTCTCCTGTCAATGTGCCTTTTATTACAGGGAGGTCTCAGCCAAGAACCTAGAAGGGTAAAGGGAAAATTATTTTCATCCTCCGCAGAATGAGAAAGCAAGGCTTATGTCCTGGTCTATGAGACGGATTGATGGATCAGGGGTTTTAGTGATGCCTTTTCCAGCCTCAATAGTCTATTTTGGGCAAAGTTTATTTTGGGTGAAGGCTATCTTGGCCCTCCTGCAGCCACATTGGTTAGTTGTATGTGTTCTTGCCAAAGCGCTGGAGAATGATCCAGAGGGTGATGAAGCTGGTTATCACAGAGCCCAGGCTAGCAGTCAGCAGGGACCTTGAGTCAAACTAAGACACAAAGTTTGTCTCCTAAGCAAAAGTCAGTAGAGAGCTCCTTCTGTCTGTTCTTCTGATGTCTTCTTAGTTTGTAACTACACCTGGATCCAGACTTCAACCTCACCAAACCTGCCTCAGTGGAAACAGTATACCCCTCCACAGCAATCGCTTACTCAACAATGCCTATTGAGAATGTTCTGTGTACCAAGCACGATGCTAGGAGCAGAATGGAGATGGAAAATGTTCACAGGCCATGCCCTTCCTGAGCTTACAGTCCTCAGGACAGAGGGGACAGAGACAGGATGATTGGCACGACTTGAATAAACAAATACAAATGAGAAACATGAGGGGCACCTGGGTGGTTAAGCATCCAGCTCTTGATTTTCATTCAGGTCATGATCTCATGGTATGTGAGTTCTGTGCTAACAGTACAGAGCCTGCTTGGGATTCTCTCTCTCTCTCTCTCTCTCTCTCTCCCTCTGTCCACCCCTCACTTGCTCATTCTCATTCTCTCTCTCTCTCAAAACTAAATAAGTAAACATTAAAATAATGAGTAGCATGAGATCCAGAGTGCAGCGAAGGGAGCCTCTGGTTATGAAGGCAGGGAAAGAGCCAGGTTCCAGGTTACTGGAACCAAAACCACTGGACCAAAATGGAGTCACTTGTGCTAAACCGTGCCACCAAATAGGGGATTAATACCTGACCTAATTGCAGTTTTAACCTTCCCCCCAAAATGCAATATTAAAGGGTCACTCTGGTCAGCTACAGTGAGGTTATCCACCTAATAAGACCCTTTGCACCCATGACTTTGCCCAAAATAATTCTTTTTGTTTGTTTAAGATTTCCTTGTTCTGCCTTTAAAAACCTGTCCCTTTCTATAGCCCTTTGGAGCCCCTTTCTATTGCTAGATGGGACGCTGCCCCATCCATGAATCATCGAATAAAGTCGATTCGATCTTCAAATTTGCTAGGCTGAATTTTCATTATTTAAAAATCCCAAGAGTCAGAGGCTCCAGGGTCCACACACAGCTTGGCTTCTGACTTTTGCCCACCTCACAACAAACACCTGGTCTTAACAGTCACAGTTCCAATGATCTTTACCTCCTTTGTAAAATGAACTGGTTTAATTAGTTGAGCACTAGGTTTATCCCAGCCATGAACTTGTTCCTTTTACAAGCTCTGCAGTTCACTTCTGCTTACATCGCTAGAATATTACAAGGATTTGGAAGGTTCCCAAGGATGTGTTGTGATCATGGAGACATTAGCCCTTGCATGTCCTTTCCTTTTTATTATTTTTTTTTTTTTTGAGAGAGAGAGAGAGAGCGCGCACAAAACCATGAGCAGGAGAGGGGCAGAGGAGGAGGGAGAGACAGAATCCTAAGCAGGCTCCACTCAGAGATCATGACCTGAGCCAAAATCAATAGTCTGACGCTCAATCGACTGAGCCACCCAGGCACCTGGCATATCCTTTCTTTTGAGGAACTTGATATATACTCCATATGGGAATTTGTATTGCCAACTTAGTAGTCATGAGGGCATCTCAGAAAGCTAGCTGATCAAACACAGTGCAGCTCAATCATTGTAGCTATTATCGTGTGTGTCTTTAGTATGAAACACAATACCGTCAACTGCAAGAAAAGTTTCAGTGGCACAACGGATGCACTCTAATGTTTCATGTACTAAAGCAGATTTGGATTGAAGCTATCACTACTCAAATGTTTTCCATTGTCTTCTAGCCTTAACCTTCTACCTTAGCAAAACCAGCTCCCATGAACAAAGAACACTCTTTAGAATTCTGGGCCACGCAGTGTTGTTTCTGCAACTTAGATGTTCAATCTTGCTTTGATTGCAACTCTAGTCTAAGACACTCCTCTTGCATAGTTTTGAAGAGAGCTCAATTTTGCTTACCCCTCACAGTGTATTTCTAAATTCACCTTCAAGTGTTTTGTTGCCGTTAAGAATGGCAAGAGCAGGGGCGCCTGAGTATTAAATGGCCGCTTGGAAGAAACTAATTAAGCATTTTTACCAAAAACAATTGAGCATCAATACCCATAGTTATCACCTGCCTCATTTTAAGACATTCTTGCCACCAAATGCAACTGAATCGTTTCAGGATTTTGTAAGTAATGGAAATGTATTATATGCCAAAGGATTAAATTCAGTAAAATACACTAAGTTTCTTTCTTCCTACACAGTGAACTTATTATATTTCAAACAAGAAGCTGTGATTGGAGACTTGACTCTGAAACAAAACAATTTCCCTGGATTTTTCAATTTTGTCTGAGTGGTTAGTACAATGCTTCCTGTTTTTGTTGGACAGAAGAGAAGGGTGGTTTGCTCTGTGTAAAGAAGGCGGACCTTAAAGTTCAGAAAGCAGCGACTTTTTCAGATGTCATCAAAACTAGATATATATTGAATAGGATGAAAATATCATCAAAAGAAGCCAAAGTAATGTCACAAATACAAGAAACAGGTTTTAAACATAAAGAGGAGATAACAGCATTTTGGCTCCTTAACCCTAAACTTTTAGAGACTTTTTTCCCTTTGATTAGTTCCATTTTTTGTTTGATTTTTGGTTTTTTAACATAAAAAGTAGACATTTGTGGCCTTTCAGGGGAGGATGGGGGAAAGGCAGCAGGTGGCAGGGTGACAGATGGGTAGTAACACTACTGGCCTCACCTGCTGGAGGGAAGTATGCTGTGGGGTGGTGTAGGGTGTGAATCCTCACTTGCACTAGCCAGCTTCACCCACACCTTGTCTGAGTCACTTAGGCTGTGGTAGCCTTCGATAAGTCTCTCTGTGCCTCAGTTTCTTCACCTGTGAAACAGGTCTAACATTACCTATGCCCTAGATTTTGTGAGTGTGGAGAGTGAACCACGTAGCAATCGGGGAGCCTTCCCAGCAGATATGAAAAGATGACCAAGCAAAGTGAATGTGGCCAAAGATGAGCCTTTGGGTCAAATAAAAGAAGATAATATTCCAGGGGCACTTCTGTGGCTCAGTCAGTTACACGTCTGACTCTTGATTTCAGCTCTGGTCTTGATCTCCTGGTTCCTGAGTTCTGAGTCCCATGTCTGACAGTGTGGAGCCTGCTTGGGATTCTCTCTCTGCCCCTTCCTCCCTCGCGCTCTCTCTCTTTCAAAATAAATGAATAGACTTTAAAAATAAAAGAATATTCCAATAATATACTGATAGGTAGATTTATTTTCCTGTATGGATACTCAGGAAGCTGTTTATAATTCTTACCTCTGGGAATAAAGAAAAGGGGGCACAGAAATTTACTTACCATTCTATATTCTTTGTACTTTAAAAAAATTTTACCACGTGCATTTTTTTAATGTTTATTTTTGAGACAGAGACAGACAGAGACAGAGCATGAGCAGGGGAGGGGCAGAGAGAGGGAGACAGAGAATCCCAAGCAGGCTCCAAGCTCCGAGCTGTCAGCACAGAGCCTGATGCAGGGCTTGAACTTGCAAACTGTGAGATCATGACCTGAGCCAAAGCTGGATGCTTAACCGACTGAGCCACCCAAGTGCCCCACCATGCACATTTCCTTAAAGCCAGGGTTTACCTATGTATGGAGATAATCAGTCGTTTTCATGTTCTTCTTTATACCTGCCTGTATTTAAACAGGAAAACACCGTTGCTGAAACTATTCTTTCAGAAAATAAAAAATAAAGAAAAAACACCTACTAACAATTTTCTAGAACTTTTGCACAGTAGAGGAAACCATCAACAAAACAAAAAGCCAACCTACTGAATGGGGGAAGTTATTTGCAAATGATAAATCTGATACAAGGTTAACATCCAAAATATATAAAGAACCTCTACAACTCAACATCAAAAACAAAACACAAGTGCTCTGATTAAAAATGGGCTGAGGACCTGAATAAATATTTCTCCAAAGGAGACATCCAGATGGCTAACAGACACATGAAAAGATGCTCAACATCACTTATCATCAGGAAAACACAAACCAAAACCATGAGATACCACCTCACACCTGTCAGAATGGCCAGAAGCAAAAAGATAAGAAATAACAAGTGTTGGTGAGGATGTGGAGAGAAGCTTCATGCACTGTTGTTGGGAACGGAAACTGGTGCAGCCACTGTGGAAAACTGTGGACGTTCCTCAGAAAATTAAAAGGAGAACCACAATGTGATCCAATAATTTCGCTATTGAGTATTTACCTCCCCAAAAACAAAAACACTAGTTCAAAAAGATAATAGGCACCCTTATGTTTATTGCAGAATTACTTACAACAGCCAAGATATGGGAGCAACCCAGGTGCCCATTGACAGATGAATGGATAAAGAAGATGTGGGATATGTGTATGCGTACACACACACACACACACACACACACACACACTAGAGTATTACTTAGCCATAAAAAAAAATGAGATCTTGCTATTTGTGATAACATTAATGGACCCAGAGGGTATTAAGTGAAATAAGTCAGGCAGAGAGGGGCAAATACCATAGGATTTCACTTATACATGGAATCTAAAACACAAAATAAATGAATAAACTAACAAAAAGCAGCATCAAACCTATATATAAATACAGAGAACAAACCAGTGGTTGTCAGAGAGGAGGAGAATAGGGGGGGGGGCATGGGCAAATTGGGTGAAGGGGGTGAAGGCTTCCAGTTATGGAATGAATCAGTCACAGGAATAAATGATACAGTCAATGATCGTAATGTCATCATATGGTGACAGAAGGTAGCTACACCTATATAGGAATATTGAATCGCTAGGTTGTGCACCTGAAACTAACGTAACATCGTGTGCCAAGTATATTCAAATAAAAAAATTTAAAGACAATTACTGTTTTTAAGGAATAAGCCACAACTCCTGTAAGTATCCATTTATGGAACATTACTGCGTAGATGCTATGTGTCAGACCCATAGCAGGTGTTGCTGGAGATTCTTCCATGCCCCTGTGCCTCACCTTGGCTTTCTCCGCAGATGTGTTTGTTGGACACTTTCCTGCCCCAAGTGCCTGACTCTGCTTCCCCGGGGCCTTCTCTGGCACCGCAGGAGCACATACTTCAGCAAAGGGGGTAGAGTGAAGCAAGGTGAACATCTCTGGGATAAACTCTCAACCAAAGCCCTTGAACAGAGGCCCCAGCCTCCCCATCCTGCAGGGAGGAAGTGCCGAGGCAGATCGAGCAGGCACATTCTCAGAGAGTGCCCAGCGGGGCCGAGCTCCTGGTGCCCACAGCAAGGATCCAATAATTCATGCCCGCCATTGGCTCTTCTGCTTTCTCTGACTCGCTTACCCCACTTTGTCACTCGTGCTTCCTGGGATCGTCTCTCAAATAAACTCCGTGCCCGCAAGTCCTTGTCTCAGTATCTCGTGCGCAGAGACCCCAGAATGATAAGGCCACAGGATGGTGTTTTGCAGAGAGTGGATATCCCATAAGCAGAATGAAATTGACTTTCTAAGCCCTGCTATGCACCGCCCCCACCAGCTAAGAAGGAAGTCGAACGTCAACTTGTATGACTCTAGGATTACTTATCCTATCGAGTGCCTAATACCTTCCAGAAGCCAAGATGAGGAAACAATGCTGTCTTTGAGAGTCAAGGAAAACTACTCAAGGAAAGTGACATTTGAGATTTGTATGGAAAAACGAGGAGCTTCCCAAGGAAAATGGACATGAAAGGCATTCCCCACAGTGAGGGTCACAAAAGCAAAGGCATGGAAATAGGGCAAGCGCGTGATGATATTTTGGAAATGACAGTAAACTCCCCAACGAAGACGGGACCCAAGATTTTAAAACCTCGCAAATGAGATAAATCAAATTAAATGTGGTAATAGGTGGGAAACTGCCCAACACTGCGGCCTAAAATACATGCTCAACAAATGCTGGTTTATTTTACTTTATCTTGGAGATCAGGAGTGGGCACATTTTTCCTGCAAAGGGCCAGATAAAAATTGTAGGTTTTGCAGGCCACAAAGTTCCTCTTGCCCCTTGTCAACACTGCTGTTGTAGCATTAAAGCAGCCATACACAATAAGCAGGTGAATGGCGCTGTGTTCCAACAAAATTTTGCATGGGTGGTTCAGTGGTACAATTCTCACCTGCCAACAAAATTGTATTTACAGGCTATGTAAGGGCTGGGTCTGGCTGGCACACTGCTCTTGGCTGAGTCTTGCTGTCGGCCAGCGTTCTCCAATCTTTGCATCACAAAACCAACCACACAAGAAATCTTGACGTACATCACAATGATGCCCCAAAAGGAGCCATCCTTTAGTACTTATTGATGGAGAAAATACATAATACATAACTCACACGTGGACTCTGTCCGATAAACTTCTACATACATTTGAAAAATAGTAGGACTTGACACATATGTCTGAGATATATCATGTATTCAGCCCAGAGATCACTGGAGTGTGAACGGTAGGGTTTGGCAACGATGTGCAGCCTGTCACGGCTGTGATCAAACGGAAGAAGACACAGAACGCTCGATTTGTGCATTTAGAAGGGCGGTGCAGGAGAGACTGAAGGAAGAGCATGATCAATATAAAGTTTTGCTTTCAGAGCATTTCCTGAAGCTGTACAAGCGAATGCAGGAAACAAGCAAGAGACCTAATCCCTCAGCTGTCCTTATAGCTGCGGGGTCACGTAAAAGTAAATGATCTCTAGGTCTATAGGCTGGAAAAGCTCACAGAAGTTGAATTGATAACACTAAGAATAAAGGAGGAGGAGCCTTAAGATACTAAGCACAGGCTTCTGTGGCTTGAAGAAACGATGCATCTAGGGAATCGGAGACCAAGAGGCATCCATTTCTAATCCAGAGAAAGGAACAATCTTATCTTCCCCATTTGATAATCAAGTACCTGAAGCTGCCAGCACTTAGGTGAACCGGTCTAAGGTCATGAAGGTGGAAAAAGGATGAGGAATCTCTCAACACAGTACAGGGTTTATTCTTCATGACATCTGAATAGAAAGAAACTGAGGCAAAATCAACTAGTGCTGGGGGTAAATATGCTGTTGCTAAAATGGAAAAAAAGCCATAACTGTTTAATTGCCTTGGTCTAAAATAAACACTCTTCTCTTTTTCTTGTTTTTCTTTTTTTATTTTTGACACCATTAGCTTTGGATTTAATGAGGACACTGATAGACCCAGAGAAGAAGCCACTTACAAGGTCGTGTGGTCAAGGTATGGTGGCAATGTCTGCCTCTGGGGCTTGTGGTATTATTACCCTAACAATCTCAGGAAGTGTCTGGGTTCCAAATGACTTTTGCAACTTTTTTTTTTTTTGGTATTAGTACTCACAGGTATCAGATTTTCAACCATGCTACTTGTGTTCTTTAAACATGCACCTGCTTTCGTAAATCGATTTCTAAATGAACAAGAGAAGAGAGGCATCTGAAACTCCGCGAGCACCATTCTGGCAAATCCAAAGACTGGAGAACCTGTAGAGGTATACACAGTTAGAAATAGTCTCAACCCCCAAAGGTCCCACTTCAACCAGGATCCACTTCATGTCCAGACTCTGCTTGGAAACGAACTGTCTCTCGTTTGGGGCGGGGGGAAGCACTACAAATGTTACAGTGGGGAGAACACAATAATGGTGAAAATACATCCAAGGTGTCGGTCGGGTCTACATGTTTCTAACATAACTGGCCAAGTTATCTCTGAAAATCTAGGCGCTGGTTGAATTCAAACTAGAGAAGACCGGGAGACTAATTGGGAAGTTTCTATTTAGACTCAAAATGGGTCTCTTTCCTGGTCCCGATTCCTTTGATCTTGAATCTGAACTCTCAACATCCACTCTGTGCTATTCCCATGTGCATATGGCCCCACAGGGGACGACCAGCCTTCCTAGTTACCTGGATATAGGACTTTGAATATTCAAACCAGGATGATCCCAGGCAAACCTGGACTGTTCGTCACACTGCCTATTGCTTATTGAAGGAAAGTCTGGTAGCAACATGGTCACAAAGGTCTCCTCCCCAGGGAGCCTCAGCTACTGAGTTTGGTCCCATTGCTGAGAAGTGGGCCAACTTTCAGTGACAATCTGGGCTGAGAAACAGAAAGTGCCTGGATTCCTGATGGTAATTGCAACTCTATCCTTTGGTTACACAAAATATGCTTGTAGAGCAAATTGCCAGGGGCTTATTTATTTATTATCTTGGTTTAAATTAGTGGAGGTAGGTTTCTGTTACTCAGAACCAAAATAACTTTGATTGTTATAATATCCGTCACCGGCACTGTCCAAACAATTAAAAACTTTTTTTTAAAGCTCACGCTCCACAGATGCTGGGTCAGTAGGACCGTGTTTGGGAACCAAAGGGAGGATTATTAATAGCTTCTGGAGCAGGAGCAAGGTCTATCCATTAATGCTGCAGAAAGAAAAGCACTAATGGAAAAGTGCCACCTCGTTTCCAATTTTCTCTGTTAATGAGCACATTCCATTCTCGGGCCAGCAATGACTGGTTCAGAGCCCCGGGTGCCGGGAAAGCTCTAATGTAAGGGCTCTCTCGGTCTGTCTTGAAATCACAGTGCAGATAAAGGCTTAGATGTACAGGCCTGCCAACAGATCTGGAAGTTACAACTATGCAAAATGTTTCAACAAGTGTCATCTCCCAAAATCTCGAGTCAAGTGCAGTGATATCTGATGCGGGATGAGAGGACGATGATTTATGAAAATATCAGGGTCTGCCTGGGCCCCGAGTTGCCTCATGCCCACAAAGGGTGAGGCCAGTTCTCCTCCTGGCCCCGGTCCCTGCCTCCGCCTGTCCCCCATGAAGACAGAGGGCTGTGAGTCCCCAAGAGACAAAGAGGAGGCCCAGAGTGGACGAGCGAGCTCTCCCCCTTCCTAGGAGACGATGCTGCGGAAAGCAGCACATGGGGAAGTGAGAATCCGTCAGGAATCTCACCACTTTGCATTTTCCTGATACCCGCCCAGTTCACACCATGATCACCCCCCAGGTTTGCGGCAATGACCTCCTGACTAGTTTCCCTGCTCCCGTTTCCCTGGAGCCAAGTCCTTGGAGGACAGGCAGACTACGATCCTTCGAAACCAGACATCAGACTGTGCCTCTCAGCCTCAAACACTCCTGATGCCCCATCACACTCAGAATACGATTTGAACTCCTTACAATGGTTTATCAAAACCCTACGTACCATACCCCGGCCTGTCGTTCCCCGGCTGTGACTCCCACACCTTCCTCCTCGCTCACACTTCTTGGCCGCTCTAGCTTTGGCCGTGCTTTTGCACACACTGAGCTCGTTATTCTCGTAGGGGAATAATGGCACGCTGGGCGCTTCCTGCCTGGCATGGCCTTACCTCCAGTCTTTACAGACAGCTTCAAGTGAGGTCTCAACTCAGCTGTCTCTTCCTCAGAGACAACTTTCCCGCCACCCTGTCTACAACTATCATGTCCGCCTCAACCCAGCTCCTCTCTGTCCCCTTAGCGTGCATGTATTTTGCAGGTAGCACGTATTTCCTGCCAACTTAGACATACAGGTGTGTGTGTGCCATCGACGACACACACGTGTTCTCTGGGTGTGACAAAACAAGTGACGATTCTAGGTGGCATGGAAAAAGCAGTGTGAGGATTTCAGCTGGAGGTTGAGCTGCTGCTAATGTTGTCTGTCCCCCTCCCCTGAATAGAAAGGCCATGAGGGCAAAACCTTGTCCCTGCAAACATACACTGCAGTGTCCCCAGTTCCCGGCACAGAGTAGGTCTATGACCGAGGGAGGGAATGAATGAGGGGGTGGATGAACAAAGAAACAAAACAAACCTTGGTTCCATTTCCAGCTCTTTCGTGCTGAGGCTCTGTTACCTTTAGCAAGTTACCTAACTACCCTGGACCCTAATTTCCTTCACCTCAAAAATGAGCATAATTGCCGCCTCCTTCCAGAATTGTCACGAGGAATAATGGAGATAGTTCACATAAATCCTTTAGATAGCGGGCTAGAACTTAGTAGGTGCTCAACAAATTCCCCTTCCGCCCAGTCGTCACCCCACCTTTTCAGGGATACCGAGTCAACGTAGACCGATGCTTCATAGTCAGCAGAGGACCTACTGGGTTATGCATCACAAATTCATGAACCCACCCAAGTGTTGAAATTCTACCATTCATTCAATTAGATTTCCCTGTCCATGCACATAGAAATAGAAGTCAGAAGCAAGGATGTCAAAGGGCATCTTCCTAGGTGTCTAGAGAGTTTATTCAACCTACCATCGTAGCCAGAAATCAGAGTCACAGCTAAGTCATCAGAGATGGAATAACTGGTTCTTGAATAGGAACGATGACAGAGCTTTGTCTTAAAGACAGACACGCCTCAAGGTTGGCAGGTTTGTTGCTACCTGACCAATGGGTACTCATGGTAGAAAATTCCCGAGTGGCCGAGCCAGAAACAAACTTAATTCTTTTATTGGCTAGAGAAGTGATCGTGTTAAATTAAGCTAGTGATGCTGTCATTCCAAAAGACCTTAAGATTTCTCTATAATTTAGCTAAGATAGCCGCCGTCCTGCTATGGTTCAGCTTTATACTGATGCCTTCTGTTCCGCTTTTACTCCTAGAGGAAGAAGGGGGAGGAACCGGCCACAGTCAGCTACTGTTTATTTTCTTCCACTATCCCTTCCACCAGAATGCACTGAAACAAACTCATCTAGGCTACTCATACCACCACCAGAGCCACTAAAGTAGTCTGAACCTCTGATGTTTGTGGCCTCTCTCATCACCTCTTGCCATTGGCCCTGAAGTAACTCACCAACTCTGCGTCTTCTGGCCTTACGGAGTCAGTATCCTAAAAACACCTGGGCCCCTTGCATTACAGAGAATTTAGAATCCAGAAAATGTCCCCAGAAGCCTATTACCATGTGGGTCGGGTCTATCACATTACGAGATTTTCAAAGACTTTCCTTTGACTCATTGAATCTTCTTCAATGACGTGCTTCCCTTGCCCGCCTCTATCTGCCACCCCCGACCCCATAAGCTTTTGAAGTTGAAAGCCCTTTGGAAAGCAAATAAAATTCTATCATTTTATAAAATGTATTCTGTTTGGGTTGCCGAGTTACATTTTTCAGTCTATCATATACAAGTATGTGCGGTCACGGGTAGATGGTTACTCATCAACCTGGGTTGGCTGAGATGCTGTATTTTCTTTTGTTTCCTTATGCCATCCCCTGTTGCGGTTTTGAGCCCACATTCCTAAAATCAGTGGCTCTTGATTCAATCAACAGACATAAATAAGACTGATCTTTGGATAAACATAAACTTTATTTTTGTAGAGAGTGGTGTTCCCTTTTTACACACCCGTACCTAAAGTCCAGCCCAAACTGTCTCCCCTCTTCCAGAAATCTGTGCTGCTGCTATCTCTTAGAGAAAGAATTCTAAATCAGGGAGGGAGGAATGACCTAAAATCTCATCAGTGTCCTAAATTCCGTGCTAGTAATTTTGGAGCCATAATTTTAGAACATGAGACTGCACTGAGGAGCTAATAATACTACAAAAACTTGTTGCTACCTTTTCCCAGCCTAGATCAAAAGTTTTATAAGCGGAGAACATTAAAGCTCTAAAAAAATTAATCATTACTATGCCATTTGCAGGACATCCCAGATTACTCTTCTGTTTTGAAAGACCACCTTGTCCTCTCTATGTACTAAAGGTAGGAAAAGCAGAGATGAACAGCAAAGCCTTGTTTAATATCAGCTTGCTTCAATGCTTAAAGAAAGTTTTCTCAAGTAGAAAGTTTCTGACCTGTGGCTTAATATTTCATTATGAAACCTTCCTTGCTTTACCTAAACTTTGCCGATGATGAAAAGGAGAAGAAAACACGAGACAGCCCCTGGGGTCATTGTTTATTTAAAGGTCGTCCAGCGAACTCTTATGAAGTCTCAGTGACAACTATCCCTCTTCGGTTGTTTTCTCTATTTTCAATTAATCTTTTAAGCTGCTGTGCATTTGCCAGAGGCCAAGCACTTTGCCAGGATCTGAGGGAAAAGCTGACATGATTCCTATTCTCCAGACAAGAGCTCAGTCTTAGAGCTTGTTTGTTGTGATCAGCACCCCCTTATTGACAATGACGAAACCATCAATCCCTCTTCCCCGATAGACTGAAAGTTTCGCATTATGGAAGAAATACAGTAATATGTGAGGCTTACGTTTCCAGGGCAACACTTTTTAAAGAAGACCCCGAGAGAGGATAAAGTTTAGCTCAAGATGTGAAGCTTCCGGCAATGAAATTTCCGGCTGTGGGGAATCTAGCTACTGTCTTTCATCTCTTCTGATTACAAGAAGTAGAAATATACTAACATCAGTACAAAGTGGAATTAACGAGTGTAGGTAGTTCATGGACCAAAGGCAGAAAGTGAAAATTCAATGGCCGTTCGGTGGCATTTTAGCCAAAAACTAGAGTGATCAAGGGCAGCTATGGTTCTCCATCCCTCTCTTTCTCTCTCAGGGGTGACAGGATTTCTAACTGCTGTTCCCCTGAGTCTGGTCCACCTTCTGTTCTCAGCCAGCTTCTTCAATCCACCTTCCACATGGCTCCGTGGGGTCAGCAGGCCAAGTTCTATAAAGTTTCAGCCTTTCCGCCCATCACCAGCTATTATCAGTCTTAGTTCCTCAATCCAAATACGAAAGAGGAAAATAGGAAGAAAATAAATGAGTCAGAGTGTGATTGGTCCAACTCACCTCTCAAGCCACTCTATGAAGTTTGCTGACTAACCAGTTCACAGGCAGATATTGGATAAGGGGTTCCCTTCTGACCCAATTATCTGGACCCAGAAAGTATCAAGATACCAAAGTATGTAGGGGTGTCTACATGGGATCCGGACCAGGTGAAATGTTCAAAATGTCTAGATGGGGGCAGGAAATGAAACATCTTCAGTGCACCTGGCATCTGTATTCCTACCACAAAGTATCTGTAGGTCATTATACAATATGATCGGCCCTTCCTCTCTTCCTCCTTTCCAATTATTACAGAGCTTTTGTTGTTGTTGAAATCCAGTTCACGTTCGTTTGCTTGCCTCCCACACCTCTTTTGTTCTCCTTTACTTTAGGCCCTCAACCTTCCGAACCTACTTAATATTGAAACAAAGCACTATACACATGGATCGCCCAGCGACCATGATTATCCACTTCTGTAGCAATCATGATAGGTGACGCTCGGACAATCTCCATCTGCTGTAGCACACCGTGGCCACAACATTGAGTACCATCAAGACAAGTGCACCAAGAGAACTGTATGTCCCTGACTGCCTTTCACAATGGACCCAGAGAGGAGGAAAGGGGCCTCTTGATTGCCCTCTTTTCAGCTCACAAGATTGGACTGACCCTGCCACAAAACAATATAATTCCTTTTCTTTTTTACACCTACACAATCTCTTTAAATCCCCCCCTCCCTTTGTTTTTCTCTCCCTCCTCCCAGTATATCAGCTCTAATCTCAGCTGCTGCGGGAAAATGAAAAATTTTATTGCTGATGGAAAATTCTCCACTCACACACAATATGGTGGCCAGGAAAACTATGCCATGGAAGATAGACAATAAAATCTTCCCTGATATAAAACTCCATTATAAAATGTTCCACTATTCTACAAATTCAACTACCCTACGGTGACATCCAAACCTCATGTAATAGTGATGGATTTGATGACATGGAAAGCTCGCAAAGTAAACATGATTTTTCTTCCCTTCAGATAGGACATTTTGATGAATAGGAATCCCTGGAATATTGGAGGAATGCTAAACAGAGTAACGGGTACTCAACCAAGTTCCCTGGCTCTGTTATTGGGTCTGTTATTGACGGATCTTGTGACTTTGGAAAGACTGTTTGACTCATGCTGTGACTCAGTTTCCTTGAAAGTCAAGTGCTGAGTTGGGTGCTATATCAAACGGTGCTGGTTGCCAGGACTCTGGCCCATCTCCCACAATAGAGGCTAAAAATCACCACCTGACTTCTCTAGCCTCCTATTAGCTAGGACATGAGCATCTGACCATTCTTGGCCAATGGAAACGGATCGCTCTGCCTGGGGTCTTCCGGGAAAGGTGTTCCTCACTACTGAAAATAAACACCCCTTCTATATGCATTTGGAAGCTTTCATGCCCGGAGCTGTGGTAGCTGTCTTGCCACAATGATGAGGATGATAAGAGGTTTGTACAGAATCTGAGCCAGAGCTCTGTCACTTTTGAGCCGCTGAATTACCGACCATAGAAGTTATTAAGCAACATATTTTCATGCTATTCTCAGAAAATGGAAATACCCATTTTCATTTGGGTATTCCATTACTGGCAGCCAAAATACATCTTTATTGAATAGATGCCTTTGTCTCTAAGACCCCTTCAGCTTTAAGAACAAACGATCCGATAAGAGACAAGGGAAGTCCTCTTGATAGAGAAACTGCAAATGGGTCTTAAGGATCAACAGTGAAGAGACTTCAGAAAGCGATACCAGGCTTACAAACATTGAGAGCAGAGAGCTGATGATATGCTGTGGCTTGAAAAGCATAGGCTTGAACCATCTCAAACATCACCCACTGCCTTTACATCCTGTTTGCGGGATGGAGCCTCTGTAAGGGCACATCTGTAATATCTTGGCTGTCCATCATTTGAGCACCCTTCCTATTTAGGAAGCTGCCTCTGACTATGCAAGTCCAAGGGAGATTTATCCTCTTCCTATCCCTGGCTGCCAGAATAAGACAAGATGGCTAAAACCTAGCCAGTTGAATTCTCCTACTCAGAATTTTGAATCTTGGGAAGTAGGGGTGAGGGGTATGAAGGCACCACCAAAGTTACTGATATCAGAGTCCTTGGCCTTGACAGGACAGTGATCCTATTACCAGTGGTGACTCCCCAACCTGACTGTGTCTGTGATGTGAACTTGACTAAGAACTCCCAATGCCCAGCCTCCCTTGGTCCTGCCTGTGTTTTGAGCCTGGACCTTCCAGAAGTTTCTGGGAGCTGCCCCCCAAAATATGTCAAAAATACTGTTTTCTGGTTTTGGTTACCCAGAGCCTGCTTCTGTTTATCATACCCAAGAAATCCAACCGACACAGAGTCAAAGTCTTGAATGTGCAGAAAGGTGTCTTGAAAAGTCTAGACTTCATACCAACTTATGAAAACAGAATTTGGAGCAACAGCTGGAGAGTTTGAAGGACATCTGGAAATTTATAATAATTCTGGCTCGACTGAGGAACTGAGGGAAGAAAGCCAGTCTTCTCCGAAGCAACTTTGAGCATCCCTGCTGCTACCTTCCCTAAGAACAGCCTCCCCAAAGACTTCAGAATGCATGTGTGGTCATTAACGACATCTGCAAACAAGGCCATTAATGATGTCAGCAAACAATCTCATTTCTCACTGTCTTCCTTCTGGGAGAATCATGACTATCCTTTAAAAGAGTTTCTGACATACGTTTAGTGAGGTGTGTGTGTTTGGGAACCAATATTGAGTGGAATATGACTTTTTAAAAAAATTTTTTAAGTTCATTTATTTTGAGAGAGAGAAAGAACATGAGAAGGGCAGAGAGAGAAAGAGAGAGCAGTGGAGGAGGGAGGGAGGGAGGGAGAGGGAGAGAGGGAGAGAGGGAGAGAGGGAGAGAGAGAGAGAGAGAGAGAGAGAGAGAGAGAGAGAGAGAGAGAATCCTAAGCAGGCTATGCACTGTCAGTGCAGAGCCTGATGCGGGGCTTGAACTCATGAACCGAGAGATCATGACCTGAGCCGAAACCAAGAGTCAGATGCCTAACCCACTGAGCTACCCAGAAGCCCCGAATATGACTTTTATTAAAAGTGACACCTGAAGAATTGGCTGGAGACAAAGACCTACACATTCTCCATTCATGGTGGAGTGGAGTCCCTATCTCCCAAAGAGCAGACTTCCTGCTGCAATTATGAAAACAAGTTACACAATTAAATAAATATAAAGGAACATGTAAACAGGGGCTATATCAAAACAAAGATAGTAAGCTCATTGCAGCCTAACGTTGTTGGTAAAAAATACAGTGAACAAAATAAGGGGAAAGTATTATTATTAGAAGGAAAACAGAAATCAGTGCAGCTGAATTAGATTGAAAGAAAAATAAAAGATTTGAATTGATAAGAGATAAAGAGAAATCAAAAGATCAGATCAAAATGAACAACGAAGAGGAAAATAAAGTCACAAACAGAGGTCAAAAAGCTAACATGAACCCAAAAGGAAGCACTCCTTTTTAAAAACTCTAATTCAAAAATAGGAAAGTACGCCAATGCATGCAAATCTCTAAGCTACGTGTGTGTGTTTTAAATAAAAGCAACTCCATTCTCAGTGAAGATAAGGAAACGGAACAACTCAAATCACTGCCTTTATAAGGAAGGTTTGGTCTCTTGAGTGGCCCTTCACGTACAAAGACCAAGGGGACAGGCGGCAAAGCGAGGTCCATCTATAACCTCCCGGGACAGAGATCTTTTCTGTTCTTACCAATTAAGCCAACGTTCTTTCTCAAACAGTGAAAAACAGCCCTGGCAGTCTTAACGTTTGCTTCGGCTGTCATCTTTCAGTGAGCCCCCACCGTAGATACGGGAATACAAAGCTAGTCACTTCCACGTAAGTTATGTTACTGAATTCCGTCAACAACCCTGGTGAGGTTCAGCGATTCTCAAGCACTATCTACACACTCTGCATTCGTTTCCTATTGCTGCTCTAAGAAATTACCACAAGCTCAGTGGCATTAAATAGTACCATTGTTTTTCTTACTGTTCTGGAGGCCAGACATCCAAAATGAGTCTTACAGGGCCAAACTCCAGGTGCTGGGGTAGCCTGGTTCTTTCTTCTTGCCCTTCCCAGCTTCGGAAGACGGTCCTCATTCCTGGGTTCATGACCCTACCTCAAAATGCCTGTTCTCCCTCTGTTTCCACGCATGCATTGTCTTCTTCTCTGATGTTGAATTTGTGTCTTTTGTCCCTTATGATTCTAAGGACCTTGTGATTGTATCAGGTCCATCCAGGCAATCGAGGACAATCTCTTCATGCCGCAATCCCTGATTAGTACCTGTAGGTGTTCCACAATTCCACATAAGGTGGCATCCACAGGTTCTGGGGCTTAGCACGTGGGCATCTTTGGGGCCATTATTCAAAGCCTACCACAAAGTGGTTGTGCATGACTTCTTCGAGGGGTGGGTAGTTTAGTTAATAGTATTGTAGCAGCATCTATTTCCCTGTTTTGATGATTATATTAAGACTATGTAGGGGTGCCTGGGTGGCTCAGTGGGTTAAGCATCCAACACTCGGTTTCAGCTCAGGTCATGATCTCATGGTTCGTGGGATGGAGCCCCGTGTCGGGCTCTGCACTGACAGCATGGAGCCTGCTTGGGATTCTCTCTCTCCCTCTCTCTCTCAAAATAAATAAATAAACTTAAAAAAAATATATTATGTAAACTGTTAGCATCAGGAGAAGCTGGAAGAGGGGTACACGGGAACTCTGTTCGGGTAACATCTCTGTAAATCTAAAATTAGTGGGAAAACCGAAAAGTATCATGCAGGATATAAACAACAACAGCAACAACAAAGATTTTCCTATGAACAACAAAGATCCTCAGGTCCCTCCCATGGGGACGGAATCCCATCTCCAAAGGCAGAGCCTAAGAATCTATGACTGAGACCATCATCTGATCCTGCTTCACAGCCAAGTCTGAGAAGTGCTTGTTTGAGACGCAGCCAGTAGGACTCCAAAGGCCGTTCACTGTCAGCTACATCACCTGCCATCTTTCAGGAATGTAAATTCTCAGGCCAGCCCCAGACCGACCAGTCAGAACCTCTCCTGGGCACGGGGTCCGGGAATCTTGTGTTTCAACAGAGGCCCCGGGTGATTCTTTCACATGGTAGGCATGCTTTGATAGGCACCTGATTGCACACTCTTTTTTTAAATTTTTTAATGTTTATTTTTTGAGAGACAGAGAGACAGAGCAGGACTGGGGGAGGAGCAGAGAGAGAGAGAGAGACCCAGAATCCGAAACAGGCTCCAGGCTCTGAACTGTCAGCGCAGAGCCTGATGCGGGGCTCGAACCCACCATCCGTGAGAGATCATGAGCTGAGCCGAAGTCGGCCGCTCAACGGACTGAGCCATCCAGGCGCCCCCTGACTGCACACTTTGAAACGGCGGACCGAAACTGTTATTATTATCGCCAGTCACTTCTAGCCTGAGATAACTGAGGACCGGTTCAACAAAATACCGAATGTTAAGAGAGCAAACTATGCCAAAACCGGAACACAAGTTCCGGGCTCAACTGAAACCCTCATCAAATTGTCTTTTAAATCTGATAGTTCACCTTTAAGTTTAGAGCATTAAAGCCTTTCCCAAAGTGAAAATATATTACTCTGCATGAATAAGTCATTAAGATGAGCCAGTTACGTTCATTAATTAAATATGAATGAGGTCACCTGTTGGAACCAGACTTGAAGAAATGAGACTCCGAATAGTAGGTCTGACAGCCAGAGGAAAATCGGATACCACAGGCAGGGGATATACTGACCCAAGCAGGTATTTCTAAACTATCAATCAGAACACACCTTCCTTCAAGTATTTATTCTACTGTCTGTATAAGCATATGCACACTTCTCAGATATAACTTCCCAAGAATGAGATCCAGACAGCACGATAATCCTACTTACGGAGGAAGAGACAAGGAGGCAGTTCATACGTGCACTGGAAGGAAGAGCCTATTCGCACTCCAAATCCTCTGCCGACTTCTGGGGCCCAACGCATCCAAAGAGCAAGAGACTAAAAGGGCATTGGTGGCGGCGCCTGGACGACTCGATCGGTTAAGCGTCCCACTCTTGATTTCCACTGGGGTCATGGTGGCACGGCTTGTGAGATCGAGCCCCGAGTCAGGCTCTGCACAGACAGCATGGAACCTGCTTGGGACTCTCTCTCCCCCTCTCTCTCTGCCCCTCCCCTGCTCGCGGCCCTCTTTCTCCCTCAAAATAAATAAATCAATTAAAACAATTTTTCTTTACAGGGCATTTGGTAATGCAACTGGAAGCAAAGAATAACACGCCACAAGAAAGCGCTCCGAGAGGTTGACCGTGGAGGCAGGAGGCCGGGTCCGGCGGCCGCGCCAGGGGGGTACCTGCAGGCTCTGAGCACCTCCCCCAGGACCGCCGCCCACCTTGGTCCTCCCTGGGAGGTAGAGATGGATCAGCAAGATAGGCGGCCAACCCCAGAAGGAGGCAGGGCCCCAGGAAAGCAGACGCAGACACTTAAAAGCACCCCCAGGAAGAGAGACGTTTCTGCCAGGTCCTGGGGCAGAGTCGTTACTGCGGAGTGGGGGGGATCGAGAGGCCCACGCCTGCCGGGAGTTGGAGGGCCAGCGCATGAGCCACTCAACGCCCGCCACCTGCCCGCAGACTCCACGCGAGGTAAAATGTACCCGTGGAGCCTCAGTCATGTTTTCCCAGACCTGGCAGCGCAGGTCCAGCTGCCCAGGCTGTGCACTGATGAGCCGAACCCCCCTGCCCTCCCCCCCACAGGCCAAGACAGAACTCCCAGCAATAAGGCAGGTGCAGGCGCTGGCGGGGAGCCCTGAGCCAGACTGGGTGGGGGAAGAAAACCACCTGTTCCGGAGCTTCTGGAGCCTCCGGAGGCTCTGTAGGCGAGCCCAGAGCCTCCATGCCAAGCCATCCTCTTTCTCCGGACCCCAGAACTTGGCTCTGTGTGTGCTGGCCGGCCGGCCGGCTCTCCACCCGGAGCACTTGCAGATACTAGGGATCTTTCAAAAGCTTGCTGACTTCAGAGCCTCCTTTCTGCAGCCCCTAAAACCCCAGGCTCTAGAGAAAATCTATTGATTTTTGAAGGAACAAAGGTGAGGGAAATACATTCTAGAAATGGTTCTGGGGCCTGTCTGATGCCAGTTCAACAACTTCCATTACAACCAGCGACGGCCTGATCCGAATTAATTTGAAAGTGCTTTGTAAACCACGCAAGTGCTTAGCAACCCCGGCTGAGGCGTTGGGGCTAAAAGCCTACAGGCAGCAGGCTAGGAGAGAGGAACACGCTCTCTCTGCTATCTGAGCTGTCCTGCGTCCTGGCTGGCTGCCAGACTACCTGATGAAATCAGGACCTAAATTTGTCACTGACCTGTTTTCCCATCTCTGGTCTCATCCACCAATGTGAGCCCAGAGCCCTGGAGTTATTTTGGGGTGAAACTCAGGTTTAACCTCTTCTGCTTTTCCTATCTGAATTTTGCACACAGTAGCCGGCACGGCTATGTATCATGAGAAGTGGGGAGGGACCCCCAAAGGTGGGGGGCACACGAAAAGCCCAGGAGAGATCCAAGCGAAGAAGACAAGCTGTCCCTCCATGAATGAGCTCATCCACGTGCTATTTCCAGATCCCTGCTGAGGACACAAAAGGCTAAGGAGAAATCAGGAAATCGCTGAGCTGACCCGATTCCATTCAACGTTTTTGGAAGCCATAGCTCTTCACTGATGGAGAGCAGATCTCACCACAGCACTGTCCCAGCCCCCGTGATCGAGAGCTCTTCGGTGAGCTGTTCAATGCCGAGAATTCTAGAACAGGGCATGGAGAAACAAAATACACAGCTCCTGGCCCCCAAGAATGCACCAGCCAGCGGAGGAAAGACAAGTACACACTTAAGAGGGCGCGCGGAAAGTCCCATGATAGAGGGGGCGGAGAAGAAGGGCAGACAGCCCGGAACGACGGCCACTGGCTCAAGAGCTGACAGGAAGCTCAGGGACAGGACCCTCAGAGGGAGTGAAGAGAGACAAGAGGAGGAATCCTGAAGCCATAAGTGATGGTTGCCAGGCTCTAGTGAGCCAAAGAATCGCCAGAGAGCGCTTGTCAAAATGCAGATCCCCAGGCCTGACCCCCTTCTGGAGTTTGTTGTTCACTGGCGCCTCAGTGGATCCCAGGAATCTGATTCCTCAGCGCATTCCTGAGTGATTCTCTCCCCCGTGGTCCTAGTGCCCGTTTTGAGTAACACTTTACCGAAGCCAGCCCTGTAGGAGGATTCTCGCACAGCGAGACGGGACACCGAGGCGTTTCTGTCCAGGAGGCAACTTTATTCATCATGCCGGCCCCGGATCAGTGGGTTCGTACCCGAAAAACTAAGCCCCAAGCGCAGCGGGGGGATAGCCTTTGATGCAATTTCTACTTCTCTATCTCCCCTCTGTGGTGACACACGGTCTGATGGGGCACAGTCCCAGTTACAGAATCATGGAGACACGTTCCCCAGCAAGGACACCCTCGGCCTCCCGACGTGAGCGAGAGTCTTGAGTTACCACAACCGGGATGAATTTGCTTTTCATCCCAACCTCCGAAGAACAAAAACCCCGGTCTTTAACTAAAAGATTTGGGACACCTGGGTGGGCACTGTTGGTTGAGCCTCTGACTCTTGATGTCGGCTCAGGTCATGATCTCTGGGCTGTGGGATCACTCAACCCCCACGTTGGGCTCCAGGCTGAGCATGGAGCCCGAGTTGCTCTCTCTCCCTCTAAAAAGTTAAAAGAATTTGAAACCTCCTCAGGAAGGCAGGATCACTTGCCAAGGGGTGAGGGAACTGTTCCTAGGGAGAAGATCCTGCCTTACAGGTACCATTTATCCAACTTCTGGGAGGAGCTCCCCCAGAGCCCTGAGAGCGGCCTGCTCCCCACACCCCGTTCCCACCTCCATTCCTGTCTCCCTGGGGCGCACAATGAACTTCACCTCCATATGGCCCAATGAGCCCTCTGCTTCCCTTCCTATTTCCAGGAGCTAAGGTGTGAGAACCTCTGATGAGGCCCCAGGTTTCTCACCAGAGCCAGACCTCCTGAGAAGACGTTTCCTTCCCCAGGGCATAGGGAGAAGAGGGAAGAAGTTGTGATGGGCTGATGGCGACAGGAGTTTCCCCACATGGGTAAAGCTTTAGTAAGAGAACTCACGCATACCGCCAACCTTCTGACGAAAACCGCTCAGAACACACCCCTGGGCACTACTCTTCCTTCCTACATTGGCCTTATTTCCTCAGTCCCTTGGGGTCCTTTTCTGCATCACGCTTCCCTCCAGAGCTAATGCGCCCCCTGACTCACAGGAGTCCCTCCTTCCGTCTCTTCCACTCTGCCCTTTCTGCCTGTCCTCTTGCTCACGAATCACCGCTGAGACGCTCGCCGTAGGCCTCCTGGGAGTCCACAGTGACTGCGGGCTCAGAACGGGCCTTCTGACTCCAATCCATCCCGCCAGCACTGCCAGAGGAGTATCTGCAAAACACAGTCACTTTCGGGGGGTGGGGGGCAGTGTCCTCCGTGATGTGGCCCCCAGCGCCCCCGTGAAAGAGCTTCTTCAACAGTGGGACCCACCTTCACCCCCTACAAGGGCCAAACAGATCTTCATGCTGGTTCCTTTCAAGGCCTGACTAAAATGATGAGGTTTTGGGGGGGTGGTGACAGTGGGGTCTGGGGGGTCCGGAGCCAAAGGCCAAGAAAAAATTCTCGAAGACGTCTTTGGTGCAAAAAGGTGATTTTACTGAAGCACGGGGACAGGACC
The DNA here is from genome assembly GCF_027475565.1 of Acinonyx jubatus. NCBI lineage: Eukaryota > Metazoa > Chordata > Mammalia > Carnivora > Felidae > Acinonyx > Acinonyx jubatus. The sequence continues at coordinate 12,772,512 of NC_069393.1, read as the reverse complement.
CTTGGCCAGGAAGATCTGCCCGGGGACCATGAGGAGCGACTGGGGGCGGTAAAGTCCAGGGGAAGTTTCCAGTGAGATTTTCATATGCTAAAGAAGATTCCCAGGACAGTGGAGGCCAGAAGCTAGGGTGGTTTTCTTTCCAGCAAAGCATTAGCATTGAGACAGCAGGGGGTTCCCGGAGAAACATTCACTCTGCCGGCCTCAAGCATTAGTCAATGGGCTTCAGGGTATAAGGAAACTTAGTTCTATCTGCCATTTCCTCCTGCCCCTGTCCCCACATCACTACGGAGGGGGGTGATGGAGACTCAGGTCCTGCAGGACTGTGATCTCTATCAGTTAACCATCTGTTTCCCCCCTTTCCTTTGTTCTTGGGTGGCCAGGAGTGCCCACTTGTCCCCACCCAGTTGCTGGAGGGGGGCAGGGTGTTTGTGGCCTGTCTGCTTGCCTGATGCTCCCTCATCACAAATACTCTTTTCTCTTTTTAATGTTTATTTATCTTTGAGAGAGACAGAGCGCAAGTGGGGGAGGGGCAGAGAGAGGGGGACACAGAATCCGAAGCAGGTTCCAGGCTCCACGCTGTAGGCACAGAGCCTGAGGTGGGGCTCCAACTCCTGAACCATGAGATCACGACCGGAGCCAAAGTCGGACGCATGACCGACTGAGCCACCAGGTGCCCCGGACTCAAATGATCTTGTTTTAGTTGTTATAGCTGCTTTTAACTTTCATTTTCAAACATGTTACAAGTACCTGTGGTAAATGATGTGGAAAATGTTGGGGTTTGGAGCCACCGGCCAAGAGAGAATTTTTGAGACGTCTTCAGGGCAAAAAGCTGGTTTTATTAAAGCCCAGGGACAGGACCCATCCACAGAAAGAGCTGTCCAGGGGTTGTGAGGAGAGGTTGGTTATACACATGGGAGTTAGGGGAGGTGAAGAAAAAGGGAGGTTTCTTTCCAAGAGGACTTTCGTGTGCTAGAGAGGACTCCCAGGATCCTGGAGGCCTGACCATTGTCCCACTAAGGTTGTTTCTCCTTCTAGCCAAGTGTTAACATTAAGACAGTGGGAAGTTCCTAGAGGAATGTTCTAGTCTGCCTGCATAGAGTATCGGTCAATGGGCTGCAGGTTGTAAGGAAATTCAATTTTATCTGCCATTTCCTTCTGCCTTTGTTTCCCACATGAGTAAAGAAATGAATTGCATTCTTATACACCAATAATGAAGCAACAGAAAGAGAAATAAAGAAACTGATCCCATTCACAACTGCACCAAGAATCATAAAATACCTAGGAATAAACCTAACCAAAGATGTAAGAGATCTGTATGCTGAAAACTACAGAAAGCTTATGAAGGAAATTGAAGAAGATACAAAGAAATGGAAAAACATTCCATGCTCATGGGTTGGAAGAATAAATGTTGTCAAAATGTCAATACGACCCAAAGCTATCTACACATTCAACGCAATCCCAATCAAAATTGCACCAGCATTCTTCTCGAAGCTAGAACAAGGAATCATCAAATTCATATGGAACCACAAAAGGCCCCGAATAGCTAAAGTAATATTGAAGAAGATGACCAAAGCGGGAGGCATCACAATCCCAGACTTTAGCCTCTACTGCAAAGCTGTCATCATCAAGACAGCATGGTATTGGCACAAAAACAGACACATAGACCAATAGAATAGAATAGAGACTCCAGAATTGGACCCACAAATGTATGGCCAACTAATCTTTGACAAAGCAGGAAAGAATACCCAATGGAAAAAAGTCTCTTTACCAAATGGTGCTGGGAGAACTGGACGGCAACATGCAGAAGGATGAAACTAGATCACTTTCTTACACCATTCACAAAAATAAACTCAAAATGGATAAGGCACCTGAATGTGAGACGGGAAACCATCAAAACCCTAGAGGGGAAAGCAGGAAAAAACCTCTCTGACCTCAGCTGCAACAATTTCTTACTTGACACATCCGCAATGGCAAGGGAATTAAAAGCAAAAAGGAACTATTGGGACCTCATGAAGATAAAAAGCTTCTGCACTGCAAAGGAAACAATCAACAAAAGTAAAAGACAACCAACGGAATGGGAAAAGAGATTTGCAAATGACGTATTGGACAAGGGGCTAGTATCCAAAATCTATAAAGAACTCACCAAACTCCACACCCGAAAAACAAATAATCAGTGAAGAAATGGGCAGAAAACATGAATAGACACTTCTCTACAGAAGACATCCAGATGGCCAACAGGCACATGAACAGATGCCCAACGTCCCTCCTCATCAGGGAAATACAAATCAAAACCTCACGCCAGTCAGAGTGGCCAAAATGAACAAATCAGGAGACTATAGATTCTGGAGAGGATGTGGAGAAATGGGAACCCTCTTGCACTGTTGGTGGGAATGCAAACTGGTGTAGCTGCTCTGGAAAACAGTGTGGAGGTTCCTCAAAAAATTAAAAATACATCTACCCTATGACCCAGCAGTAGCACTGCTAGGAATTTACCCAAGGGATACAGGAGTGCTGAAGCATAGGGGCACTTGCACCCCAATGTCTATAGCAGTGCTTTCAACAGTAGCCAAATTATGGAAAGAGCCTAAATGCCCATCAACTGATGAATGGATAAAGAAATTGTGGTTTATATACACAATGGAGTACTACATGGCAATGAGAAAGAATGAAATATGGCCCTTTGTAGCAACGTGGATGGAACTGGAAAGTGTTATGCTAAGTGAAGTAAGTCAGTCAGAGAAAGTCAGATACCATATGTTTTCACTCTTATGTGGATCCTGAGAAACTTAACAGAAGACCAGGGGGGAGGGAAAGAGGGCGGAAAAAGTTACAGAGAGGGAAGGAGGCAAACCATAAGAGACTCTTAAATACTAAGAACAAACTGAGGGTGGATGGGGGTGGGGAGAGGGGAAAGTGGGTGACGGGCATTGAGGAGGGCACCTCTTGGGATGAGCACTGGGTGCTGTATGGAAACCAATTTGACAATAAATTTCATATTAAAAAATAAATAAATAACAGCACACTATACACACCATCCTGCACTTGGCTTTTGTCACCTAATAGTGTCTTAGAGACTGTGCTCTATCAATACATATAGACAGATCACCTTTGTCCTTTTCAGCAGCTGGAGAATATTGCATTATAAAATTTATCGTCATTTCTTTAGCCAGCACTCCAATAAACAATTTGATTAGTGCAGTCTTTTGCTATGAACAGTTGTGCTAATGAACACACCCAGCTCTAAGCAGAGGCATGTTTACAATGAAGCTAATGAAACTCCAGTGTCCGTGTCCTTTCCCTGCCTGGGTCCTTCTGGTGTGGTTTTTTTTTTCCCCCATAAAGAGGGAACCACAAAATTACACATGCTTCAAGACCCACAAAGCCCGGAGCAGCACCCGGGTAGTATACACCATCTAGGAGACGCGAGTCTAAGTGCATGTTTTACATTTTGCAGAGTGTTGCTGAATTCCACAATCAAGCCTGTAATTCATGTGCTCTCACCACCTCCCTACAAAGCCCCGGCTTCTGCTGACCCTTTGGGTCGGATACAACCCTTTGTACCTTTCATCAGGTGCCTGGCTTTTCTTCTTCCTGGGGCTGCAAGCCCTTGAAGTCAACCTTTAAGTCTTATGTCTCCTCTGCCCAGTGCCCAGCACCCACCAGAGTATCTTTACACGGCACTCAGGTATTTGTTCAATCTGCCAGAAGCCCTGTCAGATGTGATGGATATACAGTCAGTCGATAAAGTTCTTATTAGGTGAATATTATTATTCCACAGAACCTTAAGTGCAATGTGATTTTAGATTCTGTCCATGAGATACCAGCTCTGCTGACTTTAGAGATTTAATGACTGTGCTCTCCTCATCATTAAAGTCGTGTAAAAATAGTATGTAGCCATGGCCCACGGCCAAAGACCTACAAAATATTAATTACATGTTCCTTTCTCCTCTTCAATATTAATAGTAAGCCATCGATATTGCAGTCTAAATAGAACCTTGCAAAGAAATTTAATTTGCAAATATGAAAAAGAAAAGCTCATTGAAGCTAAAGCACAAGCTGGTTATCTCATTCTCATCATCTTCAATAAGGGCCCTATGACTTCGCCACGGATGCAAATTCCATTTGTTAAACAGAGTCGGTCCTTCACAAAACAGTGCCAGGTGTTAGAACACTCTCCCACTTGTTTGCAGAATTTGCCAATAAGTTCAGAGGCGTTCGGATTAAGGTGACCGGAAATATGCAGGCATTAAATTGGATGGGATATATAGTTCCTCATTGTAGGCAATCCAAAGTTTAGCCAGGTTGGAATCTGCTGAAGGCATCATTTTGTTCTCAGTCTAATAAGAACTTATATGAGAGGATCCCAGAATTCCAGTTAAGCATTATTGTACATTAATCTTGGCCTCTTTGACTTGAGTCCAACCTGGCTGGTCCCCGTGGACTTCCTAAAATCTCTATCTTTCCTCTTTCATTAATCCCAGCATATTCTATAACTTTGATATGGCTCATAAGCATCTGGGAGGCTTACTAAAAATACAGCCCCCTGATTCCATCCCTATAGTGTTTGACTGAATAATTTCTCTAGAGCTTGACACGCAGAGTCTAGTCCCTACAGCGTAGCCTTGACGTCACCAGGAAGTTTGTTAGAAATTCAGACTCTGAGGCCCCACCTCAGCCCCACTGAGTTAGCATCTGCCCTGTTGACAAGATTCCTACAACCCACACGTGTACGCACACTACATTCACAAAAACGGTGAGATACACCCCTCTTCTTTCCAGTCTTTTCCGTTTGTCTCCTTGAGTCCATCCCCTCTCGCCTATTCAGAACATTATACCTGGGCCGCCTGGGGGCTCAGTCAGGTAAGCGTCCAGCTTCTGGTGAAGTCATGATCTCACAGTTCATGAATTTGAGCCCCGCGTCGGGCTCTGTGCTGACAGCTCCGAGCCTGGAGCCTGCTTTGGATTCTGTGTCTCCCTCTCCCTCTCTGCCCCTCCCCCACTAAAGCTCGCTCTCTCTCTCTCTCTCCAAAATAAATAAAACATTTAAAGAAAAAATTTTTTTTTAATTTTTTTTTCAACGTTTATTTATTTTTTGGGACAGAGAGAGACAGAGAATGAACGGGGGAGGGGCAGAGAGAGAGGGAGACACAGAATCGGAAACAGGCTCCAGGCTCCGAGCCATCAGCCCAGAGCCCGACGCAGGGCTTGAACTCACGGACCGTGAGATCGTGACCTGGCTGAAGTCGGACGCTTCACCGACTGCGCCACCCAGGCGCCCCAAAAGAAAAATTTTAAAAAAGAAGTGAATTGAAACTCAAGTCTAACACCAGAGTCTACGGTCTTGAGGACTCTGTCAATATGTCTTCCTGGAAAACCAGGTGGGATTCATTCACATCCCCTTTTGGGTCGCCAGTGAGATTTTGCTCTATTTTCCTGGCATTTCTGATACCTCTGCTCCCAACTCTACAGTGAGGAACAAAAACGTCTAACCCATCACCCAGACCCCAGAAGTTCCAACTGTCCCTCCCGGGGATGAATAAGGAAATTGACCATTTTGTCCACAAATTTAAGATTCTATCGTCTCGGGGGCGGAAAAAAACCCCTGCTTCTCTCTACCTACAAATCACCAACAGTGTCTCCTTGAATCATTTTCCAGAAGTAAAACAGATAATAAGTGAAAACACACACCTCAGGTATAGAAGAGATCCCATCTCTTTTCTCCAATACAGAAAATGGCAACTCTTGTCTCTCCCAGGTTAGAAAAACACTTGTCTGAGACCAGTCAACTTTAAGCAAACACCTTCCTAAAGAGCAGTGTTTCATTTTCCCAGGTACTGGGCTAAAATACCCTCGCCCAACTCTGATTCTCTGAAATGCTGGTAGCATTCGTGACACTATGGGAACATTCACATACTGGAATATTTTAAGAAACAAATCACAAATACCCTACGTGTTTGCTCCAAGAAAGCATTTTACAACTTTGCCGCTATTTAAACACGGTGACTACAAACAGACTTCATTGTGTACAGATACTTACCAGAACATTTGATGCTTGTTGAATCAGGTAATGGGAAGAGATTTTGGTTTCCACAATAGTATTTAACTTTAAAAGTGCACCTTGACAAAAAAAAAAAAAAAAAAAAAAAAAAAAGTGCGTCAGTGCTGTTGGTTTAACACAACTTGAAAGAAAAGCCTTGCGGTGGACGCCATAGCTGCCTTTGTACATTTTTCCACCTTTCCCCCATTGTGAGTGGTCCCATGTGGTTTTCAGATTGGACCCTGATTGCTCTTAATTGTGAGAATGTAATTCTCCTTTGCCAATAATTGGCTTATGAAGCCAGACTTAAGCCAAGCATGGCTTTTCCCTACAGACAACGGTTGACTGAAGAATAGACCTATGAAGATCTTTCTCTATCTCTGGATTTTGCTCTGTAGGGATGTGAGGCCTGAGTCAACCTTACAATACTGAGGCTGACGTAATATACCGGGGGTGTGGGCTGAAAAATGGAGCCAGAAGTTCTAAAACAAACCAAAAGCCTATGCTACCTGAGGACATCCAGCTGCCATATTTTATCAAACCTAATACACCAGCCATTGTAAGATATGCCACTATTTTATGCACTGTTAAGAAAAACCTCTATCCCCATGATATAGTGCTTTCTTACATTTGGATTTAAGTTTCTTTACTTGAGAGCGAAAGAGAGAGAGAGAGAGCATAGGCAGGGGAGTGGCAGAGAAAGAGAGGGAGAGAATGAGAATTTCAAACAGGCTCCACACTGTCAGTGCAGAGCCCAATGCGGGGCTCAATCTGATAACCCCAATGGTGAGATCATGATCTGAACTGAGATCAAGAGTCGGATGCTTAACCGACTGAGCAACTCAGGGGCCTCACGTTTAGATCTTTTTGAAACTATGTTATTGAAATAGGTCTTTTAGACTTATTTGGGCATAGATTTTTATTAGATATCTTTTTTATACATAATAAAAGGGTGCAGGGAAGACAATTCAAGGTCATCTCAAAACTTCACCCTTAGTCTGGCTTTCCTTGGATCTAGGTTTTTCCATATATTATCTTCTACTGTACCATTAAGGCCACTGGTGATGGTGTTTTGTTTTGTTTTGTTTTTTTAAAGGAATGGTCCACGACTACCTTCAGGACTTTCCTCCAGCCCCGTGACACCATTCTTCAAATACTGAAACGCATATACAGGCAATGACCACATCATCCTTACTGCCTGGCCAACAGTGATTGTTTAAGGCATGTTGAAGTATTAAAATGTAGAAAATAGGCGTCTTAGAATCGCTGCAATACAGTGTATGGGCCGACACACGTCCCTATTGTTACAGTGCACCGCCCCAGCATCAACTTGTGAACATGGCCGTGGGGAGGCCACCCTCCCTCCTGCTGTCACAGAATCATGTCAAACAACTGGAGAGGTAGGGCCAAGAACAGGATTCTGTAAGGCAACTGTGATTTACTGCTTGGATGATGGATCGTTGGTGACACTTTACACGGTACCAGAAAGCAATTCTTGAAGGACACAGAAACTGGTGGCAACAGGCATTATAGTCACATTATAATTCCCTCTCCAACACACCCAACCTGACTGAAGAGCGTTTTCATTATCTGCCACCATACAAAGAGGAGTTTGATATCACTGGTTTAAAACATCATGTTCTTCTCCCCCCCCCCCAAAACACTTATTTTCTTATATTTTTTTCCTTTCAAATTTTTATTTAAACTCTAGTTAGTTAACATACAGTGCCATATTAGTTTCAGGAGTTCAGTGGTTCACCACTAACACACAACGCCCAGTGCTCATCCCAACAGGTGTCCTCCTTAATACCGATCACCCATCTAGTCCATCCCCCATCACATCCTTCCATCAACCCTCCGTTTGTTCTCTGTCCCTTAGAAGGATTTTTATGGTTTACTTCCCTCTTTTTCCCCCCTCCCTTGTGTTCATCTGTGTTTTTTTTTCCCTTGAATTCCTTGCTGGTTCAGTTGGTAGAGCATAAGACTCTTGATCTCAGGGTTGTGAGTTCGAGCCCCCCCCCCCCCCGGGCCTTGAGTATAGAATACAATGTTCTTAAGTAAGTGCAGTAAAGGATGGTCTATGTTCAGGGTCATTTAAAAATGCATGGGACGTGTTTATCACAGAGTGTGAGGGGTGCCAGTTGAACAGAGCCTAGAGGCAATCTTTATAATTCAGATTACAATTTGAGAATAAATATATTCAAGCTAACAATATATTTTCAAGAAAAATAGAGGCTTATGTTGAAATTACACATCCTCCAAAATCAGTTGTGTGCAGTTAATGAGTCCTCAGCTTGTCTCTCTATATTCCCTACCAGTCCTCCATTAAAATAAAACACTTAAAAAAAACCACCCAAATATACTCTGATCTCCTGAGAAGAAAGGGAACAATAATAATGACCAAAAAACCCAAAAAATAACGATCAAGTGCTGAGTTCCCTGTGACAGGCACTGTATTATGCCCTTAATACCCAATGCCCCACTTAATCTTCACTTATGAGGTGACTGCTTTAAATATCATTGGTTTATGAAGGGGAAAACTGAGGCTTGCAAGTGTTAGGGAACTTACGTGAGGTCTCTGGCAGGACGATGGCAGAGCCATGTGTCAAACCTGGTCTTTCCATCCCCTAAGCCTATTTACTTTCCGTGATACCTCACTGCCCACTGTCACTAACTTACAAAGTGATAAAATAAAGCCCAGGGTCCCAACTGAGCCTTTCCGTGAAGGTCAGAAGGGTGCTTTATTCAACTCTCACCAGTATATCAGAGTCACTTGCATTGATTTACATATGTCGCTTAGTCAAAATTTGGAATTTCTCATGCAAACTGGGATATGTGAGAAATGGTTGGAGGATGCATCATTTACACACTGAAGCAAGGATTGAAAAAATGTAAATACTTTCTTGAGATTTATACCAACTCTTTGGGTTCCATTGACAACCACAGACACTACCTGGTTGTATATAAATATAAAGGAAGAGAAAGAGACAAGGAAAGAAATAATGATAATGATAATGATTACAGACACATGAATATAACCTTGTAATTTGACTTTTTGGAGAGCCTTGACATTTTTCTCAGCAGCAATATTCAGGGCTGCCTATGTAAATAAAATGATGAAATCTTGGGTTCAAGCTCTTGCTTATGGGCTGTGTGCCCTTGGGCGTACTTATAACATAGGGAATAATGCCTTCTCTTCAGAATTACTTTGAAGTTTAGGAATGGTGCATGTGATGTGCCTTGCACAGTGTCTGACACATTCTTTGACCCATTCATCGTTGTATCTCTCCACTCCATATCCATTGAGCACGTACTATATTTCAGGAACATAGTATTCCTCTAAGTCCTAGGTATACAGAGGTAAAAAATTAGACACATACCCTGCCCTCATCAAGTTTCTAGTTTTGTGCGGAAAACTACATTAGATTAAAGAATTAACTGTGAAAACTATACTTCAAAAGAGCAACTGACTCTTTGGAAAGGGTTTCCAACATCCAAACCTGGAACAATTATGAGCAAGAAAATAGTATCAGATGATAACCCAAAATTTAAATAAATATTCACGAGTCCATACAGATACAAATGAATGAATGAGTGAGTGAAGAGGGGAGCAGAGACAAATCTCCCATGCAGGATTCCAAACAAAGTGAGCCTGAAGGAGAGGGAACATAATTCCTGATCCTTGAGTGTGGACTGTGTGTGGAGACCTTTCCGGAGAGTGCAATTTACAAAGGAGAAAATAAAGAGTAATTTACAGGGACCCCTGGGGGGCTCAGTCGGTAAGCGTCTGAACTCTTGATTTCCACTCAGGTCATGATCTCCTGGTTCGTGAGTTTGAGCCCCTCATTAGGTTCTGAGCTGACCTCAGGAGCCTGCCTGGGATTCTCTCTCTCTCAATGCCCCTCGTCCTGCTTGTGCTGTCTGTCTGTCTGTCTCTCTCTTAAATTAAAACAAAAACAGTAACTTTACAGTACAGAAAACCTGTTGAACACACTTCAGCCAGGGGACCAGCGTTAACACCCACAGTCGGAAATCGTGCCGACAGCATGTATTCCTGAAACAATGCAATTCAAACAGCACGGTACCTCTGAGATCTTTCCCAAATCCATCACCCCAGTCTAATCGCGAGAAAAACTTGAGATAAATTTTAACGAAAGGACATTCTACAAAATTCTTTATCTGTATGCCTCAAGACTACCAAGGTCATCAAAAAACAAGGGAAGTCTGAGAAAACGTCCTAGCCAAGCACTGTAGGAGACATGATGAGTAAATGCAATATAGTATCCCCTGATGGGCTCCTGGGATGGACAGAACATTGGGTAAAATTTAAGGTCCAAATGAAGTACTGATTTTCATTAGAAACAACCTATCAATACTGGTTCACTAATTGTAATACATGTGCTAGATGAATAGAAGATGTTAATAATAAGAAAACTGGGTACCGGATATCTGGGAATATACTGTCTTTACAACCTTTCTGTACCTTTAAAACTGTTCTAAAAATAAAGTTTAAGGACACGTTTGTAAAAAAAAAAATCTGGAATGCACCCATTCTAACCTTTAATAAGTGTTCTTTTAAAAGCATTTTATTTTCTTTTTTAAATTTTTTTTAACGTTTATTTATTTTTGAGACACAGAGAGCATGAACAGGGGAGGGGCAGAGAGAGAGGGAGACACAGAATCTGAAACAGGCTCCAGGCTCTGAGCTGTCAGCACAGAGCCTGACGCGGGGCTCAAACTCACGGACCGTGAGATCATGACCTGAGCCGAAGTCGGACGCTTAACCGATCGAGCCACCCAGGCACCCCTTAAAAGCGTTTTAAACAGGGCTCCTAAAGAGATGTTGTATGGAAGTGGGTAGAGCAGGAAATTGCTCGATTTGACTTCTGACTTCTGTTTTTGCACATGTATAAATGGTTCTCCTGAGGCAGCATTGGAAGAGCTGAATCTGGGCTCATTAAAGAGCAGCTAATGCTTTAATTCTAAGATGTACTTTTCTTTTTTTTTTTTTTTTTTAGAGGATCTCCTTCCTTAGCGAAAAATCTGTACCACTCATTACTGGAGTCACTCATCTGAGTCGGGCTTGCCAAGGGCCATTGCCTGGGGGAGGGGATCATGTCCCACCCGGAGCATGACTGCTTCCTCCAAAATGCCACCCTTAGCCCATCAGCCTATGAAGGAAACTCACATGTATTAAATGCTAATGTGTGCAGCGTGGCGGTAAGGTCCTCAGACAAAATCCTTACTCCTTATAGCACTTCTGAAGGTAAGTACGCAAACTCCCATTTTACATATGAAGAAACTAAGGTTCAGAGATTCTGTGGCACACCTGCCAGAGCTGGCTCCCTGCTTTTTCTATCTAACTCAGAATCATTGTTTATTTTCTATGACACAGGATATTTCCTAACGGGCTGGAATCATTTTTAAAGGCCTGTACTGACACCTGCCTAACTAACCCAGAAAACCACCAGAAACTAGCAGAACGGAGTCTCCGGAGCCAAGTGCAGACGAGAGATCCACAGAAGAGGGTAGGAAGGACAGAGAGGCGGTGCGTGCTCCACGGACTGGGGGGAGGGAGCCGGGGTTGAGGGGCAGCCTGCTGGCCAAGCAGAGCCCCCGAGTCTGGCTGGCAAAAGCGGAGGGGCCGGACGGAGTGTGTTCCGATAGCAAGCGGGACTTGACATCTAGAAGGTTATAAGCTAACAGCTGTGCTCGGAGAACGGGAGGGCTGAAGGACAACGGGAGGGAGAGTTGTTGAGCCCCGGACGACAGAGCGCAGCTTGGCGGGGAACAAAGGTGCTCACCAGCGCCATCGCCCTCGCCCAACCCCCAGCCAAAATCCCAAAGGGAACCGGTTCCTGCCAGGGAACTTGCTTGCTCCTCGCAAACACCCAACGCTGCAGAGCCACCCCTCCGGCAGCGGGTCTGACTCCCTCCCGGTGCCACAGGGCCCCTCCTGAAGTGGATCACCTAAGGAGAAGCAAGCTAAGCCTGCCCCTCCTGCCCCCGTGCACCTTGCCTACCCACCCCAGCTAAGACGCCAGATCCCCAGCACCACAAGCCTGGCAGTGTGCAAGTAGCCCAGATGGGCCACGCCACCCCACAGGGAATCCCGCCCCTAGGAGAGGGGAAGAGAAGGCACAGCCAGTCTGACTGCGGCCCCACCCACCAACTCCAGTTATACACCACAGCACAGGGGAAGTGCCCTGCAGGTCCTCACCACGCCAGGGACTATCCAAAATGACCAAACGGAAGAATTCCCCTCAGAAGAATCTCCAGGAAATAACAACAGCTAATGAACTGATCAAAAACGATTTAAACAATATAACAGAAAGTGAATTTAGAATGATAGTCATAAAATTAATCACTGGGCTTGAAAACAGTATAAAGGACAGCAGAGAATCTATTGCTACAGAGACCAAGGGACTAAGGTACAGCCAGGAGGAGCTAAAAAATACTATAAACAAGCTGCAAAATAAAATGGAGATGACCATAGCTCGGATTGAAGAGGCAGAGGAGAGAATAGGTGAACTAGAAGATAAAATTATGGAAAAGGAAGAAGCTGAGAAAAAGAGAGAGAAAAAAAAATCCAAGAGTATGAGGGGAAAATTAGAGAACTAAGTGATGCACTAAAGAGAAATAATCTACACATAATTGGTATTCCAGAGGAGGCAGAGAGAGGGAAAGGTGCTGAAAGTGTACTTGAAGAAATAATAGCTGAGAACTTCCCTGATCTGGGGAAGGAAACAGGCATTGAAATCCAAGAGGCACAGAGAACTCCCTTCAGACGTAACTTGAATCGATTTTCTGCACAACATATCATAGTGAAACTGGCAAAATACACGGATAAAGAGAAAATTCTGAAAGCAGCCAGGGATAAACATGCCCTAACATATAAAGGGAGACCTATAAGACTCGTGACTGATCTCTCTTTTGAAACTTGGCAGGCCAGAAAGGCATGGCAGGAGATCTTCAATGTGATGAACAGAAAAAATATGCAGCCGAGAATCCTTTACCCAGCAAGTCTGTCATTCAGAATAGAAGGAGAGATGAAGGTTTTCCCAAACAAACAAAAACTGAAGGAATTCGTCACCACTAAACCAGCCCTACAAGAGATCCTAAGGGGGATCCTGTGAGACAAAGTACCAGAGACATCGCTACAAGCCTGAAACTTACAGACATCACAATGACTCTAAACCCATATCTTTTGATAATAACACTGAATGTAAATGGACTAAATGCACCAACCAAAAGACATAGGGTATCAGAATGGATAAAAAAACGAGACCCATCTATTTGCTATCTACAAGAGACTCATTTTAGACCTGAGGACACTTTCAGATGGAAAGTGAGGGGATGGAGAACTATGTATCATGCCACTGGAAGTCAAAAGAAAGCTGGAGTAGCCATACTTATATCAGACAAACTAGACTTTAAATTAAAGGCTGTAACAAGAGATAAAGAAGGCCATTATATAATAATTACAGGGTCTATCCATCAAGAAGAACTAACAATTATAAATGTCTATGCGCCAAATACGGGAGCCCCCAAATATATAAAACAATTCATCACAAACATAAGCAACCTTATTGATAAGAATGTGGTAATTGCAGGGGACTTGAATACTCCACTTACAACAATGGATAGATCATCTAGACACATGGTCAATAAAGAAACAAGGGCCCTGAATGAGACACTGGATCAGATGGACTTGACAGATCTATTTAGAACTCTGCATCCCAAAGCAACAGAATATACTTTCTTCTCGAGTGCACATGGAACATTCTCCAACATAGATCACATACTGGGTCACAAAACAGCCCTTCAGAAGTATACAAGAATTGAGATCATACCATGCATACTTTCAGAACACAATGCTATGAAGCTTGAAATCAACCACAGGAAAAACTCTGGAAAACCTGCAAAAGCACGGAGGTTAAAGAACACCCTACCGAAGAATGAATGGGCAATTCAAGCAGGCAATTAGAGAAGAAATTAAAAAATATATGGAAACAAAAGAAAATGAAAATACAATAATCCAAATGCTTTGGGATGCAGTGAAGGCACTCCTGAGAGGAAAATACATTGCAATCCAGGCCTATCTCAAGAAACCAGAAAAATCCCAAATACAAAATCTAACAGCACACCTAAAGGATAGAAGCAGAGCAGCAAAGACACCCCAAACCCAGCAGAAGAAGAGAAATAATAAAGATCAGAGTAGAAATAAACAATATAGAATCTAAGAAAACTGTAGAGCAGATCAATGAAACCAAGAGTTGGTTTTTGAAATATAAACAAAACTGATAAACCTCTAGCCAGGCTTCTCAAAAAGAAGAGGGAGATGACCCAAATAGATAAAACCATGAATGAAAATGGAATTATTACAACCAATCCCTCAGAAATACAAGCAATTATCAGGGAATACTATGAAAAATTATATGCCAAAAAACTGGACAACCGGGAAGAAATGGACAAATTCCTAAGCACCCACACACTTCCAAAACTCAAACAGGAGGAAATAGAAAGCTTGAACAGACCCATAACCAGCGAAGAAATTGAATCAGTTATCAAAAATCTCCCAACAAATAAGAGTCCAGGACCAGATGGCTTCCCTGGGGAATTCTACCAGACATTTAAAGCAGAGACAATACCTATCCTTCTCAAGCTATTCCAAAAAATAGAAAGGGAAGGAAAACTTCCAGACTCATTCTATGAAGCCAGCATTACTTTGATTCCTAAACCAGACAGAGACCCAGTAAAAAAAGAGAACTACAGGCCAATATCCCTGATCAATATGGATGCAAAAATTCTCAATAAGATACTAGCAAATTGAATTCAACAGCTTATAAAAAGAATTATTCACCATGATCAAGTGGGATTCATTCCTGGGATGCAGGGCTGGTTCAACATTCGCAAATCAATCAACGTGATACATCACATTAATAAAAGAAAAGATAAGAACCATATGATCCTGTCAATCGATGCAGAAAAAGCACCTGACAAAATTCAGCATCCTTTCTTAATAAAAACCCTCAAGAAAGTTGGGATAGAAGGAAGATACGTAAGCATCATAAAAGCCATTTATGAAAAGCCCACAGCTAATATCATCCTCAATGGGGAAAAACCGAGAGCTTTCTCCCTGAGATCAGGAACACGACAGAGATGTCCACGCTCACCGCTGTTGTTTAACATAGTGTGGGAAGTGCTAGCGTCAGCAATCAGACAACAAAAGGAAATCAAAGGCATTAAAATTGGCAAAGATGAAGTCAAGCTTTCACTTTTTGCAGATGACATGATATTATACATGGAAAACCAGACAGACTCCACCAAAAGTCTGCTAGAACTGATCCATGAATTCAGCAAAGTCGCAGGATACAAAATGAATGTACAGAAATGAATTGCATTCTTATACACCAATAATGAAGCAACAGAAAGACAAATAAAGAAACTGATCCCATTCACAATTGCACCAAGAATCATAAAATACCTAGGAATAAACCTAACCAAAGATGTAAGAGATCTGTATGCTGAAAACTATAGAAAGCTTACGAAGGAAATTGAAGAAGATACAAAGAAACGGAAAAACATTCCATGCTCATGGGTTGGAAGAATAAATATTGTCAAAATGTCAATACTGCCCAAAGCTATCTGCACATTCAATGCAATCCCAATCAAAATTGCACCAGCATTCTTCTCGAAGCTAGAACAAGCAATCCTAAAATTCATATGGAACCACAAAAGGCCCCGAATAGCCAAAGTAATTTTGAAGAAGACCAAAGCAGGAGGCATCATAATCCCAGACTTTAGCCTCTACTGCAAAGCTGTCATCATCAAGACAGCATGGTATTGGCACAAAAACAGACACATAGACCAATGGAATAGAATAGAAACCCCAGAACTAGACCCACAAACGTATGGCCAACTAATCTTTGACAAAGCAGGAAAGAATACCCAATGGAAAAAAGACAGTCTCTTTACCAAATGGTGCTGGGAGAACTGGACAGCAACATGCAGAAGGATGAAACTAGATCACTTTCTTACACCATTCACAAAAATAAACTCAAAATGGATAAGGCACCTGAATGTGAGACGGGAAACCATCAAAACCCTAGAGGGGAAAGCAGGAAAAAACCTCTCTGACCTCAGCTGCAACAATTTCTTACTTGACACATCCGCAATGGCAAGGGAATTAAAAGCAAAAAGGAACTATTGGGTCCTCATGAAGATAAAACTCTTCTGCACTGCAAAGGAAACAATCAACAAAAGTAAAAGACAACCAACGGAATGGGAAAAGATATTTGCAAATGACATATCGGACAAAGGGCTAGTATCCAAAATCTATAAAGAACTCACCAAACTCCACACCCGAAAAACAAATAATCCAGTCAAGAAATGGGCAGAAAACATGAATAGACACTTCTCTAAAGAAGACATCCAGATGGCCAACAGGCACATGAGAAGATGCTCAATGTCCCTCCTCATCAGGGAAATACAAATCAAAACCACACTGAGTTATCACCTCACACCGTCAGAGTGGCTAAAATGAACAAATCAGAAGACTACAGATGCTGGCGAGGATGTGGAGAAACGGGAACCCTCTTGCACTGTTGGTGGGAATGCAAATTGGTGCAGCTACTCTGGAAAACAGTGTGGAGGTTCCTCAAAAAAATTAAAAATAGACCTACCCTATGACCCAGCAATAGCACTGCTAGGAATTTACCTAAGGGATACAGGAGTGCTGATACATAGGGGCACTTGTACCCCAATGTTTACAGCAGCACTCTCAACAATAGCCAAATTGTGGAAAAAGCCTAAATGCCCATCAACTGATGAATGGATAAAGAAATTGTGGTTTATATACACAATGGAGTACTACGTGGCAATGAGAAAGAATGAAATATGGCCCTTTGTAGCAATGTAGATGGAACTGGAGAGTGTGATGCTAAGTGAAATAAGCCATACAGAGAAAGACAGATGCCATGTTTTCACTCTTATGTGGATCCTGAGAAACTTAACAGAAACCCCTGGGGGAGGGGAAGGAAAAAATAAAAGAGGTTAGAGTGGGAGAGAGAGCCAAAGCATAAGAGACTCTTAAAAACTGAGAACAAACTGAGGGTTGACAGGGTGTGGGAGGGAGGGGAGGGTAGGCGATGGGCATTGAAGAGGGCATCTTTTGGGATGAGCACTGGGTGTTGTATGGAAACTAATTTGACAATAAATTTCATATATAAAAAAAAATCTTAATAAAGGCCTGTACTAGCCAGTTATAGGAGAATGTAAAAAGTTCACAGGATGGAAAAAATGTCAGTCTACTTTCCTTCTAAAAATTAAGAAAGAAAGAAAAAAAGAAGGAAGGAAGGAGAAAGGAAGGAGAAAGAAAAGAAAGGAAAAGAAAGGAAAGGAAAGGATGAGAAATAAAAGAAAGAGAGAAAGGAAGGAGGGAAGTAGGGTGGGAAAGAAGGAAGGAAAGGAAAGGGAAGGAAAGGAAGAAAAAATTAAAACAACTCTCAGGCACAGTTAGCAGTCAGATGTTTGAACTCAAAGGAACTCAGCAAAGTAGGTCTTGCCAAATTAAATGTGCCTTTAACTGGTGTTTTGGTTGAATGTCTCTTTTGCAGCAAACAAATCCAAAGTAACTGCCGTTAACATGGAGCTCGTTTTCCAACTGAGTGAACAGTATTGGGGGAGGTTGTAAAATTTGGTCGTTCTATTTTCAGTGGGTCGCCGATGTGTGAAGTTAATGGGTTAGAAGTCATTTGTGTGGACAGGCCAAAATTTTTCCAGCAACAAAATCCCAAAATATTCTCGCTGGCCAAAGCAAACACAACCTGTTCTGCCTTTTATACCACAAGGTGCCTTCTCTCACGCCAGGGCTCAGGCATAATAGCACCTTCCTGAACACCAGGCACACTCTGTGTTTTGACACAAACTGTATACACCATGAGCCCTGACAGTGTCTCTTTTATATTTCTGTCAAACAACAGTATAAAGGAACCCTTCCCTTCCCGCTTCACTAGTAAACCTTTCTGGATGGTGAATTAAATCACTTGGAGCTCACGTTTTACTTCAATGATCTAAAGCTAACATCCACTGAATACTTCAAAGTATGCCCGACAACGGTGAAACACTTTATATAATTTTTCTCAAAATGCCCCATTTCAGAGAGAAGGAAATTAAGCATCAAGAACTTACGTAATTTCACCAAGATTTCACAGCCAGCGAGTGAGAGAGCTAGATTTTATGGAGGCAGGACATCTGGCTCAGGAACTAGACCACCCTACCAGACATCAACAGTCCGCCATGTCATTCCCATGAGTCCCACCCAGACCCCCCAGCTGAAACCCAGAACCCGCTAGGTTCCGAAATAGGCATTCAAGTGTGGGAGTCGTTTTTCTTTCTACCAGCCTCCCCAGTCGCCTCTTTCTCAATTTCTTCAGTTGTAAAAGGAGAGGTTCAGATTAAAGACTCTCCAGATTTCATGGCCTCTTTCATCTACCTGTGGATGGGGGCTTCTGACTCTGAGCTCCATCTGGAAGCCTACTCAGAGCTCCCCACTTGCCATGGCTTCAGCCCCACCTGCACACTTGGCCTTCAGAAACTCAGATTACAGAAGAATCACAGAGTTCTGCTGCTGGAAGGGAAGTTACCACTTTAATGGTATGACGACCACCCAGGTGGTAAAGGGGAATACCCTTCTTCCAGGCTCAGTAGAGAGACTGCCATTCCTGGGACCTGAACAAAATTTAAAGTAAGCACGACTGGGTGGTTCAGTCGGTCAAGTGTCTGACTCTTGATGTGGGCCCAGATCATGATCCCAGAGTCGTGGGATGGAGCCTTCCTCAGGCTCTGTACAGAGCGTGGTGCCTCCTTAGGATTCCCTCTCTCCCTCTCCCTCTGCCCCTCCCCTACTCATATTCTCTCTCTCTCACCCTCTCTCTCTCTCTTCCCTCCCCCCTGCTCTCTTTCTCTCTCTCTCTCTCAAAAATAAATACATAAAGTAAGCACTCCTGTCCTTCTCTTTTCTTGGCCCAATTCCATTCCAACACAACAAGTTCACTTTTAGTATTTCTTCAGCAATCTATTTAGTGAACACTTTACCCATAGCAGTATGTAGATTTTGCTTTAAAACTAATTACTATTATAAGTAATGCCTAAATACATTCTTATTATCAGAATGCAAGCAGTACTGAAATATTTCTAGCTGCCCATCATTTCTTTTTTTCATGGTAATCTATTTTCTCTGGTGAGTGCTAATTTCTATCAAGTATGTCTGAGGGTAATAATTCTTGGAAATTCTATATTCAAAATGTGGCTGCTTCAGCACGGAGTTGTCGTTTTTCAGATGCTTTTGGACATCAGTTGTTTAATTTTTAACTTTATCGTCTCTGTTTTATTATGATCAGATTTCTAAGGTAAGTTTTATATTAGTCTGCCTCTGGTGTGTGTGTGTATGTGCATGAGTGTGGACATGTGAGCGTGTGGGTGTGCATGCACACGAGTGGGGGCGTTGTGTGAGACGGGCTGGTGGTGCTTACCTAGCTTGTCCCCTGGATGCTGGGTTTCCTCACTCTCTAGTAATAAGGTGCCTGGCCCAGTTCCCTACTTTTCCAGTGCCTGCTCACACTCGGTGAGACTTCAGAGAACAGTGTGCATAGCTTTAACACTTCACCTTCTCTACCTCCATACAATAGGATCTAGACCTCCTCTCACCTTGTGTATTCCCTGATCTATAAAACTGTATCAGTCATGGTTCTGTTTCAGAGCCAATAAGATGGTGTGTGTGTGTGTGTGTGTGTGTGTGTGTGTGTGTAAACATAATTAGAATTACATGTATATAATATACGTGTATACATGTATGTGTGTGTGCCCAAATATACATATACACAGAGAGAGAGATTTTAAGGAATTGGCTCATGTGATCTTGGAGCCATGGCAAGTCCATAGTCTGCAGGGGAAACCAGCAGGCAGGAGCCCCAGGGAGGAGCCCGAGGGAGGAGCCTGTGGGAGGAGCCCCAGTGGGAGCCCACAAGCAGGCTGCATTATGGAGAGTGATCTGCTTTCCTCAAAGTCTACTGATTCAAATGCTCCTCTCACCTAAAAATATCCTCACAGTGACATCTAGAATAACGTTTGACCAAATACCTGGGGACCATAGCCTAGCCAAGTTGACATATGAAATTAACCATCACAACAGTCCCTAGGCGGATGCAGAGAAGAAAACGGAGACTCAGAGACATGAAACGTCTCCCTAGAGATGAAGTTATTATGTGTATGACAATATATCCCTTGGGATTAAAGTCCCACGAGAGCGGAGACCATGCCCACCAGCTCCAATGACCCCAGTATCAAGTGTGATGTAAGTATTCAATGAAAATCGTTCCTAGAGCCACAATCCTGTAGGCTAGACATCTTGAGAAACTTCTCATTATGGAAAAGACTGGTTGTCCACCTCGACTCTGTCCTTGTAAAAGAACCTTGTCTTACTTGGGGCAGCCTGGGAAGAAGAGTCCCCCCACATACAATCTGGGAGACCAGAAGACCAAATTTTGACCAGTGGGACGTGGCCAGAATTGTCGAGTGGGACTTTGAGGAGAGTCTCCCTTAAGAGAAGGACACGACCTCTAACCCCTTTCTTGACCCTACCCTCTGGATTTCATCTGTCCTGATGAGCTCAAGCAGGACCCCAGTGTATGAAAATGAGGGTCACATTGCAGCTGAGGACAGGAAGGAGTCCCTGATAAAATCCCATAGGCCCCCTGCTACCTCATCCTTTGACTTATTTTACATAATGGGGCACCTGGGTGGCTCAGTCTGTTAAGCTTCTGACTCTTGATTTCGGCCCAGGTCATGATCTCAGGAGTTCGAGTCCAGCACTGGGATCTGTGCTGATGGTGTAGAGCCTGCTTGAGATTCTCTGTCTCCCTCTCTCTCTGCCTCTCCCCCATTCTCTCTCTCTCTCTCAAAATAAACATTTTTTAAAAATATATGTATATAGAGGCACCCAGGTGGCTCAGTCGGTTAAGTGTCTGACTTTGGCTCAGGTCATGATCTCACAGCTCAGGAGTTCGAGCCCCGTGTCAGCTCTGTGCTGACAGCTCAGAGGCTGGAACCTGCTTCAGATTCTGTGTCTCCCTCTCTCTCTCTCTGCTCCTCCCCTACCTACACTCTGTCTCTCCATCTCAAAAATAAACAAACATTTTAGAAAAGAAATAAACTTTTATCCTGTTTATATCACTGCTATTTGGGGCTTCCTATTATAAGAATCAAAACTTAATTCAAATTAATTGATATATTCAAATTAATATAATTTCCACTAAAAGATGTGGAGATGCAGATAGAAAATAGAATGTTCACGTAAATGCCTAGCTGAACTCACAGGAAGGAATGTAAATTTAAGGAGCGTTAAAAAAAAAAAAGTAAGGGAGCCAGGACTCTTAAATGAGCTGCAGTACCCAAAATGAAATGCAAACTGGAAAATGTTTGCCCCCTGGCGAAGGGAAATGAAAATGGAATTTGTCTGTCTCAATCTTCCCTCTGAATGAGATCAAATTTCTCCTGTTTTTAACCACTGCCCTTTCCTTATGCCCATCTTAAGATAGCTGTAAGGTGTATCTACATCTTTTTATAAAATATATATACGTACACAGAAACACACACACACATCCACATGTCTCATCTGTACCCTGCAGTCCCAGAAATCCCGAGGTAAGAAAGTCAAGACAGAAATGTGTCCCAGGGAAAGCCCACGTAGAGCCTCTCTGGAGCGACGCTCCCTCACCACCCAGCTGGCAAACTCAGATCCAGGATTCCCACATATAAAAAGCTTCTATCGCACATAACCCCACCACCTAAAGTGGCAAACTATGTGGACATGTGGCATCTTCAGAGAGGGTCCACAGAAACAACAAAGAGAAGAATTCGACTGCTAATCGCTTCCTAGACTGTAATGATCACATACGGGCTATAAAAGAAATATGCTCATCATGTTTATGAAATAAAAGATGGAACTTAAGACGAAGAAAAGTAACAAAATGGAAACAAAACGGAACTTCTATGGAGCGTCTGGGTGGCTCAGTCAGTTGAGCATTCGACTTCGGCTCAGGTCATGATCTCACAGCTCGTGGGTTCGAGCCCCACGTTGGGCTCTGTGCTGACAGCTCAGAGCCTGGAACCTGCTTCAGATTCTGTGTCTCCCTCTCTCTCTGCCTCTCCCCTGCTCACTCGTGTGTGAGCCAATCACCAATGATTGGTGTTTTCTGATATTAATAAAGAAAATCAGCAGATTGGTGATCGAATTTTTTCTAAAATTGTTCTTTTACAAAAATTAATATTTGCTTTTGCTTTGGGGATGAACTCAACATTGCTTTAAAAAAACACAATGAGACATTTGGAAACTCTAATTTCAAGATCATTCATGAAACCTAAGACTGACTATGAGAAGAAACAGGGACTGACATGAGGAGGATACTCATGTTTATTTATTTTTTTAATGTTTATTTATTTGGGGGGGAGGGGCAGAGAGAGAGAGAGAGAGAGAGAGAGAGAGAGAGAGAAACCCAAGCAGTCTCTGTACTGTCAGCACAGAGCCCAACACAGGGCTCAAACCCACGAACCATGAGATCATGACCTGAACTGAAATCAAGAGCCATCGCTTACCCGACTGGGCTGCCCAGGCGCCCCTCCACTCACGTGGAAAAGACAGAGTATGGAGTATCCCACTTGCTTCCATGATTTTCAGAGGGAACCTAGACTTCAGATACTTTCTCGAGTCATTTCACCCTACAACTAGGGCACAGTGAAAATACCATTCAAAGGTGTCAGGAGAACCAAATGCAATTTCCTAGAGCCCAAAACAAAGGAGTATGAGTGTGTGTGTGTGTGTGTGTGTGTGTGTGTGTGTGTGCGCGCGCACGCACCTGCATTCATGTGTGTGTATGTCCACGAGCATGTGCATGTTTTAATCAATCAACACTAGATGGCTGTAGTTA
The DNA here is from genome assembly GCF_027475565.1 of Acinonyx jubatus. Taxonomy (NCBI): domain Eukaryota; kingdom Metazoa; phylum Chordata; class Mammalia; order Carnivora; family Felidae; genus Acinonyx; species Acinonyx jubatus. Next base: position 12,749,487 of record NC_069393.1, on the reverse strand, counting down.
CAAAACCAATACGTTTCACAAGGTCTAAAATCCTGAGATGGGACGCTAGAGAACAGACGGATTCTAACCTTGTGAATTCAGTGCCGCCCTCTTCCCGTCTCGCAGGCAGTAAGAATGAGCACCAGGCTTTTAGGTTCAAAGTGCCGCGCATCTCTGAAGGAGCAGGCTTACATTCTAGAAGTCCTTATTTCACAGATGAAGACGTTCCCCTGACACAGCCTTGAGGATGCAGGTTTAACTTGCTCCGTAATGATTCCACTCTGCTCTGATGGCACCCTGTTATTTTCAAATCAGTTTCACGCATGCCAACTCATCTGACCCTCTCCATAATCCTGAGGGAGATGCTGTCCTCATCAAAGGCAAGGACACGGAGACCCACACAAGGGGCAGAAGCTTGCTCAAGGTGACAGAGCTCCCGAGGGACAACGTTAGCACTGGTTTCCCCAAGTACCAGCTCCTTGCTCAGAGCTCTTCCCACACATCGGATCAGGAAAGAGAATAAGATGCTTGCCCTGTGTAGTGTGTCTGGCATGGCCCTTTCATTTTCTAGAACACTCCATTCCAGTTCATTAAATACCCCCTTCCAAAATGTACTTGGAGTTCGTAGGAAGTTGACGACAGTAAAGAAATCTTTCACTGAGGTAGGAGAGGGAGGGGTTGTGGCCAGAAGGGAAACTTCTAGGTCTTGGTAATCTTTGGCTTTGAAGTTTTTGACAATTTTATGTTTTACCTACGCCATCAATAAACAATCAGTGATTTTTACCTAAATATGCCAGCTCTGCTGGGTGGCCAAGACAGTTGGATATTACAGGCAAGATCAGTTAGAATCCACAAGCCAAGAAATTCACATGCAAATGATAACTACCGTTTAATGAGCACCTACTACGGACTGATCGCAGACAGCTATGCATGTCTCTTCTTTCGTCTGTCCATTCTTGCTCTATTGTCGGCACCCTGATCAACCCCCATCACCTGCCACCTTCTCTCCAAATGGTCTGCCAGATGCTTCTCCTGCCTCGAATCCAAATCTCTCTTATTTGTATATATGAGTATTTATATTTATAATGTATATAATTTATACAAATATATGTATATATATGTATGAATAATTCTAAGACAAACATATTTTGACTTAAAAAAAGGAGAGAGGCACTGTTATCCCCCAACAATTTGCTCTCAACTCTACACCCCAAATACACAAATCGATCACATGGTTCACATTCTTAAAACCCTTCTAGGGACTCCCCCTTGCCCGGGGGTAGCACTGAAGGTCCCCAGTGCCACTTACTGGGCTCCAGCCTCTTTCTCCCCCTCACACCTGGCCTCTATCAGTTATTTGTGCCAAAGTCATTCAAACTCATGGCATCCACTGTGTTGCTTCCACCTGCTCTAATGCCCACCTTCGTGCCCTCCCCCTTCTGGTCTCAGACATTCTGGAAGACTTTCCTCAGTCCCCCCTCCCCAGTTCCACCTGTGTCTAATGCTGTGTTTAGCATCCTGTACTCTTCCTTTGTAATACTTGTTCCAACTATCCTTTAGTGGAGTGTTGTGGGGAGTATTTGCTTAATGAGTATACTCTAGGGGCGCCTGGGTGGCTCAGTCGGTTGAGCGGCCAACTTCGGCTCAGGTCATGATCTCTCGGTCCATGAGTTCAAGCCCCGCGTCGGGCTCTGTGCTGACGGCTCAGAGCCTGGAGCCTGTTTCAGATTCTGTGTCTCCCTCTCTCTGACCCTCCCCGTTCATGCTCTGTCTCTCCCTGTCTCAAAAATAAATAAAACGTTAAAAAAATTTTTAATGAGTATATTCTACATCTGGTTGGTCAACCACTGAACCCCCGAAAACTAACATATTATTTTGAAGCTTTGAAAATTGTGCCTTAGTGTAAATTTTTCATCATAAGCAATACACACACGCCCACAAACACACGCACCTGAAACCAAAGTTTCATGAACGTACCCCTTCTGCGTACAATTCACCTGACAGTTTCTCTTCTGCTTTAATGTTGGCCACAGCCCAGGTTAATGATTTGACAGCCTGCTAAGAGGCTCAACCTGCATTTTAAATAACCACCCATGTAACACGATGCTTAGTAGGTCCTGGGTGACTGTAGAAGAGACAGATGACCAACTATTCACCAGTCACTACTGAAACCGATTTCCTTTTTGTTCACACCGTGTAACGGTTTATTTGCTTATGGCTTTGTCCCTCCTAGGAGAACGAGGGCCCAGAAGGGCTAACCCCCGCCATTCTGGGTACAGTTATTTCCCTTGGTTGGGCTGATGGGATCAGGGTCACAAGTGTGGCTTCCCTTGGTCCCAGGGCCACAGACTGTCCCCTTAAGTACCCTCCAGAAAGAGATTGTCTATGATTTCCCTCTTTGATACAGACTGCTATATCCCTATCGCAGCAAGGAGATAGGACTTAGGAAATAAAAAAGGAAAAACCTTCCAGCAACATCCTAATGCCACCCAATTCATTACTGCCTTTGGTCTTCTGGCTAATATGTCAATTGGCCAATCTAATTATCAGATTTTAGGGCTCTTTTAACTGATTTTTCAAACCCTTTGGTCTCACATGAGCACAGGCCTGTCCTGTTGAATGCCAGGACCCCTCACATGAGAAGCCAATTTTTTTTTATAACTAGTTCATCAATGCCATCTTTTACTTGCTGTGTTTTTCTGTTTCCATGAAATACCTGAAACCCCAGGGCTCTTCCCTCCACGTCTCCATTTTTCACCTACCTCAGGCACCTGCCACACAAAACAGCGAAGGAAACTGTCCCTGGACTGACATCTCCCCCACAGTTCTCTGCAAACGCATGGTAAGGATCCCCCACTTGCTCGGGAACCGTGCAAACCCGGACTGAGCTTTCCCCGGGAAACTCCAGGGACACAGCTCGGAGGGGGTCCACCCTTAGGGTTGCCCGGGGATGTGTCCCTCGTGCAGCTGTGTGGCTTCCTGGAGCATGAGTGCTTCCCCCAGAGCCCAGTCCCAGGGCACAACTCCAGGGCAAAACTTGTGCTGTCACCCCAGAAAATTAGACTCCTCTTACTTGAACTGGAGCCAAGAGAGGGTAGCCTCTAAATCTGGTTTGGAGGTCTGTGGCTTAGAAGCCAAATTTTACTCAAAATTCGGAGGGCTTTGGTTTTATGGTGTTTTTGCTTTTAATTTTTTTTTAAGTTTATTTATTTTGAGAGAGAGAAAAAGAGGGGGAGGAGCAGAGAGAGGGAGAGAGGGAGAGAGAGAGAGAGAGAGAGAGAGAATCCCAAGCAGGCTCTGCTCTGTCAGCACAGAGTCTGATATGGGGCTCGAACTCCTGCACCGTGAGATCATGACCTGAGCCAAAATCAAGAGTTAGATGCTTGGGGCACCCGGGTGGCTCAGTTGATTAAGCATCTGACTTCGGCTTAGGTCACGATGCCATGGTTCATCGGTTCGAGCCCCGCATCCGCCTCCACGCTGGCAGCTGGGAGCCTGGAGCCTGCTTCGGATTCTGTGTCTCCCTCTCTCTCTCTCTCTCTCTCTCTCTCTCTCTGCCCCTCTCCGCTCATGCTTTGACCTTCTCTCAAAGAGAAAGAAACATTAAACAACTTTTTTTAATAAAAAAAATTTCTTCAGAAAAGAAATGCGGTTACCACTGAGATTTCAAGCCATGAATAACAGCTTCAGATCCCAGAGGACCCAGTACACGGCTCATCGCTGTGCGTCCACAGTAACCGTGCCCTCTTAAGGTGGAGATGAGCAGCTATTGTAAAAAGAAGTGTGTTTCCCCAACCCATCGGACCCTACTTGCTTGGTTATACAAAAACTTTGTGTAGATTCTCCTTGTAAGCCAACATGTATCTACATGCTTGACCCGAAACGCCACACTTTACTTCGTGTACCACAGTGGTATAAAAAGTGTAAAAAAAAAAAAAAAAAGTTTCTCCCAAATGTACCTTAGACTTAATGTCATTTTGATGCAACAGAAAACAAGGGAGCTAACGTAAATAAAAGCCCCATTATGCACACTGCAGAGATTTCCACTCTTTTCAATACGCAACTCACGAAAACGGCCTCAAAATCATATTCACGCCACTGGTGTTTCGCGCAAAACGTATCTTGATGCTGTGAACAAATGCTCACGGTCGTATTGTCGACTCTGCTGGGCTGCGGTGACCCAATTATCCGGTCAAAGGGCTGCATGGATGCGAGGGACAGGGCGGGTTAAAGTTTAACTCCCAGCAATTGTAAACCAAACCTAAAGCCACTGAACCTTTGGAGTTTGATATGATGATTAGGGCATAACCAGAGTGACACGTTGAACTCGCCATAATCAAGGAAACCTTTTCCGGGTGGGGATCTCTGAAATCGCTCAGGTACGGTGCATGTGTTTTGCTTTTTCTGCTTCGGCTCTGGGAAACTGTGCAGGGTGGCTCCGTGGGAATGCAGTGAGAACAGCTTCTGCCCTCTTCGACCCTAGAGCCTAATTCAGGGTGCTTTCTGGCTGTTTTCATACAAATGGAGCAACCCGAAAACCAAAGAACAGATTGGGACCATCATATGATCTCAGAATGAAATGGCAGCCATCTTCCGCTACTTGGTTTAATCAAATTCTGAAGCTGCAAAGTAGATTCACCGCTTTAGGTTCAAGTGCAGGGCTGATGTGTCGGAGAAGTATATTTAGCAGTAGCCAGACAGCTGGGGGAACTGTGGTTGGCTGTCCTGATCCTAGGAACCCCGGAAACATTAAAAAGAAATGTAATTACAGGAGAAATAGCATTAATATCACCAGCAGATTCTGAGTTCTCTGTGTAGGTCACAATCCCTACTATACTTGAGATTTTGTATGTTCAAGTCTCTCCTTCCCTCTCTCTTATCCTTCACAACCACCGAAAACCAAAATCTAAAACGCGAAACCCCACAGAAAAGAAACCCACACAAAATCACCTTGGTCAATTCTCTCTGTGTCTTTTGCCAGGATCCTACCTCTCACCAGCAGCCGAAGCTATTTGCTTTTCATTCTAGCAAAACGGAAAAAACAAAAAACAAAACAAAAACGGTCATGGAAAATGATTGGCTTTGAGTGTGTTAAACCTCAGCCTTGGGGATAGCCGATTATTAGAGCTTTTCCTTTGGGGATGGTTTGGGCAAGTGCCGCAGCAGATATATTTTCACATGATCATTCTGTTCACCCCAAAAAGATGATTCACAACCAAAATATGATGCGATTTTCTCTAAAGAAAGATGGCAGTCAGAGCACTTACCAGGAATATCCATTCCTACCAGAAATCTCTCAAACTCTGATAGAATTACTCTTGTGCCATGATGGTTAAAATAAATGCGAAGGAGAAATGGGGCTCCAAGTTAAACAGGTGTATTTGCAGTAGGACTTGTCAGATGTGCATTGGGTATCTCCCAGGAGGCGAGGAACAGAACATTTTTGTGCATGGTGCCCGATTAGTGTTTTGCAAAACACACATTGACGGACTCAGCTTTCGTTATGATTTCGAAGCTCCAAAGATGTGTTGGTCTGGTCTGAAGCATCCTTGGTAATATGTGCTGAGGTATAAACAGTAGGAATGTAGATCTGGAGATAAAGAGAGGGCTTACTTGTTGGGGAGCTGAGGCCTTCCCCTGCCAAATACGGGCTAATAGACATGAGTGACTAGATGACTTTTCAGGGCCATCGTCTCCAGAATCATGTTAATACTGCCCATTTGAGACCATTCTCACGTTTTACTGATCCAACTTACTATTTATCAGGTGTAAGGGAAGGGGAAAGAGAATTGTCAAAAAGAAAGGAAAAGAAAGAAAAACAGTGGGCAAATATGAACTGACATGTTGGATAGGGAAACACTGAATAGTTGTTGTTGTTGTTTGTTGTTATTATTATTGAATATTTAGTTAACTATTTTTCAGTGGGCTAATCCCAAGTTGACTCTGTGTTGTCTCAAATACAAAATGTCCTACGCTGTATTCAGTGGATGTTAATAAATGTGGCCCCCCCCAGAAGTAACCCCAATGTCAAGTTGAGGAAAGGTGGTTAGGTTAAAGCAGGTGAATGTTATCACATGAATGTTTGCAGTAATAATAATCGCAGACGTTTGTTAAGCACCATATCGCCCAGTCCACTCCTGTTTATCTACATTATTTTCAGAACAGCCATGGAAGGTAAGACACTATTATAACATTTTACTAATGAGAAAATTGAGCACAGATTAGTTACCTACCAGGCTCGACATCACCCAGTTAGTAAACCATTGTAATTGTACTTGCTGGGGGGCTAGGCATTTACTGCGCGTGTCAACGTATCCGTTTCTGGTGAGCATCTAGGGGTGGGTGGTATTTTGCTTCCTGAGCTTCATCTATAACAGAACATCACTCGGGAACATCTACTGACGTGTCTCAGAAATGGTATTCTTGAGAACACAGATTGAGAAAGAACAAACATTTTCGCAGCCCCTAAACCCGGAACCAGCTGAAACCATCCGAGGGACCTGAGAGCCTAGCAATCTCCCAACAAACGAGACCATGCCTCTCTTCGAGACTTTCCAAATTCATTACAGAAAGAACACCAGACTCTTCCTCTGACAGACTCGCTCGGAAGGCCTGTTCCCAAGCTCCCCTCGCTGTGTGGCCTCGGGCCCACTACTTAACTTCCCTGGGCTCAGAGTCCTCAAGTGTGCAAGGACAGTAGGACCCACCCCGCAGAATTTCGCGAGGGTTTAACAAGATGACATAGCCAAACGGTTCAGGCGCCATCCGGGGCACACGGTAGGAATTCAGCAAAACGCGGTCCTCTTCCCGTGTCTCTGTTTGTAACAACCTCCAGCAAAATTTCCTGAAACTCGCCCCACTTAGCTGCTCTTTGTTTAGACTGTACTGATACGCTTTCGATCGGAAACTGTACACAAACGGTAAAGTTCTGATCAGCCACCAATGGTAACCATGTTCTATCTATTCGGACAAAAAGACAAAAACAAAAAACAAAAAAGGCCCCTCTGTCTTTCTTTTATTCGACACAGACAGCAGCAACGGCAACAGAGCAGAGTATCCTTTTGTTTTAGAGAAGGTTGCTCAAGGAAGCGCTCAGCTAAAAGCCCAGGGCCCTTGGCAGAGAACCCACAGGGCATCCGGTCCCAAGCGGGTGTTCATTTCACCACACGGCCAGTCGATGTGACACGTCGGTTTCGGGAACCGGCTCTTAAAATACTGTCATCCCTCGGCGAGCGGGGTAGGACGCTGGGTACCATTGCACAATCGTTTTCATTACCTTATGTGTCTCTAAGTGACTCAATCCGTTCAAACAAGACGGTATTGATTGACGGAGGGTAAACACCATTTGATCTTACTCACGGAAACAGTAACCAGGCTCCTCTAAAGTGCAGTTCTAACAGCCCCAACCCCCCCGGAAAGCATCCGCAGAAGGAAAAGCGTCACTGTAGGGTCCAGGCGGCTGTAAAATGTCCTGCTGATGGGATCAGGAGAGCTCATTTAATCAGTTTAGCCCATCCAGCCCAGTCCAACGAGGACCTCAGCTTTAAGAACTATGTAGAAGTCTTAATTTAACAAATTAAGGTTTTGTGTGGAGTATTTTTGATTCACCCAAACCGAAAATTTAGAGATCTCCTTTTATAAAAATGGCTGCCTTGACGAAAACTTGCTGGTATCTTGAGTTTGCTAATTTGATGTTTTTTTTTAAGTTTATCTATCTGTTTTGGGGGAGGGGGGCAGGGCAGAGAGGGATTGAGAGAGAGAGAGAGAGAGAAAGAGAGAGAGAGAAAATCTCAACAAGCCTCCCCACCACCAGCGCAGAGCCCGACATGGGGCTTGAACTCACGAACCATGAGATCATGACCTGCGTTAAAATCAAGAGTCGTATGCTCAACCGACTGAGCCACCCTGGCACCCCTTTAATTTGATTTTTTTTAAGATATATAAACTTACTTTTTTTTTCCCTTACACAGATAGGTACCTGGAATTTTATATGTGTAGGTATTAACAATCATATGGAAAGTATTTTCCAGGTTTGTTTATTCCAGTAGGGTTCCATCCCTGGTAATATTAAGAGGAAGGCAAGAATAAGGACTAACTTAACACCCTCCAGTTTGCAAGGTTAGGTATAGGGCTGCGCCCCCGGCAATAACATGGCTAAGAGAATTAGCACACGACAATTTGGCCGCATGGAACAACAGAGTGGCCAAACTGGTTTGCCATTCACTAAACCCCCCCCCTTCAGTGATACAGTGATTCCTCCTCTTCTTCCAGCGGTTAAAAAATGATCATTGTTTTGGGATGCCCAAATGATTCAAAGAACACTTACATGGCAGAATTACCTACTGTAATACCTTATTTCTATAGAATATTCTAGTTTACAAAACACTTTATACAGAAGCATTTGGACTTTTTCTAGTGCCACATCTCTTCACTGTCAATTCAGCATGCCTGCTTTCTTCCAGGTCACCGAGTCATTGCTCATTTTTCCAGTTGTACAGAGTGAGGAGGCTGCAACCTGGCCATCAGAGTTTAGCAGCCGAGCTGGGCTCCCACAGCAGAGGGCAGATTACGTATGGAGGCTTCACCTCCGTACTGGACGTAACTGACCCAGTGCTGAGTTAACTAAGAGCCTAGATGAAACTAGGCAGAAAAGATAAGAATCCCCGTGGAAAGGTGGCACCTGGGTGGCTCAGTCAGTTAGGCGTCTGACTTCGACTCAGGTCCTATCTCATGGTTGTGGGTTCGAGCTCCACGTTGGGCTCTGTGCTGACAGCTCAGTTCTGGAACCTGCTTCGGATTCTGTGTCTCCCTCTCTCTCTCTCTGCCCCTCCTCTGCTTGTGCTCTCCCTCTCTCTCAAAAACAAATAAATAGGGCGCCTGGGTGGCTCAGGCAGTTACGCATCTGACTTCAGCTTAGGTCACGATCTCACAGTTCGTGGGTTTGAAACCCGCATCGGGCTCGGTGCCGACAGCTCCATTCTGGAGCCTGTTGTGGATTCTGTGTCTCCCTCTCTCTCTGCCCCTCCCCCACTCGTGCTCTGGTTCTGTCTCAAAGATAAATAAACACAAAAAAAAGTAAAGAGAATCCCCGTGGAAGGTGAGAGGAATAACAGACACTGGCGGGGCACTGGCAGGACATCATGCATCAAGGTGACTGGTTTTCATCCCCCTCAACTCATCTTCAGCACTCTTCCATCCAGCTTTGATGCTGGGACTGAGTTGACTGCTCATCTTTCTAGCTGGGACCTTCTGCCTGAAGCAGATGGGCTTCTTGGATTTATTTAAACCTAATAGTTTTGATTACTTGCCGTGGAAGTCAGAGAACAGACTCTGATACCATGGAGGGGGGACGTTGGCCCATCCAAGTGACTGTGTCGGGAACCCTCTTTCCTGAAGATCCCCAGCAGTGCCTCCCAAGGTGGGCATTTATGGCCAACCAGTCAGGACCAGCACCCTATCATGATGGTAACAATGATACGAATAATAGCCCTTAGCTCCTGCCATGTGGGCTCCTGCCACATGCCGGGCACATACACTAACTCATTTGACCCTGTGGAATTCTGTGCAATAGGTGCTATTGCTATGTGGTTCGTCCAATAAAGAAGCCAAGGCTTAGGAATGTGGAGAAATGTACCCAAGGCTGCACAAGGCTAAAAAGCAGTGGAGGGGTGCTTGGGGGGCTCAGTCGGTTGAGTGTCTGACTTCGGCTCAGGTCATGATCTCACGGTTCATGGGTTCCAGCCCCAGGTCGGGCTCCACGCTGACAGCTCAGACCCTGGAGCCTGCTTCGGATTCTGTGTCTCCTTCTCTCTCTGTCCCAACCCTGCTTGCTCTCTCTCTCTCTCTCTCTCTCTCTAAAACAAAATAAAAACATTAAAAAAATTAAGTAAAATAAAATAAAATAAAACGAAAAGCGGTGGAAACAGGAGTGAGCTCCAACCGGCCGGCACGGAGTGCTCTGAAAACAGAGCATGAAGGGAGCACCGAGAAGGGCTGAATCTTGGAACTACAACTAAATTTTGGAGGTCCGTTATTGGACAGAGAAAAGCTAAAGGAGTTTCCCAAGGGTAAAAGACGTTTTTCTGTTAGGGTAAGAACCCAAGTGCAGACCCCCAACCCTCAGGCAGGCCCTGCGCCTTATAGGAGCCCTCACTACACCGCCCCTATATTCAGCCTGACTCTCTCCACGAATCCCGGGAGGCAGACTAACAGGCCCCCGTGGCTGGGAGCAAAATGGCCTTCTGAGTCCCACCGTCCTCAACAGGCCCAGACTCCCAGACGGACGCAGCCAGAGACTCAGTTGAAGGAGACCCCTTTCGTGACCTAGTGAGAGGGCCAGGCCCAGACCGCAGAAGAGATGCGCAGGCACGGGCACCAGGAGCACAGCGAGGGGTTTGCAGTACTGCAGGGTAATTGTCCTAATGACATGCCTGCCCGAGGCCCACATTCTGCTTGTGTCTCAAGACGGGCGCCTCCCAGCCGGGGGACACACTCTTCTCCCCAGGGACAGAATAACTGGGCTGCTAGGTCTGTAAATGCTAAGGGAGTCCCATATTTAAACTGACCTAGTTTGGAGCTTTAAATTGAGACCAAATGTTCCCAAATAGCAGGCCCACCAGCCTCAATAGAATTATTCATTTAGGATAATAAGAGTATGTTTCCATAGTAGAATACAAATTACTCGGGATACAGGGTATGAATGATAGGGACACTTGGAGGTGTTCACATTCAGGAACACGTTAGCCTAAAATCACTTAGCAAATTAACTAGCCCAGTAAAGCCTTGCAGGAACGGCCTTTAGGACAAGTAGGTTGTGACGATAGGAAAGGAGACATGTAGGAGAGAAATGGCCAAGGATGGAAGTGTCCTAGGGAACCAGAGGAGAATGTAAGTATTTGTAGGGCAGCTATTTGATCTTTGAGGAAGCATTTGTTTATTAATGTTGAATTATTATTACAGACATTTGAGCATCACACTTACCAGATAGGAATTTCCCCCATGTCTCTCCCTCACTACAGAACAGATACGTAATACAGGGGCATTGACTAGAATTGGAATCTTCCAAGAATTGCTATTACGTGGCCCTTTAGGGTATTTTAAGGTAGGAGAAAAACCTATCCTGTCTAGAAACTCTTATTTTCACTTGCCTTTCAAAACAAGCTGCAAAGCCAACTACTTCCTGTAATAATAATTTAGAACGTCAGTATTTCAAAGGATTCCCCGAAGCACGGTGGTCTAATGGACAGATTCGTGCACGGCATAGAGCAAAGAAGACAGTGGCGCTGCTAAAGCCGGGGGCTGGAGACCCAGAGTGGCTGGGCTTGAATCCCGGCCCCACCATTTCCCAGCAATGTGACCTGCAGCAAATGGTTTAACTTCCCTGTGCCTGTTTCCTCTCCTGTAAAATCACGGTTACCTTGGGGATGAGATCAGAAATTACACGCGAAGTGCTTAGTACGATAGCAAGCAGGTGCGCACAAACCTGGGCTGTGGCATCTATAATAATCATCTCATTCCTGGGTTGATGATGCAGCGGTTTCCTAGAACAAAATGACTAGAGAGAGAGAGAGAGAGAGAGAGAGAGAGAGATGGGCCCTGGGGTCAACCTGTAGAAAGTTATTTAGACCAGAGGTCAGGTGGCTCAGAAATAACTCTCCTCGCCACTGGCCTGTGGAGCAAATTAGGGACAATTTCTCCCTGACACTGTTGCTGCTTCTCCAAGGCAGAGATGTTCTCCATCACGGGCAGGGGCTCCTAATTAAGTCAGTACAAAATGATCTGAAGGAACCTGGCTAATTATCAAGGAAGTGGAATAGAAATGTGGACTTCACACCAGAGTGCGAGCCTCTCGGCCTGTTTTATTTGCATCCTTACAACCAAGAACCCATCAGTGCTCAAAGCCACTCACGACGATGCAGATTGAAGAATAGCGTGGTTATTAATGTGACAAAAATGAAGGCCTGAAAGAAGACAACCTGTTGCCAAATCAGCCACCCCACCCCCCCAGCAAAGGCAGGGCAACAGAGAAAATTATGGGGGCAGGGGCCAAACGGAGCATCGGGACTGGTAAGGAGGGGGTTAGGTATCAGCATCTACTTTAAGAGGAATGGTGGGTTGGGGTGCGTGGGTGGCTCAGTCAGTTGAGCGTTCGACTTCAGCTCGGGTCATGATCTCACAGTTCATGAGTTCGATCCCCGCGTTGGGCTCTGTGCTGACAGCACAGAGCCTGGAGCCCACTTTGAGTTCTGTGTCTCTCCCTCTCTCTCTGCCCCTCCCCTGCCCCTGCTCACACACACACACACTCTTTCTCTCTCTCTCTCTCCCAAAAATAAATAAACATTAAAAAAATTAAAAATAAGTAAAAAATAAAGAGGAATGGTGGGTAGAGGGTCAGGAAGAGGTAATCCCTTGGGATTACTGTGTTACTCTGTCCACCAGGGCTGACTTGTTGACCCCTTGCTTGAGCTCAGCATTCTTCTAGATGCTGTGCTGGACACAAAGAAGTACTATTGTCCCTATCACTTCAAGGGGCCCGTGAAAGGTTTCCCTAGAGCTCCCATCCCAGGCCCCAGATTATTAATCTCTCCCTTCCCCACAGTCTCTCACTTTGCTGGAAAAATGAATACTATTTACTAGGGGGTCCTGAAAGGCAAGAAAGGTATCCTATTTATTTTTCAATTCGCAGACCAAACACATTGCTATGCACATAACAGATTCATAACATTGTCTGTGGAATAAAAGAGGCACCTGACTGGGGAGAGCAAGACAGTAGAAGAGGTAAAGAAAAACATCATGGAACGCCATGTACCAAAGTCTGTGCCATGTACTTGTCCTAGCTTTTTGCCTCACTATAGCTACACGATGAGGTAGGCATCATGATCCCCAATTTCAAAATGAAGAAACTGGGATCTGGTTAAACAACTTGACCAAAGTTTACAAAGCTCTTAAGGGTAGAGCTCCAACATTGGAAACTGAGTTGGTCCAAACCCATGATCCCTTGGTTTGCCGACTATGCCACCCTCCAAGCTGGGAATCGATAATAAACAACAAAGGGCAAAATACTGTGTATTTTGTCATCATGTGGTGAAACTAGAAAGTTAGGACAGAGAGAACAAAGTCTGGAGTAGTCGGAGAGGCTATAGGAAGTTTCCGTTCAGCTCAGTAGATACGTGTGATGAAGTGTCTACTAAGTGTCAGGCTCGGTGCTCGGGCCTGGAGCTGAAAGATGCGTGTCTGTCCATGGGAAGGCTCTGGTTCTCCATCTCTTCATCCTCACTGCCGGCCATAGCTGGACACTTCTTTTTTCCCCACAGGTCCCCAGACTACTCTTTCTGCCTCTAATACATTGTCCGCAACACTGGCGGAATCATCTTCCTAAAGTACACAGGGACCTGTTGGAATTCTTCCATGCCGAATTCATAAGAAGCCCAGAAAACTCCATCGTGCCAGTATTGGTTTCATTCTTGCCTGCCTCACTGGCCGTACCTGTTGTCACTACCAAACCTGATCCCCTCCACGCCACTTGCATTCAACTTTCCAACTACACTCAACTTTCAACATCCCAGCTACACTCAACTTTCAACATTCCAACTATACTCAACTTCTCCACCATCTGTGCTGTTTTCATGTATACCTCTGTCCCCTAGAGTCTCCGTCTCCATTCTTCTCCTGACTCCTAGGCTTCTGGGCTGGTCTGAGTAGAGAGAAGCTATACACTGGAAATATAAAGTTGGGTGCATTTGACAGGTGATGACATAGGTTGATAGAGTTGTAGAATAGGGACCATGGAAAGTCTTTTAGTAGGAAAATGTCATAACAAAATGGTTGAGAACATTAACGAATGCTATGCAGAGGATGTTAGAGTTAGAAAAAAGGCCAGAGGTCAAGGTAAGACAAAATCTAGGTATGAAATGATGGTTGCATACTTGCTAATTAATGGCCATGGGAATTAATTAATCAATCAATTAATTAATTAAGAGACAGAAAAATGTCAGACTTCAGTGGCTGAATAGAAATAAGGACAAAGAACTTAGTACAGACAATTTATACCATGGCATGTAAGTTGCATAAAATCAGAACTTCCATAATCTAATTTTTTGAAAGGAAACATAAGGCTATCTTTCATTACAAGCATCAGATTGCCTCAGGGTTACCGCCATATAGAGCTTTAGATAGTTGGATTTTTGTAAGCTTCACTCAAGCACCAAACATATTTTATTAATCAGTGCTTGGCAGTCATGGTGAGAATTGAATGTTCGACCTAATTGTTCCAAATTGGTCCAAGGAAACCAGATGCAGCAATTAAGTTCAAAAGGACAATCTCAACTAGAAAGAAGAGACATCATAACACGAGTCCAAGAATGAATGAAATATAGTGTTCACAGCTCGTCAGGCCCCTATGATCTGCCGCACAAATAATTGGTCCCAGAGCTATTGAATAAACATCCGCTTTTAGGCTGAAAAACATCTACATCACATGCTGTGATTACCACTTTCCCAATGTGTACATCAACTTAGAAATTAAACATATGGGCAAAGAAATTCTGTTCTTCTAAGGCCACTCTAGAATTTCTAAAGTCTGCCCGTCGTCTTTCCCAGGGATCTTTAAGAGGGTCAGGCATGGTGGGAAGAGTTGGATATCATTACTGAGTGAAGAGGACACAATAGCCATCTGTAGCCTAATCTTACGGTTACCAGAAACGTGACAGCACTGAAACCATATGTGTATGTGCGTTAGCCAGTGTTCTCTGGAGAAACAGAGCTGGTATTCCAATTGGAATTTCAGTGCATATACAAAAGCAGTTTTGTTCTTGTCATTATTCTGGTACCTTAAGATACTAGTACTAGTTACTAGCACCTCTAAGATGTATCTATCTTCCACTTACTTGTAAGTGGTTGACTCGCATGATTATGGAGGCGGAGAAGCCCCAAGCCCTGAAGTTGGCAAGCTGGAGACCCAGGAGAGATGATATGTACTTCCAGTCTGAAAGCCGGCAGGCATGAGGCACAAGAGCCAGGGTTTCAGCTCAAGTCTGAAGTCCAGAAAAGACTGATGTCCCGGGAAGGTGGGGTTCCCTCCCACTTAAGCTTTCTGTTCAATTCTGGTCTTCAACTGATTGGATGAGACCCACCACCAAATGGGGAGGGGCTTTACTCAGTCTACCATTTAAACTTAATCTCAACCAGAAAGACCTTTACAGACACACCCGGAATAATATTTGGCCAAATGTCAGGGCGCCCTATGGCCCCATCCAGTTGACGTGTAAAATCAGCCAATACAGTAGAAACTTAATGGCGTCAAGAGTTCCTATGTTGTCTGATTGCAAAGCTCTCCATTTCTTCCCCCATCACCCCCTCCCTCCTCTTGCACCTGCGATTCCCACCTACTATTCAAGTTTTCTCAGATCATTTTTGGATTGAAAGACTTGTTCATCTCTCAGTCTTCAGCATTACCAACCAGAGGTCATGTTGGAAGATCACTCTCTGAGTTTCTGATATTCTCATCCAAGCTGAGCCAAGGCTGAAAGATTTGTAAAGAAGTGGTGGGCCCATGGGGCACCTGGGGGGCTCAGTCGGTTACGCATCTGCCTTCAGCTCAGGTCATGATCTCGCGGTCTGTGGGTTTGAGCCCGGCATCGGGCTCTGTGCTGACAGCTCAGAGCCTGGAGCCTGCTTCGGATTCTGTGTCTCCCTCTCTCTCTCTCTGCCCCTCCCCCACTCGTTCTCTCTCTCCCTCTCTGTCTCTCTGTCTCTCTCTCTCTATAAAATAAATAAAAAACAATAAAACAAAATGATGGGGTCAGAGTCAGTTACAAAAGGAAAGGGGCGTACAGAGAAGTCTCCTGTGCGATGGCACACTACCGACACTGGCAGCCAGGAGTTGAGTCACACTTGTGTGTATGTACACACCCATGTCTACACACACACATTTGTGCATTCATACACGTACACCCATATAACGGCATGCACTCAGAGGGAGTTTGGGTTTGTCTCGGCCAGGAAGACTGTGAAAGGAAGCAGGGAACTAGGCGCAAGGCAAATGGCAAGGAGGAACAAAGAACCTAAGAAGCAACTGGCGTGTGTGGGAGAAGCACAGAATAGATACTCTGGACTTGCCCTGGAACACGACCAGGAAAGTAGACTTAGGGCCAGGTTACAGCAGGCACAGAAGTCAGGCTGGGGGAATGGATTCCTCCTCTGTAGTCTGCGACGAGGCCAATGAGGGCTTTTGAGCAGGAGAATATTGCAAGGGATCTTTCAAGAAGACTGAGGCAGCCAGAAAGAGGCGGGGCCTCGTGCATTGTACACCGTGAGCTCAGGTTGAGTCCAGTAACGGAACAAGGGGTGGGAGATGAGGGGAGGAGTACAAGACGAGCAACAGGTGAGAATATACATGTACTCAAGGCAGGAAAAAAGCCAAGATCAGACTTCCTGTTCCAGAGAAAGAGGCTTTCAGGGTATCAGCAGGAGTGATTCTGGACCTGCAGAGGGGGTTCCCCTGTTACTCTGGCTCAGCGCCTCCCTCCTCTGGTCTCCTCCCAGCCTCTTTCCTCATTGCCCACTCTCCATCCGTTCGGTCTCACTTCTGCTTCCTCTCCACATGCGAGGCACAGTGGGAATATAAGTACCTCATTGGCCAGTCCTCATGGAAACAGTTGAAAGCAAACCACTTGAGCCAGAATCTAGTAAGAACATAGTTTGGGGGAGGGGGGCATTTCAAAGGTTTTATTTCTAAATACTAGCTTAGGAAAAGATTTATTCATCAGAAAGGATGCAAATGTCAGTAATTATTAGAGAAAATTTGGAACCATCCCCCTTTTTTCTCCTATGATCTACTCTCTACCTTTCTTTTATAGGCTTTTTCTTCTCTTTAATACAATTGTCTTAATGTGACGTCTATCCCGTCTATTTGCCAGGTGGGGTAAATTCCATTGCTGCCCATGTTTTTGTTTTGACATTTAACATGGATGGACTAGAGCTTAATGCAACAGTTTCAAACTCAGCGGCCAATCAGTGTCACTTTGGAGGCTTACATCATCCCATTTCCGGGGCCCCGCTCCAGACCGAGTGAATCTGGTCCCTCCAGGGTGGGGAGGATGCATCCCAGGTACACGTGATTATAACGTCAAGCCAGAGGCAGGGAGTCCTTCTGTCCCTCCCCCAGCATGCCTTCTCTGTTGTCAGCTCAACCTGGCTAGAGCAATTCTCAAATGACTTTCTCTGGGCCAGTTTGGAGTATGTTGTATCGTGGTACAATAGTTTAAGTCTGGGGCCCTCCTTCTCAAGTCACGATGAAGGAATTCATTCAAACCAGACACTTCCTCTGAGAAGATTACAGAGAAGCTGTTTCTCAGAGCATGATAAAAAATTGAGGAGGGCGAGATTTAAGGGAGCAAATAGGACTCGCTAAAATTCAGGGAAGTTGCAGTTCAATCTCAAAGTCCTATTTTGACAAAACATGCATAGTTTAATGCTTCCTCACCTGCATTTCCTTGTGTAATTTACAGTTTCAGGCTAAATCCCGGGGATTTAATGGCTTCTTGTTGGTATTTGAAGGGCATCATAAGCAAAGAAATGGGTAATGTGTTTTCAAGCAGTTCAAATGTACCTCTATTATATCTCCTTAAGAATATGCTTTAAAAAAAAAAACAACAAAACAGGAGGTGTTTCCATTGGAGCACAAATTATGCAATTTCAAATGCACTTTTTAAGTGAAAATATATTGTCTATGTGAAATTACTTTTCCCTCAAACAAAACAAAAAAGAATATCTAGATGTCAGGACCGGTGTTGCAAGAATGATCATCTGTGGACCAGATGGACACGCTTCACTTTCCCAAGAGTTTGGGGAACTTGTTCTTCTCAACTGAGATTGTGTCTGATTCCTGGTTTTGAATTAGTGCTTAAAAAAATAAAAAGAAGTGGGGCACCTGGGCGGCCCAGTCGGTTAAGCATCTGACTCTTGGTTTTGGCTCTGCTCATGGTCTCGCGGTTACTGAGTTTGAGACCTGCATCAGGTTCCATACTGACAGTGTGGAGCCTGCTTAGGATTCTCTCTCTTGCTCTCTCTCTGCCCCTCCCCTGTTCTCTCTCTCTCTCAAAAATAAAAAACTTTTAAAAAAACTGAAATAAAACATACCTTCTCACCCCATGCATATTTATAATGCTGAAATTCAGTCCAGGTGTGTATGTGTATAGATACATATGTATATACATATCTGTATAGACAAGGAACACACATAAATCACAATATAATCATTTGACTATTGTACATCTCCTTATTGATTTTCTCTGATAATTTTAAATCACTCGTTCCAACTGAACTTTCTCTAGTATCGTTTCATTTTCCCCATAAGTATTTTTACGACAGTACAATTTCCCCTGTATCTTAGGTTTTGCAGTTTTAAGTTACTCTATGTAGTGTTTCAAATGACTCCAAATAAGTTGATGGATAGATTTAAACATCAACAAACAATCATCAAAGTATCAGCTGGCCCGAAGCATCTTTGCAAAAATAACTGTCTCTTGACAAAGTAGCCTCCACCAGCACTGCCTCTCTACAGCTGTTAACACCTTGTCTTAAAAGCAGGATGTACCTGGGGTGCCTGGGGGGCTCAGTCGGTTGAGCATCTGACTCTTGATTTCGGCTCAGGTCTTTATCTCACAGTTTGTGGGATCACAAACCCATGCCGGGTCTGTGCTGACAGTGTGAGCCTGCTTGGGATCCTCTCTCTCTGCCCCTGCCCTGCTTACTTTCTATCCCTCTCTCTCTCAAAATAAATAAATAAAAACATTAAAAAAAAAAAAAAAGTAGGATGTACCTTCCAGGTGGAATCAGCAGTTTCTTTGGCCAGGGTTGTCACCAAAGAAGGAGAGAGAACAAAATAAAGGGATTAAAGAGAGAGTAAGGGATAGGAAAAGGAAAAGAGGATGCAGGTGGACATTTGAAGATGGAGACAGAGGGACAGAGAGGAGACCCTGCTCCCAAAATAGTTGTACTTGTGTCTGTTAACCATCGCCGGGCTACGTCAGACATGTGGCTCATAGCCGACTCCCTCTGGCGGTCTACAACCCAGAAGAGTAAAGGTCAATGGGAAGAAGGAACCCACACTTTAAGAAGGGAAATTAACATGGAATTCAAGTCACATCCTGCAAAGTGATACATCACCTCGTCATCTATGAAGGCTCCACGTTCTGCCCAGAAGCGTGAGGAATAAGGCTTCGGGGCAGGTATGTGTGACCAAGGGCATAGCAGAGAGCTGGCAATGACCATGTATCCATTTTGGACCATGTCCAAAGGAGATCGGATCCTGCATGCATCCAAGTGAATCATCACACAGTCTACCCACAGCACTACTTAGATGATAAAAGCTCCTTTTCTTTTCAGCAAACAGGCCAAGTTACCCTGGTGCTTTAGGTGACCAAAACCATCTGTCCCTGTGGAAGCGGAAGAAGACACAACCCCACAGTATCTGCCTCATCAGTTGCATTGTGGTGTCACCAGGTTTCTTACAAAGACTCTTAAGGAGAAGCTGGAGAGGTTTTATAATCTCCCTCCTCCTTCTGCACCATTCACCTATTTTTTTTAAGGTGAATATAGTGATAAAGAGCCCAGACTCTGGCCCCAGAATATTCAAATGATGGGTCTGTCCCTTGTCACCTGGGTGACCTCAGATACATTAACCGATCTCTCTAACTTGGTTTATTACCCGTCATAGGAATGATACTACCTACCCCACTGAGTTTTTATGAGCAGTAAATGAATTCGGTTTAAAGTTTTTGAAACATAGAAATGCTCGATACATGTTAGCTCTATTCATTATTTAAAATCTTTTCAAATTTTGCAACATAATAGGCAAAAACAAGGTATCTTGTGTTTTTGTCTTAACTTTTTCGTTCTGATGAGTATTTAAATAAGTTTACAAATGATTTTTCTTTTTTCTGTGAATTAACTGCTCCTGCCCTTTGCTCATTTGCCCACTGATGCGGGACTCTCTTTATTATTGAACTAAAAGCACTCTTTGTATATTAAAGATACTGATTCTCAGTCTATTGTATAAAAATAGCAATCATTTTCTTCCTGTCTATGGCTTTTTAACTTTCTCGTACCGTTACAGATATTTGTAATTTTTACATAGCCAAATCTGTTAGTCTTTTCATTTATGGCTGTTGATATGCCTGATTCAGAAGCCCTTCTGCATCACAAGAGTATAAAAATGTTCCATCTTGTCGTCTAGTAGTTATACAGTGCTTTTAAAGGTTTTTTCATTAATCCACTTAAAATTTGGCTATATGCTGTTAGTTGGTAAGCCAACTTTACTTTTTTCTCCAAGTGTCTACGATCTAGCCTTTGAAGTAACACCTAGTGGCAAATTCAAATATAAACAAAACCAAAGGTCTAGACTTTTTTTCTGCCACTCCATTCATCCACTTGTCTATTCATGTGCCCCTTTTAATTTTAACCATTAATTAAGGCTGGTTCCCAGGAATACTATACATTTAGTACATGTTGTGGTACTTCCTGAATGGTTTTCCTGCCCGATCAATGCTAGACTCAATGTGGCATATTTAAAAATAATTTTATTGGGTCTTAAATTGGTATTGCACTACATTAATAATTTGGGGAGAATGGATATCTTTCGAGAATAACACTTTTGTGTGTCCAGGCGTTAGATCCTTCAATGTAATTTTGTCATTTTCTTCATAACGATTGTGGATAGTCCACATTATATTTTTACAAATTTTGTTTATATGGTACAGATTCTCTCATTTCACTTGCCATCTCTGCTTCATTGAGGAACTCGTTTTTGTAACTGTTCTTGTAGTATGCCTTTGTTCTAACCACCCTGCATAGTCGATTCACTTACTTTTGATGAGGGTGAGTGATTGCGGTGTTTCGCTATTCTGTACGTTTCTCGTGCTCTCCATCAACTTAAGTATGTTTTATTCTACCGCTAACTTGAAGAGTTGGGTCATTTTTCTAAACCAATAGTGGATGTTGAATTTAAGGGAGTGCTAGTTTTACATTTACTGGGATGATCCCGTTTTTTTCTTCATCACTGATGTGGATCAAACTAATAAGAATCCCTGAAGTTGAACAGTCTTTGTGTTTTTGTAAGAAATCCATTGTGTCTATGGTGTATTAGTATTTTGATGCTCTGCTGTTTGTAGTCCGTGTTTAGATTTATACGTGATGTTGGGGTCGAGAGCTTTCTATTTTGTGATATCTCCGTCTGGCTTTGTATCAGAGATATGAAATTATTGATGGATTTAGTATCAGTTTTGCATTATTTTCTGTTTTATAAGGCTTTATATAGTCAAGGAATTACTTGTTTCTTAAATGAGTTCTAAAACTTGCCCAAGAAAACCATCTGGATCTTGTGTTATTTAGGAGGAAGACGGTGAACTTTTTCATTACAGCGTGTGGTTATCAGCCTATTCAAATTTTTATTTTACCCTTGAGTTTACTAGGTAATTGGCTACTTTACCATATTTGTCAGTGTATTGATAAAAACATTTTCTTCTTTAAAAGTCTCTCTGCCTGTGATTCTATTCATTTTTCCCTCCTGTTTTTAAAATATGGTTCTCCCTTTCACTTCATCAAGGTTGGCCAGACGTGCTAATTTACCAACCTTTTCGATGAGCTCTTACATTTATCAAGTCTACAGATTTTTCTGTCTCACTGACTTCCTTTTACTTGGATTCCTTCTGATTTCATAAAGTCTACTTCGTTCTTTCTCTGGTCTCTTTAGTTGGACGCTTGTAGTAATTTCCAGTATTTTTTTTCTAAATAATGATCACCAGTTTCCTCAGAATAGAATCTTGACTGCATCTTTATTTTTGATGATTTGTTTCCATTGACCTTCATTTATTAGTGTCATTTATTTTTTAATTATTAGAGTAAGAGCTATATATTGTAGAAAGTTAAAAATAGTCAAATGAGAATGTTAAACCAATCTGTTAACCTACTACCCCAGCATAACCTTTTATAATTCCTTATGAATATGAAAGTTAGCACAAATGAAATCAGACTACACCTGCTGTTTTGTAGACTACTCAATTCTATTTCACAAATATCTGTCTAAAGTAAATATTGTACTAGAATATCAGTTTTATTAGCTGCACTGCACTATTTATTCAAATATTTCTTAATCACTGATATTTAAGTTGTGTCAAATTTTCATTATAACACTAACAAGCTATATGACCGACCACACACACACACACACACACACACACACACACTGAATACCTTAAGGATTTTTCCTACTGAGAAGTGAAGATAAACACATGAAATAAGTAGATCAATTATTGGGACACCTGGGTGGCTCATCAGTTAAGCATCCGACTTCAGCTCAGGTCATGATCTTGTGGTCCATGAGTTCAAGCCCCATGTCGGGCTCCATGCTGACAGCTCAGAGCCTGGAGCTTGCTTCGGATTCTGTGTCTCCCTCTCTCTGTGCCCCTCCACAACTTGTGCTCTCTCTCTCTCTCACTGTCTCAAGTAAACACTAAAAAAAAAAAAGATCAACTACGAAAGCAACATGAAAGAGGTCAAGATAACACATTCAATACTGCATTCTCTTTACCTTGGACAATTTCTAGAGGGAGACTAGCCATGCAGAGGACCACAGATGATGCTGAGATAAGTCACCCAGAGCAGCAGAGAAGGAACGAGAAGGAAATATTCAGTGAGCATTTCCTGTATCCCCAGCAGGCTACTAGGTGCTCCATATCTGATCTCTGAGATGTTTAAGCCTTTGCTAAAAGACAACTTTTAACTTCAAGTTAGGTATCCGTGCTCCTGCTCTTAGAACAGGAACCAGGGCCTTAGAAAAGTTAAAATCATTGGTGGCAGGACAGCAATTGCCATGCAAGCTTGTCTTTCTCTGAAGACGTGTAACCTAATACATGAGGAGGACTTTTTCGATAATTCTAAGCTAATGTATCTATTATGAACAACTTTTCTTTTTCTCTACTTTAAGCCTTGCCTCAGCCCAAATTGGCCAGGCCCAAATTAACGCATGATTCGTTACTAATGCCTTAATAACCTAGAAGGGGCTCTGGTTTAATTTTTTAGCTGCTTTTTATTTTTATTGATTCTTAAAAATAAGACACCACATCTTGGGACTTGGCGGGATGTTTTTATGGCTACATTTTGGAATTTGACATATGCGCGTTCTCTATTAATTTTGCTCTGGTTTGGGATGCGTGGCCGACTAACGAGCTCTCACCTGAATCCACTTCCCAGTAAACCTAAGACCGATTGTAAGTATTTCCAAGGAGAATATGAGAACTAGTTTCTGTTTCGTTATCAAGTAATGCACGGTAACCTTAACGTAGCGTCATTAAGCAAATACATCAACTTTGGTCATCCGTCCGGCACAAACCATTTCGATACAGTCTGGGACTCCTTCTGTGTAAAATTCCCAGGAGATACTGAATGGCTGAAACTCACGATAAAACCGCGTGTCCAACTTGCATGCTGCGTAAGGGTCACGTCCAGCCTACGAAATGCGACCCGGGTGCACAACCAAACGCTGGGGAGGCCTGGCGGGTCTGGAGAAGTCCCAGGGGAACCCACTGGCAGGAAATGCACACGGGGCACGTTGCTCGCCCAGATCCCAAAGAACACCTCTGACTGACTCTGCTTACCAGGTCAGAAAGCGTCTGTCCTTCCACACAGTGTCCTTCTTCCTCCTCTTTGGAAAAAGTCCATGACATGCGTCCAGAAACTAGACCACTACCCAAACTACTCCATTTCCTGAGTAAACCGTCTAGCATAGTGCCTGGAGTGAAGCAGATATGACGTTCATACCTGTTGCCCTTTTGGTTGAAATGGAGGATAATGACTTCATTTAGTTTGCAAACCAAGAAACCCACTCACTTCAACCCCTGTCTTTATCCTTGCTCTCCATTTTGTTCTTCTCGGCCTCTTACTACCCCTACCGCGGCTGCTTTTGCCTTTCCAAGCTACTCTTCCCGCACGCTCAGCGCACTCTCCACCATGCACTTCTTACCTTTGTCTTGCCTAACTTACTATTTCAAAAAACAAATTTGTTTTCCCCCTTTCTCTGTTGCCATAGCTGCCAACTCATGTTCCAAGAGGGTGCTTACCTCCAACACTGCGGGACCTTTGGGCGCATCGGACAACTGTCACCTCAAATCCCTTCATGCTTTTTCCTTCCACAATTTGGTTCTCTATGTGAGTCTGATTGACATGTTCAATCTTTACAGAGGCTTTTCTTCTTGAGAGATGAGGGTTATATAGAAAGGGCAGCCTGCTGTGTATGCCCCTCACAGCTGTAGATGCAGAAAAGTCAGATTTTGCTTCCCAACCTGCTTCTCTCATGCCTCTTTCTCCTTATCTTTGTCTCCTTGCCACCTTCCCTGAGCCAGGACCCACTGGCACCTGAGGCCACCAGGGTCAAGAGCCAGGGACAGCAAGCTCTGACTTTGCCCAATGGTGCACTCTGGAAATTTCTATTGAAAAATCTCAACCAAGTGAGGAGGGGAGGTGTTCATTCCAATCAACCTGTGACTTTTGGGAAGGCAGAAATCTTGAACCCTCGATAACTTCTAGGCCCTTCTTGTCTGGATCAAATCGTCACCAATATTGCAAATATAAAACCAGAAAGGCATTGAAAAGAAGAAAAGTGAATTGAAATGTCAACTCTGTTTTTCAATCCCTTTGTACTCTTCTTCGGTTTTACTCTTCTGGTCTCTCTCCCAAAGATGATAACATGTTCATAAATGCAGTGAAAACACTGACATCAATTTCTCACAAAAAGCAAATTTAGCCCAGGGTAGAACTTTCTCGAAGTGATGGGAACCAGAAGAATAATAAGTGGTAGGAGATTTGAGGCAGATTCATTTCACTTCAGATCAAGTGTAGGTTATTGTCATTTACAAAATGCTCACCCAAGGTCTTCCGTTGGTTCTACAAGTTATTTATGGAGCACTTAGCAAAGTGCCAGGCTGAGCCTTCTGGGCACAGAAAGGTGAATACAGCACAGTCTTTACGCTCAGGGCACTCACAGTGTGGTGAGCAAGACAGCCATGTAAGCAGATAATTGCAAGATTTTGTGCAACAGTAAGAGGGATATAGAGACTTTCTTGAGAGCATTAAGGGGGTGGTACTGAATGTTACCCAAGAGAGGGTATCAAAGGAAGGATCACATCAGACATTTCAATCCAGTCTGGAAGGATAACAGGACCAATGCAGTGAAGCTTAGATGTGGGAAGGCAAGGGAAAGGAATGTCATTCCAAGCAGGGAGCCAGCAAGTGTGAGAAAACATGGCAGCCTCTGGTGGCAGGTACATTAGGATGCCAGAAGGGAATCTAGTCCTGGAGGGACCATTAATCATGCTGAAGTCCCAGGACTATATCTTCCCAGAAAGTGATTTTTGAAATGTTACCCCATAGAATTAGAGATTAATGATAATAACAATTAAAATAACATAATAGATAACTTACTGGGCGCTCTGCTGCTCTCCTCCAGCAGGAGTCATGGGTGGTAATTGCAAGTCGTGTCAGAGCACTTGCCCCAGGCCAGGTGTAAACCAAGCCCTGGGCTGGCGTGTTCTCCCCTCGTGCTCCCTACCACACTGAGGCAGTGATGGGGACCCCCCCATTCTTGCCTGTAATGGTGATGGTGACCTCTCTCCATCTGACTTCCATCCATTGCCCCGTTCTTCTCTCAGCTGTTAACATCTAGGTAACAATGCTTTTCCAAGAAACTATGGAATGTCTTACTGCAGATCCTGAGAAGTTGAAGTGCCTGGTGACTATGCCATCTCTCACTTTCTCATTTTTTAAAATCATAGATATCTGTGCCTGATGCTAATCTCATTCTCACTATGTGCCAGGAACTCTTCCAAAGCTCTTTCAACTTAATTAC
The DNA here is from genome assembly GCF_027475565.1 of Acinonyx jubatus. Classification (NCBI taxonomy): domain Eukaryota; kingdom Metazoa; phylum Chordata; class Mammalia; order Carnivora; family Felidae; genus Acinonyx; species Acinonyx jubatus. The sequence continues at coordinate 12,723,608 of NC_069393.1, read as the reverse complement.
TCATGTAATACAACAACCCTGAGAGAAATACTATTGCTTTCTGAGTTGAGAACACATGGACACCAAGAGGTTAAAGAACTTTCCAGTTCTTTTCTTCCTCTCATAGTGAGAGGCAGAATGAGGATTTGACTCCAGATGTCTAGCTCCAGGGTCTACATCCCTATTTGGGATTCACCCTACTTGACTTGGTAGGACACAGACACCTCATCACTCATCTGTTCTCAAAATCCTTTCTTTTTTTGGCTTTCCATCTACCTCCTTCATCTGGTTCCCCTTCTGCCATTCTCTGTTCCAGGTCATTCTCCTTTGCAGGGTACTCCTGGTCTTCCTGACTTCCAAAAGTTGGGGTGCTCTAGAGATCAGTCCTTGGACCTACTTTCTACACTTAGCTTGTACATGATCTCACTCAACTTCACAGTTTCAGTATCACCTCTAGGGAGACAGCTTCCCAGCTGACATCTCCTGCCTGGAACTCTCCCAGAAAATTCCGGCTCATGTATCTGACTGTCCACTCAGCCTCTCCATGGGGCTGTCTAACGGGCATATCCAGATGGGCATGCCTATGATGGAGCTCCTGCCCTTCCGCAGATCTGTTCTTCCCCATCTGAGCTGAGAACAGTTCTATTCTTCCGGTTGCCCAAGCCAGAACACTGGATGGCATCCTTGACCCATCTTGTTTTTCTCCCATGATGCGTCCAATGCACCTGTAAAATATATCCAAGATCTGGCCCCTCCTCACCACTCTTGGCTGAAGCCACGACTCCCTCTTGCCCTGAAGGTACAATGGTTTCTGACTGGTCTCCCTCCTCCTCCCCATGAGCCTTCTGCTGACAAGCGCGAGGTGATTCAGGCACTACCTCACATGCAACGTCAGAAAAACTCACGTGTCAGACCAAGTGATGTTTTAATGCAAGATCTTTTAAAATCAGAATCCGTGCCAAAAGCATCACAATGAATAAAATCACAAACACGTTCATAAAAACAGGACTAACATGTTTGCATTACCCAGCTCAGTCCCAGCCCTGCCCAACTCCCTTCCATGTTGGAACGACCCTGTTAAACATCTTGTTGATCCTCTGGCTTCACATCTTAGAGCAAAAGCCAAAGTCCTCCCTGTGACCTACAAAATCCTTTGTGGCCTGGGCCACCATCATCTCTCTCATAACTCCCATTTCTGCTCTCATTCACTCGGCCCCAGCCTCTCCTCTTCTCCGCCAACAAGCTCCCACCTCAGGGTCCTTATGCTCACAGGCCTTCCACCTAGAATGGTCTTCCCCAAACACATCCCTCACATCACCAGGTCTCTCCCCAAATTCCCCCCGTCAGGATCATGCTAACATTTCACCTTCTCCACCAACACACACACACACACTTTGTATCCCTTTTCCATTTATATTTTTTTCTCCTCAGAAATTAGCACCAGCACACTGTGTGTGTTACTTGTTTATGAACTCTCTCACCCTCTAGAAAACTCTGTGAAGTTTTGAGGGGAGATGGGTTTGTTTTGTTCTCTGCTATTTTCCTAGTGTCTCAAAAAATTCTTGTATGATAGTAGGTACTCAGTAAACATTTTAATAAATAAGCAATTCTTACTTATTGAGAAGTATATTCATATATTTAGTACTCATGAGTGCTCTCCTTTACTGCAATGTTCCTCATGCCTGCCATGTATAGGTTTTAATCCTCTCGCATCCATAAATTACTTGGGGAACTACTCTTTCAAAATTCAGTGGTCTCAGATCGGAACAGTTACAAGATGTTAATTAGAAAATGCACTGTGCCATCTTTCTTCCAAATTGACCAGATTTAACAGAAGTTTTTTTTTTTTCAACGTTTTTTATTTAATTTTTTTGGGACAGAGAGAGACAGAGCATGAACGGGGGAGGGGCAGAGAGAGAGGGAGACACAGAATCGGAAACAGGCTCCAGGCTCTGAGCCATCAGCCCAGAGCCTGACGCGGGGCTCGAACTCACGGACCGCGAGATTGTGACCTGGCTGAAGTCGGACGCTTAACCGACTGCGCCATCCAGGCGCCCCGATTTAACAGAAGTTTGACTTGCTTAAAGAAATATTTATCTGGGCTCCAAGTTCAGCCTTCAGGTTAGGTCAGTGTTGGGAAAGGGGATTGTTTTTGGGAAATAAACATGGAAGACTGGATGTCTCTTGTAGCAAATTCTGAATTCTATTTCTGCGCCCTGACCTGACTTCCAAAGTCGGGACACTATATTGCGATGTTCTACAGATTTTCTCAATCATGTCAGAGTGAGTTCACGTGACCAAAAGACCTTTGTGACAGAAAAGCATCTTCAATTATCTTGACTAATAATTAACCAAACTAAAGGTAGGCTTTGCAAATAAAACTTGTCATGTCACCACAAACTGTTATTTTTTGCTGGAAAACATGAAGGTCGGCAAAGAGCAAATCTACAAATCCACAAGACTGTAGGCTTGGCCTTCAGACATCCGTAAGATATGATGACAAATGTGGCTGACATCACCGGACCCCAGTCCACCCGTGGGCCTCTCTGCTTTTGTGGGTTCAATCCAGCACAGGGGGACAGTTGTGGGGGGGGGGGTTGTTGAGAGTATCCTGAAGAAAAGACAGTTAACATAACTGTAGTCAGCATTCAGGTAGAATTATAAAGCAAATACGGGTCTCTTTTATCCCCACCGTGTAGCATCCCTAGAACGGTTATTTATATGATAAAAGTATCAGGAAAGCTACATGTCCCAAATCACCACTATTAGAAAACTAGTTTCTAATTTGTCTTTGCCATGATACAAAGTTAGGACTGCAGGGGTCGGCGGGGGCAGGGGGAACACTGCCTTTCACAAAGGATCATGACGGAAACTGGTACGTTAACTTAATGCACTTCACTAACACAAGGGGCCTTAAAGCTGGGCAGGGGGTGAAGCTGGTGTGCAGACAGCACTGACTAAATACTGCTTGAGAGAATGAAGAAGTAAAATTGGGGTTGACCCGGGTTAGACGCAAGCAAGAATTACTAGAAGAGTCCAGGGCAGCAATGGCCGTGCTTTTATGCCAAGCATGAAATTGCTCTGTCCCTGTAATAGCTGACGAAGAGTCACTCTGGGATCTCATTTTTCCTTTGGCTTTCTACATTTTCTTGCAAGTGTTGCTTTCTAGAAGCTGCGAGATGGTGCTTGTCTATTAGTTATTACCTTAAGAGAATTCTGTGAATCTGTAGTTTATCGACATGATGCCTGCAGCTTCCCTTTCACCCAATTTTGTACTCGTTCCATATATTATCAACGGCGCCTTCATTCTGAACCCTTAAATGACCACCCAAAGTAGCGTAGGCAATCTCAGTGCATACCATGGAAAAGTTTTTGAAGGGCCCATAGCGAAATGCGCTCAGTCTGCATGTGATTCAAATCACTGTAAAGCACACTTCTTCTGTCCCCGTTGGCAAAGCCCAGTAAGCAGAGGGAAAGCCCAGCTCAGAACCTTCACTGAGCCCTCACGCCAAGCCAGCAGATCAGCATATGGCCCTCAGCACACAGGAGCCTCCAGGGCTTCCTGCTACCACAGCCTGGACCATTCGAGATGGCCACACCCTTACCCTGTGAACCTCTAATGATGAGCAATTATCACATTTGGAATGGAGTTCAAACTTGGTTCCCAAATAAAAATAAAAAGTATAGACAATAAAAGTCTGAAATTCCACCTTCACACCTACATAAGCATGCACATACGTAGGCTTTCATAATCTCTTAGATTTTTCGCAAAGGGCTTCGTGTCCTCTCCCGGGTGGTCTAAGCGATAGATGATCTGTAAGGACCATTCTGCATATTTCATTTTTTTAATTTATTCATTCTTAAGAGACAGAGAGAGAGAGAGAGAGAGAGAGAGCATGAGGGGGGAAGGGGCAGAGAGAGAAGGAGACACAGAATCCAAAGCAGGCTCCAGGCTCCAAGTTGTCAGCACAGAGCCCAACACGGGGCTTGAACCCACAAACTGTGAGATCATTACCTGAGCCGAAGTCAGACGTTTAACCCACTGAGTCACCCAGGCACCCCCATTCTGCATATTTTTAATTGACATAATAATTTGTTTTTGAGCATATGGTGACATTCTAAAATAATCGCATTGAGATCTACTGATCTGTGTTCTCATTGGAGAAGGGGTATTACTCGTTTGTGACTTCTAAATTCCAACTAAAATTGAATATTTAAAAAAAAAACGGAACTCTTTAAGGAGGACATCTAACCAGCCGTGTTCGTGTGTGGCTGTTTGTGGCTCTAACCTTAATGGCTTATTTATAGAGAATGTTTCCTGAAGATGTCCTTCATGAGAAGGACAAGTTCGGACTTGGTAACAGTAATTTACTTAATTTATCTTAAATTTGGTTTCAGTGAGCAACCCTAATTAACCTGATTTTTTGCCGATAATCACTCTCAATGGAATCAAATCACAAATCCGGGGATGGATTGAGCGGAACCCAGAAGGAAGCAGCCCTTCGCGCATTGGTCCAGCGCACAGGATATAGCTTGGTCCAGGTAGGAGCTTCTCGTGATATCTGCTGAGACCCACCACTGAATCCACTGAATGGTGGGAATATTCGTGGTCCTAAGGTGCAAAATGTGAACGGTCGGTCGTGTAACTGTTGACGGATGTTCCTTCCTGGGGGGGAAGAAGCCACGTCATTTCAGGGTTGTAGGTGACCCTGGATGGTGATGGTCTTTTCTACTCTGGGTTATCAGCTTAACCTTCACCGGTCATTTGAAGGCAGAATCCGGGTTCACAGTCAGAGAGACTATCGCAGCTTTGAAAGATCGCTTTGGTCTCTGAAAAGGCCATTGGTGTCTACCACCCAATGCTTTCTGTGAAGCAGACCCACACCAGTGATTCAAGAATCAGCAGAGAGCAAACTCTCCCAGGACCAGCCTGTTTCCAGAGAAGCTCCCTACTGGGGATGCGGGAAGATGTAGATGTGGGGTCCCAGGACTGACCGTTGGGTCATCCTAGCTGTTCCATGATGTTTTCTCATAACAGCTACCCAACCAAGTTCACGGTACGTAATAATTTCTCCCCATCTCCAGCAGAAGGAAAAACAAAAAAGTCCTAGAACTGGTTGTTTACAGACAGTGATCATTAAGAATTATCTATAGATCATGGTTTCTATGAAAGCCTCCTTCAGAGAGGTTATGACAGATTGAAAACTAGTGTTAGGGATATTAATTATCTTATTTGAAGAAAAAATGTTGCCATTTTTACTGTCAGACAACCCATTTTCATTCCCAGCTGTACTCTATCACCCACATGCTTTTCTAACTTAACCAAACCCACGTGCTTTCACGGAATACAAATTTCATATGGATAACAATTAAATATGCTGCGTCCTTTTATTACATATTCCTTTGTCAGATTGTTGCCAAGTGTACTACGTGTAGTTATGTTGAAATGTTACCAAAAATATTTAAGTTTTTCTTTTTACTTTCTTTGTATCTGGAACACTCATGCAAAGAGAGTGGTGGTACCCTTTTGAAAGCAAATTCTTTTTTTGTAATGTTTATTTTTATTTTTGAGAGAGAGAGACAGAGAGACAGAGAGAGACAGTGTGAGCAGGGGAGGGGCAGAGAGAGAGAGAGGGAGACACAGAATCCGAAGCAGGCACCAGGCTCCGAGTTGTCAGCACAGAGCCCGACACAGGGCTCAAACTCATAAACCGCAGAATCATGACCCGAGCCAAAGTCTGACGCTTAACCAACTGAGCCCCCCAAGCACCCCAATTTCTTAATATTTATGTATAAGGATGTTCCTCTTCTGGAAGTGAATCTGTACAGGTCCAAATATAATGCTACGAATGTCTATAAACCTGTCGAGGGTGGCATTATTTACAACACCTCAACATCGTAAACCTAAATGTGTTGAAGAAAATTATTAAATAAAATGATGAATATATAATCATTACATTCAACAAGCAGAACTTGATGAGAACTGATCACAAAACAATGTACATCGTCTGTTCAATGTTATTCTAAGCCCTGGTCCGTCCTTTTCCCCCAAGTGAAATTCAGGGCAAGCCTCATGACTTTTCTGGTAACTTGCAGGTAATAAAAAAAGTTCCACTCAATAATAACAGGTCTGGTGCAGTATGAGAGAAACTTCCAAGTTATAGCTATTTCCCTTCGCAAGCATGTCAGGGTACAGGGTGCTTCCCGCTTTCTTCCTCTGTGCATTCCGAAGCCTAACTTCCCATGCCAGTCTGCGAACTACACCTGCTGACTCCGAGCTGGAGCAGGACGAAGGGATCGAAGCGGAGGGGAGGGGGCAGGTGGGTGCTTACAACGACACTGTGATCATCTCCAGTGTCCAGATAAGGAAAACAAGGCACGATTGATTCGGTAGCTTGCCCACGATTTACAGGCTATAATTCTATGGCTATTAGCCAGAATTTCTGGCAAGATTATACAGAACTAAGAGCTGTTATAATATTATCTTTATGATTGAGATTTTAGTGATTAGCATGCCAAGGCATGCAAACAATATTCGGTTGAGCCTAAACTTGGTAACATGATTCACTCTAGGTAATGCTATTTCTGTGTTAGCAGAATGACTCTTGGGTCAGAAATTCTTCCGTAATGTAAAACCTAGAATTGCCAAGTCGAGCTCTCCCAATCAAAAGCCTCTGATCAGGGTCTAAATATGTACATGACAACCGTGTTGAGTGAACTGGAAGAGCTCTCCTGATTTTGGCTGCAAAGTGCAGGAAGCCACTCAAGACCTCAAGTTGGAAATCTGTGGTTTAACCTATTCTTGGCCACATAGCAGGTGTATGATCTTCCACACGTCCCTTAATTACTCTCGGCCTTAATTTCCAGAATACTGGCCAGGTCTTACCCCAAAGCTGCTGGTCACGATGCTGCAATCCTGGTATCTGTTCAATCCAGTCGCTGGTCAGCAGACTGGAGTAAGTGACTGGAAGAGGAGGGCAGCACGTTGGAGGCACAGCCTCGGCGCTTTGGGACTTAGGGGAGACCCTCCAACCTTCTCCGTACTTCCGCCTTCAAAAACAGAGGGCAACATCAGGTTTCTTTTTTTATTTTTTTAAGATGAAATTTATTGTCAAACTGGTTTCCATACAACGCCCAGTGCTCATCCCGACAGGTGCCCTCCTCAATGCCCGTCACCCACCCATCTCTCCCTCCCACCCCCGTCAACCCTCAGTTTATTCTGTTTTTCAGAGTCTCTTATGGTTTGGCTCCCTCCCTAACTATTTTTTTCCCTTCCCCTCCCCCATGGTCTTCTGTTAAGTTTCTCAGGATCCACACAAGAGTGAACAGGTTTCCTTTTTTTAAGTCTCTGCACGGGGTGCCGTCTCTGACTTCGGCTCAGGCCATGATCTTGCAGTTTGCGGGTTTGAGCCCCCACGTCAGCCTCTTTGCTGTTAGCGTGGAGCCTGCTTTGGATCCTCTGCCCCCCTCTCTCACTCTGCCCCTCCCCCGCTTATACTCTCTCACACACTCTCTCTCTCAAAAATAAATGTTTTAGAAAATAATAAAAAATGACAATAAAAATCCCTGCACAAGAACTTAAGATAAAGAAACATCTGACTACAATTCAGGGAGCATACCCACAAAAGGGCCATTTAAAATTTTATGGTGCCTGCCAGTTAGATTTTTGGAGGATTTCTTTTTGTAGGATCTTTGCAGCCTGTGGGATGGAACGTTGAATACTTGCAAAACAAGAACTCAAAAGCCAGGGGGTGACTAATTGGTGCTCTCTTATCACCAGCAGGACAAATACAGCTGTCAAAAATAGAATTTTGCAGGTTACTTAATAACACGAGCCAGTCTTTTCTATCCCAACTGATACAACACCTTGCGCCTTTGAGGGTTTGAAAACACCCGCTTGTTTAAAACAAAAAAAGATATCGTAAAGCACATCTTTGGATATCGATAGCTGAAAATTTTATCAAAGTATCTCAGAGAATACAAGGAAGTTCACGCGGTCCCCTGCATTTAGTAGACGTTCAATAAGTGTGGCTAAAGTCTGTGTGATGGTGACGAGTTAAACTCTCAACTTCACACTTGCGTTAGGGCCGAGTGGAAATATTTTGGAAGAAAGTATGCTGGCTGTTTCCTTGCAGGCACCCTGTGTCTCCAGACAATGGAATTACATGAGGTGCTTTCTACCCCCCTACTTTTTCATTCTTAACTGAACTTGCCAAATTTCCCAAAACAAATATGTTTTTGAGAGTCAAAGAAAAGAAATCAGATTATGATGACCCTTTCTTCAAGAATGCATTAATAATGTGGGTCATAAACTCTGGCATGTGATGGTCCTCCCACCTGGAATTTTCTCTATAACACCAGAAAGATATTATGTTTTCATAGATGAGCATTTGCAGAAAACTTCCTGCCCAAGGTGCAATCAGTTTACATCAATTTTAATTCTATTAAAACTAAAATAGATTTAATAAAGATTGCCCTCGAGTAGTCTGAATATTTTTTAATTTTTTTAAGTGTTTATTATTTTTGAGAGAAAGAGAGAGACAGAGTGTGAGCGGGGGAGGGCAGAGAGAGAGGGGGTACACAGACTCCAAAGCAGGCTCCAGGCTCCGAGCCATCAGCACAGAGCCCCACACAGGGCTCGAACTCACAAACCACAAGATCATGACCTGACCTAAAGCCTGATGCTTAACCCACTGAGACACCCAGGCACCCCTGAATATTTTTTAAAGTAGGATATGTGATATGATATTACTTATAAATACTTACGCTTATCATGTATTCCCATACTTTTATATTATTTTTAAATAGTTCAAAATATGGTGTGGATTAGCACTGTTTGTTCAACTACCCTATTGATAATCTATTTTCTTTTTTTAATGTTTACTTATATTTGAGACAAAGAGTGTGCAGGAGGGGCAGAGAGAGAAAGAGAAAGAGAGAGAGAGAGAGAGAGAGAGAGGAAGAGAGAGAATCTCAAGCAGGCTCTGCACCAGCAGTGCTGAACCCAACGTGGGGCTTGAATTCCCAAACTGTGAGGTCATGACCTGAGCTGAAACCACGAGTTGGATGCCTCACTGAGCCACTGGGCGTCCCCCCATCACATTCCTAATCTAATGGCTGTTTTTAGCACACATAAAGCATTTTATTTGTTGTTAGTTTTTGTTTCCTTAGTCCCTACTATTGAATACAATGTGCAAGGGGAAGGCCTTGGGGTTACAGAAGTATAAGATGTAGTGTCTGACCTAAAATGCATAGAATGTTGTTGCAATGAAAGTTTATCCAAAATTAAAAATGCACTGAGTGAGGAATACAGCTGTACAGAGTGATAAAACAGACCATCCCTTGACCTAATAAGTGAGGACCAATATTTACACATAGGGATGTTCCTCATAGTGAAATTTATAATGTTGAAAGTTGGATATATCCTAAATGTCCAATAAAATATTACCGCTCACAGAAAATATGATCACCCTTCCATTTACCAGTTATATAGTCATGTAAAACTATGCTTTCAAAGAAAGTCTTGGAGAAATGTCCAAACACGAATGTTTACCTAAAAATCAGAACGCAAAACTGTATACAGCTTCCAAATAATATTCTGAGAGATTATTTACACATGGTAAAAACCCTGAAAAGTAATAAAATGTAATCTCTGATTAGGGTAAGTTTTTCTTGCCTGATGTTCTCCCCCCCCCCCCAAACTTTCTATAGTGGGTATGGACTATTTTTATTATAAGGGGAAAAAGTCTCATGAAGTGGGGAAATGTTCTAAACAGCATTCCATTAGCAGTAGAAAAATTGGGGAAATTTCATGGAGAAAACCTCATTATTAAAGGTGCAGGATAGTAGTACCTGGGTTCATCAGGCTGGTCTTTCAAATCTTTGTATGTTTGAAATTGGCTTAATATTGATATAGTCCAACCCTTTCATTTTGCAGTCAGAAAACAAGCCCCAGGGTTATACAATTCAGTAGAGACATGACCCAGAGGTCAGCAAACTGGACCCATGACTCAAATTTGGCTCCTGCCTGTTTTTGCCATAATCTCAGCCTACAAATGATTTTTCACATTTTTAAAGGGTTGTCTTTTAAAAAGCCAAAAATATCAACTATCTGGCCCTTGACAGAAAAAGTTTGCTGCCCCCGACTCTAATGCTTACTCTAGTACTTTGTTTTAGAGGCAAATCCGCTGTTTTTTAAGAAAATTCCCCATAACACAGATGAGTGTCTAAACGTCCTGGAATGAAGCAGGTAGCCCTTATTTCTCCTACCCAACCCCGCCAGCTCCAGCTTGAGCCCTCATTCGTTCATTGACTCCACAAAGAGGGACATGGGTCCTGCCTTCATAAAGGTTATTCTCAAGGGACAGGCAGAAAATAACTGAGAAACCAAATAACCACAGATCACGTTAAGAGCCACAGGTATCATAAACCGGTCGTGTGCCAGAGAATGGCAGGTGACCCTCTTCAAGCAAGAGGACACTGATGCCGGGACTTGGAAGACGTGTGCCAACAAAAACAAACCTTGCAAGGAGCCAGAGAAAATAGCATCCTTGGCAGAGGGGACCACTTGGGCAGGACGACTGAACCAAAACATTTATAAAATGCACAGCACTTTTGAACAGCCAAGACATCAGTGCATCTTACTTTCGAAGACCCAGTAAGATTACACCAGATAAATTAGAGAAATGAGTGGACTCCGTCCTTCCCCTCTGTTAATCAGCCATGAGCCTGGGTTCCTGGGAACAGGTCCCTCAGACTAGGGACAAAATACAGCTTAATTCCCACCCCTCGAACTTTGCTCGTGGTGCATATTCTCTTACATGGATTTTCAATACAGCCGTATATCTTAATTATAATTTGTTCACCTCCTCAACAAAACTCACGTAAAGGTACAAGTCCTAAGTTGGAAAGGATAGTGTTAGATCAAATATAAATAGGATTGGGATACCATCCCTCTCTAAGGGTGCCCCCAAAAATAACTCCCTTCATCTCTCTGGTTTTGTATGACGTACTTTAGTCCTTTTACTTGGGTAGTTCTTAAGTTGCAATTTTTTTCTTATGAATAATGCAATGGAAATAAGCAACTCGGGATCCCAGTGTTTACAGTTGGCTTCATCCAGATTAGCACCGAGAGGGGCAGCTGGGAAAACACTGTGGCATTGGCATTCCTTCCCAGCCACCACACAAAGTCCTGGGGACAGGAATAGGAATTTGACTTCATGGTAAAATATAGCTCCCAGGTCCTACTTTTTCCTTCCAGTGCCTGTGACCACCTGCTCATGTCCCGGCTATCCAAGGACATAAGTCATTCACCAAGTGTGTTAATATTAATTCTTGAAATAGGGAGACTAAGCCTGAGAACAGGATGGGGCCGGTTTATCATCAGAGACACACGTTTCCCTAAGCTTCTCACCCCAGCCACCCACAGACCAACTTTGAAACTCCTAAGAAGCTTTGCTTCTACGAGCCACAAGTGCCACAGCATGGTATGGCAGACTCCAAATGACACAATAGTCCCATGAATCTTTCTGAGGAAAACGTATGCCTGACAGGTGACGGGAACCTCAGGATTCTGAGAAATAGAAATGCATTCCTGAAGTTATTTGCAGACATCAATGAAATTCTCCTCAAATAGCTTCAAAGAGGATTGGTTATTTATGAGCTCTTCAATATAAGGTTCAAAATCTTTGGAAACTACGTCTGATGGTGTTTTTCCTTAAACTACAAGCACATGGGGTTTTCCATGTAAAAATAGGTGTGAACTTCATGACTCAAATATATAGAAGCATGGACAGCTCTTTGGGACTATGGACTTCACTTGTAGGCAACTTCAGGACTTCTCAAATTATTGTTTCTTTAATACTGATCAAAACAAGTATTAAGGGTTATCAAAATAAATATTTTAAAATTATTTTTAATGTTTATTTATTTTTGAGAGAGAGAAAGAGACAGAGTGCAAGTAGGGAAGGGTAGAGAGAGAGGGAAACACAGGATCCAAAGGAAGCTCCAGGCTCCGAGGCATCAGCACAGAGCCTGATGCAGGGCTTGATCTCACACACCGTGAGATCGTGACCTGAGCCAAAGTCAGACACTTAGCCAACTGAGCCACCCAGGTGTTCCTCAAAATAAGTATAATAGTGAACCAAAAATAAGTGACTCTTCACTTAAAGAAACTGAGAGTTTGTCATGAGATTCAAAGATAGCTTTCCAACATAGGCAAGGACTAAAAAAGGCAGCTCACACAACATGCAGTCATGAATCTGTGTAGGATTTCATACTTGCGATTCTTTTTCAACATTGTTTCAGAGGTGCAGGGGAGAGAGCGGAGATGATGTTAAATGGAGCCTTGACACAGCATTACGTGACTGAATCTCAGAGTAGGAATTATTCTACAGCTGACATTTGAACAGTGTGGGGGTTGAGTGCTGACCCCCGACACACAGTCAAAACTCTGCCTATAACTTTTAACTCCCCCAAACTTAATAACTAACAGCCTACTGCTGACCATAAAAGGTCAATTAACACCAATTAATATGATATATTATATATATATACACAGTACTCTTACAATAAAGCTAGACAGAAGATGTTAAGAAAATCATAAGGAAGAGAACATATATTTACAGAACCGTAAAAAATCTGCACCTAAGTGGACTGGCGCAGTTCAAACCCCCCAGTGGTCCAAGGTCAACTGTAGTTTCCGTCCCCCTTCAGGCCTTCTGATAGGAAGAGTTAGTTGTTGGAGGTACGTCTTAAACCCCTCCCCAGCCCCTGCTGATCTTTTCTTAAACACCGAGGACAGGACTCGGGCTCAGAGGTTTTAGACAACAAGCCGAGCGACACTGTGATCATGATTTCCCTCGTGTACGGTTGTTTTCCTAATTACCTTCCAGTTGTGCGAAAGGATCTTGCTATTTCACTTATAAGAATGATTTAGGTTTTCTTTTTTGCCTAGAAAGACATCGGTTCTTTAAATTTCCACAGCATTCCCTTTAAGGGTCCTTTTGACTAACTCACAAAACATCCTCTGAACATTGTCCCACATTGAACTGTGGGGTCAGCGTAGCCTCCCTTTCAGGAGCATTCTATCACCCTCACAAGACTTTTGCCATCACCCAGTCAGCCCTGTTCTTTTATAAACAAAGACTTTAAAGTCAGGAAAGGCTACGTGTCTTCTCAAATCCCTCAGCTTGCCAGAAATTAAAATTCACGGGGAATTTGGTAAGGAGAATAATTACTGTATAAAATTCCTCTTGTGCCAAAAAACAAATGCATTAGGTGACATTCTTGGCATACGTTGAACCAGGTAGGACAGGATAAGAGGTCGGTCACTCAAACCAACGTTCTTCACCTGCACGTGGACCAATGTCTTTATCTGTAATGTGGACAGCTTTGTATAATGTAACCAGATCTCCGTCTACTGGAATGTTACTCAATTCAAAAAGGTGAACTGAATCTATAATTGGGCCTATTGAATAAATCACACGTTCTGAAAGGTAAAAGCCCAAAAAGGATAAAGGAATCACCAAAGCTGTCACCCAGTTATTTCTTGGGTGGGATCAAGAGGTTCTTATAGATTTCAGCAGTGTGTTCCACGCATGTGCCTGGAGCCAGAAGGAGGCGTGAGCACAGTGAATCTGGTCTCACACAAACAAGTGCTGTGGGGTCCATCATTAGGTGGATTTTGTTGCAAAATGTGAACGCAGGGTCTTAGAAGTGTGTTGGCATTTTACTTTTCCTCTTAGTAAAGGCAGACACACTCCAAAAAGTTTTTCTGATTTCGAAATTTTCATAAGGATGTTCTTGAATTGACTATTCCCGTGAAATTGGCCAGAAACGTGTATTATAAAAAGCTTTACAAGATACAAGGTATGTTTAAAGGGCTGTTGGCTTTTGAATGCTTCAAATAGCGAGTTGCTGAATTCCAAAAGAATGGTTTGCCACATGTGATCCTTCAAGGGAAAAGGAAATTATTACAGGTTACTAAATGCAGCACTTGATAATGTCAATTAGTTCTGCCTCCGTAAGACGACAAGTAACGTGAGATGACATTAGGAGTGTTTTGCTAGGCAACAGGCCTTCAAAAGTCAGCTTTCCAAAGTGAAACAAGAACGTGATTCCTAATTTGCTAAAAAAGTCATTTTCATGGGACAACTGTAGCATATATTTTTTTTTTGTACGATCAAACGTAAGGACTCTGTGGAGAGTGAAGTAAGTTTCCAAGAGCCAAAATCGATTTGTGATTCTTTTTGTGATCTTTGCCATGAAAGCACGCCACCAAGAATATTATTCAGAATTTATTGAACCAGCCATTCCTATTCAAGTTAAGTTTAGAAGTGAACTTTCTCTCACTTACGTAAACAGAAAAGCCACAGGTTTCACATAGTTACATGTTTTCTCATGTACAATGAAGTGCCTCCTGAGATAAAACATCGGCCTGTAAACTACGTAATATCCCACACACCACGTTTTCAGAAACACCAAGCTGTGTGAGGAGAAAGTTCAATTTGTACTTGCTTATTATATCCCTGCTTTAGCTTTTCCTCTCGGTTTCCAGATGTGGTTTCGCTTTCTGTCAATTGCCACATCCCATTTATTCAGCCCTTACATCACAATTATTATTGCTCTCTTTGTAGAAAAGTAATACCTGACATTCATATTGAGCATGCTTTTAAAGGGCTGTAAAAAATATAGTTAATAATTGGTGGGGGGCAGGGGGACACCTGGATAGCTCAGTCGGTGAAGCATCAACTCTTGATTTCTGCTCAGGTCTTGATCTCACGGTCATGAGATAGAGCCCCAAATCGGGCTCTGTGCTAACAGCATGGAGCCTGCTTGGGATTCTCTCTCCCACTCTCTGCCCCTCCCCCACTCACACTCTTTCTCTCAAAAAAAAGTATTAAAAAATTAAGAACCAATATGTAACTAATAAGGGTCATGTCAAATTCAACGGTATATAAATTTTAAAAACTCTGCTCCCTAAAATTTCTCAGCCTAAAATAGATTTTACCAACCTGAAGTCACTGATGTTAAGTTGTGAGAGTGAATAATTAAAACACAAACAGATGATTATCTTTATATAGAATCAACAAAATGAGTGCTCCCCACATCACCATCTGCTGTCCTCAGACAACAGAAAGGTCATAAGCAGACCAAAAGTGAAATCACATCTAAGAGGATCCTTTGGGTGCAACTCATTTGAGTACTCTTACATTTGCCTTGAACCCTATGACATAGGAGATATATAGGTGGTATATAGGTGGGAATGGAAATAATGCCTAATAACTTTATTCAATCTTACAAATAACTGGGAACACACGGTATTAAGTCATAAACTTCAAAAGACGCAGTCCCGAAAGATGTTCTTGATACACTGACATTGACTGTTGAGAACAGTCTACAAGAGTCTGGCCTCTGAACCAGTGCTCTGGCCATGGCCCCGGTGACTGGCATGCTTGCAAAGGCTACAAATGCCACCAAGCCTGAGTGGACCGTCCAGCACCTGAGCTAACAGGAACAGAAATAAATATAAACATCAGCAATTGGAAAATGGGCAAGAGAACATCTGAAAATAGTTTAGTAAGGGACCGTACACAATTTCTTCCCCTTGGCAAGAAAAAACAAAGGACTAAAGGCAACCACGATGAGGATTACAGATCATTCCAAAGAATCATTCAAGGAATTAAAATTACTGTTCAGGAAATTAAAAAAAAGAAGAAGACTGTAAGAGGGTTTATTAATTAATCTCCTTCCAGTTTATAAATGGGCTCACTAAGAGGAGACAACAAACCATCTGGTCTCTAGGTCTGGTGAAGCTGAATGAAAAAAGTAGGCATAGTGCAACATGAAGAATTATGAGAAAAATGCTTTCGTGACTGTTAACAGTATATGTCCCATGAAATTCACCAGACTGAGAATTATTGGACCCTCAGACTAGTGTTTTCTGCAAGAAATTAAACCAGTGTGACTTTAGGTGAGCCCTGTAATATCTCTGGTCTCAATTTCCTCATCTGTAAAATGAGCATATTGGGTTAATATAAAAACCAAAGAAAAATATCATCACAGGCATAGGGCTTAGGATTCAAATTTTGTCTTTGTAACTTACAGCTTGAGTGACTTGGGACACAGTCTGTGCCTTGGATTTTTCATCTCTAAGATGAATGCTATCATCCTGTTGGGTTTGTTGAGATTAAGCGAGTTAATACATGGAAAGCCCATACTTAGCACAGTAACTCAATTACGGTTAAGTGTTGTGGGATTTTTTTTTCCTGCTACTATTGTGTGTAAATAACAGAAGTCAACTCCTGCCGATTATGCAGGAAAGAAGTTTACTAAAAGAGTGTTTGTTTATAAATTTGGAGAACTAGATTTAAGAGTAAGCTTTCGGGGCGGGGGGGGGGGGTTAAGGTTTTTAGGAAGTATGGTTTCAGGAAACCACAACACAAATCTGGAATAATAAGAAAATATATCATGGGTGCTCAACATTATAAGTTTGCACCAGTATGATTCCTACACCAGAATTCAAGTTCACTTTATTGTAACCATGACTGTCCCAGCTGCAAAAGAATTTGGAATGACAAGTATCTGGCCTTTCTTAACTCTTGTAGGAAAATGCAATTTTGGTCAGATTCCCCAGATGTACGAAAAGAGCAGATGCCAGGTGGTCAAAATGAACTCAGCCCATTTGACCTCATGCTAAGATTCATTGCCTACAATCATTTATGAAAGTGTGAGTGGTTTCACTCAACATGGTATACATCATTTCTTAAAGACTCTACGGTTCCATAATGAAAGATTTAAAATCTGTGACAGAGGAACTTTCAAATACTCTTGATATATAAACTGAATGACTAGGTAGGCTCAGCATCCAATATGTGAATTCAACCCCCTGGATTTATAGTTAGAATTAGGTCTTCAATTTGTCATTTACCTAGTTGAAGGTTTCTATGTATGTATGCATTATAACAGACAGTAAGTGGTTTCCAGATCTTCCATTAGAAATGTACAGGTTCCCAGAGTTTAATGAACATCCTCTCAAGATAAACAAAAACCTATATTCTCTCTCTCGGAACTATTAATACTTTTGTGCTGAGGGAATGTGTCCCCTGAGAAGGACATCAGCCAGTCGGGGAAAGAGCCATTATAAGCGGGCTTTATCTATTTTAAACTCCTTAACTATAAAAACAGTGCCAAAAATACCAACAATACAGCTCCCAACTGTCCTTTCTGAGTAATGGACAGCTATTCTAATACCATGACTAACGCCCAGCGTGGTCTTAAATTGGTCTAGACTTCCAGCCTGGTGTATTCCAAGTCCAGTGGGTGGTGGGTAGAACAGATCTCCCCCAGGCATGAACTTTGAGGTGTCTCTGAACCAGCCAGACTCTGTGATCCCCAAAAATATCCTTGGGGAATTTTTTTCAAGTGTTCACAGAAACCATAGAAAGACAATAAGCTCTCCTGTGCAGTCGTCTTGGCTCATAAGCAGATGAAGCCTCCCATGCACGTGATGTCCACAAAATAGTTCAGTGATATTTTTAGCAATTATAGCAAGAAAGAAAGTTGAAGGGAAAAATTTTAAAGGTCAATCTGTTGGTTGTCTATTTATTTTCCAACTGTCAGACAAAGCCTGCCAGATCAGAAATTCTGGAATCGCTACTTTAGTATTATGGGATAAAAGTTGGATTTCTTCAACCTGAAGAATAAAAATACTACCAAATTTATGCTGTGTATTCCAATAATCCATCGACTACACCTCTAGGCATTTAACATACAGACATCGCCCCCAAGGGATCATCATCAACCAAATGGTGAGGGTCAAACCAAGAAGGTGGATTTTACTTTGGTGAAAGAAAGATGCCTCCTTATAGGCAACAGATATTAGATATGTCCTTCCAAAATTTGTGTAATAAAATGATTGGAAACTGGAAAGGATTTTAAATGCAGCAGAGAGCTTGCAATTTAACAGCATGCTGATTTTTTTTTCTTAAATGAGTGTTTAAAGGTACGGATCTGTTATAAATGATTAAGCTTCCATATAACAAGGCAAAATGTGGGGATAAGGCTGATGGTCTCTGAAACCAGACTGCCTGGGTTCAAATCCCAGCTTTGCCTCTTCCCAACCATGTGACCTCAGCAAATTACTTAATCTGCCTAGGTTTCAGTGTTTTGGGTAAAACGAGGAGAGCCACGGTCCTGAACCTGTGACGTTCTTTAAGGGTTACGACAGCGTCTGGTATATAGCAAGTGCCGTATAGGTTTCTGTTAGACAAGAAATAAATAGAAGTTTTTAATATATCTCTGAAAATATCAACTTCGTATTTTTCAATAAATTCTTGGTTAAGATACAGCTCACTGAATTCTTAAGGAGTTTTTTCCCCCCTATAAGTATAAAACATTTCATTTCTCAGTGATGTAAATGTTTTGCTGCTAGATGATTCTGCAAAAATATAGGGGAAGGAAAAAAGGATAAGAACTCTTGAGGCAAATGTTTAAATACTTAGTAAAAGAAACACCCAGTTGTCGGAAGCATAAAATAATCAAGGCAAAGGTAGAACACCCATCCGACGCCCTTTTTTTTAATTGAAAGCAACATGATATAAATTAGGAATAAAAAAGTGATCACAACCAGAGACATAATTTACGTTGTGATCCAAAAGCCTTTGTGCTAATACTTATAAAATCATTGAGGAAGTCTCAAGTTGGGATACAGAAAGATTTAACGGTGAAACTAGCGGCCGCTTTACTTTTGATTTTAAACAATCCTGTAAAACAAGGTCTTTAAACAACTAACATCTGACTTTTAAGAATCTACATGGAAAAATATTTGGAAACGCAAAAAACTTAACACTAACTGCTTCTATAGATGGGTAGGGTGACGCACTGGAAAATGTTTCTTTTTACCTTATATATTTACCATGTTTTTCCTCTTCTGCGTTACTGTTTTCTCCAACAACGTATGTCATTTTATAGTTTAAAACTTCTTATAGTTTAAAACTTCTTAAAGTATCACTTGTAGAAGTTAGCAATGAATACTGTCATTCTGTCCCCTATATTCACCTTTCTCCAAAAATCATAATAAGGGTGTAAAGACAAAGATCTCTGGCTTTGCCTAAGTGGGAATAAGAAGACCCTCCCCAGCAAATACACTATCCCAGGTCAGCAGTGGTGGACCAGGCCCACACTTCACATGGGGCCCCTGAAGTTGCTTTCCAGTCTTTAACTTCTGGAAAAATAAAGACAGTAATGCTATCTCTAATATCTAATGTCTAGTAAAGAAAAGAACCAGAACTACTCCTTCCCAAAGAAGGCCAAGGGTTGGTTGGTTTCACCAAGGGTTAGTTAAGACAAAGCCAAAAGAAGGAGGAAGAGGAGGGGGAGGAGGAAGAGGAGGAGGAAGAGGAGGGAGGAGGAGGAGTAGGAAATTCTATTTGGACTGAGAACAGCTCTGTTGCCCACAAAGAGATCCAACATTAGTAAACCCCTCTCACCATCCTGTCAGCTTTGAAAACAGATTTAGGTTTCTCACTAGCTACCCCCAAAATTAGCCAATCCACACCTTCAAACGTTAATCCACAATGTTTCTATGTAGGGGCTCCCATGGCCTCCCTCCCTTGGCCAACGAGAGGGCCCGAATTCAGGGAGACGAGAAGAGAATTCATCACTATTGGCTATGAGATGCCGAGAACGGTGCCACGCATATTTGATGTATTATCTCCCTTAATCAAAAAGCCAATATTTCAGTTTCCTTCTACAGGTTTGAATTTGTCTGCCCTAAGGCATCAACAAGATTAATAATGTAGTTTCTCAAAGTCATTATATAGTTAAGGAATACATTTCCTCAGTTTTAATTCCAAGCGATACGCTGTTACTAAACCCAATACATTTCCCATATACACTTTGTATATGAGAAAACTGAGGTTCCAAGAAGTTAAGCCATTTGCCCAAAGCCCTATAGCTAGTGAGTCATAGAGCCAGGCAGCCCAGCTCCAGAACCCTTACCGCCACCCCACAGACTCCAGGTTACAGCAGAGCCTCAGATTGAAATTATTGTCCAATCCTTTGATGGTCAGGCATTGGTGAGTGTGAACAACAATAATAATATCTGTCCAGTGCTTGACACATTTTCATGACACTTATTGCAAGCAAGTTGCTGAAGCACAGAGCATGGTATTAAAATCCATGTAAAGGACCTTGATTTTATCCTCTGACCAGCTATTACTTGTCAATGATAAATATGTTCCTTATCATGACTTTGAAAATAACTGAGGCACTCAAACTAAAGGTCTTACTGTTTTCTTCTCTCCCTCGTACAATCCACCCTGGATTTGCAGGAAAACGGGCAAAGAAAATATGGTGGACCTCCACCTGGCTGGGATGCTGCACCCCCAGAAAGGGGCTGTGAGATTTTTATTGGGAAACTTCCACGAGACCTTTTTGAGGATGAACTTATACCATTATGTGAAAAAGTGAGTCCAAATTTAATTTTTTTTTTTTTTTTATCTTTCAAGGGGAAAATACTCCACACTTTGTTTCACACTTGTTCTTGGTCAGTGATGGTGTCTCTTCCAACTGCTGTTCCTCAACATGGACAAAGTTAAAACCTTCCTGTGAGTGGTTGTCCCCTTATTGCCACTGACTTGATGTAGCTCTTCCTTGACTGACAGCTTGAACTGCTGCTGATAACTTTCAAATTCTGATCTTTGATCTGAAATGGCACAGACATATGGAGTTCGCAGCAAGATAGCTATCAGTCTATAATAATACTACAACAACCTTCCAGAATAAGATACTTCTCCAACTTGACATTTTAATCCGGTTTTAAAAAGTATACCCTTTGCGTTTAAAGAATGCGTGCACTTGTCGTGGCTCAAAGGTGTATCCGTACATAGTGATTCAGAATGAAATTTCCTTCTACAGGTTTGAATTTGTCTGCCCTAAGGCATCAACAAGATTAATAATGTAGTTTCTCAAAGTCATTATATAGTTAAGGAATACATTTCCTCAGTTTTAATTCCAAGCGATACGCTGTTACTAAACCCAAACTTACAGGGAGGACACAAAATTAAATTTTATTTTGATTATTTTACCAAGTGGTGTTTCAACAGCCCCATTCCTAGAAAAGTTAAAATTTTTTTAATGTTTGTTTATTTTTGAGAGGGAGAAGACAAAGTGCAAGTTGAGGAGGGGCAGAGAGAGGGGGAGACACAGAATCCAAAGCAGGCTCCAGGCTCTGAGCCGTCAGCACAGAGCCCAGCGTGGGGCTCAAACTCATGCTGTGAGATCATGACCCGAGCCAAAGTCGGGCAGTTAACCGACTGAGCCACCCAGGTGCCCCATAGAAAATTTAGAAAAAATTTCTTTCTCTAAATGCCAAAATCGCTTGGATGTATAAGTCAGCCTCAGTTTCGGAACCATTCCTAATTTTGTACAAACAATCTCATTTGGCATGTGCACAAACTATGGGGATTTAATCCGGCAAGAATCTTAGATACTGAACCTGAAAATGGGGAGGAGGCAGTTCCAAGGGGTAACCAACCACCAGGGTAGTCGCACACATTTAATGACACCTCTTCTCCCTGTATATGCCTGGCCTGTTAGGGTCACTCATCGTACAGCGGCCAGCAATAATAAATTACTGAGCCTGGCTTGCCGGAGAAGATTTGTGGTAGCAAGAAGGAATAGTTTATAGGCAAAGCAAAAGATCTGAGGCCAGAGGGATACGGTGAGTGTCCTCCTACTGTGGAGGTCCTGACGTTGGGCCAGTCACGTAAGACTAGCACCAACCTTCAGCCTACAGATGAAAAAAACAACAGGAATCCCCAGATCGTCCTCTAAATCACATCTTCCCTGTACATCTTGAGATCATGGTGGCAGAAAGACAAAAGAAATCAGCTCAGCAAAGTTTCAAATGAGCGTCTGGGTTTTTGTTTTAAACATCAGTGGTGGAGTATGACCAAGGAAAGAGGAAACTATGGAAACTTCAGAGGCAATGTAGAGGGCAAGGACAAATCTGTTCAAGACATTGTCCTTCTGAGGACAAACGCGTTTTCAGGTCCCTGGGATGGGGGATAGATCCACAGATAACTGAATGATGAAAGGCCATTTACTCCGTTGAAAACATACTCTGTTAAGTCAGGCTGAAATGCCACGTGTACACGTTTTCTTTATGTAACTTGACTTTGCCCGTGAGTCAGATAGCAGATCCGAACCCAGCATGAAACTATGCAAAGCGTTCCACACGGGATGCAAATGTCAAACATAGCAGAGGTAAGACTTCAGAAAACGTTGTGTGGGTGTGTTTTCACTTGGAAGGACAAATAGACAAACTGGACTCTCTCTCTCTCTCTCTCTTTTCCCTGCAGATGGGTAAAATTTATGAAATGCGGATGATGATGGATTTTAATGGCAACAATCGAGGGTATGCATTTGTAACTTTCTCAAATAGACAAGAAGCCAAGGACGCCATCAAACAACTTAACAACTATGAAATTAGGTAAGACCCGCCTCTCCTGATGGAAAATGAAGCAGACAACGGATCTGCATAAATATGTGCTGGGCACTGTTCAACACGTTGGAAATATCAGGATACCCTTCCCTGTAAGCAAATGGATACAGATTGTTTAAGAGTAGGACAGTCATAAGTGGACTCGAAGAAAGCAAACGCAACAAACAAAAAGCAGAACCAGACCTACAAACACAGAGAGCAAAGTGATGGTTGCCGGGGTTGGGAGAGCTGAACAAAATGGGTGATAGGCGGGGGGAGACACAGGCTTCCAGTCACGGAGTGAATAAGTCACAGGGATGAAGGTCACAGCATAGGGTACGATGGTACTGTAACGGCGTCTTATGGTGACAGACGGTAGCTATGCTTGTGGTGAGCACGGCACTCTGGGCTTTCATAGCACTTGAATGTCATGTCACATTGTGTGTCAACTACACTCAAAAGATAAATCAAGAGTGAAAAAATAAAACCACCTGCGAGGAAATGGCTACTCTAACTTGGTGTCCTTAAGAACCTGCCCTCCGGGAAAAGTAAAACTGTCCGCGCAACTTGAATGGAAAGAGTCAGCCGTCACAGCCAGACCTGGAGGAAGACGATTCCAGAGAATAAGAACACCAAGGGCAACGTTTCCCAAGTGGGAACAAGCTCAGTGTGTTAGAGAACAGCACCGAGGAAGTGGAAACAGACGGGAGAGTTGAAGCCGATGCAGTTGGAGAGCCTTATACACCGCGATTCAAAATTTAGCTTTTATTCTAATAAAAAGGGGAAAACATTTCACCAGGTCCGTGCTTTTTAAACCAGAACTCTGGCTGTTGGGTGAAGTAACAGGTAGGCAAAGATGGAAAGGGGGAAGCTGCAGAGGGAGACACATTTAGGTCTGGACGACAGATGATGGCAGGTGTACAGGGGCCGGCAGTGCAGGTGCTCAGAGAAGCCGAATCTGGGATGCCTTCTGGAGGTTGCACAGACAAGACGGGCTCCATATTGGATTGAGAGTATAAGCGATGTTCGAATTCAGGGAAGAAAGCTAGGATGTGGGTCCCAGTACCTGTGGATGAGATAGAGTCACTGAGATGGGAAAGAATGAGAGAATAGCCTGCTGGACACATGAAGAGCTGAGTTGGGGTGGATTTACATTCGAGATTCACGCGAGACGTCTCAGGGGAGCGGTTGAAGAAGTGATCGTCTGCATGATATCAGAGTCAGGACAGAGGTCACAGAGCCAGCCAAACATAGGTGATGTTGCAAATCATGGGACCAGTGGGAGGTTCCAGGGCACAATCGGCCCTGTGCAATCAATAATTGGCTTTTATCGGCTGGAAATATGACTAGCATCACGAAACGGAGTTCTAACACCTTCACATAGAGAGGGGACTGTCCTGAATCCTCTCATAAAGGAAGTCCTGGGCCACCTGGAAGAAAGATTAGTGGAACCGTTGAAAAGTAATAGCTTTGGGGTCAGACAGGCTTTGCCTGAGTGCCAGCAAGTGACATAACCTCTCCGAGCCTCAATGTCCTCCTCCCTAAAGTGGTGATATGAGTCCTCATTTCACAGGTGTTATTGTGGGGATGCTCTAAAGATTTTTCAATGTTTACTCCAGTGTGTGGAACTTGGTAATAGGTCAATAAATGACAGAACTCTTACATATTAGCACATTCATCAATTCCAAGATGCAGTTTTCATTGATTTCCTCTCTGCCTCTGAAAATTATTGTCATCCTAGACGTGAATAGAGAGTAGATTTCCTACAATTATCTTTTCCCTCACTTCCTTCCTCTACGCCCCAAATAAGTCGCGTATTATCCTCATAATTCTGTAAAATCAATTACCGGGTCATTTTTCTTAAAACTCTCCAGCCGCCGAGAGATTGACTGGATGGGCAACTGTAACAGCCCAGCCACCCCATCTCAAGGTCAGAGCCTGGAACCGGGGTTTGGAGGAAGGTATCCAGGAAGTTCCGCACATGCCTCCACAGATCCCAAAGAGTTCTGTCTGGAATGTGGAGGGTTGTCTGGCATGGGAACCAGGCGATCAGAGCACAGGTACCTTCGGAGAAATCCTGGAACCTCGTGCAGCAAGTTTTACCATCGGCACATAATTACTCACGTGTTCTTGGCATCTGTCGCGGAAAATAATGCACCCCTGAACTGTTTTGGACAGGGCCACAGCAAGCTCTATTTTAATGTAACTTTTAAATATTCCAGCCACAGGGATCTGGGGATCGGAAGAGTCCCCACTCCTTGGTATGTCATGGAGCCTAGACATCTTAAGAGCAAGAGTTACCCCCAAAATAGCTTTGAAGTTGAGGCGGATGTCGACTCAGCTACGTAGGGAATCAGCACGGGTCTCAACACGGTGTTACACCCTGGGGCCTGTCCGTGCTTTGGGAAGAGAGAGAGGCTATGAATAATGAACACAATCGATCCATTACAGTCCCTGACCCGTAACAGAATTCTCTGTGACTTTCAGGGTCTTCAACTATAAAAGAGGTAAAACGATACTTACCCCGTGGGGGCATCGTGAAACATAAATAGACCATGCAGCGAAGCTCAGTGCCTGGCACAGATCACATGCTCTATGAGTGTTTGCTGATGATTACAGCAGACAGGAGGAGGAGGGAGAGGAGAGGGAGGAGGAGGGGGAGGAGGGGGAGGAGGAGGGGGAGGAGGAAGAGGAATATTGTAAAGCATCGGGAAAGAGAAAGCTGGTGAAAGTCAAAGTTCAGGTTGGATGCCAGAAGCAAGGGGAAGGCACAGAGGTACTTTAAAAATCACGGTGTGGGATAAATAGAATATGAAGCCGAAGAATAGATACCCTAGAGCCGTCCTCACCTGCTCCCGCTCTGCCTTGGATCAGTCCTGCCAGAGAGAGAACCTTTCTCGCAGAGAAGGATAAACTTCAACTGGCTCTTAGCCACCCTTTCTCAGGGGATCGATAAGGTTCTTTATGCGGAAAAGACCCACAATTGTCATATCATCCTCCTCCTCAGCAAATATTCACGGAGATTTGTCTCATGCCTGGCTTCTAGAGACATGAAAGCCGTGCCCTCAGCTTGTGAGAGGTGGCTTTTCATCTCCAAGCAGCGCTGGGAAAGTGCAGGACAAACCACACAGATTTAAAACTAGGACACGGAGGCTCCAGGCTCCACCTGCTGGCCACTGACACCTGACTGGCCCTCCCTCAAAAAGAAGAGACTTTCTAAAGAAATATTATCTTGGAATAGAGGGGGGTTGAAGGTAAGCAAGCGAAACAAAAACAAAAATCCTGAAGATTACTTTATCCACCCTTCCCTCCCCCCCCCCCCCATCCCCGGGAAAAACCACATTCCTGGGGCAATGTCCACCAGACTGTAATGAACCTGTCACACCTCTGATACTGGGTCCCCAGCTCTTCAGCAAAGCATGGAGGACAGCGGGGCAGGGCCCCCGTCCTGGTGACAGCACCTGCACAGGACTCGACACCAACAGCTCCCAGAAAGCAGAGCAACCCCCCACTCACCCAGCTGAGCGCCTCTGCTCATGACGCACAAGTCATTTCTGTTAATGGAACTTCACCCATTTTTAATAACTTCCTGTTATTAGAAAAGTCACACAGCCTGATATACAACAAATAGCAAAAGCCAAAATGAAAAAAAAAAACATTAACATGCAAACCATTCCTCCATAAACCCGTTGCCCCGAGATAATCACTATGTTAGTTCTTTATTGCCTTCCTAGGTTTTCAGCACCGTGTCCATCAAAATGGTCTCCTCATATATGTATTTTGCCATCTATTTTGAAGCCAGCAGCATATTGTCAGCCGTTTTTTTAACCAATAAATACCCTTCTACATTACTACCCATAATGACTTTCGAGCATTCTATGGTATAAATGCCCGTCTCTTGTTCACCAGTGATTCTCAGCCAGGAGCAGTAGCATTCACCCAAAGGGACATTTAGAAAGATGAAGAGGCATTTTTAGATGACCTAATGGTGGCCATTAGGATTTAGTGAGGAAGAACCCAGGGTGACAAGCCTGTTATGGTGCACAAGGAGGAAACGTCCAACCTCAGAGTCGATATCGTCTCAGCCAAGAGGCCTTACGCCAGTCCTGGATGCTGGGATATTTTGATTATTTCCAATCTGGGGACTATTTTTTTTTTCAATATATGAAATTTATTGTCAAATTGGTTTCCATACAACACCCAGGGCTCATCCCAAAAGGTGCCCTCCTCAAGACCCATCACCCACCCTCCCCTCCCTCCCACCCCCCGTCAACCCTCAGTCTGGGGACTATTTTAAGTAATAGCAGTGAATATCCTTACACAAAAATGTTGGTGTTCAACTCTTCCCTAAAGACACTCCCAGAAGGGGCACTATGTGCCCCCAAATCATATACAAAAGATTTCTGACACATTTCCCCAAATGTCCCCCCAGAAAAGCTTCATCTGCACTCTGTCGGTGGAGATGAACATTAACTTGCTAATCAGCAACACCATAGAGAAGAAACAGGAACTGAACGGAGAGTCCGGAGGCCAATTTCCTCCCTTAAGATCTCTACCATCTGAAGCAAGCCACTTAATCTCTCGGAGCCTCGAGTTTTTCATCTAGAAAATGGAAACAGCACCTGTTCTGCCCATATCACAGGTTTAGCGTAGGCCAAGTAAGATGCTAAGTGAAAATTTCTAAGGCGTGTCAGAATAGCTTCCCCGTTGGGCTGGCGAGGACAGGGAGCAGCCAGGTTTGCAAGTTCATGACCGTCCCCACCCAGGCAGGCAGAGCGAGCAGCGTGGGCCAAGGTGCAGCAGCCCCAGTATCGGGAATTATCCTGGGTGGTGAGAAAACACTATGAAGACCAAACATGTCACATCTGCAGGACTTATCAGGTCCATGCTCACATGTCTTCAACTTCTTCTTTTTTTTTTTTTTTTGGAAAAAATTTCAATGATTATTTATTTTTGAGAGAGGGAGAGAGAGAGAGAGAGAGCACAAATGGGGGAGGGGCAGAGAGAGAGGGAGACACAGAATCGGAAGCAGGCTCCAGGCCCCGAGCCATCAGCACAGAGCCCGATGCGGGGCTCCAACTCACAGACCGGGAGATCATGACCTGAGCTGAAGTCGGACGCTCAACCGACTAAGCCACCCAGGCACCCCAAGGTGGACTTAGCTTTTAAAGAGCTATTTATATTAAAAAAAAATTTTTTTAACATTTATTTATTTTTGAGAGACAGAGCATGAGCAGGAGAAGGGCAGAGAGAGAGAGAGAGAATGGGAGACACAGAATCTGACACAGGCTCCAGGCTCTGAGCTGTCAGCACAGAGCCCAACATGGGGCTTAAACCCACAAATTGTGAGATCGTGACCTGAGCTGAAGTCGGATGCTTAACCGACTGAGCCACCCAGGGGCCCCTCGTGTCTTCAACTTCTTAAACCTCAATCACACAGGATTCTTGCCAAGCAGAATGCCATTCATTAATTCGTTCATTCGTTATTTTTGCAGAAATGGGCGTCTCTTAGGGGTGTGCGCCAGTGTGGACAACTGCCGGTTGTTTGTCGGGGGGATCCCCAAGACCAAAAAGCGAGAAGAGATCTTAGCGGAGATGAAAAAGGTCACCGAGGGAGTTGTCGACGTCATTGTCTACCCGAGCGCCGCAGATAAAACCAGAAACCGGGGCTTTGCCTTCGTGGAGTACGAGAGTCATCGGACAGCTGCCATGGCCCGAAGGAAGCTGCTGCCAGGTTGGCATCCCCTCCCCAAAGAGAAGGTTCCTCTGCTCTGCCTCAGGCTGCTGTGTGCCCTGCAGAGGAAGGTATCTGCTGGGTGTGTTTGGCTTGCTCTGGAGCTTTGCTTCTGCGCTATCCTAACTCCCTTCCCCTTCTTATCTATATTACCATAGACTAAGCTCCCTGAAGTTTTCACAGAATGGGTTCTGGAAAACATGCCCTTAGTCTAATGCACTTGCCCCAGGGACTTCCAGAGCTAGGAGCTGCAGCAGCCCTGTAACAAGGTGTTAAAGTGAGGAATCTTCTCAAAAGTGAATATATACATTATTTTTCTATACAGACGCTGTTGTCAGGCTTACTAGAAATGGAGGAGGTTGTCCATTACAGTGTAGAATAAGCCTGCAAGTGACACATTAGCCTGATGGCAATTAAGTGACATGAACTCATACCGTGACTCTTCCGTGTCTAATGTGGGGCTGGGGGCAGGGTAGAAATAACAGCCCTCCACAGAAAGGCACCTAGTAGGTGCTACAACCACAGGGTGGGTCCTGTTTGGGCAACAGCCACCAATTCCAGAGATTAAGAGACTCCAACAAGGCCCTCCCTCAGTCAGATCAGCTTAGGGTAAATTGTTGAAAGTCCTCTGCTCATTCTAAAATAGTCACCAAAATTTACACAACGTAAGGTATTAAGAGGCATCGATACTAAAATGAGAGGATTTCAAGAATGCCAGAGTGGACACATTGGAATCAACTCTTCTCTTGAACACCA
Source organism: Acinonyx jubatus (assembly GCF_027475565.1). Classification (NCBI taxonomy): domain Eukaryota; kingdom Metazoa; phylum Chordata; class Mammalia; order Carnivora; family Felidae; genus Acinonyx; species Acinonyx jubatus. The sequence continues at coordinate 12,694,653 of NC_069393.1, read as the reverse complement.
TGGAAAAGCCATGAGAATTAAAGACAAAACAACCACCACCTAGATTTACATTGTCAACATACACATCCTTACAAACAAGCCATGATGGAAGGTACAGAGTCGGAATGTAGTCAATGGTACTGTAACGACATTGTAGTCAATGGCGTTGTATGGGGCCATGGTAGCGACACTTGTGGTGAGCATAGAGTTGTCCGGTCACTATGTTTTGCCCCTGGCACTAGGGTAACATGGGCATCAACTATACTTCAGAACATAAACAAGTGTTAACTCAATGAGAGCATTCACCCTCTAGAAGTTTGCAAAATTGGAAGACGGCTTCTGATCTTGGGGAAGACTTTTTATCCATATTTTCATGGAGGCAGCTTATAAGGGAAAAGATAGGAAACAGCCCCCAAATTTGCTGAGTCCTGTAGAGAGATGGGCATTTTTAATGTCGATGCTTCCTTTCACTACTCCGTCACCACCCAATGGTCAGACCTGTGCCGCCCAGGCACAGAGAATCGCGGGCCCTCCTCATGAGGCACCCTTAGCCTTTTGGTGACCTGAACTTCATCTCTGGTGTCTTCTTCAACTCTTCTCTGTTCAGTTCTGCCATGAAAAAGTTCCTTGTATCCATACTGACCTCAGACTACCCATAGAGTCTCAAAACATTTATTCCCAAACATAGACTGTTTTCAAACACTCGAGATTATTCTTCCCGCTCTGTTCTTCTGGACGTACCCCACCATCTGCCTACTCCATTCTGAACATTACCCTCAGGTCACTGTTTCCAAATATCAGGTCATCTTTTCTACAATTCTTGCCAATAGTAGGAATTTGATCTCTATGTGTGGAGAGACTGAATGGTGCCACTCTGTCCCAAGGGGGCTGGGGAGCACAGCAGTGAAAGACGGTCCAAAATGGGAGAAAGATAGTTTTCAGGAGCCAGTGTTCCTAAAGAACTAGAATATCCCCTCAACTTCCTGTCCTCAAAGAAAAGAGCATATCGACCCATGAAAGTGCTTCTCTCTACCTGCGCAGTCTACTGCCCCTTTGGACACTCTACCTATTACCTCACCATACAGTCAACAACAGAGGATTTCGGTCACTGACTGTCCTCTGGAGGGCCTAGTCAGAAAGAAGGAGATCTTTACTAAACGTGATAAGGAAGGACCACAAGAAGCTTTTCCTTCTTCGTTGATTCAGACTTAGAGACAGACAGAAAATTGCTGTCGAACACGATGTATTGCCTCCCAGCCACCTACCTTCCCAGGTGACAGCAGCAGCCCTCTCTGGACATTGCAAGTTTGCAGAGGCGTGTGTCAAACAAAGTCATTGCATCCAACTGAGAGGCCAGCAGAACATTCAAAGGATACTCTGAGGAAATCCCTAGCGTCAGCCTGCACGGGGACCACCTGGAGGGTTTGTCAAAGTGCAGCTAACCAGGCCCCACCTCCAGGGTTCCGGAGTCAGAAGGTCAGGTATGGCGTCTGCCAATTTGCCTTCTTAACAAGTTCCCAAGATGCTATGCTTCTGAGACCATGAGTCTGAGAACCTGCAATCTAAGTCAATGACTGTCCCTCATGGGCCGCAGATCTGAATAACCTGAGGACGCTTTTAAACAGTACCAGAAACCAAATCAATCTCTCCTCAGCTGAATCTGCTTCTCTGGGGCACTGGTGTTTTCAGTTTTCCAGATGACCTTGTAGTGGAGCTAGTTTTGCGATCCAGTGCTAAATCCTCCAACCAAGGGTTCTGGCCATCACCTGCATGGGAAGTCAACAAGTACACGTGGAAACCACTCAGCACGGGAGCATTTACTAAGACTCTACAATGTGCTTTGCTCTCTTCTGAAGGAAATTCTTAAAAAAAAAAATCAAACCTAACTATTTCACTCAAAGAGTGCACACTCTGAGGAAACTAGACACACAAGAAAAGAGACCAAACAAAAAAGTCCCTTATGCGTATCATCTTTTATTTTCACAACAGCACTGGGTAGTGACTTTGATTATCCCAATTTTATAAATGAAGAGATTGATGGTTAGGAAGGTGGTGTCCTAGCCAGGATGGCGATCTGATATTTGAACTTGTCTGGCTTCAGAGGCCATGTTTCCAAATCCCTCTGCAACACTGACTTTCAGGGGGATGTTTGAGATCACTGCTTACCGTACCTCCTCTCATTTCTGTCCACTTCAGCCTTCTGCAGATTTTCAGGCCAGCTGAAGGCAGACTGTAGTTCCAGGCCAGGAAGGCTAGAGCAGTGTTCTCAACTTTGGCTGAATTAACTGAGGTGATTTTAAGAATCCTGAAACCCGGACCACTCATATCAAATTTGGGAAGGAGAGTCCTGGGGTCAGTGATGAGCTGGTCAATCTTTTTTTTTTTACTTAGGTTTATTTATTTTGAGAGAGAGAGAAAGAGTGCAAGCAGAGAAGGGGCAGAGAAGGGGGGGGGCGGGGAGAGAGAGTCCCAAGCTAATAGCACTAACAGGGTGGAAGCCAATGCAGGGCTTGATCTCACGAATTGTGAAATCATAACCCAAGCTGAAATCAAGAGTCAGATGCTCAACCAACTGAGCCACCCAGGCGCCCCTGAACTGGTCAATCTTTAACAGGCAACTCCCAGAGAAAATCCAAAGTCCTTCCTTGTAGTATGTGTAGATTCCCATGGTATTAACAGTCCCACTGTAGCTGATTTCAAACTACCAAGATGGCATCCACTGGCTCACACAATTCTGAAAACTTAACAGTCCAGTGTTGCAAGTGGAAAGGAACTGGGTCCAGCTCAACAACGAGTGGGACTCAGGTTGGGTATTTCTCAAAGCCCTTACAGTCTGAGGCCAACGCTGAGAAGCCCTCAGCTACAGAAACCAGGGGGATCTTGGTCTAGGACAGTCAGCAAAGACTATGTAAAACACAGAAAAGAAAGGGAAGGAAAACAAAGCAAAAGGAGTGAAAGGAAAAGGAAGGGGAAGGAATAGAAGGGAGCAGAGGGAAGAAGAGGGAAGAGAGGGATGAAGAAAACTATCCCCTGGGATGCAGGGCAGGTAGCTAGCCACTGGGGTCCCACAAGAACCAGCCCCTCTGGGATTAGCTAACTCATGTAAACGTGTCTCTTTTTTGTTCGGGTTTCAGGGAGTCAGTGCCACAGATGGTTTCACTAACTGCTTTCCAAAGAATAAAAAGATGCCTTTTGATTGAAAATAATTGCCTCCCATGTGGAATAATAATTGGACAACTGAACCCTTACCAACACTGAAAATTTCTGATTGTGTTCTCTCAAGCTTTTTATTGCTTCCAGGCTGTAGCTTGTTCCTAAACAACTAATAAAAAACACACAAGACTTCCAATCAAATTTAGAAGTTGAGTTGACCCCCCATCACTTCAGCTGGGCTCTGCCCTGTGTAGGGGTCCAGGGCTGGGTAACCCCAAAACACAAAGGAGCCATGAAGAAGTGAAGTGGGTCTGGGCAAGTTAGCCATCCCTCTAAAGCTCATTTCCTCTTCTGTAAAATCGAGACAGTCACTCCCCTCCCCCAGAGAGTTACTGTGAGCGGGAACCAAGGTAGCATATGGAAAACACAGTATATAGTGCAAGACACTCAATAAATTGCAACTGTAGAAATACAAAAATATACGTAGTCATAGGGAACAACTACCCCTTTAAAAAGAGTTCGGTTTCTCATCATAGACCCTTCCATTACTCTTTGTCTTCTCAATCGGGATCAAGAATGTTTCTGCCAATTCCCAAGTTGCCCATGTGCAGCCAGAGAACTAGGCATGAACACAGATGATTGGAGCCCTGACCAAGCATAAGGGACAGAGAACAAACCAGGGTTGCCTGAGCCCTGCTCACTCCTGCCCACACACCACGGGTTTTTAGACTGCTTGGTGGTGGCACCTGGTCACGCAGATTCTAGAAGCAGCAGACATACTCCCTAATGACCTTAATGCTTCATGAAGTCAGACTCTATGTCCAAGCCCTAAATCCATTGTTTCCCTTCTCTTCTTCTGCCATCTTACTTTCAAAGACTTACTTTCCCCGTGAGAGCTGTTCAAAGACCCAAACCTGCCCATCATGGCCTCATTTCTGCCCCATTTCAAACCACATCCCGGTTCCCTTTGTATGCAATTATCACTGTAAACCATCTGTCACACAGAAGTCCCTTCTAGCCAGCTCTTCCATTTATTTGGAATGTTTCTTGAAATCAGTATCCACCTCTTTTAATATTTGTCTTCATGCTCAGTCAAGACCATAAGCATCCGCTGAAGTTAAAAGGCCATCTCAGTGAACCGAGATGGCATTGTCCTGGTTTCTATATAACTAATCATACCTGTGATCCTTTTGAACAGGAAGAATTCAGTTATGGGGACATCCTATCGCAGTAGACTGGGCAGAACCAGAAGTAGAAGTTGACGAAGACACAATGTCTTCGGTGAAAATCCTGTATGTGAGAAACCTGATGCTGTCTACTTCTGAAGAGATGATTGAGAAAGAATTCAACAATATTAAACCAGGTGGGACATACCATATAAGATGACTGTTTTGAAATGTGCTCTGAAAACACTTAGGCTTGAGGTGACTTCCCATAACTTTAAACAGGGCAGGCTTCGTGTGGCACTCTCATAACTGCATGAGGACTACAAACACCATATTTCAACCTTGGATCAGAAAATAGGGACATGTGGTCCATAACATTGATCAACATTATAATTTTACAATTATCTGTGTGATGCCTTAATTAACACACATTGCCTTCACTAAACTATAAATTCCAAGAGAGTTTTTTAGCTTCTATTGTCTCCTCAGCCCTTATCTCTGTGCCAGGTCATAGTAGACACTCACTAAATATTGACTGTGTTGATGAATGCATGGCCATAACTCTGGATCTGAGGCAGGGCTTCTTGGTCTCAGTACTCTTGATGGTTTAGGCCATATAATTCTTGGTCATGGGACTCTGTCCTGCACATTATAGGAATTTTAACAGCATCCCACACCTCTATCCACTAGATGCCAGTCGCAAGCTGTAATAATCAAAAATGTCTCCAGACATTTACCCTGGAGGGAAAAATTGCCCCAAGTGGAGGACCACTGGTCTAATGCAACATGATTGTGACTTTAGGTACATAAGGAGGGAGGCAAGAATTAATTCTAGGAGACTCATTTGGGTGAAGAGGAGGAGGAAGGAACTGAACCATGAGATTCAGTCCTTATCACTTTTTTCTCATATGGAAACTATAACAGTGAGACAGTAAAACATCTCACCAAACAATGTCCAAACAATCATTTCCCAAAGCCAGCTCTGTGGAACATTAATTCTATGGACTGTTAGTAGATGCTTCTGATAAAAGAGACCCATGGTCAAATAAATTTGTAAACAACAACTTCACCAACATCAGACAGATTTTTTTTTTTCATTGCGGGACTTATCAGAGTCCTTAACCTTCTAATATGCTTTGAAAGTATCCAAAAGAAAAGATATAGGATGCCTCATTTCCCAAATTTTTGGAGTACAGATCTCGTTTTTTTGGCTAATCATCTTGTGGAATTAGCATGTTTTGGGACACGCTCTGGCTAAGTTTATCACTGTGGGAACACCTTTCCATAAATTAAAATGTTTCTGTCTCCAGGTAGTAATTCTCTGCTTTGTTGATAAGCATGAGCCATGGTGCCATCATGTTAAGTCGGCTGGAGAACGTTCCCCTCGTGTGTTCCTGTTGCCAACTCTGGGTGCCATGTCAGGTGTGATAGAATAAGCTGATGATTTGTTCTGAAGATAATTAGTAAGGATGCCACTTCTCGCTTTTGAAAGATTCACCAGATTCTTTGTTTGCCAGCCTTTGGGAATTCTGCCAACTTCCTGCCATTCTAGTATAATGGTGTGGCCCCATACCCCCAGCTGTGAGTCCATTACTAACATAGAGACTGCAAGTGGTTGGCTGCTGACTGCTCACTTATGCTCCAGGCATTGCCACGGGCACTTTCCCAGCACGTGTCATTTATTCAGCACCATGACTCCAGGATATAGGTTACTCTGTCACTCCCATCGTAAAAATGAGAAAACCAGAACCCAGAGCTCTTAAGTAGCATGCTCAGGGTCATACAACTAGCAAGGGGCAAATCCCAGATTAGAGTCCAGGTCTGGCCAAGACCATGTTCTTCGCAACTCTGTGACCTCCATGCCCCATCCTTACTGCATTCATTCACTCATTCATTCAACTGTCATTACTTCAGTAGCTCCTATGTGCCAGGCACTGTGGGAGGAGTGAACAGGTGTGAGGTGTGTGTGGGAGGAGTTCAAGATACTCCAGAAGAATAACAGCAATGACAGCCCGCCCTTGTGGCGCAGAGAGACTCGTGTTTAAGAGGAGTAAAGCGTGAGCTGAGATACAAAAGTTGACCCATTTGTGGGCAGAGGAATGAGACGTGTGTGTGTAGATGCTGCTCCCGCTTTGTGTTGACTTCTGACCTTCTTATTTTTATTCAATACTTTTTTTCCCAATCTTTTCAATAAATTGCATTGAGAGAATGGCACGTCCACATGCAAATAACACAGTTGGACTGGATTGATATGAGGTATAAAGTTAAATCAAAAGGGATCAGAGACTGATCAAAACAAAGCTAGTATTATAAAAACACTAGAGGAACATACAGGGCAAAGCTTCATGGACATTGGATTTGGCAATAAATTCTTGGATGGTATTAAAAGTAGAGGCGACAAAGAAAAATAGATTAAATGAACTATATACAAATTAAAAAGTGCATCAAGGGACACTTTCAACACTGCAAAAGCAACCCACAGAATAAGAGAAGACACCCGCAAACAATATAGCCAATAAAGGATCGACATCCCAAGTATATCAAGTGTGCCAATAAGTCAACAGCTAAAAATTAAGACAAGTAAAACTTCAACTATATATTTGTCCACAAAACGCTATTGTCCAATTACCACATACACATAGCCCATAAGCCCATTAAAAGATGCTCAACATCCCTCGCTATGCACCGGGAAAATGTAATCCAAAGCCATTTCCTGCCTCCCAAGATAGCAAGAGTAGCAGTAGTAATCGAACAAGAAGAAGAAGACACAGAAACATCGGGGAGTTTGTAGGGCAGTTAGAACCATGTGCCCTGTAGCTGGAAATACAAAACTGGTGCCGCCTCTGTGGAAAACTACACGCTGGGTACTAATGAACATACGATTACCAGCAGCGGAACAACACTCAGACCTAAACCGTACGGGAGTGTTGAAATGCGCAACTTGAATGAATCTCGGAGACCTTATCCCAGTGAAACAAGACAGTCAAAAGGACGTACGCCGTCTGATGCCAGTTATATGAGGTACCTAAAGTCGTCACATTCGTAGAGACAGAGTGCAGAATGGTGGTTACCCAGGGACAGGGGACAAAGGATTCAGAAATAATTATTTCATAGACACAGCGTTTCAGTCGGGGTTCATAAGACGGTTCTAGAAATGGACGGTGATGATAGCTGTACATGGTATTTTTTGATCTAATTAAAACACGACCTTTTTTTGTTTGCTTTTTTGTCCTACTAGTTATAATGAAGATAATAAATGCTAGCGCTCTCTCCCTCTCCACCTCTCTCCCTCTGATGGCACAACTCAGGGCTCTATAATGATGTGTGGCAGCTTCTTGGCACTCCACAAGAGAATATGAATTATACGGGATGGATAACTAGCAGACATCTGCTGTATTAGGAATAAAAAGTCAGAGCTGAACTGGTTTATTTTCCAGTGGAAAGGGTGTGTTTATACTTCTCTCGGAAAATATATGGGGAGAAACAGGAAAATAACGCTTTAAAAATCCTATTTAAAGTTTGGGTCCCTCGAAAAAGCCCGAATATTCCTGGCAAATATTCGACCGTCTTGTTTTAACCCTGATTAGCCTGGAAATATTGTACTGCCACTCAGAGAGATCAATGACAATCAGAACAGGAACTGGGGCTGAAAATGTATGTTCTTCCCCAGCGTAGCCTAAGGGTATGCGTGGAAATTCCAATTATAGTCATTCTACAAAATCTGATTTCTCTAAAACAGTTTAGCGTCAGAATCAGCAGGAGGGGCTTGTGAAAACAGACTGCTGGCCACCTCGCCCCATCCCTGCTCCCCTGCCCCATGGTTTCTGAGTCATGGGTCGGGGGTGGACCTAGGCTGATACTTGCTGGTCAGAAGACCACACTTGGAGAACCACACCCCTCTGATAATCTTCCTTGGGATCCCAGGTGTGTTTCTCTTCAGGTACTTGATGTGCTGCTCTTCAGAGTACTATTTTTCTAATTCCCCGTATTAGGACTTCAGAGTCTTTTCACCATTGCTGACGATGACCACGGGCATTTTGTTTTCCTCCACCCTCTGCCAGATGATGATCAATCAGTAAACAAACTCCTCTACACTAAAGAAGGGGCATACAATAATAAGCCAGGTGGTTAATACCATTGTAGAGAAAACCAAGCTCACACGCTCAAATTTGTTTCATGGGGCTATATTTTCATACAGTAACATTTCCAAAATCAGGTGCAGCTGAACAGTATTGCTCAAAAATGCCAGTCTGTTTCCTTGTCTACGAACAGAATTTGAGGACATTTAGATCCATTGTCATCTGAAATGCCACCTAACTAATAGGAACGACGGAAGTTGGCGTGCAAATTGACTAGTAATATTCGTTCGTCCCATGTCTATTTATAGAGTATCCTCTGTACACAAGGGAGGAGGTAGGACCTAGGTGAAGACAGTACCGAGATGGCCCCAAAGGAGGTCTTGTTCTCGGGGGGCTACCAGTCTAGTGGAGCCCAGATGAAGGACAGCACTGGAGAACGTACAGAGCAAAGACTGGAAAGACACAGGTCCTTATCGGCCCACCTTTGACTTCTCGGTCACCAGGACAAGCCATGGGGTTATGTCATGAAAATTACCGTCCCCGACCCTGGAGGAATGAAGACAGTGTGCTGGAAATTCAGGGAATTACGTGTCCCATGCTTCGTGGTCTCAATTGCCTTTATGTACGTTCTCCGCCGAGCCGGACAATTCTGCTCTCTACACCCTTTGCCAGAAGAAGTCAAGGGCTGGATGCAGAGGGAAGAGAGAGGGCCACGATGGTTTTACATCATCCTGACAATACAGCTCTACCATTGTTCCAAAAGAAGATAACATATAGCCGTTGAACCACGTGGCAGAGTAAAACGTCTAACTGTCTTTGTGACCTTGAATCTGATAGGATAGATGACTGAGCTTTGATAGGGAGGCGACAAAAGGAGGACCCTCATGTCCTCTTCTGGGCCCCCCTGGGAAAGTATCCGATCCTATGTGATGTCTGGGAACTTAGGAGAGAAGAAACCGCCTTTCTCAAGACACACCCACGTGAGTGTCACTAAAAGAGGACAGTCATCACACTAAACTACTAACAAGTTAATGTCAAAGAAGTTTCCATTTTACCTTCACTCTAGATGAAACTTCTATTTAAAATTTTTTTTAATGTTTATTTATTTTTGAGAGACAGAGTGCAAGTGGGGAAGGGGCAGAGAGAGGGAGACACAGACTCTGAAGCGGGCTCCAGACTCCGAGCTGTCAGCACAGAGCCGGACGCGGGGTTCGAACTCACGAACCACAAGATCATGGCCTGAGCCAAAGTCACACGCTTAACTGACTGAGCCACCCAGGTGCCCCGAAACTTCTGTTTTTAAAACTGAGTAGGCAACAATATTCTCTAACAACATTTTCATAATCAAGGTAAAATATAAAGTTCAACCTTGTTGGTAAAACGTTTCTTTCTTTTTTATTTTCATGTTGCCATTAGCACCTGCAGCAGTCTCTCTACATTAAAATAGGTCAGGTCAATTTGTTATTTTTTTATTACACAAACAATAGAAATAAACATTGCACATGTTTGTAAAATGCCAAAGAATATAAATTAACATGTGAAAGTCCCCTTTATTCTCTGCAAATTTTCTCCCCATTCCTTACATAACCTGTATTAACAGTTTGGTTTCCAGCTCTCTTTCTCTGTGTGTGTGTGTGTGTGTGTGTATGTGTGTGTGTGTATCCATATTTCTCTGTACATATACATGGGTTGGGATTTTGAAAACATAAATGTTACAAAATTATACTTACTATTTTACAAATTGTTGAATTTCACAATAGGTCTTAAATCTTTCCGTGTAAGCATACATAGGTCTATCTTTTCTCTTTAAAGACTCATTTCTTTTTTTTTTTTTTTATTTGTTTGAGAGAGAGGGTTGGGGGAGGGGCAGAGAGAAAGGGAGAGACAGAGAATCCCAAGCAGCCTCCACACCGTCAGCACAGACAGTGGGATGCGGGCTCCATCCTGCAAACTGCGGGATCACGACCTGAGCCGAAAACAAGAGCTGGACGCTTAACCAACTGAGCCGCCCAGGCGCCCCTAAAGACTTATTTCATTTGATATGAATGTACCAGATTTAATCACTCTCAGGAGAATGGACTTTAAGTTGTTTTATTTTTGCTACCACAACAGTGAGAGCTAATGTCCTCATATATGATCCTTTTGCATACAGGAGTGCTTCTGTAAAAGATGTTCCTCAAGGGAGAATTCTTGGATATCTACATTGTTTCCAACATGTAGATATTATGAACAGCAGGGAAAGAACTATCTTGGTTTTCAAATGTTCTTTCAGAAACTACCTTTTTTTTTTTAATCAAAAGACTATCAGAGAAGCAGTTAAGAGATCAGAGTTCCAGTTCCTAGCTGTGTGAACCCTTACAAGTTCACCTTCCTTGTTAGAACCTTAGATTCCTAATCTTTACGTTAAAAATAAATTAAGGTCAAGTGAATTTTTATTTTTTTTAATATTTTTAAGTTTATTTGTTTTGAGAGACAGAGAGCAAGGGGGGAAGGGAAGAGAGAGACAGAGAGAGAGAATCCCAAGCAGGCTCAACACTGTCAGCACAAAGCCTGATGCGGGGCTCGAACCCACAAACTGCAAGATCGTGATCTGAGCCAAAACTAAGAGTTGGACACTTAACCGACTGAGCCACCCAGGCACCCAAGGTCAAGCGAATCTCTAAAAGCTTAAAGTAAAGCATTGCTAAAGTCTCTCCTAATTCTAAAGTTGTACTACATAAATCAAAAGAAATAAAATATTTGTCTGGGGGAAAAGCCATAAAATTTTATAAGGTAATCGCCTAAATATATATTTATAGGATGACCAATAGTTCAAAACAATTGAAAAAATATTTTACCAAGTATAAGTTACTATTGTTTACATTATATAGAGACAAAATAAGATAATGCTTCTACTCTTAAAGGTCTTATAATCTAGGAAGTGGAAAACACAAATCTATAATAATATGGAAGAATATAGGTGATATAAAAAAATTACAAACAAAAGCTTCTACTGAATGTGTACAATTGTAAACCTGGACATAGCAAACATTCTCAAGGAGAACTTAACCTAAATAATAAGTCTCAAAAAAAAATCAAATACTCTTGGAAGCCAAATGCTAAAATGTACCATTCTCGGTGTTGTCTCAAGGTTGCTAATGGGGCTACTTTCTCTCTGTTTACAGGTGCTGTGGAGAGGGTAAAGAAAATCCGCGACTATGCTTTTGTGCACTTCAGCAGTCGAGAGGATGCAGTTGAGGCAATGAAAGCTTTAAATGGAAAGGTAATATAGGACAATGTGCGTGCACACACACACACACACACACACACACACACACACAAGTTCCACCCAAGTTTGGTGTGGAAATTTTGTTCAAAAGAACGATCCCACAAGTCTGTGTCACTCAGGCTTTCTCTACCTCTAACATGACTGCCTCGATCCATTGAAGATGAACAGAAGAGTCAGCGACAGAAAACACCATGGAGATGTGACTCCTGTGTCCAGCCCTGTCTCTAATTTGGGCTGATTTGAACAAGTCACTGCCCCTCAACTTCCTTCCCAAGTGGGGGATTGGAGTATTGGCGTAGGTTATTTCAAGGTGTTTTTCTCAGGTGCAACTTTCTGTCATTACTTTGAGAGATTATCACCTCAGTAGTGCAGTATTTTGGAGGCTGATGACCAGAAAAGATGTCAAGTTCACTGCTGTCAGTCCGCCCTCAGAGTTTTGATCTCCCTACTCTGGAAGGCTTTGGGTCTCTTCACCTGGCCAAGAATAAGGTCCAGGAAAAAGCTAGTTTCTAAGTCCTTTCTCCTGACTTGTAAATAGAAACCAATATAATATTTACTTATCAATGCAAAAAACATGAAAACCCTTTGGGGCACCTGGGTGGCTCAGCCAGTTGAGCGTCCAACTCCAGCTCAGGTCATGATCTCGCAGTTTATGAGTTCAAGCCCCGCGTCGGGCTCTGTGCTGACAGCTCAGTGCCTGGAGCCTGCTTTGGATTCTGTGTCTCCCCCTCTCTCTTTCCCTTCCCTGCTCACACTCTCTCTCTCTCTCTCTCTCTCTCCTTTTGCTGCCCTTCCCTCCCCCATTCTCTCTCTCTCATTTTGAATAAGGGCTTGAAGGAGGGCAGGAAAGGAAAGTAGGAGAAATCTCCACGTAGGGCTATGGGGCATGAATTGAAAACATCCAGGAACTGATTGGATGTCGGAGTGAGCAGGAGCCATTGGCTGGTTTTCAATATGGGGGATCAGGATGATACTGTGGGGGAAGCCAGGAAAGGAAACCTATTTAGAGAGAAAGGGGATGAACTGAGCTTTGCATGTGGTTCTCTACTCTAGAAATACTTGTGGATGTCTCTGATGTGCAAGGAATTTTTCGGGGCTTGGGAATATACCAATGAATAATATATCACCCTAGCTCTTGAAACGTCTAGAGCAAATCACTAAAAGACAATACTGAGTTTAAAACACTCAAGGGGCGCCTGGGTGGCTCAGTCGGTTAAGCGTCTGACTTTGGCTCAGGCCATGATCTCACAGTGCAGGAGTTCAAGCCCCACATCAGTCTCTGTGCTGACAGCTCAGAGCCTGGAGCCTGCTTCAGATAATCTGTCCTCCTCTCTCTGTTCCCCTCCCCCACCCATGCTCTCTCTCTTTCTCTCTCAAAAATAAATAAATGTTAAAAAATTTTTTTAAAACCACTCCTACGGGGACAATGAAGCACAAATTCTATTACAATATGGAACCTGACTTTGCAGTAAAGAATCATTCCATTAAAAATGTCTCTTGATAGGAAGGTCTATAAGCAGAGACCTATTTGGGTCTCTCTCACCTTCCTCAAGACAGGACTGAAGCTAAAGAATCTTATTACCAAGACCACCCCCTTCCTTTGATACTCTGATCTGTTGCTTCTAATTATATCAACACCATTGTAAAGATAGGTAAGTATCATCAGGATTCTCTCTCAGTATATTCCAACTAACATATTCAAGACTGGCTCTTGCTGTTAAAAAGTAGGGCAGATATAGGAAACTAAGAACAAGTTGCCCCAAGGCTGACCAAAATGGTCACAACAACCAAGAAGCACAACTTTGTCCGGCCAACCTCAATGACCCCAGAATGGACTGAGGCTCTCACCAAATGGCAAGCTGCTATGACAGAGAATCCTTGCAGGAACACTTCGTATCATTCCTTTTCTTTATAAAAAATAGAGGCTCACAACATTCTTATTCAGAGGAAGCTACAAATGCTTCCTCGCAACACCTTGTCCCATGGATAAGAAATACGTCAATCCGTCAAGCATTTGTTGAGAGCCATCTTTGTCTCGTGTTGGCAAGCAAGAGAGAAAAGTGAGTGGCGCACATAGGTCTACACACATCCATTATCTTCCACATAATGGAAAGGTAAGTTTTCTAGTAAAAACTTACCTATTGTATAGCCACTCTACGAAGTAAGCCATTTAGGGGCACCTGGGTGGCTCAGTCATTTGAGCATCCGACTTCGGCTCAGGTCATGATCTCACGTTTCGTGAGTCCAAGCCCCACGTCAGGCTCACTATGATCAGCGTGTCAGTGCAGAGCCCGCTTTGGATCCTCTGTCCTCCTTTCTCTGCCCCTCCCCCGGTCAGGCTCTCATTGTCTCTCTCTCTCTCAAAAATAAACAAAACATTAAAAAAAGAAGAAGTAAGCTATTTAACTGGCTGGCAGCTGGAACGACCTGACTAGGCTACCCGTGCCAACGTGCTAACAACCGATAAGATTTCTTCATTGGTTTCCTTTCACCTTCTTTGTGCTGTGCTAAGTAGTAAAGATTACGTTCCACCTATTATTAACCTAAAATGTCTTAGAATTGCATAACATGTAATTTAAAACATATATATCTCATAAAAATATCACATAACTCTCTGTTGCAATGACTGTATTCGCATAATTTATAACCCGTATGTCAGGAGACAGTGGTCAGTTTGTCACTGTGAAACCTGGTGCATATTATGTGCAACGTACCGACTCAGGAAAACTCAACTGACCCACATAAAGAGACAAGATATGTGTAAGTGAAACAGCGAACAGAGCAGCAAATTGATTAACGCTCAGGAGACTAGGGCTCAGCCGCACTGGGTTGCCTTTGTATCTTCTGATGTTGTTTCTTCTTTGCTCTCTACAACAGGTGCTAGATGGTTCCCCCATTGAAGTGACCCTAGCCAAACCAGTGGACAAGGACAGTTACGTTAGGTACACCCGAGGCACGGGCGGAAAGGGCGCCATGCTGCAAGGAGATTACACCTACTCTTTGGGCCATGTTTATGATCCCACCACAACCTACCTTGGAGCTCCTGTCTTCTATGCCCCTCAGGCCTATACAGCAATTCCCAGCCTTCATTTCCCAGCCACTAAAGGACATCTTGGCAACAGGGCCATTATCCGAGCCCCTTCTGTTAGAGGTAATGCTCATCAGCTCTTGCCCTGGAATAACTCTACAATTTCAAATGATTTGTATTGCAATAGCCTTAGACAAATTGGATGGGTCCACCGGGAGAAAAGGACTGGAAAATTGTTCATGAAAAATCAAATATTATTATATCAATAGTTGTCCTTTCATAAAAATCTTTTTTCACATTACAACTGGTTATTGGAAAAACTTGGTCAGGACATAGCACAAAGGAGTCTAATGCATACATTTGGTCTTCGCATGGGTGCATAAAGTTTGTACAGACTAAATAGTCAGCTTCTCCCTTATCATTGGACCACCACCATATTGCAGTCATTTGTGACTCATTAGAAAACTTACAAATGAAAGCAAGGATGGGCCAGTGAAAACCAGTTATGTCAAATAGCAAAAACACGTCAAGGCACATGTGCCTTTGAGGGCGACTCAGGGGCCTATTCGTATATAAATCAAATTATCATAAACATGTTCTAAGAGACACATGACATGCTTTCATTTGACCTCCTCCCAGGATTATGCACTATGCCTTCTAAAAAGCCACTAAAAAGTGAGGGAATCAACTTATTTCTCCAGGATATGGGGAACTAAATAGTAAGGTCCAAATAGAAAAAAGACTGACTACTAAACGATAAATCTTTCCTATGTAATCCTATAAGAGTTCCAAATGTTCAAGCAGTGTTCTGGGCTCAGTTCAAGCAAGACAGATGAAAAGGAAAGCATTTTTTTTTAATTTCTAGTAAACTAGTTTGTCTCTGCCTAATGGGATCCATCAGAATGGTCCTGTTAGGATGTATTTAATGCCAAAAGAATCCCAGTTCTGTCTTCCAAATATAAAACCATTCTGGGCAACTTGACAACAAACTGTGTATTTAAATCCCATCCTTGGGTTTTAGTTAGAAGAAAACGGGCATGTCAGATTACTGTGGAAACTATCCTCTTACTGTCTTTTACTATTTTTCAGGAAAACTGAGTTGGCCATCCTAAGATCTCTAGTCTTCAACAGCCTTAAAATTTCCATAATCATCATAAAATCACTCTATCCAAGATTATAATGCTAAAGAAATCATCAGGTTTTCCTCCGGTATAATCTATGTGGTGACAAATTATGCCATTAAAATATTATACATTTGTAATCTGAAATCATATTATTAAATAATGCATACGTTAAATATAAATTGGCAACCAGTTGTAATGTAGGAAAAAAACAAACTCCACTCCAAGGGAAAAAAAATACCTTATAACAAGAAAGGAAATCAATGAATGAGATTCATGGATGAAGGGTAATCAATTTAATTTTTTTATCAACTTTATGCCATCAGCAGGAAATCAAAGTGGCAACACAGCAAAACAAAAAATCAAAAGGAATCTATTAATGAAACTCAATGGGAATTTAAGCCTCACATTGACAGGCCATGAAACAGAAAATAGCGAACTTAAAAACCGTTTTCTCAATGTTCCATTTCCCGACTGATCACTGGGGACGGAACTATTGGGGAAGCTAGAATTCATTTCTGATTTCCTGATCGAAGATAAAAATGCAACTCTTATTTTAATACATGTGGTCATAACACGCTGGGATCTTGAAATAAATGCCTTCCCAACATTTATTAGCCTATAGAAAAATATCAACAAAAGGTTAACTGCAGACAGAAGTTGCAAAATTTTTCTCTGTACCAAAGTTTTAAAGTTGCTCGTGTACTTAGTGATGATAGCTTTGATAGGATTGCTTTCTTCCCCAGTCAAAAAGAAAACACAAAAACACACCTGTGGCGACTCCTACCTTTTGTTGAGTTTCATTACATCAGAATCCTAGAGTTTTCTGTGCATCGTCAGGGCGGTAATCAATGGGACTTGGGCTAACTTTTCCATTTCAGTAAGATTCAGGGTGATTTTCTGGTGGTTTGATTCAGTTTAATGCCTTCTTACATTCCTAGAAATTTACATGAATGTACCTGTAGGGGCTGCGGGAGTAAGAAGACTAGGTGGCCGTGGCTATTTGACCTACACAGGCCTGGGTCGTGGATACCAGGTCAAGGGAGACAAGAGAGAAGACAAACTCTACGACCTTTTACCTGGGATGGAGCTCACCCCAATGAATCCTGTCACTTTAAAACCCCAGGGAATTAAACTTGCTCCCCAGGTAGGTAATGTTATTCCGGAGATAGTTTCCTTAAGTTAGGCCAAAGACCTTCGTACACCTTTTGTCAAATGATTTGACTTGATCCCTACTTGGGCCACTGCTTGTTTTGTTTTGTTTACATAGATAAAGCGGCCAATCGACACAATGAGAGAATGCCCCGCCATTGAGTGTCACTGTCCCATTTCACTCTTCTTCTTAAAAATGAAGTTTGACACCCTAAATAATCTGAACAATTGGAAAACGAAGATCCTACTAAGAATTATTAACCAATACCTTAAATGCAAATAAAGTGCAGCAAAGACCCTGACTCAAAATAAATGCCTACTGTGTGGGAGTAGGCTAATGGAGAGTATTTGTGACAGGGAATGAATAGACCACTCTTATGTGCCAATAAAGGACACCCTTTATTGGAAACACTGTGGGGTTCTTTAATGTTTATTTATTTTTGAGACAGAGAGAGAATGAGAGAGAGAGAAAGAGAGAGACAGAGGTGAGTGGGAGAGGGGCAGGGAGAGAAGGAGACACAGAATCCAAAGCAGGCTCCAAACTCTGAGCTATCAGCACAGAGCCCGATGCGGGTTCGAACCCACAAACCGTGAGATCGTGACCTGAGCCAAAGTTGGACACTTAACCTACTGAGCCACCCAGACGCCCCAGAAACACTATTTTTAAGAGATAAAAACCATGCTGCCGATGGTGATATCATTACCCGTATTAATTATGAGATGCCATCACTCCTATCCAATTAAGTCTGCTACAATAATTATAGTTGGGCAGTGATTATGGGGAATTTTTAATGCTCTCATTCCACAGCTCCATGTTTCTGCTTGAGGCTGTGGTTTTTATTATTGGAAAATTAAAAGTTATAAAAGCTGTTCCAGTATGGAAAATGGATTAACAGGGGTAAAAATAAAACAAAACAGGATGTGTTAACCCTTAGCCCGTGGGTGTGCAGTACCTCTGATGGTCTCCCTGTAGAGATCCTGGCTAAGGAACCAGTAACCGGTTGTTCAGAGGTACAGTCTGTGGACCCTAAAGGAAACATTCCTACTCCAGGCCCAAAGGTATAAGCCCCCAAGTTAATGGAAGTAGGCCTTATGATTGCAAGCAAATGGAAAACTTGGTTTTCTAACAGCTCATCCTGAGTACTATTTTTGCAGGATTGATGGTTGTCTTACACATCCACATTAGTTCATCTAAGGTTGCTGCTATCCTTACCCAGGCCATTAAAAATAAAGATGCCTATCAGAGTGGTAACCAGCAACCATTTGTTTATTCAAAAGCCATTTTTTGGCCATGTATCACGCACCACGTATTGCGTTAGGTGCTGGGGATGGAAAAGAGAATATAATACGGTCTTTGCCATCAAAACTCATATGGCAATCCAGTAAGAGACAGCTGACACATAAGCCAATTAATTGTAATAAAATTAATTGTAATAAAATCATGATGAAGCCTTGCTCAGAAAACACTAAAGCTTGTCATCCAATCTATCTTGGGTTAAAATTTAAAATAAGGCACCTTATTAAAGAAGTAAGATACTTGGAAATCTTTTAAGAAAATAAAAATTAGTCATTGTTATAAATTCCATGTCATAGTTCTATGAGCTGTCATAGGGTGAGGGACAATCTCTCCTTCTTGTATTCAACCCAGATCAGAAGTTGGTCGTGGTTTATAGTAATATGTGAGGAACCATCTCTAGCAACTAACGAAAGTTCTTTAATTTGTCTCTGAATCTCTACAACTACAGCTTAGACACTGAAGGCTGTGCCAACCCAAACCAACAGAGTTGGAACCTTAACAGTTCCACGGTGGAGTCACGAACGCCCACCAGGAGCAGAGAGACAAGGACTGTCCCGTACAGTCAGCAGTTGTAATCCCAGTAACTAGTAACCCATTAAACTTTTTACCTTGATTTTTACGAAAATGTAAAGTTAAAACCCTATGACAAACGACATGAAGTAGGAATATATTCTTAGGTTACTTTCTCTAAACCACTGTAGACAGAAGGATTGAGGGTAATGAGGAAATCCAGCCACACAGTGCTGAAATGTCAGTTTTTCTTTAATGGAATAAATACATCCAACAAATCATAGAATTAAGCTATGGGTAAAAAAAAAGAAGAAGAAAAAGTTACGGCTAATGGGCTGAACTAAAAACATATTAGAATAAATGGCGTGAAACGATTTTTGTGAATTAATAGATGTAACATTTTAAATGGAGTTCAAGTTGAGTTCGTCTTAAAATTGTATGAGTCATTAAACCATGTGGCGTTTTATATTTTCTTACATTAGCTTCAACACTGAAGATTAGAGTTTAAAACCCTGAAAGCTGATGAAATAGTGCAAATACGGCAATTGGAAGGAAAATCACTTTTTTTTTGTTTTAACTCTCATAGATATTAGAAGAAATTTGTCAGAAAAATAACTGGGGACAACCGGTATATCAGCTGCACTCGGCCATTGGACAAGATCAACGGCAACTATTCTTATACAAAATAACCATTCCTGCCCTGGCCAGCCAGAATCCTGCCATGTGCGTAACATCTCCAAATTCCTAATTTTCTAAGATTTTTAGAGTAAGAGTCTCCAGTAAATTGAGTGTATTTTGTCACTATCTTTTTTTGAAAATGTTTATTTATTTTGAGAGAGACAGAAGGTGTGCGTGAGCAGGAGAGGGGCAGAAAGAGAGAGGGGGGGGGAGAGAGAGAGAGAGAGAGAGAGAGAGAAAGAGAGAGAGAGAGAATCCCAAGCAGGCTCCCTGTGGTCAGCACAGAGCCTGACACGGGGCTTGATCCCACGAACTGTGAGATCACGACCTGAGCCAACGTCAAGATTTGGACGCTGAACCCACTAGGCAACTCAGGTGCCCCTATGTTGTCACTATCTATATAAGCTAAATATTTCAGTCTACTGCCTACTCAATTTTCATTAAATGCAGACGTCCAGTCGTATAGGGGGATAGAGGTGCCAGCCTCTCAAAGGCCCCACGTTTCAAACAGACGATGAAGACTGCATAGCATCATCCACCAATGAGAAACTGCAGATGTAAAATGTAACGGAAATGAAAACTGTCGCCCGTCTTTTACCTGTGCAGCGTTCAGGCTGAACCATGGGAAATCACCACGTTGTACATCATGACACCGTGCGCGGTCACTTAAATTTTGGATTAAAGATCCTCTCTGGGAGTGGGTATCCCCGCCTCAAGCCCGCGTCTCTGCACGTTTTAGGAACTTTCCTGGTTCACATGCGCAGTAGAACAGCCATGCGGTGTGTTAGGCGTGTGCCCCAGGAATGTCATATCCACCGCTGAGGTCCTGGGTCAGGTCACAAATCTCCCTGCACACACACACACACACACACACACACACACACACACGTAAAGTCTTAAATGCAAGGAGAATGAAAACCACGCACACAAAACCCCACTACCCGCTCATCTGCAAACACTAACAGCGACAGAGCTTTGCTCCCATCTCAGCCCTCAGCACCCCAAATTTAAATGCCTACCCCGACTGGATATGTCTTGCAGCCACCCCTTCACGCCTCCGAAGCTAAGTGCCTACGTGGACGAAGCCAAGACCTACGCGGCAGAGCACACCCTCCACACCCTGGGCATCCCCACCGACGGGGCCGAGGCCCCCACCGCCCCCGCAGCCGCCGCTGCTTTCCCAGGTACGGAAAATTGTGCCGGACACGGCAGCCCACCCAGCGTGTTTGGGAAACCCTCCCTTGGGGCCATGGACCCTTAGAGCTCTTTATGACCCCCACCCACAAGAAATCTGACTTACACCATCTGTGACCAAAGACACTCTCCAGGTGAGTGAACCATCCAGGTAGGACAGAGAGGAGTGAGGGCGGAGGGGAGGAGGAGCGGGGGCGAGGCTCCGCTCAGCTTGAGTAGCAGCGGGATCTCGAAAGAGCCAGCCTCTGCATCTGGTCGGCTTGGGTTTTCACTTTTAGTGAGAGAGGTTGGAGCTGCCTATTAAGAGTTGATGTTCACTCGAACGCTCAGGGCACGCCAAGTGCTCACCTAAATGCTCCACATGCTTTATGTTATATCAGTGACGCTCAGGCCCCCGCAAGAGGTAGGTTGTGGCATAATGCCCATTGTGAGCTGAAGGAACCAAGGACAGGGATGATGAAGTAATTTGGCCAAGGTCAACTGGCTTTTAAGGAGCCCTTGGAGTATCTGCACTTTTCTCATCTTCAACTCAACTTGACTTTCATTGCTTTGCTTTCTGGAAGAATCGTGTAGACCACGCATTTCTTAAGTTATTTTAAGTCAAAAACTCTGTGTGCAAGAGAGAGTCAGAGACAGATCGAGATCCTTTCAATATGTGGATAATCAGCCCTCATTTTATCTGCTCTATAATTTTGGTCTGGAGCACACTGTTTGCTCAGAATAAAGCCTGTCTGTACATCGACACGCCTCCAGGGTCACATTTAAAAGACTTTTCCCCATTTATTATGTACCTACAACCAATGCTAACAATTAAAAAGTGAACCCTCTAGAGATTCAAAGACCCCAGATGACAAATTTGTTCTGGAAATTTTTCCTTAACAGTTAGGTTGAGTAACTCCATTCAGTTTTAGCAAATAAAAGTTCATTTCTTTTGAAAAATGGGTCATGAGTCACTGCATTGGCATACCTCCCTTAAAACAAATTAAGAGATCTGACTGGACCCAGAAATCGGGCATTTCTGTCAACCCATGCATTCATTCGTATATTGGGCACGTACAGGTGTGAGAACTGTCTGTTGCTCACGAACATAACATCTGGGCCCATTCTGATTTTCTTTTGTTTCTCAAAAGTTGCGAATGTGTTTTCCATTCTGGCAAGCAAGGTTGCAACCGGTGAATGTGACCTCAATGCCAGCTTTGTTCTGTAGAACGTGGAGAAGACGTGTGGCGTGCCCCCACGAGGTTTTGCCAAGACCACAGCTGCCAATGCACAGGGCAGGTCCCCTGGGCTGCGCTGGGGCCATCAGGCCCGTGCTCACTTCCCACACAACAGGGTGTTGACATGTCAGTCTCCTGGGGGTCCTGTGCCGTGGCTTCTCGGTTCTGGGAGAAGGTTCAGCCCCTGTCTTGTGGACAGCTGCACCCCAAAGCCACTTAAATAATGTACTGTAAAAACAAATGAGCCACTGTCAGAATTTTCCAGTTGCACATTGCAAAAGATTTGCTTTTACCTAAGAACGTTTGCTCCTGTCCTCACTTCTGTTTGCTCCCATAAGAAGTAAAAAATATTTAGGGCATGAGAGTTGTCTTGGGGACGCCTGAGAATCTGAGAGCCTCTCTGATAACTTTGCTGTGGAGTCAAGCAGAGAATAATGGGTCACAAGGGGAGAATCTGTTTAAATTCCAAATACTCTTGCACTTGGGAAATTAGCCAAGTTGAAGAAGACAATTCAAAATCCCTAAAATAGAATGTACACCACACACACGCACGCACACATGCACACGCTCTCTTCACACATGTGTATTTCTTACTCACTTATTTAGAAATACTATTTCCAAAGTCAGGGAAGTAATCGGTAACACATTTCTCATCTCGTTGGAAAACAGACCGAACTTCAGTCGTGCCTTAGTCAGCACTACTGGCCAAAGTGTTCAAGCCAAGGAGTGGATTTAATTTTTAAAAAAAACAGTCCAGCCAGTTTCCTGCCACCACTTCCTGAGAAGCCACCAGAAAGAAATCAATGTGTCTGGGGTTGGGATGACGGCCACGGCACATAAACCAAATGGGTTTTTTCGTTTTCTTTTCTTTTTCTTTTTTTTCAGGTCCCCGTTTGTTGCTTAAGTATATTTTTCCCTTTTTCTTGTCACCTGCACACTTTTTGGGTCGTCTCAGATACGGTTTAATTTTGATCTAAAATGTTAACAGGGAAACATTGCTTTTAGGTAATAGCCGTTAGGCCCTTTTCTCTAAACGTGGATGTCAATCAGCCAGACGTGATATTAATGTGCCGGCCGTGATGGCCTCCTCACCACTCAAGCCCCTTAGTTGTCTGAGGGTGAGGACAAGCATCGTGGCCTCCAGACAGCTTGCTGGTGAGGCAAGATGATCTTTGCCCTTCACGGTCGGGTCTAAATGTAACAGTCCATGTATTTGCTTTTACGGTGCTACGTAGAAATACACGAAAACGCTCAGTATTTTTTTCTACCGGTCTACCTACTCCCTGTACGTCCTTCTTGGGCAAAAGCAATGAGTTTTTAACATTTCACTCAGATGGGGGTGGGGGCACAAAATCAGACCCACAGAGCCCCCACTCCTCCAGCCCTGCCGACCTCTCAATCACCTCTCCTCCTTTGTAAATTTTGCGACCCTCTGATAAAGACCCAAGTCTCAAGTGTAATTAACTCAGCATCCTGTTAAGTTTCTGTTTCTCGGACTCGATCTCTGGTGTTTCCGATTCTGCAAGCATGAAGTGGATCGGGCACACATAGTTGACCTCGCTTCGAGGAACACTGTCCCCTAAGTCACTGAGTCTAGATATTATGTCTCCTGAGTTCCCTTTTTAATTTTTCTTAATGTGGATTTGTGAGAGAGAGAGAGAGTGGGGGGAGGGGCAGAGGGAAGGGGGACAGAGGATCCAAAGCAGGCTCTGGGCTGACAGCAGACAGCCTGGCGCGGGACTTGAGCTCACACACCGCGAGGTCAAGACCGGAGCCCAAGTCGGACGCGTAACCGACTAAGCCACCCGGTGCCCCAGGAGTTCACTTTTTTAGAGGGACGTATTAAACTTTTGGCTCTAAGCGACGTCAGACTTTCATATCCCAAAAAGAAGACAGTTAACCAAAAGGGAGGACACCCGGATGCCTTTGCTGAAGCTCTCTCTGCCTCCTTCTCCAGGATACGCTGTCCCTAACGCAAGTGCACCTGTGTCCGCGGCCCAGCTCAAGCAAGCGGTGACCCTTGGACAAGACTTAGCAGCATATACGACGTATGAGGTCTACCCCACTTTTGCAGTGACTGCCCGAGGGGATGGATATGGAGCCTTCTGAAGATATCTTTCTTTTAACTTAAGAATAAGACACACACAACTCTATCTGGAAGAAATAAACCTCTCACTCAGTTTCCTTACGATCACAAGTAATACTTTTCCTAAAGCGATGCCTTGCCCGAGACTGGTTAGTATATACTAATTGTAGAATCATGATAGGAGGCTGTATTCCCAGTGAAATCAAATGTCAAGCGGGCCTTTGTCTAACAGAAAGCTAAAGAACCATTGCCCCAACAGTCGTTTCTCCCAGGCTCCTGAGGGACCTGGTGACGGGTTTCTGAACCCTGACAGTGTAAAGAGAGACCTATTAACCAGCAAGCGTTCAGGGGTCAGCAGACCTGGGCCAGAAACAACAAAGAGAGCCATGTGAATTCCAGAGTCTTAACCTGGGCTCACAGCTGCTTCTGTGACACAGAGAGTCACAAACAGGCAGGGTGGGGGCGGGGGAGGACGCTCTTTGAAAGGCGTTCGCATTGCCCGCGGCGTGGGGTATGTCCTCAGGCTGGGGTCCGTGAAAGACTGCCCAAGGTCTGATGGGGTCAGCATCACTTCCGTCCAAAAAAATGCCCCGGGTCAGTCTGTCCTAGGTCAGCATCTTCGTGGCCCCTGGGGACCTCCTGGAAGTCAGCGTGATGTGCTGCAGGTAACGATAAAATGAACCCGGGCCCACTGTTTACTAAACTCATCGGCCCGCACCTCTCCTTCCCTGGAACCCCCATCCTTGCCAATGGTCCCCCAACACAGTAATCACCCCGGCGTAAAAGGACTTCTTCTTGTAAACTTTTCGCTTGTTCACATTGATTTGTTTTCATATCTGTCTCACGTGGCTCGTGCCTAATACCATAAAAAGGCGCATCAGATCTATCGATCATCACTTGTGATGCTTTTTCCTACTCAGCAAAGGGGCTGTGAAGTCTTTTCAAACAGAGAAGTGAAGATCCACTCTCATTTCTTTGGACTTTTTGCAGCATCCAGTCCACCGTCCGGCATTCAGAGACTGTTATATTGACGTGGAGTCAGCCTTGGACTGTCTCACCCACTCGCATGAAATCTGCCCACAAATCCTCTACCTTTCCTCCCTTCTGTTTTCAACAAGTATCGGACAGCTTTACCGTGTCTGAGCCCTTTGGTCTTGAACTCAGCACAGAAACCTTACGCCCACCACTGCCGATTGATCAGAAGCTGATTCTTAGACACCCAGCCAGGGTGCTGTTTACCAAAATCCTCGAGGGCTTCAGGCCTCTCTCCAGGAACATCTTCTAGGGATACGGGTGCTACAAAAAACCAGGATGGAGGGAGCAGAAAGCTCTACTTTCTTGCCATACATGTAAATGACTGCGTCTGTATCAAAATAGAAATAACCCAGGTCTGAACTCCAAACACCTATCACTACTGTTTCAGTCTCATTAGTGGTTTAAGACCTACAGTACCAGAATTTCCATTTAAAAAAATCCTTTGGCCCTGGTAAAAATTCTACAGGACTCAAAGGAAGACATACACATGAAAACATAGAACCATTGGTCAACTCTTGAATGGGATCCTGGGATCCAAAATCAGCCCAGATTCCAATCAAAATCAGCTAAATTCCAATAAGAGTTAAAAGTCCTTGTAACCTTTCAGTTCTGTTAATTCTAATCAGGTATCAAAGGCCTCAAGGCTAAGCTCACTCTGAAAGACCCGGTGCTTTCAACTTTACATTTTGCTCCTCATATTCCCTAGGATAGTGGCTCCCAAACTTAACTGCACATCAGAAACACCCGGAAGGCTTTTCAGAATGCCTTTACCAAGATGGCGCCTCATATGGATTACATTAGAACACCACGGGGTGATATTCTCGGTACTTTTTAAAAATCTCAGGTGATTTCAATGTGCAACTAACTTTGGGAATGGCCATAATCTTTCCATTTCAACCCTGTCTTCAACCCTTAATGTCTTCCTTTTTTATTTCTTTTTCATTAAATAGAAAAATGCAAGAAAATTTCTCTAAATAGCCAAATCATATTTTTACACATATTTATCTCATAAAAAGTACAAATTTGAATATAATTCATACTGGCTTCAAACTAACTTTTGGACCAAACTAGTTTTAAAAACGAGGAAGTGAAAAATTCCTCCATAAGCAATTTTGAGGTCCAAATCTACATTCCTGGACAGACCTGCTTTTCTACTCAAAAAGAGTAATTACATTGGGGCAGGCAAATTCCCACTGAGTCCAAAAAAGCATTCCAAACTCCAAGAGCAAAAGTTTTAATGTTCTTTAAAATCTCTGGAAATAGAAAAGATTCCTTCTACATGTCTCGTCAATGCAAAATAGAAGGTTTCATCCAGAGGAGTTTTAAATTTAATCAAAATGAACCGTTAGTTAACCACAGGAATCTTTTTATGAGAAAAATCATTATTCTGGGTAAAATCATAATGAGTTTTTTAACAGCTAAGAAGAGAAGACTAAACATACAAAAATAGCGAAGTATCGAGAATTGCCACTTGAACACCAAGGAAACACAGGTATTCGTACATTTACCTGGTAAGGATGGATTGTATTCAAGCGAGTAACTATGGTTTTACTTTTTGCTGAAATTTTACTTCATTCTAGTAAAATTGAGAGAATACTTTGAATTCCATTAGAACCTATTCGTAGAAAGTATCAATGTGTCTGTAGTGCCATATGTATTGACTTTGCCCAAACTGAGTCGTGTAGAACAGCTCCAGCTATAATGAGTTTGGAACTTTAAAAAAATGAGATGTTTAAAAATCAAGTGTGGGACCACAGGTTTACTTCACATGATGTTGATGTTTTTGGACATCAGAAATTAGCACCTGTTTAATACCTATTGTACCTTGTGCATCAAATCTATTTTTTGTTACTTCTTGCTTTCTTATTTCCTACAAAAGACTCTTCACAGAAGAAACTAATATGAGTAAACCAACCAAATGATAACAGAGTACCAAACCAATCATATAGGAGCATCTAGTAAATTAGAATTGAGTTTCTAAACTTTGGTACTTAATAGCTTAGTGAAAATTAAAATTAACCACCGTTACTCATGAGAAATGGTACAGTAGTGAGATTAGATATCTATTCTCTTACCCGTAAGAGTGCTGCTTATTCTCCAATTGCTATATTTCTCTCCCACCCCATTACTGTAACTAGAAGACCATCTTTACCTGTAGCAAGATACAGTTTTCCTACATAGCCAGTTCTTGCCTCCCACCTGTGCCCAAACCTGGTATCATGCCAGACCACACTGTGTTGGCGTAAAAGCACCCAAGATGCTGCTAGAAAGCTACCTCATGTTAAAAAAACATTGACTTCAAAAAATATCTAACAAACCACAGGTCCTGGACTTTTTAATGGTGAATGGAGATCAAATTATAGCTATGTATTAATAGCTATGTAATTTAATAGCTATTATGGCTATGTAATCATTATGCAGGAAATTAGGTTTAGTTTTACTTAAAAGTTTTTGTAAACACAACCTCCCATTCACCTTGATTAGCTTTTCATAAATATTGCCTCAACGTAATTTTTGATTTATGTCCATTTTCACAATATGTTTTCAATGACTGTTTTCTAGTTCTGCCTTGGACAACTGGGTCACAGTTTGAATCCATGGGGACAGGGAGATTCTCCAGGGTGGCTTTTCAAGAAGAAGAGTCAGTAAAGACAGTATTTGGAGTAAATTGTTTTTGTATCCAACGCTACAAAGTTTGATAAAATATAGTAATGTTGCGTAGCTCCAGGACCAGCCAAGATTTCCCCCAAATAACTTACAACTAACAGTGAGCAGTGTGCCCCAGGGTTCACACAAGGCCATGGTCATTCATCGCCTCCTTGACTTCATTCGTACAGAAATACCCAGGAGACAAAACAACTTATATCTTTTACATCTTGGGGACACATTTTTACCTATATATAAATACCTCTGTCCAAGACAAAACTGAGCTTCAAGTATGACACTTACAGTAAACTTTGTGGTAAATACTTTTACAAGAAAACATTAACGGCAAAATTTGAGAATTTCAATGGACTTCTTGGAAGACAGAGAAACTAGGGACCCAATATTCCTACCTGACATGGAATAGTTACCTACTGCTTTTTGTTGAACTGATCACCAAATATGATGAAATTCTACTTCATTCTAGTGACGTCTTGAAAATGCTTCAAGCTTTATAAGAACATAGTTATAGAAAATGTCATGTATCCACCAGGATCGATGTTTGTCTTTGCCAATGTTAGGACAAAGCCAAGCATGTCCTGCTCTAATGAGTAAAACCATCAGAGAAATGAGACTTTCTGACCTCCATGCCAGATCGCTTTGCTTATGGAGTAGAACATACAAAAACTTTTCTCAACAGAAAATTCATACAGAATATTCTACCGAATTCTACAGAAAATTCTACAGAGAATGTCCATTTTACAAGCCAGGTTTTTCTTACAGTATTTCTACAGGAAGTAGAATGTGTGAGTTTAATAGGGAGAACAGTGCGTATCTTGAACACATACACTCACTGATGGGAGAATGTGAACTTTAGGCATTCCCAGGTCACCTCAGTTTTGTAGAAAAGAGAAAAAGAAAGCCTTATACTTCAGCTAATAGTGAAAAGAAACTGGTAAACAATCTGGAAGTGAAAAATAATTCACTCATTTGCCTGGAAACCAGAAGCCCCCATTCATTCGAACATGCCTGGAATGAGATCTAGAACCCTTCTACACCTCCTTCCTCCCACTGTTCTCCCATTTGGGGAGAGAAATCAAGAAGAATATTCCTTGCATTCTCCTTACTTTGTCTAAGGGAAGGGGAGGTGCCAAGAAACAGCACTTTAAAGAAAATAAGCTGCCTTCAGAGACTTCTTGGAGACTGAAGAACATCAACCCCACTCGGGGTTAACTATGTCCCTCTGGGATGACAGTATGTTCTGTTTGCCGGGACAGCCCTGTTTATCAATATTAACAATAACCCTTCAGACTCACAAATATGTCCCAGTTTAGACAACAAAGTATACAGTGACCTCATCTTGTTGGCTCCTTTTCTTTTCTTGTTGTTCCTTTTTTTTTTTTTTTTTAATCTTATAGAATTGGCTTTATCCTCTCCAGAACAGGTGCACGTTAAAGGAAAATGCCCAACTGACTTCTTTCTGACGGAGGTAGAAGCAGAGAGAAAGCGAGAGAAACGTGTCGTCCTCTCATTGATGATTACCCTCAATCCACTCCCCACCTAGTGACCCCACCACCAACCCCTTTCTGGTCCTGGTCGTCCTCCCCAAGCCCCTGGGCTCTGGGTCCTGAGCTCTGCCACTGGGGCCAGATGGGACAGGGAACAAGATGAAAGGTAGGGCATTGGGAGGGTTTTGGAGGATTTGGCAGTTCCTTTCTTCCTTAAACCAAGCTCCTTATGCTGCAAACCAGGAAGGGCTTCCAACGTCAGCCTTCCTCGTAAAAGGCACGCTGCTTTTTCCCTTCCATGTTTTACAGATTTGCTCAAATATCTGCCTCTCACGTTGACATTACTGTTGCTCATGAACTATCCTCATATAATCTCATATAAAGTGTTGAATATTTCTTAATGGAGAAGAATACTGACAGATACTTTCCTTTTTATAGAACTTCCTTTTACTCTCTCATTATTTTCTTCGCTGATAGTAAGAATTAAACAAATTATAATCTCTATTGCTATAAACCAGAGGCCTCTATTTCATAGAATGGATGATTCGTCTGTATTTATTATGCACCTTCTCCTCTGCCGGAAACTATGAACGGGTGTGTGTGTATTTCCACAGCACAGTACACGGTCCCGTGACGCATCCTCTGCATTTTCACAAACTGAGTGTAATTGCACTGAAGTTCACCAGTTGGTAGCTTTTTTCACTTAGTCGGAATCCCCCAAATTAAATCAACCCTGTTCTCAATTTTAAGTTTCAGCCATTAGTGTCAAATACAAGGTGGGTGCTGTAAGCCTTGGCAAAGATGACTTTCACCCTTGACCTGTTATAATTGCGATTTAAGTAAAATGAGTTTTCAAAGCTCTTTCCCGGGAGAAATAGCAAAGATAGTGCAAAAAACAAGAGGAAACAATCTTCGTTAGCAGTGCAGATTTAAAACAGACGTCAGCAAGGGCATCTGGCTATCTTAGTCAGTGAAACACATGATTCTTGATCTCAGGGTTGTGAGTCCAAGACCCACTTTGGGTGTAGAAATTACTTAAAAATAGAATCTTAAAAAAAAAAAACAGAAGAGTTCTAGTTGCTGCACATCCTCACCAGCACATGACACAGGCAGTTTTATAAAACACAAAACAAAACAAAAACACATGTTTTGAAACGTGGAATTGCCAAGTTCACCCACTGATTTATGATGTTAAAGAACAGGTAGCCCGACTTTGTTATTCACTTGAAAACAGTTTGTTATTAACTATTTTGGGATTCTAAACATACTCGTGTTTAGACAATTCAAAAACCTTTTGAACAAGCCTGAGCTACACCTATATGGTTTGCAAGAAATGATTTGCAATGCAGGATACATGCTCTTTTCAAACGGCAATTTTATTTTGAAATTTGGCACTTTTTCCTGTAATTCCTAAGAGATTTGGGGGATCTTGGGACAAGAGCCGCAGATGAATCTCTTTACATCAATCCATCATTATCACTGGTTTAAATATTTAGTGTAATTATTGGTATTTTTGTTTCTATTCCTTCCAGAGTTCTTGCTTTCTCATTTCTCTGACTGCATTACAGCCAGACATCGTTACCTCCTCCCAACAAAGAGAATGCCGTCAGCAAACTGTGTTTCTAGTTTCCAGGTGTTACACAATCTCTTGCTTCTTTTCCTTTTTGGTACTATCGACCTGATTTCTGTGACGTTAGCTGAGGTACCAAAGAAAAGGAGAAACAGAAACAGTATTAAAGAATGTGCATAGAGCGCTTGTTTTTGTACTTTGAGTACCATATCCTATAGGACCCGGGTCTATCTGAATATACTAAGTAAAATGACAACATCCATTCATCAGGACAGTGATCATTGGCTTCGAAGATGTAAATGCAACGGAGCCGGTGCCTTACAATCGTGAATGACAGGAACTAAGAAGTAATGCAGTATTGTGACGACTAGTGTACCTTCAAGATGACGGGATGATTTCGATTGAATTTTCATGTAACCTCATAAAGTTTTAATAAGTACCAGCCTGAGTCGCCGATTTATTTTCTCTTTCCTGAAAACTACAGCTTTACTCTTCTTGAGTCAATACCTAAACAGTAATGACCTATAAAAGCAGGTATCCTTTTGGTGATTTCCTCACATTTGCATCTCTGATACAAGTTCCCTCTGCTGCATCTTCTGAGGGTAAAGGGAACTTTCAACAATTAAGTGCATTATTTTCCAATCAATAAAGAAAACAAGAGAAATACCCAGAGACTACAAATGATAAGAAAACGTGACTCCAGAAAGGTCAGTGGGCTCTGAGGTCGACATTTGCCCTGGGGGCAGGTGCTGATCGCTAATGGAAAAGAACAGAGGTCACAAACTATCCTTCAAAGGCCAGATCCAGCTACCTGCTTTTTTTTGTTGTTGGTCCTTGAGCTAAGAATGGTTGTTATCTTTTTAAAGGACTGAGCCAAGACATTTTTTACACTTTAAAAGGTTGCTTAAATATAAAGGGAAAATCTGTGACAAGACCCTAGGTGGCCCACTGAGCCTAAAATAGTTACCATCTGTCCCTTTACGACAAGTTTGCCAACCCTGCCCTAAGCCAACACCGCGTATTTTGAATTTTGTTACAGGTAGCACCCCACTTCTGAGTACTAAATTCCAAATTAGCTGGGACTGGGTTTGCCTGCCAGTGACAGTATCCAAAATGGCAGCGGTTTAAATAAGGCAACAACTTGTTGTCACTGGCCCCAAAAGTCCCAAAAGTAGTACAAAGCTGGCAGAAGGCTTCACAGGGTTACGAACAGAAAGCCTTTCTTCTTGTCTCCTTACTTGTAGGATCTCCATCTCATGGTCTAAGATGATGGCACGTACATCCCGGTAGAAGGAAAGAAGAAGATAGAAACAAGGAGAGGAAAGGACAGCTAAGCAGCTTTCCCTTAAGGAGATGCACTGGAAGTTGCCACGCTTCACGCTGGCTTACATCCCATTGGGCAGAGCTTAGGCACATGAGAGGATGTGAAATGTAGTCCTTATCTGGGCCACCATAAAGAGGTATTTTGCTATGAAAGAATGGAATGATGAACACTGAGGAGAACCAACAGAGCTTGCCACAAGTATTTACAGCACAGGAAAGGTGTGAGGGTGAAACGAAGTATGGCACATGAGATCATCTGGCACTGGGCTTGGAACCCCTCCCTTCCCAAATGAAAGGGGAACTGTTCATTTAGCTCAGAATTTCTCGAAGTCTCGTAACCCGTTGAAGGTACATCTGTGGTGGGGATGGTTCCACGGGTCCCATCTTCACACCATTGTATAATCTTCTTCTGTAAAGACAGGCCGGAGCTGGCCATGACTGCCTCTAGTGACTAGAATGTGGGACATCTCTTCTAAGATCAGGTTGTAACAGATGATGCTCCCCACCTCACTGGCCTCTCTCTTGGTCTCGCTCGCTCACTCTGGTCAAGCCAGCTGCCACGCCAGGAGCCGTGCTATGGAAAGGGCCGTGGGGCAGGGAACTGGAGGCAGCCTGCAGCCAACAGGCTGTGAACAAGGGCTGCCCACAACTGCATGACTGGGCTTTGGAAGCAGGTCCTGCCTCAGTGGAGCCTTGATGGACCACAGCCGGGCCTAGCATAGCGATCACGGACGAGGAGAGAGTCTTGAAGCCCAGGACCGAGCTACGTTACACCCAGATGTCCACCCCACAGGAGTCACGAGATAATAAATGTATTTTAAATTTGCTAAGCTTCAGGATAATCTGCTGTGAACAGCAGATAACGACTACAACAGCAAAAAAGCTATAAAGTTACAGCAAATGCCAATGTGTTTATCGGCAGAGTCACCGAGGCTCTTATGCAAAGTCAGAGGAACCAACCCAATTTTTTTAAGTTTTTATTTTAATTCCAGTTAGTTAAGATACAGTGTTAGACTAGTTTCAGGTGTATAATAGAGTCGTTCAACGTTGGCATGCATCACCCTGCGAAACCAACCCAATTTTTGAGCTTATGAATAACTTGCTGTTGTCAGTATGCAGGAGCATATGCTCGATGCTGAGGAGAATAAAAGCTAAGGAAGTTGTACATGCCTTGCAGGAGGTGCTCACAAATGCTGATGGGATGGGAAGAAGAAAGGAAGGGAGGGAGGGATGAAGCGAGAGAGTAAAGGACCCAGGGAAGCAGAAGAGGAGGGAGGGACGGGAGGAGGGAGAGAAGGGAGGGAGGGAAGGAGGGAGAGAGGAAATGAAGAAGGGGAAGGGAAGGTATGGAAAGAGAAGGAAAGATATCAACTTACTTCTATTCTCACTGTATTTTCCTCTTTCCTCAGCAAGCCCATCTATCACTGCTTCAATGAAAGTATCTGGCCAAACATCAAACAGAGTCCACACAAGCCTTTCTGGCTCTGGTCTTCCAAATGCCTTAGCAATTCAAAGAATTTACAGGGTTTGGGGAGGAAGCGAAAGACCGGGAGAAAGTGATTTATGGTAGAGACAGAGTACCATGGAAAAGCGAGGGGAAGAAGGCATGCCCTCATCCCCCAAATAGAATGTGGACAGGGAGAGAGAGAAGAAAGAGATCTGAAAAACTAAGAACGCAGGGAATCTGGATTCATCCCCACTACTCTGTAGGACACCAATGATTGTTGCACAATCTCAACAATGGAAGGATGAATGTGGGCGAGTTTTTGCTTGTACCTGTCCCCCTGGAGATGGGAGCTCAGGAAAAAATCAAGTTAGGTTACAGAAAAATAATTTTTTTCCTTTCATGCTTGCGTTTGTGTACTGAGACCTGCTGCTCTGCCATTCCGAGTCCAGTTCCACATAGTCCCAATTGTTCTTTTTAATCCCATGAGAACTTGCAGAATGGCTAAGAGCACGGGCTTTGGAGCCAGTCAGAATGGAGTCTGCTCTACCAACTACCAACTGTTGGGAACATGGGAAAAACTTAATCTACTTGATTCTCTTTCCTCATCCATTAAAGAGAAGCTACAATATCTCTTTCATAGGGTTATGATACGAATTTTTTGAGATAATGTACATTAGGATACTCATCACAGTGTTTGACATGGTAAGAACCAAATAAATAGAAGTCATTATCATTACAAAACTCTACACACAGGACATAGGACTCTGATGGAAATGTCTGGGTTCCCTTCTCTAAGGAACAAGTAAAAATCAGGCGCACAGACTTCTGGTGCTGTACAAACAAGCAATCCAACTGCAGTCGATTTCTCCCGCTGATGACAATAGAAAATTCTAGCAGGCAGCTTGAGGTGAAAAGTCAAAACTTGAAGATTGATCCATAATGATAGTGAGCTTTCCTGGTGGGTTTTTTTTTCTCCTTTATCTCTTAGGATTTAACCTCAGGGTAATGAAATTTTACAAGTATGAACACTAAAACGTCCAAGAGAAATCTCCTTTTCTGACCAGAGGCCCAAGAAAGGAAGAACCCAGCAGAGCGGGGGAGGGTGGAGGACTGTCTTTATTTTTTCCTTTTTTAGCCTCCTTTTCTCTCTCCCTGTCTTGCCCACCCCTGACCTCCTTGCAAGGGGGCAGCGGCAGTGGCAACAGCAGCACAGAGACCCCAGAGAAGATTCTAGTATCCAAGCAGAGGAGGAAGAGTGTGGAAAGAATCCTCATTTTCACTCTTTTCCCTTGCCACTTCACCCAGAGAGCAGACCCAGCCATGCAGAGCTGCATGAGAACACAGAAAGACAGAACTCTGAGAGAAACACATCCTGTTAGCCAAAGAGACCAGGCAAAGGAGTCCCAGGAGACAGAACATAAGAGAAATTTCAGAAAGTAGAGCGGGGAAGGGAAATTGCTAAATGTGTGTATTAATGGACATAAAGTCCACTTTCACCCCAGGCTACACGTACTCAGAAAACAACAACAACAACAACAACAACAACAACAACAACAATAAAACTCAAAAAGACATGTTAAAGATCATGGCCAGGAATAAAGAAGTCTATTTCCTAATGATAAAGGAGCTAATTTGAAGAAGACAGAACAATCTTAAATGTTTGTACACTTAATAATAGAACTTCAAAACACATGAAGCAAAAACTGAGGGAATTAAAAGAAGAATACAAAAATGCCTGATTATGGTTGGAGATTGGAATACTATTCTCAATAATTTTTGAAGCAAATATTCCTTTCAAATGTACAAAGAATATTTACCAAGATAGACCTTATTTGGGGCCATAAAAGAAATCTCAGAGAATTTAAAAGAATCCTAGCCATACAGAGTATATTCTGTTCACAATAGAATCAAACTGAAAACCGGTAACAGAAAGACTATCTGGAAAAGGGTGCCTGGTTGGCTCAGTCAAAGAAAAAATTTAGAACATATGTTGAACTGAACGTAAAGGAAAACTCAGCATATCAAAATATCCAGGATACCACAAAGGAGTACTTATAGCACTAAATACATATATTAGAAAGAAAGTCTCAGATCTTTTTTTAATATAGAAAAAGAGGGCAAATGAAAACATGAAGAAAAGAAATAATAAAGATGAGCATGAAAATCAATGAAATAAAACCCAGGAAAACAACAAAGAAAATCAATGAAACCAAAAGTTATTTCTTTGATAAATCAAAGATTAGTAAGATTAGTAAGCCTCTAGCCAAACTGATCAGAAAAAGAGGAGAAAAGACAACAAGTTACTAATACACCACACATTCTATAGATATTAAAAAGATAACAAAGGAAAATTATGAACAAATATATTAAAAGAAATTGAGCAGTTTACAAAATGGGTAAGTTCCTTGAAAGACACAAATTGCCAAAGTCTAATCAAGAAGAAATAGATAGCATGAATAGTCCAATGGCTTTTAAACAAATTAAGCTTGTAGATAAAAACATCCCCACAAAGAAAGCATCATGTCTCAATGGCTATACTGATGAATTCTACCAGATATTTAAGGAAGAAATATCAATTCTATATAAACTCGTCTAGAAAATTGAAAAGGAAGGAATATTTTTAGACAAAGAAACTTTAAAACCTTATGCTCATGGGGTGCCTGGGTGGCTCAGTTAGTGAAACGTCCGACTTTGGCTCAGGTCATGATCTCACACTCCGCGAGTTCAAGCCCTACATCAGGCTCTGTGCTGACAGCTTAGAACCTGGAGCCTGCTTCAAATTCTGTGTCTCCCTCTCTCTCAGCTCTTCTCCTGCTTGTGCTCTGGCTCTGTCTCAAAAATAAGTCAACATTAAAAAATAAAAATATTTCTGGCAATAAATAAATTAATAAGGGAAAATTTTTGTGACCCTAGGATAAGCAAATATTTCTTAGATACAATACCAAGAGCATAGTCCATAAAAGAACAAATTGATAAATTGAATCTCAAAATCAAAAACTTCTGGTCTACAAGAGAAGGTGAAATAAGCCACAGACAAGGAGAAAATGTTTGCAAAGCAGGTATCTTACAAAGGACATGTGTCCAGAATATGTAAAGAATTCTCAAAACTTAACACAAAGAAACAATCCGATAAAAAATAAGCAAAAGACGTTAATGGACACTTGACCAAAGCATGTACAGATGGCAAATAAACACATTTAAAAATACTCAATATCATTATCGATACTCAATATCATTTCCCCATCAGGGAAATGCAAAGACCATGAGAGAGAGAGCTCTGTACACGTAGAAGAATAGCTGAGATTAAGGACAGACCATCCCGGGGCGCCTGGGTGGCTCAGTCGGTTAACCGTCCAACTTCAGCTCAGGTCATGATCTCACAGTCCGTGAGTTGGAGCCCCGCGTCGGGCTCTGTGCTGCCAGCTCAGAGCCTGGAGCCTGCTTTGGATTCTGTGTCTCCCTCTCTCTCTGCCCCTCCCTGCTCATGCTCTGTCTCTGTCTCAAAGATAAATAAAAACATTTAAAAAAATTAAAAAAAAAAAAAAAAAAAAGACAGACCATACCAAGTGTGGAAAGCATGTGCAAGAGTTGCAACACACACTCACCAAATGACCCGCCAGAGATAAATGAAAGCTTCTTTTCATACAAAAACTTGTACATGACTGTTCCTACCGGCTTTCTCTGTCACAGCCAAAAACCTACGCATTTAATGGAATGCGACTTATCAAGAAAGAGGAATGATGGGGCGCCCAGGTGGCCCAGTCTGTTAAGCCACCCGACTCTGGATTTTGGCTCAGGCCATGGTCTCACGGTTTGTAAGCCCCGCATCGGGTTCTGTGCTGACAAGGCAGAGCCTGCATGGGATTCTCTTTCCCTCTCTCTCTATCCCTCCCCTGCTCACTCTCTCGCTCTCTCAAAATAATTTTTTTTTAAAAAAGGAATGAACTATTTATTTGCTACAACACGGATGAATTTTAAAGTAACTATATTGGATGAAAGATGCCAAACACAGAACAGCACACACCATATTCCTCCATTCTCTAAGATTCTAGAAAATACAAACTACTCTCTTTTGACAGAAAACAGGTCAGAGGTTGCCCGGGTTCGAGGTTGGGAAGGGAAGGAGGATTATAAAGGAGAACCAGGAAATGTTTCTGAGTGATCAATACGTTTACTACCTTAAATGTGGTGATGCTTTCACAGGTACATAAATACACTGAAACTTATCAGACTTTGTCATTTAAATATGCCCAGTGTACTACATGTCCAATATAACTCCATAAAGCTGGTTTTTTTTAAGTTAAATACATGCCTATCATATGATCTAGCTATTCTATACCGAGGTATTTCTTTAATGTTTATTTGTTTATTGCGAGAGAGAAAGAGAGCACAAGCAGGGGAGGGGCAGAGAGAGAGGGAGAGAGAGAATCCCAAGCAGGCTCCACGCTGTCAGCACAGTGCCCAACATGGGGTTCAAACTCACGAACTGTGAGATCACGACCTGAGCAGAAATCAGGAGTTGGGGCGTTTAACTGACTGAGCCACCCAGGCGCCCCTCTCTCCCTAGGTATTGACCCAAGAGAAACAAAAGCCTATACCCATAGGAAGACCTAAACGTGAATGTTCATAGCAGCTTTATTTGTAGTAGCTGATAACTGGAAAAAAACCATTTATTAACAAGGTGAATAAATGGATAAAGAAATTATGGCTCATTTATACAAGGAATGTTGCCCAGCAGTAAGTAGGATGAATTATTGATAAGTGTTACGACAGATGCATCTCGAAGGAAGTATGCCATGTGAAGGAAGCCAAACGAAAAGAGAGTACACACTGTGTGCTTCCATTTATGTAAGGTTCCAGAATATGGAGGCCCTTGTACAGTGAGAGAAAGCAGATCCGTGGCTGCCTGGGGGAGAGAAGACGGATGGGTGGCCAGACAGCAGCAGAAAACGTTGAAGGGGGATGGCTGTGTTCATCATCTTGGCTGCAGTGGTTGGCTTTGTGAGTATGATCTGTGATCTGAAGTGATTGGACGTGACGCTCTTTAATATTTGTTCCCCTTCTAAAGGCTACACTATGCTCTTTACTCCTTGACATCGAGATTCTGCAAACCAGACTTTAAAGAGACTGCCAGCGTGCTTTCTTATGAACCTTCAAAACTCCCACCAACTGAAGACACAGGCATGGCCCACCGTCCGTATTTCTGGTGCCCACGGAAGGGACCATAACCTCCCCACACTTAGCAGAATCGAGGGACAGGTGCCCTGGGCGGTGAAACATTTTCAGGGCAAGCGATTTACGCTTATCTCAGTAGTCCTGCAGGCTTGCAGTTCTGCTGAGATAATCCCAGAAATAGCCTTCTGCTCTTCTAACGAGAACACGACCGGGGAAGTCGAACTTTGAGGGATCGTGACCCTCTCTGACCTGCTCTTTCCACAGGCAGTGGGTAGAATGTGAGCAACATTAGCCTATCCTCCCTCTGGTAGTTATGAAAATCTAAACGTGTGTGTGCGGTTACATTGTAACTTATTAGTACTCAGAGTGAGGTCTGTTGGCTTGCTTTTTCCGATAAGAGCTGGGATAAATCGTGACCCTTGACTTGTCTTACTGGTTTCCTGTTAGAGGCTGTGGACTTTATTGTTAGCCTGATGTATCTCTGCTAAGTGCCCTGGGAAACACGTTCCAATGTCCAACCACAGCCCCAACCCCCAGTAAAATGCACGAGAGAAAACATCCGATAGAATGCCAATGTGACAGCCAACGGTTTCTGAAGCTTGTGGATTGGACGGAGGTTAGGAGAGAGCTTCCGCTACATAATCATCTCATCTGCTTCTGCACTATAAAAATATCCTAAAGGTGCACAATCTTGGTATATCTCTCAAGCGCCAGGCTCAATGCCAGAGGCCAACCTGGGAGCCGAGTGACAGCAGTTTCCGCCCCGCGTTTACTATGAACTTAACCTGTGTCCTCGGTCAGACTGTGAAGGTGTCTTGGGGGTCAGTCGCCTTCTCTGTAAAGTGAGACCGGGTGCTCCCCCCTTTATTGCCTTGAGGAACCTGCTGGGTAATAACCCGAGTGAGTTTAGGGCCCAAGGAGGACTCTGGAGAACAGGACAGAGTCTTAACGAATTCACGTTCCATTGAAGCTGAAAAACAATAAAGCATACGCGAAATAAAACTTGCCAGCCGCCGGCCACTGACTCTGGTTTCAAAGATCACTAAGGTCTACTCAACTCCTAAAAGCCTGAGCGTGTCTAAGCCGACGTGCACGGGACGTTGTGTGTGTGGCAACTTAGATCAAGTGTGACATCCAGTGGTCACCTTGGCTAATGACACTTAGACACTTTGGACCAGCCTGGGGAATTCTGACCTGGAGGCCCTTTGTCTTGCTGAACAGACTTCAATTGAAGAAAGGGAATCGGACGTAACAAGTGTTCTCTGCCGGGTGGAAATTAGGGTGAGGAAGTTACGTGATGCCAAAAATAAAATAACTACTTGGGGACAGGGCTGAGGCTAGAAGCCACATCTTACAGAAGATCCACCAATTAATCTTTCCATAATTAACTGACCGTAATAGAAATGCCCTTTATCAAGAGTCGGCAGCAGAAAGGAGGCAAAAGAAGAATTAATAATATTAATTTGGGGGGGCACCTGTCTCAGTCGGTTGAGCATCCGACTTCGGCTCCGGTCATGATCTCGTGGTCCGTGAGTTCGAGCCCTGCGTCGGGCTCTGTGCTGACAGCTCGGAGCCTGGAGCCTGCTTAGGAGCCAAAATCAAGAGTCAGATGCTTAACTCTGATGGAGCCACCCAGGCGACCCAGTCTGACACACTTTAAACTCTAAATGTTTTACTCCATACAGCCCAGCATCATAATTAATGCCTGCCATGACGATCCTGAGGCATTAACGATTAAATTATTCTTACAGTCCTATGCTTAACCAAGTAAAGAAATGTGGAATCTAATTTAGCAAGATTTAACATCGAAAATGAGGACAGTGAACATTTTCTGTGCAGTAAGATAGCTTATCTTGAAGACCGGCTTGGGTTTGCCACATCCTAAACCCATGAACATAGTCCATCGGAGGAGGCGGATGGCATCGCCCATCTGGCCAGGGATTCTCCCACCTTCCATCTGTAGTTTATGCTACAAACGGGGGAACCATTTCCAGACAAGAACTATGTCCAGCACCCCCTTGCCTGTTCTTCCCTGATAAAACCCAACTCTTCAATTCACTCTCACAGCCATTCAAGAAACAGCTTCTAAGGAATTCATTTGTTGTATCTCCCCAGTGACTCTGAAGGGCATTCAAATAGAAAGTCCACAGTGATCTTGGCGAAAGGTGTCTTCTGTCCTATTTTCTTTGCTCCCACGCTGCACCTGCTCTAGGACTCACCTCTTCAAAACCCCCAGGACAAGCTTCTTCTGCTTCTCCACCAGCGACATCTTCTGGCTCGAGTGTCTCCCCCACGTCTACCTCCCTTCCCATACCTCTTATCTTTTTAGCTATTCCCACTTTTCGAAAGTTACGTCCCGCTTTAGGGTGCAACTCAAATACAGTAAAGTCTCCCCTTTAAAGGACTCCCTGATCCCGTCATTGGGAGAATGCCTTCCTCTTACTACCTCGGCATGTTTCATTCCCCCTTTGCTCATTCTCTCCATCTTGCCTTGCATTGTGATTATTCCTCCTACGGTTGTCTCCCCATTAGAATCCGAGTTCCCGGACACAAGGGGAATGCGGTGAAAGGGACCATGCGGTAACCACACCTGTCAAGCTTGCGAGGCTTGCAGAGAATTCACAGAACACTCCTGAGTGGAGGTGGCATCCCAAGGTCAGCCAAGTGTTATGGGGGTGCCTAGGGGCCTCTTACTAATCATTTGTCACGTGTATCAAGAGGAAAGGGTGCACACCCTACAGCATTTCCTAGCGCAATAGGTAGGCTCAAACGGGAAAACAGGTTCTCCAGCCACCGTCCTGGTTTGTTGATTTGTCCAGCTGCCGTTTCTGATGTCCCTTCTGTGTGCCCACTGGTGTCCGACCCATTTCACACGTAGTCACCCACTCCAGCCTCACAGCTCGCCCATGAGATAGTTCTTACAAACTCACGATTTCGGACATGACAACGAGGGCTTACGGAAATTGATCCCATAGCTAATAAGCAGCTCTGTCAAGTTTCAAACGTTCGCAGCTTCACTCAGGAACTGACGTTATCGACCGTTCCAAGGCCACGGGGGGGTGCCACTCACACCTCCTTTAAGGGAGGACCCGCCACAGTTGGGTCCACCACATAGTTCACAGCAAACCACACTTTCTCTGGGTGTCACCCTCACAGCGAGCACAGCAGGAGCACGGGGACAGGACCGTCCCTGCCCAGCGTGGATGTCACCAAGCTTTGCTCAGAGATCCCCCATCAGCCCTACCTAGACTTTCTCAGGACGGCACTGGGTCTGTGAATCCTCAGCTGCTCTCCCTTCACCAATGCCAGATCCGCCCTGCAGCCTGAAGCTTCTCCAACCTGCTTCTGCGCCCTCCCTGCATCCTCAAGGGATGATCTCTTGCCTGTCTAATCTTTGGCCATCTGCCTCTCGGATGACACAGGTGACACCAGAAGTGGCTAGAAAAGAGGCTATGTGGTCAGGTTTCAGGACGCCTCTCTCATGATCCCGCCGGCAGGGACGACCCCATCCTTAATGCAACGGAGTCCTTTGCACGGCCGGCAGCCTAATCCCTAAAGATGCCACCGGGGTTACGCGGGGGAAAAACCCTGGCGGAAGGGAATGCCTTCAACATACAAGGACTCGGGTGTTTGGGAAAAACTCTTGCAAAGACGAGGGGACTGGCTTAGTCATTCCCGGGCTGTATTAAAGCCCCACGGGTGGTGTGAAAGGGCTCCAGGCTCAGTGAGAGAACCCGAGGGCCTCTGCGGGTGGCTTCTATCTTGCAGCGGAAAAGCCAAACAGCTGAGGGCCATATTCAGCACCTGATAGCGAAAGCTGCAGGACTCCAGCGCCTTTCCATATTCACATTTAAATACTCAGCCAAGGGGCGCCTGGGTGGCTCAGTCGGTTGAGCGTCCGACTTCGGCCCAGGTCACGATCTCGCGGTTCGGGAGTTCGAGCCCCGCATCGGGCTCTGTGCTGATAGCCCAGAGCCTGGAGCCCGCTTCGGATTCTGTGTCTCCCTCTCTCTCTGCCCCTCCCCTGTTCATGCTCTGTCTCTCTCTGTCTCAAAATAAATAAAAACATGAAGAAAAAAAAATTTTTTTAAATAAATAAATACTCAGCCAAAATAGGGCAGTTAAGCTAAAACCATGGCTCTGGCTGGGAAAATATGGGACCCTGGAATATGGAATGGATGCCCCCAAGGATCTTGGCTCTGCAGACACCCCACCACCCCCACCAAAAGCTTGCCGAAGCGGCCCGCCCCTCCGCAGGAGAACTAGCATCTCCCCAGGATGGGAAGACGCTGGGGAAGTTTCTCCACAAGGCAACAGATGTCCCCCTAAGGCACTGCTCCACCCCCTCTCCTGACTGCCTGGCCAACAGGGACGTCCACTCCAGCCTAACTCATGCTTCACGCATGCTGGGGCTGATAAGAGAGGAAAGAAGTTATATCCCCAGCAGGCGTGGCAAAAATGACCCGGCAGACAGAGGCAGACACGAATGGGGGACCCGTGGGGTTGGATTGATCCCTCAGGAAGGCGCACACTCACCGGCACGGGCTGTACTCGTTCTCTGCTGCTGCAAATTATCACGAGCTCTAGTGGCTTAAAACAACACACATTTCGGGTCTTGTAGCTGTGGAGGTCAGGAGGCCAAAACGGATCTTGCTAAAATCCAGACGTTGGCAAAGCTGTGTTCCTTCTGGAGACAGAGCGGAAATCTGCTTCCTCGTCTTCTCCAGCTTCTAGAGGCTGCTGGCCTTCTTTGGCTTGGGGCCCCCCCTCCTCGTACGGTACCTTCAGTCTCGCTCCCTGGCCGCCCCCTTCCGTCTTTCCCTAATAGGGACCCTTGTGATTACACGGAGGTACACCTGGGTAGCTGAGGACCGCTCCCCCCATCCTTGATCTTAATTACATTAAGGTCCTTGGTCACAGCTGCCAAGTTCCTTTTGCAGAGTAAGGTAACATGCGGGTTCCAGGGATGAGGACACAGCCATCTTTGGGGCTGGGGCGGGGCATTATTCTGCCTGATTCCGACGATATTTTTCTTGACACGCCACATTGCATTACTTTAAGGCCCACGCCATGAATTGGCGCTTGTTCACATCGTGACAGGATCACACGGGAAGCCTGGTTTCGCATCCGTCGCCTCCCATCCTTCCAATTTCTTTCTCGCAGTGAGAACCTCGAAGATCAAACCTCTTGGCACCTTTGAAATCTGCGACACGGTGTGGCTAACCAGGGTCACCATGCCGCGCTCGAAGCTTACTTCCCTCCCAAGTGGAACTCTGTGCCTTTCCACCACATCCACTCATTCAGCCCAGCCCCCGCCCTCCAGCCCTCGCAACCGCCAGTCTGCTCTCTGTGTCCGTAAGTCCCTTTCTGGGTGTGTGTGGATTCCATATAGAAATGAGGTCTAGCAGTGTTTGTCTTTCTCTTGTCTGGCTCATCTCACTTAGCATAAAAGCCTCCAGCTCCATCCATGTTGTGGCAAAAAGCAGGATTCTCTGCCTTTTTTTTTTTTTTTTTTTTTGGTTTTTTGACTGGATAATAGCCCCGTGCACGTAACAGGTGACTCTTGAGGGCCTGGAGAAAATGATGGCCTGCTCTGATTGAAGCAGAAATGCCTGAGTTGCCCTGAAAAATGGTGGAGGAAATTAAAAGGTACAGACAGGCAGCATGCCCGCTGGAGGGACTGTGCGTCCAAAAGCCCCGGCAGCGGACGGCCCAGAGCACACGCCGTAAAGAATGTACTCGTGGCTCTCCCCCACAGGCCGGGGCTGACATAGGAGAGGCGGTCACAGAGCTGCACGCGCTAGGGTATGCGAGGGTGGCA
The DNA here is from genome assembly GCF_027475565.1 of Acinonyx jubatus. Lineage (NCBI taxonomy): Eukaryota > Metazoa > Chordata > Mammalia > Carnivora > Felidae > Acinonyx > Acinonyx jubatus. The sequence goes on along the minus strand of NC_069393.1, from coordinate 12,650,203 downwards.
GGTCCCAGAGCGACAGAGGCCAATGGACTGCGCTCACACACCAGAAGCCAGGGAGCTGCGTTTACCTTAGAAACCAGCAACGTCGGGGGCAGCCAAGGAGTCCTCAACCACATGGAGTCATGGAATGGTTACTAGAATATGCTCTCTACTACTCAAATATCTTATTGCGTCTCTACAAGCAGAGTAAGGAGGAGGCTTAGGTTTGGTGTGTCAATGACTCCCCTGGGGCGCCTGGGTGGCTCAGTCGGTTGAGCGTCCGACGTCAGCTCAGGTCATGGTCTCGAGGTTTGTGAGTTCGAGCCCCACATCAGGCCCTGGGCCTCCCTCTCTCTCTGCCCCTCCCCTGCTCGTGCTCTGTCTCTCTCAAAAATAAACGTTAAAAAAAATTACATGGCTCCCCTAAAACTGAGAGGGGTCCTGTGGAGAAGCCAAAGTCCAAGAGTTAATTTTCTTTTCCTCTGAGCTCCTGGTCTCCTCACGCAAAGAGACCTGGGCAGGCTTGCCCTCCAGCCCTGGAGCTTTGACCTTGGTTTGGGGGCTCCCAGGGAAGTTCACTACTCTGTCGTCCAATGTATGGACATCCAATGCAATGATCATATTTCTTTCTTTTTTTTTTTTTTTTTTTTTTTTTGAGAGAGAGAGAGACAGAGCATGAGTGGTGAAGGGGCAGGGGCAGAGAGAGAGGGAGACACAGAACCCGAAGCAGGCTCCAGGCTCCGAGCTGTCAGCACAGAGCCCGACGCGGGGCTCGAACCCACAAACCATGAGATCACGACCCGAGCCGAAGTCAGACACTCAACCGACTGAGCCACCCAGGCACCCCATGTCGTAATCATATTTCTGATCCACGTAAAAAGTCTGAGATTTCCCCCTGTGTCCTCAAACTTCCTAAATTCGCCTTCTTTTGAATCCACCATTTGAAGTCAGGGGGAGGGGATCCAAAATATTTTCTAAAACATGGGTCAGACACAGAGGTTTCCTCTACCACGTCGACAAACGGTCAGCTGTGTTTTATGCGGTGGTGTTTGTTGAGTATCATGGGCTGACAACAATTTGGAATGAGAGAATGAAGGCCTTTGAGATCCCCTCTGGGACTCAGTCCAGCCTGAGGAACGAGGTACGTTTGCTTCCTCTGCACGTGTGAGGACACAGAGATCGAAAGGCCTGCTCTCATTCAACTTTCATATATAAAGCACCCAAAATAGTCTGCCTCAAAATAGCTTCTGGACAGGTGACCTTCTGGAACTGTCTGTTCTCTCCCAACCGTGCCTTGTTGGTAAGGTACAAAATCCATGATCCCCGCAGGAGATGTCTTTGAACTCTGAATCTCGGAGAATTCAGCTATAAATTCTGCTTTCAGGGCTACGAAACCCAAGCCCGGTACAGCCCTGGGAAGGAACCAGAGCCGATGCATGGTGTGCAAACTACCAATCCCCTAGAGACATCCTTTCTCACCAGGTATCCTGCAAAATGAGGCCAGCTTTGGAAAGAGCCGGCTGAGTTCGTGAGGAGTGACAAAGCACGTTTGTCACAGGCAGGCTGCGATGTCTAATGTCCAGGAGAAGCAAATCATTTGCTTCTCCAAGAGGACCGTTTCAAGTGCTCACCCCAGAGAAAGGCCAGCTGAAAATGGGGGCTCTTGTGACCACCCCACCCCTTGCCAAGCAGAAGAGCCTGCCCTTGGCCATGTGAAACCACAATGTTGTGTCAGGAGGCCATGTGGCAACGTTGGGGACAGCCTCCGCTCAGGTGTCAGGCAGGCCTGGGTTCCAGTTCCTGCACTGCCGCTAAAAATGTGCACTGCAAAAGTCCCCTCGGCTCTCAGCATCTTCCTCTCTGTCAAATCACAGGCTGTAATGAGGTGTAAATCAGCTAATGTATACCAAGCACCTAGCACTGTATCTGGCACGTGAGAGCCCCAGATCGGAAATGCTTTAAAATAAAGAAGTCGTGTTCTACTAAGTTTAGGAAACATTGAATTAGCATTAAACAGAGTTCTTGCCTTCAGAGAATCTAAAAACCTCTACTATTCTAATGTGCCCTGTGAGTCAGTGAGAAAGGGATTAGTACAAAGTAGTTCCCAAACTTACCAGATCATGGGACTCTTTCCTGACACTGATAGAAACAGTCCTGGGAACAGCACTTTGGAGCAAAACCCAAGCGACCCTTGACAAACGTTGCTTTGCCTTTTTCTTCTCCCTCCCAGACTTGCTTACCTCCTAAAACCAACATTCTTGTGATTAGAAGGGCATCAGAAGTACACTTTGGGGTTGGGGGTTTGGGGTTCTTAATCTTCAACTCTATCACTTAAAATAATAATTTACAAAAATGAAACCATGATTCAACATGTATCGACAACCTACTCATGATTCTTGTTCATATTAGATTAAAAATGGTGTAAAAGCTTCTCAAAAGGCTTCACCTATTAAAATATCATAAGGTAAGGGGCGTCTGGGTGGCTCAGTCAATTGAGTGTCTGACTCTTGATTTCGGCCTGGGTCACGATCTCACGTTTCATGAGTTCAAGCCCCGTGTCAGGGCAGTGAAGAGCCTGCTTGGGATTCTCTCTCTCTCTGCCCTTGTCTCTCTGCCCCTCCTCCACTCGTGATTTCTGTTGCAAAAACAAAAACAAAAACAAAAACATATATCATCAGGTAAGTGCAGCTAAATTATCTGGTTAAATTATGTGGTCTTTAGTAAAAAAAGATTTCCTCCGTGTGTCATGGGACAGATTTTTACGGGCTTTGCACTGTTTCCTGTCTTCCCCAGTAGGTGGCACTGCGGACCTACTGTCCAGGAAATCCTGCTCTGTTGGCCCAGAATAGCCCAGTCCTCCAGATGTTCTTGCCCCACAGCCAGTACCTGCACGTGCCAAGGCTTTTTACCCCTTGGCTTTGAAGACAATCAGGTACCAATTTCGAGTTCAATGGCAGGTCCCGTCATTAATATTGCTTTTTCGGGAATTTTCTATGGTTTTTCGATGGTCTTCCCCCTACCCCCAACCCCCGGGGTTTTTCAGCTTCTAATTTGTCGCTCTAAAAGCGCTTCAGGAAAAGCTGAGGTGAAACCCTTAAACAACATCCTGCTACTTTTCTTCTCCAAACTACCGATAATGTCAGAATGAGCATTTCCAGTGGGCTTTGAGGCACCTGTAGATGAAACCCAGCCAGAATTTCAAATATCATGCGCTCAACGGGGCACCTGGGTGGTTCAGTCTGTTGAGAGTCTGGCTCTTGATTTCAGCTCGGGTCATGATCCCGGGGTCGTGGGATCGAGCCCCACGTTGGGCTCGGCACTGAGCGTGGAGCCCGGTTGAGATTCTCTCTGCCTCTCCCCCACTCGTACGCTGTCTTACTCTCTCTCTCTCTCTCTCTCTTTCTCGCTCTCAAATAAAAAATAAATAAATAAATATTATGGACCCAGAAGTGCTGCTGTCATCCACCAGCCCATTCCTGATTCTCACGTGGCAAGCGCACTGTCATCCAAATCTGAAGTCTTACTTTGAGTCCCTCCTTCCCTCCCCCCATCCTCACGGTCATGCTAACCTCCGCCTGTTGCGCTCTTCTTACAAATGTCAGTGAAGTACCACAAACATCTAGAAAAAATCAAAACAATAACATAATGGATACCTATGTATCCAGCATTAACCACCAGCAGATGTTTGTGTTTTCCCATAATTACTTCATGGGTCTTTTTTTTTTTTTAATTCCAGTTAACATACAGTGTAATAGTAGTTTCAGGTGTACAAAATAGTGATTCAACACTTCCCTACATCACCCGGTGCTCATCACGACAGGTGCCCTCCTTCATCCTCATCACCTGTTTCCCCCATCCCCCTGAACTCTAGTAACCTGGTTCCTGGAATCTGGTAACCATCAGTTTCTTCTCGGTAGTTGAGAGTCTGTTTTGTGGTTTGCCCCTCTCGTTTGTTCCCTGTGCTCATTTGTTTTATTTCTTCAATTCCACGTATGAGTGAAATCATATGGTATTTGTCTTTCTCTGACTGACTTAATTCGCTTAGCGTAATACGCCCTAGGTCCATCCATGTTGTTGCAAATAGCAAGATTTCGTTCGTTTTGATGGCTGAATAATGTTCCCTTGTGTATATACACCACATCTTCTTTATCCATTCTCAATTGATGGACACTTGGGCTGCTTCCATATCTTGGCTATTGTAAATAATGCTTCTATAAACATCAGGGTGCATGTATGCCTTTGAATTAGTGTTTTGTATTTTTTGGATAAATACCTAGTAGTGCAATTGCTGGATTGTAGGGTAGGTTCTATTTTTAACTGTTTGAGGAACCGCCATCCTGTTTTCCAGAGTGGCTACACCAGTTTGCCTTCCCACCGACAGTGCATGAGGGTTCCTTTTCCTCTCCATCCTCACCAACACCTGTTTTTTTCTTGTGTTGTTGACTTTAGCCATTCTGACAGGTATGAGGTGATATCTCATTGTGGTTTTGATTTGCATTTCCCTGAGGGTAAGTGACAATGAACATCTTGTCACGTATCTCTTGCCCATCTGAATGCCTTTTTTGGAGAAATGTCTGTTCGTGTCTTCTGCCCATTTTTTAATTGGATTATTCACTTGGGGAGGTGTTCTGTTTTATAGGTTGTTTATATATTTTGGGTACTAACCCTTTATCAGATACGTCATTTGAAAGCCCTTCTCCCATTCCTCAGGTGGCCTTTGAGTGTTGTTATTTCTTTCACTGTGCAAAAGCTTTTTATTTTGACGAAGTTCCAGTAGTTTCTTTTTGCTTTTACTTCCCTTGCCCTAGGAGACCTATCTAGAAAGAAGTCGTTATGGCCAATGTCAAAGAAGTTACTGCTTGGGTTCTTTCCTAGGATTTTTATGGTTTTAGGTCTCACATTCAGGTCTTTAATCCATTTTGGTTTTGTTTTTATGTTTGGTATAAGAAAGGGGTCCGGTTTCATTCTTCTGCATTTTTCAACCATTTGTTGAAGAGGTTGTCCTCTTCCCACTGCTTTCCCGCTTGTTGAAGATTAATTGACCATATAGTTGTGGGACCATTTCTGGGTTTTCTATTCTATTCCATTGGTCTATGTGTCTATTTTTGTGCCAGTGCCATACTGTTTTGATCACTATAGCTTTGTAATATAACTTGAAGTCTGGAATTGTGATGCCTCTAGCCTAGCTTTTCTTTTTCAGGATTGCTTTGGCTATTCATGCTCTTTTGTGGTTTCACACAAATTTTAGAATTTCTTGCTCTAGTTCTGTGAAAAACACTGGTGGTATTTTGATAGGGATTGCATTAAATGTGTAGATTGTTTTGAGTAGTACAGACATTTTAACAATATTTGTTCTTCTAAGCTATGAGCATGGGATTTTTTTCCATTTCTTTGTGTTATCTTCAATTTCTTTCATCAGTGTTTTATATTTTTCAGAGCATATGTCTTTCACCTCTTTGGTTATATTTATTCCTAGGTATCATATTATTTTTGGTGCAATTGTAAATGGGATTATTTTCCTAAATTTTCTTTCTACCGCTTCATTATTGGTGTATAAAAATGCAACATATTGGCAATAAGCTCTTTGACATCAGTCTTGGCAATGATTTTTTGGATCTGAACCCAAACGTAAAGGCACAAAAATGAGAATAAATATATGGAATTGCATCAAACTGCTCCTACACAGCAAAAGAAACTATGAAGAAAATGAAAGGGCAACATACTTAATGGGAGAAAATATTTACAAACCATATATCTGATGAAGGGTTAATAATCCAAAATATATAAACACTTATACAACTTATCAACAATAACAAAAACGAAAACAATTTAATTTAAAAATGGATAGAGGAATCAAGTCGATCTTTTTCCAAAGAAGACATGTAAATGGCCAACAGGTACATGAAAAGAGGTTCAACATCACTAATTATCAAGGAAATGCAAATCAAAACCACAAAAAGATATCCCCTCACACCAGTCAGAATGGCTAGCCTCAAAAAGACAGAGAACGTGGTAACAAGGATGTGCGGAAAAGGGAATCCTTACACACTCGTAGTGGGAATGTAAACTAGTGTGGCCACTATGGAAAACAGTATGGAAGTTCCTCAACAAATCAAACATGGACCTACCGTGTGATCCAGCAATCATGCTTCTGAGCATATATCTAAAAGAAATGAAAACATGATATCACAAAGATAGGTGACCTCTCATATTTATTGTCTTATTCACAACAGCCAAGATATGGAAGAATATTGAAGTGTCCATCAATGGATGAATGGATGAAAAGATGTGGTTTATATAATGGGATATTGTTCAACCATGAGAAAGAAGGAAATCCTGCCATTGACAACAACATGAATGGACCTGGAGGGCATTATTTTAAGTGAAATAGGCCAAAGACAAATACCACACGGTATCACTTCTACATGGAATCTTTTTTTTTTTTAATTTGTAATATTTATTCATTTTTGAGAGACAGAGAGACAGGGTTCAAGTGGGGGGAGGGGCAGAGAGAGAGAGACACAGAATCTGAAGCAGGCTCCAGGCTCTGAGCCATAAGCACAGAACCCGACGTGGGGCTCAAACCCACGAGCCATGAGATCATGACCTGAGTCAAAGTTGGACACTTAACCGACTGAGCCACCTGGGCGCCCCAACATGGAGTCTTAAAAAAAAAAAAGTCAAACACAGAAACAGGGAGTAGAATGGTGATTATAAGTTATACACAAGGTCTGAGCATCTAGTGAAAAACATGGTGACTGTAGTTGATGGTACTGTGTGGCATAGTCGAAATTTGCTAAGAGTAGAACTTGTGTCCTCACCAAAAAAGAAAAAAAGAAGTACATATGTGAGGTGATGTGTGTTAATGAACTCAATGCTGGGAATCTTTTCAGAATATATACATACACCAAATCATCACGTTAGACATTTTTAATATATTACAAGTTTACTTGTCAATTATATCTCAATAAAGTTATCAAAAAAAAAAAAAAAGAAAACTACTATTTTGTAATCCCTAAAGAAATAATGGATCTGATTAACAATGATTTTTGCCTGTGGAAACCCAAAGCTCAAAGGTTGACAGGGACTTTTATAATGAATGGATCAGCCTGACGACTCCCGAAAGTCAGGTCAATCCTAACTTGAATGAGACACCCAGACATTATATATCTCCTGTTTTAGGAACTAGGAAATAAAGAGCCCACCCAAAAAAGTATTCTTGCCTAAAGAAAAAAAAAATTAATTTGAATCTAGTCAAACATTTAGAGCTAATGTTTCCAGGAAACAGTAAGGGTAGAGGAATAAGCTAAAACACATCATAAAGATGCAAAAGGTCATAATGTAGGAAAATCTATTAGGTACCATGGTTTCTTAAACAGCTTGAAAAAGAGGATGGTATGAAGAGAGATGTTCTATATTAAGTGTGACTGAAGAGATTAATAAATGCTATGTGCAGAACTTGCTTGGGCCCTGATTAAACAAACCCACTATAAAAAGGGATTTTTTATTCTTTTTTATAATGTTTATTTTTGAGGGAGAGAGAGCACGCAGGCAAGGGAGGGGCAGAGAGAGAGGGAGATAACAGAATCCAAAGCAGGCTCCAGGCTCTGAGCTGTCAGCTTAGAGCCCGACACGGGGTTTGAACCCACAAACCATGAGATCATGACCTGAGCTGAAGTCTGCTGCTTAACTGAGCCACCCAGGCACCCCTAAAAAGGTATTTTTTAGACAGTCAGGAACATTTGACCACGGACTATTAGCTGAAATTTAGAGGTTATTGTCAACTTTGTTAAGATAGGAGAGTGACCTTCTGGTTAAGTAAATGAAAAAAATATATTTGTTGGAGAAATATGCTAAAATTTTATAAGGAAAATAGTCCAGCTCGACCCCAGTCCCACCCAGCAAAATGTGAAGGGAGAAATAAAACACAAAGAGCAAGCTGTTTATAATTTCTGAAGCCAAATGCTGAAATATATGGGGTATTAATGTACTATTCTCTGTATTTGTACGTTTCAATTTTTCCATAATATTTTGTCCTAAGGTCTCAAAAGGTTCAATGACAGTCTAACCTTTTTTTTAAAATTTTTAATGTTTATTTATTTTTTAGAGAGAGAGAGAGAGAGAGAGAGAGAGAGACAGTGCAAATGCGGGAAGGGGAGAGAGAGAGGGAAAGACAGAACCCGAAGCAGGTTCCAGGCTCTGAGCTGTCAGCATAGAGTCCGATGCGGGGCCTGAACCCGTGAACCGTGAGATCATGACCTGAGCCGAAGTCAGATGCTTAACCACCTGAGCCACCCAGGCGCCCCTATGACAGTCTGAGCTTGTAATCATGACGGCATTCTCACGATGTTCCTACCATGGTGGAGATTATCAGACTCCTATGGGTGGGTTTCATGGCACCCAACCGGGAGGAAACTTCCCAACGGGTCCCAGTTGATTTTATGTAAAACGTGGATATTGAGATACTACTTTGTTAAGTCCAAGAAAATAAGATCCCTCCAAACATGAGATTTCTCTTCAGTAATCTTCAAAGCATTCTCTCGTTTACAAAAGCATTTCTTAAAAGAGGAAATACCTACGTAAACATTAAGTCAATTATTCATTGAGAATAAAAATTCACGGTTACTACTTTTTGCAACACCTCTCTAACACATGGTAAAGATCATCTTCTGCCTTGATTTAAAACTAGCACTGCCAAATTCCTAAAGTATGTTATGATTCCTTGCTAGCTTTGCCACCATGTAAACAGAAAGATAGACGCTCTACTGACATGTCCTTCATTTGCTTCAGAGCTAATAACACTTGCGTGATAAATTGGAGAGGGGAGAAAACCAATGTAGTTCAATAAGAAGTGAGAATAAACATGCGTCATTATATTTGTCCTGATTCTGTCATCTTATATAATAGATATTCATGGTCTCATCCACAACCCATAAAAGATCGATTTCCAAAAATATGGAATGTTTATTCTCCATCAAATTTTAGTTAGAGCTGCATCATAGCTGAGTCATTTGGCTTTTTATGATATGTAAATTAGTTTCAGAATTTACTAGATAGTCTTTGATGGTGACGGTGACAGGTGACACTCGCAGGCAACCAATGAGAGATGAGACCAGTTGCCATAAAATGACCATATTGTCCCAAAGAGTAAAGAACAGACATAATGACTATGTCTTCTAAACTGGAAGGCACCCAAGGATCTCATCTGACAGGTGTCTATAGGGTGCAAACTAATCCATTGGCCAGTGCACTCGTCTCCTAGGACTGACATAACAAAACGCCAGGTGTTGGATGGTTTAAACAACACTAATTTGTTGGCTCACTGTTCTGGAGGCTAGAAGTCCAAGATCAAAGTGTCAGCAGGTTGATTTGTTCTGAGGGCTGTGAGGGGGAATCTGCTTCATGCCTCTCAACTGGATTCTGGCGGTTTACTTGCAATCTTCTGGGATTCCTTGGCTTGTAGACACAACACTCAAATCTCTGCCTTCGCGTTCATGCTGCGTTCTCCTTGTGTGTATCCCTTTATGTGGCATGTTTTTTTAAAGATACACACTGTTTGGGGGGCCATGATTCAACGCATAACAGAGAGTCAAAAAATAGAAAGAGGTCACCATACCATGTCCCCCAGGCCAGCCAGTAAAGATCTGCTTTCTGATTTTACACAAATATGTTGATATTTATCTTAGCCACAGTAGAAGAAAGTGTCTAAATCATAGCCTTTGTGGAGTCTATAATCAGTATAGTAGTTAGAATACAGGTTTCTGCTGTTCTAACCATGACATGAATAGTAAATATGAGGTGGGAATTTATTTCCCCCTCAATCATCTGAAATGAAGGAGTCAAGGGATGATTTGACTATCAAGGACTATCAAGGACCCAATGTCTTTTATAAGATTGCCATCTTTGACATGGAGCTTCAGTCTGTGGGCTCAAGGTGGCTGCCCCAGCTCTGTCCACTATGTCTGTTACACAGCTACTAGGAAGGGAACCAGACAAAGGAATGTATGACTGTCCCTTCTGAGTGCACAAATGGGGAAATAGGACATCTCACATCTCCCACCCCACCGAACAGAACTTAGATGGTTATTCCCAGCTGCCAGACACAGTCCTAGGACACATCCAGCCTGAAAATGGAGTCCTGTCCCTGTGACCAGTGCAAACTCTCACTATGGATGGGAGAGCAGATACGGAATGGCCACTGCCTTTGCCACATCCCATCAACCCTGTAGGACCGCCACTGTCTCCGGCATATGCCTTCTACCATTCTTAAGAAAGTGTTCATGCTCAAGTTTCAAAGCCTTAACTCAATTCTTAACCATTTTAGCATCTCTACAACCTTTATATAATTGATCTTCTTGGAGTTCTCTCTTCCTACTCTCCTAATTCTTCTAATTCTTCTTCTTCTTACTAACCGTCTTTTCTGGGCCTCCTTCCTTTGTCCCTTCCTAAAAGTAGGTGTTCCCCATGGGCCTGTCATCCAGGCTTATTCTTGCTCTTTGCTCTCCTTCTTGTAACTCATCAAATTCCTTGATTTCTGCTATTGGACCGAAACAGGCACTTCCTGTATCTCTCTGTTTTTCCCTACTTCTCTGCAAAACCTGAGCTCCCCATTTCTCACTGTGCACTAGACTTTGCCACCTGGATGTCTTGTCAAGTCTCAGCCATCCAAAGCCAGATTTGCCTTCATGCCTTTCAAAATCTCTTCCTTTCATTCTAGCACTTGTTTTTACTGTTACTGTCACCCAAAGTTTTAGGGTTTTAATTTTTTTAAACTGTCTTTGTCCCCCTCCCCGCCCCATCAATCAGTAACTCAAGAGCATTTTGTGTGTAGAGTATTATACGCTCCTACTTTCTGACCCATTTCTGAAGTGGTTCTGGTTCTGACCTCCATTGCCTCTCAGTCTAGACCACTCTCATAGCCTTAGTTGTCACCCATTCCAATTCTTCCTACACTAATATTGGAGATGTCAAAAGATCGGGAAAAGCATGTCTCTGGAGCAAGTTATGGATTCAGTTCACAATGGAGAAATTTTTTTATTTCCTACTCTCTTCCTGACATTTATATGCTTCATCTTACATAAAACTCAGTGACTGCTAAGTTAATTAACAGCTAAATAAATAAATTAAGCATATCCCATATGCCAGACACTCTGCCAACAACTTTACCTTATTCTAATTTCACAAACTAAAACTGTAAGTGCTTTTATTATTCTCATTGATAGAGTAAGAAGTTGAGATGCATTAAGAAACTGTGGCTTTAAGAAATTAATTTTCTCAGGGCTGGACACTGAATAAATGGGAGAACCAAGATTTGAACCAACTAGTTTTCCTGCTAGTTTCCAATTAGCTTTCTCTCTTAGCCTTTAAATTATATGACCCCATATCAATCATACAAGGTTATTGTTACACCATTTTATTAGCCAGGGGTGCTCAGTAACCCTCCCAAGGTCACAGACATAATTCAATCCAAGTTGACCAGATTGCAAAACCTAGATTCTTTCTTTCACTTTATACAACTTATGTCCCATGGTTAAAAGCTATCCCTCAGTCCTCATAAAATATTTTGAATCTGTGGACTTGAGGCTAAGAGAAACTGATAAAAGAGTTGCAATAGGTCAGCACAACACCATCCACAGTTTCAGAAGGACATTCAAAGTGCATACTCTCCTCATTGTAGTGCCATCAAATGTATCTATAAAATCATCGTGTTAGTTTATTGAAATGCCATTTAAGAATGTTGTGGGTCCATGTTGGACTTTTTTGCAAAGTTGTAATTGCTGAGATGTTAAGTTCTTAGGTTCGTTTAGCTTACCCTGGTCTTGTATTGAATAAGGAAGCGCCAATAAAACAGGCAATATGGTCAAGTCAATCTTTCCAGAAAGTGGGCTGGTAGACTTGTTCTCTTCTGCTAGTGTTAAGCCAATATCCCAGGTCTCTGGATTGCTCATTATCCTAAAACACAGCCAGAAAAAGGTCAACACAGCCTGGATCTCCGATAACTTGAAGTTATGTACACCGAGGTACTTTGAAGTTTATGTGGGTGGGTCAGTTTTTTTAGTATTAGTAAGTACTTAAAAGATGTAGGCTGGAACTCTGGACTCCATCTAAAGGGAGAGAGTGGTCTTTGTTGGCTGTAATATCCCACTTCATAGGCACAAAAAAGCAAAAGGAAATCAAGATTTGGAAACATGAGATGGACAGAAGCAAAAGAAGTGTCAATAAATCCAATTCCAAGAAACACTTACAGACTATGAAGACAGAAGGGTGATGCCCAATGTCACTGGAGACTGGGAAAATCAGTTGCCTTAGTTATAAAAGATGTGTTTTATTAGTTTAGCAAAAGGAAAATACATTCAAGCACATGCATATAATAAATGAAGGGTCTTAAGGGAGAAAATGCTAATATGAATGTAAAACCAAATTGCTATTTATGAAGGTGAAGTTCAGTGCTACCTCTCTGGCCATTCCTCCCTTGCATGAGAACTACAGACGTGATTAGCTATTTGATATTCCCCTTACCTGAAATAGTCTAGTCATCCTGCATCCATGCATGGAAAGGAGCGTGCGCACACACACACACACACACACACCCCATTAGCTTTCTTCTAGCTAATATCCTTTGGGTCTTAGCTTAGACGTTATTTACTCCAGGAAACCTCCCGCATTCTCCCCAAGACCATATAAGGTCCCATCTCTAACACCCTAAACTGCAGCAGTATGAGTCACTCTGTACAGAATCGCCTGTTTACTTGTCTGCTTCTTCCATTAAAACTCTGAGTTCCTTGATGGCAAGAACTTGCTCTGCTTTGATCGTTACTGTATCACCAGGGGGTAGCACAATGCCCATAAAGTATACAGTCGCTCAGTGTGAACTTGCTGAATGAATGCATATATTTCACAATGTAGAAAACAAGCCCTGTCACCATTAAGCCCCAGGGTGTGTTCTTTCCTAAAACAGATTTGCTATCAGAACTTGTCACCCTCTCTAGAGGCAGAAAATGCCAAATATTCTCTTTCTCAGGCTCCCTTAAAGCTATGTGACACAATTCCAGACAAGGAAATGGAAAGGGAATTCTACTCGGGTTCCCACTAAATATTTTTCACCTTCCAAAAAGAGATTCCAAGAACTCTCCCCTTCCTTCTTGCTGTTGCACACAATGGCATGAAGACACAAGGTAGGTCTCTTTAGACTGAGGCGACAGCCAAAAAGTTAAAGTTAATAGGTTAAGAAAAAAGAAAAAAAGCAGTGACATCATTGAGTGGTTGCACCAAACCTGAACTGGTCACCTTAAGACATTGCTATGTGCGACTGTCAATGTCTTTAGCGCTTGGACCCGTTGATCAGGAATATGCTGTTACAGCTGAACACATTCTAATTATGTAAGGAACATGCAAATTTTCCTCTCTGGCCTCATGTGAGGCATGATGTTCCAAAAGCCACTATAAACCAGCAGGTGGCATTGGGATACCGGAAGCAAAATCATTATTTGAAGAGCTAAAGGCATGACAAGGATCATCTAATGACGAAATTGGTTGGCTAAAGATGAAACCCAGGCACCAATGTTAGAAAAGGGTGGTGTGTTGGGGCACCTGGGTGGCTCAGTCGGTTGAGCGTCCTACTTCGACTCAGGTCACGATCTTGCAGTCCGTGGGTTCGAGCCCCATGTCGGGCTCTGGGCTGATGGCTCAGAGCCTGGAGCCTGCTTCAGATTCTGTGTCTCCCTCTCTCTCTGCCCCTCCCCCGTTCATGCTCTGTCTCTGTCTCAAAAATAAATGTTAAAAAAAATTAAAAAAAAAAAGGGCGGTGTGTCTTCCTATGCTGGAGATGTATGAGGAGGCAACCTGGAGAAACATATTCACAAATATAGTCATTCTTAGCATCTTCAGAATTAGCTCATGAGACAATTTTACAGATAACTACCTGCCTAGGAAACTCTCGGTTGCCCTAGTCCTAAAATATGTTCAACCGTATGTATTTTTCCAGCAATACATCTTTGGAGCACAGGAACGGACGAAGTGGACCCTTTATGTTTGGGTGGTTACTTACAGAGACCATCCATATCACTTTTCAACCTGACCCACATGGAATCCAGCACCGTTCAGTCCATCTCTTAAAAACAACAAAGGGCACCTGGGTGGCTCAGTCGGTTGAGCGTCCGACTTTGGCTCAGGTCATGATCTCACGGCTCGTGAGTTGGAGCCCTGCGATGGTCATGAGTTTGAGCCCCGCGTCGCATCAGGCTTTGTGTCGACAGCTCAGAGCCTGAAGCCTGCTTCTGATTCTGTGTCTCCCTCTCTGTCTGCCCCTCCCCCACCCACACTCTGTTTCTCTCTCTCTCAAAAATAATACACATTAAAAAAATGTTTTTAAAAAGAAAAACAAGTGTTCCACTTCTCCATAGACCATACATTCACAATTGTATTCAGTGATTTATTATTAAGTCTTATATTGAATATTAGCAATTGATATAATACTCATCGAAAATTGTAGGGGGATCAGTCAGTGCTTTTTTAGGAAGTCACAGCATTCTTAAAACCAGAGAAGGCAGAATACAACAAACAAAATGCAGACACTTTGACATGAGACACAAAATCTTCTGCAGAAGCGTTCTCCCCCCCAAGCAGCCCCCTTTTCCCCATATTCGCCGCCAATTTCAGGGGCTTTCTCCCCATAGTCTGGCTCCAATGACACAGCCTGGATCTAGGTTTGTATGTTAACAGATCACCGCCTCTTTTGTGGTGTTCTTTTACGCACAAGTGAATAGCTATGGTTTCTACAGCGGCAGGATCTGGTCTTATTTTTACATACAAAATGCAGAAAATGGAATTGGATTGGAAGAGAGGGCAGCGGGCGTGCAGACAGGTTTCTGCAGGTTCTTTGGGGGCAGGAGTCCTGGTGGACAGAGGGCTGGTGCAGAAGCATCAGTACGAGGCAATGCAGTGTCTGGCTTGGCACAGGTCCAAGTGAACGACAGGGACTCACAGGTCCACTGAGGAAAGTTGCAGTGGGAGGCATGGAGGTAGTGGGAAAAAATTCAGTATGCTTCTGAGTCATGAGAACAATTTTATCATCAGTTCTGATATAATTTATCTGTCTAAGGTCAACTACTTTCAGAATTCCTTGCTCTTGGGAAGACTCTGAACTGTGATAGCAAACAGTCATTAGGAAAAATGATCGCTACCCTTTGGAATCCTGATGAGCTAATTCTCCAGCCGTGAACTCGCATAGAACCAGAGCCCTGGGTCATCAAAAAGCGTTCCGGGTTTGTTCCAATGCAATACGGCAGGTTGAGTCACAGCTAGATGAATGTCAGTCTCATCGTGATTAGCATCATTACTATTTTCAAGCTGTAGAGTTTGTTTTTGAAATTAAGGTTGATTTTTCCCTAAAATGCTAAAGCTCTGCCATTCATACAAAAGCATGATTTGGGTTTGGGAAATTTCCTTTGTAGCCTGGGAGCTAGCTCCAGTTAACTTGGATAATTTTAAATGGAATTGGTACTTTCAGGCAATCAATGTCAGATTGTCCTATCTCATTCTTCGGGACGTTGGACTGGGAATTTCATAAGGCCCTCGAATTACTTTCGAAACAACTTTGTCCAAATGGTCTGGAGCCTCTTTCCCCCAAAATTCGAGCACCCAACACAGATTACACGTGAGATAGGACTTGAAGATGACTGCTTTTTAAATGCCTTCCAAAATTGATATCCTCAGTTGAGTATTTTCTTCTTCACCAACGGTCCCCTTTTGACACTTATACATTCATCTCAAATATGATAACTAATTATCAAGGCCCAACACTAGTACAATACTGGGCATGCAGGTGTTAATAAATACTGTGTGATTGAATGGGTCCATGAGTAAGTGAGCGATAAAAGAACAGATAAATGAATTTTAGATCTTGCTCTTTGAGGACTGACTTCCAATCCACTAACACTTTTGTTTTAATATCTACACCAACGGCAAGTCTTAGGTTTTGGGGATGAATTTGATTAGTGAAACTCACTTAGAACCAGTCTTGAGGAGAGGAGACACAATTCAGAGGGATAAGGGCACTTAGGGAAACACAGGGCATGATCAAAATATTCTAAGTCTGACTTTCCTGTACTTGCCCTCTGAAGGCCAGAAATAATTTACCAATATCAACAACTCTGGACCAAGTACATCAAGTCCAGGGTAATCGCTTTGAGAGGCTATGCTAAATAGAGAAAAGCTGACATGCTCATTTCCACACCAATTGCCTCTAATTGGACTTATACGTTTATGGTCGATGTTTGTATACTATTTTTTTTAAAGTGTGATGGGGGAGAGGTCCTGTAGCCTTTGTGCGTCTTAAATCCATGAAACTTCATCATTCCCATCTGCAAAATGAAGACTCCAACTACATGAGCTCTTTAAACTTTCCCAGCCTAACACTCAATAATTCTATAAATAAATACTTGAACCACTGTTCACACATCTTCAGCCACTCTTACTAACTTTTCAGAGGTTTTATATCGAGGGGAACTGTCCCTTCAAACAGTTGCAAGGCCCCGAGGAAAATCATGTGTTAGGCTCTAGACCACCAGTCACACACACACACACACACACACACACACACACACCTCTGTCCCATTCACAGGAAACTATCTGTCCTCAAACAGGGACAATTATAGAAGTCATCCCAATTGTTTACATTCGTGTGAAATCATTTTTATAAATTAGGGAGGACAGCCACGCGTTAAATTATTCGTCAACTTTTCATTAACTAGTTACAACTTCAAAGGCGGAGGAAGTGCTTTCAAATGGAAGTATGACGGCCGGCTTGAGAAAGTCCTGTTTCCGATGGTGTCCGAAGTATCTCATTCTGTAGATTCCAGGCTGGGCAGTACCCGGAATATGCCATTGTATCGTCGCATTGCTGTGACCCAGCAATCCCTTGTGCCAATAGAAACTGTTGGTAGGAAACAAACAAACAAACCAAGTTTTGCTCTTAAAAAGGTGTGATTCGACAAAGGTAGGACTGGTCATTATACGAACATTCAGGGAGTACCGACCGTAAGCCAGGCACTCTCCTAGATACTGAGAGTGCAGCAATGAACAAAACAGGGACAAATACTTTCTAGAAGGGAACCTTTAGTTAATAGCCATTTGTAGAAATTGTCTTACCTGTTCTACCTTTATAACCACCCAAACCTTGTCCATCCCCAAAAAGCCTCACCCGATACTCAGAACACGGGATGTCTCCTGTTTGAGAACGGCTGTGGCACTGTTTCTGCCCTTGCTGTCCTCTGCTTCAACTGACACCTCCTCTCCCAGCCAGATTCATTTGTTAAAAATATATACTTCACGAGTGCATGCGCCAGACTCTTTTCTAGAGGCACGAGGATATGGCCGTAAGCAAGACAGACATGGCTCCAAGTTCCATGGAGCTTGTGTTCTACTAGGGCAAGGGGGGAAGAAAGGCAGTGAACGGGTAAACCGAAAAATGATTTTTAAAAGTGGTGGGTGAAACAAAACAAGTACGGCAGCGGTATCTCTACGGAGATGTTATTTAAGCTGAACCCACACGTGCCCAGAGGAAAGACATTCTAGGTAGAAGGAACAGAGGGTGCGAAGCGTTCCGAGCAGGAAAAAACGTGGTGCAGCGGAAGAGCAGAAGGAAGAGGCAGCGAAGTGTGACACAGGGGCTGAGGTCACAAAAACAGACGGGAGTCAGCTCACATGAGCCCTTGTAGACCACCTCAAGCGGGTGAGATACTCTTGCAGGTAAGTGAGATAGAGTAGGTGACTGACTGATAACCCCAACTGTGTAGACAGTAAGTTCCCTGGGTGGAGAGAGTGTTCTCAACATTCTGTGTGTTTCAGCGACAGGCCCCGTGCTCTCATGACAGAGGTGACATTCCAGCTGCTGCTGAACAAGGCAGAAGCAAGCCTATACGTATCCTCAGTGTTCACTGCTGTTGCGATTTGGGGCTTTTGAAAACAAATCATGCTTTTTTATCATCTGTATAATCTTAGCTTAACCCTAAATATGTATTTATTATTTGTTTAAAAATGATCTGTGCCCGAGATTCCTAAACATCCGAGGAAAATTGAGGCCCAGATTTATGTCTGGCTATCACAGGGGCCCCAGCACGGTCCCATCTCTATTTTCAGTTAACCACGTGAAGGAAACCAACACGCAACTAATGACCTAATCTAGGGTGATGTGAGTCAGGTACAAGTTGCCAAAATTTTTGCCCACTCCCCTGCCACTGTCCTGCGGTGTGAAATGGATGCGCTCGGGAACAAAAACATTTTCTTATCTCAGATGCCACTTGCAAATCTTCAAAATATTTATTCGGCTCAGGGATTTGGTATCGAAAACACAGAGATACGCCTCTCCGAGGAAACTCCAGAAGCAAATTCCATTCTCACTGGAGTCAGGAAAAGATAAACACTCAAGCTTCTCGTGTGTTAGTAATTCCAATGAAGAATCATTGGCCACGTATAAACATGTAATCATTTTGCCCATAGACTCTTGTTATTTTCCCAGAAGGAACTGTCAGGCTCTACAGAGGCCCGTGTGCCTCGCGACCCATTTGCAAGAATGGCTGAGGCTAGCCAGCCTTCAGGGGTAACGTCTGTGGCCGTGGAAAAGAACAAAATTAACAGATGTTTACAAAAATGGAGGCCACAACCTCATTAGCACCTCTCCTGACAGTAGCACATGTCCCACTGTTTCGCAGGGAAAGAGAGTCCAAATGGAGTCGAATAAATCCACTAAATACGGCCAGAAGGCTCCATGGGAATTTGATAGCAGTAATTTCCGGCCTTGAGCCCGTGTTCCCATTTGTCTTCCCCGCATCACTGACCGACTGTTCCCATGGCTTGAAAGACAAAATGTCCAACAGGCGAGCTCACCGTGTCTCCCAGGAGGCGTCGTTATGTACTATCCGCCATGTTGCCGATGTGGCCTCGTATTTCTCGACAGTGAGGAAGGTCTGATGGGTCTGAAACGCAATTGACACATTTGATGAGACCCTGCACGGTCATAAAAGGTGCCTGCCTGTAAGTACGTCCTTGTGGTCTGTAGGCTGAGCTGCCAATACCTTGTGTGAAAATGTACTAGAATTTCGTCCATATTCTCAGGTGCATCTCTCTCTACATTCCGTGCGATGTCTTCAGAATGTCACTCTACCCATGCTGTTACACACCATGACTTTCTTTTTTTTTTTTTTTTTTTAAGAAAAGTGAATGGAGCATAATTTTAGAGCTGATAGCAAATTTTGCAAACCGGGGCAGAGAAGAGACCGAATAAAACTCGAGACTCTAAAAAAGGCCTAAGTCAAGCCTTTTCATGACATGTTTACTGATCTATATTCCACGACTTTCTCTTGTCATTTCAAGACGTAGGAGGGAAAATGGGAATGTTTCTTCATCTTTCCATCTCTGGGTAAATGAATTATTAGTAAATATGTCTCCCAAGTGAAAGAATTGAAAACGATGCATAAACCTTCCCTGTCTTAGATGCTGAAAGCAATCCCTATATTTTGTCACAATGGATTCCTAGAAAGCACATCACGAGCAGGTTTCATTCCCCCATTGAAAAATTGCTATAATAATTCATTTCAGACCAACAATTCAGCTTCAAATACAGTGCAGATTTGATATAACAGATTAAGAGATACAGAGGCCATAATCTCTAATTTTCCTCAAAAATCTTTAGATTGTGGCCCTTAAGGGCAGGACCTGTGTCTAATTCATTTTTATCCGTTACAGTCCTTTACACCTGTCACGTGTAGATGTTCAAATAACACTCTGGTGAATGGATCACTTATTTACAACTGGGCCATGGGATTATCTAAAATATTACTCAGCTGATGGGTTATATTCAATGAAGAAGTTTTCACTATGATGGTCACTTGTAAAGAGAATGGCTTCTGGCCATTTAGGGCAGAGTGACATCGGGGAGGCTGTTGATGGAGTAGGAGATAGGGTGATCCCTGGCGCACAGGTCTAGAGTGGGGACCAGAGAACGAGGGTAGGCCACTGACTATGAGAACTATGTGACTACCATTTCCCACCTCCCAACACACAACTCCTGACACACAACTCCTCCTGACACACAACTGCTTCATACAAGTTACTGGATCTTTCTCTAGGCCTCAGTTTCTTCGTCTGTAACATGGGGATAATAAAATGTAACCCAATGCACAGAAGTAAGGATTGAATTAGACCGAGGTGACAATGTACACAGAGCACTTTACGTAGCGCCTGTAAAGAATAAGCAGAGGTGAGGAGGTCCCGATTACCAACAAAAGAGGGGAGTGGAAACTGTCGTGTGCTGAGTCCCAGGGCCTTCTTAGAAATTAATTCTAGGGGAGCCTGGGTGGCTCAGTCAGTTAAGCATTCGACTTTGGCTCAGGTCATGATCTCACGGTCTGTGGGTTCGAGCCCCATGTCGGACTCTGTGCTGACAGCTCAGAGCCTGGAGCCTGCTTCGGATTCTGTGTCTCCCTCTCTCTCTGTCCCTCCCCTGCTTGTGCTCTGTCTCTCTCTCTCAAAAATAAATAAACATTAAAAAAAATTTTTTTAAGGAATTAATTATTTTCTCATTACAGTGCTCTAAGCGTTTTGTCCTCCTGCTTCTCCATGGCGATAGTGATGATTAGTCTTTCTCCGCCCTAAGGATATCAAATGACAATTAATCCTGCAGTTTTGCTATCACACTTTGAGATCTCCCGAAAACAATGCTATAAACATGCAAATATTATGACAGAGTTTGCCTAGAGAAATTATTGCAAACAGGTGCGTGTTGACTTTCCAAGCAGTAGAACATTTTTCCCTAATGGCATATTTGCCAATGTCCTCTGGCCACAATTATTATCACAGCAATAATGAGATTTCAGTGAACGGAAATGGAAGGCGGATTGGGAGAAAAGGCGTTTGGGGTTGTAAGTAACAATGGTCCCTGGGAAGAATGGCTCATGGACAGAATAAATGTACCCTCGACCACAATAAAAAAAAGCCTGACCTCGAAATCATTTTTGTATACTTACTCCTTTTCTTCTACAGCTTTCTTTGTTGTTTGAATTTTTACAACTAGAACATATCTAGCTATTGCTTGGGTAGTTATGAGAACATTCTAAAGGAGTTACAGAGGAGCAAAATGAATTCATTTTATTAATAGCCATATTACATATGTGCACTTTGTCATGTGTCTTCTATGTGGATATAAAAACAGTAAAGTATGAACTGATATGTAACAAACTATGAACAATTATTACCTCTAAAAACATTTATGGAAAGACAGGTACTTTCGAACTCTTTTTTTTTTAATGTTTTTATGTTATTTTTGAAACAGAGACAGAACACGAGCAGGGGTGGGGCAGAGAGAGACAGACACACAAAATTCAAAGCAGGCTCCAGGCTCCGAGCAGTCAGCACAGAGCCCGATGTTGGGCTCGAACCCACAAACCATGAGAACACGACCTGAGCCGAAGTCGGACGCTTAACTCAATGAGCCACCTAGGCGCCCCTCCTATTCTGCTTTAAAAACCTTCTATATTGCCTATTTTTACATTGAACATGTATTTCTTGTGTCATTTTTTTGAGGTAAAGAAATAAATATCCAATTAGCGCCAGTAGTAAAGAGTAGGGAAATGGCAAATGCAAGATAAAGGGCTCCAAGCCAGGAGGGCACCCCCTCCACGACAGTACAGGTAGGACCAGAGGCCAGGATCCTGGAGGAGAGGGGCCAAAACAGGGGTAGGAAGGAACCAAAGATACACTTCATCCTTGGCGCTTTGATTATTTTCCCAAATTTAGTAGGGTTTCTAAATTGGAATACATAAATGGGATTGTACTCAAATTTATATCTTCTCAAGAGATAGTGCATTTCTTTCTGTATTGTGCAACATGTGAGCCCAAGCAGAGCCAGTTAAATGTTTCCATGTGCTTTTTTTCCCAGACTTAATTCTACATTACTGTTCCTACTGAAAAACTTCCCACACTTAAAAAAATAAGATGAGGGGCACCTGGGTGGCTCAGTCAGTTAAGCATCAGACTTCGGCTCTGGTCACGGTCTCATGGTTTGTGGGTTTGAGCCCTGCATGGGGCTCTGTGCTGACAGCTCAGAGCCTCTGTGTCTCCCTCTCTCTCTGCCTGTTTCTCTCTCTCTCTTTCTCTCTATTCCTCTCTCAAAAATAAATACACATTTAAAAAATTTTAAAAAATAAGATGAAAATCAAGTAGGAATATTTTGTCATTATGTTGTTAACCTCTAGAAGGATTTTCAAACAAAGACTGAAAAGTGGGTTGAAATCTATAAAAAGAATCATTGACGCTTACCTGGTTTTCTGCTGAATTCTTTGGGTTAGCGCCTACAAATATCACTTCGGCAACTTCTCCCTGAAAATAAAAACTCATTTTATGAGTTTTAATAAAAGCATTCTTTGCTGGGCTCAGATTTAGGCCGCGATTTATGAAATGTTCTAGGATGCTGGGCACCTGTACAGATTTTATTCTATTTAACCAAGTGAGTTATCTTCTCAGAATATCAGAGAACATGCCCTTGCAAGAGTGGACACAGGAATTTGGGGGCAGTAAATTGCTCTACAATTTTTCGCCAGTGAATTTGCCTTTAGTATATTCAGATGTAGATGAAAACAGAGAGCTATGGTTCATGTCAGCGACAGCGCATTAAAGCGGCTTCTTCAGCCTTTGCTATTTTCTCACACTTCCCTCCAACACACATATAGGAAATGGACTGACTTCCATAAGAGCGATCAAAACTTCCCACGAGTGACTTGCGCTTACACTGGCATGAACGAGATACGAGGCAGAATGACAGGGTGTGTGTCTCCCCCTCCCGCCCCGCCCCATCCCCCCGCACTGGAAACAACTAGAAGAGCTGGACAGGTGCGTATTATACAATGGTTGCAGGGCAAGGAAAACAAGCAATGGAAAGAGTGATCCTAGAGTGATGGAAAACAGACACAGTGCGCCCTGCCATTGCCCCAACTTAACGCCTTGAGAGCGTGCCATTCACAGCACAAAGAGGCAGAGCTCAGGCAAAGTAAGGCAGCCTTGTGGAGTCCGCGAAGGCCAGGAAGTCTTGCGTTGACGAGGTAGAGTGACAGAGAGAAGAGGGCACCGGACAGAGGAGAGCCACAGAGAGAGAGAGAGAGAACTCTGGAGAGGTGTGGGAAGTTCCTCTCAACTCTGTAAGACAACCACCTGAAGCCAAGAGAAGACTGTGTCCGCAGAGACTGAAATTCTTACTCCCCGAAGCATCCAAGCACAAACTCTGATCAATATTGGGCTGAACACTAAGTGAGGTAACTACGGGGGCAACACCTTGAGAGCCACACTTAAGAGAGACAGAGCTCACTAATTTAGTCAAGTTTTCGATGAGCGAACAAACAAACAAAAACAACAAGGCCGGGAGTGGAGAGGTGAGGCCAGAATCCAGAATTGCTACAATATAGCAAAACACATCCAGGATTCAACGACAAAAAATGATGAGATGTGCGTATATGAAAATATGGCTCATATTAAGAGGAAAAAGCAGCAATCAAAACTGACTTTCTGAGGGGCGCCTGGGTGGCGCAGTCGGTTAAGCGTCCGACTTCAGCCAGGTCACGATCTCGCGGTCCGTGAGTTCGAGCCCCGCGTCGGGCTCTGGGCTGATGGCTTGGAGCCTGGAGCCTGTTTCCGATTCTGTGTCTCCCTCTCTCTCTCTGCCCCTCCCCCGTTCATGCTCTGTCTCTCTCTGTTCCAAAAATAAATAAACGTTGAAAAAAAAAATTTAAAAAAAAAACAAACTGACTTTCTGTGCCCCCAGACATTGTCGTTAAACCAGACACAAACTTCAAAGCAGCTGTTATAAGGATGTTCTGTGAACTAATAGAAATTATGTGTAAAGAACTGAAGAAATTCTTATGATGATAATGACCAAGAGAACCTCCGTGAAGAAAAGTAATTTTATTTATTTTTTTTTTAATTAAAAAAATGTTTACTTGTTTATTTTGAGAGAGAGAGAATGGGGGGGAGGGGCAGAGAGAGAGAGAGAATCCCAAGTAGGCTCCACGCTATCAGCACAGAGCCCTATGTGGGGTTTAAACTCACGAACCATGCGATCACGACCTGAGCTGAAATCAAGAGTCAGATGCTCAACCAACTGAGCCACCCAGGCACCCTAGGAGAAGTAACTTTAAAGATGGATTCAGCATCCAATCAGATGTTTTGGAACCAAAAATCACAACTGATGTGAGAAATTCCCCAGTAAGGGCTTAATAGCAAATATGAGATGACAGACGAGAGGATAAGTGAACTAGCATTTATCAATTACAAATTATTTTATCAGAAGAATGGACAGAGAAAAGTGAAGAAATATTGATAAAGCCTCAAAAAAAACCAAAAACACATTGGACCTCAGGTATACTGACATTCACAAAACAGAAGACCCCGAATTAGAGGAAAGAGAGAAACAAACAAAACTCTTTTTGAAGAAATAATGGATGAAATCTTCCGAAACTTGATAAACGTTACCTTGAGGAGCCAAGGAACTCAACACATCCCAAGTAGGATAATCCCGAAGTGTTTCATACTTAGATACATTGTAGCACACGGGTGGCAGTCAGAGACAAAAAAAGAAAAGAAAATCTTGAAAGCAGTTAAGGGAAATATAATGCATTACTTACAGGCACACCCCAGGATTAGCAATTGACTTCTCATTAGAGAGCAAAGAACAGGGCAACCGTGTGACACATTCAAAGCGATGAAAGAAGAACATTTGGCAACCAAGAACACAGCGAAATGTTCTTCAGAGATAAAGGGAAAATACAGCCCTTCCAGATCAATGAAGCCTGAGAGATTATGTTGTTACAGACCTGCCCTTCGAGAAATACCAGTGGAAGTTCTTCATGCTGAAAGGAAATGATGCTAGATGGTAACAATAACTCAGATTCCTCAGAAACAGTAAGCAGCACCCGAAGGGTAAGTACGTGGGCTCAATTCAAAATATTCTAGGGGCGCCTGGCGGGGGGCTCAGTTAGTTAAGCCTCCCTTCCTGCCCCCATTTCCTGGCACATTTCCAGCCTTAGAATCCCCGAAGGATGGGTCTGATTGCACCTTAGTGACATGGCCTTTGGTGTGGGTTTCCTGATAGCCTCAAGGTGAGGGCTGGTGCCAGGTAATCAACCAGGTGATTAGACGGTTGAAAGGATCAAGTCCTACGCCCTGATCTCCAGGGACTGGAAAGGGGCTGGGAGTTGGGTTCATCATCAACAGCTGATGATTTAATCAGCATAAAAGTCCCTCAAGCCTAGGGTTCACCAGAGCTTCTAGGTTGGCGAATGCTTGGAGAAGCTGGTAGGGGGCCCTTCCTGGAGAGCTCATGGAAGCTTCACATTCCCTCCCCTACCCCTTGCCCTCTCTGCGTCTCTGCCCTCAGGCTCTTCCTGAGTCGTATCTGTGTATAACCTAGCAAGTAAACTGTTTTCCTGAGTTCTCTAAGCCTGTTCTAGCAAGTTACTTAACCCGAGATGGGGCTCATGGGGATCTCCAGTTCATAGCCAATGGGTCAGAAGCAGATGCGACAACTTAGATTCGCCGTTGGTATCTGAAGCGTGAGGGGCTGGGGGGTGTGGTCTGTGGGACTGAGCCCTCAACCTGTGGAGTATGTGCCAACCCCCAGCAGACAGTGTCAGAAGCGATTTCAATTGTAGGACACCAACGGGGTGTCTGCAGAGGACTAAAGAATTACTTGGTGTGGGGAGAACCTCTATACACCTGCTGTGTCACAACTACCGAGTGTAGAGTGTGGAGAGGAGAGACTTCTTGAGTCTCGAAAACGGCTAGAAAACTAATTAAAAATATCCGTCATTTTTAAAAATCAACAGAGGAATAAAAAAAACAAAAGGTACACTCAAACATAAGAAGAGCTTCCAACCTTAAAAAACGAGAAGAGCAAAATAAAATCAAAGCCATCAGAAGGAAGAATACGGAACACCAGAGCAAAAATCTGTGAAATAACAGAAAAAAAAAAAAAAGCTAAAATCAATGAAGCTAAAAGCCAGCGAGCGCTTTGAAGACAGAAATTATCAAAATCAGGAAGAAAGAAAGGACATTGTTGTTGGCCCTCCAGAAACTAAAAGGATTGTGAGAAACTATTATGAACTTTATCTCAACAAAGTAGACAACTCACATGAAATGGGCAAATTCCTAGGAAGATCCAAACTTTTAGGAAGATACAGATTCCTCAAGACAAATTAAATGCTGAGAAAGATACATAATTGACTCAAGAAAAAATAGAAAATCTGGTTAGGCTTATAAGGAGTAAGGAAACTGAATTAGTAAATAAAAATTTTGCCATAAAGAGAAGCCAAGGTCCGTGTGGCTCTGCTGAAAAATCTGATAGAATATTTAAAGAAGAAATAATACCAATATGTTCTATGCACTTTCAGAAAATGCAGGAGGAAACCCTTGCTAACTCATTCTTTGAGACTAGTGTTTCCCTAACACAAAAGGCAACTAAGACAACATGTGAAAAGACAGCAAAAGTCCTCATGGACGTGAGTATAAAACTTCAGCAAAATATTAACTAACCAAATGAAACAGCATATAGAAAGGATTATACACCATTACTAAAGGGTATTTATTTAATACCTGAAAATCAACAAATGCGATACACTATATGAATAGAATAAGACACAAAATCCCTCATGGTCACTTCAGAAGACATACAAAATCATTTGAAACAAATCCAACCTCTATTCTTAGAGGAAAGAAAGAAAGAAAGAAAGAAAGAAAGAAAGAAAGAGAGAGAGAGAGAGAGAGAGAAAGAAAGAAAGAAAGAAAGAAAGGAAGGAAGGAAGGAAGAAAGAAAGAAGGAAAGAGAAAAGAGAAAAAAATTGGCCTACAAGGGAACTTTCTCAACTTGATAAAAGGCATCTACAAAAATCATAAAGAAAACATCATACTAAACGACTACTCTTCCTCCTAAAATTAGAAACAAGACAATGATGCCCAGTCTTACAACTTCTATTCAACATCGTATTGGAGATTCCAGCCAGTGCAATAAGGAAAACTAATGAAAGGCATCCAGAAAAGAAATCCAAAAAAGAATAAGGAAGCCTGTGAATAAAATCACAGATGACATGATACATATGTAGAAATGTGTAAGGAATCCACATCCCCCGCCCAAAATCTACTGGAACAGATAAATGATTTAGCAAAGTTGCAGGACACAAGATCAATGTAAACTAGTGGCATAGTCCTGCTTCACTTCTACAAGCTCTTCCTGTCCTTGACTTTAGAGACTTTTCTTAGCTCCAACAAATGGTTCCATGACCACCCATTAATAAAATGAATTTTCTTCATCCATTTAAGAAAATGGAAAAGAAAAAGTTAAGAAAAGAATAATTTGGATTTTAGAAATTTGATTTTACATGACCACCTGAAAAATAAATATTTCCCCATTCTGATGTTTGCAGAGGCCCTGCAGAGTTAAGAACAATTTTCAAAATCATTGCTAACAGCTGGTCTGCATCATGATTAGAGGCAATTGGTGACATTAGACAATATCTTTCCCCCATCCCCAGACGCAGGCTTCTGGATCTCCTGGTGAGCCTTACCACTCTGTATGTAGGTTTCGCGGGCTGCAGAACATCCCCAAAATTTCTGCCTAGTGGTGCTCTATCCACAATATTGGGAATTAATGAGGCTATCAGTTGTTTGAAATATGGAGGCTCTGGACCTCTGCTCAGGTTGGCTACCGTGTCCTAGAACAGAGAGCATTTGCTTAAGGAGCACACAATGTAGAGTCAAAGCCCCTTTCCCCAGGCTCCCACCTCCCAGAAATGCCTTCATTAAAGGAAATGCCCACACACACATCCTCGCTCTGAGAGCTAACAGCTTTAACAAGATGTGGGGGAACTTGCTAAGACGCGAGTCTAGACATCCAGAATGTAAACTTTGGTCGCCAGAGGAAAATTTGGGTCATAGGCAATACTTTCACCCCGCCCCCCTGCCCAAGGCAGTATAGTTCAGCTATCTGAGTGTAAGCACTACTCAGGGTTAGATCCTGGGACCGCCATTCCTTAATCGTGTGACTTTGGATAGGGCCGGACACACGATAAGCTCTTTTACTTTTAAAAAGTGTTGTACCTCTCTTATCCAGAGTCAGTACCAAGTTTTCTTTTTTTCCCTAGACCCTTCTCTGTGCTAATTAAAAAAATACAATCAACACTCTTTTAAGTTAAAAGTTAAGATCAGCATATATCGTGACTGGTTTAACCTATGTTTTCCACATTTGTCACCTTTAATAGTGCCATCGAAACGCTGATCTCAAATTTTAAGTAGTCCTTCATAATGTACTCTAATCCTCACTTTATATATTTAATCTTTTTCAATGGCCATAATATCGATTGGCATTCCCATTTTGCAAGTGGGAAAATCAGCTTGGAGATACTCAGTATTCTTTTTCAAGATCGCAGAGCTAATCTTAGATACAGATGCATAACATCGACTGTGACACAAATGTCTACAAAATGAACCACACTTTCTTCCTAAGGATCACTATAAAACTTGAAGATTCTATTTCTATGGGAGGAACAGTAGACGTATAGTTGTAAATGAAAGTTACAACTCTGAAAACAGAGGCCATCTCTCAGGGTGGGTTATGGGTTCCTACTTTGCTGTATCATCTGAATATTCTATAACTAGTTACAGCCTTTATGATGAAAATCAAAGCAGTTCTACTTTGAAAAAAAAGTACCAGAGCTGAAGCTGAAGGAGTGTTATGATAATACAATAACGGGGTAATTAAAATAGACCCTACGTAAATACCTCC
The DNA here is from genome assembly GCF_027475565.1 of Acinonyx jubatus. Classification (NCBI taxonomy): domain Eukaryota; kingdom Metazoa; phylum Chordata; class Mammalia; order Carnivora; family Felidae; genus Acinonyx; species Acinonyx jubatus. The sequence continues at coordinate 12,621,408 of NC_069393.1, read as the reverse complement.
TACTGAAACTTCACACAGTCGACGATTAGAGGAAGCAAATGGGATTGCCAATATCCAACTTTTGGACCCACAAAAACAGGTATTTCATTGTTTCAACTTGATATGACCAAGCTCTTTCTTTGAAAAGGCTTTATAGGCTGTACTATGCTCCAATTCTTTCTCAGCCTTTATTGGGGCTTATGGGGTATTATATAAAGATCTGTTTATATTTTATGCCCTTTATCCTGCTTGTTGAGTAATCTTCTGACACCAGAGTCAGTTTCATTAATAACTGCATCCCAGAAGAAGATGTCCATAAGTGGAGTTCTTTCAAGGAAACTTGTTTAGATGTACTTACTCTAGGTAGATGCGTGTGAATGCACATTCCAAGGTACCTGCTGTACTTCATTGCATCTAAGCCTCTATTGATTATAGCAACTATTGTTTTTGAACCACCAAGAAAGTAAAAACATGCTACTAATTTTAACCATAAGATTCCTCTGATTGGAAGGCGCACCCCGATTTCAGAGATGCTACCATACGGAAAATGGGCATCTCAGAAGGAATGACCCACTCAACTCATGATGTCATTGGCAGGATCATCACCAGGATTCGAGAACACTGGTTCAACTCCCAGCTACAGTTAGAGTAAGCCCGGTGAGCTATCATCTCCAAACCAATTTGCTTATCTGAAAAGTGGGGGGTGGGGGGGAATGATACCGCCATATTCACATGACGATCATGAGCATACCATGAGATAATACATATGAGCAAAGCTGTCACCACCAAAATGTATTAACTGAATCTGAATTCACTATCGGTTTCATTTCTTAGAGGTACCTCATAACTACAAACTCTTTAAATATGAAGGTTTTGAAAAAACTGAACATTTGCGGCTAAGGTTTTCTTTGGCTTTCCTCCGCATCTCCCCACCCCTGAGACACACACACACACACACACACACACACACACACACACACGTATGAGTTTTGGTTACCGTAGCAATGGCCTTAGCAAGGGCTCTGAAGAGCTGGATGTAAGCAGACAGGGTATGTGGTCCATAAATTGTAGAAGCTGCCTCGTATCGCTGAGCCTGCAGGAGAGGCAGGGCTAAATCGTACACCGTTCTACATGCCTTGACCCATTTACAGAGGTCCCACGTCTTTGGTGAAGGGTGATACTGGACATCTCACATAATTCAAACTGGCCTCATTCAAGATTTAATCATGACAACGGAGGGTGGACATTTCCATATCCCGGCCAAAGTAAATGGCTCCCACCAACTACTTGTTAAAGGCAGTGGCTTCTCTCGGCTTCCGGTATTTGGACGACCAGCCCATCTACTCTGAAAGAGAGGAACGGCTCCTGAGCCTAAGTCTATGTTAAGTACTTGTAATATAAATGTTTGCCCTCCAGGAGCACAGCAGGAGAAAAAAAACAATGAGGGAGAATGAGAATCTCAGGAACTCCTGGAGAAAATGGGTAGTGAGGATACTGACCTGAGAAGGACATTTAACCATCAGGGAGCTACAAACTAGAACCAGATACATCTCCTCTCCTTTAGCTGAGCTGCAAGCCTTCAGTTTTTCCACAGGAACCTCAGACTTATCAAATCTTAAGTGGATCCCATCACTCCAAATGCACCCCCTCTCCCTGCGACATTCTTCAGCTCAGTGAATGCCACCGACCCCCCCCCAACATCTTAGAGACTCCTCTCTCTCCCTCATCCTATATCCTGTAAATCCCCAAGCTCCCGTTACCTGGCATCTCTTGAACTCTTTCATTTTCCTCTGGGTCTCCTGGTTTTACTGTGGCCAAACCCTTGGCTCTCACCCGGATCATAACCACTGCTTCCCAATCAGTTCTCTGCCTCCACACTTAATCTTCTAATTGATCTTGCTACACCTTCCATCCTAGTGACCTTTCTGGATCACAAATTTGATCAGAACACTCCTCCCTTGCAATTAACTCTACTTCAGTTTTCTAAAGCCTTCTTTCTGGGGCACAGCATAAAAGATGCTGCATCAACCCATGCCTCTCCATCAACTAGTCCCTGTCTCACTATCCTCCATGAACTATGGCCCCACAAATGTACCAACTCAGTGCCCCCCGGACCTTTGCATGCATAGCTTCCCCAATACCGGCTCCCTCCCTAAATTTTATTTGCCTAACTAGTCCTTACTCATTCTCAAGAACTCACACAGATGTTACATCTTCCAGAAAATCTGCCAGTCTCCATTCCTCAAATGCCCAATATAGACTAATGCACTCTCTGTTTTCATATCACCCTGTTGGATCCCTTTCACAGAAATGTGATTACCTGCTGTTCTCTGTCTTTCGCTAGACCATAAATCCTAGTAATCGTGAAGGGAGGGGCAGATTGTTACTTATTGTTATGCTCAGATAGTGGCTAGTACAGTATCTGTCACAACACATATCTGTGGAATGAACTAGTGAATAAATTAATTAATATTAGTCCTTGTAGGAGCGTGTCCCTAAGAGAAGCCAGTAGGGGTTCCTAACCCTATTGGTGCCTTTGGACTCCTTTGGCAGTCTGTTGAGACCTATGGACCCCTCTCAGAGTAAATGTTTTCTAAATGCATACAATAAAAAACATGGCTGACAAAGAAAACCAATGAGACTGAAATACATGAATCAAACATTCATAGACCATTTTTGTGACAGCATAATGTTTGTTCTTCTTCATTGAATAACGAGTAATGTTTGTGTTTCCTGACTAATAAGGTCTAATAACTACTGTGATTTTATTTTATTTTTTATTTTTTTTAATGTTTGTTTTTATTTTTTGAGAGAGACAGAGACAGAGCGTGATTGGGGGAGGGGCAGAGAGAGAAGGAGACACAGAATCCGAAGCAGGCTCCAGGCTCCGAGATGTCGGCACAGAGCCCGACACGGGGCTTGAACTCACAAGCTGTGAGATCATGACCTGAGCCGAAGTCGGAGGCTCAACCGACTGAGCCACCCAGGCGCCCATCCCCATCTTTCTTGAACTCTCTGCTGCTCTCCTTGTTATCTATCTCAAATCATGCTTTCCTCATCTCTTGGTATACTTGTTCCTGTCTGTTTCTGGGCCTTTCTCTCCCTGCGGTTACCCACCCCACCCCGCTCTCCCTTCCTTCCTCCTCAAAAATGATACATTGATATAGCTTCTGTGTCTCCTTCAGTGAACTTCTTTTTCTTATTTCTCACATATTCTTCTCTCCCTTCCGACTCATAATGCAGAAATGGAATTTTTACATTCGTTACTGTTTATAGATCTATTATTCTGAATTGTCAAGGCTATTAGACAAAACATTTAAATTCCTCTCTGATTTTTTTTTTTTTGAGACAGAGACAGAACACGAGCAGGGGAGGGGTGGAGAGAGAGGGAGACACAGAATCCGAAGCAGGCTCCAGGCTCCGAGCCGTCCGCACAGAGCCCGACGCGGGGCTCGGACCCACGAGCTGTGAGATCATGACCTGAGCCGAAGTCGGAGGCTCAACCGAAGGAGCCACCCAGGCGCCCCCAAACTACTGTGATTTTAAAATAGCAACGAGAGTGAAATGTTTCCAAATCTGCAATAACTCTAGGTGATATAAAACGTGTCTGTGGTCCCCATCGGTGACGAAGTCAGAGGTACTGCTAGTGTTATCGTTGTTTGAAACGTACACTCACAATGGAAGGAAATTCTAAGTGAAAGGTTACAGAGAAATGCAAAACTGGATAAACGGAAATTATTCCCATCCAGTGTACCGCAGTTAGGAATCCTTAGTCAACAGGATCTCCTAGAAGACAGGGACTTTCAGGAGAGTCAACAGAGCTCACTGTTGGCGTCACTGGACGTTTGTCAAGGAGTAGACTGTATGCCTCCACGTGGACTCCTGAGACATGGCCAGCACCCACGCTCATTACCAAAGCCCCCGACCAAACAACTCATTTCAGAAAAAGTGGAGGTCAGTGAGGCCAGAATTCTGACTTGAACTTGGAAAGGGCAAACTCCCAGATACAAATCTGACTTGAACTTGGAAAGGGCAAACTCCCAGATACAAATCCTCCCCAACACGACCTCTGGCTTATCATTCTCTCGTCTGTCCCAAAACAAAATCACCACTCAAAAACCCCTTTGAGGAAGTCTAGACAGGAAACCTGCATTTGCCACCACAGTCTTGATGAGGGTAGAGTTCACTGAAGCGACGAGAACTTTTCTACTTTACCTGGTATTCTTCAAAGGTGGTAATGTAATGTGTATACACGTTGCACAGGCCTGAAATGACGGCGGTCATGTTCTGCATCCCATAGGTTGCAAATTCCTGGTGGGGGAAAGGTAGAGCCCGATAAAATTGCTCTTCGCTGTACTGTATCCTATCGGCCCAGTTATACTTAACATGCAATCGTAGATGTGAATCTCGTGTAAGGTGACTCTCTTAACCTCGTTCCTAATGATCAAAACTGTTTGGCTGTGTGCAAGTACCCACGAGGCCTTGGGGAAAAGTTAGAGCCGTAACTGCACTACCTGTGGGCAAGTCAGCGGCTCTAAGAACATCTCACTGGTTGGTTGAATTTGCAGATATAGAATCTTCTTATTACTAAAATACAGACACTAAGCCCGTTTCCTTAAAAAGCATAATAGAAGGATACTAGCTGACCGGAGTGGTTATTTCCGGCTCTAAGTATGATTATGTCATTTTAGAAACATCTACGCTACCTTCCTGAATAGGAAGAAAATCATAAATGCAGATAAAATACAGAATTCCTAACATGGATTAGATTTTATTTAGACAGAACTTCAAGATATTAAGGTACGTAGGGTTATGTACTATTTGATCTGTAAAACCGTTATCAATTTTTAAATTATTAATAGATAAATACAGCAATAAAATATTTAAACCGGATTATAGCTTCCTTCTCATTTTTAAGCTTATTTTTATACCACTAATGTTTCATATTCACCTCCACGCATTACTTCCTTTTTTATTTTTTTTTTAATTGTTTATGTTTTATTTATTTTTTGAGAGCAAGAGAGACAAAGCCTGAGTGGGGGAGGAGCACAGAGAGAGGGAGACACAGAATGGGAAGCAGGATCCAGGCTCTGAACTGTCAGCAGAGAGCCTGACACGGGGCTTGAACTCACAGACCACAAGATCATGACCTGAGCCAAAGTCGGATGCTTAACCGACTGAGCCACACAGGCACCCCTCTACGCATTACTTTCAAGTGTGTGAAACTCTAGGCATCTTAGCAATGATTAATTTAAAAGGTATCAGATCGCAGGTTTAGGGAATTCTTTTCTCTTCCCCAAATATAAAGGTATACATATTTTATTTCATTTTTAACTCACTGCTTGAACGGCCTCCCGAAGTCTTCGTCCAGACATGGTCCTGAGTCAAGAAAACAGAGTTATCTAAGTGGTTCCCGACTCCAAAAGCATGCAAAGACCACAGAAAAACTTGCGGCAAAAGACAGGCGGGATCCTGGCTCTTAACACAACACGGTAAGGCGCGTGCAAGCTCTGTGACGAGGCAGAGCTAAACTTGAGCCCCTTTCCCCCTGGCTGTCCTGTCTTCAGAACAAATCCTCAACTGAAAACAGACGACTTGGAGGAGGGAAAGGCCCTCCGTGAATATCACTGGCAAAGACGATGATCATTTTCCATTCGTTGACCCCAAAAAAATGTACTGTCTGCGTTCGATGTTAGCAGGAACTGAGGCAAGTTGAGAGTGTATGTGCTCCTGCCTACAAAGAATTTACCGTTTCCTTCTTTCATTGAATCCTTAACAAAACACAGCATCTGCCACATAAAAGGCCCCCTTCTAAATTTTTTTTAACATTTATTTATTTTTGAGACAGAGAGAGACAGAGCATGAACGGGGGAGGGGCAGAGAGAGAGAGGGAGACACAGAATCGGAAGCAGGCTCCAGGCTCCGAGCCGTCAGCCCAGAGCCCGACGCGGGGCTCGACCTCATGGACCGCGAGATCGTGACCTGAGTCGAAGTCGGACGCTTAACCGACTGAGCCACCCAGGCGCCCCAAGAGGCCCCCTTCTAAGGGCTAAGGATTCAAGGGTATGAAGCTCACTTTCCAGGGTAGGCGGGGGGGGGGGGGGGGGGGGCGGGGTGGGAGACGGTCAACAAGCAAATAAAAGAAATGCGATGGCCACAGTGGCTACAGGGACCAGAAAACAGAGTAAGGATGAAAAGGCGATTGCGGCAGTCCTTGTAATGATGAGGCCGCTGCTGATGCTGTGGGGACTTGGTGGTGGCGGTAAGGACAGTGTGAGCTGGGGTCAGCAGGACTGGCATCTCTGTTAGAGATCTGAACAAAGAGCTGAAGGAAGAGAAGAGTCGGTCGTGGGGATAAAAGGAGGGTCAGGGTTTCAGAATTTGCCGCAAGATCCCAAGTGGGGAAAACTGAAAAAAGAGTATGATACAGTGAGATACAAAGGAGCCAGCGCAGAATTATCTCCCCCCCACCCCCCACCCTCCGAGAAGAAGTGATTGCAACAGAAACACATACCCGATAATTACATTTTTAACTACAAAGTAACAAAGAAAACTTACGTAAATTCCCCAGGGATGGCAATTATGGCCAAGGACCCAACGGTGATCATCTGAACATCAACGATGTCTGGGTGCCATGGGTGCGGTTTTGTCAGCTAAAAAACCCCAAATGTGAAAACTGTGTGAAAGGATATTGCTCTCTATATGGACAAGCGGCAGATGATGCTCAGAGAATTCCCTTTATTAAAGGATTTTAAATGTTTCCAGCTGTTTTCGGTGCTTTCTCCTCCTACCATAGATTTTCTTTCTAATTAATGAGGTAGTATTCAATATTCTATCTGGTCATAACATATGGATCTCAATGCCAATGCCCCATTGACCTGAACTCGCTTTCTCATCCGTGAAGTTTTTGGTGGACCTGGCATGGTAGAATCGCAATGTGCAATAGATAAGCCAGAGAGGAGTGTGCAAGGTGAATAAGTAATTCTACCACCATGGGAACGGCTTAGCTTAATGACTTCCCTTTTGAGTCCAGTTACCAAGTCTTGCCTTGCCTTCCAAGTTTTCTCCAAGACAATCTATCCTTTTCCATAGTCAGATTAGTGTGGAAGCTTTTCCTCTATCCCTTCCTTTCCTCTCTTTCTTCTTCCTGAAGAATTCTAATTGAATATTAGGGGAAGAAAAAAACTCTATTTAAAATTTTTTCCACATCAACAACTTACATTATGAACACCAACGTCAAGTTTTGACGATCAGAATGTGAAAATCCATGGTCCAAAGCAGTATTAAAAGAATATTGCTTTAGTTAAGCATGTTGCCTGAATTGTGAGAAAATGGAGGTATGGACATGTCCTTTTTTATGGGACCTGAGATGTTTTCCTCTGCAGAGAATTGTGTCTGAACTCCTTTCCTGGAGTCAACATCAATGAATCCTGAATAAGGTAGATGTTGATCTAATTTTCCTTTTCCACTGTTTTAATCGTTTCAGTTATTTATCATAAAATCTAAGTCACAATATTCAATAATCATGCCTCTTATTCCTTAGAGTGTGATTCTTAATACACATATTTTTAATATTAAAAATTTGATGTGGTGAAATCTGAATAAGAACTCCCATGTCAGTAACGATCTATCATTTGTCTCTGACAATTCGTAAGTTTTAAAATAACAATATGCTAAGTTTACCATCATAGTCAAAATTCATTACCTCTCCAGTGTGAAGAAGGATTGGCTTTGGTTTATGACACCTTTTGATTTCTTCAGATGGCTTGCCCAGGAGTTGATCCCGAAGAGTGTCCCAGAATGGATCCCCTACTGTTGTCCCTGTTAGGAATATTATCACTAATTTGATTCTAATGCTCTGAAAAAAATGTCATCACTTTGACAAATGCACAGCAGTGACTTTATTACAAAGATGTTATGAAGGTTGTTGTCCAAGAGTGCCAAACAGATTGAATAAGAGAAGAGGCAAAATTTCCTGTGCTTCCTAAAATAGGAGTCATTATTTAATTAGATCCTTGGTGTGGCCAATAGGATAAAAGAATGTATTTTGTTCAAGGTCCTTAAGGTTTTGTTTCCACTGCTTTTCCTCATTCATGTTTCAAATAAAAACAAAATGATATAATTAACTGTAGATTTACGAACTAAATCACATTCTTCCCATTGTAGAAACTAAAAATGTCAACCTCCAACTTGAAGCCCTGATTGTTTGGCTTGTGATCCAAAGAAAGAGCCTCTCTTAACTCCCCACCTAAATATCCACACATGTGTGTGCCCGCGCACGCGCACGCACACACACACACACACACACACACAGAGTAAAAAAAAAAAAAAATCACACATGAAAGCAACAATCTGGGGAAAAGTTACATTAACTCTGAAACCTATGAACTTAGAATCTATATTTCATTAGGAAAATATAACACTTATAAACATATATGGACCTATTAACAGAGCACCAAAACACATGAGCCAAAACTGACAGAAACGGAGGGAGAAAGAGACAATCAATAATAATAGCTGGAGCTTTAATAACCCCACTTTCAGTAATATGGCTCATTTGGTTAAGCATCCAACCTCAGCTCAAGTCATGATCTCATGCTTCCTGGGTTCCAGCCCCACATCGGGCTCCGTGCTGACAGCTCAGAGCCTGGAGCCTGCTTTGGGTTCTGTGTCTCCTTCTCTCTCTGCCCCTCCCCTGCTCTCTCTCTCTCTCTCTCAAACTAATAAATAAACATTAAAAAAAAAAAGAATCCCAGTTTCAGTAATAGATGGGACAACGAATCAGAAGACCAACAACAGAAAAGGTGAACAGCACTAGAAGCCAAGTGGACCTAACAGGTACCCGCAGATACCTCCGTCCACGCAGCAAGAACATAACAGACACTCTGTGCAAGTGCATACAGACACTGTCCGGGATAGACTATAGGCTGGCCATGAAACAAACTCCAGCAAACGTCAAAAGGTGTAAGTAATACGAAGTATGTTTTACAACCGCAATGTAATGAAATTAGGAATAAATTACAGAAGAAAATTTGGGAAACTCACAAATATGTGGAAATGAAGCAACATGATCATAAATTGACAACGGTCAAGGAGGAAATCAAAAGAAAATACGAAAGCACTTTCCACGCGCACCTCCGTGTTTACAGCAGCACTATCGACAATAGCCAAAGGACGGAAAGAGCCCAAATGTCCACCGATGGATGAAACGATAAAGAAATTGTGTTGTATATATACAATGGAGTATTACTCGGCATCAAAAAGAATGAAATCTTGCCATTTGCAACTACGTGGATGGAACTGGAGGGTATTAGGCTAAGTGAAATTAGTCAGAGAAAGACAAGCATCATATGACTTCACTCCTATGAGGACTTTAAGAGACAAAACAGATGAACATAAGGGAAGGGCAACAAAAATAATACAAAAACAGGGAGGGGGACAAAACAGAAGAGACTCATAAACATGGAGAACAAACAGAGGGTTACTGGAAGGGACGTGGGAGGGGGGATGGGCTAAATGAGTAAGGGGCACTAAGGAATCTCCTCCTGAAATCATTGTTGCACTAGATGCTAACTAATTTGGATGTAAATTTAAAAAATAAAATTAAAAAAATAAATTAAAAAAAAAAAGCAACATCCATCCATACTCTGAAATGCAAAGAAAAGCTGACTCCCGTTCTATCTGAATCCGTGGAAGCTGCGTTCCAGGAGACCCATCCCTGGGAAATCTGGCTGTCATGTGCACACCTGGAAAGCACGCCCGCCCCTGTGTTTAAAGGCAATAGTAACAAATGACAAACGTATTGGCTGTAGCGAAGCCCTTCAGAGCCCTGACGCTTCAGAGCCCGGAACCACAGAGGTCACGACATGCCCCCTCACCCTGCGTGAAGTTGAGGCTCCCGAACCCGTCGATTGTGCCGGCCGCGAAACTGTAGCCCAGGGCAGGTTTACAGGTTTGGGCCTAAAGGGAAGATTTTTAAACAGACACAAAGATGAGAGGTCAACAGAACAAGAAACAGAAGTCAAACTTCCTTAAGTACTGAGATCAGCCCGGAGCTCTCCCCTCGTGGCATGATCAGTGTGGCTCAGGGACACTTACTGTGTGGGTGGAGTTGAGCCAGACGGTGACGTTGGACATATTCACCCACTGATGGGCCGCGGCCAGTGGTCCCGTCAGCTCCTGGGAGGCCGAGGCATACAGTTCCTAGAAAACCCACACAGGCTCGCTGTTGCAAGCAGAAGAGCTAAAATGAACAGTACGGATATTACCCCGTAAGCACCAATTTGGAAAAGCATCTCTCAGCCAAGGTTTGCTGGCTACTTAGAAATGGCCACTACCCACGTGGGTCCCTCTGCCACCTCCAGTCGCTTCCCAGACTCGTGGCGGCCCTGAGACCACTGACCTGTGTCTACTCCCCACAAACACGAAAGTCTAGGGATACGGCCCGCGGCACCAAAAGGCCTCCATCTCTCTTGAAAGACGGTCAAGAAAATTTAAGATTAGGAGTAGGTGGGCCCATCACTGGCTTGGCCAGGAGGAGAGCTCAACCTCAGGGATTCTCTGAGTGAGTTCCCTGCCACCAAAGGACAGCTGGAAAGACTTCACGACCCACGTCGTCTGCCCCACCCACCATCCACGCTTTGATGTTCTGTTCTGTTTTGTTTCCCTTCAGGGTGAATTGACGTTTTTTTTTACCCTTGCAGGGAAATGGGAGACATCGCGTTTGGAAACTGATCTGCACCAGACACGGTAGGCCGGTCCCGCCTCAGCACGCGCCCCCTTTGTTTGACACCTAACTGTCCCCACTCTGCCCCCATCCTCGCTCCTACGGCCACGTGGGGGCTCTCAGGTGAGTCGTGGGTAACACCGGCTGCTGCCCGCCTTTCTGACGAAAAGCAAAGGTGTGCCTTGCTGAGAAGAGATTCCAGCCTGTGAGACGAACCCCTATGAGTCGCGGGCCCAGGACAATAACACTGAAGTGTGTCACAGGTGCCTCCCTAGATAGAATCTGTTCATTTAGAACAATCCTCTGATGATGCCACGGTAATAAAGAAGGAAGTGCAGCAACTAGGCTGGCTGCTGTCTAATGGCTTTAAAGGTACTTTAGCTCTTCCTTACTTGCTCCTGAAACATTTTAGAGCCCTTGGAGCAAAATATTTACTTAAACACGCATGTGCGTGTGCACACGCACACGCAGCAAAGGTAGGAATGAGCCAGGCAAAGGAAGAGATTTAACTATGGGGGATACCACAGCCTGAAGTCATCCTTTGTCTTTTCTGTTCTTCTTTTTTAGTATTTTTTAATGTTATTTATTTTTGAGAGAGAGAGAGAAAGAGAGAGCGCGCGCGCGCGTGCGCGCGCACAGGTGGGGGAGGGGCAGAGAGAGAGGGAGACACAGAATCCAAAGCAGGCTCCAGGCTCCGAGCTGTCAGCACAGAGCCCGACGTGGGGCTCGAACTCACGGACTGTGAGATCATGACCTGAGCCAAAGTCAGACACTTAGCCAACTGAGACACCCAGGTCCCCCATCCTTTGTCTTTCCAATCAGATATCTGGGGCGCCTGGGTGGCTCAGTCAGTTGAGCGACCGACTTCGGCTCAGGTCATGATCTCACAGTCCGTGGGCTCGAGCCCCATGCCGGGCTCTGTGCTGACAGCTCAGAGCCTGCTTAGGATTCTCTCCCTCTGTCTCTGCCCCTCCCCACTCACACTGTCTCTCTCTCTCTCAAAATAAACAAATAAACTTAAAAAAAAATCCGATGTCTGTCCCCCTAGGAGCTGACACAAAATTTGGGGGAAAATGGAAGCCAAAGTTTAGCAGAGGGAGAAGCAGAGAGCAACTCCTCGTAATCTCACTGAAGACCAGATTCTGTCCTCATCACAAAATGTTTTACAAAGGAAAGAGAAGAAAATGTAAAATGGAGAGTCTATGCCGTATCGAAGCCTATGAAGTCATCTGAATCGAATTTCCAGAGCAGGAGCGAATGGCTCTGCTTGGCCTTGACGCTGAAGGAGTGAAGGGTGGCCAGGTGGCCCGGTGGGTCCGGATCCATCTGGTCACGTCTGACACCGTGTTACCTGGAATCCTTACACCGTCTGTCACCATGCTGTCGGAAGCAAGCGTTCTGGCCCCAACAGAATGTTTCCCTGCCTCCTTGGTTTTAAAAGCACTTCCTCGGGGAAGTCAGAGGGGCAGCCCGAGAGGGGGGGTCTTGTGCCTTCAGAAGCGGCCTTCCTCGCGGGCCTGGAACAGCAGGCTTCCAGACTCCATGGCGCAGCTCGGGCTCCTGCTGTCTCTTACCGTTACCGTCTCTGTAAGGAGCGCTGCCCGTGGATTTGAAAGAACGAGGTTAAATGAACATGAAAGAGGCCGGCCCGTGGCTGACCTTTGCTCTCTGGTATATGATCCCTCCGATAATCTGAGTGCTGCTGAACATGTCGTGTCCGGGTCCCGTAGCGATGCACATGCTAGACTACAACACAGGGAGACGAGACGGGCTCTTAGTGAAAGAAGCAATTATCTCAAGGAATGCAAAATCACAAGTGAATCTGAGCCAATCAGAAACCCAGTCAACGTTATATTGGAACACATAGGTGACCCACTGGAAAAAAATAAAAATCAGTAGATAAACCTGGCTCTATCCTTCCCTTCTGACCCCAGAAAACGTTGACATTGACCAGATACTTAAATACTATAATTGAAAATTAAAAAGCATTTCAAGAAAATGCGGATGAACACCTCCTTAATAACCTTCCGATTCATCCCTATGGAGTTGGGTTTTCTCTTATTTGCAGTAAAAAGCATCCTATATGTGTATCAAAATTATCACAGTGTATGCCTTAAAGTGATACAATGTTATCTCTCAATTATATCTGAATAAATCTGGGAGGAAAAAAGCAAAAAAAAAAAAATCCTACTGGATACACAGTGGAAACAGATGAAAATAGGTGATTTGCAAAAAAGAAATGTAAATCTCTATTCAATATTAAAATACATTCAAGCCTGTGAATCATTAAATATACATTTAAACTACAAAAAGGAACTCCACCTGTTCTGTTGGCAAAGACTGAACGCTTGATAAACCAGGCATCAGGGAGGCTTTGGGGAAAGGGTCACTCACACACTGTGGCTGGGGACAGGACTCATGGTCACCCCCATGGGAACTGTGCTTTCCCTTGAACAGCAAATTCGCTCGCAAGAATTTGTCCTGAGGTGAAACTCATACACACGTGAAAATATGTATGACACATGTAGTCCGTTTATGTGACAGGAGGAAAAAAGAAGGGGGAGAGGAGGGAAGGAAAGAAAATATTCATCACGAGGGGATCGGTGAACTAAGTGACGGTACTTCAAATTGAAAACTGTACCATTCGTTTAAAGGATGTTTTAAAGTGTATTCACTGGAGGGGCGCCAGGGAGGCTCAGCGGGTTAAGCATCCGACGCATGAATTTGGCTCAGGTCATGATCCCAGGGCTGTGGGTTCGAGCCCCGTGTTGGGTTTCATGCTGAGCGTGAAACCTGCTTGGGATTCTCTCTCTCCCTCTCTCTCTCTCTGCCCCTCCTCTGCTTTCTCTCTCTCTTTCTTGCTCTCAAAATAAACAAATAAACTAAAAAAAATAAAGTATATTCGTGGGAAATAAGAAAGCAGCTATAGAACAGCCTTCCCAGCGTGACCTCATTTGTGTACAACTGTGCGGACACGTAGGAGCGTGGAAGCCGAAAAGGCTGCCTAGTAGGATGTTCATTTAAGGTTTAACAGGTTAATCGTGGAGTTAGAGGCTGCGCATTGACCTGTTTCGTTTCCCGAACTTCTCAACATCGTTTGCGTTGTTAACAAGTATATATCTTTGTTTTAATGAAAGCTAGTTTCTGAAGTTAAAAAAAAAAAAAAAATCTGTTGAAAGAAGCTACGTGAAAGCAAGAGATACGGCAACATCTGCCCACTTCCCTCTTTCTGTTTCTCAAGCGAATCACGATTTTGTTCAAAAAGGCATCGCGTCTTTCACAGTCAATGGTTCCATTCCCAGCCCAGGTAAGTCTAAGACGACCGTGGTTAATTCCCTAGGCCCTCCCCAAGATTGGTCAGGAACCCCAGCCTGAGCCTGTCAGCACACTATTTCCCCTGCAACCGTTTCAGTCCAGGAATGGGTATGTACCTCCCGTGACCCAATCAGAAGGAAAAGAACTTTTATTCCATGGTTAGAGAAGGGTTTTCTCTCTCTCCTCTCACCATATTTGGGGGGAGAAAAGGATATACCGTCCTCAGTACTAACTGCCATCTTGCAATCATGAGGGAAGCAAATCTAACAGATGGAATGGAATGGAGAGAAAGAGAATTCTGTCGCGGGAGAGGGTGTGATTCTGTGATAATTTTTACTGATTAAAAGTATTCTCCTTGTAGGAAAAAACTACAAAAGTGTATAAATAGAATAAAAACAATGAACAAAATCAACAGAATAAACCCCCCCTGTAATGCCATAGTAATGCCAAACAGGGAAGGTCAGGGTTAACAATTCAGTGGGTTTCACTTTGTCTTTTCACTACAATACATTTACTTTAAAAACTGCAATCATAATCAATATAAAAGATTAAATCCTGATTTTCTTTTTTTTTAAATTTTTTTTAATGTTTATTTTTCAGAGAGAAAAACAGAGTGCCAGACAGGAAGGAGCAGAGAGAGAGGGAGACACAGCATCCGAAGCAGGCTCCAGGCTCTGAGCTGTCAGCACAGAGTCTGATGCGGGGCTTGGACTCACGAGCCGTGAGATCGTGACCTGAGCCGAAGTCGGATGCTTAACCCACTGAGCCACCCAGGCGCCCCCCAAATACTGATTTTCTAAATCAACATTGTGTACTGTGAGCTTTTTCCCACATTCAATATTCCAACACAGTACAGTTTGTTGGTACATAATAATACCTGTTTTATGGTACATAAACAGGTACCATAATTTATTTAAACGTTTCCTCTCTGAATGATGGAATTCAACAAGTAATCTTGAAATCAAATGTGAATGAATGATGTGTGAGCGTTTTGCAAAGGAAGAGTAACAAAGGAAGACTTTCTATACCAGACTGGTAATATATAAGAGAAAACTCTAATTGTTACGCTCTACTACCCGTTGGGTAGAATTGATGGGAATAGAATAAATAGCCCAGAAATGACGTTTAATAAAAGTCATATCACAGGTGACATGTTCTATAAACACAAAGAACAAGAGCCCAGAAACTACGATCTGCTTCTCACGTCAAGGCAGAAAAATTCTAAATGAACGTGGCAGGGAAACAATGAAATAAATGACGGTGTGGCCTAAATAAAGCCATACTAATAATAGTAAGTCTTTAAATCTTGCCACACAGACCTGTGTTCAGCCCTAAAACAATTTTAAAGACAACAAAGCAGGTGGAAAACTCGAATCCCAGTCCCACTAAAAAAATCAACAGAGAAGTTGTAAAATTTTGTTCGTGAATGTGTGGACAAGTATATAGGAAGAGGTGGGATAGTGGTAACTTCCTGGGAGGGGGGAGAAGGAAGGGAATGAAGAGGAACTCACTTTTTACTGCCCTCTAGGTTTTCCATGTTGTGTGAGTTTTGACAGCAAGATTTGTTGTTTGTGACTTTATTTTTATTTTTTAATGTTTGTTTATTTATTTAGTTAGCTAGTTAGTTAGTTATTTCTGAGAGAGAGAGCATGAGCAAGGGAGGGGCAGAGAGAGGGGGAGACACAGAATCCAAAGTGGGCTCCAGGCTCTGAGCTGTCAGCACAACCCAACACAGGGCTCGAATTCATGAGCCGGGAGATCATGACCTATGCAGAAGTCAGATGCTTAACCAACTGAGCCACCAGGCATGCCAATGTTTATTTAATTTTGAGAGAGAGCAAGCATGAGCAAGGGAAGGGCAGAGAGAGAGGGAGACACAGAATCCAGGCTCTGAGCTGTCAGCACAGAGCCCGACACGGGGCTCAAACTCACAAACTGTGAGATCGTGACCTGAGCCGAAGTTGGCCGCTAAACCGACTGAGCCACCCAGGCACCCCTGTTGTGATTTTAAAGAAAAGAAAAAAAAATGTTGATGTGTTTTGTGTGTGTGTGTGTGTGTGTGTGTAAAATGCTGTAGACTTCACAAGTGAGAAACATCTCAGGCAAGCAGTTTCTGGTACTAACTTGTGATATCAGAAATGCCAAGGTGAAATGTTTCAGACTGTCCAAGTTTGGGCAAGGGTATTTCATCTCTGACATTTACTAATTGCCTCACCATTCAAAACACTTAAGAGTCAATCCAATGGAGAACTAGAATTTTATCCAATCGAAATTTAGTGGGTGCTCCTGAGAGGTCAGTAGGCCTGGGTGCACTTGGGGAGAACACAATTATAAGTTAATGGTGAATACTTAAAATGCACATGAGATGCAAACACAAAGATCTCATGCCATAATTACCTACCCCACCGATGGGACAAGAGCTATTGGCGTTATCACAAGAGTCTCCTGTGTTGACACAATGCGGGCCAAGAATATTGGGGGACACATCTCCGAGGTTTGATGAAGCAAAGGCTGCTACATAGGGTCCCTGCCAAAAGAAACATCCAACTGCCTTTTATTCTCTCTTATTTCCCACAATGAATTCCATTCAAAACACAAACATTCCATCCACTCTGGGGAACTCTTCAAAACCATTTGAGCACAACAAAAGGAGGAGGTAGGACATTCTGAGAAACTTTGCGAAAAATTCACATTGCAGTCAACATGCATGTTATCACGCTCATGATATTCCAACGATCAATAAAGCTGTTTCAAATAGGAGAGTTTCAACTCTGTGCCACAAACAGAAACATTTTGACAAGAAACACAGCATACAACAACACGGTATAAAATGCTGACTCATCAAACTCCTTCCTGGTATTGTGTCTGGAGCTGAGAGGTCCCTTTCTCCTTGAAAAATAAATATCCCTACTGGCTTAAAAAGAAAATATGAATCCAGATGTTCCTGTGGCAAAACTGAACCTAAATATAGCATTCACCATCCAGATCTACCTCCATGTATCTTTTCTTTTAGCTCTTCAACCTGAAGTAACAGCACATAACCTTTCTGAGTGGTGTCAGACTTTAACCTCAACCCAGCTGATGCAATTCTACCTTCCATGACTTCAATTTTCTTAGGGAAAGAACTAAGCAGGTATTGGAGATCATGTGTCTTTTTTTTACACCAAAAATATAACTTATCTCAAAATGCCCCAGCCAATGATCATAAATGGGAAGTTCCTTTCTTTTCCCTAAAATGCAGGCTAAAATGAAAAAAAAAATAGCATTTTATCAGTCAGGAGCTAAAAGATC
Source organism: Acinonyx jubatus (assembly GCF_027475565.1). Taxonomy (NCBI): domain Eukaryota; kingdom Metazoa; phylum Chordata; class Mammalia; order Carnivora; family Felidae; genus Acinonyx; species Acinonyx jubatus. The sequence goes on along the minus strand of NC_069393.1, from coordinate 12,604,097 downwards.
ACTATGAATGTTCATGGGGCTAATAACTTTGGTATCATTGCACTTTCTAGACATTTATCCTAGTCAAGGGCTTGGGGTTCTTATCGTCCTATATTCTTTGGCATTTGGGACTTGGACCTTAGGATCCAACAGAGCAGCCTCCCCACCACCCCCCCCCCCCAACCGCTTAGCTATCTGTAGTCAGTAATTAACACAGAGCTGAGAAGATTTCTGAGGCACATGGACTGAGTTCCGGCCCCCATCTCTGATTCCATCCCTCATTGCGTTTCAAAGTTACAATAATAAGTCTGGTGGGTTAGGGTCGTCTCTCCCTTGGGGCTTATTAAAAGAAAGTATGACGAAACTCCTTAAAAGGAAATTCGCCATTAACAGGGAAATCTGGACCGCAGAAAAGATTCATCACCTGTCCCCTCCTCATTCAGGTTCTTAATGCTACTCAGAAGGTACTTAATACTTTGATAGCTCTGAAGAGAAAAGTTAACATCAACCCGGTTGATCATATTCCCAAGCCGATCAAAAAGTATCACGTATTGCAAAAATCTTGAGCTTGTCCTTCCTTCTCTAACTAATTGCAACTTTATGAAGCTACAGATGTCAGCAGCATTTGACACAGTCATTGTTAATTTTTCTTCCCCTCTCAGGGAGGATGGAGAATTCTTTTTATCCAAGCATATTAGTATGTGACGTGCCTGATGACACTTTACACTGAAGATTTGAATCAGCTATTCTGAGCATTGTACAAATGAGGATCTGATGAATTAAGATGATGTTTTCAATGACCCAAATCTCACCTGTCCAGGTAGATATCCTTTGTTCTTCTCTTGCTCAAAAAGGTAAGATGCATAGCCCATGTTGTCACTATTGACAAGGTGATTGGTATTGTTCATGCTGACGGGGTGGATGGCAAACCAGCTGTAAGAGAAAAGGAGCCCTCGGCTCAGGAAGAGAACCAGGTGATGGAGTCAAAACAATGCCTGCGAGCTTTGGTTTTCTCCAGCAGGAAAAAAAACAAAACAAAACAAAACAAAAACGTTTTCAACAGTAGGCCTTTCACATTTAGGTTATTTCACTGATGATGAGCTTAGCTTATGAATAATATACTCAAAAAGTCTAGGCATTTACATAAGTCAAAAATACAAAACTAAACGGTCAGCGATCAGACGATATGCCTAAAGCATTGTGTGGGTGCCGACCTTGTCCTTCAAGACAGGTGCACATAACAATGATTGAAGTCAACCCTATCTAATTCAGAAGACCTTTACGGAGACCCTGCCGTGTGCCCTGTTCTGAACACACTGAAGCTTCCTTACACCCAGGGTCAGACAAAGATGCAAACAAATGGCTTTAGTGCAGTGTGACAAACGTTATAAAAAATAGGCATAAAGTGTTTGGGGACCACAGATGACTAGCAATTAATTCTTAAGGGCATTCCAGGGGGAAGGAACAACACAGTAAGCGCACAGAGGTGTGAAAGAGGCTGTTATACATAATTTGATGTTAGCCGTATGCATAGTAATACCTGTTTAAGTATAGAGCCACAACGTCTACAAACTAATTTCACATCTGTTACCGTACTTGCACTTCACAACGGCCCTGGAGCCCAGGCAGTTATGACCTCCACCCGGCAAGGTGTCTCAGAGAAGCAAAATGGTAGCTCATTGGTCACAGAGGTCTTGGGACACCTTGTCCAATGGCCTTTGTAGGATCGAACCTCCACATGGATAAAAAAGATACAGAATGGAAGGCTGGAAAGCAAATTAACTAGAATGAATGCTCAAGAAAAGAGAGATGCTAATTCACGAACTTCCAGACCCACGTAGGATTTGTAAAAAAAAAAAAAATCTTTTGTTGGTTTAATTCTTTGCTGACGACGCTATAAAACATTTCAGCTTACATTCCTACCTAAGTAATATAGCTCACAAAGCTGAACATTTACTTACTGACTAGGGATGTTTTTAAACATCAAGGTCATCATTCAGGATTCAGTTCTCATTGCCCAACAGATGTATACGTAGGTCAGAGATGGCCAGCACAAGGCCCACGGGGGCTGGGTAGGCAACACGGAGGAGTTCAGCTGGTTGGTGCCACGGGGACCGGTGTGGACTGTGGATACCCGGAGGCACTTGCATGGGCCTAAAGACTCTACTATGGGTCTACTAAAGACTCTACCAGAGGCACTTGCATGGGCCTAAAGACCGTGGCCTCTACTATGCGGCTGCCAAATGTTGCCTTATGAGAGCAAGCCAGAGCTTCCAGATCTTTGATAAATCCATGATTTTGCGAAATATTTATCGATTTCTGTTTCAAGTTTATTTACTTATTTTGAGATAGAGAATGAGTGCACATGCGTTCACATGCACACGTGCCTGCCTGTGAGCAGGGGAGAGGCAGAGAGAGAGGGAGAGACAACCCCAAGCAGGCTCTGTGCTCAGCATAGAGCCGGACTCGGGGCCAAACCCACGAGCCTGGGATCACGACCTGAGCCAAAATCAAGAGTCGGATGCCTAACCGATGAGCCACCCAGGCACCCCTCGATTAAAAAACTCTTGAAGAAGTAAATGGCGTGAGAGGAAAGGTGTGAAGTTTGGGCAAAATGGCTGAAGGGGAACGGGAGGCGCAGGTTTGCAGTTAGGGAAGGGGTACGTCACGGGGGTGGAAGGTGCAGCCCAGGGAAGAGAGTCAATGGCAGTGTACCAGTGCCCTGTGGTGACAGACAGGAGTTCCGCTTGTGGTGGGCATAACACAAGGCACAGAATCGTCCAGTCTCTATGTTGTACACCTGAAATGAATATGACAGTGTGTGTCCACTACGCCCAAATAAAAAAATTTTTTAATTAAAAAAAAAGAGAAGAAAAAAATTTTCATTAAAAAAGAAAGAGAGAAGTAAATAGCACAGAATAAAAGGAGGAGAAATCTTACCCATTAAGAGACTTAACACACATAGCCAACAAATGGAGTTGGTGGGCGGACTATTTGGATGCTGATTCAAATAAAACAATTATAAAAAGATCTTACTGACACAATCAGGGAACACTGAACACAGACTAGGTTTTAGAGCATATCAAGAAACTATTTTTCATTTTGTTGGTTGGGATCATGGGTTATGGTTATATTTTTTTTACGTTTTTCCCTGATAGAGATATACACTGAAATATATATGAGTGAAATGATTTGCTATCTGGTGTTGGCTTTTAAAACTCTAGCAAAGCAAGGGTGGCTCAGCCGGTTAAGCGTCAAACTCCGGCTCAGGTCACGATCTCCCAGTTCGTGGGTTCGAATCCCACGTCACGCTCTGTGCTGACAGCTTAGAACATGGAGCCTGCTTCACATTCTGTGTGTGTGTGTGTGTGTGTGTGTGTGTGTGTGTGTGCGCGCGCGCGCGCATGTGTCTGCCCCTCCCCCACTCGCACTGTCTTTGTCTCTCTCAAAACATAAGCCATTAAAAAAGAAAAATTAAAGCTCTAGCAAAGCAAAACAAAAGAGAGGTGGGATGAAACAGAGTGGCAGAATAGTGCTAATTACTGAAGGTGGATAATAGTTACATGGAAACTCAAAGACTAATCACTCTAAATTGGCATATGTTTGAAAATTTCTATAATAGTGTTTTTTTCATGTTGGCATCCATTTAGAATTTTTTTAAACAGTGTTGAACAAACCAATCACCAGCCTATGAGCTAAATTTGTTCCCCAAGGTATGTATTGCCCCCATGTAAAGGAACAGAAGATTAGGTTAAAGGTGGTTCTGAGCTCATGCCCTGAAGTTACTTGCAAAATTTCTCTCTTTCGAAAAAATCCTCATACTAGATTCCTTTTTGCAGATATGGGTTTGTCTCCTTCTCCTAAAACTCAGGTGCCAGAGAAAATTCTAGTCAACTAGCGTTTTCCAGTTAGTTGGGAGTCTTTTTACAGTTTTACTCCATTTAGTTTGGAAGGAAAATGGGGTGGTGGCCGTGACCTTCCCATGGCTCCCCAACCAGAACACTTCTGTCTAATATGATTGCCCTGAGGTCAGCCAGCTTCAGCCAGACTGCAATCTCTCTAGGGCAATCAAAGGAAGCCTGTGGAACAATTTTATCAACATGGACTGTCATGTCGCTCTGATGAGGTGAGGGATTTTATACACAGGATCTCATTTCATCCTAAAAGCATGCTTGGAGGCAGATGTTATCATTGTCCTTATTTTATGGCCAAGGAAACGAAGTCCCAGAGTGAGCCAGTAAGTAATCTGACCAAGGTCACACCCATTGTAAGTCAAGAAGCAGGTCTAAGAGTCCAGGTTTGTCAGACCACAGAGCCCAAGTTCTAATCTGCTGTGGGATACTGGCCCTGTCCCCTCCGTTCATTCACCTGCTCATTCAATACACAGTTAATTTTGATTCTGTGCCAGGCACTGGAGACGTGGAGGTGAGCGAGGCATCATCTTGCACCTGAGAAATGCTTGGGAGAGGATGCGACATCTGAGCTGGGTCTTAAAAGAGGAGTAGGGACTCGGCAAAGGGATCACTGGAGAAAACTCATTTGTAGCAAAGGCATCAAGATGGGTTTAGAGGACGGACGGTCATTCTGGCCACAGCGTAACGGATAAAGGCAAGGAGAGAGGACAATTGTTCTTCTCATTCCACCAACATGAATTTGTTAGCAGCAAGAGTGTGGTCGGCATCGTGTTACACGCCAAGGAACACACAGGGGGATCAGGTGTGTTCTCTCAATCAGGGGCCGACAATAATATCTGTAGAGAAAGCAATTGCTGAGAATTCTAGTCTGCTAATTAGACTTGAATTCGTATTGATTTCATGGCTTTATGCTCATTTATTTTAGGCCTTGGAAAATTAATTGAATTTGCCTTTCTCTACAAAACTGAAAAAATAAGCATTCAGAAAAGTGATGTGAATCTCAGAGTGAGAAGATGCTGTATTTTTCCTCCTCTGGCCTTTGAAATATGTGCGATTAAAATACCAGGCTTGTCACAGCGACCAAAGTGCGATGGGAACAGATGAGTATTGTAAAGATATGCAGCAAGGTCACCATTTTAATATAAGAAAGCGGCCCTCACAATTTATTTTATCTGGTCAAAACAACATTCTTCCAAGCAAAGTTCAAAAGAGTGAAGTTAGGTCGAGGTAATTTCAAAAGAAGTTAGAGCACAGATATAAACGGATAACTAACGTCCCTGTTAACAAACATTTCTAAATAATGATTACATCACAGCTAGGAGTCAGCATAATGTAATCAAGGTACCACGGAAGGTCCAGAGATTTGAGATTTTATCCTACTCCGTAGCCAAGTTAGTTAAAATTTCCTAGTCTCTGTTTCCTAGGGATGAAAAATAATACATTTTGACTATGCTCTGTGAATCAATAAACAGCAGAGTAATATAGAATATTATAATCATTCTCTCCTCCTAGGTAATCGAGGCATTTTCTAGGGCCTCTTCATTGGGACACTATGCACTTCCTACTCTGAAGCAGAAAAGAAAAGCCAAATGCAAAATCGAGCTTCTTGAATATTCTAAAAGAGTAATAAACCCATCCCAAGTTCTATTCTCTCAAACCTGGGCCGCCATGTCCAGCAGGCAGGTTGTGCCCTGCACAAAGATGAGTTGCAAAGGGGGTAAAAGGAGGCTGAAATCCAACCCCCACTCAGCTCACGGAGCTAAGCACCTTGGCCCAGAGAAGAAAGCGCTTTTGTAAGTTGTGCACCAAGGTCCTATGTGCTAACTGTAGCCCTCTCCACCCCACAACTATATGGTCAATTAGTCTTTGACAAAGCAGGAAAGAATATCCCATGGAAGAAGACAGTCTCTTCAATAATTGGTGCTGGGAAAACCGGACAGCAACATGCAAAAGAGAGAAGCTGGACCACTTTCTTATACCATATGCAAAATAAACTCAGAATGATTAAAGACCTAACTGTGAGACTTGAAACCACAAAAATCCTAGAGGAGGACGGACACAGGCAGCAACCTCTTTGACATCAGCCATAGCAACTTCTTACTTGACATGTCTCTGAAAGCAAGGGAAATAAAAGCAAAAATGAATGTTGGGACCTCATCAAGATAAAAAGCTTCTGCACCGCAAAGGAAACAACCAACAAAACTAAAAGACAATCTACGGAATGGGAAAAGGTATTTCCAAATGACATGTAAGAAAGGCTTAGTATCCAAAATACATAAGCAAGTTATAAAAGTCGACAGCCCCAAAATGAATAATCCAATTAAAAAAGTGGACAGAAGACACAAATAGACATTCCTCCGAAGAAGACCTCCAGATGGCCAACAGACACATGAAAAGATGCTCGGCGTCACTCATCATCAGGGAAATGCCGAGCAAAACTACAATGAGACGTCACCTCACACCTTGTCAGAACGGCTACAATCAACAACACAAAAACAAGTGTTGGTGAGGATATGGAGAAAGGGGAGCCCTCCTGCAGTGTTGGTGGGAATGCCAACTGGTGCAGCCACTCTGGAAAAGAGTGTGGAGGTTCCTCAAAAAGTGAAAATAGAACTACCCTACGACCTAGCAATTGCACAACTTGGTGCTTACCCAAAGATTACAAAAACATGAATTCAAAGGGATACGGGCGCCTGGATATTTACAGCAGCATTGTTTACAATAGCCAAGATATGGACGCAGCCCAAGAGTCCACTGATAGATGAATGTATAAAGAAGATGTGCTATATATATCTATATATATATGCATACATGATACATATGATATAGATATGATATAGATAGATATGAGATATATACATATGTGATACACATATATGATATAGATATCTATATATAATGGAATGTTACTCAGCAATAAAAGAAGAATGAGATCTTGCCATTTGCAATGACCTGGGTGAAGCTAGAGAGTATAATGCTAAGTGAAATTGGTCAGTCAGAAAAGGATAAATACCACATGATTTCACTCATATGTGGAATTTAAGAAACAAAACAAACAAGCAAAGGGAAGGAAAGGGAGAGAAAGGCAAAGCAAGAAACAGACTCTTTTTTTAATGTGTATTTATTCATCACGAGAGAGAGAGAGAGAGAACAAGCAAGAGAGGGGCAGAGAGAGGGGGAGGCAGAGAATCCCAAGGAGGCTCCAGACCCCGACTCAGCGCTTGAACTCACGAATGGTGAGATCACGACCTGAGCTGAAATCAAGAGTCGGACGCTTAACAGACGGAGCCACCCAGGCGCCCCAACAGACTCTTACCCATAGAGGACAAAGTGACGGTCACCAGAGGGGAGGTGGCGGGGGATGGGTTCAACAGGTGATGAGGATTGAGGAGGGCACTTGTGACGAGCAGCGGGTGATGTATGGAAGGTTGAATCACTATATTGCACACCTGAAACTAATGTTACACTGTATGTTAACTAGCTGGAATGTATATTTAAAAAAAAGGCTTACAAATAATTCTCAATCTTCCTTTGGTTTTTAGCTCCATTATCACTTCCTTAGGGAAGATTTTCCCAGTCTCCCTGCCCGGGTCACATCCCTTTAAGACAATGCTACGCACCTTCCTTTCCTGGCACTTAACCCAGTTATCATCTTACACATATTTCAAGGACTGTTTGGATACCTCTTGTCTCTACCAAGAGATTATAAATTCTCTGAGGGCTACAACGCCATCTACTTTTGCCCATCAGTGTATCTGTAGGACGAGCTCAGTTCATGACACATATATTCTACACCATTTAATACATGAGTAAATAAATCGATGATCTCTGGAGAGAAGAGGTTATATCTGCATCTGAGAAATATGGAAATTGAGTCTCTGAGAACTTAAGGGACTTGCTCAAGGAACAGGGGTGTGGGTATTATTTGATTCCTGATTTCAGGGCCAGGAAAAGCACCATTCCAAGGACTGGGAAGTCCTGCGTGGCACCCAGTAGGTCTCCGGTGCAGACTCGCCGAATGAAGAAATGAAACCAAAGGTGAAGGTAGGAAAGAAGAAATTGTGGACCTCAATATGGTTCCCAGCATGAAGAGAACAGTTTGGGCTGCAACACTGGGCAGGTCACATCACCTACCTGGCCCTTAGCTGAGCTGTGAGGCAGATGACACCCATGTTCCACCAGTCAGAGATTCTAGGCTTCCAAACTCCTCATGCCTTGGGATTCTGCCTAACAGCAGGCACCTACATCTGGTGGCTGAGTTACTCAGCAGCCCAGATTTGGCTTTATGCTTTGGATCATTTTTAATGCATTCAAAGAGCAATTGCCACTATGCAACAAGAGGCAATTGCACGAGCCATTATGTCAAGGATAACATATGGTGGCTGCAAAAACAATAGCAAGTTATTGCAGGGTGTTAAGCCTAGCAGATGGAGGAGAGTTGCTATAACCTTGACGTTTGGCCCTGGGACTTCCAGATATGTTATATAGTTATATGCGAGGAAGCCACGAACATCTGGAAGAAGGACATTTTTTAGTCTTCCATGGGCATCGTTAAAGGATTCAGAAACTAATAAGAGGGAATCATGGACGATCTCAGTCATTCAGCCAAGAGTTAAGTGGAAACTGTAAGGAAAAAGGCACCTTCTCCCAGCGAATGTGGAATTCTCTAACTCATCAGAGATACATGTTTGTATCCTGACTGTCTCCTAACCAAATGGCCCACCAAAGTGCCCCACAATCTGGAGCTAGCTCACCTTTTCGGATTCCTCCCTCACCCCCTCCCTGACATAGCCCATCCTCTGGCCTCCCAGCTCACTCTCTTTTCATGACTTCCACGATGCTCTCAGGTATCCCTGCTACCTCCTCCAAGTTCCCACAGCATCGATCGATGGCCAGGTGGCAGCATTGATGGCCATCTGATATATGTTGTGATTACTTGCCTGTCTCTGTCCCCTGCCCCAATCACCCTATTAGTCTGTTAGAGCCTTCGAGATAGGGACCATGCCCATCACAACACATACCCCAAGCACACATTTAGGAAGTCCACTGTGTTTGCCCCTGGGTGGCTCAGTCGGCTGAGCATCCGACTTCGGCTCAGGCCATGATCTCACGGTTCGTGAGTTCGGGCCCCGCTCTGGGCTCTATACTGACAGCTCGGAGCCTGGAGCCTTCTTCGGATTCTGTGTCTCCCTCTCTCTGCTCCTCCCCCGCTCACACTCTGTGTCTCTCTCTCTCAAAAATAAATAAAAGCATTTTTTTAAAAAAGAAAGTCCACTGTGTTCAACACCAGTTGGCAACTAATCAGTAGATGAATTCACTATAATGGAAGAATAACTTCTATCATGTCAACCCAGATAATAAAGTTTATTTTATCAGGGAGTTTTTAGTGACCTCACTTGACACCCAAAGAAGTAACTCCAATGCTAAAAATGTCAAACATTCAGGGCCGTCCAGGGTGGCTTGGTCACTTAGGCATCCGACTCTTGGTTTCGGCTCAGGTCATGATCTCACAGTTTGTGAGTTTGAGCCCCGCGTCAGGCTCCGCGCTGACAGTGCAGAGCCTGCTTGGGATGCTCTCTCTCCCTCTCTCTGAACCTCCCCTCCTCACTATCTCCCTCTCTCAAAATAAATAAATAAACATTTAAGAAAATACATAAAAAGAACGTCAAGCATTCTGAGAAGCCAACAATGGAGTTCTTAGAAGTAGAATGTTATTCTGCTTACCATTTAACCAAAATAATAAAACTCTTTTCTATGCCAGACACAGAGTAGAACTTTGCATGTATTAGGTCATTTAATCCTGTAACAGTCCTATGAGGCATTATCATTCCCATTTTCAAATGGAATAGTTGAGGTGTAAGTAGGTTAGTAAGTGGCAAGGCTGGGATTTGAACTCAAGTCCTAAAATCTACCCCTAAAACCAGAACTCCTCACCACCGTGCTGTTCTCCACCTGGTTACAGGGCCAGTACTGATCACAGTCCTTAATGTTTTCATTCACCTCTTATTAATTTTAATTAATTATTAATTTGACTTACATAGACCCTTTCAGTTAAGTATTTCATAATCCTACCTGATAGGCCCCTACCACCTTTACTCACGCTTATTATCAACATTTTAAGGACTCACTTTATCCCTCACTTTTAAAGTCAGAAAATTGAGGGGTGGCTCAGTTGGTGAAGCAACCAACTCTTAATTTCGGCTCGGGGCACAATCTGACGTTTCATGAGGTCGAGCCCCACATCGGGCTCTGCTGCCAGTGTGGAGCCTGCTTGGGATTCTCTCTCTCTGTCTCTGTCTGTCTCTCTTTCCCCCTTCCCTGCTCTCTCTCTCTTTCAAAATCAATAAATAAACATTTAAGAAAGAAAGAAAGAAAGAAAGAAAGAAAGAAAGAAAGAAAGAAAGAAAGAAAGAAAGAAAATTGAGCCACAGAGCAGTTAAGTCACTTGGCCAAAGTCACAAAGCTCATCACAATGACAACACAGAGCAAACCCAAGCCATTTAACTGTAGCTCCCATGAGCCATCATACACTTCCTTCAGGCATCCTCCATCACTTGGACATCTGCGCATCAAGGCACCTGGGGCTGTTACCCAGCCAGTCAATTCCTGAGTCAGTCCAATTGCAGGGACAAAATTCACACATGAATGCAAATGCCTTCTTTATGAAAAAAAAAATCCACATGTCTTCTTACGTATAATCCTGAACTAAAACCTGTGCCAGGCTGTAATTTCACCTCATCTGCTTCCTTCAGGTGGCCTCAATTCTGCTTCCATCACTAATTGGCATTGTCCTACATTAGACTTGACTTCATTCTTTTAGGAAAACACAGATAAATCATCTCAAACCCATAATCATTTAGCCTGGTTGGTCAGATTGTTTTCTCATTTTACCAAGAGATAATGGTCCGCCATCGTAGAAATTCCACATATGACATCTTGATAGAGTAATAAGCACTGGTATTGACTGAATCCTTATGTCATATCCCAGATGCTACACTACACTTCTTTACCTGAATCCCTCATTTACATCATCCTTTAATTAGCCCTGTTTTCCAGGTAAGGAACCGAGCCCTGGAAAGCTGAGAACCTTGCCCCAGGATCCATGGTTGGACCCAGATGTGTCTGACTCCCAAGTCTGGACTCTTAACTACTCAACATATTCCCAGCCGCTGCTGCCACTATTCTAGTCTCTTCCTCCCATGCCCCCCTCCCCGTCCCCACCTCCATGATTAAGGAAAGCTATCCAGACAGGACGAAAAGCAAAAAAAGTAAACAGAGTACCTGATAAGGCCCAGGTCAACTCCATTCAAATCTACCATTTTTAGGATGATCATTTCTTTGTCAGTATTTGAAGAATACCTAGTCAAAACAAAGAAACGCAGTCACTTCTATGTTAGTTAGAGCCTGGGCTTCTTGTATGACCAACAGTAGAAGCTGACACAAAAACTAAAGTCAAAATGCCTTCAGTGAGCGAGGTTTCCTGATGTGCTATGGTCTTACGAACCACATCCAGGACCTCAGTCCTCAGCTAAAGAAATGGCTTGCAAATAGCATCACACCTAGTGGCATTAGGTCAGCCAACTGGAGATGAAATTGACATCTTTATGTAATGGTCGTGATCTTATAGAACATACAGGTGTTTCTTAGAAAAGGGATTTGTCTTTGAAATTTCTACTCCGGTCAAATTTTCACGGAATCTCTTAAACATAGCAGGGAATATGCAACATCAAAACCATCCCTGACCTGTAGCTTCAAGCGTTCTTTCATGGCCTTTCAAGGGAAATCGGATTATGTTTTCTAAAACTCAACTCCTTTGAAATGGATGGAAAAATACGCAGACAAATGTAAAATGCCAGGTGGTCAGGTTGAAAGTGAGATATTATTTTACTGTGCCACAGCAGTCAAGGGCTTCTCTCCTGTGGCAAACCTGGGTCAGCACTTAAGCAAACAAACAAACAATCGGCCTTAGTTCCATTCCATTATGCTAGTTTTATTTATTGTTCTTTGTTCCTGCTTCTTTATCCTTTTATGTCTTTTCTCTTGCCATATTCTCCTGGATGGAGACGATTTCTGCTGAACGATCTAACAAAAAGAGCTATTCATTAATTTAATAAACATGTGTTGCGCACATTTTCATCTCCGCTTTACAGAAGCTGAGAGGCAATAAATTACTAGAAGTAAATCACTGAAGGTCACGTGACTAGGAAGTGATAAAGCAGAGATGGAACCAGAGTCGTGCCCGACTGCAAAACTGGGAGTCCTTCCAACACTCACGCTGACCCCAGACGCCAGCAGAGCGGGCCGATTGGTGCACAGGCTGGCGTGTGTTACCACATTCACTTTTTATTTCTGCCAGTCTTAGATGATCAACATGTTTTAACTTTACTTTAGCTTTACTACTCTTTCAGGATCCCACCCCATTCCTTGAGTACCAACTGCATCCTTAGATTTTTGTTGCTGATCTCTAAAGGAAACCCATGATTTTATTGTGATAATGCCCCTCACCTGGCTCGCTCTGACGGAGGATTCCAAAGGTAAGAAGAGGGGCTTCGGTTGATCTGTACACCTTCCACGTTTCCTTTGTTGATAAAGATTTTGCCTGGTTTCATATTTTTGTGCGCCATCTCAATGCTCTGTGGGTTAGAGTGAGAGAGAGAGAGAGAGAGAGAGAGAGAGCCAGCTGTGAATTTGGACATCCTGTTGGATAAGGACTTAGTCAATAGAAACAGAGGAGCGCTGTGGACAATTTCCTTGGTCTCCTAGCTGCCCCTGCTATGGGACAAGAGCTAGAGAACCACATAGCCAGTGTCACTCGGGGGCACACAGATGGCCTCAAGGCTGAGACATAAGAATTGCCGTGACCTGGGAAGGTCACTTGAGTGTCTCAGAGCCGCTGAGTCAGGCACCGTTCGCAGGTTCAATTGGCCAAACCGGAAGCGACTCCCCCCGACCTAGGACCAGGATTTGTTAGCTTGAAGGTGTCCCACCCTCCTTGTCCTCTCCCTGCCCTCAACCTCTGAGGCCAAGTTTTTCACACTTTTCTGACTCAAAGCCATCATAAGCAAAACATTTTTCATCACAACTTAATACACATCGACGTATGTGTGCTAAAACAGAAGCTCACAAAATACACCCTTCCCGTATGTTTTGCACCATCATAGGCTCCGATCTGTTTTACTTTAGTACTGTTCATTCAATCCTTCTTGCAACCCATGGAATTGACTTCAGGAAGCCAGCCATGAATTACCATCCACAGTTTGGAAAACATCGTGGTAAAGACATTTCTGCCTTTGCCGACTGGATCGCCAGGTTTGGGGGGCACTTCATGAGACAAAGTAGAGAGGGACTAAATCTAGAAGGGAAAGGTATGAGGGAAACATGAGAAAGGACCCTGGGGGAGGTAGTAATAAGCTGCAAGGTGGGGAGAGAGGAGAAAGAGGCGCCCAAGCCAGGAACACGGAAGACCATGCCGTCTAGAACTCTCAGAGAGGACGTGAGAAATAAGGGCGTGTGTTTATGAAGTGGGTCCCCTGTCATGTTGTTTGGGAACTAGGAGGCGAGATTGGAATTACTTGCAGTGACTCTTGGTTCCTTGATGGCTTCCTTTTTGTGTGACTTTGCACAGAGAACAGACGGTAGGGGCTCTCAGTTATAAGGGTGACATAGGAAACGTTTGCTGTCCCTTTGGACACCTGCAAGAGGCTCACTGCACGGAACTCGCCCCTCTCAATCAGTCAGTGCCTCGGAGACCAGAAGCTCCTGGGGAGTCAGGAACGGAGGGGGCAGGTGCTGAGACTGCTCAGGGCAACATCCTATAAGGACTCTCTCCATATCACAGCAAACCACTCCTGAACACTTGTGAACAAGGGACAGGGCAGCTCCCTCTGGGGCCTTTTGCCTACCTTCACGATGCCAGTGACCATGTACTCAAAGGTGCGATTGCTAAATCCTTCACTGGCGATTACAAACACAGTATACTGGAAATACCCTCCTGGCCCCGAGTGTGTGTGAGTGCCACTCAGGATGACGTTGTCTTGTCTGTACAGGGAGCCATATTTACTCTGCAGTCTGTTCAGGACCTTCAAGAGAAAAGAAAAAAAAAACAGAACTAAGAAGAGGGATAACACAGCAACTCACTATGGAAAAGGCTCCAATGAGTCTAATCAAGGATCCATATCAATGGCACCCCTGTTGAGTGACCCTTCACTTGGTGCTGAAGTGTCTCATCGTAGGCACAACTTCAACAAAACCAGTAACCATCAAGGCTAACGTTTCATAGACTCTCACCGTATGCAAGCACAGTGTTAGGTAGGACACACATTATGTTATTTTAAAATCTTTATAACGACCCCAAGAGGTAGATGTTTTTTTCAATGTTTGTTTATCTTTGAGAGAGAGAGAGAGAGAGAGAGAGAGAGAGAGGGAACAGGGGAGGGGCAGAGGGAGAGGGAGAGAGAGAGAATCCCAAGCAGGCTCCGTACTGTCAGCCCAGAGCCCCATGCAGTCTCCATCTCATGAAGTTGATGACCTGAGCCAAAATCAAGAGATGGATGCTTAACCAACTGAGCCACCCAGGAGCCCCAGAGGTGGATATTTGGAACTGCATCTTTTAGCTAAGAGCACTGAAGTGTAAAGAAGATAAATAATTTGCCCACCAACCGAGTAAATGTGAGAGCCACAACCTGGATCCACATCTCTCTAACTGCAGAACCAGTATGGTTTGCTATTCATCGTTCCACACATGCTATTAATATCCAGGCACTAGGAGCGATATGAGGTTAATATCTGAGCACTAGGAGTATATGAGGTTCCTACCCTGATGGAGCGTTTATTCTAATGAGGGAGAAAGGTAACAAGCAAAGAAGCACGTAATATGGTATCACACAGTGATAAGTGCTCTGAAGACAAGTGTCGTTGAGTGGGGAAAAAGAGTGATGGGTGTCAATGAGGAAACATCTTTCCAGAGAGGCTGCCTTCCACCCAAGAGCGTAAGCCGGTTGAGCAACACCAATGGAAAGCATCCCGGGAGCAGCGAACAGTTGTGTAAGGGCCCCTTGCCGCCTCCCTGCCCAAAATGAAGAACTCCATGCTCCCTGACATATACTGTCACCCTTATTGGTCTGGGGGCAGGCAGCCGCGGGGACCTAAGGACACCCCAGCCACCCTGTGGGGAGGCCCATCGGAAAGGAACCATCTTGTCAGCACTAACTCGCTAGCCAGGCGGGTGAGCCACCTCAGAATTGTAGACCCTTCGGCCTCAGCCAGGCCTTCCAACACCCGCAGCCCCAGCCGACACGTGAGTTCAGCCCATGACACGGAAGTGGGCGTGTGTGTGTGACTTCGGTTCTAACCTAAGTCGGAATCACCCAGCTCGGCCTCCCTGGGATTCCTGACCCACAGAAATCCTGAGCAGTAATTCAGGACGACTGTGAACATCTAAACGCATGATAAGTGTGCTCATAGGGTCCAGACGTATCACGAAGACAATGGAGAGAAAAATCCCTGGTGCTGAGAACCTGTTTCTGATTCTGCTTTAATCAGCTTCAACCTGATATTGGGTGTTATTGTGGCTTCCTTGGGAAAGATGTTTTGCCCTTTTTTTTTTTTTTTTTTTTTTGTCAAGGGGCACCGGGATGGCTCAGCTGGTTAAGCATCTGACTTTGGCTCAGGTCATGATCTCAGGGTTCATGAGTTCGGGCCCCACATCGGGCTCGGTGCCCGATGAGCTAGAGCTAGAGCTCACTAGCTAGAGCTCACTGAGCTAGAGCTCACTTTGGATCCTCTGTCTCCCTCTCCCTTTGCCCCTCATGGTCTTTCAAAAAAAATAAATAAATAAAATAAATATTAACAAAAAATTTTTTTTCACTTTTTAAAAAAGTTTTTATATTTATTTATTTTTGAGAGAGAGAGATAGAACGTGAGCAGGGGAGGGGCAGAGAGACAGGGAGACATAGAATCTGAAGTAGGCTCCAGGCTCTGAGCTGTCAGCACAGAGCCCGACATGGGGCTTGAACCCACACACTGAGATCATGACCTGAGCCGAAGTCAGACACTTAACTGACTGAACCACCCAGAAGCCCCTGTTCACTTTTTTTAAATGTCAAAAATCATTAAAATGATCTAGCAAAAGTGTCAGACCCAAAGCGACCTTCCTCAACGTCAGTTACAGTATTACTGTCAGTTAATACCCGGCACAGTAATGACAGTGCATTTACGGCAGGGATCGCAAATATCACTTACGTCACGCACTTAGTCCTGTCTATTGGTGGTGGCTCTCAGACGCGTGATGTTGAGAAGGATCCTGAGCCCAAACGTGGGCTTAGCAAGAAAGAGTGCCTTTTTTGATTAGCAACGCTGTCTACTCTCCGTGTGGCACAGGCAGTGGTAGGCTGATCAACCGTCACATAGCGGGAAACCAAAAGCTCTCATTTGAATCGCTTGTCAGTTTCTCTGGTGTAAATACTCCCTGCCCCAGTCAATTTCAAGCTTCCAAAATTTAACAACGAGCCCCCCCCCCCAAGCTCTTGAATATTTAACAGCCAGCCCTCATGAGCTGGTGCAAGACGGTCCCAGAACACGCTTGGGAAGTGTGCAACTTACAGGCTATATACTTAACCCGCGTAAATACAACCACCAATCTCTTCTATTTTAGGGGAAGAGCTACCCCACCCTCATTCTACTCGTGTGGTTATTGAATGAGGAACATCTTATGAACAGTGTTGCCTCATTAACTAATCCGCGTCCCACACACCGATTGCTAGGTTACCACGTCCATATACACAATCCTGTGATGCCAGGCAAATGTGAAAGGAACTATGACATGACCAGACCAACACCCTCTGACCAAGTAGCCTACATTCTCCATCCCAGTAAGTCTCCATGTTGCTCCTGTGTGACCCAAATCCAGACCACACTCTTCATCACCCTATGTCTTCTTCTAAAACAGTAATAACTCCACTCATGAAGGAGAAGCCCATCGCTAAAGGGGCACCATTAAAGCTCGACTAAAGGCTGCTCTAAAAGCTAATGTGCTCACAGTTCTGTAACTAAGACAGGAAGGTAGCAAAGAGAAAGAACTTCTGGTCAACCTTAAAGCTCTCCTAACCCCATCCCATTTTTATTCCCAGAGAATGTTAGGATTTTATAGCAAGTGTACTTCTTTGGGCTTACACAAGAATCGAGGTCTTAGCAAGAGAGAAATTATGGGGGCATCTGGGTGGCTGGGTCGGTTAAGCGGCCAACTTCAGCTCAGGTCGCGATCTCACAGTTCGTGAGTTCGAGCCCCACATCAGGCTCTGTGCCAACAGCTCAGAGCCTGGAGCCTGCTTCAGATTCTGTGTCTCCCTCTCTTTCTGCCCCTCCCCCGTTCGTGCTTTGTATCTCTGTCTCTCCGTCTCTGTGTCGGTCTCTCTCTCTCTCTCTCTCAAAAATAAACATTAAAAAAAAAAGGAAGAAAAATTATGGCACTCAAATTTTAAAACAAAAGAGAAAGACCACAAACATCTCCCAAAACTTCTATCCTAACCTATATGCTCCAATGTGAATTCAGACCCACGGAGCTTCAAGAAAAAGAAAAGAAAAACTCAATCATCTAGTAACAACGTCTGCCAGCAGCCATGGTAAATAGCATGTTACCTACTTCATGAGGAGGGGTGTTTCAACAGAATGAAGAAGTTACCTTAAGCTCTACAGCTCACCTCTGTGTTCAGTTTCCATTCAGTTTCCTGTTACTGACACACCTGGGAACCTGCCGCAGAAAGACCCGGAAAGCCCCTCTGTTCTGCCCTGTCTCACTGCTCAGGGATCTTCCAGAACCTTCATTGCATGCTGGAAATGTCATCAGTCCTCAAAGCTGAGGCTGAGAACCTGCCTAAAAGCAGGTATTATAAGGAAGCGGGAAGGCAATGGTCGAGCTACATTTATTCCTCACACTTTCCCTTGGGTTAGCCTGGGATAACAGAGTGGGTTCATTTAAAGGCCTTCCCACCGGGTCTCAGATTACACGGGGAAAGTAAAAATAGGAAGCGATGGTGAAATGGTGGACTGTTGACTTCACAGCCTCTGCAGTCCAACACATTAATCCCCTCTCCCCTCCAACCCCAAAGTCCACCCCTGACTCTCCCATTTCTTCTCATGACCCCACCACCTCCCCATGAGAACCATCTCCGACCCTTGAGAAAAGTGGTAAGCGTCGTGGTAACAAGTGTGGGCACTGGCACCGAGATGCCTGTGCGTCCACCCAGCTCCGCAGACAAGTTCCCTGATCCCCTGCAGCTCGTGTTTGTTTCCCAACCTGTCACATGACATAATGATAGCACCTGCCTCCTCCGGTTGTTTGGAGGATTGAATTCATTAGTGTACGTGGAGCCATCAGGCGTGACTCATCGCGGGAACTAGGCAAGTTTTAGCTTTTATTTTTATTCATTCTCAAACCTCATTTGCATTTAAGGTGACCTCTTACTACCAGGTAGCCTCACGGCCACCGCACTGACTGAAGACCTTTGTGCGAGCCTCACGCGGTCCAGGGGAAATGTCCGGGCAAAGTTGACGTCCTTCCCGCGAGCTTCCCTTCCCTTTCCAGTTCGTGCAGCCTTCCAACATGTTGTAAAACTCCCCTGTGTTCAATCTCCTCTGTTTGAAATACCGAGTGTGTTTTCCCAACTAGATCCCCACCAGTAGAGCCTTCGTATTAACTTAGCAAAGCTGCCAATTTGTGTCCTGGCCTCCAGCCTCAGCCTATTTCATCAAACACTGCTGTCTGATTAATCATCCTGAAGCAAAATCGGGTTTGCATTACTCCTCCACTCAAAAGTTTTTGCAGAAGCCCCATCACTTAACAGAAGTCAAAATAAACCAGCATCCCAGACCCTCTACGATTATGACCAACACACCTGCTAGGTGTATTTCTAATTACATGCTTACATGGGTCCTAATAGCAGGAAGCCTTGTGCCTGCAAAGGAGGCTACATCCCTCCCTCTGCCACGTTAACCAGTTAAAATTCCTCCCATCCAGATAAAAAGAAGTGGTATGCATATGCAATGGAATATTACTCAGCCATCAAAAAGAATGAAATCTTGGGGCACCTGGGTGGCTCAGTCGGCTGAGCATCCGACTTCAGCTCAGGTCATGATCTCACAGTTGATGAGTTCAAGCCCCACGTCGGGGTCTGTGCTGACGGCTCGGAGCCTGGAGCCTGCTTTGGATTCTGTGTCTCCCTCTCTCTCTGCCCCTCCCCTGCTCGTGCTCTGTCTCCCTCTGTCTCAGAAATAAACATTAAAAAAACTTTTTTCAATATTCAAAAAAAAAAAGAATGAAATCTTGCCATCTGCACCAACATAGACGAATCTAGAGAGTGTTAGGCTAAGAGAAGTCAGTCAGAGGAAGATAGATACCATATGACCTCACTCATCTGTGGAATTTAAGAGACAAAAACAAATG
The DNA here is from genome assembly GCF_027475565.1 of Acinonyx jubatus. Lineage (NCBI taxonomy): Eukaryota > Metazoa > Chordata > Mammalia > Carnivora > Felidae > Acinonyx > Acinonyx jubatus. The sequence continues at coordinate 12,584,765 of NC_069393.1, read as the reverse complement.
AACAAAGGGAAGAAGAGAGACAAACCAAACCACAGACCCTAGCTATAGAGAATGAACAGAGGGTTACGAGAGAAGGGATGGGTGAAACAGGTGAAGGGGACTAAGAATTCACTCGACTTGATGAGCACTCAGTAATTGTTGAATGACTGGACACCCGAAATATAACTCTACCGTTAACTCTACTGGAATTAAAATACACTAAAATTTTGTCCATTCAAATGTCACATCCACTGTGAAATTTTCCCCTACGTTCCATTTTCGGATTCCCCTTGTGGTGGTTTTAAATCACTGTGTGCCCACAAGTTCCTCTCTCCTCCTCCCTGTAAGAAGGGAGGTTCTGCTCTCCTGTCCCTGGGTGTGAAATGTACCTGGTACCTTGCTTCCAATGGACAGAATATGCTGGAAGCTCAACTCCTGAGCACAACTGTGGCCTCTTCACTTCTCCTTCTCTCGACTCACTCCCTTTGGGGGAAGCAACAGTTCTGGGCCGCAAGGATCCGGAAAGTGGGAAACTGAGGTCTTCTATCAGCAGCCACACAAGTGAGTCATCTTGGAAGTGGTTCAATCAGGCCTTCCAATGACTGTGGCCCTTGCCAACACCTTGATTTCAAGATATCCTAAGCCAGAACCACCTAGTTAAGCCAGTCCTGATTTCCTGATCAACACAATGTATGAGATGATGTTTATTATTTTTTTAACTTGCTTTATTTTTTATTTTCCTAAATTTACATCCAAGTTTGTTAGCATCGAGGGCAACAATGATTTCAGGAGGAGATTCCTTAGTGCCCCTTCCCCATTTAGCCCATCCCCCCTCCCACACCCCCTCCAGTAACCCTCTGTTTGTTCTCCATGTTTATGAGTCTCTTCCGTTTTGTCCCCCTCCCTGTTTTTATATTATTTTTGTTTCCCTTCCCTATTATTATTTTTAATGTTTATTTATTTTTGAGAGAGACAGAGCATGCAAGTGGAGGAGGGAGGGGCAGAGAGAAAGGGAGACGGAGGACCCAAAGGGGGCTCTACGCTGAGAGCTGAGAGCCCAATGTGGGGCTCAAACTCACAAACCATGAGATCATGACCTGAGCTGGAGTCAGATGCTTAACCAACTGAGCCACCCAGAATCCCCTAGATGACGGTTATTGTTTTAAACCACCGTATTCCGGAGCTATTTGTTATTCAGTAGATTACACACCACTGAACTTTACTCCAGTGAACTATACTTCCTGTGTTTTTCTATTACACCCCCTTCCTCCTAACCCCAACTGGGCAGTGAGCTCATAGGGAACGTGCATTATGACTCCTTTGACTATGTACCCTCTGAAATTGCCAGCAAAGTGCCATGCAAAAAGCAGGTGGTCAATGCATTTTTCCCTGCAAGATAATAGAATAATGTCACTTTTAAGAATATGGGATCTGACATCAGGCATCTGTATGTTCAGAACCCAGCTGTCCCACTTGCTGACTGTGTGAAATTGAAAAAGCTACTTGCCTTCTCTAAGACTCTATTACCTTATCCATAAAGTGGAGAGAACCACAGACCCACTGCATAGTTTTGTTGTAAGCGTAGGAGTGGGGAAAACATGTAATCTTGCTTCCTGAGCGTCTATAGATGGGGGAGGATCCCACCACATTCCCCAAGAAAGAGTGACACTGGAGAAATATTTGAGGGCCTCCCTCATCTCTCTCACTGGCCCCTTCACACAGCAGGAGTAACGGTGTTTAACAGATGAGGCTGATAGAACATGACAACGAATAGTGGGCATTTGATTGTCACTGTCCTGGATAGTCCAGACCCTCATCTCCCTTACCTTCGTGAAGGTGTGAGCAAACGTTAAGGGAGCACATTCTCTTTCTGTGACCTCATCCCATGCAGAAAATATAACTGGGTCAGGGCCAAGAATCTGGCTTAGAAAGGCAGACATGAAAGTCCAAGCCCATCACCCTATGTCTCCCTCTCCTTCTGTGCATCTTACTGTTGCCTGCCCAGGACCCACAGGCACCTTTCTGCTAAGCTCAACCTTCCCCACGGTGGGGTGACATGGTCTCAATTCAGGTAAAAATCACAGAAGACCCTGCCATAGTCTACAATAGCACTTAAAGGGTGAGAGCGCTAACATTGTATATTTTTTTTAAATTTTATTATGGAAATTTTCAAACACGTACAAAAATAATCTGAAGAACATAATGAGACCCCCATCTACCTCTCACCCAGCTTCAGACATTTATGGCCAATCTCATTTCAGTGTCACGTTTTCATTCTCATTTGGCTCCTTGCATCTATTCTCAGTCGTATAAAAACTCGAGGGAAGGGTTAGTGATTAGTTGGCGCTCTCAGGATTCTAATTAGGAGGATTAAATAAGAGAATGTATGTGAAGATCACCCAGAACATAATAAAATTTCAAAACACATTAACGTTAATAATGACAATGAGTCATCAGCAGAATTGAAAGCAAGTTTTGACCAAGATGGCGCAGACCGAAATTATTTGTGGGATAATTGTCTGCTGGATTGTCGAGAGTTAATAACATGGAGGGCAGTAGAATCTCACTGGATGAGAAGCCAGGAGGGCTTTGTTACTTTCAAGGTCACCCACAGACTTCTCTTTTAAATCACATGTCATTTCTTTTGTCACCTCAATCACTTACCTCTAGCCTGAGTCGTTGGGATACCATGCCTATGTCGATGCTGACAAACGCCACTCGATTGGACCCATCTGGTTCCGCCATGATGAAAGCACGGCTGTACAGCCTGGTGAGGATGCCCCGTGCATTCTGGCCAGTTTTGCTGTAGCCCATCTAGAAGGAAGAGAAAGTCAGGGCCCCTCTGCCTCACTGCCCTGCCACGAGAACCAAGCACAACCACGCAAAAAGAGACCACGTAGGAAAGAAAAACACAATCCACAGGACACTGTGGCTCTGAGTGAGATGATAACATGTGTTTTCAAGAATAAAGCCAACATCATAAGAGAAGCTTTACTCTTCTGTTACAAAAATGCAAAGGCAAAGTAGTTATCTGTTTGGCAGAAGCCATCCATAGGCCCACGGGCAAGGAAGGGGTTGGCATGGCTTGGGAATTCCGTTACCACACCGGAGACCTTTCAGGGTTTTCTGTTCTCTTCTCCTGCCTGAGGTATTACAGAAGGAAATAGTTCCCCTACCATCATCCCATATACCCAGGCGCGTCTAAAGACTGAAGTTTCCCTCACTTTGGTTGTTTGGTGTATGATGTTCTTTTCTTTCTTTTTTTTTTTTTTTTTCAGAAGAAAATGGTTTCTTTATGATTCAATAATCTCTTTATTTTTTAGTTTATTTATTCTGAGAGAAAGAGAGAGAGAGAGAGAGAGAGAGAGAGCGAGAGCGCACAAGTGGGGGAGGGGCAGACAGATACAGGGAGAGAATCCCAAGCAGGCTCTGCATGTCATCGCAGAGCACACAGGGCTCGATCTCACAAACCACGAGATCATGACCTGAGCTGAAACCAGGAGTCAGACATTGAACTGACTGAGCCACCCAGGCACCCCAATAATCTATTTCTGAGGGTACCACACCCTGGATTTTACCTTGGTGACCATTCCTCAGCCAAGTCAGACCAAATCCACCTATCTCCCACTCCCCCTTCACACCATGTCATAAGACCCACCCGTAAAGTTATATCCTGGTCTTCAGAATGCTCTCTCTATCGCTCACTTTACCCCTCATAGGAATGTTCATTCAGGGTTCTCATTCCAGAGCCACTTTTCAGAATAGACATCAGGGAACAATTCCTAGAATCTAAGGGTTATTTGGTAGGAGGGAGAAAATCTCATCAGACAACTTCACGTTCTAGCTTCCTAGAAAAAGGCTGATATGAGTGAATACATCCACCATCACAGCCAAGAGGTTGCAGACCAGCAGCCAATGGGCCACACCTGACCCACAGAAGCATTTCACTTGGCTTGCGTGGTGTTGGCCGACACTAGGTTTCCAGTTTTGACTAGAGTTGCCTGTATTTCCCCACAGACAGACTTAGATCCCCAGGTCTTCAGTTCAGAAATTTTCCAGCTTCTCTTGAACAAACTGTAGGATAGGGCAGCCCTCCATGGTAACAATTGCTAAAGCCATGAACTTTCTAGTTGTCCCATAATCCCTACCACTTCCTTGAGGGTTCGCTAGACTCTTATCAGCTCACAGAGAGGCCTGCTTCCATCACTTATGGTACCGGCCCGTCCCCGGTGGTACAAGAGTTTGACAGCAGTTCCATTCATAAAAAAGTGGCCAACTGACTTTACAAAGGAATTGTGGTTGAACGCATGGCCCCTCTGCTCTCTATGGCATGGTATTCACAGTGTTAGACAGCAGGGAAGTCAATGAAAAAGGAGGAAGACAATGATGTAATCATAAGGAATCAGTGTAGGGTGCAAGTGGCAAAAGTAAAGTACTTGTTTCATTCTCCTTGAGGAGCCCATGATTTGCCTACCAAACTGATATCTGCTACTTGTCCTGTGCAGTCAGCTCGCCCAACACCAATATGGTAGCCACTGAAGTTCTGAAATAGAGGAGGCTCTGGGGTGGTGGTCACCGGAGGTCCCTGGGTGGCTGTGGAGCCATGTGTGAGCGTCGAGCCTTGAGTGGCCGTGGAGCCTGGCGTGGTTGGGGGGCTCTGGGTGACCGGAACGCCTGAATCTAAAAGCAGAACATTTAAGAAACAACAGTTCAGTCCACTTATCTGTGGGCATCAATTAGAATACAGAGGTTCAGGTTCCCATGGAAAAATCTTTATATACTGTCGTATATTTAAAATAAACAGAAAGAAACCTCTCAGGAACTTGTTGTATACAACAACCCTAGGGAGGATCTTTCTGGTAAGCTGGAGATGTGTCATCCTAACAATCAAGGCCTGTGTCAAATGTCCATCCGCTTCTCATCACAAGCTGTTCCTTGTCAAACTCATGGCCCTTCACCCACTCCTGATGGACTTTTCTAGCCACACAAAGCAGGCGCCAGGTTCCTCAGGGGCCAGCCTCTGGGGATTTGTCTCCACGGCTCTCTCCGTCTGGAGACCCCCACTCCTCTCTGTTCCACCAACCGAGCTCCAAGACTCCCTTCAAGTTGGTTCATTTCCATCACACCCAGAGGCAGCTCAACCCTCCTGGCAGGAGGCCGCCCCCCTGTTGTCTCTACTCTGCACCCACAACCTTCTCAAGCCTTCTATTTGGAATACAGATGAGATCACTGCACGTTCAACATAGTTGCACCTTATTGTAATCATATCACCATCTATGTACGTGCCTGTACACACATATGTCCACACACACACACATACGTGAATATCAAGGGAAACAGAATGGCAGAAAGACTACAAGAGCAGGTACCAGAAACAAACAACCTGGGTTTAAAAACTGATTCTACCACATACTAGCTGAACATACTAGCTGAAATCGCTTACCTGTTCTACCTCAATGTTTCTCATCTGGAAAAGAGAGGCAGTCCTAATACGCTAACTTCCTAGGGTTGTTTTGAACAATAGATATGTTAACACATATCAAAAATTTCAAATAATGGCCAGAATATAGCTTTGGCTCTACTTACCTATTGAGATATCTTACACATGCATGTTGTTTGTTTGTTTCCACCCCAGACAACAGCCAGGGTGGCCAAGGCAACGGAGGTCACTGTCACAGGCCTTAGTGCTCAGAAAAGTACTTGGTGAAGAGATTGGCTGCTGACGTCCCTGGGATCCTAGAATTTAGGGGCTCAGGAGAAGCTAGAGATCATCTAGTCTGATCTCCTTTGCTTTACATATAAGAATCCTGAAGCCCAGAGAAGTGATGTAACCACAATGTCATGGAGAACACGGGATGAATCAGGTGTAGACACCAGATCCTCCAACTAAGGATCTAATGCTCTTTCATCCATATTCAACATGGAGTTAGAATCCACATTTTCTCAACACCAAGCCCATGTTTTCCACAAGACATCAAGTATTGCAAGGAAGGAGGCAGTCACTTTTGCCTTATTGATACTAACATAGGAATGGGGTATCACCCAAAGCCGAACCAGGTCCAATGGCCAAGGGCAATTTCCTTATGACCTCAGAGTCTCAAGTTCTACATCCAGAAAGCGGTACTAAGACTAGCACCTACCTTTATAGAAGATTCATGAGAATTAAGTGGGAAAAGGATGTAGACTCCTGACCACAGTGCTTGACACAAAGCGACCGTACAATAAACAGCCGCTCCTACTATGAGAATAGTGACCATAATCATTGATCACCTCCGTGAGTCTCAGCCTCTGGATTCTCTAACTTCAAGAGCTAAAACTGAATAAGTCCTATGGATGCTTTCCTTTCTTGGAGTCCATGCCCCTTCCCTGCACACTGCTGGCATAGAGGATTTCTGTCCCTCTGTGTCTACAGGGAGTTCAAAGTGCAGGCTCATGGTAGACACTACACCAGAAAGAAGAAGAGGCCACAAGAGAGAAAACTAGGCTGAAAAAAATCAGGCTCTTTCTCTGTTTGGCCTAAAGCTAGCCCTCCCCTTACTTCAGTCAAAGCATTCAACACCCACCCATCGTTTCTACTCATTTACCAGGTATGCAACCCACCACAAAGGCAGGGCTCCATCAAATGCCCAGGGCCCCAATATTGCCCGCAAATGTAGCCTGCATCGTTTTCAAAAACTAAATTCATTCCCAATATTAAAAAAAAAAATCAGGAGATGCCTAAATCCCCCAGTTTCCAGCTTCTGCTGCAAACTCTGGAGATCTGAATCCATGAGACACCATTTCAACTAACAGCTCACACTCAGGAGGGGCTGCAGACCCCCTCCACCAGAATCTCCCCTCCCCCACCCCGGCTCCCCTCCCCACCCCACCTCCTTTACAGAACTTGACCGGTCCTCCTGAGAATTGGAGTTCAAGGCCCCCTTCTCTAAAGCTCAGCACTACTCGATATTCAGTGGGTCTTTCATTCTGCTTTTGTTCCCAAGAGAAGATGATGCCCAAGAAAAGGCAAAGAGCAAGAGAAGAGGCTTGGAGGGGGGGGGGGCGGGGATGCTCGTACTACTGGCCCTTGAAGAATTCTGAACTGGGCTTAGGTCAGCGGAGAAGTGAGACAAGCCCATGGCAGAGTGCCTGTCAACTGCCTACTTGGGGGCAAAGGTAAGCCTGATAACAATTGCTGTCAATGCAGAAAGTACAATTAATGGACGGGTTCGGTGGCCATCCCGGGCTGCTTACATACCAGTTGAACTGCCCTGTTATTGGCATTATCAGCAGGCACTGTTCCAGGCACTGTTCCTTGTCCCCAGTCATCCAGAAATTTCCCCCAGGCTAGGAATAGCATCCAAGGGAGCCCATGACAACTTGCCTTTATGATTTTCAATGGTCCCACTGGTAATAAACAAGAGGCTGAGGAGGGCTACCGTCACAGCAGTCATCATCACGAGGAGGAAAATCAGGAATGCCTCTAATGTGGAGAGGGTGTGTTTGGCCATGTCTCCTGAGGAAAAGCAGAAATGGAAGAGGCAGAAAATGGCAGAACCACAAACTACAACACATAGGCTTTGCGCTGCCCAAGGCTAAGATGTCTTAGCTCTTCTAGAATGGACTATACACCAGGGAGGACAAGTGCAGAGCATACCTATCACATCCGGGGCCATGGCAGACAAGACCAAGCAATTACAGCACTCTTTGATAAGCTCAGATGTGGTTTCCAAACACTTCCTAGAACAGCGCTCGTTCTAGAGAACCACCCATCATTTGGCATTGGCAATGAAGCTAAAAATCTATTTGTATTCCTTGGCTGTATCATACAGCTTTCATTTATGGTGATGAAGCCATCTGCACACAGGCCTAGGTTGGAACACATCTGTCAACAGGGCTGATTGCTCTTGTGAGAAGGCTGGCTGCAGTTAGGGCTGTCCCCTGTGGTCATGGCCTTGGGAAAACTACCTTGTCTACAAGGAGGTGAAACACATAACTTTGGCCTTGCAACTCCATTGGCTAACTTTCAATTCCTACTTGATGAGAAACCAACACGGAAGACCATCTCTGGTCTCAAGCCAGACATCAGGAAAATCTCCCTCTCTGTCATCAGAAGGATCTCACACATCTTGCAAACCTGTTGAAGGATGGGGACAAAGATAATGCTCTTGTGTTCTACCATAGCAGGAAATGTCCTTACAGATGCCCGAAGATATTTTAGGAGTAGAATTCATTGTTACTCAGCAAGGTTATAGAAGCTAAAAGTCCATATCAGGTAGCGAGAGAAAGTATAATATGGTGGATAAAAATTGGATTCTGCCTTCTAACTCCAGAGTCCAAAGCTCCAGAGTCCAAAGTCCATTTCTGCCACTAACTGGACGACCTTGGGGAATCCTCCCCAACACTGAGCCTCAGTTTCTCTGTCTGTAAATAAGGATGTGGTGATGACGATAATTTTAGTACCCATCTTATAGAGTTCTTATAAAAAGGAGATGGTGCAGTAATAATTCGTTCGTCCCATAGACTGCAATAGGTGTTTATGGTGTTTGCATTTATCATTAGGTCCCAAAATAGCAAAGACTCTGCTCACTGTCCTCAAGGGGAATTTATATGAAGCTAGTGTTAAAAAATTATTGGAATCACACATACAAACTTTGGAACCCGTTTTCTTAACCCATACTTCAGGAAGCCTGAGCAAGGAGACGGGATTAGAGTCCAGGACTTGCTCCCACAATGGGTAATATGCAGCCATATTAAGATGCTATTACCCCCCAAGAGTTGTAAATTGGCAACAAATGGGTGGGCTTAGCACGCCCCAATTTTCTGTTTCACTTTGATTTAGTTGACAAGACAGAGGAGCTTACAGTCCATCTGGAAGAGAGTCCACAGTTACAAATCTAAACCTTCAGGTTTTCTCTCACGTTTCATAACCCATGGTAACACTGAGCCAGAAGCTTGGTAAGACCGAGTAGTTACTGTGACCTTTAGATAGATATGGCATGCCTTCTCCAGCCTACCACAACCTCTTCCCAGTGGATCTTTTCCATCTAAGTTGCTACCTGGTCTTTGTAGTTATTTTATTGAGCAATCCCTGGGCTAGAGTTTAAAAATCAGTCTAACGTCAAATACTTCAGAAGCAGGGCTGAACTGGAAGTGGACAAAGAGACTTGAACATCTTCCCAAATCTCTTGGTTATTAGCAGGCTTTCCTCAACCACTTATCACCACTGTCATCACCTTCACCACCACCGTTAGGGACAATTTCAAATGTAGGGCAACACAAATGAGTTCTGATCTTGGTCCCAACATTCACTGGCCAGTCCCCAGGAGTCACGAGACACCTCTAAAATATGCCTCTGAAACTCGGATGATCCAAATAAGTTTACTGGTCTTTAGGTGCTGTTTCAGTGGCCAACCTCAAGCCCAGTATACCCAGTTCTTTCTCAAAGCTTTGGTTTCATTAGGCTTCCTGCCGGCTGGGATTGCAGGACCGACAGGGCAACTAAACATGGCTGACCGACAGGGGGATCTCCCAACGCGAGTGTCCACACGCGCGCTGCAGATGTAAACGTGGCCACGTGCTAGGAGCCTGTGCAACAAATAGACATGGTTCAAAAGAATACTTTTTTTCTTTTTTGCTTGTTTTATTGGGCTGAAGTGATCACCACCACCAGCCTTTTACACAAGTCCACAATGGCACTTAATTTAAAACTAAAGTTTGCACTGCCTACTCGGATTTCAATGATGTACCTCCCTGGGTCTCACCACCCTGTTGCCAGAATTAATGCCAACTTTTAATGTTCTTTTTAAACCAGTGAGCACTATTTATTTTTCCTTGATGACCCCAAATCTGAAGGCAAATGTGAAAGAAAGCAAATGCCTCGTCTGCCTTCAGAATGCAAATGGACCACGGAGAGCTGAGCCAGTGGTTGTAACTTAAAAGATTTGGCATTTCCCACTGGTTCTCACTTGATCCAGTGCAATTCTGCAAGCTCGGTGATGAGGCTTTATGACAACAGTGAGCCCCTTGGCATATCTTTACCATGTTGAGGTCTCTGTTTTACAAGACTGTGGAAGGAAAAGGTAATGACTTGGCAAAATGGGTTTCCCAAAGCTAAGGAAATGGAGTGGAGCTTTTAGGATTTCATCAAGATCTCTAAGACAAGGAGATGATTCAAGATCCCTCTCTCTCCCTCCAAGAAAACAGAACTTTCTTACCTGATTCAACCCGTCAAAAGAAATTCCACATCCCAGCAAAGCAAATGACAGTCCAGAATCTCGTTCCTTTCCCCTTGCACGTTGCTCAGCCCAGAGTTCTCAGCACGTTCTGAAACATACTGAAGAAAGAGGTTCCCAGTCATGCCCAGGAGAGTTAGGGTTCTCATTAGCATACCTTTGTGGGCTTGGTGCAGGATGAGATTAAAGGGTATTGATAACAAGAGCCTTATCTGCCTCCCCTGGGACAACCTGATACTGAGATAGAAGTTGCAAAGGATCCGGAGGACTGAAGGTCACTGATTTCAGCCCTTACACACCTCTCCAGTACAAGTTCTGTGCGAGGTCTACAGCCTGGCTCACCAAAAAGAGCACTTGCTTTACTTAACACTGGTCACTCACCCAGAGACAAGGAAGGAATGATGATGCATGCTGGACATTAGTGTGGGCCATGGGTCCCATTGGGCAGCGTTTACACTGATCTCAGAAGAGAAAGGTGATTTTAACTTTTAGCTTCTTGTATACAAAAAGAATGAGGTTTTAGAGGTGCCTGGGTGGATCAGTCAAGTTAAGTGTCCAACTCCTGATTCTGGCTCAGGTCATGATCTCACGATTCATGAGTTCGAGTCCTGCATTGGGCTCCGCACTGAGAGTGTGAAACCTGCTTGGGATTCTCTCTCTCTCTGTCTCTCTCTCTCTCTGCCTTTCCCCTGCTGCTCTGTCTTTCTCAAAATAAATAAATAAATGCAAAAAGAAAAGAATGAGGCTTTAGATGAACTAAGAATGTAAATAATGGACATACAATGCCCATGTGAATAATGTGCAACCATTACCAATGATATAGAAGAAAATAATTTAATGACTTGGAAAGAGTTACTGTATTAAGTTATTTTAAATTTATAAGACATTATAATCCTATTTTGTTCATTTTAATTTTTAATTTTTTTTATAAACTGTTTTTAATGGTTTATTATTTATTTTTGAGAAAGAGAGAGAGAGACAGAGCATGAGCAGGGGAGGGGCAGAGAGAGAGAGAGAGAGACACGGAATTCAAAGCAGGCTCCAGGCTCTGAGCCGTCAGCCCAGAGCCTGATGTGGGCTCGAACTCACTAGCTGTGAGATCGTGACTTGACCCGAAGTCGGATGCTCCAACCGACTGAGCTGCCCAGGCACCGCTATAATCCTGTTTTTCAAACATTATTTATCTATTTGTGGTAGCGAAGACTGTAAGAAATCACAGCAAAATGTTAAGAAGTAATTATCTGGTGATAAGACTGTGAGTTTTGTTTTCATCTTTTCGATTCTTGGTGTTGTCTGTAAGGGCCATGCACATTTTTATATTGGGGAAAACCCTCCTCTTGAAGCAGGTATACTATAGAGCAGCATGAAGGTAAACAATGGCCCACGAGAGACAAAGAGAGGAAGGAATAGGGAAACCCCTATTTCCTTTTTTCCCTGCTAGATCCCAGCTGTCCAGGAAGCAGTTGGAAGAACACATAGGCCACTGAATTCCTTGCAGGGTCAAGAGAGACCAGCCCCCGACATTCCAAAGGAAATATTCGAGATCTAAGGGCCTTCCAACAGGGCATTTCATAATGTCACTCAGCTAGCTCTCTGCTATAGTGGGGCACGGGTTAGATTATGGTAGTTAAATGAGGGTTCCTTTCATGCATTTATGTTAGAATTCTTGGTGCCAAGCAGCAGAGGGCAAATCCAGCTAACTTAAGCAGCGGAGGAAGGAGAGAGAAATAAATCCACTCGAAGGCAGAAAATCAGGTGAAGACACAGGCTCTGGAAAGCCAGAGATCAGGGCAGATCCAGGTGGCAGGACGTCCTGAACAATCTTTACAGAGTGTCGCCATTGTGGGAATGCCGACTGGTGCAGCCGCTCTGGAGAACAGTGTGGAGGGTCCTCAAAAAACTAAAAATAGAACTACCCTACGACCCAGCAATTGCACGACTAGGCATTTATCCATGGGATACAGGTGTGCTGTTTCGAAGGGACACATGCGCCCCCATGTTTATGGCAGCACTATCCACAATAGCCAAAGTATGGAAAGAGCCCAAATGTCCAACGGTGGATGAATGGATAAAGAAAATGTGGTATATATATATATACAATAGAGTGTTACTCGGCCATCAAAAAGAATGACATCTTGCCATTTGCAACTACGTGGATGGAACTGGAGGGTATTATGCTAAGCGAAATTGGTCAGTCAGAGAAAGACAAGTATCATATGATTTCACTCATATGTGGAATTTAAGAAACAAAACAGATGAACATAGGGAAAGGGAAGGAAAAATAAGATAAAAACAGAGAGGGGACAAGTCATAAGAGATTCTGAAATACAGAGAACAAACTGAGGGTTGATGGAGGGGTGTTGGGTAGGGGATGGGCTAGATGGGTGATGGGCATTGAGGAGGGCACCTGTTGAGATGAGCCCTGGGTGTTGTATGTAAGTGATGAATCACTACATTCTGTTCCTGAAATCATTACTATACTATATGTTAACTAACTGGGATTTAAATCAAAGAAAAAAGAAAAGAAATGAAAAACAAATAGACAAGCAATGGACTGAGCACAGCCCCCATCCTGAGGTCTGGGGCATCGGGGGTGGCTCCCCACAGAACCACATTTCTGCTTCATCTTCGCCTGTCTCTCTTCTTCTTTCCCTGATGTTTAAATGCGGAATTTATCCCAATACTGTAGGAGCTACAGTCAAAATCAATCTAGATAATAAAGATGGTTACGGCAAAAAAACCAACCAGCAAAAAAAACAAAACCAGAGCCTCGCCATCGAGATGGACGCACTCTGGCTGTCTAGGTCTGTACGTTGCTCTGTTCAGGGCTCAGTTCCTGAGAGACAGCATCTGACTGGCCTGGCTCAGGTCATATACGTGTCCCTTCCCTCACAGAGATAGTTAAACAGATGTCACAACAAGACCATCCCCAAAGAGGGAAGGATAGATCTCCAAAATGAAATCAAGGCAGGTAAAAACAATGGACACCTCCTAGTGACCTGCCATCAGATTCCCTTCTCACTTGCAGTGGGAGGGCCTTCAGGCTGCACCCACCGTCCCGGCCGGTCCTCTCCCAACACCTCCCTCCCCAAGGAAAGGAGCCCTGCTATGCTCATTCACACCGAGATTTAGGAGGTGACCCACAGTCTAGTCCAGTAAGATCATTGTAACCAGGGTGTTACGTCATGTATCATTTCTCCCAGATGACATTTGAAGACCCATCTCTAAACATGGAGGGGTGAGAATAATCGAGAAGATGCCAAGCACCATGGCAGGGCCAGGGTAGGAGCCATGTTGGGCCGAGGGGACTTGAAGCACCCAAAAAAACAGCCAGACCCCCTGGGGGTGAGGGGAAGATAAAAATCACTGCAAATATTGTAATGTGTACTTCCTTTTTATTTCTGTCTGGATGGCCTTTAAATAAACCCTCTTTGCAAGGATATGCCCCATGCTAATCATCTCATCCTTTTCCATCCTTTGATTCTTGGGATAATTGAAGAATAAATTACTTTTTGAAAACAGATGTTATTTCATAGAGCATCCAGATTGTGGTCTCTAAATACCGTTTCTTGCTTAAGACAAAACAAAACAAACAAATAATAAAACAAGATGAAAACAAAAACAAAAAAGCAATCCTTGAAGAAATGGCTGGTTCTAGGTCTGGGGCAACAAACACACAAATGAAACCTGCAACACGTTTTCATTCCTAGGTCTATTCAGGGCTCAGTTCTTGAGAGACAGCATCTGACTGGCCTGGCTCAGGTCATATATGTGCCCCTTCCCTCACGGAGATAGTTAAACAGATGTCACAAGTAGACCATCAAGGAAGTCAAGGAATCAAGGAAGTCAAGGGAGTCAAGATGATGAGCAAGACGATCAGAATTGTGTCAAAAAGAACTAGAGTTTCGCTCTCAAATCCATCAATCTGGACATCAATTTTTTAAAAAGATAATTGCAGAAGATTGAAGCAAATCAAATTTGCCTAGGTCCATGATGTCATAATGATGCTTAAACAAACAAACAAAAAAAACCCAAACCTCATCGACTACCTTTAAAACATGCTGCATTTAAAATAACAAATTCCAGGGTCACCTGGGTGGCTCAGTCAGTTAAGCATCCAACTTCGGCTCAGGTCATGATCTCCTGATTCGTGAGTTCAAGCCCCACGTCGGGCTCTGTGCTGACAGCTCAGAACCTGGAGCCTGCTTCGGATTCTCTGCCTCCCTCGCTCTCTGCCCCTCCCCTGCTCGTGCTCTGTCTCTCAAAAATAAATCAACGTTAAAAAAAATTTTTTTAACAAAATAAAATAATGAATTCCAATTTGTTTTTCTGAAAACTGGGAAGGAAAAAGGGAGGGAGGTCTAGAAATCAAGAATGTACTCTGCTCTTCCTATATAGAGGTATCTTGGGAAAGCCAAATCGTTGATGAGAGAGTTTCTCACACTTGAAGAATCCGAGCCAATGAACAAGGAAGGAATGACACACTAAGAATCTAAATGCTTTGCAGACCCCTAGTGAAAGGATGGAACCAGGCAACAATCGCCAACTGGATGCTGATTTAAGTCACCAAAGAGAGAGACAAATGACTACCGCAAGCCTCTGAGTGATGCATGCACCCTCACTTCTCAAATACTCTTACCAAAAAGTAACCCTAAACCGGATCCACCTCTAGATCTGAGGGTCTGTTTGTAGAAAATATGAAAGACAAACAACTATCAGAGGACAATGTGGGGATACAGTAAGCACGATCCAGATGGCAAAAGATTGTAGGGCAAATGACCCAGCTTCTTGAACAAAGAAATTGGAAGTGGAGAGAAAGAGAGAGAGGTGGGGAAGCAGAAGGGCAGGGGAGGAGAGTCGCCAAGGCAGGGGAGGGGAGGGGAGCAAAGGAGAAGAGATTGTGGATGAAAAGAGGCTGAAGAGACATGCCCACCAACTTACACTGTAAGACCCAAAGCCTCATCATTTAGAACCCACTTCAAACAAACTGGCTTTGAAAACGATGAGACAATTGGGAAGATTTGAACACTGACTAGATATTTGATGATATTAGGGGATTATTATTAAAAATGTTACTGTGATAATGGCATTGTAGTCATACCTTTGTAAACAGTCCTTATCTTTTAGACCCATTCGGAAACAGATTTTTAGAGTTTATTTATTTTTGAGAGAGAAAGAGAGTGAGTGGGGGGAGAGGCAGAGAGAGGGAGAGAGAGAATCCCAAGCAGACTCCACACTGTCAGTGCAGAGCCCAACACGGGGCTCTAACCCATGAAACATGAGATCACAACCTGAGCTGAAGTCAAGAGTCAGACGCGTAACCAACTGGGCCATCCATGCATCCCTGAAACAGATTTTTAAAAATATAATAATAATAATAATGATGATGACGGAAGTGCAAAAATCAGACGGTTGGATGCATGGATGGATGGATGGATGGATGGATGGATGGATGGTTGGATGGTTGGACAGATGGATGGATGGATAGATGGATGGATGGACGGATGGATGGATGGTTGGATGGCTGGACAGATGGATGGATGGATGGATGGATGGATGGACGGACGGATGGATGGATGAGTCATAGATAAGGACAGGTAGGAGGCTAGATGGATGGGAAATAAGCTTTGCTCTTTAATATGGCAGTGGAGAGAAGAGAAATGGGGTGAAGCACTGTGGCAGGCATCGCAGAGGGCTTCACTCAACCCGGCTGGCATGCCAACACCAGACACTCATTTGCCCTGGGTTCCAGATGCAGGTTCATTTCTGCCTTTCAGATGCACTCATGTGAGACTCTGATTCAGCACTGAGCCACTTGAGGAGAGGGGCTCTGTATTGGACACCTGCTTTCCTGGTTTGGATCATGGCAGCCTGACTTTGAGCTGGCAGTGTGGTGGCTTCAGCCACTTCCTTATTCCATGACCACCCACGACCAAAGCAGCCCATCCCTTAGCAGCTCAGGTCTATATTTAAGTTGGAGAGTTTTTGCAGGAAGCTCAACCCCAATTCTCTGCCTTGAGCCTTCGCCAAGATTCGGCAAGTTATCTCTAACCCCTAATAAATGCCTTTCCTCTGGAGTAGATTCTGTTACCTCCAGCTAAGAACGTGCCCAAGCTAAATCTCACAAAAGTGAGCACCATTCCTCCCTTTGGAGAATATATGCATTCCAATCATTGAACACTGTATATGCCAAGCTGCCTCTGGGAACATTTTTGAAGTTCCAAGTGATGAGTAGTCTGACATAATGAATTCTTCATTAGAGCAGAAAAAAAATTAGTTTTAAGTACACAGGGCTGCCATGGTGGTATCCTACCGCTTCACAGGTTTTGCAAAGGAAATTGAAAAATACCTTTGAACCCCAAAGCAGTCCCATTATCAGTGGACTATTTATAGATTTACCTTTCCATATGCCTCAGTTGAATCTTGACCTTAAGCCTTAAGCAACAGAAGGGAGGCTCCTTCCGTTCCAAGCCAGAGAGACTGCTTCTTTTTTGTTTTGTTTAATTATTTTTTTAATGTTTATTTTTGAGAGAGAGACAGAGTGAAAGTGGGGGAAGGACAGAGAGAGAGGGGGGACACAGGATCAGAAGCAGGCTCCAGGCTCTGAGCTGTCAGCACAGAGCCCGACGTGGGGCTCAAACTCATGAACCTGAGCCGCAGTCACACGCTTAACTGACTGAGCCACCCAGGCGCCCCTGGAGAGGCTGCTTCTTAGTAAACCCCTTCTGCACCTGTCATATGTTGAGTTTGAGAAGGAGACTAATAGATATACTTCACTACAATGGGAAGCCCAGGTTCCTTCCATGGGGGAGGTCCCAACTCTGAACACAGTAGCCGAGCACAAGGGGAAGACGGTATGGTACAGGGTGCACCATGGCTCTCGTCCCCAAGGGGTTCACCATGCCCTGGTTTCCAGCAATATCGACAGTCCTGCTTTTCTCACAGGAAAAGGTAGATAACCTCTCCCTCCTTGGGGCTGCAGGATTCGTCTCCCCAAATTTACTGCAGTGGTGTCGTCAATACAAAGGGCAAAAGATAAAGGCAAAAGATCCAGTATATGGGAAGGACTGGAATTTGGAATCTGAAGATTGAGGCTTTTTGCGCAGTGACCTTAGTCCCTCCCTTTTGTTTTCCTTATTAGAAAAATGGAGGCTGACAGAAACCTACCTAGCTGAAAGGTTCACGTAGACATACATTTTGGTAAGTTCTTTGTTACCTCAGTAGCCTGATGTGAACAAGTTCTTATGCTAATTAGGCTGAATGTAAATGTCCAAGAATGGTAGGTTCTGCGTGTTTAAGCCTTAGAGCACAGTTATTTTCTCGGCATATTCTTCACGGGTGGTTCGAAGGATCTCCCCATTAGTTTGACACACGCAGCCTTGGGAAGAAGGGGAGTCCTTTGCTATTTTCAAAACATCCAGAGGGTTTGAAATTTAGATAAGATAGGAATTGAAATTGTCCCTATTTTACTACACTTAGAAAAACAATGTGAGGCTATACAACCTTTGCGGAGTATTTGGAAATTATTCTCTGATGATTTATCTTTTTCTAGAACCAGGGTGTGAATTTATTGCGTTTGGCAGTGACAAATTTGACCTGTTTGCCATACATGGCGATGAAGCCGGATCGGGGGAAAGCAGGCTGCCGTTACATTTATCGTCATTTCAGGGACAAAGTGACAACATCTTTTGATGTAATTCAGTCCCTCTACATAAATCTCAGATGCTTAGCGTCTCCTGTCCACACGGTGTACCTGTGGGGAAAAAAAACACCACACTGTCCATATTCTAGGGATCCCAGAAGAAGAAGACAGAGAAAGGAGGGAAGAAAACTAATTTGAAGAAATAATGGCTGAAAACTTCCCTAATCTGGAGAAGGAAATCGATATCTAGATCCAGGAAACACAGAGATCCCCCCCCCCCAAAAAAAAAATCAACCCAAGACACAGGGTAATTAAGATGGCAAAAATGATAAAGAAAAGATTTTAAAAGCAGCGAGAGAAAAGAAGACAGTTACATACAAGAGAACTCTCTCAATTTTATCAGCAGATTTCTTAGTGCTTTACAGGCCAGAAGAGAGTGGCAGAATATATTCAAAGTGCTGTAAAGGAAAAATGGGCAGCTGAGAATACTCTATCCAGCAAGGCAACCATGCAGAATGGAAGAGATAAAGAGTTCCTGAAAAAAAAAAAAAATGTTTCTCAGACAAACAAAAACTAAGGTTCACGACCACTGAACCGTCCCTTTAAGAAATATTACAGAGGACTCATTAAATGGAAAGGAAAGAATGTAAGTGAAGGTATGAAAAGTAAAAAAAGAGAAGAGTGAAAATAAGTATTTCTGTAAAATTTAGACAAGGAATACATAAAATAAAAGGAAGCAAAATACAACACCATATACCTAAATCATGAAGAGGACAGGAGTCAAGAATGGTTCAAACTTAAATGACCATCGACTTAACATAGACTGCTCTGTGCAAATGTTATATATAAACCTAATGGTAATCACAAGTCAAAAAGCACTAACAATATGCAAAGAATAGAGAAAGAAACCAAAATACATTACTAAAGAAAGCCAACAAACCCTGAAAGAAAGTGAGAAGGATCAGAGAAAACTATAGAAACAACCACAAAACAAGTAACAAAATGGTAATAAATACATGTCTATCAACAATTACTTTGAATATAAATGGACTAAAATCTCCAATCAAAAGACATAGAATAGGGGTGCCTGGTTAAGCGCCAACTTCGGCTCGGGTCATGGTCTCCCGATTCGTGAGTTTGAGTCTGGCATTGGGCTCTGTGCTGACGGCTCGAAGCCTGGAGCCCGCTTCAGATTCTGTGTCTCCCTCCATCTCTGCCCCTCCCCTATTCATGCCCTGTCTCTCTCACTCAAAAATAAATAAAAACATTTAAAAAATTTTTTTAGTATTAAAAAAAGCACAGAGTGACAGAATGGATTAAAAAAAAAAAACCCAAGACTCACCTATACGCTGCCTACAAGAGATTCATTTCAGACCTAAAGACATCTGCAGATTGAAAGTGAGGGGTTGGAGAATATTTATCATGTGAATGGATATCAAAAGAAAGCTGGAGTGGCAACATTTACATTGGACAAAATAGGCTTTAAAACAAAGACTGTAACAAGAGACAAAGAAGGACAATTTTAATTGGACAATCCAACAAGAAGATATAACAATTATAGGTATTTATATACCCAAACTGGGAGCACCCAAATACATGAACAGTTAATAACAAACATAAAGGAAATGATGAATAATAATACAATAATAGTAGGGGAAGTTAACACCCCACTTGTATCAATGAACATATTATCCAAAAAGAAAATCCACAAGGAAATAGTGACTTTGAAGGACAGACTCACTGGAACAGAGGGATTTAACAGATATACTCAGAACATTCCATCTTAAGACAGCAGAATACACATTCCTTTCAAGTTCACACAGAAAATTCTCCAGAATAGATCACATATTAGGCCACAAAACAAGTCTCGACAAATTAAAAAAGATCGAAATAATACCATGAATTTTTTCTGACCACAATGCTATGAATCTGGAAATCAATCACAAGAAGAAATCTGGAAGGACCACAAATACACAGAGGGTAAATAACATGGCACTAAACAATGAATGGGTCAACCGAAAAATCAAAGAAGAAATACAAAATTACATGGAAACAATGCTATTGCAAACACAACAGTCCAAAATCTTTGAGATGTAGCAAAAATGGTTCTAATAGGGAAATTGACAGCAATACAGGCCAATCTCAAGAAGCAAGAAAGATCTCAAATAAGCAACCTAACATTACACCTAGAAGAGCTAGAAAAAAAAAAAAAAAGAACAAACGAAACCCCAAACCCACAAAAGGATGGAAATAATAAAGATAAGAGTAAAAATAAATGATACAGGAACTAAAATGTCAATAGAACAATCAATGAAACCAAGAATTGGTTCTTTGAAAAAATCTATAAAATTAATAAACTTCTAGCCAAACTCATCAAAAAAAAAAAAAGAAGAGAGAAAGAGAACCCAAATAAACAAAATCACAAATGAAAGAGGAGAAATAACAACTGACACCACAGAAACACAAAGGATTATAAGAGAATATTATGAAAAATTATGTGCCAACAAATTGGATAACTGGAAGAAATGGATAAGTTTCTAGAAACATATAATCTACCAAAACAGAAGCAGGAAGAAATAGAAAATTCAAACAGACTAATTACCAGCAATGGAATTGAATCAGTAATCAAAAAACTCCCAACAAACAAAAGTCTAGGATCAGATGGCTTCACATGCAAATTCTAACCAAACATTTAAAGAAGACTTAATACCAATTCTTCTCAAACTATTCCAAAAAACAGAAAAGGAAAGAAAACTTCCAAACTCATTCTATGAAGCCAGCATTACCCTGATACCAAAACCAGATAAATACATCACAACAAAAGAGAACTATAGGCCAATATCTCTGATGAACACAGATACAAAAATCCTCAACAAGGTACTAGTAATAACTGAATCCAACAATACGTTAAAAAAAAATCATACACCACGATCAAGTGGGATTTAGTCCCAGAACGCAAAAGTGGTTCAATATTCACAAACCAGTCAACGTGATATATCACATCAATGAGAGAAATATGACCATTTCAATAGATGCAAACAAAGCATTTGACAAAGTACAGAATCCACTCGGGATAAAAACCCTCAACAAAGTAGGTCTAGAGGAAACATACCTCAAGACAATAAAGGCCATCCATGAAAAACCCACAGCAAACATCATCTTCAATGGGGAAAAACTGAATGCTTTCTCTCCCAAGGTCAGGAACGAGACAAGGATGTCCACTCTCACCACCTTTATTCAATATAGTACTGGTATTCCTAGCCATAGCAATCAGACAAGAAAAAGAAAGAAAAGGCATCTGAATTGGTAAGGTAGAAGTAAAACTTTCACTGTTTGCAGACGACATGATTCCGTATATAGGAAACCCTAAAGATTCCACTAAAAAACTACTAGAACTGATAAATGAATTCACTAAAGTCATGGGATATAAAATCAATGTTCAGAAATCTGTTGCATTCCTATATACTAATAATGAAGTAGCAGAAAGAAAAATTAAGAAAACAACCCCATTTACAATGGAAATTATAAAATCCCACTTACAATGGAAAGATATTCCATGCTCATAGATTGGAGGAACAAATATTGTTAAAATGTCTATACTACCCAAAGGAATCTACAGATTTAACTCAATCCCTATCAAAATGCCAACAGCATGTCTCACAGAACTAGAACAAACAATCTTAAAATATGTATGGAACCACAAAAGACACCCAAATAGCCAAAGCAATCTTGAAAAACAAAAACAAAAACAAAAACAAAACTGGAGGAATCATAATTCTAGACTTCAAGTTATATTGTAAAGCTACTACTATACTTCAAGTTATATTACAAAGTTACAAAATTACTCCTACAAAGTAGTAATCAAAACAGTGTGGTACTGGGAATAGACACATAGATCAATAGAACAGAATAGGAAACGCAGAAACAAATACACAATTATATGGTCAATATTGAACAAAGGAGGAACAAATATACAATGGGAAGAAGACATTATCTTAAATAAATGGTGTTAGGAAAACTGGACAGCAACATGCAAAAGAATGAAACTGGACCACTTTCTTTTACCATACACAAAAAACAAACTCAAAATGGATTAAAGACCTAAATGTGAGACCTGAAATCACAAAAATCCTAGAAGAGAGCACAGGCAGTAATTTCTCTGACATCAGCTGTAGCAACATTTTTCTAGATATGTCTCCCAAGGCAAGGGAAATAAAAGCAAAAATAAACTATTGGGACTACATCAAAATAAAAAACTTCCACACAGCAAAGGAAACAACCAACAAAACTAAAAGGCAACCTAAGGAATGGGAGAAGATATTACCCCACGACATATCTGATAAAGGGTTAGTATCTGAAATATATAAACAACTTGTGCAACTCAACACCCAAAAAAACAAATAATCCAATTAAAAATGGGAAGAAAACATGAACAGACATTTCTCCAAAGAAGACATCTGGGTGGCCAACAGACACATGAAAAGATGCTTAATATCACTGATCATCAGGAAAATGCAAATCAAAACTATGATTAGAGATAAGCTAGCACCTCACACCTGTCATAATGGATAAAAGCAAAAACACAAGAAACAACAAGCGTTGGTGAGGATGTGGAGAGAAAGGAACCCTCTTGCACCATAGGGGGGAATGCAAACTGGGGCAGTCATTGTGGAAAACAGTATGGAGGTTCCTCAAAAGTTAAAAACAGAGCTACCCTATGATTCAGGAATTGCAGTCCTGGAATATTTACCCCCCAAATACAAAACCATTAATTCAAAGGAATATATGTACCCTTCTGTTTATTGCTGCATTATCTAGAACTGCCGAATTATGGAAGCAGCCCAAGTGTCCATCGATAGATGAATGTGCTAAGGCAGATGAGGCACAGTGCACGGGAGGTGAGGGTCTTGGGGAAAGACCCAGAACACCTACAAGTAGAGTCTGTGACCCCATTTTATGTGTGGGTACACGAAAGAGACTGGCATGGGCTGGGCTGACTAATCATGCCAGGGCATGAAGGACAACAACATCTATCTGAGTTGTTACTATGTAGACACTTATCAAGCCAGGGCAAAAAGGACAGTCATCTTTAAAAAATAAAACTGGGGGCACCTGGGTGGCTCAGTCGGTTAAGCATGTGACTTCAGCTCAGGTCATGATCTCACAATTTGTGGGTTCGAGCCCTGCATCGGGCTATATGCTGACAGCTCGGAGCCTGAAGCCTGCTTCAGATTCTGTGTCTCCCTCTCTCTCTGCCCCTTCCCTGTTTGTTCTCTCTCTCTCTCTCTCTCTCTCTCTCTCTCTCTCTCTCAAAAATAAACATTAAAAAAATAATAATAAAACTAAAAATAAAATCACACAAAATGAACCTACTGAACTCTTAGAATGATCCAGACACTGTTCTAAAACATTACATGAGTTGCCTCATTTACTACTTGGTAATTTTTTGAAGACGCGCTCTTCCTATCCCCATTCTATATTTGAATTAAAAAGGAAAAGAAGAGTTATTGAAAAGTGAAACAAATAGCCAAAGGTTATACTGCCAATAAGAAACCAAACATCTGTCCCTTGCTGGAAGTTGCCTGATATTCTTAGAGGAACAGTGAAATCGTGCGTACAAAGCAGTAAAAATCACAAAGCTAAGACGAAATCAGATATTTAGACTCAGGGTAGCAGGATGGCGGTCACCGAGTCATCTGGTCCAAACCCGTCATAATAGATGAGTGAGTTACGGTACTTGCCTAAGGTCATGGCCATGGAGTCTGGAAACACTGGTCCATATCTGGTCCTTTGCTCCTTTGTGGGCATACAGGGAGGTTATGCTCTCTGGCCCCCTGGCAGTCACTGATCCTTGGGCCGTGAGTGGCAATGATATGTGTCACTTGCAGGTTGAAGTATTTGATGCGGAGGCATTAGAGGGGGTGTGGGTTCTCTATGATCTCTCTTCCTCTGCTCTGGTGACCCTGATAAGTGCCTGTCCCAGATGATAGGCTACCCGATCCCTGAGTCACCACTTGGAAGAAATCTCCTTCAGAGACTAATCAGACCAGGAGTGCGCTTTGCATAAGCAAGAGATAAATGCTTATGTGTTAAGCAACGATTTTACCACAGCAAGCCCCCCCACCCATCCTGATTAACATAGCCTCCTAATTAACACCAGTTAATGAAGAAGACTCCTGAGCTCAATTATAAATCTTCTTTAACATTTCTTTCATTAACATTTCCAATAAATGCCACAAATAAAAAGGTTTTACTCCTAGATAACCACATACAGCTAAATTAAATGTGACCCCTATCTTACACCATTCACAACAATTAACTCAAAATGGCTTAAAGACTTAAACATAAGGGGTGCCTGGGTGGCTCAGTTGGTTAAGCATCTGACTTCGGCTCAGGTCATGATCTCACAGCTTGTCAGGCTCTGTGCTGACAGCTCAGAGCCTGGAGCCTGCTTCGGATTCTGTGTCTCCCTCTCTCTCTACCCCTCCTCTGTTCGTTCTCGCTCTCTCTCTCAAAAATAAACATTAAAAACATATGTTTTAATTAAAAAAGAGAAAAGACTTAAACATAAGACCTGAAACCATAAAACTCCTAGAAGAAAGGACCCTGGCAATGATGTTTTGGACAGGACACAAAAAGCCCAGGCACCAAAAGCAGAAATCACAAGTGGGATGACATCAGACTAAAGCCTCGGTACAACAAAGGAAACCACTAACAAAATGAAAAGGCAACCTACAGAATGGGAGAGAATATTTGTACACCATATGTGAGAGAAGGGATTAATGTCCAAAATATGTAAAGAACTCATATAACTCACTAACAAAAAAAACAGACGACCAACTTAAAAATGGGCAGAAGGGGGGCACCTGAGTGACTCTGTTCATTGAGCGTCTGACTCTTGGTTTCAGCTCAGGTCACGATCTCACAGTTCACGAGATCAAGCCCCACATCAGGCTCTGTGCCGACAGTGTGGAGCCTGCTTGGGATTCTCTCTCTCCCTCTTTTTCTGCCCCTCCCCTGCTTGTGCTCTCTTTCTCTCTCTCTCAAGAATAAATAAACTAAAAAAAATTTTTTTTTAACGTGTATTCATTCTTGAGAGAGAGAGAGAGACAGAGTGCAAGTGGGGGAGGGGTGGAGAGAGAGGGAGACACAGAATCCAAAGCAGGCTCCAGGCTCTGAGCTGTCAGCACAGAGTCCAACGCAGGGCTCAAACTCACGGACCGCGAGATCATGACCTGAGCCGAAATCAAGAGTCGGACACTTAACTAACTGAGCCACCCAGGTGCCCCTAAAAATTTTTTTAAATGGGCAGAGCTAGTGGACATTTTTTCCACAGAAGACATCCAAATGACAGGTAGATGAAGAGCTGTTCAATGTTGCATTTCAAAATATACTAAAATCTCTTTAATTCAGAGGTCACATTTCAGGCAGTGTCAACTCTAAAACATAGTTACAAATGGGAAATAAATATAAAAGGTCTCCAGATCACAGAAACTTATGAAATAAAGTCCGCATTTTAAACCATAGGAGAGGGGAGCCTGGGTGGCTCAGTCGGTTAAGCATCCAACTCCAGCTCAGGTCATAATCTTGTGGTTTCTGAGTTTGAGCCCTGTGTTGCGCTCCGAGCTGACAGTGCAGAGCCTGTTTCGGATTCTCTCTCCCTCTCTCTGTCTCTCAAAATAATAAATAAAAACTTAAAAAAATAAAAACTTTTTAAAAAATAAACCATAGGAGAGCCTCTTCGGCTCGTGCAGAGCCTGTTGACTTTTAATTTACATATAGTTCTAACCAAACATTCTTTTTCTTCCAATCACAGAAAATTGGAATACTCCAGGTTTCCAGAAGCAGGCACACAGGTGATAAGAGTGACAAGCAATTGGAAGACGTTCAAAAGAGAGGGGGTTCAGCCCAAGACAATGATCAGTGGCCAGAGGGACAGCCTGAGTCCTTTTCGTTTAAAATCTCTAGGACAGCAGGGAAATGCAAACCAGATTTGAAAACATTCCCTTCAAGATGTTTATTTTTTTCCCCTAAGTTTGGGGTTTAAAAGAAAGCACTCCCAAGTCTTAAAGCTATCGAAAATACAAAGAGAGACAGAGACAAAGAGAACTAGAGTAATCCATTTCGAAATACTCCCGGGATGTGAGGGAACTTTTTATTTTCTGCATCTTGCTTAACCGTATTAAAATTTGTCGCAACGGTCGTGTATTACCTCTGCGATCAAAAGGTATTGTCTTCAACAGATGGATACGGGATACGAAAACATCACGTCGGGTGAACGATTTTCCAAGTAGGCTGGAAAGGAGGTGTCAACTCTGCTAGTCTATTCTTGCCTATCCTTACTGAAGAACAACCACTACTAAAAATAGAGTTTCCGTTGCTTTTCTCAGCTCGACGAAGCAGAATGTGTCACTTCAGAGGCCATCTTGGTCCAACTCTTAAGTCGGTTGCCCGATCCCATGGGGCGTTTAGAAATATTGAGGCACCAACTTACTTAGGCGAGTTCTACCTGCTTTTTCATTTCACTAATGGGAGAACAGGCTGAGCTGCCTTTCATGCCCTCACAAGCTGAACTTTGGATGCACCACAAGAGACAAAGTTTCTTCTGAATTGGATGATTAAGGTGGTGTTTACATAAAAGAACTGATACAGCCAAGTGGCACAGAGCTGTGACCAAGTTGCTGAGCCTGTTGTGTCACAAATGAGTCCAAAGGTAAAGGCATCGTTGAAGAGGAGCGTGTTTTGCGTTCCAGTGTGTTAAGTCCAGAGTTGATATGTTCAAAAGATTTAACTACAGATTCAGCCTAGGCAACGACCAATTGGAGCAGATGCCAGAGTAAACAGCTGGTCTACCTGTACCAGTGCCTTCCTGAACATCAATGAGTTATAAGCCTTAGAAGTAGAATAAGTAATCATCCGACCAAAAGTAAATAGATAAAGTTCTGCAGTCCACCCTGAAAGAGACAGACCACAGATAGCAGGTTGTACATAGACCCTTGTGAGCACCATTAAAGGGGAAAAACATAGGGGCACCTTGGGTGGCTCCGTCGGTTAAGCGTCTGGCTTCGGCTCAGGCCATGATCTTGAGTTCACGAGTTTGAGCCCCGCGTGGGGCTCTGTGCTGACAGCTCAGAGCCCGGAGCCCGCTTCGGATTCTCTGTCTCCCTCTCTCTCTGCCCTTGCCCCACTCACGCTCTGTCTCCCTCTCTTTCAAAAATAAACACACATTTAAAAAACAACATTATGAAGGGGAAAAACATCAGAAAACTGGCACGATCCTCCTGACCGGCCTGCTGTCCCTGCTGGGTAACTCTTTCTCTGCAGTTCCTGCCATAATGAAACTGAATTGTGAGATGAAAGAAAATGCCTTGCTCTAGTTTCGGCAGGTTGTAAGCCAAATTATCCCTGAAAACCCTTTGGAGGGAGAAAAAAATTCAATTAGTAGAGGAGAAAGATGAGATATGAGCAACACTTAAAATCTCGCCTGGGGAGAGAGAATCTGTCTCCATCACACCCATGCTACAGGCAGAAGGAGGCGAGGGGACCCAGTTATCAGCATCTCTCGTAAGTGCTCAGG
The DNA here is from genome assembly GCF_027475565.1 of Acinonyx jubatus. Taxonomy (NCBI): domain Eukaryota; kingdom Metazoa; phylum Chordata; class Mammalia; order Carnivora; family Felidae; genus Acinonyx; species Acinonyx jubatus. Next base: position 12,557,353 of record NC_069393.1, on the reverse strand, counting down.
GTTTCACAGCAGGTAAACCACGGAGAGAAAGCCACGGACGCAGCACAAGTGCAGACATGATGACAAATGACAATGTGTATCGAGAAGCCGACAGGCAGGGATCACTGAGGATTGTCACAGCCAGAAGAGTGTGCTCATCTAAAGGGGAGTCCCCACTCACTGGTGCCATGAGGAAACGAAGGCCCAAGGTTGATGGATTTTTTTTTTTGGTGGAAAGTTAGTAATATGGGGCTTACCTTAAATTTCTTGATTTTCAAAATGTAGGCAAACCATTACAAAAAAATTTTTTAATGTTTATTTTCAAGAGAGAGAGAGAGAGAGAGAGAGAGAGAGAGGGAGGGGCAGAGAAGGAGGGAGACGCAGAATCCGAAGCAGGCTCCAGGTTTCAAGCTGCCGGCACAGAGCCCGACGCAGGGCTCAAACCCACAAACCGGGAGAGCATGACCTGAGCCAGTGGGACGCTTAACCGACTGAGCCACCCAGGCGCCCGTAGGCAAACCATTTTTTAAAAAAAATACCTCACTACTTACACTATGTGAGACGAATTGAACATATGCAGGCTTGTTACAGCCTCTGATTTAATCCATTGCTTCCCTCGTTTAAATATATTCCTTGAGAGGCGCCTGGGGGCTCAGTCGGTTACGCTTCTAATTGGCTCAGGTCATGATCTCGCGGTTCGTGGGTTCGAGCCTTGCGTCAAGCTCTGTGCCGACAGCTCAGGGCCTGGAGCCTGCTTCGGATTCCGTGTGTGTGTCTCTCTCTGTCCCTCCCCTGGACCTGCCAGTTTAAGGATGGCCTGTGCCAGATGGCTCATCTCTGTTCCATGCGGTCTCTCATTCTCCTGCAAGCTGGCCCAGGTTTGTTTGTGTGGCAGCTAGGCAACTGTCCAAGAAAACGAGTGGAAACCTGCAAGTCTTTGAGGGCCAGGCTCAGAACTGGCGCCTTGTAACCTCTGCTACCTTGTACTGCCCAAAGCACGTTGCGGGGCCGGCCCAGATTCAGGGGGAGGAGAAATGGTCTCCACGTCTCATGCTGCAGAAGGTGTGGGTTCAGGGAGGGGTGGAGGACTGTGGTCATCCGGGCCATCGACTTCACCTGATAAGGAGGCACATGCAAAGTTGCCTTCTGGGAAACTCCGGGTCGTCTGCTGTTTTGAGAGCAGAGAAGGCAAAGGGGGGACACCGAGGAAAGATGGGACAAGGGTGGCGAGAAGAGGCCAGTTCATGGAGGTCCTACCAGGTATGTGGCCCAGTGAAATACAAAGATGTTTTAAATCATTCTCTTGGATTTTGCAGGGAATACAAGACAGATGCCAAGTAAACATAATGCAAGGTTGAACGTAAGCATCTTACATAAGATGCTCTGGGGGCTTGCAGAAAGGAGAGATCCTCTCTAGTTTGAAAAATCAAGGCGGGCTCATGAACAAGATGGAATTGAAGCCAAACTTTGAAGAAGAAACCAGATTTGGCCAGGGAGAGGTGTGGATGCTGGAGCGTCAGCGCAGGGGAAGGGAAGTCCCAAATATATACAACAGCAGACAGCGTGGTTTGGGTAAACTGAGGCAGCAGTCCTCAATCGTTTTCTCCCTTAACCTTCTGAAAGATGCTCTTCATATGTGACACTCCCACATCCGTACCCCAATATGTCAGAGTGAGGACAGGATACAGTGTTACGGAAGGTGGCCGGCACTCTGGATGTAACCCCACCCCCTGTCGCCCGCCGGTCCATTGTGACCCTGAGCCTGAGACCCACTGATGTAGGCTTTGTCAGGGGGCAACAAAATCTACAGCTGAGGGATAAGTTACTGGATGTTCTCAAATGTTCTCAAATGCCAGGTTGGGGAATCTTAACTGAGTGAACACAGGAAAGGGTCCCCGAATGTGTTTGAGTGAGATAAACATGTGAAGAGACCTGCATTTTTGCAAACATAAAGGAGAAGGTGGGGCTAACAGACAATGCTTATTTCCCATCCCCTGGCATGGCCAACATCACTAACTGACCACAGGACTTCTTGAGGCCCTCCAAATGTGTCCCTGCTTAGTGCTCTAATGCTGTAGAAGTTGGAGCTGAGACAGGCAGCCATTGAAGAGTTGAGACCCCATTTGGGGGGGAGGGGAAGCAGAGCTTAGGTGGTCTGTGGGGGTGACAGTGGGAACAGAAAGGAGGAAGATATCAGAGAAGCGTCGATTATCCCACTAGGAGTTGCCGCCAGGTCAACATGGGAAAAGGAGAAGAAGAGGGAAGACCAAGCATGAGTCCAATTTTTGAAGGGCGGGAGAGAATCATGGTGCCATGTGCCAAAAGAAGAAACTTGGGGAAATCAACTGATTGTGTGGTGGAGAAGGAAGTGGGCTCGGTGTGAGTTCTGGGTATAAACACAAGGCCCAAAAGCCATCAGGACGAGGGCTAAGGCCGACGCTCATAACTCTAACACCGAACCAAAACGTCACGAACATAGCGTTTCTTCCAAGCTTCCAGCAACATCGAAAGAGCGCGTCGAAAGAAACAACGCTTCTTGTTTCTTCTTGGACTATCACGACCTTGTTCGAGATTCCTGCTGGAACCCGGAAGACGGAGACAGGTGAAACATTGGTGGTGGAAGGGTTTGGTCTTTCTTTCGCGGGAGAAACAGCTGGAAAGAAGCACTCCTGTGTCCTGGCCGTGGCTGTGCGCGTCGAAACCCGAACTTCCCTGCTCCATTCTTCAGCCACTGCTTTGTGTCTGCAGGAAGCGCCGACTCAACGAAACGCGGAAAACTTGATCCAATTTGGACAGCCATTGTTCTGCGACGTCTGAATCGAGATCGTTTTTCATGCAACAAAAGTGGAGGCCCATGTTCCGAGGAGAGGAGCTAAATTTCTAGTCACGTACCTTGCAGGGAGATGGTAAACAATGGTGGCTTAAGAGGAAGGGTTCTAGGGGCGCCTGGGTGACTCAGTCGGTTAAGCGGCCGACTTCGGCTCAGGTCATGATTTCACGGTCCGTGAGTTCGAGCCCCGCATCGGGCTCTGTGCTGACAGCTCAGAGCCTGGAGCCTGTTTCAATTCTGTGTCTCCTTCTCTCTGACCCTCCCCCATTCATGCTCTGTCTCTATCTATCTCAAAAATAAATAAACGTTAAAAAAATTAAAAAAAAAAAGAGGAAAGGTTCTAGATCAAGATTTTTTTTTTTAGTATTTATTTTTGAGAGAGAGAGAAAAAGAGAGAGAGGAAATGAGTGGGGGAGGGGCAGAGGGAGAGGGAGACAGGATCTGAAGCAGGCTCCCTGCTCTGAGCTGTCCGCACAGAGCCCGACCTGGGGCTCGAACCCACGAACCGTGAGATCATGACCTGAGCTGAAGTTGGATGCTTAACTGACTGAGCCGCCCAGGCGCCCCTCTAGACGGAGATTTCTTGAGGTCAAATCCCAGCAATGCCCTCACTGGAAGAAGCCACTTAACTTGATACATCAATTTCCTCATCTTTGAATTGGAGAGAATACTCACAACTACCTCTTCCTGTGGTTGTGAGGGTTCACTAAGAAGTACGTGTCAGGCGGACTGGATGAGTAAATCTGCTTCACAGTGCCCTTTATTTGTTTAGCACAGACGCTTATTAAGTGCTCATGAATAATTCCTCTTATATGTCAGTTTCATCCACAGGGAGTTCTCATTTTCTAGATGGAGAGTTTCCTTTGGTTTTGCATCATCAGATGAGGAACTTCAAGGACCTATCAATGAATGAATGCTCCCAGAGAGGGAGCTCTCCAAAGTGCCCCCACTCTCTGAGAAGATCTAAAGTCATCTTGGCCACAGAGTTCATCTATGTGGGGTGCTGGTCATACTCAGTCTCCATGGCTGTGAGGTTAGGGAGACCCACTTCAACAAACAATCTTCCACCTTAGAGTTTGGAAAATTTCTTGTTCCTACTCGTATTAACCCAAATAGTAAATGAGCTGGAAAAGGATTAGAGTACTCTTAAACTTCAGCTGCAAAGTTGAATAAATTTGAAGAATTGATAAATTCTTCCCCTTATGAACATAGTAACATAAAGATGGGGTTATGTGTCTCCATCAACATAATTCAGGGGTCTGAACATCTAGAAAAAGTGATAGCATTCCCTGGAAAGGTGACCTGGCCAGAATGCTCCTCGTCTTCGAACTTGGAGAGTTTTGCCACTGAGTAAACCTGATCGTGGGTCTATCATGTGTTCTTTAACAACACAAGATAGTTTCTCCCAAAGGCAATTGTTTCCCTCTTAATGTCTTAAGGCAGCATCTCATCTCTTTGTCACAGAATTTTCTGTGACATGTCCTGGGAGCAGTGGGTTGCTACCCGTTTAACAACCGGCTCTCCAGGCACAGACAGCCCCGGCGTGTTGTGCTGGTGTGTACGTGAACGCTCCCGCCATGGTTGATTTCAGGCCCCCCGAGGAAAACACTGGAAGTATATACAGCTGGCGCCAACGCACCAACGTGAACTTTCCTTACCCCACCGTCGTCACGACACAAACCACCTTCTGAGCCCTGAATGAGACATTTCGTAAGCATAGTCTAAGATAACAATGCTGTCCCTGGAGCCAGGGAGGCAATGGGGAGCAGGAATTGAGACTGGATATTCCAGACGGCTGCCGAAACCATATCCAACGGGTACACACTGCTGTGTTCTGTATCACAAACACACTTTGCTGTTTTCCTTTCTGTTAGCGGCTCCTCCCAGACCAGGCCGGTCTGCAAGAGCAACAAAGACATGTGGGTAGCAGTGAAGAAAAACAATCCGGAAAACAGTCGCGGAAGATTCTCGGAGGGCCTCAGGGACCTCATTTCTTGGCAGGATCCTAAGAAGCTCATCAGCAGACATTCAAATTCTCCTTCACGGTCACCAGCGCTATTCTCTGCACCGCCCTCTTGTGGCCTCACCGCCTGCCAGAATCTAGTGACGATGACTAACCCCTGACCACCTTCTTCCTCCTTCTCGAGCGTCGTAAGGTCACTGAAGCTGTCCTCAGTGAGGTGTGAGGAGAAGCCTCATGACCATGGACACAACAGTTTCTGGTTTCCAGTGTTCTGGAGAAATTTGGGACGGATTCCCACGTGCTAGATGGGAAAGTTGGGGAGGGGGACTACTTAGAGTCACAGCCCAAGTGTCCCCCGCTGCAGGAGGTCTGGGTATCAGAGTTCTTTCCCTTTAGGGTGACCCTTGACATTCAAGTCCGGTGATAGGAAGTGGCTCTTCACCTCCTGTTTAAGAGTCTTGATCCTAAGACTGGATAACTCATTACCTCAAAGGTTTTATGAACATTTTTTTTTTTCAAACACACCCATTCCACCCTGGTTCTGCTAGAACTTCTGGAACCTGCCCTGAGAGACGACGGTCCGGATTAGCCTGGTTCCCTCTCAATGATGCATTTGCGCTAGAGATCTGATGAGCTCTCCATTTCTCTCATCTACCGTTGACCTTGGAGCGGGAGTAGAAAGAAGGGGCACTCCTTTCTGTGAGAGGAAGAGAAAGGAGGAGGAGGCCGGCGACATTCTCCCTGCAGAAGGCTTTGAAAGGTGCCCATTTGGAAGAACGTGTAAAACCAGCTACCGATGTCTGTTCTTTAGCCAATGAGACAAGCCTTCTAGGTGTCACCTCACATCACAAACGGTTTCCTTTTGGCAAAGGGGACGGGGTTGGGGGCCACGCCTCTCCTCAGCCTCCTACCGAGAATCCAGTGATCCCCCAGCTGGAGCTCATGGCTTAACCCATTTCTTCCTCTCACACTTTACACATTCCTCCATTCTGGTACCTACGGTTTCATGAGTGTCTCTCTCTCTCCACTGGAAGCTTTGGTGTCAGAGCCCATCCTATTTCTCTCTCTGTGACCAGCACCACATTTACACACAGGGTCCCAATTTTACAAACGAAGCAAGTGAGGCTCGAGGTATTTCGAAGAGCCCGTAAGTTACGCACGTGGGACTCGAATTCACATCCTTTTCACTCCAGCTGCAGTGACATCACCCTGATCATCAATGCCACAGATGTCAGTTACTGGTGGCTGATGTGGCCGTGACAAAACGGAGATGGGCTGAGGACTGAATCAACCACGCCTCTGCAATGTGGCCTCCGTAGAAACCCAAAGAGGACGGGCTTCTAGGGTCTAGGTTGGGAGACACGTGGAGATTCACTGCAATGGTGTCCCTGGAGAGGGCAGGGGGCTCTGGGCCCCTTCCTCATACCTGCCTGGCCCTATGTATCTTTCCTGTCTGGCTGTTCCTGAATTATACCCTTTTATAACAAACTGGTCATCTACCTTAAAAAGAATAAAACGATTAGAGATGGAATGAGATCCAAACAGGCTTTGCTTATGTCCCTCTATCCTTGGAAATTCCACCAAGTCCGAGTTTTTGAGGATAGTTCCAATCCACTCAGAACTTCAGACATTCTTCAACGGCTCGTATAAAGAAGAGTCATCCAAAAGGATGGGAAGGCCAGGATGACCAAGTTGAGCAGACTTATTACAAGAGGAGGGGAGGGGAAGGAAAAATTAGATACACAGAGGGAGACCACACCATAAGAGACTCTTAAATACGGACAACACACTGAGGGTTGCTGGGGGTGGGGGAAACGGGGGATGGGCATGGAGGATGGCACCTGTTGGGATGAACACCGGGGGTCGTATGTAAGCGATGAACCACAGGCATCTGCTCCCAGAGCCAAGACGACACCGTATGGTAGCTAAATTGACCATTCGACAACAACAACAACAGAACTGGGATTCGAAAACTTATCTCAGGTCACCCTACGTATCTGAGCCAGGAGGCCTCAGGCTGTGAGCCAGAAAAACACCACGTGTGAGATCCTGCAGCTTTGTGGTAAATCTGAAGAAGTTTGCTTCTGAAGACTAAGGATTCGAATCTCACTGTCGAAAACGGGGTAGGAAAGTGAGTTCCCGCCGCTTGACTTCCCCGATTCGGCAACACAACTCTTCAGACCGAATCCAGCTCTCTGAACGCGGATCTGAAGATTCACGGAAAAGGACAGCGAAAGGCCATCTTTCGAATTCCCCCTGTGATCGCGACATTCAAATGACCTGAGCGCACACAGCCCTGGAATGCACACAGAATTAAGAAAAGCCGCCTTTGCGAGGGAAACGCACGGGGAGAGGAAGCGTCTCTCCCCTCTCTCCCCCCCCCACCCGTCCCTTATTTTAATAAGTCGTATTATTCAGGAGGCTAATAAACATCTGTTTCTTCTCAGTGTCAAGGGAGCCTGTGTGCAAACGCCAGCAACCGTGGCTCTCTGTCCTCGGGGGAGAAAACAAAGCACCATCCATCCAAGCCCAGCTACGTACCTGCGGCGGCAGCTGGCTGTTCAGAGAGGCAGGCGGGTCCCCGTCGCGAGCCGAGTGCCAGGGCACTTGGGTGTCCCCGGCCCCTGCTCTCATGAGCACTGCCGCTTGCGGACTCCTGGAGGCTGAATGCGCCAGCCCGGGGAAGCCAAGGCTCTCCAACTTAACTACTTGTGTGCTGACTCACGCGCGGGCAGGACGCGCCCCAGCTGAGCCTGCTTGTGGAAAAACCCTGCCCGGGCCTCCCAAGGTCACACCTGGAGCCCGTCCCCAGGCACCCTGCACGGACACGGCGTGGGAAGGAGGCGTTCGTCTTCTCCGACATACCTGCCTCCCGCGTTTGATGTGGAAAAGGACACCCTTTCCTCCGCCGGGTCCCCTACGCCGCGCTGCGAGGAGACGTCGGGGGACAAATCCACCCAGAGACGTGGGGTAGGGTCACTGCCGGCGGAGGAGTCAGGCTCCTCGCAGAGGAGCCGCCTCGCTGGTCTGGAAAGGGTGTCACTGGAGAGACTGATTACACCCAACCGCCCTGGTAGCTCAGGGCAGCAAACGCAGCAGCGTCCACACTGTGCCCGGCCAAAAAACGGAGCATCGGCTGCCTGCAGTACAGCCTGCTTTAGACTGCGTGGTTTCTGGGGCCCCCGGCGGCGGGGGGGGGAATCCACTCTTCCAACCTTTGGGGCCCCGGTATCGGCAGCAGGGAAGAGAAGGCAAAGACCTCTGCGTCTGATCAGGCCCCTCAAGGGCACGACATCCCGTCCGTCCGTTGTCTCCGTGACAGGAAGCACAGGTGCCCAGGATTCTGAAACCCGGGGCCGCTTTCCTAGTTCTTGTTGGGCCGCCTCCTAGAAGCCGGAGGGGCGAAGCTTGCCTCCGAGCCCAGGGCAAAGCCCTGCTTTTCTTCAGGCGCAGCACAATCCACCCTGGGGCTCATGGAGAAGTTGGCTGCAAGGCAGGGAGGAGCGAGCGGCTGGGGATGGACCGTTGAAGGCGCCCGGAGACAGCCGGACAGCCGCGCGGGGGTCTGCGGCCCGACTGGGCCCAGGCCCCCTCGGCAGCCCCCTGCCTGGAGTGGCCGAGCCGCCCGCAGCGATGTCTCACCTCCTAACTGGGCCCCGAGGCTGCGGGGCCTCCTGCGCCTGAAGCGCATCTACCTGGGGGACCTGCGAGCTGACGCTCGGGGAGTCACGTGCGTCCTTGCACAGAGCACGGCCTGCAGGCTGAGTGTGTAATAAGACGGGCCGTGTAAGCAACGGCAGCAGTCAGTGTGCAGAACACTGTATACATGCCCTGTAGGGAGGGCTCCTGGCTCTCCCGCGACATCTGTGCTCCTCACTTCTTCCGGGCATCCTGTGCGATCTGGAGTGGCCATTCGCTGAGGTCCGGCCACTGGGGCGTGAGCGGAAGTGACAGGCACCAACGCCGGCCTTGGCCCCCCGCGTGCTTCTCCAGGCTCCCGCGCGGTCTAGGAGGGAGATGCCCGCAGTGACCCTGGATGTTGCAGGAAGAAGTAGGTAGAAAGCCTCCGTCAGCCTGAATGACCACACAGAGCTGCTGACCTTTGCGATTACTTTTAAATCATAGGTGGGGATGGATGCAAAGCCGAACACTTTCTTTCAAAATTCCCTTCAGGGTATGTGAGCAACACAGTTCAAACACAGCTTGTCTGCAGAGCAAAGGCTAGACTCCTTCACGGGGTGTTCAAACCCACCCAGCCCGAGGCCTCTGCCCCTGACCTGGCCTTTGACATTTTCCTGGTCATGCTGGGCACCTGGGCCTCTTTATGGCTCCTAAATGCACCTGTCCTATCCCATCCCTGCTCAAACTTTTATCCTCAAAATACCTTCTCACCTACTCCCCGGTTAACTGAGTCATACCTCCCTGAGTTCAAAAACAAGGCTGCAAGTTCTCTGACACTCCGTCCGTGGAATAGAGGGGATCTGTGTCATCCCCCCCACCCAAGACTCGGTGGGTTTATGACTGCCCGTGATGACAACAGAGGACATGGGATCTCTGCCGTGTGACTTCTGAGGCTGGGTCACAAAAGCCTTGTGTCAATTCTTCATTTCCTGGAGCACTTGCCCTTGGATCTGTTAAAATAACAAAATCCAACTGAGTCCGTTTTAAAGATCTTCCTGGCTTTATTCAATGATTCGCGTATTGGGCGGCACCCCAATACAGATAGGAAGGGGCTTCGAGGAGCTGTGCAAAATGGATGCCTTTGATAGGCAGCAGGGAGCAGGACAAGACAGTTATGCTGGGGGTGCGGGGGAGAAAGTAGATTGGTTATTGCAAGGTTACTTTCCTTTAGGGGAGGGCAGGGGTCTCTCAAGCAGATGATTTAACTAGTGCTGATTAGGTGATTCCCGATTGACCGGTTTAAGATTCCTTTCTTGGAGCGCCAAAAATGTAATTAAGTCTGAGTTTGGTGGTGTGGGGCTTAGCATAAGCGACTCCATTTTGGACCTGTTGTCTTGTCTTTAACAGAAGCCTGGGTCGCTTCTGGAGAAGCTTCTGAAGAAGTCTGGAAATCCTGAAGCTACTATGCAGCAGGGACCACACGTAGATGCTTTGGTCACAGTTCCGAACGGTCTCCTTTCAGCTACCCGCACGGAGGCGCCAGATAGACAAGTGAATCGGGGTCAGACTCCAAAGCAGTCCGTCCACCAGCAGGATCCAATGGAGGATCACCAACGCCACACGGAGGAGCAGTGTCTCCCGGCCAAGTTCTGCCCGGATTCCTGACCCACAAAACTATCAGCCACAATCAGACACCTGTCACTTTAAGCCACTACGCTTGGAGTAGTTTGGTATGAAGCAAACATAACTGGAACGCCCTTCTTCGGGGCCCAACACACGGTCTATATTTTTCCAGAAGCTTTATCTACCGTCCTCCCCATTTAGATCTCTGGGTTGTTCGATCCTTTAGAATTCTGGTCTTGGGTTATTTCTTTTTTAATTGGGAGTTGTCCAGTCGCTCTTTGTAGCACTTTACATAATAATGAGTGAACACGTTGATCAATAAGAATACTGAGCATGTAACACGAAGCCTCCTAGAACTGTGGGGTGGACGAGCAGGAGCTGGGGAAGGCAGGTGCTCTCCACCTGGTTTCGCTCTCTCTGGGCACCAGAATCTTGACCGTAATGATCAGGTGGTATTTATCCAACCCAATATTTATTCTCATGTATCTATTGAATGCCAACCGTCTGGCAACCATACTCTTTTGGACCCAAACAAAGCCCATCTTCTCATGAGATCCCCGTTCTACATGGAAGGAGACAACCAAAAAATAAATGTAATCTGTTAGGTCATGCGTGCGAAGAGGAAGAAGAAGAAGGCAGAATAAGAGGTGAGAGAATGTTGTTCTGTGTGATATAATCAAAGAAGTCCTCTGATAGCGTGACAGTCCAACAGACACCTGAAGGAAGTGGGAGAAAGAACGAGCCGTGTTTCTGCCCGAGGGGGCGCATTCCTGGGGAAGGGAAGGCCAGTGATACAGGTCTCCCCCGACGAGAGTGCGGTGGATGGGTTGAAGGAGGACAAACTGGCCTGGGTGGCCTGAGCCACGAGACCAAGACTGGAGCAGTGGTAACGGGGCCAAGGTGTGCGGAGTGGACCAGCAGGGGTGGCGGACGGGAAGGGCTCGAGGATGCTTGGCGGTGCGCTGACTTCAGTGAGAAGCAGTGAGACGCTGACGAGCAGAGCAGCCGCACGATCTGAGCCTTGGAAAGCTTTCTCGCGTACCTGTCACCCGGGTTCCTGGGTGACCACACGCTGCAGAGGGGCGGGTTGAGGAGCAGTGAGGCGGATGGAGAGGCTCCCGCCCACCCCCAAGCCAGAGGCTCGGACCAGGGGCTGGAGGCGGAGGTGACCGAAGCGGTCGGTCACAGTAAGGGTGTGTCGGAAGGTGGAGGCAACAGGATTTCCTGGCGGGCTGCGAAGGATGGGAGAGAAACAGGAGGCACGAGTGATTCCACAGCCTTCTAGGCTGGAGCACGGGGAGAGTGAGATTGGCTGGGAGCGATCCACTCTCTGCAGAGACACCAGGAGAAAATACATTGCAAAGCGTGATGGGTTTCCAAGTTGACAGTTACGGACTAGCTTTGGTGCGAATTAGGGTTGGAAATCAAAGAGGGAGGCTAAAGTCATGTAAAAAAATTTTTTTAAGTGCTTTATTTACTTTTGAGAGAGAGACAGAGAGGGAGAGAGCGAGCATGAGCGGGGGAGGGGCAGAGAGAAAGGGAGACACAGAATCCGAGGTAGGCTCCAGGCTTCGAGCTGTCAGCACAGAGCCTGACGCGGGGCTCCAACTCATGAACATGAAGATCATGACCGAGGAGAAGCTGGAAGATCAACCGACTGAGCCATCCAGGAGCCCCAGAGGCCAAAGCCATTTTTAAAGGGACTCGTTGAAAGAAAAATGCTAATTAATTAAATAATAGTACAAATGAGGGAAAACCATGCCAACCATGGCCTGACGGATGAACTTCAAAAATACTGGTATACAGTTTAATACCCAATTAATCTAAGTATCTTTATTTTTTTATGCTTTTGTTTGTTTATTTATTTTGAGAGAGCGAGAAAGCGGCAGAATCCCCAGGAGGGTCCGCACGGTCAGCGCAGAGCCCGTCGCGGGGCTCGAACTCACCAACCGTGAGATCATGACCTGAGCTGAAAGCAAGAGTCCGACGCTTAAGGGACGGAGCCACCCAGGCGCCCCTCGTTCAAGTACCTTTCAAGAGAAGAAGAGCCTGGGCCATTGACTCTCTTCTGACGCGTCCAAATTTTTACTCATCTACAGTTTGCTAAATGACTTCCAGCCTCCCATGACCCCCACTACCTTTTCATTTCCACGTGGGGTCCGACTGGGGCCGTGTGTCCTGTGCCAAAAACCAGAAACAGCAGCAGTAGCTTATTCTCCTCCTGTGTTCGGATGCACTGTCCGAAGTTTGCTCTCATCGCCGTGCTCACAATTAGACTGGTTTCGAGATGACAGTGCGCCCCCCGCACAGGCCACTTGCTGCCTTCATCCCGACGGGGGGCCGCGGGCCTGGAACCCAGAGTGGGGGGCGGGGGGGGGCATCTGGGTCTGCGGGGCTCCTGCGACACCGCTGACCTTCGGTGACCTTCGGTGCTTCGGCTGACAGGGCTGGGGGGGCAGCGACCCTTCCTGCTCAGGGCGGAAACCGGGAAGGCCTTATCCCGTGCCCCCCCGGAACTCGAGCCCCCTTCCTGCCTGCAAGCCCTTCCCCTTCCGGCCCCAGAACAGCCCCAGCGCGTAGCTGCCGTTACTCTGATTCACGCACACCGTCCGCAGCAGGCGCAAGTAGCCCCACGTCCGGAGTGACGCAGCTTGTCTCCTGGCCTCTCGCGTTTCAGCCAGCCCAGCGGAGGCCGGGGCTGCTCTATTCCGTGGGGCTCCCCCAGCCACCCCCCCCCCCCGTGCCCCCAGGATGCTCGGAGGGAGACTCGGTGATGAGTTTTAACTAAAGCGACGGCTTCTGCTTGCAGAATGACAGGTGCAAGCCGCGCGGCGTTGGGAGAGAGACTATAGAGGAGAAATCCACGCGGCCGGAGTGGTGCCGGAGGAGGTGTGGGGTCGAAACAGCCCCGGGAGAGGACAGTAGGGCCTCTAATGGGGGAGTCTGCCTTCACTGTTGCGGGGGCATCCCTTAAGTGTTCGGTGGGATGCCCCGGTGAGCTCGGCGGGGCCTCCACTTGTCTTTGCACTTGTAAGTTTCATCATGCCCGATGTGGCCCATCTCCCGGGGCCGCCCTGGCGCGGGCCTTGCTGCTTCTCCAGCCGGAGGCCTGCGACGCGGATGTGTACGGTTTGCGAAGCTGATTCTGTATGCACTTTTCTGTACGTATGTCATCCTTCGGTAGAGTTTATAAAAAGATTTTTACTCCCCAAATTTTTCTAAAAGAACCTCTGATTCGGACGGACTTTTATAATAAGGAACCCTATGAACTCACAGAAGGAAAAAAATTTCCTAGGAGCAAGTCTGGTCATTTTCCTGTTGTTCCCTTCTATTATTTATTTTTTAAAGGTTTTTTTTTTTTTTTTTTTTTGGAATGTATTGATTTGTATTTAAAAGAAACTGTTGACAAAGATTCACTGGAAAGAATCTGAATAGGTGGGAAAACACAGCTAATACTGCTGAAACACTAAAATAATTCAAGGACATGTGGCTTATAGGTTTGGTCCTTGTAAAATTAAAATTAAAATTTTTTTTAACGTTTACTTACTTTTGGGAGAGACAGAGATGGAGAGAGAGGCAGAAAGAGAGGGAGACGCAGAATCTGAAGTGGGCTCCAGGCTCTGAGCTGTCAGCACAGAGCCTGACACAGGGCTCGAACCCACAAACCGTGAGATCATGACCTGAGCCAAAGTCGGGTGCTCAACCGACTGAGCCACCCAGGCGCCCCCATTTCTTAGAAAATCAACATACGTCTACTTTCTGACCCAGCAATCCCACACCTGGGTAGTATTTACCTACGAGAGATGAAAACATACAGACCTAAATACATGCACACACACAAGGAAAACGTATACAAGAATATTGTAAGCTGCTTTATTCATAACAGGCACAACTTTGAAACTGTCCAGGTATCAATCCAGAGGGGGGTGGATAAACACGCTGCTGTCCATTTATTCAGTGGAATACTTGTCACTGATAAAAAGGAAGGGATTATCCACATGCACGGCAACATGTATGACTGCAAACACATTACACAGAATGAAGTACACAGATGCAAAGAGTACACACACACACGGTGGGGCGAGGTGTGTGGTGGAAAATCAGGGTAGGTACGGTAGGTGTTTGCCTCTGGGAGTCATGGTGGGGTGGGGGGCTGGCCAAGATTGACGGGGAAGAGGCAGAAAGGCCACAGTAATCGTCTCTGTCACGATAGGTGTTTGCATAACATAGGTGCATGCATTTGTCAAAACAGCAAATATACACTTAAGATTTATGTATTTCTTCGCCTATACATTTTACCACCACCACAACAGCAACAAACAAAACCTGGGAACAAGTTTTGAATTTTAGTGAACACGGACGCTGAAGTATTTAGGGAGACGTGTCTGCAACTTACTTTGAAATGCATTCAGAAAATCAGGGTAATGGATAAGACCCATAGAGAGACAGGCAAATGGATTGATAGGTGATACAGCAAGTTAAGAAAATAACGGTAGAAGCCAGCCGGTGCCTAGCTGGGTTTCTCACTGTGGGATTCTTACGAAGTTAGCGTAGACTTAAAAACTTTCCGTAATAAAATATTTGTTACGGCTTGAAATACGCTGATGGGAATGCTAAATTTGCATACGTGTGTGTTTGTGTGAGTGTGACCCCTGAGATCTCACTCGCCACCCCGAGCGAGGGAACGACCGTTTGGGAAACAGAGGAGTCTGTGTTCTGTGGACCCAAGGCTCACCTGCCCTCCAGGCCCCGCCCCCAGCAGCTCTGGCCCCGCCCCCAGCGGCTCTGGTCCCGCCAGAGCTTTTCCTGCCTTCCTGGGCAGACTGGGCAGAGGGAGTGAGAAACCAGCGGGTCTCTCCAGTGAGCCCGCCTGCCTTTCCTGCTCTGACCTCCTTTAGCGGTAGGGAGATGGCCAGCAATTCCTCATTTTTTGTCAGATGAAAAAGAGCTGGACCGGGGCCCTCTTCATTCCCAAGAAGGAAATGGATTTCCCAGGGCTTGTGCAAATCCGCTGTGTTTGCTGATTTTAATTGATGATCAGACCCTGAACGTCCCAAGCCAGTTTTGACGGCCCGGATCCACAGGAAGCCAATTTGTCACAGCTTTCCAAGTGCGGCATGTGTGCAAGTGACATTTCAGATCCCTTCCCATCTAGTTTTGGTGACTTTTGTTTGAATTCACACTTGGCGAATGTTAATAGTATGTGGGGGTTATGTGTGCTGAATGCATTGACATTTTCCCTCCCGAAGGAAGTACCGTATTGCCATTTCTCTGCCACCCTCCCTCCCCCCCCCCCGCCGCAGCCCCGCAGCCCTTTCTTGCTGGTACCGAGGATTGCGCAAAAACAGGGAACAGGGCCTTCTGGCCGCGTTCCCTGCTTCGATCCCTCTGCTCAGGAACCCGGAGCCCCAGGGGAAACCTCAGCATCAGCCATTGGGCCCCAGGGTTTGGAGAGGCCAGGGCGAGCTGCAGGGCAGAGCTCAAGCCCTGGGGTCATCTGGTGTCCGCTGGTGAGCACAGGAATGTGCTCCCACGTCCGGGGCCGGCGACACTTCCCGGGCAGATGTGTGCACAGCTCCTCTTCAAGCTTTGCTTTATGTGCTCGCCCCCGGAGCCTGCGGAGAAGCCCAGCATACGCCTGCAGATCCGTCCGGCCGCCTCTGGTGTGCACAGAGCCTGCGGGGCTCGCTGAAGCGGCTGTGACGCTCCTGCTGCGTCAAGGAAGCTTCTGCTGCAAACACAGCATTCTCAGCTCTTACCCCTGCCGGGGGCCACCGCCACAGCCCAACGCAGCCAGGGGTCAGAAGGCTCCCGTGACCCCGGGGACTAGCAACGAACACGCTTTCCGTAAGCCTGGCAACGACTGGATTGTGGCCTCTTGAAACCCAAAGCCGATGACTTCAGAGAAGCCTTCCAAACAAACGTTTATTTTCACAGATCACGCTTTCTCCCCAAGTGAGGTACCCGCCCCCCAAAACATCCTAAAATATCGAGGAGCATTGCTACGCGTCCCCCGTGGAAAACCCGATTCTGTGCACAAGGTCTTTATTAAAAAGACAGAGCACGAAAGACAGAGTGCTTTGGCTGAAACCCCCTTTCCGCTTCTCCCGTGCTGATAACTACTAGCAGGAAGCAATTAAAACCATCCCAGTTCCTCCAAGTGATAACAGAGCTGGCCAGGGGAGCAGATCCCAAGCACCAGTAAATCATGGAGATACACGTTTCTGTTTCATGGTGACCCTCGCTCCTCATCCGAGATAACTGTGTCCCGCTCTGTCAGAGTCGGCCTGTAACCCAGTCACCATTGTGCACACGCATCAGATGCTCAGGATGGTCCAGCAAGACCCAAGACATACATGGCTTCTGTCTACTGATAATGAACCCAGAAGTCCCGATAAAGACTGAGTCTACCTTTGGTTCAGTATGTCGTCCAGCTCTCTCCCTGGCTGGGGCCGGTCTTTCCATTGACTGGGACTTCTTCCTTGGCTCCCAGGGGACCCATTTCCATCTCTCTCTCTCATTTCCCTCTCTATAATGCCAGGGGTTGTTTACTGAGCACAGAACTGGTACGTGTGCCTCATCATTGCCCCACATTACACCACGACACACGTAACCTGTAGTGCTGGCCTAAATGATTCACGTTCTTTCAGGAGCTGCCCTTGGTTTGTGTTTGAACATGACACACTGCATCTCCCAAGCGCGACCGCATTTTAGACTCCAACTCGTGAGAGAGGGGTCGGACAAAGCCCTTGGTGTGAAATAAAAGTAAGGACGATATTCTGGTTGAGGTTCTTGGTACAATATGGACTGGGACAGCTATAAGAATACCACTTCCTGTATTTCCTACTCACGCTGAAAAAGGCTTTGAGTAACCAAGTTAAACTAATTTGGAACTTATCTTGGTCCAAGCCAGAGAGAGAGAGAGAGAGAAGAAATTGACCAACCCAACAGAACATACTGTAAACACTTGGACATAAATGGACCAAGCATTCTGGACTGTTGGCACCCATTTTCTCTTAATGTTCTGAGGTTCCTCATAAGCAGCCATACTTGTTACTAACCAACATCCTTGGCAGTTGTTTCCCAGGGACCAGCCCGGGATATGCCACAGAAGTCGGACAACTAACAACTAGAGCAGTCTAAAGAAAGAGAGGGAGAGTCATTCAGGCTACTCTGGAGTTTGGGCTTTGCTCTAGCGCCCGGCTGCATCCTAGGTCATCTGTGGGAGGGCGCATCAAAGGCTCTGGCGGGTAAGCTCACATTTAAGCCCACCTGCACGTATGCCCTCTGTTCCCCAGTCCAGCGTTAATTATCTTCACGTTCTTCTGGACAGCTCACGTGCGCAGAGTTGGAAGTCATGACAGTGGACTCTACCAGCCATTTTAGTTTTAGTTCTTCATTTGTTGTTAGGACACAGATTTGTATGTCCAGACATTAAGGGCACTCTAGAGATAACGGCTTAGTCACTAACTCCCAAATTTATCTGACTACAAAAGCTGGGTCACCAAGGGCTTCTGGTTTCATGTTTAAGACGGAAAAAGCTTGGGAGTCTGGTCACCATTCCTATCCTTACAACTAGAAAAGGCCGGACAAACTGAAAAACAACTTTTCTTGGAGCCATCACAGGATTGGGGTCAATGGGTCCAACCACCATGCCCGAACCTGGAGAGACAGGTGCATCCAGAGTCACAGCTGAGATCTGCTTACATGGAGCAGAAGCTGCTGAAGCCATAAATTAGAAGGAACACTTATATGGAAACTTAGATGAACTGCTGGTAGGGGGAGGGAGAGGGGTCAACAGTCCACATATACATTTTGATTCCCCCAAAACTTATCGGCTAACAGCCAAATGGTGACCAGAAGCCCCATCACTAACATAAACAATTGATTAACACGTATTTTGTATTCTATATAGTGCATTCCTGGAATGAAGCTGGAGAAGGGCCCCTGGGTGGCTCAGTCAGTTGGCCATCTGACTCTTGGTTTCAGCTCAGGTCATGATCTTACAGTTTGTGACTTTGAGTCCCGCATCGGGCTCTGCATTGGCAGTGCAGAGCCTGCTTGGGATTCTCTCCCTCTACCTCTCTCTCTCTCTCTCTCAAAATAAATAAACTTAAAAAAAAATGAAGCTAGAAAAAGTAAAATATTAAGAAAATCAGAAAATACTTTTACAGGGGCGCCTGGGTGGCTCAGTCGGTTAAGCGTCTGACTTCAGCTCAGGTCACGATCTCGCGGTCCGCGAGTTTGAGCCCCGCGTTGGGCTCTGGGCTGATGGCTCAGAGCCTGGAGCCTGCTTCCGATTCTGTGTCTCCCTCTCTCTGCCCCTCCCCCGTTCATGCTGTGTCTCTCTCTGTCTCAAAAATAAACGTTAAAAAAAAAATTAAAAAAAAAAAGAAAATACATTTACAGTACTGTATTTACTGAAAAAAAAATCCATGTGTAAGTGGACCTGCTTAGCTCAAACCTGTGTGGTTCAAAGGTTAACCGTACTTTAAATGTGAAAGGTCTAAATACATCAATAAAAAGACAAGAGATTGTCAGAATAGGTGAAAAACAAGATGCTGTTTTTCTGTTTATATATTCTGTCTATAAGAAACCTACTTTAAATATAAAGATCCAGACAAGGGAAACAAAAGCAAAAATGAACTACTGGGACCTCATCAAAATAAAAAGCTTCTGCACAGTGAAGGAAACAACCAGCAAAACTAAAACGCAACCGACAGAATGGGAGAAGAGATTTGCAAACAACATATCAGATAAAGGGTTAGTATCCAAAATCTACAAAGAACTTATCAAACTCAACACCCAAAAAACAAATAACCCAGTGAAGACATGGGCAAAAGATATGAATAGACACTTCTCCAAAGAAGATATCCAGATGGCCAACCGACACATGATAAAATGCTCCACATCATTCATCATCAGGGAAATACAAATCAAAACCACAAGGAGATACCACCTGGCACCTGTCAGAATGGCTCACATTAACAACTCAGGCAACAACGGATGTTGGCGAGGATGCGGAGAGAGAGGATCTCTTTTGCATTGTTGGTGGGAATGCAAGCTGGTGCAACCACTCTGGAAAACAGTATGGAGGTTCCTCAGAAAACTAAAAATACAACTACCCTACGACCCAGCAAATGCACAACTAGGCATTTCTCCACGGGATACAGGTGCACTGTTTCGAAGGGACACATGCGCCCCATGTTTATAGCAGCACTATCGACAATAGGCAAAGTACGGAAAGGGCCCAAATGTCCATCAATGGATGAAACGATAAAGAAATTGTGGTATATATATATATATATATATATATATATATATATATATATATAATGGAGTATTACTCGGCATCAAAAAGAATGAAATCTTGCCATGTGCAACTACGTGGATGGAACTGGAGGGTATTACGCTAAGTGAAATTAGTCAGAGAAAGACAAAAATCCTATGACTTCACTCATACGAGGACTTTAAGAGACAAAACAGATGAACATAAGGGAAGGGAAGCAAAAATAATATAAAAACAGGGAGGGGGAGAAAACAGAAGATTCTTAAATATGGAGAACAAACTGAGGGTTACGGGAGGGCTTGTAGGAGGGGGGATGGGCTAAATGGGGAAGGGGCGCTAAGGAATCTCCTAAAATCATTGTTGCACTATATACTAATTTGGATGTAAATTTAAAAAAATTTAAAAATTAAAAAAAAAAGATCCAGACAGGTTAAAAATAAAGGGGTGGAGAAAGATATATACCATACTAACACTAATCAGAAGAAAGCTGAAGTTGTTATTTTAACTTCGGACAAAGCACGCTTCACAACAAGAATATCCTCAGGAATAGAGAGATGACATAATGATAAAGGGGTCAAATCTCCAAGAAGACATAGCAATTTTAACGTCTATGTGCCCAACAAGAGACCGTCAAAACACACGTGGCTCTAGGCCACCATAGGGCTGGGAGAAAACTCTGGGCCGGCCCCCTCCAGGGAGCCAGAACCTTCCCTATCCTCACGTGGAATGCCATTCCCGCCCCGGAAGCCGCACCCTACACATCCTTCAACACAGGAACCTGGATGCTGGAGGCTGTACAGCCTCTGAATTGGGACTCCCTGCTTTTGTTTATTTTTGAGAGAGAGAGACAGAGCACAAGTGGGGAAGGTCAGTGAAGCAGGCTCCAGGCTCTGAGCTGTCAGCACAGAGCTTGACGCGGGGCTCGAGCCCACGAACCGTGAGATCACGACCTGAGCTGAAGTCGGACGCTCAACCGACCGAGCCACCCAGGCGCCCTCCCCTCCCCCTTTTTTTTAGCTAGGAGAAACGTGGAGTCTGCCCATCTCATTGATCTGTCTTCAAATCTTTAGCAAACCTGCCCCCAAGAATCCTCGAGAGAGACTCTAATCTTTGCACCCACCGACCACGGTGTGCTGATGGCTAATGGATCCTCTGGATAAGCACTATTCCTGTGGACCAGGTGGTACACGTCAGATGCCGTGATTCATACGTCACAAATCCTCAAGGGCATTTCTAAACCTGCTCAGTCACTAGATGCTGGATGACACCAGGGCCATGCCAGCCCTCACGAACTCGAAGGACTCCTCACACATGCAACACGCGTTAACTCGCGTGATAAACCCACACTCCGTATCTTCACCAATAGTAAGCCGGGCGATGCCCCAATCCTGTTCCTCCCTTGTCCAGCTTCGGGCAACGTCCCCTCACTCAGCCTGTGTCTCGAGGACCATGCCCACCTCTGACCTCTAAGAGCCGGAGTCTGGACCCAGCAGGACTCGCTTAATTTTCTTGTAACCTGAACCAGAAGACACGTAAGAACCGTAAGGCGCTGACAGGCACAATTTCAAGTCTGGGTTTGTTCAGAGTAAGTTTCCAGACCAAAGCGAGAGAAAAATAAAGGACATCAGTAACACGGGCCCCAGGTAGCACATTCTACTTCCCGAAGGTTACCTCAACACCTGGTTGACTTTTTGTACAATGGCAGTCAAATTAAAGCAAGGAGGTATTCTCGTTTTATGTGATGTTTATAAAGTTTCTGAGATCTTTATCACGTTGATCAATTTAGGTATTTGCTGGGGAGACAAATGAAACATTTAGCAATTAGGAAACTGGCAAAATTAGTCTCTCATACCTCATGAGGTGGATTTCCTGGCACTCAGTCCGTACGAAGAGCCATTCTACTTGGCCTTACCGCCACGGGCACCGATGTCTCCCACCGCTGACTCCTGCGGAAGAATTTACGAACACTCACAGCATTTGGGGGCGTGCAGGGTGGTGAGGAGGGGTGGAGACCTGCACTCCAATCAGAGTTTCACCACTTACCGGCTGCATGACCTTGGGAGGTTTATTCAACTTCTCTGAGTCGCCTCCCACGAAATGGGGTAATCATTAACCCTGTGGCTGTGTGGCCATTAACAAGATAGCGCGTGTAAAGAATGCCCAGCTCATACGAGAGCCAAGTAAAGAAGCTACTGTCCTTAGGAGGTACTGTCTTACCAAACAAAAGGACAGAAAAGCACATGTCCTCATTCAGGCAGACCCCACCAAGTGTACTGCAATTCTGCACAACACAAGGTTTCTCTATCCTTCCTGGGATCTTCAGACCCGGGAGCCACACGGTATGTCCATTCATGAACCGGTGCCGTCCGGCATGAAGAGAAATTAGTGAATGAATTTCTTAGTACCTATGTAGTATGCAAACCTGTAATAATCTTTTTTTTTTTTTTTTTTAATAAAACTGCTTTGACTTAGGAAGAAAGATCCAATGTTTAGCACGTGCCAGTGACGCGTTTTCATTACTCAAGGTGCTTTCCCTTTCAATTCGCAACACTCGCCCAAGAGTCCAAGTGCGGGAGAGGCTGTGCTAGAAACCCATCCCAGGATTCTGGTCCTCCGAGTGAGACACACGGCCGGAGCCCCAGGCGGGACACCATCCCAGTTTTACATCTGTAGCAAGGTGGTCTGTCTGCATTTTGAAATTAACTTACCTGTGTGATTCTTTTGGTGTACTTTTGAAAAAAAACAAAAAACCAAAAAAAAAAAACACCCCACTCACACATTTTAAGAAATCTCAAGGGGAAAGAAACATGATTGCCGCAGGCCCTGTCTCAAACTCCGGGAAGACATCCCACAACTCAGGTTTTTACCTTGCTTTAATGACTTCGTTTACGACCTCTGGGAAGGATGTGAACACATCAGGAGTAACAGCCATTTATGTTTTAAGTATCAGGTTTTATTAAAAAGTGCATTTTGATTAATTTATGGTCTAGGTAAGCTGTTAAGATATCAGTATACTCTCTGGAATAATAATAACTTTACAAATATTTAAAACAAACAAAATTTTAAAAGCCTTTTTATTTCCTTCACCATTATTGTTTTACAATACAAATATCACCTTGTGAATACACAGGAAAAAAAAAAACCCTACGGAAGATAATTCTGCTGCACGTAAAATACAGAATGGATATATATACTTCTTCATTCTTAAAAAACTATTTTGTTCTCCACATTGGCAAGTATGGAATAGAATACTTCCCCAAACATACTTCTGTTAGGAGTAAAACTTAGAGATACATGCAGTTTCTGCACAAATATATTTTAAAGAAATAGATCTCTGTTTTGTTGTTCACCAACAAAATTGTCATCAGAGTATGGATAACTAATTTATAGCTTTCAAGTTTTAGTTAAGTGATCATTTTCAAAACTCTCTTTTTAAAAACAAAGTATGCATGGCTGTTTTCACTGTATAGTTAAAATCGAACCACCAAACAGATGATAAAATAATTTAAGTGGTACATGTCATTGCCACCTGCTCACAATATGGGAACAGGGCTCTGATTTTCTAATTAACTCCCCCATTCGTTAATTCATAGCAATTTAAAAACCATAAGCAGTCTTCAGGTTTAATTTAGCTATAAATGCAAAATTTAGTAGTGTATACTTACATTTATATTTTCATGGAATATTTTATTTTAAATAAAAACATTTAAGATTGCCTACTGACCATACAATCAAGACAAGAAAGGCACTAGAAACATAGACAAATTTCTCTCCCAAGAAGCATTTTTTTTTTTTAATTTTAACTCTCTTCTCTCTGACATGTAAAAATCTTGAAATTTGGTTTTCATAACATCATTTTGAAAAATAAAGTTAGGAAATACTTAGAAAATCACTTTATAACAGAATCTTTTTTTTTTTTTTTGCACTTTTTGACACACTCTCTCTGCTTTTTACAAAACCCAAAGTTACCACACCTTTCTGTGTCTGTCATTTTTTATTTGAATAGCGGTGCAACAGGTAGAAAGATTTCAGAATCGAACCCCATTCAGGTACTTAGAAACCTTCATAGAGACATTTGCTAGAAAATGGCTTACAGCCCAATCTTTGGGGCAAGAGATATGAAAAGTATGTTTTCCCAAGAAAATAATACGCTTTATTTTCCAGATGTGACTGGAAAGACCAGAACGGATGATAGAAAAGCTTACATTTATGCTGTTGCATCGTATACAAAGGAACGTGGTGATGCAGCTTATGCGGAACCCCGGACTCACGAACAGGAAATGTGTGCAGTGCATGATAGGTTACGTTTTCTTTATTGTTGTCCCACGCAGGTCCTTTGGAGAGAAAAAAAGATCACAGTGCTGACCAGGTAACTCAATAGGTTAAGTCAAGGAAACTGCTGAAAGATAATGGGATCGTCTGTTTATGGCGTCTGCTCTCACTGTAGTTCTCAGCACTTGGAAAGGGTCCTCGTCCCCCACTTGGTGCGGCCGTTATGTGTCGTTCACCAAGCGGCTGTATTTCACCTGCCTCCCGAGGTGGACCACCGGCCAGGGGAAGGGCCAGTGGTAAGATCGAGGTACGATTCCTTGGACATTCTTTTCAAAGTACTGAAATGGCCTATACCACCACACCCTAGCCAGGAGGTTCATCTGGGAAGCTTCTTTGAGCACCTATGACGACAAAGACAGGAAACCAGGTCAGGGAGAGCAATTCATGGGCCCCCAAACGAACATATGTACTTTTCTAACGATCTTCCACTTTAAGTGGATGTATTTTCCCAATTACGATTCACAAAGGACCCCGGAACGGCCTTGTGTCCACCCACGTACCCCAGTTTCGCACGCACGCCCCCACTCTGCGCTCGTGTGCTAACCAGGCCACCCCCTAGCGGGAGAGCAAAGAACTCCAACTCTGGGAGCGCACGGAGAACGCGTGGCTTCCTCGATCTCGTGTCCGTAAGTGCGCGCGCCCCAGTTAGTGTCTCCGTTACTCTTCTGCGATGGAAGTTAAGCGTTCAGCCGCTCAGGGGCCCAGGCCAGGAGAAGCGGGGAGGGGTGCCAATCAAACAAACAGCAGGGGGGCCCAGCTTGGAAGGCATTTGTCAGGGACGGGGACGGTGATACCTGTTCTAGAAGGATGCAATCTCTGCGTCACTGTACTAACACATCTCTTGCTCATTTTTTGTTGCGAAGTGGCTCAGCATCACGAAAGACAACGCAATCCCAGTTGCCTAGCCCCCCTGGAGAGAGGCCTAAGACATCCGTGGGTTCTCTGCACGTCCCCCCGCCCCCATGCCAGCACCGCCAGGCCAGGCGTTGAGAGAAGCTGTAATCAGACAAGGGGAAAACTCACTTGCTGATTGGCCATAGTGTGGTACCACCAGAAGAGTCTCGTGGTGATGTAATACGCCACCACCACGTCCACAGTGTAGTGGTCATGCGCTAAGAGAATACAGAAGATCCCAACCACGCTGAGGAGCCAGCAAATCCAGTGGTACCACCACAGTCGTCGAGGGGAATCTGAAAAGAGGAGCGATTCACACCGGTTACTCTGATCTTTCCGTCTGAAAACAGATCGTTTGGGCTGCAAATTTAAGGGTTTTAGCTTATATGTAGTCAAGGTTAGAATGGAAGCAGCTTGGGGCGTCTGGGGGGCTCTGTCGGTGAAGCATCCGACTTCGGCTCAGGTCACGATCTCACGGTCTGTGAGTTCGAGCCCCGCGTCGGGCTCTGTGCTGACAGCTCCGAGCCTGGAGCCTGCTTCGGATTCTGTGTCTCCCTCGCTCTCTGCCCCTCCCCCGCTTGCGCGCTATCTCTGTCAAAACAAGTGTTAAAAAAAAAAAAGAATGGAAGCAGCTTATCTTATGAAGTGACTTTATTAGCAATTATAATTTATACTTGGCTACTGCTTGATTCACATATAAAGGCAGTTGAGAAGGACAACTGAGAGGATAATGTGTCGTGTTCCATTAAAAAAAAAAAAAAAAGCCTGTCCACTGACATTTAATTCAACTTACTTATAAATAATTTGGGGTTAATGCTCCAAACAAAAATCAATACTTTTTGGTCTACAGATCCTTACACACGGACTAGGCAATTAGAATTGCTACAACTGTCCTACTTGCTTCCCAAGCTTTGTGACTAAACACTGACCTGAAACTCTGTAAGAGTCTCAGATTCCATTTCTCAAACAAAAATAAGAAAGAATCCAAATGCCTGGGAATTTTGGTGCAAGTGCATTCAAAGGCAGGGTAGTGTCAGGTCAATACCTGTCCGTACCTTGATTTGGAAGCTCCCACCTGAGGGGAGCACCATAATCTCTATTTGTCCAGGCCTTCCCACTTTGCATTCTCAAAGAATGGGCTGAAGAGGGTCTGAAATTTTACGCAAAAATGTCACTTGAACGTGATCCGTCCTCCCTACCCAGGGGGAGAAAGGTTAGACTTTCACTGGCTTCTCACAGCATACAAGTACTCCTCATTTGGGAGTGCCTGGGTGGCTCAGTCGGTTGAGCGTCTGACTTCAGCTCAGGTCATGATCTCACGGTTCGTGAGTTCAAGCCCTGCATCACACTCTGTGCTGACGGCTCAGAGCCTGGAGCCTGCTTCGGATTCTGTGTCTCCCTTTCTCTCTGCCCCTCCTTCACTCACACTCTGTCTCTCTCTGCCTCTCAAAAATAAAGAAATTAAAAAAAAATTAAAAAAAAAAAAAGAACTAGTCATTTGTTTAACCAGTATTTATTGAACATCTACTATGTGCCTGGGACAGGAAATGCTCTGGGTATAGAGATCAGCAAACAAAACAGGCAAAGAGCCTGCCTTTGTTGGGGGAGATCCCTTTCTGGGACAGAGGAGACACAGTAAAAAATAATTATAATAAAGAAGGAGATTTTACACTGTGTTAGAAGGTGTTAAATGCTATGAAAAAATAAAGTTGAACAGGAGAAGCAGGATCAGAAACCGAGAAGGGGAAGGGAGGTTTGTGACTTTGAATGGAGTGGTCAGGGCAGGGGTGGGGGGCACCGTACCCCACCCCCAGGAAAATCTGCATTGATACACCCTACAGCTACCATTCATTCTTCATGCACGTGTTACAGTGTGGACATGACACCCATTTTAATTTCTACAACCTGTCCCTCGGCCATAGAGCGGCTACCAGTGTCTCGCTCTAAAGACGAGGAAGCTAAGACTCAGAGAGGTTAAGGGCTTTCCCCGTCACACAGGTGGGGATGGCACCAGGACTCAAAGTCAGAGGTTGTGAGCCGCGTCCTCCAAGTTTCCCGACATGGCCGTGCTTCCTTTGAGGATAAGACTTCACTGCCTTTACAGTACAACCAGCAGGGAGCGCTCCCCAGGCTGTGACAACCCCCTCCGCTCCCGCCCCCCCCCCCCCCCCCCCCCCGGCAAAAGGGCCAAACCGACAGAAAGTGTTAGAATTCACTCAGAAGGTTCCCCACGCGTACCCCCCCCAGGCCCCTCTGGACCGCAGGAGAAAGAGAGCCTCATGTCTCACAAACATACTCTGAGAGAAAAAAGGGGGCAAAAGACCATATATAACGTCATACCCCATGTTAATTTTAGAAACCACAAAGCCATCATCGGCAAGACTCAAGACATGCGTGGAAATGACACAGGAACATGGGAAGCAAGGCATGAACAGCCTTAATCATATGTTAGCGCTGTATGTGCTTCACAAAGGGTTATCTGAAACAGATATGGTGAATGCCAGCTTCTGTTAAATCTGAGCAGGGGACAGGGGTTTATTTAAATATCTTTTGTGGGTTTCGCAATAAAATATTTTAAGTACGTTTAAAAATATATTTTAGGTAGTTGTTTGTAAGTTTCTGTGTTTTGAGAGAGAGTGAGCGAGCAGGGGAGGGGCAGAGAGAGCGGGAGAGGGAGAATCCCAAGCACTGTCAGCGCAGAGCCTGATGCTGGGCTCGAACCCACGAACCGGGAGGTCATGACCTGAGCCGAAATCAGGAGATGGATGCTTCACCGACTGAGCCCCCCAGGCGGCCCTTACGTGCATTTTAAAGGAGACTCCCTTTTGGCGCCTGCATCACTTAGTGCCCCTGAGCCCCCGGCTTCTATGAGGGCAGAGACCTCGCTGACCCCCAGGCGCAGCGTAGGGCGGTGACACGCGGTCTACATCACG
Organism: Acinonyx jubatus; assembly: GCF_027475565.1. Lineage (NCBI taxonomy): Eukaryota > Metazoa > Chordata > Mammalia > Carnivora > Felidae > Acinonyx > Acinonyx jubatus. The sequence goes on along the minus strand of NC_069393.1, from coordinate 12,529,889 downwards.
TGCCACCAGGCCTGGGCTCACGAGCTTTCCTCCCGGCTCCTTCCAGCAGCTGTAGCGCAGCCCGAAGGCTCTGCCGACTCCAGAGGAGACGAGGAGACTAGGCGCCCCCCGCCCCCGGGGCAAGAGCGGTGACCCCGGCCCCCGCCCCCCGCCGCCGCGCTGGGGGCCCGCGGTGTCGGGGCGCGCTGGGGACGCTGCCGGAGGGCTGTCCTCGACTTACACTCTTTGATAAATAAGTAAGTGAGCGTGAGCATGACCGTGTGGCCGCTGTACAGGTAGTCCCCGCACATGTTGTGAGAGCCGGTGATGGACAGGCCGCCACCGGCAATGAGCTTCATTATCCTCCGCACTTGTGCTTCCCAGTCTCCGAACAGCTGTGGGAGAGGAGAGACGAGAGGCGTTACCAGTGGACCCCGGAGTGCTGTGGCGCCCTCCTCCGGTCAGGGCCAGGCCCTGCGATACCCTGACTTCTGCCGAGAAACGCACACCTGGCCCTGGACGTGGCTCTCCGACACCACCTCTGCCATTTCCTGAGACAAAAGGCATCTGTGGCTAGTCACAACCAGCCGCTTTCACCCGCACCTGAGAGCTCCTTAGGGCGGTGACCCTCGGAAGGCCCCGGAGCGTCGGGGCTTGACGCCGGGAGAGCCAACCCTGTGATCAGAAGGCTGGACCACCGGGGAGGGGCGAGGGCTGGAGGTGGATGGTCAATGACTCATCAGTCCTGCTTACAGGGGCGCCTGGTCGGCTCCATCGGTTAAGCGTCCGACTTCTGCTCAGTCCTGATCTCGGAGTTTGTGAGCTCGAGCCCCGCATCGGGCTCTGCGCTGACAGCTGGGAGCCTGGAGCCTGCTTCACATTCTGTGCCTCCCTCTCTCTCTGCCCCTCCCCTGCTCACGCTCTGCCTCTCTCTCTCTCTCTCTCAAGAATAAATAAAAACATAAAAAAAAATCCTTATTACATAACGATGCCTCCACAAAACTGCACAAGGATGGAGGTTCAGAAAGCGACCAGGCTGATGACAAAGTAGAGATGTGGGGGGCGTGGGAGCCCCACGTCCCTTCCCAGAGGCTTCGCCCAGGGCATTCCTTCCGTCCGGCTGCCCTAAGTTACATCCTCTTATAATACACCGGGTCTCTGGTAAGTTACATGTTTTCCTTAGTTTTGGGAACAACTGTTAGCAAACTAACCAAATCTGCGGCGGGGTCACGGGAACCCCCAATTTACAGCTCAGTGGTCGGATGCACAGGTGACAGCCTGCACTCGTCGCTGGAGTCTGAAGGGGGAGGGGTCAGTCGGTGTGACACAGAGGTCCCTCCAGGGAGGGAGCAACAGAACTAACGCCCCCCACACGTGCTCACAGAAGCGCCTGGTGTGGGTGCTGAGGAGAGGAGGCGCACGGGAATGTTCCGGCTTTTTGAGCTTCCATCAAGACACGTAAACCCCCCATGAAGGCTGCCGTCCACGTTCACTAGAGAGGAAGCGTGTGGCCACAGCCGTTCCTTGCTTGCGCTTTCTGGAGCACGTTTCAGCAGACGCTTGCCCCATTTTTAAAATTACACTGATAGAGAAAGAGTAACTGATCGCGGTTTACGACGGGAGCCACTTGGGGGAAAATATCTGGGACAAGTCCCCGTGCTCAGCTTACAGGACAGCGGCTCTACGGACCCAGCTGATGCTGGAGGCTGAGGAGGTCAAATGGGACTTACGGCGACCAAAGTGACACAAGGGACTGATTGGATGTACCTTCAATCTACTGAAATCACGTGAGTGGAACCGTGCGCTCTTCCTTTTCAGTAAGAGTGAAACAATCTCACGGATAAATCTCCGTCTCTGATGCAAGTCTGGGCTGCACGCCGGAGTCATCAGAGGCTTAAACAACACACTCCCTGCCATTTTTCTTTGCTATGTCAAACGGTCTGTATCTTAGGTTGCCAGCACACTAGTTACTTTTAACCAGAATTAATCACCCTGACCCTTTTCAACATTTCACTGATAACATGCCAGGCTTTGGGAAACATGTGGTCTGCTACAATTTCCCTTTAAGAAAATGTATCAAGATTTCTAGTCAAGGATGGCAGGTTGGACACATGGCACAGAGGAGACAGATTTCCAAATTCAAAGGGTCACCACAAGAAAACAGACCTCTACGGCAAGACTCGGCACCACGAGATTTCAGGTACGCAGTGGGGGGTTAGCAAGAGACCCTAATGCCTCCAGAAATCAAAGACAAGCTTCATACTTGGGGTGCCTGGGTGGCTCAGTCGGTTAAGCGCCAACTTTGGCTCAGGTCATGATCTCACGGTTTGTGAGTTCGAGCCCCGCGTCGGGCTCTGTGCTGACAGCTCAGAGCCTGGAGCCTGCTTCGGATTCTGTGTCTCCCTCTCTCTCTGCCCCTCCCCTCCACTTGCACTCCGTCTCTCTCTGTCTCAAAAATAAGTAAACATTAAAATTAAAGTCATGATGTATTTATAAAAAAAAAAAAACACAAACAAGCTTCATACAAAGGATCAAGAGTCAGCTTTTTCAAAAACAATCCTGGAGGACAGAAGGCTTTGGAAAACTGCCTCCAAGTTCCGTGGGAAAATGATTTTCAACTTAGCAACCTATGCCCAGCCATACTCTTAAGCGACCCTGCAGTACAGGATCGACTAAAGCCGTTTTCACAAGATTTCACAGTATTTACCACCTACATACTCTTCAGGGAACTAGAGAGCATACGCTTTGTAAAGCAGAAAGAGCAGAAAAAAAGAAGAGACAGGATTTGCTAGGTCGTCAGTGAAGGCAGAGCCGAGGGGCTGTGAGCCTGCACAGTGAACCATGGGCGGGGGGGGGGGGTGGGGGGTGGGTACGGGTACGAGGGTCATCCGCGGGAAGGTGAAACCACATGGGGGTGAGTGTGCACACAGAACACTAAGAAAGCAAAAGGCAAGGCAATCGCTAACTCTCTAAGAAACAAAATGTTGTGCACAAGAGTCATTATAGGAAACGACTCAAGCTGGCTACGAAGAGCAATTAGAAACTAATAGTGTGAACACGAAATGTGGAGTTAGGTCAGAACAGAAATCCAGACCCGGACAGGGAAGAGGGGACAGGAAGCAGGACCGCCCACCGGGAGGGTGGGGCTGGGGCACCATGGACCCTCCCTCCAGCCTTCCCGTAGGAGGTCAATAATAAGACTTCCATCAGAAAAACAGAGAAACAGAACTGCCGTGTCCCTTACAGACCGCAGGGTAACACACACACACACACACACACATCTGTGAAAAGTAAAAAGCTATGAAGGTAAGCACCACCAGCTTCAGTTAAAATTGTTGAAAGGAGTTAGGAACGTGGGCTGGAGTTGGTCAGGGTTCAGGGGGATGGGTGGCTACGGTGTGTCGTTAAAGATTCTACAGAACCATTTTGTTTAAAAACATTTTTAAAATGTCTACTTATTTTTGGAAAAAGAGAGAGAGTATGAGGGCGGGGCAGAGAGAAAGAGGGAGACTCAGAATCCAAAGCAGGCTCCAGGCTCTGAGCTGTCAGCATAAAGCCCGACGTGGGGCTCAAACTCATGAACGGTGAGATCACGACCTGAGCTGAAGTCGGATGCTTAACTGAGCCACCCAGGTGCCCGTTTGTTTTTGTTTTTTTTTAAATTGCACATATGTAATAAACACGATAGAAATTTTTCAAAAGATTTAAATGGAAAGTTGGGTCCAGTTCTGCCATAACAATGCATAGTATAAAGAGGAAACTTATGGCAACAAAAGCCTGGGTAGCTTTTCATTTTATTCCATTTCAGATTGTCTTTCCAAAAACTGTGTTTTTTACACTAGAAATCCTATTCTCAGGCACCACCACCCTGTAATTTGCCCTCCCGTTTTAGCACGAAAATATCTGTGGGGAACCTGTACGCATGGGGAGGAGGGAGACATTACCAGGTAAACACAGCATCGAGAAAAAAATAGCTGAAAATTAATGCTGCATTTCTTCCAAGTGCCCTTAAAACACCTAAGCTTTCTTTTAAAAAAAATCTCTTTCCATGGCTGTCAAACCTCTGGGAGGGGCGGTCTCTTCAAGCTTAGTGGGAAACAGGAAAAGAAGGAGGATGGCTATGGCCACATAAAAATTTTAATTATGTTAAAAAAAAAAAACAAACAAACAAAGTAAAAGACATGTTGCCTAACAACCGGAGCAGAAACCAGCTAACATCTTTTTCACGGAAACTGACCATATGAACCAAGTAAATAACACCAACGTGGGAGACAAAATGTATCAGAGGACAAAGGATATGACCAGCGGGAGGCATGGAGACTGCCAAACAAACAGATACAAACTTTGCTCCCGTATCAAGTTAGCAAAGCTGAGGGAAGCGGAAGCAGGGCAGGGGCTGGCGGGGCAGGCCCAGCGGCTGGGTGAGGGGGGGTGAGCCGAATGCACCTGCCAGCCGGGAGGGGTGGCGGGCAGACTGGGCTCTGCCACTTAGCTGGGTGATCCGAGGCGGCCGGACCAGTCTAACCCTCCACTTCCTCACCTACCACTTGGGGAGCATCATCGTTATGACAATCGACAAAATTCTGTAAAAATCATCATCGATACTGACCGGCAATCCAAACGGCATCGCCCGGGACTCGTTTACACGGAGTCTCAGAGCCTGCCGCAAAGAAATGATCCCAGACGGAAATGAACGCTTCAGGTAGAACTCTCCCACTATGATATTAGTATAAAAGGAACAGAGTGGAAACAATCTAACCAGGAATTGTTATTAAATAACTGCTTGCTTGCTACTCGAAGCCCAGGCCGGCAAGTACTGGCAACATCGGGAGTCCCGATAAAATGATTCTCAAACCTACTGAACCACCATCTGAGGCGACTGGTTAGACTCACACCACAGTGATTCAAATGCGTTGACTTGGGCTACGACTGCGTAATAAATGATGAACGAAATCAGTTTATAAGGCCTGTGTAGTAAGTTTGTATCATAGACATCGTCTCTTATCGAGGAAAAAACAAAACATTTGGCATAATCAGCTGTATTTTTTTAAAAACAAGCACAGAGAACACGTAGAACGTACAAACTACACGTCAGCAGGGTTTCAATGGAAGCTGGCAGGGTTTCTCCCAGTCTCTGTCCCAAAGGGACTTCTAGAAGTCCCCGCTCCTTGGGCTAGAAAGAGAGGAATTCTCTTGGAAGTCTCCAGTTGTGGGATCTCGGCGGCCTTCGAGTGCAGGCAGGACATACGGGAAGAGACTAAAGAAGAGGAAAAGACAGGAACTCTGGTCTTCTCTCTCATGCTTACTTTAGTTTCATTCCCCAATCTGCCTGCCCCCCTCCTGCGGCATCCTCAAAAAGCTGCTGCGAACATTCTGCGGGGTGTTTCTTACTTGCAGTCGGTGGGAAAGAACATGGACTGCGTTCACCCCACTGTCGCTGGAGAAGTACCCCGCCCCCCACAACAGGAGGCTGTTGAATGTTCATTTCTGAAAGCAGAGATATTTTGGGGGGACATTCACACCAATCACTTTCTCAGTAGACGCTACAAAGCTGTAGTAATTCACTCTGCGAATTATCGTCTCTTAGGGACACAGAAAAGTCAGTTTTCAGTGAAAACACAGCAATTTTCTTCAGCATCTGATGAATGGCTAAGAAGTAAACTGGCCCAAATCGCTTAAGCAATAACAAGGCACAGGAAGAAACCGCGAGCAGGAGGAGGCTGGAGAGGCTTCCTAATGACGCAGACTAATCTAGTACAGTTAGAAACCAGTGAGCCCCTGGCTATTAGAAAGCAGGCTTCCCCAAGTTTTCAGGGCTGAGTACCAGAGCGCGTGGATGAGAATTTGTTCACCATCACCCGGTTTGCACATGGTCTAGCGCACTTGCCTCTTCCCTTTGCTGCATCTGAAGAGCAGGGACACTCCCCCCCTACTGGCCTGAGAGGGCACACCCGGAACCGGAACCGAGCTCACCAAATAACGCTGACTCATCCAACGGCTCCGGTCTAACCCTGACGAATGGCTGCAAGGCGACGGGCGTGGAAATGCTACTGAGTATAATCCTTGCCCCTCACCGAGGCTTCGCCCTGCAGAAGCCCTGGAAAATCGGCACGGCGGGTCCCATCCGCCGGCTGCTCAGTGTTGGAGCTGGGGAGGGGACCCACGTCCTGGGACCCCATCTGCCACTGTCCGAGGCACTGCAGGCCCCCTGCACACCGCTGGTCCCCCCAGCTTTGCATGAGCCAGGACCTGGGTACACGCGGGGTAACTTTTCCTCCAGCAGCCTCCTCCTGTCCAGATGTTCAGAGGTCACGTCCTGTGATCATGCCCCGCTGCAAAGCCATGCAGCCAGGTAGCTCTCAAATTACTCATTCATTCATTCATTCATTCATTCATTCATTCATTCATTCATTCAAGGAATCTACCTACTAAGATCAGGGCAAATAAATTTTTGTTGTTTGCTGAAGAACAATCTCCCCGCCAAACAGAAACGTCACTCTCCTCTACCACAAGCCGAGAAGGCCGCTCTGAGCCCCCAGACCACAGGCACACCCGCTAGGGAAGCAGGCATCGCGGCACGGAAGGGCAGCCGAGAAACACACGCTCCACACTGCGGCTTCCCTCAGCTTCTCTCCCTCATGACGGAGCCCGAAACGGCAAGACTCCGCCGCTCCCTGCGTGTCACCCGGCGGGGCAGCCCTCCCAACCAATGACGCGTCCGTAAGAACTAGCAGGAGTCGTGAGAACGTCCTTCGCGGGAGAGGTGGAGGTGGTGTGCCTGCGGGTTGGGTGAACGGTTCTTGTGATTCCGTACTCCCGCCCCGCACGGTTTCTCACACCGTCCTACTACCATTGAGCGGGCAGGAAAAAGGGAGTGGTAACAGGGTGATTTTGTGTACGAAAACACTAGCTTTCGTGGGGACGGAGAGTCCAACTTTTCCACTGAGTTTCCCCATTAATGATCCGGTCGTATCCTCACCAGCCTGGGGGGTGGTTGGTGCAGAGGCTGGGACGCCCATTTCACAGATGAGCAAATCAGCAGAGAGGCTGTTTCTCTGTTTCACCCAGTGAGTCGTCTGGGCTCAGATCCCACCTCTCCCCTCCCTAAGCGAGCTTGCCTCTGGGTCCCTACAGACAGCCTGCTGTTGTCCCCAACGCCTCCCCGGATGACACAGGCTCCAGAGCATCTCCAGGTTGTGGTGGCGGTTCTCACGAAATCCAGCCCACTGTACGCACGTCATTTCCAGGCAGGTGCACAGGAGTACTCGCTAAAGAGCCACTTTCCATAAGTGGGGTTTTTTTTTTTTCCATTTAAATCAAACTTCCCCGTTTCTATAAAAGTTGTTCTCATGGAAATCGTTCACAAGCCAAGGGCACGTTTTCCGCCTTCTCTAACAAGGTGTTTCCCACCTGTCCTTAACTTTCCTCGCCCTGGGCTGGGCTGGGCTGTGCCGGAGGGGTGCTCCCAATGTCTCTGAGTCTGCCTGCACAGGAGCACAAGCCCCGGGTCGGGGTCCGGCGTCCGGGGGGCTCCGGACGGACACTCTGCCCAACGCGGCCTCAGCGTCCTCTCGTCTGGAAGACGGCAAGAATGATACTTCCTCGCCCGCGGCACCCCCCGGCCAAGGTGAGGGGAGGTCTGCCACAAGTGCCTGCTCCGTTATAAGGTGCGTCCAAACTTCGAGCAGCATGGCAATGACCATGTCCTTCGGGGAGAACCCCACCCCGGCACCCAGCAATCCAGATCGGGGTGGCTGTCCACGCGGCCCTCACCGACTCTCGTCCGTGGTCACAAGGCACTTTTCTGAACCCTTCTCCTCCACGTGGTAACTGCTTCATTCCCGGGAAGACTTCGTTTCACCCACAAATATCGCGTCCACCTCCACTGATGTGGAGAGATTTCACTGCGCGTCCTCTTAGAACACATTCGTGCAACTTCTAAAAAGACGTTTCCCTCCCTTAAGGTCTGAAGGATCTGGCTCTCTGCACCTCTCCACTGTCAAGTGTATCCATCCATTCAAATACTGTGCGGGTTGTTTTCTTTTTTTTTTTTTTTATTTTGTGGGGGCACGGTCTCTCTAATTATCATCAATAAAACACGAAATGCGCAACGAGCCTCCCTTCCTCCCCCTAAAAACTTCTGTATTTTTTTTATGACCTCTAGTAAAGGAGACTTACCAAAACTTCACAAAATCTTTAAAAAAAGGTTGGCTCCAGATTTCCCATTTTCTTATTTGTTACATTAAATAAATCCAGTATTTCAGCAAAGCACTAATCACCCTTTAACAAAAGTACATTTGCTTTTAGTGTTGAGTGATCCTTTAGCCTCACTTGTTCATGAAGCAAAAATTTATAAGCAAATTCCCTCAGATGTTTATTAGGAAAATCCCTAAATCTAAAGGACAGTACAGGTCTTCCTCGACTGTACTGCCTCCTAATAAACCCACAGTGAGTTGAAAAATGTAAGTGGAAAATGTGTTTACTGTATCACTGTAAAATCAGAAAATCCTAAGTTGAGCCACTATCCTTGGGAATTGTGTGTCTGATAAACACCCACAGACTCTGTGCTTAGCCTCCTCCATCATCGATGTGCTGCCACCCTTGCTCCATTCTCCCTCTTTTTCCTGGACCAGCTGAGGACAAACTGAATATGCTAGGACGTGTTCCTCCATTGTCACACTCCTAACTTTTAACAACGAGGCAGTATGGTCCCAGTTAAGACATCTCTGGAATGCCCTTCACAGCTCTTATGCCCCAGCCAAGGGTCTGATCAGAGAATGCACAGTGAGGACACTTGTCACAGTCTTAATTTCTCCCAGTCTGCTAGTTTCTCGGTCTTTGTTTTTATGGCGCTGATATTTCTGAAGAGTCCAGCCTCGTTTCTTTACAGAATGTCCCTCAATTTGGGTTTATCTGATTGTTTATGTTCAAGTCCAGGTGAAATGTTATTGGCAGGAATATTACAGAAATGGCAGGCCCTTCTCTGCACACCATAGCGACAAGCATCTCTCATCATTTGTCCCGTGACCAGTTTGATCACTTGGCTACAGGAGTGCCTGCCGGATTTCTCCACCAAATACACACCTCTGCCCCTTTATAATTAATAAGCAGTTTGTGTTCTTTTCTAAATTAGCTAAGTATCATGCCCTCAATCTTTCACCTAATGGCCTTAGCACCAATAATGGCTCCTGCTTGAATTACTACTGTAGTCGTTACAAATGGTGATTTTCTAGTATTTCTTTTACCTTTTTCTCCCTCAGTTCTTAAAAGCTTTTTTTGCCCTAATGTATTATAATCAACTACTGCCATTATTTCATTGTGATACTATAATTATCTCAAACACGGCCAGCGGGAACCTCTCCAGCAGGGAGTATGGCTTCTCATTGGGACGCCCTGGCCTGCGGTGGCCGGGCAGCCCTTCCCTCAGGACAGAAGTCCATTTGTCCATCTGCCCCTACTCTGACACAGTGGAAAATGCTTCCTGGAGACCCATCTGCCACCACCTGTGGGTCTCCCTGGGGTGCCTACTGAGTTCTCTGAGCCTGGTGACCTGCTTACTCTAGACAGCTGCTGCCACGTGGAAAACCTGTCACCTTCCCAGTGTCCCCCAAACACAGCCCTCCCTCTCCACCTCACCTCTAAATCAGGCCATAGTGGCAACGCGGCCTCATCGCCTCCCTCACAACCTGAGACGTGGCCAGACTCCCTGCCCCGTCACTAAAGACCGACAGTAACTGGGAGACAGCGGGGTGGGGGGGGGGGCAGCTCTGAATCAACTGTAACTCCCTCACACCCCCGGGGGTGCCAAACGACAGGGTGTTCAGGACAGGGGCCCCGCATCCAGCACCTGGGCAAGTCCTCTGTCCCCCCTCCCTCCCAGACAGCTGGAGGGTCCCTCGAAGGGGCACAGGTGACCACCTCTCACTCCTGCTATGCCTTCCCCTGCAGCCTGGCTCCTCAGAAGGGTGACAAGACCCCTCACGTCTGCCCACCGCGCCTCTCCGGCTTCATCCCTGGCCACTTGCCACTGGGGCCCACACCCAGGGTCACCCCCCTTCCCCAGGCCTACTCTGTACTTCCCCGTAGCTCAACCCCACCTGGTAAACTCCTCACCCTTTGAGACCTGGCCGGGACGGCCGACACCCAGTAGCGTATACTACCTTCTGCGGGCACCATAGGCAGGTGACGGCGATCTGCCGGGTGACTCAGGGGAACCTGGGTGCCCATGGGGGCCCCTGTGGTATCGATCTGTGTATCCTCAAATCTCACCCCACACAGGGCAGGTGCTCTAGAAATGCTTGTTCAGGAAACAATCTCCCTGCCTCACAATCTGGGGGCTCTCTGGGGATGTCCCTTAAATAAAACCACGCAGAAACTCTAAGGCTTATAAAATGATGTAAAACTGCACATATCAAGGGTAAACTATAAGGAAATGGGAATAACTGCACAGAAAGCAAGATGAGAAATACGTAAGACAACGATGCATAAAGGACTAATAAACATACGGAAACATTAACAGTAAACAGGGCTCTGAGTGATTGTAAAAACTTTCCTCTTCCTGTATTATTTTTAGTGTATCTACAATAAATGTGTAGTTTCTTTAAAATGGAAAAAAATAATCTTTTTAGGAGAGAAAACAATCCAGTGCATTTCTATTTTTTTTTTTTTTTTTGTGTGTCCCTGAAAAAGGAAGAGAGCATTGGAGGCAGACAGAGGAAGAGCCTTGGGATGGGGAAGGGTCTGGAAATTACCTGTGAGAAATAGTTAAAAGTGAGAATGAACACAGAAAGGGGGGGGTCACGGTGACGACGGTAAGAAACAGGGCGGCAAGCAGAAAATGAGGTAAAATCGCGCACTGACAAATTAAATCCCACACGATTCCACAACAGGACACGAAGCTACTTTGGCAAGGGACGCAGGCCGTGTTCTCACGGCCGACAAGGCCTGCGGGACCTCGTCACAACCTGGGATCGGCGGGCGTGCAGGGCCGCCTGCCACGGGGCAGCCACCTGAGAAAGCACCAGAAGAGGCCACGAGGTCCCCCCAGGGTGGGAGCGGGGCCTCCACGGCTCAACCTCGGGCTGCAGGAGCTCGGACCTTTCTCGATTCTGGGAGGTGGGCAGGAGAGAGCACGGAGGCTGTTGTGTCCTGACCGCAGAACAGCGAACCCCCGCTGCCACCCAAACACAGCCTGTCCAACGGCGGGCCACGTTCAAGTGCACGGGGGCGGGGGTGCAGGGAAGAACACTCAACTTTGCACCCGAGGAGAACCACGTCACTAAGATGCCGTGTCAGATCATGGCACCGGCCAGCCGAGCGCCCTTGCTGCCATGTGACCGTGACCCTCTCTGTTCCAAGGTCACCACGGAGACCACACAGCAGAGCCCAGCATGCACCTCAACGTGATCTGAGCCACGGATTCCCTCGCAGGGTGACTGGCGAGAGAGCTGAAAACAGCCCACGGTACCTCCTCCGTCAGCCGTGGGCTGTGCGCGAACCTGGGGCCCGGGGCGGGTCTTCCTTTGTCCTGACGGTCAGAGCCAACGTTCATACGGAAAGCTAAGGACACCACAGTATTTGCAAATATTTGCTGTTGCGTTTTCTTTTTTAAAACTGGATCTGAAACAGCGGGAACAAGAGGCAGGAGGCTGTGTTCTGGTTGGTTCACACGCTCCTGGCAGAAAAGCTCTGATGACGGTAACAGGGCCGACGGCGTGACCGACTGGTGTCCGCTAGGCCACAGGACACGTGCGTCCCAGGAGCTCCTCATTGAGCAGCTGCACACCGCGACTCCCCTCTGCATGTCCCCAGGGGGACTCAGCTCTGTGGCGGGAGCACTGACGGAGGCCGCTGTCCTTCCTGCCCTGGTCACCGCACACGCCCGTCACGGTCCTGCCGAGTGCCCAGCACACGGCCAGGAGATGAGCGTACTGAGTGCCGCGAGCCTGCCGGGCCCTTCCTCCTGGAAGCCCCACGTCCTGGGCACCGGCGTTAGGACTCCCAACATGACGGCAGAACCACCAGACGACGTCACACACAAAGCGTCTTCTACGGCCCAACTCGTCCCACGCAGCTGAATGACGCCGGGACACCGTGCGAGGGCCACCAACCGACAGGCTGGGAAAGGGGTCACGTGGGGAGCTCTCCCCTCTGGAGGCTCTACTTCCCGCCCTGTCTCGGGCCTTTTCATGTGCCCGCATGCAGAACGTGACGGCTCCCGTGCTCGCCCAACCTTGACCCCGTACCACTAACCGTCCTAGACGGCGCCCCACTCAGGGGTCTCCCAAGCGCCTCACGCATAACTATCCCAGTGGGAAGACCCAAGGGGCCTGTGAAACCCTCATTCCCCACGTCAGGTTTTTGCCCAGGGGTACGACCCGCGCCCTCCTGCCCTCCCTCCGGGGGACGGCCAAGCACCAGCCGCTGCAGCACTCTGCACAGGGACCACGAGGGTGCGGGCTTGCACCAGGGGGCCGAGGCGCTGTCCACACAGGCACCTCTGCCCCCCACGCTCACTCCTCGCTCGCCGGCCCCCGGAGGCGTGCGACGCAGGCCGGCCCGTGACGCGAACGTTCGCCGGACAGGGGAGGGCGTAGGGTTGAAGCATACCCTGCCTTTGGCGTTTTCCGTCGACTGAGCCCTACGTGCTGCCGTCTCCCCCGAGCTCCTTCAGACAGACCCAGAAAGTGTCACTAGTGCCGTGCGGCCACTAAGGAAACTGGGGAACTGAGAAGGTCAACGCAACTGCCCTGGCTGGGAAGCAGCTGTGTGAGACCGTCCTGACTCTGACCTCAGGTGTTCCCGCTACTCGTTACTCGGTCGGTTTGTCCTTTTATGGGGTGAGAAGCTCCCTCTCTGTGCGACGGGTCAGGGGGAGGCTGTTCTGCAGGCGAGGCTGTGGAGGGCGGGGTGACTTCCTGAGGCTCCTTTCAATCCTGGCTGATCAGCCGTGGGCAGGGCTCTGAAGCAGCAAAGCTAATGTCCAGGGTCCCCCTCTAGCACCCCTTCTCCCCCTTCTGACACCGTTCTAGTCCTCAACTGGTCACTCGATTTCTCGAGCTTGGCCCGCCATGCCAGGGGCAGCCCCGGCCTCCGTGGCCTCCCCGACTCTTCTGTCCAGCATCAGAAACCATTCCCTTGTTCCTGGGGACCGTTCCTGCGAACGGAGTCACAACTGAACTGGAATCAAGTCTCCAGAGCCAACTTTCTATTTAGAGAAAAAATGGAGGAGAGAAAAAGGCTAATCGACACTACAAAGGAAAAACCGGATAAATCCAGAACGTGGGATACCCCAGGGAATAGCCTGTCTGATCTCCATGGGTTACTAATGGGCTTCAAACAAGAAAAAAGGGAGAAAGGAGAGAGTACTGCCCTAGAATTGGAGACTTAAGAGACAGATCAACTAAATGTAAGGAAGTTGGCTCCTGTAACTTGTACAAACTGATGTGTTTTTTTTAATTTTTTTTTTTAACATTTATTTATTTTTGAGACAGAGAGAGACAGAGCATGAACGAGGGAGGGTCAGAGAGAGGGAGATACAGAATCGGAAACAGGCTCCAGGCTCTGAGCTGTCAGCACAGAGCCCGACGCGGGGCTCGAACCCACGGACCACGAGATCATGACCTGAGCTGAAGTCGGCTGCTTAACCAACTGAGCCACCCAGGCGGCCCCAAACTGATGTTTTTAAAGGCATTTTTAAGACAACCAAGATTGGTCTACGAACTGGGAACTGCCGATACCGAGGAATGACAGTTGATTGTGTTCACTACACCAACAGCATGAAAGTTATCAATAAAATGTCCAAAAATTTCAGATGCACACTAAAGTAGATAGCCATGAAATGGCATTACCTGGGGTCTGTTTTAAAATACCTCAAGGGGTGCCTGGGTGGCTCAGTCGGTTAAGCGTCCGACTTCAGCTCAGGTCATGATCTCGCCGTTCCCAAGTTCGAGCCCCACGTCCAGCTCTGCACTGACGGCTCGGAGCCTGGAGCCCGCTTCCGATTCTGTGTCTCCCTCTCTCTCTCTCTCTGCCCCTCCCCCACTCGAGCTTTGCCTCTCTCTCTCCCTCCTTCTCTCTCTCTCAAAACTAAATAAAAAACATTTAAAAAAATACACATATACTTTTAATTTTTTAAATACGTCAAAATAAAACGAGATGAAGCTAACGTAGCCACTCTTGATAATCACGGCGTCTGGGGGGTTGGGCACATACAGCTTCCACACATGACGTTCTCTGCCCTGGGAGATGCGTATGAACGGTTTTAGAATAAAAATTATTTTCTGAATCCTTTCTTCCACGAGCCTGCTCTACAAAAGAAGGAATTAGATTTAACACATTGTAGCTAATTGTGCTCCCTTTTTTTGCTAAGCTGTACTCACGTTTCATCCCCTCCCACGTTCTTTTATTTAAAAACTCCCAATTTCCAAATGACCATCACGAGGGACGGCCCCGCTCGGGATTTCTGGCAACACCATAAACCAGAGGCACGTCTGAGGTTTTGTTTTTTGGCACAGTTCCTGCTGTGACCTCTTGTTTTTACCAAGAAAAGCCACAACTCTTTATAGCCTCAGGACCTTGGCTGGATTTGCCGATGACTCAGACAGGCGGTGAGTGCCAATGGGCCCCGGGCGTGGGCCGGCAGGCCTGGGCGCGATGGCAGAGAGAGGCCATGAGGAGAAAGGGAGCGGGAGCCAGGGCAGGGGGGATGGCCGCACGGCACAGTCCTTCACGGCCAATCCGGTCCGTGGGCCCGGCCAGACTTCCCATCTACCTCAACGAGCGCACCCCAGTCCCCGCTGGAAACGCTTCCCGACGTGCAGACTTTTTTTAAGAAGCCGAACTCGACTTAGGCACATACATCTTAACTGTCAGCCTACTACTGAGAACACACGGCTGATCGCCAGCCTCCCCCCCGGAGTCCACGTGCATCACTGGAGCCTCGCGGAGAACATATTTCCTACAGCCCGGCAGCCCCAGGCAGGCACTCAGTTTTCAGAGGCCGCAGAGGGGAGGCTGGCTTCCTGGGAGGAAGAGGGGACGAGGTGGAAGGGGGAGGGCGGTGGGGCTGCTGTGAGGGACGAGCGGAAGCTGGGACCACTTGTTCTTTGTGGCGGCTTCTCCAGGGTGAGGAGTCTGAAGTGAACCAGAGGAAGAGAGAAGCAGGGGACCAGCCACCCTCCTGAGCACACGCCTGAGTCTTAGAAGGGAGACCGGTAAGTAAGCACGTAACTTAACGGGGTCCAAACCTTCAAACGATAAAGACTCCGCTTCAAAAATCCAATACGTTTTGCAGCTCTCTTTCATGGTTCCAGCAGAGAAACTCTCTCTTCTGGAAAGAAGAAACTTTATAGAAGGGGAGGGAGCTGAAAGGACATGGGTGTTTTACCAACATCAGCGCGATGCAAAAAGAATCATTCCAAACACATCGGAGCACCCCGTATTTTCTCCCAGCCTCACCGAGGACGCCAGCCTCTCCTTACTGCTTGAGAGCTTTGCTGCAAGCCAACATTTTTACAACTCCATCTTCTGCTAATTATTTCAAAAGTTCCAGTGACCTCCCTAGTTGGAAGCATTGCAAGGTAAAAGTTATTTTGTGAACCGGGTGGAAAAACAGAGACGGTAAGAGAGGAACGGTTTACGTTAGCGAAAGGTCTCTGTGCCACCAGAGAGATCGATAGGGCCACACGCGCCTCTGGGGAGCGGTGACCTCGTTCGGGTGGGTGGAGGGCACGAGGGGACAGCGTCTCCTGCTCTGCCGTTAGAGATGACCACCGCAGGGATTAGTAGAAAGAAGGAAAAAATATCACTGGAGGCCGAACCTTCCACCTAAGAGAGAGGAAAAAAGCATATACGAGCTCTTGGATCTGCGTCAAGGGAGCGAATGGTATTTTAAAAGTTTGGCAGGAAAAGCAAAGAGCTACACCCACACACGCGGCTTAACCGCCTCCAGCGCACTCACCAGACCACATATGCTCCCAGCTGGGGCGCACTGGCGGGGCCTGGAGATGTGGGGAAGGGGGGAGGGGGTGGGCACCGGGCCATACTGCTCAGTAACCTTCCCGACACGGGCGGGGGGGCCTTGACTACACTCTGAAGAAACTTCCACCTTCGGCCTTAGTCAAAGGACCCCTGGGCCGGATGACAGACAGAAAACACAGGGAAAATCACAGTGAGCAAAGATTACCTTCGGAGAGCAGTTGAAATGCATACCGGGCACCGGGAGTGTGGTTACATACATTGTGATACAGCGGTAGAGGTACAGCGTGCCGACTATGCAGAAAAATCTTCTGCTGATGATAGACCTGGAGAAAGGGAAAAAACAGGGCACTCAGTCAGGAAATTCTGCAGGTGCATTTCAGTTGTCCGTGACCCGACCAAGCCAACCAACCCAAAGTTCCTTGAGAGCCTAGAATAAGAACGTTCTCATCAAAGCCAATAGATTGCGGTGAGGATTCTGAGAACGATGTTGTGGTTTTTGGTTTTTACTATTAACTGGCCCAGAGAGTCTCAAGTGCTCACTGTTCCTACTGATTAGGTTTCCCGAAGCCTTAAACCTGAGCTGACCTTCGCTTGACAGGTAAGCCCCCCCCCCCCGCCCCCGCCCCGCCCCATCGCAGCTGCCTTAGTGTCTGTGCTTAAACGCATGCAGTCTCTTCTGTCATAGAAGGAAAATGCTCAGAAAAGCACAATGGCACTAAAGTGCAAATTCAAAATTTTTCTGACCAGGAATGGGTCAAGGACACTGAACAATTTTGCTTGTACGTCCCAGAAAGGGATTCTCCGAGCTGATCTCTGAGAAAGCATGACGTCAAGGCAAAGAGTCTGAGGGCCAGCACGTGAGCCCGCCGCCCCTCTCCGTTTCCTAACCACGTGGCCGTGGGACAGGCCACGGACATCTCTGACTCGCGCTCTGTGTACCCGTAAACCTGGGGTAATGGCATCAGAAATCCCGTATGGAAAGCCCCCCGTCACACATGCACGACGGTTACATGGATGGGATAACCAAACAAGCAGGAAAGAGACACAGAGGCTCTTCGTCCTTCACCTTGATGAGCCTTTCTAACGAATTACCTGACCCACACACATGCACGGGGTACGGAGTTGGCGGTCCACACGGGTCACCTTCAGTTAGATTAAGTTGTACTGACTTCAGGGAATCCTTGGACAAAAACGGTCCCTCCCTTTCTACGTCTAGCCTGTTCTTCCACAGGCCACGATCCCGGTCCTGGGGGCTCCTCCCTCCGCCATGAGCAGTTCAAGGGTTCCCTTGGCCTGGATCGCCCGGAGTTAAACACACAAAAAAGTCTGAGACACAGGGGCCAGGCTTTCCTTTCGGACCCTGGGCGTTCAGTCACTCTACAGTCTACAGTGTTGCTCGATTCTTAGGCAGGATGGACATCCCCACTGCAGTGGGGACTAGAAAGAGAACTTGGTGCCACCGGTATTTTTGGTGGTAACGAGAGGAACAAAAGTAACAGGTTCAGTAACGGGCCAGCTGTGGGAGTAAGAAAGAAGAACAAAATAACCCACGCAACTGCACTGGCATTTCATTCCTAACTGCACCTGTTGGTGTATGTTACTTACGACGTATGGATGGAGTCTGGGTGTTTTACCCCCTCACCCACATTTCAGAAACTGGGTCAGAATTGCTCACCACAGAGGTGGTGTTACTTTCTCTTAGCGAAGCTGTTCACACCACCTCCAAGTGCAAGGATTTACCCAGCACAGAGCTGTCTTGTAAAGGTATGTGCCTCCCGGTACGACAAAAGGCACGATACAATTAAACAATACAGAGAAGGACAATAGTAGAGAACAATATGTACCCCATGAATGTCTGACCGAGAACACTCGAAACACCAAAGTGAATTATAAAGATTATCTTACTTCAGAAGGAAATGCCCTCTCTCACCACCCAGCCCGAACCAACCAGAATTATTTGCAATTTCACTTGACGTACACAAGAAAGACCTAAGACACAAAACTGTTTATTCAGATCTGTTTATCTCTCTAGGGGTAGAAAAACAAAGTGACTGCTACCAGTTAATCTGGGTAAAGACTACAATTAAAATTAAAAAAAAAATTTTTAAGTAAGGGGAGCTTGGGTGGTGGACTCTTGATTTAGGCTCAGGTCAAGGTCTCACAGTCATCTGATCGAGCCCCGCGTCAGGCTCCACACGGAGCATGGAGCCTGCTTGGGATTCTCTCTCTCCCTCTCTCTCTCTCTCTCTCTGTCCGTCCCCACTTGTGCGCTCTCTCTCTCTCTCTCTCTCTCTCAAAAAAAATAAATAAATAAAAATAAATAAAATAATAAGTAAACCTTAAAAAAAAAGAAAAAAATTAAAAGTAACAAACATCGAAGATTCAGTCACATTTACTCTTTGACTTGAAGTGAAAACAATCAAATGAATTTATCACGTGACTTCATCAGTACTGACAAGGCCACGAGTTGAAAGTGGCTGTGAGAATCACTTAATCTTTTAAAAATTAATCTTAGAATATCTTCAACATATAAAGTTAAGCTAGGATCTCCCCCCACAAACTTAAAAAAGTAGATCATAAAAGTGTTTCAAAGAAATGTATATACTTAAGGTGCTGATTCCTTCATCAAAAATTTCACACGTTAGAATGTTTTACTTACTTAGAGGTTCAAAAGTTCGAGATGTGTTTTTTAAAAAGGTTTACAGCAGTCAAAAATGGAACGAGGCAACAAAAAAGCCACAGAGAAAGTGTTAATGAGATATTACGAGAAATCCGGCAAATGCCAAGAACAAGACACCGCTAACTGTCGACACCACAGAGGTGTTCTTCTCGCATGGGGTCATCTCTCCTTTCCCGCCGGAGAGAAGCCTGGTCCCCGTCCACTCACACTGTGCCCTGACCATGACCTCCTCAGGTACTTGTCTTTGGCCGTGACTATCTGTTTGTCTGTGGACTACTTGACTAATAGGCCCTTACAACTTTTCCTGAGAGAGAGAGAGAAAAAAACCAAAAACAATCCACGTTGGTGAAATGTGATCATAAGGGTACAAGAATAAAAGCACTAATTACTATTTTACAGATAATTACTAAAGACTTGTTAGAGGAGATGTCATGTCTAGAACAGGTGACTGTGAACTTTTCAACATCCCTAATTTAGAAAGGAAAAAAGTACTCAGAACCTGAATAAATACTACCAAAGTTAGGTGGGTTTTGGCACCTGGCACAACGGTCTGTAAAGTTCTACAGGAAAAAAGGCTGAAAGAAGTCAACACACTACAGTGTGAAATTAAAACACTGGAGAGTCCTTTTGTTTCCCACAAGCTGTCTCTTTCAACTAATCCACAGCCAGAAAACGTACAAATGCTTTCAGAGCCCAGACCTGGTCTGCCTGCTCTTTATGGAAGCTTCTGGCCCTTAGAACCAACGGGCCCTGAAACACGGCAGTGGACAACAATCCAAGAAGCGAGAAACAAGAGAAGCACACGTGACAGGGAGACCCGTCGTCTGTGGCGCAGTCGTGGGTCCGCCACGCAGACCCGGCGCTCTGAGGGCATCACACGGGTGCTCGGCCTCTAACAAAGGTGCACCTGGTGACCTGGGCCACCGCAACTAATTTCCTTGAAAATTACTTCCTCACCAGCAAAAGGACACCTCGCCTCCTCCTCACGGATCAGAGAAATGCTACTGAGGTGTCTTTCCAGGCTGTTACGAACAGTAACCAGGATTTTGCCAGACTTCTCCCATATGCCAGGCTCTGTGCCATTTAGCTCTGAAGGCAACCTGCAACGCAATATGATCCTTAGTTCACAGATGGGGAAACTGAGGCTCTGAGTTTAAGCCGAAGTACAAATATATCACACGACACGAAAAGACTCGGGAAATGGGTGTCAAATTGTGTAAGGAACCCCAATTTTACCTGGAGCACACACTCTGTGCACCTACAGATGAGGTGACATCCTAACACATTTAAATCGCGTTTAAAAATCTACTTAACTCAGATTTTTCAGTAAGTTAGGGTTTTACGTCACATTTCCTATCGACCAGAACTCTAAAAAATAAGAGTTCTGATGATAATTAGTAGGCACACTAGTTATCACAGTCCGGGACCAGATCCGTCTAGACCTCCAGCACTAAAGGCATCTACCACCGTGCACGGCCACGTCTGCTTACCCGCTGGGGTTCGATGTGCGGGTCTGGAACGGCAGCCACGCCTCGGTGTTCCGCCTCGCCCGCACTCCCACGCAATGACCTGGCACCTGTTGTCCCTAACTCCACCCATGCTTCCCTAAAATCCCTTCCACACGGATGAGCCAGGATCATGTTTTTGGAAACAGATAAACAGAACACAGCCTCTGACCCCCTTCCGTGGTTGCCAAATACGTTTACAGTTCGATCCGAAGCCCTTACCAAGCCCAGGAGGCCCGGGGACAGCCCGGCCCGCCTCTGTCCAACCTCACGTCCCTCCGTTCCAGCCGCTGTCGTCCGGATTCAACCCCAGTCCGCTGCCACTGGCGCCCTTGGAATCTACTGTGCAAAGTCCCTCCTGCCTCAGGTAGGACCTCTGTGCCCGCCATTCCATCCGCTCGGTTCCCAGGATGCTGCCTGTCACTCCGTCCTCTGGCAGGAGACTCTGGAGAAGTTTACGCTCTATCCCTTCCTTGTGTTTTAACGTCTTCACCACCCCCGCCCCATTCCCATGCTCTGCGGACATTTACTCCAAAGTGGGGGTTTTTTGTTTTGTTTTTTTTTGAGAGAGAGAGGGAGCGCGCACACACACTCACGAGCAGGGGAACAGCAGAGAGAGACGGGGGACAGGATCAGAAGCAGGTTCCATGCTGTCGGCACAAAGCCCAATGTGGGGCTCGAACCCCCGATCCACGAGACCAGAGCTGAAGTCAGACACTTAACCGACTGAGCCACCCAGGGGCCCCTCCAAACTCCAACAGGTTTTAAATGTTCTCCTCCCTTTACTTCCTTGCTACCAGCCCTTGGGTTCCCTGGATAATGTCAGCCCCTCACCACTGCCTACTCAAGTTCAAAGTCCCCTCCACCAGACCCCACAGCTGCCTTACCTGGCAGACACAAAGCCCACTCCCCGGGGCAAAAGAAGCTGCTCATTATTCTCTAAAACCCTAGCTTCTTGCGTTTGCCCTGAATCTCTCTCCTTGGCTTCTGCCATTATCCCGTCTGCAATAATCCCAACCACCCACCCGAAATGCCACCTCTGCCCGAAGCCTTCCAGATGTCCCCAAATGGACAGAGCCACTTCATCCTCTGCACCACTCTTGAACTTTGCTTCTACTTTATGGTATATTTCACGTGATGCTGACACCGCCATTAGCAACAGAGGGGCTCGTCCCTTCTACCAGGGGAAGCTCTTAGACACGGCTGGGCCTCTCTTTTAGTCCCAGTGAGGCTCACGGTGGTACCTGCGACACTGGCCAGACCACGCGGCTCTGTGCCTCAGAACATCGCTTCTTTATTGCCTCTGACAGGCCCTTCCCGCCTCCTTCCGTAAACGACTGTCCATGTATCAGCCAGAACTAACTCGCCTCCGACACTCACTCTGCACCTTCCGGCACGTGCAGTAACATTCACAACACCTGCTAGGATGGCTGCATCCACGCAGATCCCCGTAGCCCGGGACCGAGCCGCCCCCTGCCGTCCCGTGTCTTCACAGCCCTCACCCAGGTCTCGACTGGTCCAGGTGGACGGACAGCCATGAAAACCTGGAGCTTAACTCACTACTTTGGGAAAGAAAATCCAAGGAAAGGTTTGTGAAACACACAAAAGGGACAGGGTAAATGCCGTGGGACAAAGAGCAAACGTGCATGCCCTCCCCCAAAGATCTGTAACTCATTTAATATTTCCTGGGCACCCGCAAGGGTGGATGGCACAGCCTGTGAGTCAGGAGACAGACGTGCTCACAGACCCCGCCCAGACAGGTGTCTGTGCATGCAGAATGCCTTTCTCCCTTTTAATGAGCCATCTCAAAGAAATTTTACATCTTTGGTATTAATTATTTTAACCACATTCCTGCTTAGCATATGTTATTGTCCCATTTTACAGAAGGAAAAATTAGGATGTAAAAAGTTCAAGTACTAGCCTGGGGCCAGAGCCAGTCAATGAGAACCACATGGGCCCTTGGTCTCTGGAGTTTCAACCAGCTATTCTTTTCACTAAAGAAATGGTCAGGGCAAAAGAAAAAAAAAAAGGCAATGGCTTAGGTTTTTTTTCCTAAGCTCCATGTAGAAGATGTGCACTCTAATACAATAATTGATTACAAGCAGGAAACGATCCACACTGGCTTAAGGAATTAGCAAAGAACAGGTCATATTATAAAACTGTCCCCACTCAATATATCGATATATACATTATCATTTCCTGGGTTAAACAGAGACTGTAACATAAGGTAAAGAAAAAAAATGTTACTCTACAAGATATGAGAGACGATATCAATATGATCTGCCTGGAACAGTCGTGAAGAATTAACATCAAGTGTCTTCCAGAAACTGCTAGATCTATATGTGCAAAACAGAAGGAGTTACGTTTCTTGTTGGTATTTCAAGCTATTAACAAAAATGATATATGTTCACGTGTACACGTATATACGTGTGTATAAACATGTGTGCTTGTGTTACATATACATACATACAACACATAGCTATATGCACACACATAATGCAAGCACATACATGGTATACCCAAATTCATAGATCTTACGTGTACATAACATATATGCATCATATACATAAATACCTACATGCATACACATGACGCATATAGGTATATGTACACTCACATCTTTCCTACATCAAACCTTACCACCTTGAATTGCCTTTTTAGGGGCTGGTTCTATCACAGCTAGCAGAACTGAACGATTATTGACG
The DNA here is from genome assembly GCF_027475565.1 of Acinonyx jubatus. Taxonomy (NCBI): domain Eukaryota; kingdom Metazoa; phylum Chordata; class Mammalia; order Carnivora; family Felidae; genus Acinonyx; species Acinonyx jubatus. The sequence goes on along the minus strand of NC_069393.1, from coordinate 12,507,039 downwards.
TTTGCTGTGGGGCTAATGGATTAACCTTAAAAGTAACACACTCTCCTTTTCACAGAGGGTTTCAGAGGGTTTCTAAAACCGAAATAAGCACATACATCAGCAGCAGTGGCTAACACTGAATTTTTGGCACGGTGATGAGCATAGGGCAACATTCAATAAACGTTAGCCGCTGCTACTATTTATTTGTTCACGTAGGGACGCCCGGCTGGCTCACAGCCGGTAGAGCCTGTGACTCTTGCTCTTGGGGTCCTGAGTTCGAGCCCCACGTTGGGTATGGAGATTACTTCAAATTTTTTAAGATTTCGGTATTTGTTCACGTAATAAAAATACACGTGCTGGGCACTGGGAATGTTGTGCTGCACAGCACGGACGGGAAGCCTGCCTGGGTGCTTGCCTAGCGGTGGAAGGGGCGGACACCTAGCAAGACAAATAAGCAAAATACAGAGCATTTTATCTAGAGAGCGAGGCAGTCAAACTGAGCGAGGGTGTGGGGGAAGGCAGACTGCAGTCTGGGGCTACGCGGGTCAGAGGAGACGTCCCTGTGAATGGGGGTTAGCCAGGAGGATGTCCGTGGCAGGAGAGTCCAGACAGAGGCTAGCGTGTGTGGGCGTCTGCTGACAGGTGAGGGGTGGTGGAGTAGGACGTCCGAGGACAGGAGACCTGGGAGGACCCCCCGGGTCGGCACGAGCACTCTGACCTCAAAGCTGTCGCAGCTGGGGGAAGAGGGACGTACACCTGCTTACTCTCACGGTGACACACGCAGGCTGCCGGGCTGACAAGTGTATCAAGGGAAGCGACGAGACCAGGAACAGAGAGACGGGGGGGGGAGGAGGCTCCTGTGACAGCCCAGCCCAGAGAGGATGGTGCCAGATCCAGGGCGGCCACAGAGGTGGTGAGGAAGGGTGGGATGCCACTTACTAAGACGGATGTGGTGGGTTAGGCTTGGGAACCAGGAGGGTGTCAAGGACTCAGGCAGGGACTTCAGACAGGTCACCTCACTCAGCCCACAGGACAGTGTCGGGACAGACATTGCCGCCTCACTCCCATCTCGCAGGAAGGAGACAATGCCGCTACGGTAATTCTGCAACCTGACCAGATCTACTCGGTTAGTACAGTAAGTGGCTGCAGGGACAGGTGATCTTCCACAAGTAAGATCTGCCGCGTAACTGAGTGCCTGTCACTGTCACAGTGCCGACAGGCTGGCGGGGGACAAATGCGGTGACTTCCAAATCAGACCATGGGTAAGTAATGGTCTGGGAGAGAGCATGCCTGGGTGTGCTATAAAACAGAAAGAAGGTGAACCTAATACTGCTTAAACACCCACTCATGTACGGATTACACATATCTGGGCACACACAGAAAAATATCCCAAGGGCTACAAACCCATTGTTTATGTCTGGCAACCCGACAGGTAACTTCTGTTTTCTTTTTGTTTCACTTCTAATCTGCCTAGAGGCAAGCTGCATTACTTAGTTTTCTTTAGCGTTATAAATAAAAATCGACCCATGCAAATGGTCATTTATTGTGCCTGCGTACTTTTAGTTTCGCTCTCTCCCCCTTTTCTCTTAAGTCTTGGTGGAAAAAACCCTTACAACATTTATGTTAACTTAAAACCTAAACTGCTGTGATTCCAGCATTTAGGGAGCTCTGCAGGGTGAATCCAGTTTCCCTAGAATTCCTAGGACTTAGACCAGCATTTAGGTCTTGAGATCTAACCCGGTAAACATGAGAAAATACGAGGAGACCGCCTGTCAGCCACCGTGGGACTGAGAAGTCAGGCAGAGCCGGGACTGAGTCCACCGCCCAGCTCCTAGAGTGACGGCCCCCTCCTCTGCAAGCAATGTCCCCATCAGAGGAGCTGAAGCAGGGGCCCGTGGAAACCTGGGAGGTCAGGATCGCTGGGGAAGATAATGGGACAGAGAAGGTCCTCAGGAAAGGAAAGGAAACAGGATCTCAGCCCAGGTCCTGCAGCCCAGCTGGTGGGAGGGCTGCAATCAAAGGGGAGAGAACTTGCCAGAAACGGAGCATTAGCGAATAAGGTTGAGCGCCCCTGGTCGGCGGTCTCCGGGGGAAAAGTGTGACTGAAGCTGGTGGCCGAGGGGATCTCCCAGAGCGGTGGTGAGCTGGGCCCACGTGGGAGGTGACAGGGCGGCACACGGCCAGCATGGAGCCAAGTGCACTTCCTACAAAGAAAGCATGGTGGCACAGCAAGACCACTGTCGGGGGGGGGGGGGGGCAGGCACACGTGTCTCCGCACGGTGGGCGAGGACACATCAACCCTGCCGCTCAACACAGGGGATCCGTCTTCGGTCTGTCTGTCTGTCCTAATCACGCCGTCTCGTGCCACCGCATCAGCTAAGAAAGCGTGTCTCCACAGGACAGGGGCACTTCTAGACTGCCTCTCTGCCGCAGAGCCTTCCGGCCCCAACTCACTCCCCGTGGGACCTGTGGCAAGTCAACCCTGCATCTGGGCTTCCCTCGCTGAGAAAGGGGAGCCGCCAATTATGTTAAGGACTGACGGGGTTAAGTGACGGGACGCACATCGAAACCAATTCTTGACCTCAGCTGGTCTGGAATGTGCCACTCGAACGGGGCGACCCTGAGTGCTGGCCACACGGACGGGAGGTGCAAAAGAAAAGAGATGGGGGGGGCTCACGTCCCGGACGCAGCCTGTGTGCAGAGGGGGGCGAAGGCGGGAAGGCGGGTCCCTGAGCCCTCGTCTTGCTTCACTGCTGACAAAGAACACGACAGCCGACCAGTCAATTAAATGAGCCAGGTGTCCCCCGCCGCCCCAACTCCAGCACTGCACCAACATGGGGGAATGTGTGTCCTTCTGAGCTGTATACCTGGAGTTTGGACAACACACCCTTTCAGAAACTGACGGTGCCCGGGCGGAAGAGAACCCCCACGCGGCTCGGCCGTGCTGGTGCTGGGCCCTGGCAGGCCACCGTCTGCAGGACCTCCTGACCAACAGATCGACAGAACGATGTCTGGACGTCCCAGCAGACCAGCCTTGTGGTCCTCAGCACGAGGCCCGTCTACAGCAGCGGGCAACGGCCTCAAGAAAGGGCTCTCCTGGAACTTGGAAAATGAACTCTGTCGCCTGGGAACATGGGGGCACAAGCTTCATCGCAGACGCTCTGAACGCAGAGCTCTGAAAAGCTTAACCACAACCACCGAAGACCCGGCCAGACGTGGACAGTAACCGTGGCCATAAAGGACCCTGGGGACTACGGAAGAGCCAAGAGGTAAGTGCTCAGATCCAATTAACTACCCGTGAGGAGCAGCAGGGGTGCAGGGCAGTCAAGAAGGGGGCAGAACAGACGGTAAATGTTGTAGCACAGGGTGCAGCCTGTGCAGTAAGACACGAACCAAAATACAGTGGCTGCTCATCGGCGGGAGATTAGATCCCACTCGCGGGACGAGGTGAAGGCTGCGGATGCGTCCTCAGGCTGGCACATGACCCTCCTGATCAACGCCGCCCGCGAGGCCAGAGCGCTTATCAAAGGACAGAATACGAAACGAGTCCTTTCCCGCGTGGTCTGAACGTCGCCCGCACGCTGCTGTCGCCATCCAGAATGCCGTCCCGGTGCCCTGGGTGCCATCCCGGGGAAGCCGGCCGGGAAAACTGCACCTGCCTCTTCCCGTAGGTCAGCGAGGCCCCAGAGACGGTCCTGAGCGGGCTCTGCCGGCACCCTCTCCCTCCTCGCCTTTCGTCTTGGCCCCAACCGTCAAAGGACAGACCCATGGCGGCAGTCTCCCTCTGTGACTCCTTCTAACCTTCTAACTCTTTATGCCGGAATGTTCTACGGCAGGCCCAGGCTGTCTCGAGCACTGAGCTCTTGCGACTGCGCTCCAGGACCCAACTCTCCAGTGGCTCCTTTTTCTCTTCAGATCTTCTCTCCGGCAGTGGGGCCAATAATATATCCTGCGATACTTAATTCGTTCTTACACAATCCCCACCCCCAGCCCCAGCGGGCTCGCACTACACCTTTTAGACAAGTATCTGGTCCAAAAGAAGCCACAGGAGAAAACACCTGTCAGGATGAACGTGTGATTGGGTATGTTCAAGCAAGGCGGCGAGAGCTCCTTAGTGAGAGCTCCTTAGCTCGTTAGTGAATTCCAGCTCCTCATTAAATGCTATATAAAATTCAGCAGTTCACAGACAGACCTGAAAGCCTTATATGAGAAATTCTGCAGCTGAAGCCAGTGTTGTGGCTATAAAACATACGGGAGCCCACATGTACTCGCAGCCGTGGCTTCTAGACCAACAAGGTTTACTCAAATGTCACGTGAGTCTAAGTCATGGCGACGGTCCATCTGGCTGCTGCGATGCGTCCCGACCGGCCGCGTCCACTCTATGCTGTGGCCGGAGCGACTTTTTTTTTTTTTTTTTCAACGTTTATTTATTTTTGGGACAGAGAGAGACAGAGCATAAACGGGGGAGGGGCAGAGAGAGAGGGAGACACAGAATCGGAAACAGGCTCCAGGCTCCGAGCCATCAGCCCAGAGCCCGACGCGGGGCTCGAACTCACGGACCGCGAGATCGTGACCTGGCTGAAGTCGGACGCTTCACCGACTGCGCCACCCAGGCGCCCCTCGGAGCGACTCCTTTATGACGTGACCCGTTCGCGTCATTCTCCTCTGACGACCTGTCACCACACTCAGAGCAGCATCCTGTTTATCCGTGGCCCACAACGTCCCCGCTCGCCCACCGTCCACACCCGGCTGACCGTCTGAGTCGCGGCTTCCTCTCAGCTCAGCGGACCGCACGCGCCCTGAGCTGCTGCTCCAGTGAGCCCAGGGGCCGCTGCACCTGTTGCGTCTCCTGTGTGCACGGCTCCTGCCCCCAACACCGCAGGGTGCTCCCCTCACTTGGGTTCAGGTGTCTGCTCAACTGACTTTTCTTTTTTTTCACTATTTTATTTATTTTAGAGAGACAGAGAGAGTGAGTGAGCGTGAGCAGGGGAGGGGCAGAGAGAGAGGGAGACACAGAATCCCACGCAGGCTCCAGGCTCTGAGCCGTCAGCACAGAGCCTGACGCGGGGCTCGAACTCCCGGACCGTGAGATCGTGACCTGGGCAGAAGTCGGACGTTCAACCGCCTGAGCCCCCAGGAGCCCCTAAACTGACTTTTCTAATCACCGTATCTAAATCGTCATCCCCTTGCTAACCCGTTACAGCGCTTTCTCTATTTTCCTCCATTTCCCTCAACGCTACCTGGAATCACGTATTCATTTGCTCACTGCCTGCTTCCCGCTGGCCACAATACAAGCTCCGCGAGGACACCGGGGCCTCTGCTGCAGCCTCAGGGTCTGTGACAGTGCCTGGCACCTAACAGGCTGCTCAGTAAAGACAAGCTGAAGGAACAAATGAACTTGAAATGAGCACTTTCTGTGTGTCACTCTCCGTACCCGGCAGCGGGGCCTAAAGATGAGTGACAAGTGGGACCGAGGCCTCTCCCTCAGGGACTTAAAACCCGGCAGCGAGGGAGACCACCCTCAACGAGGAGAAAGCACTGGGATGGGGGCATGGAGCGTTCCCAGGAAACTGGAGTGGGGTAGTCAGAGATGAGGCAGGACAGACTGGGGCCAGACCCTGAAGGACCCCGAACTGCATGCTGAGGACCTCCCTCTGAGGACCCACAACACATCACTAGGCAGCAACAGAAAGACGTACAGAACCTGAAGTCAGACTCGCCAGAATGCAGTGGCTGTCTGTGTGATGCAAGTCGACACGCTACAGGCTTCTAGGCAAATCCACGACACGCCGTAGGCTTCTAGACAATGCCACTGCCCACGCACGCGGAGGACCGGAAGAAAAAGATGGTGACTTGGTTTGGGACAAGTTGAGTTTGTGGCACCTGAGGATGCCGCTCTAAGCCACAAGCATTTCTCTGGGGGTTGGGAGACCCTTGACTGACTGGGAAAGTCTACCATCCTGCTCCTTGACCTTCTGCTCTGTCGGGGGCTCACAAGGTCCCGGGGGCTCAGCTACACGTATCACACACGGGCACCACCGTGTTAGCTGGGATTCAACCCCGCGTGAGGAACCCTTACCACATCTGTCAGGGGTGACATGTTCTCTGTCCTGCTTTCTTAAAACAAGGGATACCTGTTGCAGGCAAGTCTGACACAAATGCAGAGATTTCCAGGGAGTTTTTCCTAGTCAATGGCTTCAAAGTCCAATTCTAAATGGGAGACGACATTATGCACGATTTTAAAGATGAAAAAGTTCCATGGCACAAAAACAAGACACTCAGATCAATGGAATGGAATACAGAACCCAGCAATGGACCCACAAACATATGGCCAACTAACCTTTCACAAAGCAGGAAAGAATATCCAATGGAATAAAGACCGTCTCTTCAGCAAGTGGTGCTGGGAAAACTGGACAGCGACATGCAGAAAAATGAACCCGGACCACTTTCTTACCCCATACACAAAAACTCAAAATGGATGAAAGCCCTCAATGTAAGACAGGAAGCCATCAACATCCTTAAGGAGAAAGCAGGCAAAAACCTCTTTGATCTTGGCCCCAGCAACTTCTTACTCAACAGGTCTCCGTAGGCAAGGGAAACAAAAGCAAAAATCAACTATTGGGACCTCATCAAAATAAAAAGCTTCTGCCCAGCAAAGGAAACCATCAGTAAAACCAAAAGGCATCCGATGGAATGGGAGAAGATATTTGCAAATGACAGATCAGATACAGGGTTAGTATCCAAAATCTATAAAGAACTTACCAAACTCAACACCCTAAAAACAAATAATCCAGTGAAGACATGGGCAAAAGACATGAGTAGACACTTCTCCAAAGAAGATATCCAGGTGGCCAACCGGCACATGAAAAAATGCTCAACATCACTCATCGTCAGGGAAATACAAATCAAAACCACAATGAGATACTGCCCCAAACCTGTCAGAATAGCTAAGATTAACAACTCAGGCAACAACGGATGTTGGCCAGGATGTGGAGAAAGAGGAACCCTTTTGCACTGCTATGGGAGTGCAAGCTGGTGCAGCCACTCTGGAAAACAGTGTGGAGGTTCCTCAAAAAATTGAAAATACAGCTACCCTACAACCCAGCAATTGCACTACTAGGCATTTATCCAAGGGACACAGGTGTGCTATTTTGAAGGGACACAAGCGCCCCATGTTTATAGCAGCACTATTGACAACAGACAAAGTATGGAAAGAGCCCAAGTGTCCATCAACGGATGAATGGATACAGAAAATGTGGTATGTATGTATGTATGTATGTATGTGTGTGTGTACACACACACACACACACACACACACACACACACAAATGGAGTATTACTCGGCAATCAAAAAGAATGAAATCTTGCCATTTGCAACTGCGTGGATGGAACTGGAGGGTATTATCCCAAGTGAAATTAGTCAGAGAAAGACAAATATCCTATGACTTCACTCATATGAAGAATTTAAGATACTAAACAGATGAACACAAGGGAAGGGAAGCAAAAATAATATAAAAACAGGGAGGGGGACAAAACAATAGAGACTCTTAAATATGGAGAACAAACTGAGGGTTACAGGAGGGGTTGTGGGAAGGGGGATGGGCTAAACAGGTAAGGGGCACTAAGGAATCTATTCCTGAAATCACTGTTGCACTATATGCTAACTAACTTGGATGTAAATAAATAAATAAATAAATAAATAAATAAATAAATAAGTAAATAAGTAAATAAGCAAAGAAAAAAAAAGGAGAAAAAGTTTCGAAGGACGGGCACTATTATCTTCCGCTTAGCGATGTCACGGAAATCCCACGTGAATATACGTATATACAAACACACGTACATACAAACCTGAGGGGGATGTGTTAAGGAGGCAAAAAAATATTTTAAGTAAAAAACTACTTAAGTTAAACTTCTGTTTAACAGTAAAGGACACCCACAGGCGACAGAAGGGCAGCACGCGTCTCAGTGTCAATATCATGTCAAGGTTTGCACCTCACGCGTCCTGCCGATGGGCTTGTGATCACAGGGTGTGGCCCAAATTTTAGTGATGTTACCTCTCAGTGAATCAATCATCCTCCATGGCTTCAGCCTCTGATCCTTCCCTGAGGAGTGGAAGATACAGAAGCAGGAAGGAACAGGCTGATGCCTTGAAGGGCTCCGAGACTTTTTTTTCTTTTTAAATCTTTATTTTTGAGAGAGAGAGAGACCGCGAGTGGGGGAGGGCAGAGAGAAAGAGAAGCACAAATTCCAAAGCAGGCTCCAGGCTCTGAGCTGTCAGCACAGAGCCCGAAGCGGGGCTTGAACCCACGAACTGTGAGTTCACGACCTGAGCTGAAGTCAATGCTTAACCAACTGAGCCACCCAGGCACCCCAGTATTTTGGTTTCTAAATGTAAACTTTTTTGTTGAAGTATAGCATAAATAGATAAAGCAAAGTGCTCAAGTTATAACTATAGCTTGATGCATTTTCACAAAGACAGCACCCTGTTGAGACCAGCTCTCATGTGTCCTAATTACTTTTGCTTCTTTTTAAGTACCTTTTTTTTTTTTTAATGTTTATTTGTTTTTGATAGATAGATAGAGCATGAGCAGGGGAGGGGCCGAGAGATGGAGAGACACAGAATCCGAAGCAGGCTCCAGGCTCCGAGCTGTCAGCACAGAGCCCGATGCGGGGCTCGAACCCACGAATTGTGAGTTCATGACCTGAGCCGAAGTCGGATGCCCAGTGACTGAGCCCCCCAGGCGCCCGGAAGGGCTTCGACACTCTGAAAGTCAAACGCCTTGTGGGAATGACTGGCTGAACGGGCCTCACTCCTGGGAGCTGTGTAAAATGTGCTCTTAGGCGGCAAACCCCTTGCACATTGGGGACACCGGGCAAGAATCAGGAGAGTCGAGCACAAACAGAGTGACAAGTTAGCTCTGTTACATAGAACGTTCCAGAACCAGAAGGATCCGCTTCCCTAACACACTGGATAAATAAAACCGCTGCCCCACAAGAGCCACACACTGGAAACAAGGGGTCTCTCAGACTCTACAGAACATTTTCCTCTTCCTCCTGCGGGCCAGGGGAAGGGAGCCGGTTCATTCCCACCTGCTCCATTGCTCTTCCTGCCTCTTACGCACCCGCTGTGCCACACATGCTCAGGAGAGGCCTCCCGAGGAAGGACACGGAGAGCAGGACAGGGGCTGGACTGTCACAACAGCCGGCCTCCCTCAGCTGCCCACATGGAATCTTGAGAGAAGACTTCAGAGAATCTTTATTTGGATGTGTTCCAGACAAAAAAATGCTCTGCGGCTAACAGTGTTTAAACATAACTGGCCCATTCAATAATGTCAGAAACAGGGGTGCCCAGTGCGGGGGGGGGGGGGGGGGGTCAGTTGGTGAAGCGTCCAACTTCGGCTCAGATCGCGATCCGGCAGTTGATGAGCTCGAGCCCCGCGCCAGGCTCTGCACTAAGGGGGGCCAGCCTCCTTGCGGTTGTCTCTCTGTCTCTCTCCGTTCCCTCCCCACGTGCTCTCCCTCTCGAAAATAAACAGACTTTAAAAAAAAAAAAAAAAAAAGGAACCATGTTAGAAACGAATAAAACACAGTTGCAGGATAACAGAAACTCTCTAGACTAGGAGGCCCTTAATTTATCCGTGAGGAAAACAAAGCTCTGGAGACTTAGAGACTCCCCCACAACATCCAGCATGTGGGGGCTCACTGGGGGCTCGGTGGGGGGCCGGCACCCACAGATCCGCAGCTGCTGAGAAAGTTAAATACACAAGGGACCGCAGCAGTGGCAGGAAGTACCAGGAAAACATAGAATCAGAAAGCTTCAAGAGAAACAGGTGTGACAAGTCCCAGCCCAGAGGAATGTAAATAGCAACACACTTTGCAGAAATGAGCCCTATGGTTGGGACACGTCCCAGAACAAGAGCACAGTATCGAAAAGGCACGGTCCTAAAAAAAATTAATTGACTAAAAATTAGTTAAATAAAAGTTAAAGATTCGAACTTGTACACAGTGTTGACTGATCTGCAGGGTTTCCTTCTGGGGCAGTAAATCATTTACTTGCATGTGCGAATTTTTACAAAAAACCAGAAAACAAACTCAGGGTAAACAAAATAACAAAGATCAGACAAAACCCAGAAATCCTACTGGCATTTTCTTCTCATGGGCTTTTACGTCAAAAGCAGATGTGAAGTCTGGCAGCTGAAAAAAAACGCATTAAGTAAATTCTCAGCACCTCACATTTCTAGAGCCTCTCCTGCTTACTCAGCCTATTACAACGAAGCGAACGAAAGTCTTCCGCCAAATCAAATGCAGCCCAGACCACGGTTTGTATTTCAAACCCAGTTTACTGTGGAAGTGCCAGGCCAACCCCAAAGTCGGCACCGGCCAACTTAAACAACTTCCCTTATAAAGGGGTAAGGCCCTTCTTTCCCGGCACGTGGTGGGGAACTGCGTTCGCTTCCACGGGCAGATACAGAATTTATAAGAAATGCTATCTTTATATAAGAATTAATAAGAAAACATACCAGGAAAAAAACTCATCATTTCTTGGATAAAAGTTCAGCACAGGCTCTCAGTCTGCACTTGGTTGCCTTGATTTCAGATGATCTCCTTAACTGAACTCAACCACACTGGGGGTCATGAAACGCAGTCCGCTGGACACAGTCGCAAATCGGTTCCCAGCTCCCACGCATGCAACACGAAAACGTTCCACTAATGGAAAAGCCAGACGCCGACGATGGGGGCAAGGTGGGTTTTGTGGGCCCGGGGAACCAGCTCGCCCGAGGGGTCCGTACTGAGTGCACAGCCTAGGACACGAAAGCCACCTGGCACCCAGTGGCAACCAAAAGGAGGTGCCTGTGCAAGCTCCTGAGAAGCCTCAGTGGAACAGCCCCACGTGACTGTAAGTGCTGTGAATTCTGGACGGTGGAAAGCCGTGCGGGTTCACGCACAGTCATTTCCCGAGGGTGCCGTCTTCCCAACAGCCCAGGCCACCCTGGAACGGCTGTCCTGCGTTCTGGGTGTGAGACGTCCTTAAATCCCTACTGCTGAGGGTCTGCGTGTGTGACCCTGCGTGGGAAAAGCCACGCAGCCGTCACGGCACACGGGTCAGTCAACGATTTATTTGGGGGGTTAATGGCACCAACGCTGGGTGGCTCCTCCGTGATGCAGGAGCCTGTGCCCTCCGGAGGGGTCCGAGGGTTTTCTCCTGCTGAGCGTCACTGCCCAATAACCCGCACCAGACGCCTGCCCCCCGGACCACTCCCCCACCCACTCCAATCGCCGCGGCCCAGAGCTTTCGCTTCCCACTTACTTGTATTTTAAGAGCAGCCACTGAATTAACCAGAGTCCTACGAGGATCATGCCGTTAATCTCACAGATAGAAAAGGCCCACTGCACGCGGTTAAAATGGTCAAAAAACGTGTCCGGTAGCGGGGGCTGCACCTCCTTGGGAGGCACTCGCTCGTGGACGACCGAGATCATCACCGTGGTGAGGACGAAGCAGGAGAGCGCGTACAGGAAGGCCAGGCAGGTCTTGCCCCACTCCATGGGGTACTGGGAGCGCTCGGGCTCAGGCATGGGGATCTTGATCATCTCCTTCCGGTAGCCGTTAGGCACCCCGTTGGGCGTGGCCTGGAGGCCGGGGCCGGCCGCGCCTGCGCCCAGGTGCCCGTTGGCGTGGCCATTCTTGTGCGCCTCCATGTGCTGCTCCACCTTCAGGGTCTCGATCATGTCCAGGAGCCGCTGCCCGCTGTCGGCCGACACGCGGCACAGGGGCGGCCGCGTGAAGTCCTCCCGGGTCAGGCCGATCAGGTCCCGGCCCGTGAAGTGTTCCAGGGGCTCACAGTACTCGGGCATGGCGTGCTCCAGCAGCCAGTCTGCCACCTTCCTGGGGGACCAGTGCGCCACCTCCTTCATGGTCCCGGCGGGCGGGGGTCAGCGGTCCCGCGGCGGCGCACCCATGCTGCCCGGCCTCATGCCGGGGACGTGCGAGGCCAGACGCGCGGAGCCGCTCCCGCAGCCCGCACGCAGCTCTCCGGGGCTCTGGGCACCCGAGCGCGCTCACCTCATGGTGCACCGGGGGTCTTCCTTCTGCGGAGGCAAGAGACACAGTCAGGAGGGGGCCGCACGTCAGTCCCTGGGGGCGCGCTCTGAGAACCGGCCACCAGGGGAAGGCACAGCGCACGCCCCGAGAACCGGCTACCGGGGAAGGTGCCCCGCGCACTTGGAGAACCACCTGCCGGGGAAGTTGCAACTGGCTGCACCCGGAGAACCACCTGCCGGGGAGGGCTCAGCTGGCCGCAGGGCCTGGTCCAGGGTCTCCCTGGCCCATCATTCCTGAAGGAGCATTAGGTTAGACCCGGACAGATACCGAAGAATGTTCTCTAAGCCAGCATCCAACAGTGCTCCGGATATGCCTCGGTATAGGTTGGGGATTCCCTCTGTGCTTACTACCTACTTTCTGAGATAACCTGAAATAACGCGGCCGAATCTACCAAACTACCTGGTGGAGAAATGTCTTCAAACGTACATAAGCCACTGCAACGTCACAGAGACACAAGAGAATCACAGAAATGCTGAGGTTCGAGAGCATCTGGTCCAACAATTGCAGAGTCCTACACGCAAAAAAACACCAAAGAATCCCTTTTTCCAAATGTGGGGTCATTTTCTACTCTACTCTCAGCTGGTTTTCTGTAATCAGCATGTATCAGTGTTGTAACAATCACTTAAAATCCAAAACAACACGTTAGAAGTAAAGACCGCGTTCTGGAACAAACCGATCGTGGTTAGCGAAATAACGGCGGTCGGCGGAAGACCAAGCATAATTTGAGTCAACAGCGCCTTCATCTGTGAAACGAACAGTCAAGTATTCCCTTGAAAAGTCGTATGTAATTGGAGCACTAGAAGGGGTCTGGAGATCCCATATCCTTTTTCTCTCTTTCTCAAATTTTCTATCCTATCCAATAGCTAACGTCTACTTTCCCTCACCATGGAAACACCCTGTCCAAGAGCTGCCTAACTTTTGTTTCTCAAAAGGTGAATGTGGTGCTAACTACAAAACAACAAAAACAACAAAAACAAAACAAAACAAAAAAAACGTGCACAGATTAATAGGTTTAATGGCTAGAAATGAGTCATGACCGTGTTTCCCGAGTATGCTTCGTAGAATCATAATCTGACAAAATGCTCTGCGCTTTAGAAATCATCCAAATGAAGTCTAGGAAGTGCACGTCCTCTCCGAGGGCCAGCACTATGCATTGGCAGCTGGGACTGTGCATGAGTCAGAGGCTCCAGGAAATCGTCCAGGACCAAAACCGGGTTACCACGATTCCTCAAATTGACTTCACTGAGGCTTGCTCACCACCACTTTTCTTCCCCAGCGATCCCTGTCAACTCCCCCAGGAGCACATTGGTAACGGCACAAACAAGACCCAAATTCAGGTCTTCAATTCCAAAGTCCAAACTCGTCTCTACCGTACCCTGAATCAGAGTCTGGAATCAAGGTGGACAGCCATCCACTCCCAGTTTCTCCACCCCCATAACAACCAATCAAATGGCAGCACAGCTCAAGATATTCCAGACCTTGCAAAAACATTGGGTGTTCTCTCTTCTGGGCATCCACGTTGCTGTTCCACCGGCCTGTGGCAAGTGTCTGTCTGCACTTCACCCACGAGACCACGAGTGAGGGCGGGAGGGCTGCCATCTTGAACATCCACATACTCACCGTGCAAGGGCTGGGAGGTGCTCACTCGACCTCTGCTCAGTACCTCAGGGCATGCCCCTTACATCTATCGGCATGTAGACGGGGTCGTGGAAAGTAAGACCTACGGACATTGCTACTGACGCTGCAAACTGCTTGAAAACCATCTGGATGGCCAAGGAGGACGCGGTGGGCATTCTTCAGAGGGAAACATGAAACCAAAGTGGACCTCTGGCCATTTGAAAAGCACTAGAGAAGAGCATCGGTCGTCGCCAGTCCCGCCCGGTGACGAGAAGACACAAGCCACATGGGAGTCCTGCCGGAAGGTCCTACAGGAGAGGGGAACTCGCCAGATACTCCCCGGCAGAGTTACAGTAACAGGCAAGGGGGCCTTCTGCACGTGGGAGTGGCTACAAGAACTCTAGAGAAGAAATCCTGGTGGAACGTTCAGGCCCAAGGGGATGAAAGGGCTTTTCTTGTGGCTTCCTCATTTCCCCGGCCAGAGGGGAACCCACGGGGGACCACAGAGACCAGACCATGCCAACTCGTGATTTCACTTCTTTCTGATGAGGAAATTGTCGGATAATCTCCTCCTAAGGCTTAATAACCTTTAAAACAGGAAAACAGCCAAAGGTAGGAGACACTAGAGGCCGTCAGACACGCTCGCAGATGGAGGAACACAGATGTCACAAAAGTGAGTCACATCAGCAGTTTGACAGCCACAGGAACTCTCAAGACGCAGCAAGACACAGAGACGGCTCCCCTGGTAAGAGGACAACAGCGCTGTCCCCTCCCCGAGGCCGTCCCGGCGCTCACCCCCAGCGCGCACACCCCGCCATCGACTCCGCTCCAACAAGTCCAAGGTCTTCTTCCCTTGGTCCTTCAGGTCCTTCCCAATCCCATCCCCATCCCTGAATCCCGACCGCGCCGATACCTGCGACCACGTGATGTAACCGGCTCGTGTGCCCACAAAGACGGCCGCCTACGTGAGTCGGGGAGCCGGGAGTCGGGCCCCTGCTTGGCTACATCCCTTCCTGACAAAGTCCTGAACCCTCGCCGAGCCTCAGTTTCCTCTGGAAAATAGGATTAACGACAACCTTGCCCACCTTCCCTGGGGCTGCTCATGCTCTGAGGACCTCATGGGGGAAAAGGAATGAAAGCTACTGATTACGCTAAGAAATATGTCTTGTTCTTCTGGTAATGTCCTGCTTGCTTTCTGACACCCGACTGGGCCCCCGGTGACATTTCATAAATAGGGACTGAAGCTGCCACCTCCAAATGGCATTTTTAAAGCCCAATCATTCTGACACACGAGTTCAAACAGCCTTCCAAATTTCCTCAGAAAAGAAACCTTTGTTTTTCAAGCAAGCTTTGAAGCTTGAAAATAAAGGCCTAGATGCTATTTGCTTGCAGACGATTTTAAGATCACGTAAAAGGGGAAAAGAAAATTTCCATGGAAGCAACTGCCGGGCATACTCAATACCTCAAAGGTCACTGCTCAAAGGTGAGGACTTATTCAGACACCCCAGGGTCCAGCCGCGGGAGACAAAGTGGCTGGCCTCACACGCTCACTTTTTTTTTTTTTTTTATGTTTATTTTTGAGAGAGAGACGGAGTGTGAGTGGGGGCGGGGCAGAGAGAGAGGGAGACGCAGAATCCGAAGCAGACTCCAGGCTCCGAGCTGTCCACACAGAGCCTAGTGCGGGGCTCAAACCCACAAGCCATGAGATCATGACCTGAGCCAACGCTGAGCCCATGCGTAACCGACTGAGCCACCCAGACACCCCACATGCGCACTTTAGGATAGGACAGCACAGGACAGGACAGGATAGGACAGGATAGGATAGGGTGCAGTGTTTCTGAGAAGTGTTTTCCCATCTAGACCCAGAAGACTGCATGTTGGGCTGAGCTCTGAAAACAACTACTACCCCCGTCCAGAAAAGTCGCCCTGAATCCATTACGGGGAGAATGTTCAGAAATAATGCAGAGCTCAACGCATTAGACTGGGTACTCAGAATTCCAAAGTAAAAAGAGAATAAAATCTGGACATAAACTCGGTATATCCCGAAATACTGGAAGATGAGAGAGGGAAGAGGTGCCGGGACGCTCGTTCATGGGCAATTTTCGGACGGAAGTAAACCAGAGTCCAGGGGGCGGTGATGCGTCTAAACTCTCCTGCAGAAGAGCAGAGCTAGTCTGCAGCGAGACCGAACCCAACATGCGTCCCGGGCCCCTCGCTGCAGGTACTCGACCTCACGGATGTGAACACGTGTGAGGGGCAGGCTAAGAGTCTATAAACCAAAATCATGGAGTCCTACAGGACTGAGGGCAGGAACAACCCCTCCTACTCATCACGGATCCTATACCCAGCAGGTTTCTCTCAGACCCAGACTAAATGAAAAAGAAATCTGCTAACACAATCCGGCTCCCATTCTTACAGTAGATATTTTAGGCTTTAAAATTATAAAAGCCATCAGATAATGTGCCACAACACACTATAAACTATTTGTACTTCATTATCAAGGCCAGCCCTCTACAACCAGACAAATATGTTAAAGCAATTAGCCTGGTAATGAAAACAAAACATTAACCAAACAAAAGAACTAAGTCATTTATGAGTATGTGGTTTATCTCTGCTCAAAAAGAATCTACTATATTATCTTATTGTCTGGTATTGTCGAGAAGTAAGACATCGTTGTGTTCACAAAAAGCTACAATATGAATTAAACAATGAACACAAGTTTTCAAGAAATTAAAACAGATTGCATAACGCAGTGCACAACAATTGCTCAGAAAATCTAAGTTCTTTTTAATTTTTTAATGTTTTTTCATTTTTTTGAGAGAGAGGAAGACAGAGAACGAGTGGGGGAGGGGCAGAGAGAGGGGGAGACACAGAATCCGAAGCAGGCTCCAGGCTCCAAGCTGTCAGCATAGAGCCCGACGTGGGTCTCGAACCCACAAACTGAGAGACCATGACCTGAGATGAAGTCAGACGTTTAACCATCTGAGCCGCCCAGGAGCCCCTGAAAAATCTGAGTTCTAATAATTACTCTGTACTTTCCTCCAATCCCAAGGCCTCAGTTTCCTGCGGAGGAATGATTTATTCCATCTGCTTATTGCATTAGTTTCAGGAATGTGTGCATGACTGTGCTTTGGATAACATAAAGCAATACATAAAATTGTAAAAAATTATTTACTGAATGTCAGTTAACCTTTAAAGTTTCAAGGAATTTATTAAAGGAAGTGTCATGAAAGTAAGAACTGAATTAAAAAAATTTTTTAATGTCTATTTACTTTTGAGAAAGAGAGAGAGAGAGAGAGAGAGAGAGAGAGAGAGAGAGAGGCAGAGTGCAAGCAGGGGAGGGGCAGAGAGAGAAGGAGACACAGAATCCCAAGCAGGTTCCAGGTTCCGAGTTATCAGCACAGGGCCCGACGCAGGGCTTGAACCTACGAACCGTGAGATCGTGACCTGAGCCAAAGTCAGACACTCAACCGACTGAGCCACCCAGGTACCCCTGAATTGAATTTTTACAGTTTTTTTAAGGCATGGTGGGCCCAAGATTGAACGAACATAGCTGCCCTGACAGCGAAGAAAGTACAGCAAAGTTCCAGATGTTTCTGAATGCTAACGATGGCAAATCACAGTAGCAAGCAGTGCATGCATGATTAATCTTATAAGCATATAGTGAGCTAAATTCTTTCTGCTTCCTGCATCAAATGTTTAAAAGCAAAAGCAAAAGTAACACGGGCTCTATACGGATTTGCTCTACTAGCTCAAATAATCAAATTTGTGCGAGACCACAATTTGGTGAGTGTGTAATAGCTCAGACTTTTGACACAAACCTACCTGTGGGTGCCTTGTTAAAGAGCAACACTAATTAAGAATCAACATTACAGTCTTGAAACACATGAACTGCCTTTTTGTAAACACTACAAGTCCAGATAAACGTCTTTACGTCCCTAGAACTTTCCATAAAAGGCAACAGTAACCTAACGGACCTTTTATTTTTTTTTATTTTACTTTTTTTTCAATATATGAAATTTATTGTCAAATTGGTTTCCATACACCCAGTGCTCATCCCAAAAGGTGCCCTCCTCAATACCCATCACCCACCCTCCCCTCCCTCCCACCCCCCCCCCCCAACGGACCTTTTAGAGCAGCACAGGCCAGGCCCTCTGCAATACTCAAGAGACAGGTGTCCAATTCTCTCACTCAGTGTGGAGAACTCCTGAATGCTTTTCTCCAATCTGATCAGCTATAGTTTTTTTTTTTGTTTTGTTTTTTGTTTTTTGCTATTTAACACATAAAGAGCTAACCTACAGAGGCAAAATTCTTACAACTGTACTTATCCGAAGGAAAAAAATGGTGAGGGTAACAACTGTATCGCTTCTGCTGAAGGACCTACATGTTTACTTCAGCCAAGAGCAGAAGAAATTTTACATCACTTTGGATGCCTTAACCTTCAAACCGTCCTTTACTGTAGATTGCTGTTACACGCACGGTTCAAAACTCCAGTGTCAAACTCTGACTGGCAAACGAAATCTCCCCTTAGGCTCCTTGAACTAAGTGCACGCTGCCTGATTTCGCTTAGAGACGAGAAGAAAGGGCCTGTGGCCCAGTTAGGCTGCTAGGACAGCCTCAGGTGGGGACACCCTTCCCGCTCCTCCACACCTTGTCTATTTCAGGAAGTCCGATACTTAGATTTCACCAGATCGGAAACGAGTTCTTTCTCAGCAGTTGCCCTAGAACAACCCACCGGCAGCCTCCCTTTAAACGGCCCCTCCCAAAGGGACCCATTCTGGTGTCTCAGTCCCCAGTGCTCCAGAGGGAAGGAGATGATTCTTGGCTGACAAGAGCAGGACAGTGACATCATGACAAGAAACGGGCCAAATCAACTGGATACGCTGTTCCACGGTTGTGGCTGTTCTCTGATGGTATGAAATACACGCGTGTCATCCATTTCCAGGGGAGCCCCACCGCCAGCAAGAGGAGCTCATGTGAGTAATTCCAGGGCCGAACAGAAACATTCAGCAGCCAGAAAATTCAAAGAATCACTTACTGTGGCAAAAATTAAAAACCACCTAAGAGTTCTACAGGGAGAATTAAATATAGCATCATACAACAGAATACTAATTAAGCCTCCGCTAAAGACCGGACGATGTTTCTATAGCTGTAGTGATACACGCACGCAGATTTGTCAAACAGGTTACAAAAGACAATGAAGCCATTTTTGTGACCATACATGTATCACAACTATCCACAGAAAGGAAGTCGAGAGGCACGTGGCTGGCTCAGTCGGTTAAGTGACCGACTTCAGCTCAGGTCATGATCTCACGGTTTGTGAGTTCGAGCCCCACGTTGGGCTCTGTGCTGACAGCTCAGAACCTGGAGCCTGCCTCTGATTCTTGTCTCCCTCTCTCTCTCTGCACCTTCCCTGCTCACACTTTGTCTCTCTCTCTCACTCTTTCTCTCTCTCTCAAAAATAAACATTAAAAAAAAAAAGAAGTCTAGAAGGTATATGTCAGCTTCTGTTACCTTTGGATGTTGAAATTGTAAACTAAGTTTCTGCTTAATTTTTTTTCACTCTCTTCTAATTTCTCTGATACATATTACTTCTGTTTAGAGAAGGGTTGTTTTTCCTTCAAGCATATTGTTTTTAAACATGGAGGCTACACTGTAAAATTAAAAATACATGCTTCCTACATTAGCTTTCTTTCAAAATCAGAAGCGGGCTTGCAGATTTCTCCAAATAAGTGGATTCTTTGCCTCCTGTGTATAACTAGGTTCCCGAGTCCTCCTGTTTCCAAAACAGAACGGTCCCAGGATATGAGCCGAACCATCAACAAAGATAAAGCCCAGATCCGAACCTAAGTGCATAAAGAAGTTCTGGTCTCAGAGATTTCCCATCATTCCAGAGAGAAAACAATGACAAACCATCAGAATTACCACTGTTCTGTCATCCAGGCTTTCAATACCCATCCATCCAGCTATCTACTGACTGTCTGAACCCCTGCCTTATTGTCATTTCAAGAAGGAAAACCATGCAGGTCTCCAGTGACAGCTCATCACTGCAGTTTCCCCTGGGGTTTCATTGTCAGAACCCAATTACCAAACTCTGAAGATGATCAGTTCCACCCAACTGATAAGCTGCCTAAGTCTGAAACCAGCAGGACTATTATACTTACTTACTGACTTTATTTATTTACTTATTTACTTATTTATTTATTTATTTATTATTTATTTATTTATTATTTTTGAGAGAGAGACAGACAGACAGGGAGACAGAAAGCACACGAGTGGGGAAGGGGCAGAGAGGGGTTGGGGGGGAAGAGGATCCAAAGCGGGGTCTGTGCTGATAGCACAGAGCCCGACGCGGGGCTCGAACTCACGAACTGTGAGCTCATGACCTGAGCTGAAGTCGGACGCTTAACCGACGGGAACCACCCAGGTGACCCCAGCAGGAATATTTAATATTCATCTGGATAATCCGTGGTCCTACAGACCCCTGTAGCAGCACTCAAGGCATGCTGGGACATAATCAGGGTCTCCAAGTTGCACGGCTCTCACGTCCAGCTGAGGTGCGCGGTGGTCGCATCTGCCCCAAGAAGCCGGGGAAAGGCTCCCCTCTCCTTACCTCTGTTTGCTTCCACTTTGGTTTCTGCCTGTAGTCTAACTCCACGGCAGCCACCGCCATGCTGCCGTCAGACGGGCCTCTGTGGTGTGCAGGGCGATCTCCTCACTGGACGCTGGAGGCCTCTGGGGGCTCCTACAGCTGCCTGGACTATGTTCACATTCCTGAGCCTCCACCATGGCCTTCCATGACACAGCCTGTGTCTCCACCTGACAGCCTTTCCCTACAGGCAGAGGACGGGGGCTACACCCATGCTCATGTGGGTAGGGAAGATACGAGCCAGCACAGCAGCCCAGAGGGATGCCAGCCTTGGACCCTAACGGCCAGGGGCTGGGGTTTCCAGACCCAAGCGTGGGCAGACGACACAGCCTGAGGCCAGATCCAGGCAGGCAAATGGAACTAAGACTGAACTAAGACCCTTGAACTAAACAAGAATCCCTCTAAGACGACAAAAAGTGGGCCTGTGAAATTAGTACCCGATGATGCAGACTTCGAACTCGCATGACCTGTGCAGTGTGGGTCCCAAGCCAAGAAATCGATGCAAATACACACACGAGAAGTTAACACAGAACAACCCCTTCGAGCCCTCTCAGCAGGCAAGAGTTCACGGGATTCCCACGGAAGAAGTGCTCTGAGCTGAGGAAGAACGAGAATTGAAAATTATAAATCACACAAGGAAATAATCCACCATGAGGGAGAAATTTGGCAGGTGTGACAAACAGGAAGTTTGCCAAACCACGACCTTGAGAAAATAAAGTAAGTTTCAAGAGGCTGTGAAGTGCGTATACAAAAGAGGTAAATGAAAGTTGAAACCTCAATGAAACAGTAAGAGGAGAAAAAGAAAAGACAGGTGTGTTTAAAGAAGTTCTAAGAAAATCCCAGGTTCTCCCCTGGGCCTGTGCCCGGCGGATGCCCCCGGAGGAAAGCGGGGAGAACAAGAGCTACACGGGCTCGTGAAAGGAAGAGAAATGGGCAAACATCTCAGGTGTATTGGTTTAAAGGCAACGGACAGGTTTTTTCAAAGCCCCAAGCTCCAGTCCTCCAGCATCCATACAGTCTAGCAGGGGAGACGGAAAACGAAGTCCAGTCGATCAAGAGAGGAATCGCATTTCAGGATAGGTGTCTGAGTGATTATGTGTTCGTTTCCAGGGCCTCTTCAAGCTCTCCTGGGTTTTCAAAAAGAAGGAACAGGAGAGGCGAGGAGAAGAGCAGAGAGGGTAGGTGAAGAAGCGGGTGGCCGGAGGAATGCCGAGGGGGCGGGGAAGCAGGTGGCCGGCTGGGAACGGACGGAGGAGCCAAGGAAGCAGAGCCCCAGCCCCCGGGGAAGGAAGGATGAGAAGCAAGAGAAGCAATGTGATTTCTGGAAGAGAAGGCAGGAGGGTGAGAAGCTCGTTGGCACAGGTGCCTTGCAGGATCGGGGCGGGGGGGGGGGAGGGGTGGGGAGGTGGGACTCAAGATAGAAGGACTGGTTAGAAGACCATTTAGGAAGCTGCCCCCGCCTCTCCCCGCAGCTGGGGAGCCTGCACGTGTCTTCTGCGGAAGGGGGGCACCCGCGCCGTTAAGAGCAGGGGCGTCGCACGAAAACAGGGACTAAGGAAAGCACATGCACACAGATGCGACGTCACACCTGCCCCGGCCCCTCGCCTCCTTACAGCCCCCGACGCCGGCTGCCAGGCTGAACACGTCCCGGCAGAGGAAGACCCAAGGCTTCCCGATCCCCAGACACTGGAAGAGAAAAGGACCCGGACCGTCTGGCACTGAAATCCGCAGAAACAAGAGGAGTGAAGGGCGCGGCTGGAACAGCATCTCTGGTGCTTCCCTTACAATTCGAATGGACAAATGAAAGGTAACAGACATCTGAAGAAACTCTCACAGGAAAGCCAGAGACTGAAACAAAACAGGGCACAGAACACCCACTAAGTAGGGAATTCCAAATGTGGAGAAAAACGAGTATTCACAACCTCAGACAGACGCCGCGAACAGAATGGGCCACGCACGGAAAGGCAGTCGGAGAATCTTAGTATATGTGCTGCCGAAGCGAGCACTGGTCGGAGAATCTTAAAAGGAAAGCCGTTTGTGAATGAATTCACGGTAAACATGAAAACAGCACAACATAGTCAGTTGGAAAAAAAAAAAAAAACCTCTCCGTGGAGAAGACAGAGATGGAAAACTGAGAGCAAAGGTAAAAACATGAAAAACAGAATCCAGGGAGTTTCGTATGTGGGAGAGAAGGGATTTCTCAGAACCGAGGGGGACAGGAGTGGCCAGGGGTGAAAGCGTTCCCCAAGTGGCCGTAAAAGCTGAGAATATACGTTCCTGTGATCACGGTCCGGTTAACAGGTCACGTGAAAGGGAAACGGGAGGCGACATCTTGAAGGACGCTCTGCCCGCCTGCCTGCTGGTCGCCGGCCAGAAGACCCAAGGCAGACTCGGGGTGTGGAGACAGCAGAAAGCACCGCCCCGAGATGGGCTACCTTGACAGAGGTCTGCTTGTCAGGTGAAGGCCATCGAGGGGAGGCGGACACAAGAAAGGCGCTCTGCCCTTCCCCGCCTGCCCACAAGCTGCACATGAATTTGTCAAGGTGGCCCCCGCCTCTCTACCTGCAACAGCAGAAGGGGAGCCAGGAGAGCACCTTAGACTCTGCCCGGAGGATCCACAGGACAGACCTTGCACGCCTTTGCTGCTGCCCGAGGGAAGACCCACGTCCTTCAGCCCTGGTCTTGCCTTCACTAAGAAACTTTACTGTTCTTCTGTCGAGATGCCGTATCGACCCAAGTTCTTCCCGTTCCTTCGAGTGCCTCATCACCTTGGTCAGCTCGCTGGGCTTTTTCTCTGGCTCATCTGTCTTTTGTCAAGTCTCATTTATCGGACCCCAGCCAGAGAGTGTGAGATGGCTACAAGAAAAGGTTATTGCCTCCCTCCCTGCGATATCTAGACCTGGAGTTATTGCGTGACTTTCAGCCACGCTGCTGTTAACAGGCAATGGTGTCTCTTTAATACGAACCCCCAGAATAACAGTACCGTAAAGTATGGATGCATTTTACAGACAGGGACCATGTCCCCCCAGATTTGCGGAGTTCACATTTCAAATATATTTTCCCCTTGTCTCATATACCATCAAAATGTCCTGGAAGGCTTAAGATTTCAGTTTCTACACTGCTTCCCCTCCCCCCGCCCCCCTGAACGCTTCCGTGGCCCAGAAGCAGCTAGAGATTTTTAGTTAGATGTGTGCTGATGATTTTCCTCAAAAGCATGGTCATTTTTAACCATCTGTGGGCTTTGGAAGACCCACTGGGGCCCAAACCACCACACAGAACACTAAGATGCAGCTAATTTAAAGTATACTTTTGGTGTTCCAACTGGGGACTGCCTAGTGTTGGTAACAGACTGAAAGCACGCAGAAATGACAGAAGACGGTTTCCTGATTACTATAAAATAAAAAAATCTCATCTGCAGTGAAGGTTTTTTTGCCAGTCCCCGAGGATTAGAAATACCACGTAATTCTAATGGAATGGAACACTTCCATTTCGGTGAGAAAAAGCCCACCCCATCTCTTCTCAACTTACACCTACAGAAATAAATGTAACTCACTGAGGTAAAAGGAAAGCTAATTTAGGGAACATGACCCGGGGGAACAACACCATGTTCCCAAGTTAGCAACAACTCACAGGCCCAGAGAGGAGAAATCAAGTTCAAGTCTATGTCCCAAAATAAATTTCTAATACTTGCGTGGACAGCTAGATGCGCGCAAACTCTTTTCAGACTAGAGAGCGTCCCGAGGGTGGATTCTAAGTGGATGGCACTTACATGGGCATCCTGTGGGCAGCCTTTGCCATGAAGGCTTGCTTCCAAAAGGCTAGTGGAGCTCTCCTCTACCTTTGTATCCACACTCAAAATAGACACATTAAGCACTCCCCCCCCCCCCCCCCGCACCCTGACAGCTATTATAAGAACTGTTATAAAATGAGTATCCAACATCAGCTTCTTGCCAGCCACTGGCCATGATCTTGGTTCTAACTACCTGGTAACTTCTTAAACTTCTGGGGCCCACATTCACTGGGTTTCTTCATTTTTTTTTTTTAAGTTAAAAACTTTTTACCTTTGAGAGACAGAGCATGAGGAGGGGAAAGGCGGAGAGAGAGGGAGACACAGAATCCGAAGCGGGCTCCAGGCTCCGAGCCGTCAGCACAGAGCCCGATGTGGGGCTCGAACTCACGAGCCGTGAGATCGTGACCTGAGCCGAAGTCAGACGTTTAACCGACTGAGCCACCCAGGCGCCCCCTCCCCCAATTTTTTTTAATTTGCCTGTAGTTGATGCACAATGTTACATTAGTTTCAGGTGTACAACGTGGTGATTTAACGTCTCTCTATACATTATGCTACGCGCTGTGCCCCTTTATTAATTAACCAGTGGTCAACAGCACAAAGTTCAGCTGCACAGAAGGGACAATCCTCGTCCATCAAACTGGCGGGCACTGAGGCGGACTTGTCTGGAAAAAGCCTGAAGCTCCAGCTTTGCACCGAGGCCGAGTACCACAAGGGGGCAGCAGAGGGTCCACAAAAATCACGCACTCCTCCCCTCGCCCTTCCCCAGCTGCAAAGGATTTTGGAGACCTCCTCCAATAGAGATCCGCGCCTAAGCAGTCCAAGCAGGTACCAGAGCCAGTAGGAACTAGAACCTCGGGCCACAACCGATGCTCCTTCCATCTGATTCTAATGTGCATGCAGTGACCCTACCATCAGCAACATGGCCGAATCCTGGCTTCTAGGTGACCACACTTCAAGTCAGAGCTAGCCTGCCATCTCACCTAAGATACTTAAGCATGTACCCTTGCTTTATATAAAAAACTTCCTAAGTTTTATTCTCTGGCTACCATAACTTAATGCAACAAAATTAGAACCCTGCAAATGGTGAACCAAATCAATGATGGACAGCTGAATTGTAGAAACTGTGTAAAATTATGTAAATTGTAAAATTAGCGAAAGCCATGATGAAAAAAAAATAGGAGATCTGAACAAACACAGCTATGGCTACTGTTCGTGTGGTGAAATACATTCTTTTTTAAAAAATTTTTTAGTATTTATTTTTTTGGGGGGGGGGGCACACAGAATCCGAAGCAGCCTCCAGGCTCTGAGCTGTCAGCACAGGGCTTGACACGGGGCTCAAACTCACAAACTGCAAGATCACGGCCTGAGCCAAAGTCGGACGCTTAACCGACTGAGCCACCCAGGCGCCCCTGAAATCCGTTCTTTCTAAACAAACGTTTTGAGCACGGCTAACACACAGTGTGGCATTGTTAGTGGCAGGTGTGGCCCACAGTGGTCTGACTTCCCTGTTCGTTATGATGTGCTCACCACAAGGGTGGCTGCTGTCCTCACCATTCGACGCCATCATAGCACCAGTGACTGTATTCCCTGTGCCGAGCCCTTCATCCCCAGGACGGGCTCATCCCGTCACTGAAGTGTCTCCCTCTCCCCTTCACCCATCTGTCCGTCCCCCACCTGCTTCCCTCCGTCAACCATCAGCTTATTCTCTGCTGAAACACATTCTTTGCTCTCAAACGGCTTCGAACATCTATCACTCTGTAGTGTAGAGTGAAGTAAGTTCAAAGTGGATCACATGTAAAGTGTTCTCTCGGCTTCACGTGTATTCATGAAGTTTTTACCATAAACACAAATATCACGCCAAGGGTAGGAACCACAGCCTTAAACAAACAACCATAAAGATACCAGTCAAACTACTTCATAAATGAAAACACCGGGCAAGATGTTTTTCTAACCTGTCGCAGATCACAAATACAAGGAACTATCGAAAAATCAGTTAAAGGGAAAGACTTTAAACAAAGATTACAAGCAGGCCAATCACACACACACACACACACACACACACACACACACACACACACACACAAAACCAACCAACAAATGGGGAGGAAAAAAAAATCCAATCTCACCAGTTAAACACAGTTACAGCCATTGCCCTGCCAAAGATGAGGAAGAACCCTAATTAAAACCAAAACAACAAAACTACAACAAAACCAACAACCAGCACCTCCAGCTTCTGGCAGCGGACCGTGAACCCGCTTCCTTCTTCTTTCCGCGCAACCACCGCGGCACAATACCACATCTCGTTTGAACTGCTGCCCCGGCCTCAACCCGCCCACCCCAAGCGGTCTCCATCAGGCACCCAGGAGAGCTTCTTCAAGGGCGGTTCCCCGCCTGGAAATCCTGCAACGCTTCCCGTGCTTAATTGTTACGTAGCTTTCCAGACCCTTCCTGCCTTCGCATGGCCAAGAGCCGCCACTGCACACTACGCATGCTTCAATTACCCCGGTCTGCTTCTAGTCGCCAACTGCCGCAGGGCCTTTGAACAAGCAGTCACTGCTGCCTGGGGCACTTTCACCCTATTTCTTCACTCTGATGGCACCTCTTCAGACAAGCGTCCGTCCTGCGGCCATCCTCTTACCTACATCATCTCACTTACTGAGCGTCTCTGTGTCCTACCGGGATGCAAGTTCCTCAAAGGAAGGTCCCTGTCGTGTTTTTTCATTCCTGCATCCCCAGGAGCTAGCACAGTGCTCTGTACATGGTAGGCACTCGGTATAAATACCTGTTCCACTGGTGAAAAAAGAAATAGCGGCTAAGGAAGACAGCTGACTATATTTTTTTAAGTGTTCATTTATTTGAGAGAGAGAGAGAGAGAGGCGGGGGGAGGGAGACACAGAATCTGAAGCAGGCTCCAGGCTCCAAGCTGTCAGCACAGAGCCTGACATGGGACTCGAAACCACGAACCATGAGATCATGACCTGAGCTGAAGTTGGACACTTAACCGACTGAGCCACCCAGGTGCCCCTGAGAGCATAGGTCTTAAATCCAGATTCTTCCCAGTGGGAGAATAAACAGATTATTCTCTTTGAAACTCATTTGCTCCCACCTATAAGAAGAGAATAAATCCATAAACTACATCATCAAAAAATTCATTAAAGAAGAAGTGATCTCTTGAAAAGAAATACATCTAGGATACTCAGACAGGAAAACATGTCTTTTGATCCTACACCTTCTTCCTGATAGACTTGCTTTAGTAGGAGAAGAAAACACTGAGCTGTTCTGGCTTAAGCACTTCCTTGCTTAAACACATAAAAGGAATTGGCCGTCCAATTGCTATGCCTAAAAAAGGACGTTCGGAGAGGCTTCTCCATTTTCCCTCTTTGCCACAGGCAAAGAGAAAATGCAGAGTCAAGACTACAATCCCCAAACCAGAAAAGTATTCAAAGGAAAGTTCCCTCTTCGTATTTACACAATGAATTAAAGTAAAAAAAATACCCGGGTTTTCCCTCCAAATTATAAATACCATCCCTCTGCACCTCAAATTAAGCCCTTATGTTTTTCTTTTTTTTTAATGTTTATTTATTTTTGAGACAGAGAGGGGCACAGCATGAGCGGGAAAGGGGCAGAGAGAGAGAGAGGGAGACACAGAATGTGAAGCAGGCTGCAGGCTCCGAGCTGTCGGCACAGAGCCCGACGCGGGGCTCGAACTCACAAACTGTGAGATCACGACCTGAGCCGAAGTCGGACGCTTAACCGACTGAGCCACCCAGGCGCCCCTGCCCTTACGTTTTTCAAAGTTACCGAGATCGTCCTCAGTAGTAAGTTCGATCAGGTGTGTGTGAGTACCACGGTGCACAGTACAGCCTAAAGAGGAGGGCTTACTCGTGTTTCCCAACAGCTCCGAAGTATGAGAGCTCCTGGATTCTTCACAGACAGACCGCTCATCAGTCTGCAGCGGCGGCTGAACAGTCCCAGGGAATCGGGCACACCTGAGCAGGGCCCCCCATCATCATTACCCAGCAGGGCCTGGCCACTGAGCTGTGTTTTTTATTCTATTTATTTTTTCATTTTTTATTTATTTTTATTTTATTATTATTTTTTTAACGTTATATTTATTTTTGAGACAGGGAGAGACAGAGCATGAACAGGGGAGAGTTAGAGAGAGAGAGAGAGACACAGAATCTGAAACAGGCTCCAGGCTCTGAGCTGTCAGCACAGAGCCCGACGCGGGGCTCGAACTCACGGACCGAGAGATCATGACCTAAGCCGAAGTCGGCCGCTCAACTGACTGAGCCACCCAGGCGCCCCTGAGCTGTGCTTTTTAAGTGCCCAAGTCAGGCAGTGCTCACGTTTTCTTTTCTGTCTTCACACTTCTGTACGCGTTAACAACTGAGCCGCTTGCACACACGTCAGTTTCACGTACAAGGAGAACATTGCGTTATCATAACCTGAGGAGGTGGCCTGGCTCATGAAAAGCATTTCAAAATCTTGTCAAATGATCTGAAGATGTAAACGGTGAGCTCAAACAATTTCACTTCCAAATGTCACGGGTTATTTCAAGTTTAAAAGAGAAACAAGGAGCGAGGGAAAATACGGATTTAATCTGCAGAAGAACAAAACACCAATCACGAAGATCAAAACTGGAGAATGACTTAAGAACAGCAACCACAACACTACCTCTGGGGGAAAAGGATCTCTCAATAAGGAGGGTACGATTTAGCACCTTGAAAGGCCCACAACAGCGTTCCAGATTGTTTCTGAGAACTGCATTCTTACCATAAAATAACCCAGGCGGTCCCATACGCGTGTCTATACTGTACCTTGAGCATGCTCCACGCCTAGGCTACCACGGTCAAACTACACGCGTGATAAAAGGCCCTTGTACCTAAAATAGTCCTGCTTGCCCAGACCGACCTCGGGACGTGTTACACAGACACCTGCTCACTACAGGAACCTGTTGATCAGCACTCAGAGAGCAGATTACCAGAGCGCTTTGGCAGGGCAGCAGGCACGTCAACTCCCCTGAGGACACAGCTCAAATTCAGCTTCTATTTATAATCCTAACGAGCCTTTCTTCTGGATATAAACAGAGCCAGCACTGAAGCGCTAAGGACTAAAAAATTATACGTATCCCTAAAAGCCAAATTGGTTAATCAAAATAAAACCAAACGTTTATGAAGTACATACTAGCAGTGAGCACTGTCCCGGGCACCCTGCGAGCCACAGGAACACACACACCATGCTCCGAAGTAAGTTACAATGTCCCCAAGCCTCCTATTTGCCTCCCTACCCCTCCTGTGCACCTTCTTCAGTTCTGTGAAGTGTGCTCCATGCTGCCGAGCACACGGGCACAGACCCTGAGCAGGCGCTCTGCCCCCCCTCCCCCGTGCCCACCGTCAGAGCCAATCCCCTCAGACGTGAGACCCCCAGTGTTCAGGGACACTCATGCCCTAGTCAGAAACTCTTACTCAGAAGCACCCCATATGTGTAGGAAAGTCTCAACCGTTCAGGGACCAGTGGGGCATCTCACACAGCACAGTCTCTTAGTAAATACTCGCTGGATGGATGGATGAATGAATGAATGGATGAATGAATGAATGAATGAAATGAATGACTAGGCAGAACTAATGGTTACTAGTTATCCAGCACACCGCGCCTCCTAATTAATACTGCAGTTCCCACCTGATGGCTATTACCCATCATTAAGGAACAGCAGACCAGTATCCACAACAGATGCAGAGTAACGCACTGAACTTGGGGCTGACTTTATCATTTCCAAAATGACTAAGGTTTTGGTTTCTGGACGTCATGACCGTACTGAGCCTCCATTCTTCAAGTGCCATGTATCCCTGACAGTGAGAACCGAAGATCTGGGAAGGGTCTCACAGAGAACGCGACAGGTGGCACAAATGGAATGAAGGGTACCAAAAGTGTGGGACAGGAGATAAACACAAATAATGTGTGTGAGATTCAACACAAGCAGAAATAATTAGACGGAAAGGAGTTAAGACTGTCCTAGCCTTTACGTAAGGCAACGTGACATGATTTACCAAAATCTACAACTTACTTCACGTCCCAGAAACTCCATTTCTAAGAATCTGCTTTATAGACATATTCACGAGTCAAGATGGACGTTCAAGAACATTCACTGCAGCCCCGTTTATTCCGCAGAAGCATCTAGACATCCTTCGTCACGATCTGAGTAAGTCAATGCAGTGCCTCCTCACAACATAACATCAGGCAGTCATCTTGACGGAATGAGGCATTATCTGCAGATACCAACAAGGCTGTGATACAGAAACACACACGATTTTCATTTTAACATGCAGGTATTTTGCCGTATGCATGTATATACGTGTGCGTAAGCATTCCACGTCTGCAACTGTGTACAATACAGAGGCGATGGGATAACAGGGTGGAAACTGGGAGTGCGTGAGGAAATGTCACCAGCTTACACATGATCTATAAGCAGTAACCATGTACCACTCTGTGCTTTCAAAAAAAATAAAGATTACAAAGAGTGTGAGAGGAAAAGGAGAAAGAGAAGAGGGAAGAAAACACTGCTGAAGAATTCTCAAGTCTAGCATTAACGTTTGTCTTTTAGAATATAAACGCCAGAGGTGCATGCGTGGCTCAGTTGGTTAAGCGTCCGATTCCCGGTTTCAGCTTGGGTCCATGATCTCATGGTTTGTGGGATCGAGCCCTGATTCGGGCTCTGAGCTGAAAGCGAGGAGCCTGCTTGGGATTTTCTGTCTCCCTCTTTCTCTGCCCCTCCCCTGCTCTCTCTCTTTCTCAAAAACTAAATCAACATTAAAAAAAAAATAATAAAACATAAATGTCCACCTGGAAACAGCTGCCCAGGCCAGGCAGCCCTAGACTGCACCTTCTCTGCAGCCCCATCTTCCTGGGGCCCCCGGTCCCCTGTGTCTTCAGAAACCCACCCAACATTGCTGGCAGTGGCGGCTGTGGCCAGAAGGAAAGTGAACAAAACCAAGCAGCCCCGGTCCCGGCCCCTGGCAGGCCCCCATCCCATCCCAGAGTCAAGCCGCACAAGGGTAGATGACAGACCTCCTGTTTTTAAATTCTCTGGTCCCCCCAAGGGTAAAACTAGCAGATAAAATCAGATTGTTAGATTCTGTTAGGTATATGTACACCTACCTTTGTATTAGGCAACGTTTACACGGTAGGAAGCTTAGGAGTTCAGGGCTGAGATTATATTTAGTTGGTTTTGAGCTGTGGGTTTCAGATGGCACCAGCCTGTCTCTGGGGAAAAGAGGCCCCGTGAACAACAAGAAATTGACCGAGTGCATCGGTAAGCACCCTTATGCGCATTTCCACACCGTTACACGCTATCTTCTTGGAGAGTGTTCCAGGATATGGAGAAATACCTGGATGGTCTACACTGCCAATTTTAAGCAAGTACAGTACACGTATGGCAGGATCACAGTTTTGTGATATCTGCATCATACAGACAGATACACACGCACAGAAAATCAGAGTTTAGGTCCACATACCAAACTGATGACAGTTACCCCCGGTGACTTAATGATTCTACATATCTTCTCAGAGCTCAAAACGTAGTATCATGAGTACCTATTATTCTTCTAATAAGTAAAAGGCTATAAAAAAGAATATCTGTTTTCTTTATTATTTTTTTAAGGTTTTATTTATTTTTGAGAGCGCTCAAGCAGGGGACGGGCAGGGAGAGGGGGACAGAGGATCCGAAGTGGGCTTTGTACGGACAGCTACGAGCCCGACACGGGGCTCGAACTCACAAACCTTGAGATCATGACCTGAGATCACTGACTGAGCCACCCAGGTGTCCCTAAATAGCTGTTTTAAAGGTGGATGCCCAGGGCAGCTGGGTAGCTCGGTCGGTCAAGTGTCCGGCTTCGGCTCAGGTCATGGTCTCACAGTTTGTGAGTTCGAGCCCCGCGTCGGGCTCTGTGCTGACAGCTCAGAGCCTGGAGGCTGTTTCAGATTCTGTGTCTCCCTCTCTCTCTGCCCCTCCCCCGCTAGTGCGTGCGCGCTCTCTCTCTCTCTCAAAAATAAATAGACATTAAAAATTTTTTTAATGAAAGGTGGATGCCTTCCTCAACACACGCATTCCACCTGTCACCCTACTCACACCAAAAATCCCAGCAACTTGGAGAGGAGACGCAGCGAACTGACAGACTGAACCCAGCAGACACATCTCACTTATAGCTCCTCTCAAAACCAGCCGCTGAAAGGGTTCTGGTCTCACGAACCCCCCTAGGCCTGTCCCTGGGCTTCGTTCTGTGGCCTGCTAGCTCCATCACAGGGCCACGGGAATCACATGCTATGAAAACCGGCACCACGGCACGCTGGCTGATGCGGCCTCAGCAAATAGCAACTTGTCCTCTATGCTTCTGTGAGACACCTAACACGTGCAAATCAAAACAGCAAAGGTCAAAGTCTTTAGAAGGTTATTAACTTCCGCAAGAGTTACACTCAAAGTATAATGGGTTCTTAGAAGGAAGGAAGAGATTTTTTAGGGGGAAAAAAAAAGAGAAAAATGAATCTTACATTTTTTATTTGCAGGTACTTTATAAGCTATAAAATTATCTAATTCTCTCAGCAAATATTTTGGGGAAGTTTACTGTACCCCTATTTTACAAGCCAGGCCATGGAGGCTGAGAAAGTGATTTCAGGTTAGATTCTTGTACAACAGTTTTAATCCTATTATTACATCAAGGAATTATCCAGAATTTATCACTTACATATTTGAGATGAACAAAGCAAATGATTCTTTTCTTTTAAAGCTTAAAAACACTTCCATTGCAATTCTATTTTATCAGAATTTTAAAAATTTATCCAGGATCAGGGCACCTGGGTGGCTGAGTTGGTTAGACATCCCAACTCTTGGTTTTGGCTCAGGTCATGATCTCAGGGTTCCTGAGTTCGAGCCCCGTGTCGGGCTCTGTGCTGGCAGTGCGGAACCTGCATGGGATTCTCTCTCTCTCTCTCTCTCTCTCTCTCTCTTTCTCTGCCCCTCCCCCACTCATGCTCCCTTGCCTCTCTCTCTCAAAAATAAATAAACTTAAAAAAAAATTATCCAGGATTTTCTTTCAAACTTGTATTCTCATCTTCTGATTGAAGTTTTGAAACAATGCTATTTTTTTTCCAAACATGTATTTTCAAACTATCAATTTTTTAATGAAGCAAAACACAGTAGGGGAGGGGCAGAGAGACAGGGAAAAAGAATCCCAAGCAGGCTCCCACTGTCACTGTAGGGCCTCACACAGGGCTCGGACCCACAGACGGTGAGATCATGACCTGAGCTGAAACCAAGAGTCCGACATTCAACGGACTGAGCCACAGAGTTGCCCTTCCTCTTCTTGTATCTTGTGAATTAAACAGTATAAGCTTCACTGGTGTAACTGGGCCACCCGTACTTTTTTAAATTTTCTTTGTTTTAACGTTTATTTATTTTTGAGACAGAGAGAACAGAGCATGAGCGGGGGAGGGGCAGAGAGAGAGGGAGACACAGAATCGGAAGTAGGCTCCAGGCTCTGAGCTGTCAGCACAGAGCCCGACGCGGGGCTCGGACCCACAGGCCGCGAGATCGTGACCTGAGCCGAAGTCGGCCGCTCAACCGACTGAGCCACCCAGGCACCCCGTATTTATAGAGAAAAGTTTAAGAGGGCGGCAAGAAAAGACCGAAACTGGGTATTTGCAGTTTGGAGACGCAGGATGTAGAAATGATGTGAAAACCATTTCAACAGCTTTATAATGAATAGTTTCCCTTTTCCTTGGTAAACATCTATGTAACTTTGACTTGGGCTATTTCAATGATTTCTTTCAATTGCCTTAAATACAAAGTTCTCTTAATACTGCTTCTCACACACACACACACACACACACACACACCATATATATATATGTATATAATATATATATTATATACATATATATATATATCTAATATATATATATAAAATTTTATATTATTAACATGCACTGCTTTTCCCAACAGGCACAAAGGCATTCGTTCTGTCGATATAAAGCCTGAGTAACTGGAGCACAGTCTGGTCAGGGCTGCTGTTTCTGGAGCACACACACTTGAACACGAGGCAGCCACAGGCCTAGGGGTTCAAGTGGGCTCTGCAATTTCCAAGACTGGGTTCGAATCCTCTCTCCTTCCGTCACGAACAACGACCGCCATGTGTGTGATCTGGGGTGAGTCACCCCAACGTCCAAGCTCGTTTCGTCATCTCTTAAATGAGGATAAATAATATCGATCTGAGGTGGTTAAAAAAAAAATTTTTTTTGGCCTTTCATTTTGAAGTAATTTCAAATTTGCAGAAAAGCTGCAATAATACTACAGAAAACTGAGGAATGCCCCTTGCCCAGCTCTGCCTTGTTAACTTAGATAACCTTAGTGCAGTTACCAAAACCAGGAGACTGACATCGTTGGGTCATCAACTAAGCGACCGATCTTCTCTGAGTCTTGCTAGGGTCCCTCCAATGTCCTCTCTGTTCCCACCACCATGCAGTCATCCTGCCTCCTCGGTCTCCCCGAATGTGTGGCCATCCCTGATCTTTTCTTGTGCCTTGTGGCCTTGACACCGCTAAGGGACTATAGTTCTTCCATGGGGTGTCTCTCAATTTGGGTTTCAAGGCTGTTCCCTCTAGAGTGAGGTTGTGCATTCTGGCAAGAATACCTCGTGTCCTATTCAGGGCATTGTATGACGGGGAAGGCGATGTCCCCGTCTCATTACTGGTTAATGCCGACGCGGACCCTTGACGAAGCTGGGAACCTCACAGAGTTGTTTCCATAAGCAGTGGTTCTGGCCCACAGTAAGGCCTCCATAAATGAAAGCCATTGCTATGGCAAAGGTTGACAAAGAACGCAAATTTTGGAATCAGGTAGATGGATGTGTGTTCTCATGCCCCTTCCACCAGTTTCTGCCACGTGACCAAGGGCAAGGTTTTTAACTTCCCTGCTTTCCTCGGCTGAACAATGAAGATGAAACTACCTGTGAAGTTGCCACGGGCTGTTTGTTATTATACAGTTGTTAAGAGGACGAAATGAGAAAATTTAGGTAAAGCACTCGCTATTATTACTTTTTCAAGAAGCTACTGTTCTTCTGCAAAATAAGCACCAGGACTTAAGGTAGGAAACCTGAGGTCCGAGAAGAAAGGTTGTCCTGGGTCACAGTGGGAGCTGGAAAGGTGGGAGGTGGGAAGGCCGGAGCCAGCAGCACCCCACTCTCACTGGCAGCTCACCCTTGGATGGGAGAACAGCATTGCTGGAAGAGCCCAGAAACACAAGAGCCCAATCCCTGCTGCAGGGCACACTCATTCCCCCAGGTAAGGTCACCTCCCCTGTCAGCTGGGATCCCCTATAGGGGGAGACACTTCTGCTAATTGCAAAAGTATCAGAGCAATACGTGTGTTCTCTGTGCAAACCAGTCTGAGAAAGACTGATGCCACGGCCACCAGGCCGGGTCAAGGATCAGGGACCCCAGTGACCTCTAAATCACTCTGAAAAGCACTGAATGTTCAGAGGGCAGCTGAAGCCGAGAACTGAGCAGGATCAAGAATCCAAGGTCTTACCCACACGATCCTCTCAATAGATGCAGAGAAAGCATTTGACAAAATACAGCATCCTTTCTTGGTAAAAACCCTCAAGAAAGCAGGGATAGAAGGAGCATACCTCGAGTTCATAAAAGCCATATACGAATGACCCAATGCTGATATCATCCTCAATGCAGAAAAACTGAGAGCTTTCCCCCTAAGGTCAGGAACAAGACAGGGATGTCCACTCTCGCCACTGTTATTCAACATAGTATTGGGAATCCTACCTTGGCAATCAGACAACACAAAGAAATAAAAGGCATCCAAATTGCCAAGGAGGAAGTCAAACTTTCACTCCTCACAGACAACATGATACTTCATGCGGAAAACCCAAAAGACTCCACCAAAAAATTGCTAGAACTGATCCATGAATTCAGCAAAGTTGCAGGATGTAAAATCAATGTACAGAAATCAGTTGTATTTCTATACACCAATAATGAAGCAGCAGAAAGAGAAATCAAGGAATTGATCTCATTTACAACTGCACCAAAAACCATATAATACGTAAGAATAAACCTAACCAAAGATGTGAAAAATCTATACACTGAAAACTATAGAAAGCTCATGGATAGGAAGAACAAAAATTGTTAAAATGTCGAAACTACCCAAAGAAATTTGTATATCCAGTGCAATCCCTATCAAAATAACACCAGCATTCTTCACAGAACTAAAACAAACAATCCTAAAATTTGTACGGAACCAGAAAAGACCCCAAATAGCCAAAACAATCCTGAAAAAGAAAACTAAAGCTGGAGGCATTACAATCCCAGACTTCAAGATGTATTACAAAGCTGTAGTCATCAAGACAATATGGTACTGGCACAAACACAGACACAGAGGTCAGTGGAACAGAATACAGAACCCAGCAACGGACCCACAAACGTACGGCCAACTAATCTTTGACAAAGCAGGAAAGAATATCCAATGGAATAAAGACCGTCTCTTCAGCAAGTGGTGCTGGGAAAACTGGACAGCGACAGGCAGAAAAATGAACCCGGACCACTTTCTTACCCCATACACAAAAATAAACTCAAAATGGATGAAAGCCCTCAATGTAAGACAGGAAGCCATCAACATCCTCTAGGAGAAAGCAGGCAAAACCTCTTTGACCTTGGCCGCAGCAACTTCTTACTCAACACGTCTCCATAGGCAAGGGAAACAAAAGCAAAAATCAACTATCGGGACCTCATCAAGATAAAATCTTCTGCACAGTGAAGGAAACAATCAGCAAAACCAAAGGCAACTGACAGAATGGGAGAAGAGATTTGCAAATGGCAGATCAGATAAAGGGTTATAGTATCCAAAATCTATAAAGAACTTACCAAACTCAACACACGAAAAACAATCCAGTTACAAAGTGGGCAGAAGACATGTATAGAAACTTCCAAAGAAGACATCCAGATGGCCAACCGGCACATGAAAAAACGCTCCACATCACTCATCATCAGGGAAATACAAATCAAAACCACAATGAGATACCACCTGATACCTATCAGAATGGTTCACATTAACAACTCAGGCAACAACAGATGTTGGTGAGGATGCAGAGAGAGAGGACCTCTTTTGCATTGTTGGTGAGAATGCAAGCTGGTGCAGCCACTCTGGAAAACAGTGTGGAGGTTCCTCAAAAAACTAAAAATAGAACTACCCTATGACCCAGCAATTGCACTACTAGGTATTTATCCAAGGGATACAGGTGTGCTGTTTCGAAGGGACACATGCGCCCCCATGTTTATAGCAGCAGTATCCACAATAGCCAAAGTATGGAAAGAGCCCAAATGTCCATCGATGGATGAATGGATATAGATGTGGTATATATATACAATGGAGCAGTACTCGGCAATCAAAAAGAATGAAATCTTGCCATTTGCAACTATGTGGATGGAAGTAGAGTGTGTTATGCTAAGCAAAATTAGTCCAAGAAAGACAAATATCATATGACTTCACTCATATGAGGACTTTAAGACACAAAACTGATGAACACAAGGGAAGGGAAGCAAAAATAATATAAAAACAGGGAGGGGGACAAAACCTAAGAGACTCTTAAATACAGAGAACAAACAGGGTTGCTGAAGGAGTTGTGGGAAGGGGGATGGGCTAAATGGGCCAGGGGCATTAAGGAGGGGCACTGGCTGGGATGAACACTGGGTGTTATACGTAAGTGATGAATCACTAAATTCTACTCCTAAAATCATTATTACACTATATGTTAACCCACTTGGATGTAAATTTAAAAAAGAATCTAGGTCTTAGGGTGCCTGGGTGGCTCAGTCAGTTATGCATCCGACTCTTGGTTTCAGCCCAGGTCATGATCTCACGGTTCATGGGATCGAGCCCCATGTCAGGCTCCACGCTGAGAGTACGGAGCCTGCTTGGGATTCTCTCTCTCCCCCTCTCTCTGCCCCATGTGCACGCTCTCTCTGAATAAATAAATAATCAATCCACGGTCTTTTCTTAGCACACTTCTGCTCCGCATGTGAGAGGGCAGGTCTGTTGCTTGCCTTCTCACTTCCTGCTCTCCCTCGTGGCAAGGAGGGAGGGAGACGAGAACAGCCAACACCGCTCAGAGTTTACTAGAACCAAAGCTTGTTACAGACACACTCACCAAAAGCGAAGTTCCTTAAAATGAGGTGCACGTGAGCACAAGCCTTGATCTCTTTGACAAACTCTCCCTTCTGTCCGCGCACCTCAGGAGCACCCTCTCGGGTCCCGTCGCAGGGCCTGTGAACACAGGGCCCGGCCGCCACCTCCGCTCCGAGCCCCAGTCAGCAGGCCCACCGGGCCCCGCCCCTGCTCCCCAGCCGGGGGTCAAGGGCAGGTTTCCCCACAGAGCCTGAGCTCCTCACAGGCGGCTCCGGGCTGCCCCCTGCCTCTGACGGTTCCTGAGCACACGTCCCATCTGCAACTGTGGGGTCACATCAGGGGACACACTGCCGGCGGGGGGCGGGGGGCGCCCACGCAGCTTCACTTCCCTCCGGCGCTTTGGCAAAGGTGACCAGACATGCCTGTGCTTCTTTCCGAGCGGCCCTCTCCCGGCCGAGAGCCCCCGCCCGTGGCCCCCAGCTCCCTAGTCCTGAAGAGTGACTAGAAGCAGCCAAGGTCCGATCCACATGTGTCCGTGTGAGCTCAGTTACCTTATACGACCTCCTCCTGCTTCCTCCAGGAGCAACACGTCCTCCTCACACAGAAGCGCGGGCAGGACGGGCCTCCTGGGCCCCAGCCTTCGCACGACCCGGGCCAACGCTGTGAGGAGCATCCTTCAGGACTCTAAGAAAATGCAAATCTAACCGTT
Source organism: Acinonyx jubatus (assembly GCF_027475565.1). Taxonomy (NCBI): domain Eukaryota; kingdom Metazoa; phylum Chordata; class Mammalia; order Carnivora; family Felidae; genus Acinonyx; species Acinonyx jubatus. The sequence continues at coordinate 12,468,011 of NC_069393.1, read as the reverse complement.
ACGCGACAAAAGCGAGGGGAGAGATTTACATGTAGCGCATCGTGCGGTCTGTGTAAAAGACGGGAGGAGACGCGGACTTGTGTTCTAAACACACGCATAAAATCCCGCTCGAAGGCTTCCAAACACGCAGTGCGGGCCGAGCCCAGGCAGGGGACCGGGGCAGCAAGCGTGGCAGTCACACCGGCTCCTGTGTGTCCTCTCTCACCACGTGAACGCGGAGCCACGTGAATGTACCATCCACTCGAAATGCTGCTTACTGAAGTTAAACATTACAGCACGGAGAATTTACTTAGGACCGGTCCACGGCTGTCCCCGGCACGGAGCAGGCACTCGAGTGACAGAGCCCAGAATGAATGACACAAAGGAGTCTAGGAATTAGCGGGTCACGTGGCGCGCAGCTGCAGCCAAACCAAGAGAAGCACCGTGCTTCTGGCATGGAAACGGGTCCAGGATCCGTCCTGACGTCCTGACGGAGGGGGCGGTACCCACGAGGAGGGAAAGAGTTCAGGAATCATCCGGCAACTGGTGAGGAGGTCAGCCAGCATCCTGAACACGTCTCCCGGCACTCCCACGGGCAGGGGGTGAACGCGGCCAGAGCACAGGTGCACAGACAGGCCTGCGGGCCTCCACGGTAAGAGGGGCGATAATCGATGCTTCCGGTTTACCTTAAGCCTGCGCGCCAACGATGTGTTTCGCCCTCTACTGTAGTCATGGCTAAATTCACACAAAAGCGATCATCTTTGCCGGTGTCTTCAAGAAGTCACCTGTTTATCACGTTCCTTCACACCTCCTCGCTGGGGGGGATTCAAGCCCCTGAATTTTGAAAATCGCATTCTAGTTGAATCTTCAAAGTTTACAAACTGCAGTCGTCCAAGTGCTTTGCCCAAGGTCACGCGGCGAGGACTTGGCAGAGCTGAGACCAGGCCGTGGGCAACTTTGTGGCGGGCGCACCAGACCCGACTGACGGGCTCTCTGTGGTCTCGACCTCCCCGCCCCCACCCACAGCCACACCAGCTCTCCCACATGGAAGCCCCCTGGGGTCTCGGCTAGGTCCAAAGGCCCAGGCCCAAGAGCAGACTGTCCTTTTGTAGTTTGCGGGGCAAACTCTGACCAGCTGTGCCCACAAAACACAAAATCTCTAACAAGCCCTGTATCGCATTAGACTTTGTAGGAAGCTTTTTGTTTTGCAAGTGAAACTGCTTCTAAGCAGTTTCCTAATTATCTGGCTGTACCATTTGCATATCGGTTAATGCACTAATTATAGGCCCGTGTTTTATTTACATGTTAAAACCAGAACTTTGGTTTGAAAACATTTGGTCCAATAACTAACCATTTTGACTAATTTAGCTCTGCCTAGGGGCGCCTGGGTGGCTCAGCCGGTTAAGCGGTCGACTTTGGCTCAGGTCAGATCTCATGGTTCGTGGGGTCGAGCCCCGCGATGGGCTCTGTGCTGACAGCTCGGAGCCTAGAGCCTGCTTTGGTTTCCGTGTCTCCCTCTCTCTCTGCCCCTGCCCCGCTCACACTCTCTCTCTCTGTTTCTCAAAAATAAATAAACATTAAAAATTTGTGAAATAGTGCAACATATTCCACAACACACGGTCCCCCCTATTTTAGCTGGCTTTCCCTTATTTCAAAGCAACTTCATATTAAAAAATGAGATTAACCTACTTTCTATAAAGAACTCCTTGAATAATAAACAACTGCTAAAATATCTGCACTGAAATTATGTTCAATTCTTACTCAACTGTCTGGCACTCTAAATAGGTGTAACGCCCCTAAATCAAGTGCACAAACCAGGTTTTACACAATACACCTGCAGCAGGAAAGATGCTTCAGCCGGAGACCAGTTTTAACTGACGAAATAAAAGCAAGTATCTTTGTAAGAAGCAACGTACACAAATTTTGATATTGTGACTATAAAAATTTCCCGAATAAAGCATAAACTCTGAAGAATCACTTTACTCCCACAGGGAACCTCAGCCAATAGAATGCTCACGTCTAGACGTTTTAAAAGGAACTGGGAAATCTGATGTTTGCACCAACTCCCTCTGGGTGGGGAGAAATGTCCAGACTTCTCTACTGGATCCAAGATCTGTAGTTCTCAGGGAAAACTTCAGACATTTTAGGCTCAAATGATCTCCACCGTCTCCAAAGTAACCTGAGCACGAAGGTACAGGGGGCAGAGGTCATCATCAGGGTTTGGTCTGCCAATGGAGAGAGGTCGTGGGGGACCGGCAAGGTCACAGGGGAGAGACAGTAATGTTGGGAATCAACTCCAGAAAGGGGTGTGCTCGCGGCCCCAGCCCTGTCACGGACCAGAACGTCAAAGGGGGTGCGGTCCTCCCCAAGCATCTGCAGGATCTCGCTCGGGGTGCTGAGAATGCCCCAAACATGTGACACAGCCATGTTCAAGCGAAGGTATGCTTCCAGTTCACAACAGGCTCCGGAGCAACTCGACACCATCTGAAGCAGAAAGGCTTCCGAGCTGGGGGACACGAGAACTGAAGTCAAGTTACTGAAGTCAAGTCACCGGCCACTTCCCTGGGTGGAGTTCAACGCCTGTCCTCGCTCGGGGCTACGGCGGGGCAGGCGTATGACAGACCAAAGGGGAGCTTTCCAAACCCAGGAAAGCACAGCACAAAGAGACTGTCAGAGTGCTCACAGCACAGCAGATTAATCTATAAAGGACTAAACTGTAATGTCCAAAGCTTTCTGCCCAGGGAACTCCAGAAATAAGACAAGATCTTGCCACACTCCTTTAGAGAGGCTTACTATTCAAGGCGATCACTGCCGTCTGACATTGATAAATGACACAGATCTTTATAACTTAGATCTGGATCTACTCCTTGTAAACACAACATCAGTGTAGTCTAGCCTTCCACCTGACCCCACAAGCTAGGGAGGCCGCGGTTACACATCTGGGTTCTCCTAGTAACTGGACCGTGAGCTTCACAGCCGCACGCCGTGCCCCTCAGGGTCCCTGGCCACCTGCCCTTCAAGCGCTGTGCAAAGGACAATGTGTCCACAAGGGCACACTGTTACAATATCACCAGGACAGAGTCCAAGAGTTTTTCCAGTAACAAGAGGAAGAACAGTCAACACACAAAAAGTACATCATTGAATAACAAAGAGAACAAAGTCCTGGAGTGAAATGGTATGATGCCTGAGATGTGCTTTAAAATACCGACTGCCCTCTCTCTCCTCCCCCTCCTTCTCTCTCCTCCCCCTCCTTCCCGCCCCCTCCAACCAACCGGCCCCCTTCCTGCCACTGCCCCCCCCCGCCCGTAGGAAAAGAATCATGAAAAGCTGACAGTTGTTAACCCTGGGTGATAAGGAGACAGAGTTCATTTTACCAGTCACTCTACGTTCTCAAGAACTGTTTTTTAAAATTATTATTATAACAAAATGTTTTTTTAAGTTCTAATTTAGTAGGAACCCAATTTGTTTAAAAATAATACACGGACAGGGGCGCCTGGGTGGCTCAGTAGGTTAAGCGTCTGACTTCGGCTCAGGTCACGATCTCAAGGTTCGTGGGTTCGAGCCCCGCGTCAGGCTCTGCACGGACAGCTCAGAGCCTGGAGCCCGCCTCAGATTCTGTCTCCCTCTCTCTCTGCCCCTCCCCTGCTCATGCTCCGTCTGTCTGTCTGTCTCTCAAAAATAAACATTAAAAAAATTTTAAAAAATAATATTAGTACACAGACATACACAAAAACATAAAGCACCCCGATAAGGAAAATAAACACACCCACAAGTTTATATTGGGTGGTGGGATGGAACCAAAGAACAAGTCAGCAGCTGGCACACAAGCACTAAGCAGAGAGGCACCAACCGCTCAGCACACAGGCCTCTCCAGCGAGCCGTGTGCGCTCGTCAACTTTTACCGGAGCCACCAGCCCCTGATGTCACCTGCTCAAGTTACATGGTGAAAGCAGCACGTCTGTAATAACCCGCCCCTACAGCCCACGTCCCCCAAGGTGCGACGGGACCCTGAGTGCCCACCCCAGCGTCACCCAACCGACACTCACTGGCAGGGGGGCCCTCATCAGAGGGCTCTTTCCTCAGAGAACGAAGACACGTGGCCCGTTTCTCTGCCTCAAGAGACCGGGTCCAGGCAACGAGAATAGAGAAGGGAAGGGAAGGGGAGGGAAGGGAAGAGGAGGCAGGGGAAGAGGAGGGAAGGGAAGAGGAGGGAGGGGAAGGGAAGGGCAAAAAGAAGAAGCTCTGACAGGCCAGAGCACCTCCCAGCAGCCCGAGAGGAACCAGAAGCAGCCCAAACCACCGCATGGTGCTTACTGGGCAGACGTGCGGAAGCTTCGCTCGTGTGGCCCAGTCTCCGCTCTCGCTCTGAGCTTCCCTCTGGCACCCCAGGAAGACAAGGAAGTCGCGGTATCTGAGAAACCCCACGGCAGACAGGGAGGCAGGCGAAGCAATGGGACACGGCTCCAGAAACGTTGTTTGATAAGGTACCAAGTTCTGAGACGGACGACCGGGGATGGAACACAGACCGTGGACCTCTGCTGATAGCCGTCCCTCAGCAAGGAAGAAAACACTCTGTCGGCAGAACGTTTCTGTATGAGTACGGACCCCTAAGACACAGCCCACGGAGCACCGGCCGAGGAGCAGGGCTTGAGAGGACGGTGCGGGCAAACCCACCCCCAAACCAAGGGGATTCTTTGCTCTCGCGTGTCCCCAGAACACTGCTCAGTGCATCCTCCCGGAGCAAAGTGCTGATGATCCGAGCATCCGGGATGCAGACCTTTGCCACCTGAGCCACACGTCCTATCTCTATTCAGAAGCTACAAAAGCGGGGGGGGGGGGGGGGGGGGGGGGGGGAAGTGCCGTGAAGGCCACGTCTCAGGCTGGACAGGAAAGTCGCTCACATCCCCATCTCCTTATCTTTCCTGCCTGAACTTTCACAAGAAGTCTTCTTTTCACAACTGGCCAGTCAGTCCCCACCTCGTGGATGAGGAGAATCTTGGCGTGTCCCTCCGTTTTGCTCTGGCCACCGGGAATCCCTGAGCCAAATCTACAACTCAGACTGGCTGAACCCAGACACTCAGTGCTGGGACCTAAAGGGTCCGAGTGCCTGTCTTGTGACTCATACAACATGACGACCGTCACTACCCACAGGAATTCCTCCTTCAAGAGAGGAGGCTCGCGGACAGCAGCACAGGTTGACAGCACAAGGCTGGTTTCCCCTGGCCCCTCAGATTCGTTCTGCACCATGTTTTTACAACACGTGACAGGGCAGAATGTGCCCCGACTCGATCAAGAATCACATCCGCTAGGAACTCCCGCTGTCATTCGGTTACCCATAACCTTCAAATCGTGGGTCTTCTCCGAAGGGTGTGATCTCTAACTGGGTCTGGACAAATTCTGGGGCCGCACGCTAGGAAACGGACATCAAAGCAAATCGGGGGTCGTGTGAAATAAACACACAACAGCAAAAAACGTCTGTTGTTGTTGTTATTGTTTTTTGATAGCTGCCTATGCATTCTGTTTAAGCTGTGTCTAACTTCTTTCAAGGGCATAAAGCAAATCAAGTTTGACCCCAATGTTCAGGCTGTTAGAGCTGGTTGTTTTCTTCTAGGCTTTTGCTTTTCATTCAACACCAAAGAGGTTGGCAAGTAATAACTGGTATGAATCTTCTCTGCCTAACTAAAGGATAAAAGTAACTTAATGACTGCACCTTAAAGGAAGTCAAGTAATGAGCCAAATGGACACGTCGCTGTATTCACGAGTTACACTTTACGATCTAATTATCAAATGCAGGACCACGCTGTCATCTGCACGGACTCGCGTCAGCTTTTACAAACCAGGGCAAGCTGGGCAGAAGCACATGACTTCTGCAAGGACAGACTGTGCGAGGAGTGCTGGTTCCCATCGGACTATGGACTTTCTCGTGCTCATACACACACCTCCAGAGGTATCGAGCCATGCTCTCTCTGGCCACAGCCACTTTCTTGTGATTACATCCTAAGTAACACCTCCACGAGTAACAGCCACGATCGGTACCCTGAATGTTGGCAATTCAAGATGCGATTCGGGGTAAAAAATCAAGGTAAGCAAGTTGCAGGGGTCGTCCCCGGGGTACCTGTCATCGATGGATGGTCTCTTTCACCACTAAGGAGCAGGTATAGCCCGGTACCACGCTCGGGCCCCGATTAATCTCCCCTCCCGGCACAGGAGAGCGCCGCTCCCCGCCTCCAGTTATTAGCTACTACTGGCCCGATTCCGCCTCCAAACCTGTTCATGCAGGCTGTACTGGTTTCCGTTATTACATAATCTCATTAAGTATTAAGTAATAAACGAATCTGGGTCTGAAAACAAAGCAAGCTGTTGTCTCTACAAAGACGAAATTAAACGCTTTAGAAAGAAGTGACAAACAAAAAAAAAAACTGCTAAAAGAGACCGCTGGAAAATTAGGTGTTAATATTCTGCGGGAAGAGGGGGGCTTCGCATCCAGCACGTGAAAGACAGGCCAATTCTGAACGCTGATATCTCGAAGTTTAAGAAAATGTTGACGGTGGGCATATCTTTTTTTTTTTTTCCTACTATTTCCACTCTTAACTAATGAATCATGCAACTACAGGTGCTTAGTATGATGCCAAGAAACTACACCAAGGTCTGGACCCTCCCGTTGTTATTTTCCTCCTTCCTTGATAAAGAACTTGAACAAAAATCAAAGGCACACAGTTTGCCCTGATGAAATCTCAGCCCCCTTTCAATGGCCACGTCTCCCGGAGTCACCTCCCTCGGCCCCACAGAGCCAGGGGCCCAGTGTCCCCCGTCTGGTGACCAAGGTTAAACACCACCCCTTCTCTTTTCTTTGCATTTACAACCCCCATTAGCTCACATAAGTATGCTCGGAGTTGAGCAAAACAAGGCAAAGTTCACATCACACCAGAAAGTGTTTGTTAGTCTTGCCCAGGATGCTGCGTTTCAGAAGATCCATCCACATTCACCTATCTGCACGTAGTAGCACTTCAAGAGTATACAAAGAGGAAGTAAAAACTTCAGTACTGTGGAAGGGGAGGGATCTCTTGGAACCAGATACCGCAAGGAACAGGTTAGTCTTATGGCAAATGAGTTACCAAGTAGAAAGAACTAGGTTTAAACTCTGTGACTGCAGGAAAGTTAACAGCCTTTCCAGACCAGTTTCCTTGTACATAAAACGTCAGCATAATACCACCTACTTCACGGGATTAAATGAGACAAAGAGTTGGAAAGCACCTGGTACAGTCCAGGCGCATAGTAGGTGCTCAATAAATCATGGCTGCCTTTAGTAGTCTACCTTTTTGTACTCCAGCCGTACCCAAAATGGCATTATTTGTTTCTTTTTTTTTTTTTTTTGGATCTTCCTTCCCTCGACTTAAGAACTCAAGGATTCTCTTGAAAATCACTGGGTCCCCACAGCTCAGTGACTCCGCAAAAGCCACAGCTCAGAGAGTCCACTGTGAAGAGAGCTCTAAAGAGCGAGGTAACATCACTTGTGAGATACGTCTCCACGCTCTTGGGAGCTCAGAAATTGTGGGGCTCCCAAAATGCGAACGTCAGTTGCCTGATTTATGTTATTAAATTTACTCGAATGAAAGTGCAGGCTCAGGCAGGACACCGGCCGGTGTCTGTTTATACGGTCACTCCCCAGCGGGAGAGAAGGATCTCGAATCTTGAATCACACACCCACAGTAAAGACGAAGATGGTGAAAGGTGCAGGAAGATAAGCGGGGCCAGCCCGGTCTAGTTCTGACACAAATGTAGACAGCAGAAAGGGGAGGAGGGAGGACACGGCCCGGTGATTTTTACCAACAGACCAGCCACACGCACACACACACACACACACACACACACACACACCTCTGATCCTGGCTCCGTCCCCTTCCACGAGAGAGGAAAATGTTTCAATGGTTGCAAGAACACAGGGTCCGAGTTTATTTAGACGTGTGCGTCTCCCCCTCTTTTCTGGACGAGCGTCAGCTCCAACCTGCTGCCTTGAAGGCGGCACACGCCAAGGAGGCCGCCTTTCCCGTTTGCCCAAGATGATAAGACGCAACAGCCCAGCCGTTACTGAAGCGACCCCCTCCGGTTCCAGGGGTATTCAAGATAAAGCTGTTTTTTCCTTCAAAGAAAAGCTTTTTCTCCTCCTCGGGTCTAATTACTGATTCACAAAGAAGCCACTAAAAGCAAAGGGGGTGCAGGCCGGGAAGGGGGTGACGGGGCCCGCCTCGAGGGGTGCGGAGGCATCGGAGGACTGTGACCCAAACTCCTCTTGCCCCCCTTCAGCCCTGACTTGGCAATGCCTTGTGCTGAGGAGACGCGTCTCCAAAGGCCACACACAGGACTCACTCCGCCCCGGACATCGTGCCCTCAGACGCTGGCAGGTATTTCGCAGCGCAGTCAGTCACACGCTGCGTGAGTTTTTCTTCTCTATAAAGGTAGCAGTCTTGTAATTTTCCTGCTCTCCCCGAGCTTCTTAAAAAACAAAAAAACAGGTCGTTGGAAAACAGTACTTATTCACTTAAAATGACAGTTAAAAATAAGCATGTGCGCAGTTCGAACAGAAATCCCGACGCAGATCCGACGAAGACAAGCAGATTCATCACAGCTCTCCGCGCGAACCGAGGAGGACGCGTCTAAAATACGCAAAGGAGGGGCACCGGGGTGGCTCAGTCGGTTGAGCGTCCGACTTCAGCTCAGGTCACGATCTCGCAGTCTGTGAGTTCGAGCCCCGTGTCGGGCTCTGGGCTGATGGCTCAGAGCCTGGAGCCCGCCTTGGATTCTGTGTCTCCCCCTCTCTCTTCCCCTCCCCCCGCTCATGCTCTGTCTCTCTTCATCTCAAAAATAAATCCAAACGTTAAAAAAATAATAATAAAAATTAAAAAAAAACCAAAAAAATAAAATAAAATAAAACACACAAAGGCGTGGCCAAACACCGAAATATCAGATACTGAAATGGAATCATCCTAAAGGATCTTAATGACCAGCTTTGAGGTCCAATGGTTTCCCAAAAGCGAGCAAATCGTTAACGTTAACGTCCGAGGGTTTAATTATGCCGACACCACAGAGCTGTGCCCTTCAGTTCAGCCACGCGCCTCCTCTCCGTGACAGGCAGCTGCCCCCTCGGCGCTCACAGCAGGACACGCAGCGCTGGCCCGCACCGCTTCTCGAAGGGGAGGTTCCAGCAGGTTCCGGCTACATTTTCGCAGCGCGTCTCCTGTGAAGCCAGCACGTCCTCAGCTCTCAGGCGAACCTCGCCGAGAAGCTCAAGTGCTATCGAGGCGCCTCCTGAAGAAACTGACCAAACAAGCTGCGGACCACGCGGCAGTTGTCTCTTCCTACGGCGAGGGTTACCGAGCGGACGTCATGACCACACACACACACACACACACACACACACACACACACGACTCCTTCTGCTCCCCTTCCAATCCACAGAGACGAGCCACCTTTCCGTACTCAGCCTTCGCGTAATGAATACTTCTAGCCAGGAATTTTATGCGAGCCAAATTATTCAAGAGAATGAGCAGAGAAATTCACTCGTGGATATCAAGTTCTCAAACGTGATGGGCCACGTGAAATGTAGAGACAGTCAGTGGATGGGCAGTGGCCCAGGGTGGCCCAGGGCTGCGGAAGGAGGGGGGAGAAGCCGGAAAGCCAGGGGGCGCTCTCCAACCCGGAGAGGGTGCCGGTTGCATGACTCGGCAAATTTAGTAAAAATCTCTGAACGGTACGCTAAAAAGAGGTGAAATCTGTAGTATGTAGAGCATGTCTCAGGAAAGTATTTAAGCGACGGGATAATCATTTGGACTTGGTATTTTTTTTTACTGTTTATTTATTTTGAGAGCTAGAGAGAGCACAAATTGGGTGCGGGCAGGGGAGCGGGGAAGGAGCAGAGAGTAAAGGGAGAGAGATGATCCCAGGCAGGCTCCCTGCTGTCGGCAAAGAGCCCAGTGTTGGGCTCGAACCCACGAACCGTGAGATCATGACCTGAGCCAAAACCAAGAGTCAGATGCTTAACTGGCTGAGCCCCCCAAGTGCCCCTGGACTTAGCATTTTGATCGGGACTGGAAAGCAAGTAAGGACGGATGAAAATCCTCACTTTTGAGAACGTTCATCCCAGTACCTTGTACTAGCCCGAAGTTCAAAAGCGAAGATTAGCTACATTACGGTCCCTTCATACGGTAGAGCATACGAGGCTATCGTAAGTGATGCAGGGAAAACGTGACAACTGAAATGTCTGTCACTGGAAGAAATCATGGCGCAGTCACCCTCGGGCTGTACTGCATTCCGTGCCAAACGGGCCATTTAAAAATATGTTAGATCACGTGCACCACACGCAGGAATGCGTGCAAGACAGGGCACCGGGCAGGACACGTCAGGAACGTGGGGGGGTATCTAGGTATACACGTGTGCTTGCGTGTGTGCTGGGGAAGATAAATACCAAATTGGTCACCATGCTCGTGCTTTGGAAGGGGGCATGGCGGGGCGGGAGGATTTCCCCCCAAAGTTCAGTGAGGGGTCCGGAAGGATGGGCACCAAAGCTCCAGAACGCTGGTCCTGGGCCAGGTGCAATTTGTATGGTTTTTTTACGATCTTTTTCACCATTCCTTTTTATTGGAGAGGGAGGTTAGTACAGGGGTCAAGAGACGGCCTAGTTTTAGGGGTGTTTGGGTGGCTCACTCAGTTAAGCGTCTGACTTGGGCTCAGATCATGATCTCACAGTTCGTGGGATCGAGCCCCACATCAGGCTCTGTGCTGACAGTTAAGGGCCTGGAGCCTGCTTCAGATTCTGTGTCTCCCTCTCTCTCTGCCCCTCACGCTCTGTCTCTGTCTTTCTCTCAAAAATAAATAACCATTAAAAAAAAAAATTAAAAAAAAAAAGAGAGAGAGACGGTCTGGTCTTAAATCCTGGCTCTTCTGGCGACTTGCTGTGAGGTCTTGAGCAAATTACTCAGCCGCTCCGTGTGGCAGCTTCTGCCTTGCTGAACGTCACAGCACGTCCACCACAGCTTGTGAGAACTAAGTACGTCGTGTCCGGGAGGCACGCGGAACACGGTCCAGCACAGAGTGTTCCCCGTTAGCACTCATCGGTACACAGGAACTTCACTTCTGTGCGGAAAACAGAAAGGAGTATGAAACCCCAGGCACGGACGCCCTTGTCCCATCACGTCAACTTCGTTCGGTGGGAACACAAGCAAGAGGCGACGGGCACGGGCCGGAGTCTGGGGAGCCGGCAGCGCGTGCCCGCTGACCAACACTGACACAACCGCCCTCCCTGTGGGCCACAGCCAGACCAGGGGGTATCTGGCCGGGAGGCTCCCAGGTGCCGTGGGACAATCAGCGTGTGCGACCAGGCCGATGGCAGAGACTCCTGAAACAGAACCGCTCTGTACCGACACTTACGCCCAGTAATTGACCTCCGTGGGACTTGCGGCCTCACCTTGAGACCTACGATACAAAACAGGGTCATTACCTGACTCTTGAGCCAGCAGAGGTAAAAAAAATCATCAACAGTCATGTGCTAAAAACACAGAGCGAACCTCTGCCTTCCTGAAAATCACCGGGTTCCGAACTAGCCCCGTGTCCCCTCCCTCCTGTTGCAGCCGGTACCTGAAACGTTCGCATCCCCAGCAGCCTTTCCGTCAAGGTGCCCGGTGCTGGGAGCACGGTCGTCGGGGCAGGAAGCCAATCCGCTGAGTGATCGCCACATACCCAATTCTTGCATCGCTCTCAACTCTGCCAGGTAGGCATTTTGATCTCCAGGGCCTGGAGAGACTACCTTTCTCTCTCGGGGAAGCCGGGAGTGGCAGCACTGAGGATCAAAGGCGGAAACTCCGCCTGCAACGCCTCTGCTCCTCCACCTGCTCTCGTCCTGCCAGCCTCCTTCCCATGTGCTTCTTGCCTTTCACTCCAGCTGCGAGGCATTCCTCCAAAACACCTCTACGCCCCCCAGAACTGTATGCCACCCAACCAAAAATACACACCAGGAGCTCCTGGTGTCCTGGAGTATGTATTTTTCATGGCGGTCACAGTCGACAGTAGCATTTCGTTTTTCATTCACTTTGTTTCTCCAAGGCTGACCGGTTTGCAACAGGGCCCCAGGGTCTCACCTCCAGAGCCGTCCTCATCGTCACCGAACAAACTGCAGACGCTCCTGCTTTCAGAAACGGATTTTTCGAGGTGGATTCTGTTTGCCTTAGGCACCTGTCCTCCGGTATCAAATGTTAAAGACAAACGCATACGTGAACTTCTGTCAGTGGTATTTAGTCCACTTAGCTTATAGACCTATAAGCCGCAGCTGAGGACGCCAGGTGGACCACAGCTGAACTAGACCGCCGTGCCCGAGGAATCATCTGTGAGCTTCTTCTGACGGGGCTACACAGACATTTTTAAACATCCCCATTTATTGTTTACGGCTTAGAAAAGAAAACTGACGTTACCAAACCACAACACGTACCTCTGATCGAAGCGAATTAATGACATCATTCACAGTTACTCTATCAGTCTGTACTGAAATGGATGCCTAATAAGCACCGGGATCAACCAGCACAACAACAGCTGCCTTCTCTCGTGTGCTGACGTCCAATTATCTTTGTGTGGAATGCCGCGCAAGAGGGACAGAAGTCAAAGCTGAGCATCCGCTCTCCCAAAAAGAAACCTGTTTTCACCAATGCAGGCTTTCATTTCAGCAAATTCGAATTAACAGAGGCACCTGCCTTCATAAAGCTATCAAGAGGAAACCCAGCCAACAGGCACCTCGTCTCAAGTCAAAGGGCATGAAAAAGCGGCCACAATCTCACCAGAAACGAGAACTTATGGTATTTTGTACGTCACCCAAGACAATACTGAGCCGTCGTGTTATCCCTTATAGGATACCATTAAAAAACTTCTCATGTGTATGAATAAGGTAAGTATATAAATACAGATTCCTCAAGTTGTCAGGATACCCTCCAACTCTTCTCTGGTGAGATATTTTATTAAATAAAGAACCAGCAAAGTATTTCCCCTGGAGTCAGGCTGAGTTATGGTTTACAGAGAACGTAACAAGCTCTCACACGCTCCACTTTTGTTAGCCTAAATCTTACATTTTAAATGTTCAAAGGAAAAGACTGCTCCTTGGAGAGAGCCATCCTTTGTGTGTTCATTACTTTGAAATTAGAGCTTTAAAGTACAGTCTTAACGACACTGTAACCACAGGGAACAGATCACCTCTTCCTGGGCAGCCTAGGCAGGCAACGGTGCGAACGCAAAGGAAGGAGAGACTCGACCAGACGACATTCAGCACCAGCGCCCCGTTTCCACACTCGATACTCTACACAACGAACCACGATGTGAACGACAGATACCGTCTGAGGACTCAGCCCAGCTACCTGGAAGCTGTGTGAAGGGTTATGAAGAGAAGGCATGGAGGTGGCCCGGACTCCGGGGGCCTATCCGTCAGGCATGCGCACGTCTAGCTGACGCCTGCGTCCCAGCGGAACCGTGACACGAGCTCTCTATTCCTGCCCATTCTGCTTGCTCTTCCTCGCCTGCATCCGTTTGTTCTACACATCATACCGGGGGGGGGGGACGTCCCCAGGTGGCTACATTCTGCTCATAAGCTCGCCTGCTCTTCAGAGGGCTGTAAACCGCTGACGGCCAAGGCAAGTGCAGAGGGCAAGGTCACCAACACCCATCACTCCTTCTGGCAGTCCTGGTGCAAGTAACATGCTGTGTGTGGGGTCTCCAGGGCGACAAGTCACACGAAGACCACGGGAATAACCTTTTGTTCCAAACTACAACTACTCAGCCTTAAAAACAGCTGAAAGAATGGCCAAGTTTTCTCAATACACACGCTTTTCCCATTTCTTTTAAAAAAGAACATGCTTGGGGGCACCTGGGTGGCTCAGTCGGCTAAGCGTCCGACTTTGGCTCAGGTCACGATCTCACGGTTCATGAGTCTGAGCCCCTCATCGGGCTCTGTGCTGACAGCTCGGAGCCTGGAGCCTGCTTCGGATTCTGTGTCTCCCTCTCTCTCTGCCCCTCGCCCGTTCATGCTCTGTCGCTCTCTGTCCCAAAAATAAATAAACGTTGAAAAAAAAAATTTTTTTTGAAAAAAAAAAAAATCTTTACACCAAAATGAAAACAATGTTTTTAATGAACTTTTTCAAGAGACAGGGTATATATATCATGGGGAAAAAAACATTTTCAACACATGAAATAAGGCTAACTTCTCTCATTTAAAATGAGCTGATATGAGTCAATATGCTATAGACAAGATCCCTAAACAGGGAAGAAAGGAGGAAAAAGATGTGAATGGAGAAGGAAGAAAGCACAAAGCCACTCACAGGAATAGGCAACTCCCCAGATGGGCAAAAATGCTAAAGCCTGGTCCCGACCGCGCCGCTGGGGCCACGGAAAGCCTCGGCCAAGGGAAATGAATGTGCGTAACCTCTCCAGAGAGCAATCTGGTAATGTCTGTCAAAGTGTATAATGCGTTTATCATCTGACCTAGCAATTTATTAAGGATTTAACCTACAGATACCTCCGCAAGATGTTTATTTACAAAAAGGCAGACTGTGATAACCCCGATAGCTAACCGCAACACCTCCTCGCAAATACCTGGCAGTTACTAAAGACAGCCAGAGATAAGGCACCGGTGACATCAATTAATACACAGCTGTGCCATGAAATTATGTACAAATCACGCCAAAGTGAAGAAGTGAGATTTATGTGTCCACAGAAAAGATCTCTAAAAATGTAATAGGAGGGGCACCTGGGTGGCCCCGTGGGTTGGGGTCTGACTCTTGATTTCAGCTCAGGTCATCATACTGGGGTCGTGACGTTGAGCCCCGAATCCGGCTCTGCACTGAGCGTGGAGTCTGCTTAAGGTTCTCTCTCTCCCTCCCCTACTCACGCACGCAACGCTCTCTCAAAATAAATAAAAAGGGAAAGAAAAGAAAGATGTAACAGGAAAAGTATACTGAAAAAGGCTGCAGAAAAATATATTTAAGTGTATATATTTAATACCTTTGTTAAACAACGTAAAAGGCAGAGAGCCAGATAGATGCCGACATGGGCTAAAAACATTTTTTTTTTCTGGAAGAAATCACGAGAAATGTAGTAACAGTTATATTTGAAGTGAGGCTTTTACCTCTTTTTCTGTGCCTTTTGATACCATTTGTACGTTAACTGCATATATGCTCTCTTTTTCTTTATCTTCAACATCAGATGTTACCTAAATGTAAGATCACAAGCAATTAATTATCTTCTCTCTCAGCACTCTGTGTATTAACAAAACCTACCTTTAAAAAGCCCAGAAAATGGAGAGTGTCTATAGGCCTTAACATCTGAACCTCGCAAAACATACTTAATGAGTTAAAGGCTTTTTCGGAGAGTTCTGAGGGAGAAAAACAGAACGAAATACAAAGTGAAACAGACAAAGAAGGCAGGGCCGATGGCTCCATATCAACTGGGTCCAAGGTCAAGGCTGAGAATGTCTCCCTCTCTCACCTTTTAAACAAATGATAAATTACACACTGCATGGAGCCAGGGGGCACCAAGTCACAAACGAATCCCGCAGCGCAAACCTGTGTTTTGCAGCAAACCGTCTTGAGGGAAAGTCTTTAAGGAGCTCTTCTGGAAGAACCATTCTTCCATATTCACAAGGAAGCGGTACAGAAATGCAGTGGTAACTAACTAAAAAGCCCACCACGCACAGAGAAAATGCCAGCCCTGTAAGGCATTAGGGAAGTCTCTGACAAATGGTTATAAAGCCCAAGAGATAAAATCCCAAACTGAATTACACGCAATTACAATTCTAGGTGGTACCAAACAGTAAAGCCTGGGTGCTGTCTGGCTGGAAGGCACTTCATAAATGGGGCGCTAGTTCCTTATCAGCCATGTTATTTATCCGAGGGGCAAACAACAAAAAAGAAAGTGTAAAAAGCTTAATCCTCAACAGTCCCCTAGTGGTAAGTCAGAGACACAACACAGGTAAGCAAACCACTCAGTGTTAAAAGTCTGAGGAATATGGTGAAGTACCATGGCGGGGGGGTGGGGGCGGGATATGAAACCACCCAAACGTGTATGTATCACGAGCAACCATCTGGTTGAATAAAAGAAACATACAGGTTCTGAGAAAAAGGGTGGGCTCTTTCCTCTCTGTGCCAGTTTATCAATTTAGTGCCTCTTGGCTACAAATTCACCCTTGATTGCCTGATCTGCAAAAATGCATCTGGGTCCCTTAAACACGGGTTTCACTTGCCGGCTGGTTTTGTCAGCACAAGGAAGTTTCTGGAAAGACACCGCGGTACAGAAGGCCGGCTCCTGGCTCCGGGGCGGCAGCTGCCTGCGACAGTGTCACAGCGAGGAGTCTGCAGTTAGACACACGGCCCGCAGCCACTCTACACCAGACCGCGCGCCCCAGCTACGTCCCCTCCAACGTCTAGGTCCCGATGTGCACCAGCTCTCACTGGGCTGTAAGGTGCAGCCTCTTCCTTCCCCCCCCGGGACCCATTATTTCTATGTCCTACACAGGTCTGCTTACTTTTTTATTAGCTAATCCATCACGGCTCCAACTCCTCGTCATAGCTGATAATTCTGTTGTTTTTTTTTTTTTTTTATAATGTGTATGTATATGTGTTTATATCATTGGCCTGCTTCTCCATTTGGTGGTTGTTCTGAAGTTTTTTCTTTTCTTTTCTTTTCTTTTCTTTTCTTTTCTTTTCTTTTCTTTTCTTTTCTTTTCTTTTCTAACGTTTCAGTTTAGTTGCTGATGGCAAATAATGGCTAACCTCCCACAGTTCTTATTGTGACAAAAGTTTTCATTTTTCCCCGTGTTTTCTTTTTTCAATTTTATTTTACGTTTTCACCGCAGTACCATTAACCCAGGGTGGCACCCGTTCCGGGGGTACCACCCGGGGACTCACCGATTCTCCACGTTACTCTGTGCTCACCGGTCAGTGCCCTTCATCCCTATCACTGTTCCGCCCATTGTATCTACTATTCTTAACAACACTTGACCCAGAGCCTGCTCTAACTCCATCCCCGTTCAAGTGGTTGCCTGGCTTCTGCTCCCAGAAGAGGCGGCCCGACACACGCCCTTCGCCCGCCAGCATTTCTGCCGTAGGTCCCCTGGCAAACTCTCCAAGTGAAAGAAAGAGCAAGAATCTGCATTTCTCCAGGTCTGCGCCCAGCTGCACGGCCACACATCGGCACAGCTCTCCGATCCCCAGGGTGCTCACCTCTCACAGCTACGGACAATGACGGGCCACCGTGTCGAGTCCTGAGGACTCAGTGAAGCCAGCACAGGCACGGCATGAACCTGGCAGCCGGCACACTTTATCGGACTTAACACGCCATGGCTTCCCCCACCCGGCGCCCTGACGCACAGGGAGCCGGGACCCAGACCTGCTGACTCCTCCGTGCTCCAGGGATCAAGAAAGATTAGATATTCAGAAAACAAACAAAGCGGGGAAAAAAATAAAGATAGAAACAAAACTTCATGTACGTTTCCCTTACTTTTCACAATAAGCTACTTTCACAATAAAATTCTAAGTAACAGTCACAGCCAAAAGGCAGAAAGGAAGAAGTGCCATGATTTTGCAAGTGTATTAAAACGGTTTTGGTACGAAATTCCCATCTGCATCCCAGTCTCCTGGAGTGACCCCTGAGCGACAGAGCATGGCAGGCCCGCCTGGGACCTCACACGGGCCGCTGAGCCGGGCCTGGGATGACGCCTGTGGCCTCCCCCTTGCCCCTTCCCCAGCAAGTCCTCCCTATCCTGAGGCCCTGGGCAGAGGTGCGTGAAGACGGGGTTCATTCCACTGAAATGGACCCCTAGCACAGGGGACCCCTAGCGAGCCCCTCTGGAGCAAAGACCAGGTCATCCTCTTCTTCGCTGTGTGGCCACTTCATGGAAGTGACTGAGAACAGCAGTGCCAGCCTCAGAAGCACAGAGAAGGCCTGACCACAGTGATCACCCCTCAGTAAATGTAAACCATCCCATGACACAACACAGAGAACAAAACGCACAGGTTTATTTATTTATTTTTAATGTTTTTATTTATTTTTGAGACAGAGAGAGACAGAGCATGAGCAGGGGAGGAGCAGAGAGAGAGGGAGACACAGAATCTGAAGCAGGCTCCAGGCTCCGAGCTGTCAGCACAGAGCCCGACGCGGGGCTCGAACTCACGGACTGTGAGATCGTGACCTGAGCTGAAGTCAGACGCTTAACCGACTGAGCCACCCAGGCGCCCCTAAAACGCACAGGTTTAAATTAGAGATCTCTGCAAAGATTTCATGCGGTGAAAAGCAGCTGAAGGCCTTAAATTATGCCTGCTCAACATTTGCTCATTTACTTGGCGAGCATGGATTTACTGAATGCCCACGGTCTGCTGGGTGCAAATTTACAGTTATCATAAGTCATCATATGAGCAAGAAGAGTGGTGGGCTCTGGGTAGAAAACATAAAAAGGAAACTGAATTTAAAAATGTCTGTGAGGTTACAGTAAATTGAAGAAATACCAGGAGCAAAAATGTCCATGATCCAGAGCTGACGGCACACTGGGAATCAATTTATTTTTGATATCTGTATAGTCAAGATATAGTATTTTCAGTTGGATGTTCTTTTCAGTGCCTTCTCCTTCTCCCTTGTTTTGGCCAAAATGACAAACCACAGGGACCCCGAGAAGAGAGAGGTCCTGAGAACTGGCCAGGTGTAAATGGTTATTTATCGAGCCCTAGTGAACTCACCCAGAAGACCCCCTTCCCTGAATCCTTAGCTACAGGCCCTCTGACCTCCCGCTCATCCTTCTGGCTCCGGGATAGGGACTTCCTAGATTCTTTATCTTCCCTACCCAATTGGACAGGACTGCCTTCTTTATCTTTGTAATTTGGTGACCACAAACATATTATTTAAAAACAACATGAAAAGTCTGACACTGAGAGGGAATACAGCCCCAGAGTAGGAGGACCCTAGGCGCCTCTCATCCCACAAATACTACGTAGATAATTATCAAATCATCCTAAATATCCCAAAAACCGACCTGAAGATCGGCAGAACAAAACTCCATAACCAAAGCTGGATAAGAGGCCACATCAAAGAAGGCAGGAAGCATGGAGATGCGGTTGAGGGAAAACACGGATCTTGGGTGCTGCGGAGAGGAGCGAGCCATGGTGGGAGAAGGCAAGAGAGGAGCACACCTGGAAGGCACAAGAAGAACTTTTCCCCAAAGCCATTGGCTTGGAAAACGAGAGGGGCTGAATTTTTGACTTCTAGCAACAAGCGGGGCTTAAAGCCAGCAGGCTTGGCTGGGATAGAGCCTGGAGGGCACTGTGCTGCTTCTGGAGAGAAGGGAGGAAAACAACCTGGGGGCAGACAGTGTGGGTGTGGAAACAACATCTGAAGAATGCCTGGGGCCAACTATTTGATCTCAGAGCACATCCCTGAGAGGCAGCCTCCAGGGAGATACCTCTCCAGGAACAAAGAAGCTGGCTAAGGCCATTTCCCTCCTCCACGCCTCAGCATAAGCACAGAGCCACCAGAGGGAAGCAGCAGGGTGCTGACACTGGCTGGCTGACCTGCTTACACCAAGTCCCACACCCTGTACTCTGGCAGGACTGCCCCTCTCAGTCATGCTTGCCTCTGTCCCAGCACAGCAGGCACCTTCCCACAGAAGAACAGCACAAACCGCTGCCCACAACATGTCCCCCAACCAGAGAGCTCTGCAGGGCCTCAGTTCTGGTGGAGGTGGCACCAGATCTCATTTCACAAGCAGACCAGAACACACCTAGTTAAAACTCTCCACATTCAGGCTAGGGCCCAAGCACTGCCCACAGCAGACAAGGAGAGCCTCTGCAGACCAATGGTCTGAAGGTAGAGCACCCAAAACACAACAGCAGAGCACAGGCAGCAACACACTGGAGACACTCCCTGAAGCACTGGCTCTGGGCACTACATGACCTTTTCTTCATAAGGTCATTACTTTCAGGAGCAGGAGACATAACTGGCTTTTCTAACACAGAGAAGAAGGCAGAGACTTAGACAAAATGCAAAGATGGAGGAATGTATCCCCAATGAAAAAACAAGGTGAAGCCACAGCCAGAGATCTAGGAGAAACACACAAGTAACATGCCTGATGGAGAATTTAAAGCAACAATCATAAGGATACTCACTGGACTTGAGAGAAGAATAGAAGACATCAGGGAGATCCTTACCACAGAGATAGAAGAGTTAAAAAAGAATCAATCAGAGACAAAGAGTGCAATAAAGGAGACTGCAAACAGGCAGGATGCAATGAACACGAGGATGGAGGAACCAAAGGAACTAATAAATGACACAGAACACAGAATTATGGAAAATAATGAAGACGAACAGCAGAGTGAGAGAAGAATTAAACAACACGAGAATAGACTTAGTGAACTCAGTGACTTCATCAAACATAGTAGCATTTATATTACAGGGATCCCAGAAGAAGGAGAGAAAGAAAAGGAGGCAGAAAACTTACATGAAGACGTAACAGCAGAAAGCTTCCCTAACCAGAGAAAGGAAACAGACATTCAGATCCTGGAGTAACAGAGAACACCCATAAAAATTAATAAAAGCAGGCCAACACCAAGACATATTGTAAATAAATCTGCAAAATACAGTGATAAATGAAAAACAAACAAACAAACAAACAAACAAAAAAAGCAGCAAGGCAAAGCGTGTTCTTAACTTACAAGAGAAAACCTGTAAGGCTAGGTGCAGATTTCTCCACAGAAACTTGACAAGCCAGAAGGGACTGGCACGATATATTCAAAGTGCTGAGAAAAATCTACAGCCAAGAATACTCTATGCAGCAAGGCAGTCATTCATAATAGAAAGACAAAGAGGTTCCCAAACAAAAATTAAAGTTCATGACCACAAACTAGTCCTGCACAAACTAGTAAAGGGGACTCTGTGAATGGAAAGGAAAGAACATAAATGAGAACGTGAAGGTAGGAAACACAAAAGTAGTACAAATTAATGTTTCTATAAAAAAAAAAAATCAGTCAAGGAACTCACAAAATAAAAGGATGTTAAATATGACAACAAACACCTAAAACATGCGAAGGGCAGAAATAAAGAATGGGTTCAAACTTACACGACCATCAACTTGATACAGACTGCTATATGCAGAAGACGTTATATACAAATTTAACGGTAACTACAACTTAGAAACTACTAATAAATATGCAATGAATAAAGAAAAAGGAATCAAAATAGATCACTAAAGAAAACCAGCAAACCATGAAATAAAGATAAGAAAGGATCAGAGACCATCTCCAGAAACAACCACAAAACAGGTAATAAAATGGCAATAGATACAAGTCTATCAATAATAACTGTAAATGTAAATGGTCTAAACACTCTAATCAAAACACACAGGGTGAATGAATGGGTAGAAAACAAGACCCACCTCTATGCTATCTACAGGAGAATCATTTCAGCCTGAAAGACATCTGCAGATTAAGAGTGAAGACATGGAGAAACATTCATCATACAAATGATCGCCAAATAAAAGTCAAAGTAGCAACATCGGACAAACTAGACTTTAATACAAAGTCTGTAACAGGAGACAAAGAAGGACACTATATAATAACAAAGGGGACAATCCAACAAGACAACATAACTACTGTAAATATTTATGCACCCAATATAGGAGCATCCAAATATATAAAACAATTGATAACAAACACAAAGGAAATAATCGATAGTAATACAACATTAGTAGGGGAACTTAACACCCCACTTAACAGATGGACGGGTCGTCTCAACACAAAATCAACAAGGAAGCAATGGCTTTGAATGACACATTGGACCGGATGAGTTTAACAGACATATTCAGAACATTCCATCCTACAACAGCAGAATACACATTCTTCTCAAGTGCACACGGAACATTTTCCAGAACAGAGCACATATTAAGCCAAAAAACAGGCCTCAACAAATTCAAGAAAACCGAAGTCATACCATGTACCTTTTCTGACCACAATGCTATGAAACTTGAAGTCAACCACAGGAAAAAATCTGGAAGGACCACAGACACATGGGACGTTAAATAATATGCTACTAGACAATGAATGAGTCAACCAGAAAATAAAATTTTTTAAATCCATCGAAACAAATAAAAATGAAAACACAATGGTTCAAAACCTTTGGGATGCAGCAAAGGCAGTTCTGAGAGAGAAGAATTTACCAATACAGGCCTACTTCAAGAAGCAAGAAAAATCTTACACTGAAAAGGGCAGAAAAAGAACAACAAACAAAGCCTAAAGCCAGCAGAAAGAAGGAGATAATAAAGATCAGAGCAGAAATAAATGACATACAAACTAAAAAAATAAATAAAAATAGAACAGATCAATGAAACCAGGAACTGGTTCTTTGAAAAAATTGATAAAACTGGTAAGTCTCCAGCAAGACTTACTAAAAAGAAAAGAGAAAAGGCCCAAATAAATAAAATCACAAATGAGAAAGGAAAGTAACAACCAACACCACAGAAATACAAACATTTATAAGAGATTATTATGAAAAACTATATGCCAACAAATTGGACAACCTGGAAGAAATGGATAAATTCCTAGAAACATATAAATTATCAAAACTGCAACAGGAAGAATGAGAAAATCTGGGGCGCCTGGGTGGCTCAGTTGGTAAAGCATCCAACTTTGGCTCCGGGTATGATCTCACAGCTCGTGAGTTCAAGCCCTGCGTCGGGCTTTGGGCTGACAGCCTGGAGCCTGCAACCTGCTTCAGATTCTGTGTCTCCATCTCTTTCTCTAACCCTACCCCGCTTGTGTGCGCACTCTCTCTCTCTCCTTCAAAAGTAAACATTAAAAAATTAAAAAGAAAGAAAGAAAGAAAGAAAGAAAGAAAGAAAGAAGGAAGGAAAGAAGGAAGGAAGGAAGGAAGGAAGGAAGGAAGGAAGGAAGGAAGGAAGGAAGGAAGGAAGGAAAGAGAAAGAAAGAAAGAAAGAAAGAAAGAAAGAAAGAAAGAAAGAAAGAAAGAAAGAAAGAAAGAAAGAAAATTTGGACACACTAATTGCCAGCAATGAAATTGAATCAGTAATCAATAAACTCTCAACAAACAAAAGTCCGGGACCAGATGGCTTCACAGACGAATTTTAAAAAGAGATAATACCTATTATTTTCAAACTGTCCCAAAATATTGGAAAAGGAAAACTTCCAAATTTATTCTGTGAGGCCAGCATTACCCTACTACCAACACCAGATAAAGACACCACAGAAAAAGAAAACTATAGGCCACTATCTCTGACGGGCATAGATGCAAACATTTTCAGGAAAATACTAGCAAACTGAATCTAACAATACTTTAAAAACATCATTCACCACAATCAAGTGGGATGTATTCCGGGACAGCCAGGGTGGTTCAATATTCACAAATCAAGCAACGTGACCATCACATCAATAAGAGAAAAGAGAACCATATGATTCTTTCAATAGAGGCAGAAAAAGCATCTGACATAGTACAACATCCATTCATGATTAAAAACCCTCAACAAAGTAGGTCTAGAGGAAATACACCTCAACAAAATAGGGGCCATGTATGAAAAACCCACTGCTAACATCATCCGAAATGGGGAAAATCTGAGATCAGGAACAAGACAGGGGTCTCCACTCTCATCACTTTTATTCAACACAGTCCTAGAAGTCCTAGCCACAACAGACAGCAAAAATGCATCCAAATTAGTAAGGAAGAAGTAAACCTTTCACTATCTGAAGGTGACATACTATATATAGAAAACCTGAACAACTCCACCAGAAAACCGCTAGAACTAATCGAACTATTTCAGTAAAGTCGCAAGATACCAAATCAACGTACAGAAACGTGTTGCACTTCTATTCACCAATAACGGAGCTGCGGAAAGAGAAATTAAGGAAACAGTCCCATTTATAATTTCACCAAAGATAATGAGATTATCTAGGAATAAACGTAACCAAAGAGATAAAAGATCTGTACTCTGAAAACTATAAAACACTGATGAAAGAAACTGAAGATAACACAAAGACATGGAGAGACATTCCACGCTCATTGACTGGAAGAAGAAATTCTGCTAAAATGTCTATACACCCAAAGTAATCTACAGATTGAATGCAATCCCTATCAAACTACCAACAGCATTTTTTTACAGAGCTAGGACAAACAATCCTAAAATGTGGAGCCACAAAAGACACCCAATGGCCAAAGCAATCTTGAAAATGAAAAGCAAAGCTGCAGCTACTGTAATTCCAGATTTCAAGTTAAATAACAAAGCTGTAGTGATCAGAACAGTATGGTACTGGCACAAAAAACAGACACACAGATCAACAGAACACAACAGAAAAACCCAGAAATGAGCCCACAATTATATGGTCCATTTATCTTCAACAAAGCAGGAAAGAATACCCAAGGGGAAAAAGACAGTCTCTTCACAGATGGTGCTGGGAAAACTGGACAGCTACACGCAAAAGAATAACACTGGGCCACTTTCTTACAGCAAACACCCCCCCACACAAAATTCAAAATGGATTAAAGACCTCAATGTGAGACCTGCAATCATAAAAGTCCATGAAGAAAGTATAGGCAGTAATCTCTGTGACATCGGCCGTTAATAGCTCTTTCCAGATGTTTCCTGAGGCAAGGGAAACAAAAGCAAGAATGAACTACTGGGATTCCATCAAAATACAAAATTTCTTCACAGCGAGGGAAACAATCAACAAAACTAAAAGGCTGCTGGCTACCTACTGAATAGGAGAAGATATTTTTCAGATGATATGCAATAAAGGGTCATTATCCAAAATACATCAAGAACATACAAACTGAACACCCAAAAAATGGATAATCCGTGAAAAAAATGGTCAGAAGACATGAAGTGACATTTTTCCAAAGAAGACACACGAACGGCTAATAGACACATGAAAAGCTGCTTAAACACCCCTTAGCATCAGGGAAATGCAAATCAAAACCACAAGATATCACCTCACACCTGTCAGAATGGCTAAAATCAGCAAGGCAAGAAACAACGGGTGTTGGCAAGGATACGGAGAAAAGGGGACCGTCGTGCCCTGTTGGTGGGAACGCAGACTGGTGCAGCCACCGTGGAGAACAGTATGGAGGTTCCTCAAAAAGTTTAAAACGGAGCTACCCTACGTCCAGCAAATGCACTCCTAGGTATTTATCCAAATTAAAAAAAAAAAAAAATGAACTAAGTGGTACATGCATCCTTACGTTTATCGCAGCATTATCAATAACAGCCAAATTATGGAAGCAGCCCAAATGTCCGTCGACTGACGAATGGATAAAGAAGGTGTGGTGTGTATACGTATATTTACACACATATGTATATACATACACACCAGAGAATACATACAATGGAGTATCAGTCATAAAACAGAATGAAACCTTGCCAGTTGCAACCACGTGGATAGAACCAGAGAGACTAACGCTAAGTAACATGTCTGAGAACAAATACCATATGATTTCACTCACAGGGAAAATTTAACAAATGGAAACAAGCAAAAGGAAAGAAAGTGAAACCAGGAAATGCACTCTTCGCTACAGAGAACACACTGATGGTCGCCGGAGGGGAGGCGGGGGGGGGGGGGGGGGGGGGGATGGGATAACAGGTGACTGGGGACGAAGGCGTGTGCTTGTCGTGAGGACCGCGGGGTGACGTTCGGAGGTGCGGAATCACTACCTTGAACTCCTGAGACTAGTGTTACACTGTAGGTTAACTCGCTGGAATTAAAATACCAACTTTGATTAAGAAAAAAAAAACAAACACCTTGCAAACAACGCACTTCAGCAAGTTTTCAACCAATTTAAGAACCTAAAACTGCGCCACAGCCCCCGCCCCGAGGGGGGGTGGGAGTCCCGCTGGAGGGACACAGTGAAAGCGATTTGCTGGACGCCGCGTGTCTGAAGGGGCTCACCCTGCCCCCAGCACCCCGCTCGACAGGTACTCGGCTCAACACACAGCGGGCTGCCAGGCGTGGGCCCTTCCCGTCCCTGGCGGCTGGCTCTACCCCAGCGAAGGGCCTGCCCCGCGCGACGGAGGCCCCGGCGGAAGGGTCGGCACGTGCCTCGCCGCGGACCCATCTGGACCCCCCTCTGTGGCTTCGGCCCGGCTGTCCCTTGAGGGTCAGTACCCGGGCCCCCCATTCGTTTCCGCAGCCCGAACCGCGTGACTTCCAGCTGCGGCCGACCCCCAGGTCACGTGCCCGGCTCGCAGCCCGGGTACAAGACACCTCACCAACCTCCCCTGCGCGGTGAATCCAAGCGGCTTCTAGTCTCCTTGCCTTGGGCCCGGGCCAACCCGCACCGGCCGCGCCCCACCTGCCCAAGGTTCAGCCCGGGCTGCTCTCAAACCTGCCAGGCTCTGCTACAATGCCAAATTCAAACGTGCACAAACCTAAAATTTTCAGCGACGTACCTTCATTTGGCTTAAAGGAGCAAAGTAAGCCCTGGAAATGTTTTGATTTACACAGGAATTCCTGGACAAGGGATTCAGTGCCGTCCGGCCTCTCTTCTCCCTGAGGCCGCACGCACCACCTTCCCCGGAGCAAGAGGAGGGAAATGTTCTGTATCTGCTCCCCGCCCCCAACGAGGTCCGCGTGGCTACTGAACACCTGAATGCAGTGGGTGCGCGTTAGAAACCGGATTGTTCATTTTAGTGCATTTTCACTGCAAGGTCACGTTATGTGCTGTAGAAGTCTGCACGTGGCCAGCGGCCAGGGGACCGGGCAGCAGAATGCGCGCGGCCACGCCCACTGTGGGGCAGGAGCTATGCCGAGGGCGTTCTGTGGGCTGTGGTGGGGCACGGGCGGGTGTAGACACAGGCTCTGTAGAGGGATCAGTCCCTCTAGCGGACTCGAGTCACAGTTTAAAAACAACAACTCCCAGCCTCCCTGCTCCCCACCACGGACATGCCATGTTTGGAGACTGTGGTCCAGGCGGTTTCAGAGAAGGAAGCTCCTTGGAACACGGTGGCAGCCTGAGAAGGAAGAAGTCGGGAGGACACGGTGGGGGCTAAGGACAGGCCTGGACTTGAATCCAGGGCCGGGAAGGGGAGTAGCTCTTCACGCACAGAGAGCATTATATGTCTTTCTGTTTTCCACCTGCTGGTCGGCTCCCTGCAGGGTCACTGGGACGCAGTGGTTTTTGCACCACACACCATCTGGCCATCCTAACACCCCGGAGTCTGTGGAACACTGTGCCCCCCAACCTCCCCGATCTGGGCTGGCTGGTGAGGACTGGTTTCTGGGTTGGAAACATTTCATTTCCACATCTCCACCCGAGGCACAGACAGACAAAGTCAGAGTAAACAACATCAGGCTCCTGACCCTCCCGAGGACTCCGCTCCTGGAAGTGAATGCTAAGGCTGTAAGAAGGTGACTCTCCCGGGGGGCCTGCTAGACAGGTCTTCCTCCAACGGCTGCTCAACCTCGCAAAAATCTATTACTGTCAACAACGTGGACGGCAGGAAAACTTCAGGCTTAACAGTGTCAACAGAGTATTAAAAAGGCAGTCTTGTATGAATAGATTTTAAAAGGAACCTTCCAGAACCCCAAATGCCCAAAAGACGGACATATCATCTTGACAACCAAGTAACCGCAGACTTCTTTTATTTAAAACTTTATTTCCTTGTATTTATTTAAAACCTTTAAAAGAATCTTAGCAATAAAAAACCACAGTGGGGGCACCTGTGGCCCAGTCAGTTAAGCATCTGACTTTGGCTCAGGTCATGATCTCACAGTCCGTGGGTTCAAGCCCCACGTCGGGCTCGGGGCTGACAGCTCAGAGCCTGGAGCCTGCTTCAGATTCTGTGTCTCCCTCTCTCTCTGCCCCTCCCCCGCTTGTGCTCTGTCTCTCTCTGTCATAAAAAATTTTTTAAAAACACACAATGAAAAAAACCAGTGACATTCTGGCTATGAACTGCTCTGACCGGGGGCTTCTGTGGCTGCTAGGTAATCTGTGCGATTTCCTGACAATTACAGGATAGGCTCCCTAGCAAAGCCGGAATGGGTGAGATGACGTTGTAACTACAACGATGTGTCCCGGCTCGCTTTACTCATGCTCACGGGAGTCACTCACAGGACGAACCCCGCATTTCCAGCATGAATAAGCACTGAGCTACACTCCGTTTTTCTCAACACTTTCGAAGCAGCAGCAGAAGCATGCACACAAACCGAAAAACACACGAGACTGGTACTGCAACGGTCATCACACCCTTGCCTCACCAGTCCCAGAGACGAGCACGCTCACGGTGAAGACGGGCGCCAGCCACGAAGCAAGGGTGTCTGCAGGGTACCGTCCCCTAGAGGACTCGCCGGGGTGGCCCGTTAGCCTTGCAGTTCATCAGCAAGACGATCAGGAGACGGCACATCTAACCGCACTCACGGTGGCATTAAAATAAAAATGCCAGCTGAACACGTGTGGGGAGAAGTACAAACCGTCACGTAGCCCGGAGGCTGGAATCTGCTGGCCGTGTGTTTGCTCGAAGCAGAATTCACGAGGAACCCCACGAGCAATCCCAAGAAAGCATGGTAGGCATGGGATGGAGCTACGGTCTGCGGCTTCCTGGGTGGCTGACACCGCACCGTGAGGTGGGGGGGGGGGGGGGAGGGCTCTTCGGGGGTCAGGGGCCAGGGCAAGGTGAAGCGCGGTCTGGAACCTAACGGTCGGATCTCAAAGGCGCACAGACGGCCCCGGCACAGTGACAGGATCCCCCACGGACCCGCTCACCCCGCACATGTCTTTCGGTCCCTTTCGGGATCTGGTCTTCTCTCCCAAGTGAGAAGGGGCGAGGGGTCTACCCGGCCCTCACGTCCGGTACCCACTGACCAACCACGCTGCTGGTGGAAACCGGCGATTCCAGTGAAATGAAGGCTCTAGGAATTTCTGGGAGGGGGGTCGGATGTTTTTTCAGAGAGGAAGACTACACCCACGAGACCTATTTAAATCAGTACATCAAAGAATTCATCACACACCAAGCTTAAACTGTGAAGAATACAAGCCCACCGACACGGGTCAGGAAGTGCACTGTTCCGTTCTACTCTGACATTTTTAAATCGCTCTGCTCCCTCTGTGTCCGAGATGTGTCTGGGCCTTTCGGCGGGACTCCGTTTCAACCTGCAAAAACCTATCTTCACATCTGGTGACTGGGCACAAGTCCAGAACCTGCGATCTCGCTAGCAAACAGTGCGGCACGCGACCCGGCGGAAGCAAATACACAGTCAGCCTTCGAGCCCTTTCAACATGCCTGTCGCAGCTCAGGGAATTTTCTAGTCTCACCCACATCTGAGAAAGCAAAGTGATGGGGAAGAACCCTAAGTGGGGAAATCATCGAATTGGGCTTCAAGAACTGTGGCCATGGCGCCACCTAGGACTCTACGTCGTCTGTCATCTCCTTCGTCCATCAGTAACCTGACTTTCAGCTCCTCTGGATGATCAACCTCTTTCCTTCTGACCGCACAGAGGTCTGTGACTCTGTGTACCCAGCTCAGGGTTCTCTGGTAGAACCACCGAGTTTTCGTCATTATTGCTCTCAACCCAGCAACCCTCAGGCAGCGTGAGGCCAGGAGCGTCTGGCACGTCACCTTCTCTTTCCGTTTAATCAGGGGAGTTAAGCAAGTTTGAAGGGTGGCCTCATGACGGCCTACGAGCACTACGCAAATATCTCAGAAGTGGGTTTTGATCCCCAAGTCCTTCCTCTTCCACGTGCCACTTGGGCTGTGGCTGCTGCGCTTTGCTCCCGGGCCGTTCCTGCTCTAACAGCGTGAAGTCTCTCCGCTGCTCCAAGAGGAAAGACTTCCACAAACCCAGAGACAGGCAAGTTGCCGGGAGAGCGTACTGACATTCACTCCACTCAAGGGCTCCAGTCCCGTGTTCAGTAGGATGCAAACGATTCAGTTCAAAGGCAGCAGGGACCTTGAGCGCAAAAACGAAATCTCTTTAAGAATCCACTAACAGCTACCCTACAACCAAGCAATTGCACTACTAGGTTTTTATCCAAGGGATGCAGGAGTGCTGTTTCAAAGAGACACATGCACCCCCATGTTTATGGCAGTACTATCGACAATAGCCAAAGTATGGAAAGAGCCCAAATGTCCATCGACGGATGAATGGATAAAGAAGATGTGGTATATCATACAATGGAGTATTACTCGGCAATCAGAAAGAATGAGATCTTGCCATTTGCAACTGCGTGGATGGAACTGGAGAGTATTATGCTAAGCGAAATTAGCCAGAGAAAGACAAAAATCATATGACTTCACTCCTATGAGGACTTTAAGAGACAAAACAGATGAACATAAGGGAAGGGAAACAAAAATACCATAAAAACAGGGAGGGGGACAAAACAGGAGAGACTCATAAATATGGAGAACAAACAGAGAGTTACGGGAGGGGTGATGGGAGGGGGGAAATGGGCTAAATGGGGGAGGGGCACCAAGGAATCTCCTCCTGAAATCACTGTTGCACTATATGCTAACTAACTTGCATGTAAATTAAAAAATAAATTACTAAAAAGAAAAAAAAAAAAAGAGTCCACTAACTAACTCCAACCCTCCAACCTGAGTAAGAGCCTCTTGCTAAGCCAGGGAACTTTTCACTGCTGCGTCTCTCCGGCCAATCCTGGAAGACGAACCGAGCTGCAAAACTCTCTCCCTTTACAAAGCAGAGAGCAGGTGGGCTGTAGGCACCGTGGCGGCTTGGCCAATCTTTCCACCCACACCTCATCACACACGCACCAAATCCCTCTTAAGTCAGATACACGAACTTTCCACTGATCTCACGGATGTGCTGCCTGACTCACAGATGGCCTCCGGACTCCTAGAACACGACTGCCACACCAATACGGTGACAGGAAGAGCAGTCACGTGAAAGCTTTGCTGCATCTTCCGTGGGGAGGCTGAGCGGGTATAGGAAGTCACTGAGGCTGCAGAGTTCACACGTTTGCGTGTACACGAGGCTGGGGGTGCTGCCTGTACCTTAAGGCACTAGGAAATCTATTAAGAGACCACAATATCAAGAGTAGGATGAGAAAACAGAGTTAATTAAACTGCCCAAGATCAAAAGCTCCAAACAAGTTTTTACGGTAGAACAGCTCACGGAGGCAGAAAGGCCCCGGGCTGGTCCCAGCAGCGGGGGTGGGGGTGAGGGGGTGAGTACAGGGCTGGAGAGGGGGGCGGGTAACAGGGCTCTTGCTGTGCCCGCTCTGGAGCGTTTCTGCCCTCGGTGCATGCCACGGGCCCTCCCCAGAGGCCACAGTTCATACTTCCTAAGACTCCAGCCTCCTAAATCCTGACCAGGACCCCTTTTCTGTTTCTTGTCTGTCTGCTATTAGAAATCCAATTTCTCTATTCATCCTCTTTCCAAGTCTCACATGTCAGCAAGTCTCGGTTAACCCCACCACCAAAACCAATCAATAAATAAAAGTTAATTAAAAAAACAACAAAACAAAACAATGGCTTACTACTGTGCCTACGAACCGGACTGCAAGATTTATGTACGTGGCCTCGTTTATTCCTGCGACTCTCATGAGACAGGGACTGGGTTTTCACAGATAAAGAAACTTGCCCCAAATCACACAGCGGGTTAATTCAGTACGGCCGAGATGCAAACACAGGCTTATCTGACTCCTGAACCCCTGTAAAATACTCCTCCGGGGAACGGAGCAAATGAGATCTTGCTGGGCTGCTAATAAAGTGTAGACGCTGTAAACGTGTGCACATTCCAGAACACATGAACTCTCCCAGGCCCTTTCCTAAACAGACCCTTAACGCTCCCTCTGACAGAGCTAGAGCAAAGATCAGGATTCAAATTTCAGAAACACATACTGAAGAGTGAACAAGCAGGGGCTTTCAACCTCAGCACTGATGACATGCGGACTGGACCTTTAATCCTGGGCGAGGGGCTCCTCCCACGCAGGCAGCCGCTAGCAGCGTCCCGGGCTTCTGCACACTGAACGTGCACAGCACACTCCTCCCCACCAGCCCGGGAAACCACTGCGTTCAGCTGAGTGCCTCAGATCGCATCACTGTTAGTTAGATCAGACTGATACCAAGAAAGAGCGCTTCTAACTTCTAGTTTCATGGAGATTTCTAGGATACCAGACGACAGCTCCTTAAGAGAAAACACCTGCTGGACTGGATAAAACATACACAACTGAGAACGTGCGTGACCCCCTGTGTTTCACTTTACAGGACGCAACGACCATCTTTCAGCCTCTGCGCGAAGGTACGCGTCCCCAGCATCTTCAACCTCTGTTCAAAGTTTCCAGACCCGTGGCCAAACTGGATTACCCCATTCTGGGCACACACTGAAACACAGACCGAGAAACATACACAGCCTTGCCCAAAGTGGTGAAGGCAGGATCAACAGAGGACTAGCGTCTCACACATAAAATTTACATCAGGCTTGGTTTTTAAGCACTTCACGTGGATTATCTAATTTAATCCTTGGACATCTTTGACAACCATATAAAGTAGGTATTACTGACCGCGTTTTATGAATGAAGAGAGACGCCCAGAACAGTCAAGTAACTTGCCCGAAGTCAAGCCAGAGTCCCTGCTCTGTTTTTTAAGTTTGTCCACTCATTTTGAGAGGGAGAGAGAGAAAGAAAGAGGGAGGGAGGGGCAGAGAGAAAGGGAGAGAGAATTCCAAGCAAGATCCATGTTGTCAGCGCAGAGCCCAACTCGGGCTCGAGCCCATGAACTCTGAGATCATGACCTGAGCCAAAACCAAGAGTCGAAAGCTCAACGGACTGAGCCCCCCAGGCGCCCCCGAGTCCCCGTTCTTTACCACCATCTCCAGTGCTCCAGAGAACTCAGGGACCGTCGCCTCCTTGGTTCTAAATACTCCACCTCCGCCAGTGCGTGAGGTCTTTCCTCCAACTGTTATCAAGGGCCCCACACCGCTGGCACCTTGCGCGAGGCTGACGTCACCCTCCCGACCATCCCCCTTTGGGACAAGACACAAACCCACTTGTCCCACCTACATCTGTCCCACCTTGAGCAAAGAACACAGAGCACTTTGTTAACTGTCTGGCTGAGGCCGACCTGTCATCGCCTACGGCAATGCTGACATACCTGTCCGGTCACCACCAAAAAGGAAATGGGGTCAGATGGAAAGGAGTGACGCTGGATACCGAACGTCGCCACTCTTTCTAAATCGATCCCTACCCGTCTTTTCAAGACTGTCATTTATAGTTCTGCTAGATGATGCCAACGTAAGCCCTGAGTGTCAAGTTTCCAGAACTGACCATCCCCCCCACCCCCAGTTTTGAAAGCCAAGCTGCCCGGCACACTTCCTCCTCTCCATGATTTTCGCAAGATAACCCCCCAGGGGTGTTATCATCACACCGGCATGTGCTTTCAACATCCTCCAGAACTCAAGTCACTTAGTGCGGCGAGGATTTAGACAGGTTTCGGGAGGAGGCTACGGCATTGGCATCTTGCCGCGGAAGGCAGGTGGGCGTTCTGTGTCAACAGACGGTGACGACGACAAGGTGGGGGTGTGAGCGGTACCCGGTTCTGGCATAGATACTGCAGCTCACGGCCTCGTTCTCTTTCATCGGGACATCCCAAGAGACGACCCAGCAGATGGACCCTCCTGCTGTCGGCCGCCCCTGGTGAGACACACGGAGACTTCGTCACCTTCACCTGACAAGAAAAGTCGTAGCGCGTGGAGCGTGACGTTCGCGACCTCACCGTTCCTAACAGACAGGTGCGACGCTAACCTGTGTGCTGAAAACAAATTTAAAAACGTGTCACATCACGGAGAAACTACTGCGGGTGCACGCTCACACGCAGAGAATGCCACGGACCAGGCGGCTTGATTCGACAACGACAGAACTCCTGAGCTGCCCTTGCCCTTGGGTGAATGAGGAAGGAGCAGGAAGAATCTGCAAGTCCACAATGAAAAGGGCTTCAAAGAAAAAAAAAAAAAAAAACAGTAGAAAGTCACCCTAAATCAGTAACTATGAGGTGGTCACATGCGCTAACAGGTTCATCGAGAACAGGGCTTTGCTTAGTTAATATTTGAAGACCATGGGCTCCCAGAGTAAATGCGTTATTCCTTGAACTTCGGCATTTTGGCACGGGGGCAACAAGGAGCGTTTAAAATCTCACACACACACACACACACACACACACACACACAAACACACACACACACACATCTGCTCTGAATGAAGAAACTCCTGTGGATTATTTCACATGGAAAAATGACCAAATCTTAAACGCCACCTTCGAGTGTAAACCCAGCTCACCGGCTGTGAAATCTGGAGATGATGTCACCTTGCCAAAGCTGCTTCTTCAACTATAAAACAAACAATACCTCTATCCCTCGGCAATAATGTAAACGTTAAATGAGGTATGGGCATAAAGCATCTCACTGCCTGATAATAGCAGGTCCTTAAATGCCCGGCCCTGTCACAATTATTAGGCAAAGCTCAAATCAAAATCGAATTTAAGGGCGCCTGGATGGCTCAATCGGTTAAGTGTCCGACTCTTTTTTTTTTTTTTTTGATGTTTATTTATTTTTGAGACAGAGAGAGACAGAGCACGAACCGGGGAGGGTCAGAGGGAGGGAGACACAGAATCCAAAGCAGGCTCCAGGCTCCGAGCTGTCAGCACAGAGCCCGACGCGGGGCTCGAACCCACGGACTGTGAGATCATGACCTGAGCCAAAGTCGGATGCTTAACCGACTGAGCCACCCAAGCGCCCCTAAGTGTCCAACTCTTGATCTCAGGGTTCCTGACTTCAAGCCCTGAGTGGGGCTTCTCTCTCTCTCTCTCTCTCTCTCTGCCCCTTCCCCACATTCTCTCTCTCTCTCTCTCTCTCTCTCTCAAAATAAATAAACTTGAAAAAGGAAACTTAAAAAAATCTAAGTTTATTTCATCCCTTTAGATTTTAGACACTGGAGAGATTTACCAAAATATTTTCCCCTTGTCACCGCCCGTGGGGGGAGTTTTCCAACTACCCCAGGGCACTTCACGCCATTTCTTTCGATATCACAGGCTGGTCCTCAAAAGAACCAGGATTCCGTGTTGTCACATCTCACACAGAGGCACTTGATGAGTTAAAGTCAGAGCGACAGAGCAACAAGCCTGTGAGCTTGGACACAGCGCTACCCGGAGGTCAAGGTGTAACTAATTAAAAATTCCACCCAATTAATTTAATTACTACATGTGGATTTCTTTCTAGAGAGGTTTCCTTCCCAGAGCTACGAAGTCAGCTGCAAAGAGCCGTTCTGCCACAGGGCCTGTCGGCTTGCAGTCGTCTCTGTCTCCGCGAATGAAGGAGAAGGGCACCACTCACAGCTTCGCCATTCACGTTCGCAACTTCGGGGTTCAGTTTACAACCTTCCCGCCACCCGCTCCGCTACCAGGACGCCCTCGGCCCGCCTTGCCCGGACGGTCCGTGTTTCTGACGGCGACACACGTCTGTGGCACTGTGTGCGTCCTCAGCCAACCAGAATAATCACGAGATTCGGCTTCTCCTGTCCCGGACACCTCCCCACCCCCTCGCAAAAACATACTTCACGTACAGCACACAAACAAATCTCGGTGCACTAGCGGACTCGTATTCGACACAGGAATATGTTTAAGGAAGTTCCACGATTTTATTTCTACGTACAGTTTCAAGGGAGAAGGCAACAGGGTAGAGAGGGGACTGGCCGGAGACCTCAGGTCTCCGGGCTGTCACTTCGGTGTGACTTGGCCGCCGCGCAGAGCAAGCACCCACGGGGCCGGGGGCGCCAGGCCGGGCATTCTGCGGGGACTTCTATGCACCAGTCACCCGAGCACTTGCTGGCCACAACGCTCAGGGCGCGTGGCGGTGGAGTAAACACGCGGAGCACGTGCTGCCCTGGCCCCGGCTCCCCGCCAGCACGGGAGCTCGCCGGGGACGTTCGGCAGGCACGGGCGCCGGACCTTGAGGGTGGACTCCCCCAAACCCAGGAACCTGGCCGTCCGCGCAAGCCCGCCCGCCCGAAAGGCTGCCCCGGGAACCCACGACGCCCCCAAGCGGAGCCGGGCCCCGCGCACGTGCGGCGCGTCCCCGCACGCCGCCTCCCGCACCCGGGCCCGCCCGCACCCGGGCCCGCCGTCTCCGCCAGCGCGGCGCGCGGCGCGCACCGCGCACAGCACCCGATCCGAGCCACGCGTCCCCGAAGGCGCACGCTTACGTCTCCGGTCCCCGGGGGCGGTCTCGGGACGGTTCCTGGGGCGCCGAGTGAGCGCGCGCGCGCGCGGCCCCGGCGGGGAGGGGGACGGAGGGGGGCGCCCCGGGCCCTGCGCCTCGCCCCGCGGCCTGGCCGGCCGGCGCGCGCCGACCCCGACACGGACACCCGCGCGGGGCTCCGGGGCGCGGGCAGCTGGCGCGCCGACTGCCGCTCCCGAGGCTCCGGCGCGGAGGCCGCGGGCGTGGCCGGGCGGCGGAGGGTTTTTGGAATGCAGGGTGTGGCCCTCTAACACAGCAAAAAAGAAATGAGTCAGCCCGGGCAGTCCTAACCAATAAGCGTGTTCACTGGCGGCTAAGGCGGAACTTTCCTTTCTTGATTTATATCGGGCTTCGGGGCCGTTTTACAGCCTTTAAAACAAAAAAACAAAAAAAAAATCTTTTTTTTTTTTTTTTCTAACTTCAGCCTCTAACAACTTCAAGGAAATGGTGGATGGCTCTTCAGAAACTCTTTCCAAACAAGAATTAATCTTGTTATGAAATACTTGAGCAGTGGATGTACGCTGATTTCCACTCCTTCAGGGAAAAGTTCTCGAGTTAGGCGGTGATTCTGGATGTAATGAGCATGGGATCTGGGATCACGGCAGATTCAGACCTGACCTCTGACACGAATGACCTTGGGCAAGTTAATTATCTGCAGAGAAGGGGGACCAAACACCCGCCTGACACGGCTTGTGGGACAGCTCGCATGTCATAATACATGGACAGCGTTTTTGGCACAGTGCTGGACATACAGCAGGCACTCACCGGTGCTGTCTTGTCCCTCTAAGCTCTGAGTCAGAATCACCAAAACTATGGACCAAGTAGCCTTTAAAAAAAAAGTCTTTTCAATGTTAAAATATCCAAATAATTTCAGAGCTGAAATAGTACTCTGGTGTTGTATGGTCTGAGTCCCTTATTTGAGTGATTAAAAAAAAAAAATTAAAGAGGAGTGCCTGGGTGGCTCAGTCTCCGCTCAGGTCATGATCTCAGGGTTTGGTTGGTGGGATGGAGTCCCAGGTGGGGCTGATTGGAGCCTGCTTGGGATTCTCTCTCTCTCTCTCTCTCTCTCTCTCTGCCCCTCCCCTGCTCCCCTGCTCCCCTGCTCACACGTGTTCTCTCTCTCTCTCTCTCAAAATAAACATTTTTTTTAATTAAAGAAACTTTTGATTTAGGATCCTTGGATTTGGTGTTATACAATAGGAGCTTTACTACCAAAAAAAAAAAAAAAAGGCTTAAAATGGAAATGATTTCATTGACGCCACAGTAAATCAACTGTTAAAAAAGTAAGAATGATTTTCAAATACTCATTCCATCTGGGTTACTGGAGTAAAAATACTTAAAGGAAACTTTAGGTAACTGGGAATTGGCAAATCACAGAAGCCTCCAGAACCACCAGGTTCTGTGGACC
This sequence comes from Acinonyx jubatus, assembly GCF_027475565.1. NCBI lineage: Eukaryota > Metazoa > Chordata > Mammalia > Carnivora > Felidae > Acinonyx > Acinonyx jubatus. Next base: position 12,430,375 of record NC_069393.1, on the reverse strand, counting down.
AGTAAAGAAAGGAGTTGATGGTTAGTGGGAGTAGAGAGTTTTAACAGAGTAAGAATTTTTTTTTAAGTTACAAAGTAAATCTTCTTGGCTTTGGAGAAGATCTAAGTTTAACTTTCGCATATTTGTTCAGAACCAGTCATTCTATAGGCCAAAATTTCTTCAAAATACTCATCAGCAAAGATGAGATCTAGAGTGAGATCAAAGGCCCTTTCTAAACTGGGATTTTCTGCAAACCAGCATGCAAGAGTGAAAGAACAGGGCACCAGGAACCCAGAGCTGCAGCTCTAATCCCAGCTCTGCCCATGAGTGACCAGGAAGCCAGCCCTAAGCAAACTGCTTCATCATCTCTCTTAAGGTCTCTAAGAATTCCTCCACCTGACAGACCAACGTTATGGTCAAAAAGGGCAAGGTAAGCCTATGACCTCACACTGATGCTTAGTAACAGGCATAAATTCGCCCAGTCTAGATGATGAAGCTGAAAATCTCTGTTGACTCTCACATAAAAGTAATCTTATCATCCTGGATGCTTTAAGTTAAATTCTGGAGTCATCTGAGCCCTGCCCCTTTCCAGAGAATTCAGTATCAACAGGTATGATGAGGGCCTCCTATGTGGGCTTCACATATCTGTACCGTTTTCCCCCATTCCCAGCTCATGCACTCATCCCCCTATGCCAGGTCACCAAGGCTGGGTGTCCCTTGAATGCTGTTCCAGCGGCCAGGTCCCTCCCTCTGTGCTCCTGATGCATCATCGCCAGCACCTGATAAATGTGAAAGTCCAGCATGCCACCATGTCATAAACCTTCCCTCTCTCTACCAATTAAACAACCTGGTTTTATAGCAGAGATCAAAAGGAAAATATTTGCTTTATAGGCAACTTTCCTCAAACAGTCACACAAATTAATACGTATTTTTAAGCACAGTGATTTTCTGTTTACAAAACTATTATAACCAGTTATACTGGCCAAACTGATAATATGTTGGCTGTTACACCATGAATAGCTCTTTTATATCACAAGGACACACACACACACACAAAACCTACAGGTATGCGAGCAACTCCGTCAACAACACCTACAGTCTCGAAAATGCAATTGTCCGTGTGTGTAGACATACACAGATACAGTGAAGTACATGAAAGAGGAAGGGAAAGTAGCTGTACAGGAAAGAGAGAGACAATTAAGTTTGCTTCTGTTGCCTAGGATCCAGTCAAACTTAAAATTCATAGCCTGGGTGCTCTGTCTAGGAAGCAAAGCTTAAAAATATGTTCACATGCAACCATAACTCAAGGCACTTAAAAGACGGTTACAGTGACCTTTATGCTTGGGGAATGAGGACACAGTTGCCAATGCTGTTGGAATGTTCTCACCGTAGAAAAAGGATAACTGTTTCTAGGAGGTCTTTTTTCCCTAAAATTATTATGCAAAGTACAGACTATCATTGCACAGTTCAAAAAAAGTGACCATGAGCCCATGGGGCCCAGGCCACGGTGTCAGTCGTTCCAAAGCTGGCCTCCAACTGTCTAACAGCCATCTTCCACCTTGAAAACCCTCAGTCAAATAACCCAACTGGTCTCCTTGTTCCCTCGAAGCAGCAGGAACAGTACATACAGGCTCCGGGGCTGATGACCTTCAACTCGCCCTTCATACTAGTTGTCACCTTCTAGACACTTCCATTTCCTGGAACCCTCCTCACGGGGTCAAGCCTTAGACAACTCTCCTTTCCTCCAAATGCCTACTGACCTTATTCTTTATAACTCCATCCCGAAATGGACTTCCAGAACTGTGGCATCTTCCTTCTTCCTGAGACCCCTGACCTTTCTCTCCCCCCAGATGACAAAAGTCCATCGGAGGAAGAGATCGTGTTTCAAAGACCAGGATGTAACAGATTCTGAAGAAACAGCTGTCATTGAGATACATGGTGTTTCAGTTCTACAACGGCCGCAAAGGAGAAAGGAAAACTTTCCTTCTGACTGCTGCCCCCTTGAGAGTAAGCAACCATTGATGGCTGTTCAGACCAGTTGGCAAGCAGACCTCAAGTGGCAGGCGCGTTTCTCTGCTCTTTATGACATGCCCCAACGATACAGAGCGCCACTGCCGAGAGAGAGCGAACCGGATGCTTCCTAAAGGGAAGTACAGTTTACAAGAGTGTCATCACATAAAGTCTCAGTTCCTCCAGCACTGGCCCACTGAAGGAAACAGAGGCACTAAGTCATTTCACCTTCCGTTGCTGGAAAGGAACACACGTACACACATCTGCCAATCTTGCCAAAGTACCAATTGCTCCTTAAAGACAAACATCTCTCGCAATGTACACGGTGCAGCCACGAGCCTCCACTGGGTCACCTGCAGGTGCTCGCAACTGTAAGTGGTAGCAAAGGGCAGTGCTTCGAGGCAACTCCCAACTACTAGAATCATCACGTGAATTTCTGTGTTTATTTGGTTTAAAATCTACACGTCATAAGATGCGTGCGTTAGAGCAAACTCCGGTCAAGAGTCGTTAATCCTCTTTCTCTCTTTTTCACAAAGTTTTTATTTTAATCATCGGGTATTCATCACAACAAGCGTACTCCTTAATCCCCATCGCCTTTTTCATCCATCTCCCCCCACCTCCCTTCTGGTGATCATCAGTGTGTTCTAAGAGTCATTCTCTCTCTCTCTCTCTCTCTCTCTCTCTCTCTCTCTCTCTCACATACACACACACACACACACACAGTCACTAGCACCCTTTGATTTTGCTAATACATTTCTGCTTTTATGAACTGGGAATCAACACCACCATTGTTCTCAAAAAGGTATGTCCTCAATCAGCTGTCCTACTATGTAATTATATTTATTAGAATTGCCATGACAAAGACACAACTTCTTCAGTATTCCAAGTCTAAACAACCCCATAAGTTAGTCAGCATTCTTTAACTTGCAGGTAACAGAAATGGCACGTGGAGCATCATGGGTAAGAGCGAGGGGCGCTGCGTGGACTCTAAGTAGCCCAGCAACAGGAAAGCCACAGGGCAGCTGGGCTTGAGGACGTACGCGAAATGGCTCCAGCAGGGCAAAATGGCATCTCTGCTCCTACAGGCGGTTCCAGTCTCCCTTCCTGAAACCTGCCTTCTTCCACTTACCTCCCAGCTCTGCCCCTAACAGGGATTATCCCATAGTTGGAATTTTTAAGATTCTCAGGAAAAACACGCCCACCCAGTGGTCAAGGTCCCAATTTTGGCCGGTCTACGCTGGAACTACATCGTTGGCTCAGCAGGAAGAGTTGTAAGTTCTGCAGAAGGTGAGTTTCCTTCTCACGAGTAGAAAGGAGGGCTCATCTGTCTGCCCAAAAAAACACCACCACCTGTCAAGACATTCCATTTTATGTCTGAGCAAGAGGTTATCGAAACAGTCAGTCCTCAACCTGGTAATAAATTACATTCTAAAAGTTCACTTCTAAGGTCTGGAGTCAATGAACCCTTAGGTGGTACCTGAAATGCATTTCACTAGAGATAAAATGTAGACATTGGCTTCTCTGGCCAGTCTTTAAAAGCCTATTTAACTTATGATGGATCCAAGTACAGTGTTAATAATATTTCTGATACTGTACTCAAACGTCATTCTTCACACTGTTCCTACAGGAAAATGTACTTGAAATTCCACCTGGAACAAGAACAATACGCTCAATTTAATTCATGTGCTGAGCATCCAGTCATGACAGTGGCTCCTACTGTACAGATGTTACTTCCCATTTAAAGTGCACACAACACAGCAAGGCAGGTGTTAACAGCCGTACTGAGCCCACAAGGAAACTGGGCGTCAAGAAGGTTTTGATGCCCAAGGTCAACGGCTAAGATGAGTCAGAGCTGGCTTCAAAGCCATGTATATTTGACCCCCAAGCTGGGGCTGTCATGTCTGATCTCCATAGCTGACAAACAGGCGTGGGCTTACAGTTGAGGAGACGGAGAGCTAACGTTTCAGACTCTGTAAATATTTAGATTCTCCTGCAAAAAAACGAAGGGACTAGTGGCCAGTCCCTTTCGATAACCAGACATTAACTTTCTATATCCTTCCCAACAGAGGATACTTCTCTGTGTTAGAACAAAAGAAAATATTTCTCTGGGTGAGCCCTCAACTATACTGATTCTTATATTTACATGAAGATCATCGGGAAATCAAAGGTCAACAAATAGTGTCTTGAAAACAAAATTATTTTGCTCTGTTGACTCTTTAAAATGCCCATCTAAGATGTTTTACAAGAAAATTAAAGTTGTTAAAATAACTAACGTCACAGTTATGCCAATATAAACGCAATGGGTGCATTTAACAACATGAACTGTGTTCTACATTTGAAGAAAATTTTTGGTTAGATAGTATCTAATACATACAAGAAAATACCTTCAACATTATTTGTCAGGAAAAATGATATTAAAGTCAACAGTCATGAACCTACCACCCAAACTTAAAAACACACCATTACCAATAAATCACAGCAGTTCCCTGAGTGTTCCTTCTGTCCGACTTGATGACCTTTTCTTCTGCGTATATTGGACAAAAAAAGTTTGAAAGCCGTTGGTCCAAGATGGGACTTGAATAATAAATTAACCATGTGCCTTTTGAAGTCAAAGTGGAGAGGTGGTCAGAAGTAACAAGACAGAAAGTAGCTGAATTCAATCAGAGAGGAAGGGAGTGGCCAAATCATTCACTGTCTTAGCCTGGAAACTACTGGTTGGACAGACCTGTAGGGACTTTCGGTTTCTCTCCACGGTCTGAAGCCACACCTAGTCGCTAGGAACGTGAAGTCAAGTCAGATCTCCTGAACACCTGTCAGACTGTCAGACACGGGATCTGAAATAAGACAGTTCAACTCTGAATTGTCCCGAACGGAGGTAAGGTATTTACGAAGTCCACGCAGAGCCTTAACACGTCACGGAAAAAAGAATCAGTAACTTCAAGGGGAGAAAAAAATCAACAAAAACAGTCAACAATTTACTGAGAGTTCAATTTTGTTGTAATAAATTAATTAAATGTTAAGCAATTTATATGACGAGGAAAAATTTAAGATAATGTCCTGTGTGGTGTTAAGCCGCTTGCAACACGTGTCAAAAGAAAGGACACAGACACTAATCTAGTGGATGAGCTGGTACAAATGGTGTCAGCACAAATGCAAGTGGGGAGTAAGGAAATCTAGCATTCGGCACAAACTACACAGTGCAGTAAACACGGGTTGAGGAGGAGGAGAGAAGGGGGAAGATGAGCTTAGGTGGCGGAGAGCAAAGCCACTCCAAGGGTGTCATGAGGATGGTAACAGAGCAGGTTCCCCTCCGAGCACGGCCTGCCAGTGACCACGTGACACTGTCTCTAGGACCCAGCCGCCTGCCTTGTTTTACCACTTCCGGATACGCGGCGCCCAGCTCAAAGATTCCTGAGGCTGGGGGCCGGGACTGGACGTCCAGCCCTTGACCCGGGATATGTCCGACAAGTGTCTGAAGAAGGAAATGAGGGGCAAGGGGGGCCGCCCCAAATACCTAGTTGAATGCCTTACTGAAGGGGTAACGTGTGATGAAGGTTCACCTCGACAGTGCAGGGGACAGACTGCAACACGACAGCGGGAACGCATCGGTTCGGGCTAAATTACGCCGCGGCATCACAGAGCACCAACGACAGAGAAAGGCTGTCTCTGTCTAATTTCTGGCTCCTGTTTGGTTCCTTGGAACTGAGCTGTGGCTACCCATGTGCTCCTCCCCGGACGGAGGGGGAAGGAGCACCCCTCCCTGGGACGTGCAGGCCTCGCGGCGGGGACAGGAGCGACGCGGCAGGCCTCTCTGCTGCTGGGAAATGGCATGTGTCGTCACTAGTCACACTTTTTCGGCCAAAATAAGTCCTCCGGCCAAGATGGCCATGGGGGTCAACCCCCCCTGGGGTGGGAAAGCAGAACCCTCCCCCCTCCCCCCTCCCCCCTCCCAAAGGGAAGGAAGGTGGCCGGAAAGCTCTGGCAATAGCAGTAACACAATCTCCCAGGAAGGGAAGGGAAAATGGCTCAGGAAGTGCTTTCTTCCCATTGGTGACGACGAAAGAAGCTGTCCCTCCATGTCACCTGTCAGGGATCGTCTTACTAGGGCCTCACGACCCTCCCGCCCCAAGCCCTCAGCTCCAACATCAAGTCCGGGGATGCCCCCGCCAAGCCAGCCTCCGAGGCCTCTGTTTTACCTGCAAAATGGGGGGAATCCTGCACTCTCCCTGAGAAGGGGTTTGAGACGTGCTTCAGTAAAACCGTGCATTTAAAACACAAGCAGGGGCACCGGAGTGCTCAGTCGATTAAGTGTCTGACTCGTGGTTTCGGCTCAGGTCATGATCTTGCGGTTTCGTGGGTTTCAGCCCCACGCCAGGGTTTTGCACTGGCGACAAGGAGCCCCCTTGGGATTCTCTCCCCCTCTCTGCCCCTCCCCCACGTGCACTCTCTCAAAATAAATACATGAACTTAAAAAAACAAGTAAAACACACAAGCGCATAAAAGCACCTAGTAAATATAAGATAGTATTATTATTAAATTATGATACTTCTCTCCTAATCTGTATCTTTCCCAAAGCATCTTTAAATTTTTACTCAGTTTGTTAAAAAGTGTATAAAGCACAAGTATTAATGATGTTTCCTTTGCTTTTCAAACCTGCCGGCTCCTCTGCTCTCAGTTTTTTCTACACGTGCGCGCACACACACACACACACACACACACACACAAAAACGCACACACACATATACACAAACACACACACACACTCTCACGCACACACACAAACATACACACAAAAACAGACTCACACACACACATATACACAAACACACACATACACTCACACACACTCTCACGCACACACATACACATACACACACACATACTATCTCTTCCCAATCTCCATTACTTGTTCACTCCCCGACTGGCCGGTTGCTTAAGGCTCTCCAGAAGTTTTGGAAAGAAGAACTATTAATTATCTATCATCTATAACTAATATCTAATTACCCGTGATCCATAACAATTAACTAGTTAATTCTTCCCACAATAAGGGAAATTAAGGAAAACTGAAGACACTCAGAATGTTCATTGGAAGTAGGAGCTAGATTCCAATACGGCTCCCAACAGACAAGAGTAAAGGACAAGGGTGTGACCTGGAAGGCCCCGTCTCTCTCAACATGCGGATCCACTTGCCTTGCCCCAGAATGACACCTTCCTCCCCCACCTCTGCCTCACACTGCTCCTTCCAGCTACAGTGCTAAGCACTGCCCAACTCTGTTCCAAGTTCCTGCGCGTGTAACTGGGCAAGTGCACCACAACGCATGCTCAAAGAGGTCCGTCACAGCCGGCTTTACCAGAATGGAAAGTTGAGCACGACCAAAATGCCCACCACTGGGGGACTGGGTATACACATCACAGACCACATAACACGTGAAGTGCCGTATGACAACAACAAACACGACGTAAGTGTGTGTTTATTAACGGTGGCATGCTTTCAGTACACTGTCAATCAACTCAGGTGTTAAAACGATATTTAAAACAAATAATCTGTTTTAGGAAGGAAAAAAGGATGAATCTAATCCAGGCTCAGAAAGAGTATGGCAGAATACCGAAACAAAACAAAACAAAGCAAAAAAACAATGTTACTGATGGTGTCTCTAGGCAGTGATGATATCGATGAATTTTTCCAGCCTGAATAATGTTCACATTTTAAAAGTTCTTTCCAATTAGCACTGGTTAACTTTTAGAATTTTTAAAATAGGTATTTTAACTAAAAGGCATTACTCACGGGGTGTCTGGGTGGCTCAGTCCGTTAGGCGTTGTGGACTCTTGATTTGGGCTCAGGTCATGATCTCACAGTTCGTGAGTTCGAGCCCCATGTTGGCCTCTGCACTGACGATGTAGAGCCTGCTTCGGATTCTCTCTCCCACTCTCTCTCTGCCCCCTGTCCCCAGTGCATGCACATGCGATCTCTCTTTCTCTCTCAAAAGTAAATAAACTTAAGAAAACCAGAAAAAGGCATTACTCACAAAACACCCACTTCAGATGTCATCTGCTCCTAAAACTCTCCCTGGCCTCATCTCTCCTGCCACACAAGTAACTTCTCTCTCCTGTTGAGTTTCCAGAGTAGTTAATATACCTCTAATGACACTGACTGCATTTGTTTTGAAATCACAGCTTTCTATGTTTGCACTTGATCGGTTTTGACGTGGAATGAGCCGTCTTATTTGTACTGGAATCCACCCCCCTAACCCACAAGTCCTAAGTACCGAGCAAACTTCTGAGTGTGGCGACTGGACATCACACAAGGCTGTACCATTTACACATCTGAAGACCACACACCTAACAGCTCCCTCATCAAACACTCATCTACACTGGGGATGTCCAGAAATAGCATCGGGTCCATTCTGGGGGGAAGAAATTATAAATCAGAATATTTTCTGCACGGTGAGGTTTCTCTGTTGGTCATTTTTCCCATGTCTGCTTTCACAGCCACCAAAGACACCCTTATTCAACTTGAGACATGGGGCAATATTTCCTTTTTTAAACCAATTTTAATGTTTATTTATTTACTTTTGAGAGAGAGAGAGAGAGAGAGAGAGAGAGAGAGAGAGAGAGAGCACAAATTGGGGGGGAGGGGCGGGCGGGGGAAGGACAGAGAGAGAATCTGAAGCAGGCTCCAGGCTCTGAGCTGTCAGCATAGAGCCCGACGTGGGGCTCGAACTCATGAACTGTGAGATCATGACCTGAGCCCAACTCAGACGTTTAACCAGCTGAGCCGCTCGGGTGCCCCATGACGTGGGTTAATATTTCTTATCCAGAGGCAAAGGTCTCCAATTTCTATCCATCAGTTTCTGCTTGAAATGGACAAGAATTACTTTAGCAATAATCCAAGCCCGTCCTTGACTCAGTAGGAACTATAAATATCTATTGTTTTAGGAGGAAATAAGAGAACTAAGTGTTTTAAGATTACGTAAATCTGTTTCAGGGAACCGACAGAAACGAATGTTTTGAAATATGCAAGGCATTTTTTTTTTTTAAGGTTCAACGAAGAATGTGTTTTGAGAGCTAGGTGGGTGAGATTTAAAAAAAACAACCACCGCAATCTTAGCTGTTCCTTAGCAATCTCAGGCTCCAACTGTTTCCTTCTCAAGGGCGAGCTAGAACACTAAACAAACTGCTTCTGGAAGAAACTCTGAGCAATCTGGTCCAGTTTCCGTTCGGCCCTCCATTCTCCTCCCCAAGATTTTCATCAAGCCTGTGGGAACCTGAAACCGCCCAGATACCGTCTCGTTTTGTTTCTCTCCCTCTGCAGACAACTCACTTTCATTAAAGCTTCCTTTCTGAACCAAAGCAAACCTACGTGCCACCGTGAGTGAGGAGGACCCCCGCCTGCTCATCCCCGATGAGAGGCGGACTCAGGGGAGCACAGCAAAGGGACAGAAGAGACTCGAGACTGACTCAACCACAAGCACGGTCACCGCGCAGCCAGAAGAGACGAGGGGTCCCGCGCCAGTTACAAAGCCGAGGCCGCGCCCGGAGGACTCCAGTCACATGCCTAAGAACAGAGGTGGACGTTCGAAACCCGTCTCAGGACTGGTCTTCAACCCCAGAAGGCATGGGCGCAGGACGGCCTTGAGGTTCCAAAGCAAACCGTGCTTTTATCCACCAAATCAAACTCTTACCACCAGAGCTGAGACAGGCACCTGAAGAACTGTGGCTGAAACACAGCTTCACAGGAAACGTGCCGCCCGTGGTGCTGTTCACACCGGTCCGCCGAGGGCAGACGGTCATGCTCTCGGGGTTTTTGGCAAGCCCGTGGGGAAACACAGCCATCGCCAGAACTCGGATTGTACAAACATACAACTCAAATAAACGAGACTATAGGCAGAGGCAACAAGTGGTCAGAACTCGTCACGGGGGGCTACGCTCAGGGTGTTCTGGGCACTGCGGTACGTGGCCGGGAGCAAAGTGCAGGCTGGGGTGTTCCTGCCCAGCCACACTTCCTGGTCCTCCCACACGTGGGGGAATATTTACGCCACAGAAATCTCCCCCTCCTCCCGTCCTCTCTCCTGGCTGGGCCAAGTCCTAACATCTGCCCGCGTGTCGATTATCGATACGTCCAGTACTAACCCACGGCTGCCCGACAGGAGCAGGAAGTTGAGCTGGCCAACTGGACTCACAATATGGGCTTATCATCTGGAAGCCGTGATACAAATATAAGGAACAAAAGCGATTCCGGCGGACCCTTGAACAGCCCTGGGTCAGGGATGTCAACTTCCCGCACAGTCAGAGCCCCCTGTACTGTGCTTTTGACTCTCCAGAAACGTTAACCACTGGCAGCCCACTGCTGACTGAAGCTTTACTGATAACACACTCAATTAACACACATCTTGTATGTTATGTGTAGTATATACTGTATTTTTACAGCAAAGCAAGCTGGAGGAAATGTTATGGAGAAAATCCTAAGGAAGAGAAAACCCGTTTATTCAAGTACTGTACTGTAAAAGAAAAAAAAAAAAAAAACTGTGGACAAGTGGACCCGGGTGATTCAAAGCCGTGTTGCTCAACGGTTAGCTGTACTTTTACGGTGGCCCTATAATGTCCTAGTCATAGCACAAAGTACTGCCCGCAGCCTTTTGCTTTATGAGCGGGATTATCAAATCCAACACACTGATGAGTCAACTGAGCTCGAGGGGCTGAGTAACCACTAAACAGCACAACAGCAAGAGTCAGGCCTCCGACTGTGTGACTCAGAAATACACAACCTTTTCGCTAGGCAACCCCGTGCACTGACATTATCATCATCATAACGAAACCAAAATCAACCACATTTAACTGTCAGATAACCAGCAACCATTAATGCCACAGATGTGTATAAGAGATGCACCGAGAGGGTGCAGACAAGGAGCTCTATTTTATTCACAGTTGCCAAGTTCAAGTTTCTTCATATTAACCTCCAAAACGTACCCACCAAAAGTTGGTAAGAAATGGGGCCCATGGAACCGAGGGGAACATGAATATCTGTATTTGAGAAGAGCTTATTGAGAAGAGGTTAATATAAAAGGAATCTTCCCTTAATCCCTTAAATACTTAGGCCCTATCTCCCCAACCGCTGTTCCCGACCTAAAATGACACGTTTACCAGAAAGAATAATCGCTCAAATGTGAGCATGAGTTTTTTGAAGGGTTTGGGTATTTCTTTTTTAAACATTTTCTCTTTCAGACTTTTCAGTCATTTGATCGTGCTATGCTTTTGCCATAGTCTCTTGTAGAACATTCACCCGGTAATCGGAAGACTTCCAAGGGGCCAACAAAATTTTACTTACTGATTATTTAAGAAAATTCTTGTCATCTTGGCTTCCTATAAGTTACCAGCTTCTCCCATCATGCCAGTACATTTCCATCACCTGTCGTGAGGAGAAAGGATCTGATGAGGTACATGTCTCAGAAAGACCCATTTCTGGGTTTCTGTGTTCTTTTTCTGTTCTCCGTGACCAAAACATGGAGAAAAATAGCCATCTCTTCCTTTGCCCTCAAAATCAGAAAGGAAGGAGACAATAACAACATAGAGAGAGAGAGACAAACGTAACCCCAAGGGAAAACAAAAAATTTAAAGAACAGTATTTCTACTGCTGGGGCTTGGGGAAGTGAACCCCTAAAATGCCCTCCCGTATGTTCTGGGGAAGAACTTTTAGTCTGTTGCCTGGGAGGAAGCAGATCAGAGTCGTCTCCCTCCCGGCCCCACCCCTCCTGGCACATTCTCACAGTGAGAGACGAATGTGTCTGGGGGGATCCCAGGAAACCCTGGCTCAGCGCTCAGCCGCTGCACTGGGCGGGGCAGCAAGGAGCTCCCTCCGGCCCTCCGCAAGGACAGCAACGGCGGCTGGCTTCTCTCCAGCAGGAGCTGGAGGACTGGGTCAAGGCTGCTGGAGTTGAACTCTGTTTCAGTTTCAGAGAAGGAGGTAATTGAAGCCTGCGAGGTCTCCAACCCTGCTTTACCAGTAATTAAGCGACCATCTGTGTTGATTCCCATTTGGATCCTGGCTCTATTTCTCCAATTGTCTACAATTTACAGAACAGGAAAGATCAATCACGAGGGGATCCAGGCCCCCACCCTCAACAGGACACCACACGGTTGACACCGTGGCTCCAGGTCCCACCGCTTCCTGGCCACGTGACCTTGGGGAAGTCCATTCATCTCTTCCCAGCCCCGATTTCCACTTTTCTGAAAGAGGGTCAAATGCCCCCTAGTATACTGTGTGGTTGAGAACATTCAATTAGAAGAAGGATAAAATCTGCCGAGCCCAGCATGCTTTGATCCGACAAGGGTATTGGCCCAGGACCTGGGACACCCACCGCTCAAGGATCAGATTTGCTAACTTACCCATGTGTACAATTCAAATATTGGAGATTCATGTAAGTCACGGAGCATGTCACATGCTCAACAAAGTGCCTTCCTTCTTCCAAGAGCAAGGCATTCAGAACAATGCTTTACTTTCACTTTTTACATTTCGTAACACTTTAGGGTCCACGTCCCTAAAAGGGACAGGAAGTTCTGCTTTGTTTCCCTTCACAGGGGAGCCCCAAATGAAAACACAACACCTCTGCCAGGCAGAATTCAACTATTGCTTATTTTACACGCAGAACGTAGAGCTTTAAGTGGACAAGACGTACGAACCGGGAACCTGTTTCTCTGAGGCCTCGGTGTTGTCATTCAGGGAGAAGACATGCACGCTAATTATGAAATGGCTCCACGCGGGGAGGCGCCATGAGAGACACTGTCGTCTTGGTCATGGAATAGACGGAAGCCTCAAGTTCTCCAAACCGGAAGGGTGTGCGTGTGCACGTGCGTGCGTGGGTGTGCGCGCATGTGTGTGTGAGACTAAGGGGGGGCATAAAGAAAGGAGAGAACGGACCAAATGCCGCATAAATCCAGAGAGCCTCCTAGTAGCAAAGAAATCTGCCCAGCAGGGAAGGACTGGAGAGTCAAGGTCTTAGAGATTACACCCAGCACTGAGAGGACGGAGTGCCAGGCTTACCGGCTGGCAAGAGCTCTGTATGCGGGTCGCTTGGCACGGAAGACTCTCAAAACCACGGACAGTGGAGAAGGGTCGGATACGGGCTTGACCAACAGGCTCGAACGCCACTCCTGATGTGCGCCCGCAGGGTGCTCTCTGCCGGGCTACCGAATCCTTCCAAGCCTCAGTTTCCAGGCCTGCAAGACAGGGATAACGACACATAGTGTGGTGAGAAGGTACACAGATCAGAGATAACGCATATTCAGTGCCCGTCGGAGCCTATGTCCCCACGACATGACGGCAACGATCGTGTTTACTTACTAATGCAAGTACGGTAGCCTGTTAAATTCACGGCTCCAACTGCAATGATGGCTTAGACCCCTTCAAATCCAGACTCCTTCCCTATGTGAACATTTTGGAGAGAGGTTCAAATCAGACTTTGGACAAGAACATCAAACTTTCCGAAGCTGCTCTGACAGGAGTGTCAAATAAAAACGCCCATCTTAGGGGACAGCCTTCACTCATGTGCACATAGAAAGCCCTCGCTGTGCATTTGTGAGCATTCCTCATATCGGCACCACGTTTCTTTTTTTGACGCTAAATTCTTGAAAGAGGGAATGAATCATTTCCACCGGTGCTAATCCTTCTGGTGTGCAATGCAATGCCAAGTACTCGGTGGGCATCTGCGGGAAAGAAAAGCCACACCGAGGATGGCAGGCGGCCTGTCACCAAGGCTAGCTTCACATTCCGGCCTCACCAACAACAGTATGGATCTGTCAGCTGTGTTTTCCAGGAAAAAGAAAAAGACCCACAAGAGAGGCAACACCAACTTTTTTGTTTAGTTTATTTATTTTGACAGAGAGAAAGAGAGCATGTGAGCATGAGAGGGGGAGGGGCAGAGAGAGAGGGGGAGAGAGAGAGAGAGAATCCCCAGCAGGCCTCTCGATGTCAGCACAGAATCCGGGACAGGGCTCGAACGCACGAACCGCAAGATCATGACGTGAGCTGAAATCAAGAGTCGTACGCTCAACTGACTAGGCCCCCCTGGCACCCCAACACCAACTTTTAAACAGAACTTTCTATGTGAAAAACAGTGCTCCTTGACCCCGCCTACACCACCCTGTTTGGGACTCACCCCGGTGATGCTGACTGCTCGGAATAAGTTGATTACTCTTTTTTTACCCTCAAAACCAGCATACAATGCACACAAGAAAATCTGTCTTGTTACAGGTTAGAGCTGATTTTTTTTTTTTTTCCACAAGACCTGCTGTCCTCACTTCAATGGAAACTATTTTAATAGGTTCATGGCATGAAATTCCTCCTCCAAGTCAGTACTTTACCACCACGGTGGTTATTCGCAAGAATAAGCGACTTCCACTACTGACGTTAACGAACGACCCATCTGGCAGCAGGTGCTGTGCTAAGTCCCGGGGTGGGAGAAGGGGTCGTACGTGCTTGAGGTGAAGTGCGTTTAAAGGAACGCAGTGCAGTGGTAGTTTCACCAGAATACGAGCAATTAACTTAGCTGCCGCACTTAGAATAACCTGGATGTGGGACTCCTGGCTGAGCATGTTGACAGCCCAGCCCTTCTCCATCCTGCTTCTTATACGACGTGAAGATTCCACAGCCGCCGTGCAAACACCTGTCTGAGGAGAACGACTCCTGTTTTGCACAGAGGCTCCGGCCCGCAGGGGCAAGGACAGCACTTGCACGGGCACCGAGGCCGCGCAAGTGGATGAAAGCTCGGGTGCCCCCGAGGCGTGTCGTTTCGGACCCTTCGCCCCTTTTCCCCCAGGGAGCTAGTTCGCTAAGACGGGTCCGAGCTTCCTCGCAGGGCGACAGCGTCCTATGGTCATCAAGAGCATGTGCTTTGCGGACGCACCGTGCAACGAAGCCCCTGGGCGTGCTGCTGAATGGCTGTAAGCCTCGCTTTCCTCGAGAGACTCTGCCAGCAGCAGCACCACAGCTCAGTGCGGTGACACGGGCTCCGAGACAGGGCGCCCGCAAACGCTTTAGTGAAGCCCACGGCAAACAAGGTCTCATTGGATGCTGCCGCTGCTGGAGGAAGTCCACCATCTTTGTCCCGGGGAGGCCAGCAGGGACGGGCAATGTCACCGAAACAAGAGGTGTCCTCGTGAGCTCAAGTATCTCCAGCCACCTTGCCAGGAGGCCAGAAGAGGGCTTGAAGAGACGGTTCATCTGGCAGTCACACGCAGGCCGCTCCGATCGTTACACATACAGATCTTGGGAGCAAAGAGAGAGCGGCAGCCCCCGCAGAGGTCTGTTGGCCAGTGGAAAACCCGGAAACGTTCACACCCAGCACACAGAAACAAAACGGAATCACACGCTCGACACCGCCCAGCTACTAAATGGCAGAGCTGGGGTTCGAACCCAGGCGGCCGGGCTTGGCTCCCCCCGCTTCACCCCGACAGCACACGGCCCCCCCGCGGCGAGGACGAGCAGCGAGACACGGACCGAGAGCAGGCCCGAGAAAGGCAAGAAACGCCCCGAACACGCCTGAAGAGATGATGATACCAGACATCAGTTAACAGAGCCAAAGAGTAAGAGGGCGGAAACGACTAACGATCCTAAATGAGAAACTCAAGCACGGCCACGGCGAGAGACCATAGGAGGACGGCACCGGGAACGTGAACTCACCCTGGGGTTCAGCACGTGCTTGGAGACGGCAGTGACCAGAGACACGAAAGCAGAAAGGACCCCACTCGGGTCCTTGATGTAAAGCACATTATGACCCAGAAACGCCTGCTAGGGAATGTGTCACACGCTCTAAGTGCCAGCCGTCCCGGGAGGCTCACCAGGGACAGCTCCCTGCCCCCCCCCCCCCCCTCTGACCGCACATGTCCTCTCAGCCTGTTCTTGCCACACAGAGGATGTAACGGAACATGCTGACCAAGGAAGCGCGGTCTTACAAATGGTGGTCTGGTCACCCGGTGGCACTGCAAAGGCTATTATTGAACATGCCGAACACGTGCACATTTAAAGCAGCAAGAGGATTTCTTTTTAATGTGTATTTATTTTTGAGAGAGGGAGAGACAGAGCATGAGCGGGGGAGGGGCAGAGAGAGGCGGAGACACAGAATCCGAAGCGGGCTCCAGGCTCTGAGCTGTCAGCTCTCCAGGGCCCCACGCGGGGCTCAAACCCACCACGAGATCATGACCTGAGCCGAAGTCGGACGCTCCACCGACTGAGCCACCCCGGCGCCCCCGGCAGGAGGATTTTGATCACCACAGGCGCTATGCTGAGATCCTACCCCTCGTAAAACAATTTGAACGAAAGAGTGTTTCAAATGTGATGGAACAGACTTCAGCACTTTATGAAACTCATGTTCAGAGATACGAGCTGGAGACTTTCTGTATTAGTGGTTTTGAGAACAGCATAAGAAGTAAAACATCCAAAGTCCCATCTAACTCTTGCTAGTAGGGGCTCCTTAAGAACCAAATAGAAATGTTCTCAAGTCCCCTGAGCAAGTACCAGTAACTTTTACAAAGCAACCCAAGAGGAGTTCCCAAGCGGAGCACGTAGCTAAGACTAACTCACTGAGCCAGGGACCTCTCACCGCAACAGGCCCCCTCGCTGCCTGCAGACACCGGTCGGGGGATGGACAACTGCATCGTTTCAGAGCCGGGGAATCCTCGTTCATCTCCCAGGCCTAGTCTCGCCGTGACAGGTGACAACACACGGGACCCAAACACTCCAAGGGGCCGACCATCCAGGCTCACTCAGAAGCGCGGAACCCGGACCTCCTGTTTCCCCGGCCCCTTTGTCCCCCCGTCGACCCGACTCCAGCTTCAACCAGGAACAGCGAAGTCAGTGGGATCAGATATTCTGTGAGGGACAAGCCTGGAGAGGCCTTTCCACAACGCTATCAAGCTCGTACTTGGAAACAGCGAGCTCTGTGGCAAGAGAAAGAAACGACCTCGAGGACCCATTCGTATTAAACGTGCGCTTCATTTCCCAAAGTGAGGCCCGGCGTTTTCGGAGGAAATGGAGATGCCCCTAAAGTCGGCTGCCTTTTCTTACCAATGATCTGCTTTTTTCCTTTTTAAATACACACGAGGTGGGGAAGAGCGGCTGGCGCCGGCGTGTCCCTCCCGCTGCCTCACACAGCCCCGCCCCGAAGCCCACGGACCCGTCCCACGGACACTCTGGGCTTCCCTCCGATGGCGGAGCGCTGTGCTCCGGGCTGCGCGTCGGGAGCCGTTGACCCAAGCAAGTCGAGTGTCCTCGTGTCTCTGGCAGAAGTGACCTCATCTGAGCCAGCAGACACTGCAGACGGGGGGACCCCTCACGTGTGGGAGGCTGTTAGGAACGCAGACCGGAGTTCTCTTTCCTGCGAGAAACTTCCGTGTTTAAAATAAGCAGCAGCTTGCTTTTGTGCGTGATGACACGGCCCCTACCCCAGCAGCGGGCGTTACCAAAGCAAAGCGGTGCGACGGCTGTCCCCAGGTCACAGCCCTCCAGAACTCCTGTCACGGGACCCTTCCCACAGCCTACAAGCAATTAAAACAAACAAACAAACAAACAAAAAACGGTGGTCATTCATTCACCATTCTCCTTCCTAATCTTTTCCTCAGGACCAAGAATAAATACATGTTTAAAACAAAGCAAGAAGAACGAAAGGCTCATTTCCTCGCTTGGAGCTGGCAGTCTTGTCTCCTCGGCATGGACTTAAGCCACTATGGGTGTTACCTGGACAGGACGGTATCCAACCTGCATGTTTTAAACACACGTGAGCGCCTGGACAGAGTATTACTGATACAAATATTGGTGCAACTAAAACAAACTGCTCACCGCACGCGGGCCTCTCTTCCAAATGTTTCACGCGCACTAACTCACTGACGCGGACGACGGCATGAGGAGTGGGGACGCTATCATTATCCTGGCTTGACAGAAGAGGAAACTGAGGCTGAGTTACTGAGAACGCAGGCACGGTTATTCAGGGACCACCCACTCAGCAGAGGGCTGGCAGGAACCCCCTACTCCCTGTGGCCTCAGGTTTCCATCTGGAACTTTCCCTGGGAGAAGGGAAAGAAAACCTGCTGGGTTTTACTTCCAATTAAACCTCTTTCTGGAGGGCTAACCACCACTGGTCCGCCCGCCGGTCCGAAGACCGATGAGAAACAGAGGCACCAGCCCATCTGTCCATCCTCACAAACCCTGACACAAGGCAGTTCTAAAGCCCAAATGGGTGGTGGCTAGATCTTTGAGGAAAAAGGTAAATATTTCTTTTATGGAAAAGGAAACCCAAAGGGATGCGAGTACGTAAGCGACTCGACTCGTGCAACAACATGTCTGCAGAGTGCGTCCTTCTAGAACACTCTTCTACCTCGCCGTCAGGTGCCATCTGAAAGACGAGGTCATTCCTCTACTTTCTTCTCTGTGTTAGATCTAAAAACACGATCTCCTTCCCAAATGCGTGAAACGCACGCAAGCAACCTTGGCCGCTGGAGCACCCTAATCTAAGTGGCCGAGAATTCCTGGGCGTCAGTTGCTGTGTTATTCACACACGACGGCCGAGGGATGCCGGTGGCGTATACTGCCTCCGGCCTGGCAAAGCCTGAGTTTTTATCAGCTGCACGATACTTCCACCGCAGACAAGGATGGGGACAAAATTTCCACCCACGCTCTGTCATCCGGAAATAAAAAGGGCTCTAATTCCCTGGCTTATCACTTGAACTTGCGTGTACTCTCCAAATGCAGTGCTTCCGGTTTTCAAAATACACTCAAAGGGCTTTCATTCAGGAAAACTGGTTTGTGTGCGTGTGTGTGATGGAGGTACCTTAATGCAGATAACGTGAGCTTCGTGCTTTCCTATTCAAACCGTATTTAATAAGAACAGTTTCCTTGGTGTTGCCTGAGCCAAAATCTCGAAATAAAAACAGGCTGCATTTGTTCCGTAATAAGTTGAAAACCAGCATTCTCTTTTTCCCAGAGGTACTAACAGGAAGGAAGCCGGCCACCCGGCACGGTCAGCTCTACGGAGAAGGACGAATCACAGACACAACAGCACTTCTGTCCCTTCGTCCTCCCAACCACCCGGATGCCCCATTTCCAGAAAAACCACCTGAGGTTCAGAGAATTCAGAGAAGCACAGGGACGTGCCTCAGGTAAGCTCCTTTCTAGTGGAGGGCTCGGCCCCAAACAGTTTTCGTGGAGCCACAATCTGTGCCTTTTCTCCTCGAGGCCTCTAGGAAGCGAGACATGATGGGAAGAGCTCCCGAGACTGAGCAGTGGACAAAACGTAAGCAGAGAAGAGCCGAAAACAAAGAGGGACACTGATGCGCTGTGACATGAGGTCATGTGATGTCAGCCGCGCGGTTACTGGCTCAGCCTGCGGGAACTGGTCAGGAAGGAGAGAAGAAAGAGCAAAACCGGACAATAAGGACAAACGGCGGGCTGGCTACGGACAGCATGAGAAGAAATAAGTACCCACCAAAATGAAGAAACTGTGGGGCGTTGGATTATGGATCGTGCCTAGGCCAGTGGCCAGCAAACGTTCTCCATACAGGCCCGAGGAGTGTGCAGGGCGCACAGAATCTTCCGCAACTACTCACCTCTGTCATCACCGTGCGAACGCATCACCGATAACAGGCAAGCGAGTGGGCGTGGCCACGTGCCAATAAAACCATATTTATAACAACAGGTGTCAGGCCAGACTTGGGACTTCCTGCTGTTGTCTGCCAGCCCCTGGCCTCCACGGCCACCTGACCTCCATACAAAACCGAGGTGATACTAAAGAAGCAAAGACAAAATGCGACAGCCGCCGTAAAATCCTGGGGCGACGTAACGGTCCCCTCACGTGGGGCCACCCCCACAAGCACTGGTCCTGTGGGCGCTCAGCCTGACCACTGGATGAAGAGACTCGAGGGATGCGTGTGTTCGGCGTTAGCTCATCCCAAGTTATTAAGATTCAAAGAACCAACCCGTAAAATATTGTGTCGATTATGACTCATGAACAGGTAAGCCCAGTCTTACCACATAATAACACGGATGCCATATTTTATACGGGCAATTATGGGAAATATCACCCCAATGTTCCCAAAGTAACTACAGAAGAAAACTGTCGGGAAGAGAGGCAGCCGAATGAATCCCGACGTCCATCTTGGCCAGCTCACCTACCTGGAAAACTCTGACTTCCTGGGCCATTTCCTTCCTCACTGTTGTTCTTCACACAAGGGTCAATCTAACCACCTTTTCCTCCAAGAAGCTCTTCTCAAACACCCCAGATGAGGCCAAGACACTTGCCCTGCGCGCCCCTGACACTGAACTTCTTCACTACTCTTGGCATGCTGACACTTCCTTCTAGCTCAACGCCTGCCTCCCTTGTCGACCATGAACTCCAGAAAGCTGCCTTGTTCAACACCTACACACGAGGCTGGTGACGAGAGCCGCACTAAACAGAAGGCTCTGGTGTTTCAAGATGCTGCTCTGCCCCGAGACCCACCTGGTCATCACCAAATCAGCAGAGCACGATTCTGCAGAGCAGCTCTGGAGCTTATCCAGCCTGTGCCATGTACCATGTGATGAAGCCAGAGAGAGGACCGTGTTCACGTGCCACGAGGCAGTGTGGCCCTGCGTTCAACAGAGGACGGGCAGGAAACCTGTTCCTAGGCGTGTTCAAGTAGAAGCGGCAAAGAGGTTTTCTCTCACACTTATCAGTTACGGAAACAAATGTGGTTTTGGGTGATGATAAAATGTCGCTTAACCTAGGCCCCGGAAAATTCAAAGCTATTTACCTGGATGGATTTTAAATGAGCATCTGCACAATTTCTTTTTTGTTTCAATACGTGCACACGGCACGTATAACAACACAGACAGCGGCACACATATAGAGCTGTCTGAACTAAGAGGGAAATAAGGCAGATTATAAAATACATCTACTATAAGCCATTTGTGTCAATGAAAACAGAAAAAGTAGCTAAAATGACGTACGCCCCACAGTGTGGTTGTACCCGGTAGAGGGATCTGGGTTAACTTAATAGACTTCCCTTTTATCTATCAGTACAGTTGACCCTCTGAACTGCACAGGTCCACGTACATGTGGGCTTTCTCAGTAAATACAGTCCAGTACAGTAAATGTGTTTTCTCTTCCCTATGGGTTTCCTAGTAACATTCTCTTTTCTCTAGCTTATTTTATTGTAAGAATATAGTATGTAATACATACAACATACAAAATACATGTTAAGCTACTGTTTATGTTACAGGTAAGGCTTCCGGTCAACAGTAGTTACGTTTTGGAGAAACGAAAGGTATACGTGGATTTTCAACTGTGTTGGGGTGGCAGGTGGTCGGTACCCCTAACCACCCCCACATTGTTCAAGGGTCAACAGGGTCTTCTTTCTTTTTGTACAATGACCACATATTTTTGTAGTTTTTTAAGTAATCTCAAACAAAAAATCTGATTAGACAATTCTTCAAAGCTGTTCCAAAGAAATATTATATAGACAGAAAATGCGAAACATGGCAATGCTGTTATTATTTAATAGGGCGTTGCCAATAAAGTAAAAAAAACAAACAAACTGATTCTGACCTGCTTAAATGTTGATGCATTCCTACCAATATCGTCACGCCCATACATCTTACCATGGTGAACACCACACAAAAGCAAAACAGGACCAACACCAATGCTGAAGGTGTTCATTTCAGCTTCTAACTACATTCTTACTTTTCCTGGAGCACGATATATTTTAAGTTGGCCTAATTTCTCTCTGGTCTTGGCCTCTCAGAACTGCACAAACTTACCTCGCCAACTTCAGTGACCAAAATGAATTCAGGGTGGTAAGAAACTTCAAAAGTGCAATGTCCTGTCTTAAAGGTTATTTATATAGGTCAGAAATTGGCAGGCAGGCATTAGGAATGTCCTCACAGTTACCTGAAATTTAATTCCGATGTTTACACTGGAGTCTTTAAGTACATATACTAAGTATGTTTAATTTCAATTCATGTGGTAATCGAACATCAGCCTATGCCTAAATCAGACCGATTATCACATTTCCCATCTTGGATTATATTTTAATATCGTACATTTCTTTTCATAAACACTAAGTATCTCATAAATACTGTCTTGTAGTTAACGCTCTATAGGCCAGTAATGACAGTTTCATCCATTAGACATGACTTGAAGAGATTTTGAAGCTCCAGATGAAAGAGGTTTGACCCTTCTTCATAAAGGACTGAAATGAACCACACAAAACAAATTCTTTAGGAGATTGGCTTTCTGATTACAGAGTTGACGTCCACCCAATAACAATTACAAACAGTGGCCGGATATAAAATAAACTTTGAAGGTGGTGGAAAACAACCAGGCAGAAAGTCAACTATCTACAGCCCTTCAAGGAAGAGAATCACACTCAGTGATAATTTATATTTATACGGCTGATCCCATGAGAGTGGAACCATGCTGGGCCACAGCAGATGGAACTCAAAGAGCAAACCACAGCCTTGTTGGTCAGAATACGGACCTGCCAGGGTGGCAGAAAATTGAGGAAGAAAGTCCCCCAAATGAGGAAGCCATGGAGAGTGAAGTCCCAAATTTGCAAATAAGCTCCACATTTGTTGGCTAAACTGAGAACTATGAGTCCAAGGATCCTGAGGAAAATAACAGTTGAAACATTTGTAGGATGCTGACCAGTTCCAACAGCTGCCTAGCAGCTCTGGGGGCCTGAGAAAGGCCTCGGGCTCCTCTGGAAGCACGGAAGGACCCTGGCTTAAGGCACAAAGATGGCTTCCCAAGGCAAGAAGACATTTCCTGGGAGGTACAGGCAAAACAGAGAGAGCAAAGCATAAGAAGTAATATTTGAGCTGATTTGCCAATAATTTAACTGCCTGTTTGAACAAACTCAACATTCCTCGGGGAAACATAACAGAATTCATGTCTTTACAATACAGCATCTGCAATGCCCTGCCATACGATTAAAAATGAATACAAATGGGAGATGTAAATCCATAATCCAATCAGTCCACAGAAGCAGACCTACACATGACCCAGAAAATGGAATCAGAAGACAAGGATTTTAAAATAACAATGCTAAATATACTGAAGAATTTACGGAGAATGACAGAATGGGTAAAGAAATGGAAAGTTTCCGAAGAGAGATTAAGACAAAAATGAAAGAACCAATGGAAATTCTAGAACTGAAAACTACAATGTCTGAAATAAACAATACTGGATTAGATGAACAGATTATCAGCTTGGACACAATAATGCAAAGGCACTGGTGAACTTGAAGTTACATCAATATAAACCGTCCAGGCTGAAGCAAGGAGAGAAAAACAAGGGTTTACAAAGAGCCCCCAAGAGCTCTAAGTGGTCTAATTTACAAGTTAAAGGCCAGTCTAGAGAATGGGGCGGAAAAATATATGTAGAGACACACAGGCCAGAGACTTTCAGAACTGAGCGAAAACAGCAATGTACCACAGTAGGATGTTCAGTTAACCACAAGAAAACCTCGCCCAGTCATGAAAACCAAAGATAACAACAACGAAGATGTGTAGATGTAACCAGAGAAGACAAGACACAGAGAAGTAATACGAATGATGGCAGACAGCTCATTAAAAATAGGAGGCCAAATGACAGCCAACAACATCCTAAAAGAACTAGGGGAGGGTGGGGGGAGAGAAACTTTTCTATGAATTCTATGCACAACAAAAACCCTTCAAGAATAAAGGAAATAAAGGGGCGCCTGGGTGGCCCAGTCGGTTAAGCGTCCGACTTCGGCTCAGGTCATGATCTCACGGTTCCTGAGTCCGAGCCCCGCGTCGGGCTCTGTGCTGATGGCTCGGAGTCCAGAGCCTGCTTCGGATTCTGTGTCTCCCTCTCTCTCTCTGCACCTCCCCTGCTTACTCGCTCTCTCTCTCTCTCAAAAATAAACATTAAAAAAACAGATGTATGCTTTCATGGTCAACTGATTCTTTTTGGCCAAGATACCAAAATAACTCAGTGGGTATAAGAATAGCCTTTTCAACAAATTGGGCAGAAACAAATAAATATCCACATGGAAAGATGAATGAATCCTTACCTCTACACCTCACATCGAACTAACCATAGAAGCTGAAACTATAATGCAGGAAAACAGGAGAGTATTTTTGTGACCATGGAGCAGGCAAAGCACTGCGGATAAAAGAAAAACAAAACAAAACAATAAATTGGACTTCATCAAAATTAAAACTTCTGCTTTTTGAAAGACACAGTTAAGAAAATAAAAGGACAACCACCAACTGGAAAATACTCACACTACACATATCTGACAAAGGACTTATATCGAAAATATATAAAGAACAGCAAGAACTAAAAAGCATAAAAAGAATAAAAAAGTCACACGGTCCAGCTTTTTAAAAAAGCAAAAGACCTGACTCGATTACCTCATGAAACAAGACACAGGAATGGCCAAGAAGCATATGACAAAATTTTCAACATCATTATCATCATAGGAAACCACAAAGTACCACATTATACCCATCAGAATGCTGATTCTGATACTGACCAATACTATACAAGAAATACAAAGAATCCTGTCATTCCTCTGGAAGAACACAATAATTTTAAGAAAGGAAAATTTATTTGGTAACTAACTCCATATAACCGTGTTTCTTAGCTCAAGGAAAAACAACCCATATACCTTTTTTTTTTTTTTAAGTTTTTGTGTAAACCCCAAGGATGTGAAGAAAGGGGAACCCTCTTACACTGTTGGTGGGAATGCAAGCTGGTAAGCCCATATTATACCTCTTAAAAAAAAAAACAGATCCTACCCACTGCAAATGGGATTAGGCAACTCTGTCTGGTATGTGCCCGCATCCTCTGTTCCAGCCACACAGCTGGTCTGCCTGGGGTGGGTTCCCATGCAAGGTCAGTCTGAAGGCCAGGCTCAAAATGAAGAGAGGGTCTAGGTCAGTTTCCACCCTGAGGAACCCAACTGTGATACAAATCACTTCCCTTCTCCGGAGCCTACTCTTGTCCCCTCTGCTGGAATTAGCCATTTCAAAATCAATAGTGACCTCCAACACGGCCAACGCCAGCGGTCAGTTCTCGTTCTCCTTTAATACGACTTAGCAGCAGCATGCGACACAGGTGACCTCTGGCTTCTGTTCCAAACCCGCGCCTTACTTGGCCCCCAGAACCCCGAGCTCGCTTCCACCGCCCTTCCCTCCGGCAGTTCCTTTTCTCTCTCCTTTGTGGGCTCTTCCTGATCTCTGCAAGCACCAAAGGGTCACTCAGTTCAATTCTCCATGTCTCCTCTGTTATCATTTCCCCTCTAAGTCAGCGGTCCTCAAACACTTTGATCTCATGACCTCTTCACACTTTTAGAAACCATTAAGGAGCTCAAAAAGCTCGTGTGTGTAGCGGCCTTATATCCATAGATCGTTACTGGGATGGAAAACTGAGAAAATCTTTAAATATTTAGTAATTCATCGAAAAGCAACGCTAAGCCCATTACATGCCAACAAAAGTAACATATTCTAATGAAAAATATATTTTCCAAAACGACAAAACATGTATTTTGGAAGAAGAGTGGCAGTGATTTGCTTTCTTGAAAATCTCTTTAATATCCAGCTTAATGGAAAACGGCCGATTCCCAGGCCTGTGTCCGCATTCAGTCTGCTGTGACGTCCCACACAAGCTCTACGGTAGGTCTTAGGATTGCTGTAAAAAGTCTGGACTCTGCAGACCCCTACACAGGCCCAAGGACCCCTTCGGGTGGCCTCATCCAAGCCCCTGGTTTTAAGTACCATCCCTCCAAGGGCAACTCCAGTGAAAAGGTAACCCCAGGGGGGGCTCTCTGAGCCTTCAGGTTCAGACAGCCAACCACCCTCTCAGTATGCCCACTTCGATATCCAAAAGCTATGTACCTGAACTCATACGCACCTGCCCGCCCCCCACAACCCCAACATTTTCTTCCTGCATGTTTCCCACATCTCCGTAAATGGTAACTCGACCTACCGGCAGCTCAGGTCAAAATCTCTGGAGAAATCCTGAATGCCTCTTTCTCCCAAATCCACACCTGACCACACCCGAATTCTGTGAGCCTTCTTCAGGAGTATCCCCAGAATCGGACCACGTCCTGCTCACCCTTCACTCCCCGCTCCCTAACCAAGCTTCCCTGGCTGGCCTGCACTCCGGCAGGAGCCTCCTAACTGGCCTCTGCGCCTCCCCCCGGGTCCCCTATGTCACGCCCTTCACACGGCAGCCAGAACGTTTGAAGCCTGAGTCCGATCACGGCGCTCCTGTGCTTACGGCCTCAGGTACTTTCCGGCCACACTGAGACCAAGAGTAGAGGCCCCGTGCGGTGGGGCCCGGACTCACTACCTCCCTGAACCCGCACCTCACTGCCCCCCTCGCTCACTCCTGTCCAGCCACGCTGGCCCCTTGGCTGGCACCAGAGCAGGCTCTTCTGGAGGAGGGTCTTTGCGACTGCGGTTTTGGGGCCTCAAACACACTTCCGTCAGATATGCCGGGTCTGCAGCTTGCCCCCCAGCGAGCACTGACACCCCCGCATCAAAGATGCCATCCTGACCGTCCCTCCACGCGTTTGCCCTGCTTTCTTTTCCCTCCTAAAACTCACCAGTACCTGGCACATGTGACTCTTCTCCCCCTCCGGATGCAATGAGAGGAGGGACGCTGTCTGGCTCAGGGCCATAGCCCAGGACCCAGATCGGGGCCTCTGTAGGAGGCACGCAGGCTGGTCGTTAGAGCGGATGAACAGAGACGCCGGCCCAGACAGCATCAGAAACCAAGGGCGCAATTGACGAGGCAGAGGCCAGGAGGGCCACATGCAAACCAGCCCTTGGAAGGAGAAACCATAAATCTGGGGAAGCAGCACCGTGACAAAGGCTACCAGTGCAAGGAGACAGCACCTGGTGGACTGAGCCCCTCTGGAGCCAGGGCACCAAGCCATCAACCTTTACGTCTTCCCAAGAGCAGCGCTCACAATTCCCTGGAAATGCGCCAACATCTTCGGGCCACGAGCGTTCCCCCCCCCCCCGCCCCCCGCCCCTGCAATGGCTCTGGAACCAGTTCAGTCCCATCCTAACCCCTTACGTACTTAAATCTTAAGTAGAAAAGAACGCATGGCCAGCACAAAGGAAAGCGATTGGTCTACTCAGTCTGCATTCCAAAGCCTCAGCTGACACACTATCATTGGCACAAACTAGCTCCGAGAGGGAACAACACTGTGATGTTAGCAGTTACACCAAGCTAGGCTCTGCCTGCTGCTGAAATTCACTGAGCCTGACTGGAAAACCCCACAGCGAATCATTCTGGTCAGGATTCTGAGAATGAGTGCTGGGGACACTTAAGAGCCGTTAAAACCAAAGTCACGAAACAATAAACAGCACGTTGGCTGACACGTATGTTCTCCAAAAAGAGAAAGGAGTTTTTTCCTTCATTTCGAGCAGGAAAGAAAAGCAGCACGTAGGGACCCCTATCATGACAGCACCCCAAAACCCTGCTGGACCGTGCAGGACGTCCACAGGGGCCAGTCACTCGCTGTCCCTCCCCCAGGGCTGTGACAGGAGTGGGGAAGAGGTGCTCGGAACCAGGCAATCCCTCATCAAGCCCATGGGGTGCCTTCCTTTAAGTTCACAACCTAAAGTATCTAAAGGAGGGCCTAGAAGGTAAGGGTGACACCAAAACTTTGGTGAATGAAGGAAGCTCTTGAAAATCCCTACAAAGTCCCACGGTTTTTATTAGTGATCTAGGACTTAGGATACAAAGGCACGGGAGGTGCCTGGGTGGCTCAGTCAGTTAAGCATCCAACCTCAGCTCAGTCATGATCTCACAGTTTATGAGTTTGAGCCCCACGTCGGGCTCTGTGCTAACAGCTCGGAGCCTGGAGTCTGCTTCAGATTCTGTGTCTCCCTCTCTCTCTCCCTCTCAGAAATAAATAAACATTAAAAAAAAAAAAAAAAAGGCACCCTGCAGATGATACTATGTTTAGAGAAGAGACTATCCGAAACTGTTCACAGAGTACTTTTTATATAAAGCAAACAACGTCAGAGACGACACAGGACAGCTGATTAAGGAGCTAAGGAGTAAAGCGGAAATAACAGCTATAAATCCGTGCGGTGAGACTGTTCTGGGTTATCCTACCCGACAAGGCTAAGAACTTCACACACTCTTCACAGGAAACTAAGTTTATGACAGGACAGAGTTTGGAAACAGACCCTGGATTGCAAGTGGGTGTTCGTTACGTGTTCCTTACACCCAGCTACTCACCCCCAACCACTGGGCCCCATCGCTGAGAAAGATCACTCAGTTTTATTTCATTTCGATTCACTCATTTTGACAGAAGAGAAAAACAATGGAATGTGATAATGTCAGGACAATAATCATGCCTTCAAATATTTTTCTTAAAGGTGGCTTTTCTGGCGGTGTGGGAGTTTGTAAGTGAATGCATTAATAATTAAACACTTTTCCACCAAACATTTTAGAAGAAAAAGATTCTGCAAATGAGCTATTTCTTATGTAATTTTTGCTTCCACTATGGTTTCGTTCCTAAATCAATACAGGGAGAAATAAATGTATACAGTCAAAACAAAGACAGCCAACACATCTCTGCAGGTGATATAAATAAATTATCAAAGGAATGGTCCAAGATTAAAAACCCCTGCATAAAAAGAGAAAAGATTTTTCCATATCAAAAAAGCTTTCTTCATTTTACTAAAGGATTTCTTAAGAAGTCCTTTTAAATTTATGAGCTTTCCTTGTCAACCTAAATTAATTTATTGTACAAAAAATATCACTAAGGGGCGGCGCCTCGGTGGCTCAGTCAGTTGAGCGTCCCACTCTTGACTGCAGCTCCAGATCGTGATCCCAGGGTCATGGGATCGAGCCCCATGTTGGGCTCCGTGCGGAGCGTGGAGCCTGCTGGAGATCTTTCTCTTTCTCTCTCTCCCTTTCTCTTTCTCTCCCCTTCTCTGTCTCTCTCCTCTGCTAAATAAATAGTAAATAGAAACAATAAAACATAAACAAAAATTAAAATATCGTGGATACAATTTTCAGAAATGCATTCACTGCATGAAAAATACAACAGAGAAGGACAGGAAAACTCTGAGAAAAGTCTGTGCAATCAAATTTTGAGCAAAAAATAAATAGTGAATGCTTTGTTTAAATAATTTAACAGCCTAAAAATATTTGTGATGTGGGTCGCAAACCATTTTCCACCTTCGAAACTATTTCCACCAATGCCGATTCAGAGTAAACACGACAGTATTTTACAAACAAACAGCCATTTCTTTGTGACTCAATGTGAAGATCCGTTATGTGAACATGTTTTATAAAATTAAAATTCCTATTCAGTTACTCAAAAAAACAAACAAACCCGTAACAAAGATTAATTCCTCTAAGCCCTTGAAATAACAATTTTAAAATGTATAACCATCATATGGTCTTACATAAAAGTCTATGGCTGACAAAACAGGCTATTAATGCAGCTGGCGTGCTCACCATATCACATTTCTGCTTCTTTTCGTGGCAAATATTTAAAGCACACGACTAATTTTCAAGATTTCAAAATACAGAGCTGTACCGGGCAATTGTTATCCCTGCTCTGTCATCAGCACTTGAGCTTTCTACCAATTTAAATCAACTTTTATTCCACTCAACATTTGCTTAGCACCATAACACACGTGTAAAAAATTATTCATTGGCTTAAGTCATGCCAGATACATTGGTGATTCCGGGACACTGTTATCGAACGTGGGCAAGGCAGACCGAGGCCACACACGGGAGGTCAGTAACCCAGAGAGCAGGTCCCTTTCAGCAAAACTAATCTAAGATGGGATTCTCAAAAAGAGAAAATGACAGTTCACAACAGAGTGTGTGGTCCACGCAGGGTCGGGAGCACATGTTACATTTCTCTATCAGATGGTGATGCTTCTTGCTGCCACACCTCTGTTTCGGGGAACTCCCAGAGTAGAGAGCCGACTGGATTTTCAAATCATAAAACTGACTCTGCAGGTCTACATACTGTGCATATAAAACCATAACATTTGGGGCGCCTGGCTGGCTCAGTCGGTGGAGCGGCCGACTTCGGCTCAGGTCATGATCTCGCAGTTTGTGAGTTCGAGCTCCGCGTCGGGCTCTGTGCTGACAGCTCGGAGCCTGGAGCCCGATTCAGATTCTGTGTCTCTCCATCTCTCGGCCCCTCCCCTGCTCATGCTCTGTGTCTCTCTGCCTCTCAATAATAAATAAACATTAAAAAACAAAACTGTAACATTCACAATTTCTTCTTGACTGGTTTCTTGTTTATATCACCGGCACAGTCTACTACTTCCAACTATTTTCACTTACGAATAATATTCTGAATTAGAATCGAACGAAGTATTAACACTGAGTAAACAGACAAGGTATGTCAGAGGCTCTCAGGACGCCAGCACGTGGACCCTTGGCAGACAGCACATAACAAAAATATAACAAATAATGCCCCCTTCTATTGGAGGAGTTACTCAGGAATCACAGCTCACTCAGAAGGGTAAAATTAGGGGGGCCTGGGTGGCTGAGTCGGTTAAGCGTCCGACTTCGGCTCAGGTCATGATCTCATGGTTCATGACTTCAAGCCCCGCATCAGACTCTGTGCTGACAGCTCAGAGCCTGGAGCCTGCTTCGGATTCTGTGTCTCCCTCTCTCTCTGCCCCCCTCTCCCCCACTCATGCTGTCTTTCTTTCTCTCTCTCTCTCAAAAAATAAACAGTAAAAAAAATTTTTTTAATAAAAAAATATTACCAAGTTAACTTACGAGAGGACCAAAAATAACAGTTAAAAATAAAAAAAAAAAAACAACACATATTTACTGAGCATCTATGTTACTAGACATTGCACCTTTCTCTAGGCTCTGGAGATAAAGCAGTGGGATAAGAACAAAGAACGATCTAAACAGATTAAAAATAAACTGGGGAGGGGCGCCTGGGTGGCGCAGTCGGTTAAGCGTCCGACTTCAGCCAGGTCACGATCTCGCGGTCCGGGAGTTCGAGCCCCACGTCGGGCTCTGGGCTGATGGCTCAGAGCCTGGAGCCTGTTTCCGATTCTGTGTCTCCCTCTCTCTCTGCCCCTCCCCCGTTCATGCTGTCTCTTTCTGTCCCAAAAATAAATAAACATTGAAAAAAAAAATTTAAAAAAAAAAATAAAAATAAACTGGGGAAGAAAATTGGTGAACCAAAAGACAAAAATGCCAAGAAACAGTCCGGAAATGGACACACAAGGACAAAGATAACAAGAATACAAAAAAGGGACACAGACCAGGAAGTGAGATTGTGTAATGTGTCTCGTGGAATTTCTTGGAAAAAATGAGGAGGAGGCATTATTCTGATAAATAATGGTAAAATTCTCCTAACTTCAATCTTCAGATTCAGAAAAATCTAAAAAATCATAATCAGGAAAAGGAAAGGAAAGAGAACTCCCCACTTGGACGTAAGCAAACCAGGACTACCAAAGACAAAACAGAATCTTTAAAGTGGCCCGAAAGAGAGAGAGCTGATCTATTTGAATTGGATGTAGAACAGCACATGGGAGTCAAGCAGGCACAAAATGAAAGGAATGAGTCTCACAGAGCAGCTTGAGCGAAGGCACAAAGGGGGCAGAACATCTGGGTGGAACCAAAGGTCTGTATTAGGCAAGAGCAGGAATGAGGCTGGAAAGATGGACTGGAGCCAGATCACTGAGGGCCTCCAATGCCAAGCCAGTGAGTCTGGCTTTTATCACAAAATGAGGGGACAGTCATCCCTAAAGGCTCTAAAGACGGGAACAGAATTATGAATGCAGCATCAGAAAAACTAAACTGTCAGCTGGACCAGAGGCAGAGACACCCAGGGGAAGGCCATTTAAGAAGACCAGCCTACAGGAACAAGGACCTTAGCAGAGTGGGGACAAGCTGATGAAAAGAGACAAAATAAGGCAGGCAAGGAGAGGGACACTGCAAAGGAAACAAATCAGTGAGATTCAGTGACCCATTGAACACGGGCAGCAAGAAGCCGCTTAAAGAGAGAATCAGTCCAACTCTCTATCTTCCCCCTTGTGAGCAGTAGATTACACTTCTTCCCGGGATGGATCTGAAATTTCTTTTTATATGGTATGGGTCAGCAACTAAGCATTTTAGTTCTAGTTCCACAAACTAGTTTAACAACCAAGTTACCTCAGTTTCCACCACTGAATGCTGGCCCCTTGAGAAACAGCTTAGTTCCCACAAAAAAACACAGAGGGATCTCATGTCTTCTCTGGATTACTGAAGACAGTCGGTGAATATAAAAATACGGGTAGTACAAGAAGTAAATAGCCAACAAGACACAAGTCGTACATTTTAGATCCAATTCACAACAGTCTATCCTACACCAAAATTCTGTTACCCTATTTTATTTTCCTCACAGCACTTATCCGTGTTAGAAATAGTCTTGTTTATCTATCTCTGTATCACTTGTCTCCCTGAATCACCCTGACCCGCTCCCACTAGATTATACACTCCACGAGAAAAGGGATCTTGTTTGCACTACTCACCACTGTAGGCTTGTACCCGGAAGTGTGTGATACAAAGCAGAGATGCTTAACAGCTATTGGATGGATGGATGGATGGATGGATGGATGGATGGATAGATGGATGGGTAGGTGGAGGGTGAGTGGGTGGGTAGATGGATGGATGGCTGTGGTGGGTAGATGGGTGGGTTGGTGGGTGGGTGGGTGGATGGATGGATGGATGGATGGAGGGTGGGTGCGTAGATAATGGATGGCTATGGTGGGGTAGGTGGATGGGTGGATGGATGGATGGATGGATGGATGTATGGATGGATGATGGGTAGGTGGATGGATGGATGGCTATGGTGGGTGAGTGGGTGGGTGGGTGGATGGATGGATGGATGGATGGATGGAGGGTGGGTGGGTGGGTGGGTAGATAATGGATGGCTATGGCGGGTAGGTGGATGGGTGGATGGATGGATGGATGGATGATGGGTAGGTGGATGGATGGATGGCTATGGTGGGTAGGTGGATGGGTGGATGGATGGATGGATGGATGGATGGAGGGTGGGTGGGTGGGTGGGTAGATAATGGATGGCTATGGTGGGTAGGTGGATGGGTGGGTAGAAGGATGGATAGATGGATGGATGGATGGATGGATGGATGGATGATGGGTGGGTGGATGGATGGATATATGCAGGGCTGTAGTTCTGCACAAGTCCGGGGGTACCACTCATTCACATGCAGTGGCTTGTACAGTACACAGAAAATAAAGCCCTACATCATGGCAGGAAATGGGCCAGGAGCTGTGGTAGTAAGCATGTAGATAGCTCAGACCCTATTTGACTCTAATGCACCTGTTACATTTGCAAATTGGGCATAACTTACCCCTTTTTGATAGAGATAAGCAAGAATTTTCTCTCCAGTTTTCACAAAACTAATCTCACCATTTGAATAACCAAATACGTATTCAGGTGAAGATCTTCACATATGGACATTCCTGCCTCAACCATCCTGTAATCAGTTAATATTTTTAACCACTGGCTAAGGATTCTGAGCGCCAACTGTGAATTAGACACCGTAAATCCCTTAGGTCCTCATTCTCCCCTGGTTACAAAAGTCTTTAGGGAAGTTCCCGACTTAGTCAAGTGAGCTGTGGCCCAAACGCAGCTAAAGTTACTGATTCAGGAGTAGTCAGTTCTGGGACTCATCGATATCAATCTTCAATTTAGGACAGCCCACCCAAATGTTTTAAAAGAATCTAGAAAGAGTCATGAAGATTTCACAAACTGTCAGCCTCAATGTCATGCACCACATCACTGACGGCAAGGACATCTTCCTACTATTCACATCGACCCTCCCAGAGAAAGCAGTCTCCTATGCCCCTAAGAAGTTACAATTACCACGATCTGCTGAACCCATCGCTAAAGATTCATTCTACTGCCAGTGCTTGTTAAGACTACTACCCCTTCATCTCTGCTGACCTTAGAACTTCCTCTGAGACACGTCTACAGAAACCACTAGCTCGGTCTATGGGAATTCCCACTGGAGGGATTATGTTAAGTACCAAACCCAAGAAGCACAGTGTCACTACAAGAGAAACGTGAACATCGATTCACTATGTGAACATCGATTTTCCTTCTATTTTCCAACCTCTCATAAGTTCTATAGGCCACAGTGACCCTCAGTCTTTACTTCCTTGAGCAGCAGAATCCTTTCTCTAAACAAAACCTTGTGGAGGTTTAGGTATGAAACATACGGAAGCCGAGCTGTTGGTTGATGGGACAATCAGGAGGTCGAAGGCCCTGTCCTCCCGCAGCCCTACCCCCGCCCCCAGGCACACCGGAATCCCAAGGGCAGTAAGGAACCATGTCTGGAAAGCACTGGCCTGGTTGAGACGATGATGGCGATGGTGATAATCTCGGTGTCTATACGAGACATCTATACGATGTCTATACGAGAACCATAAGGAACAGTACATTACGGTCCCCGCTTCCCAAAAGCCTGTTCCTGGCAGAGTACTTCCATTACACGGTCACCCATCCCAGCTGGAGGACTCCCGTTCCCCACAGAACACAGAACTCCGGTTCACAAGCCATGCCAGGACCGCACTGTGAATGTCTCTCCAGGAAACTGGAAAAGCAGCATCACTGAGGATGCCTGCGGCTTCCTCAGGTCAGTGCAGCTGTCTGCCCTAGGGTGTAACCTATGTGAAAGAGCCAAAAACAGAGGGGGGACGTGCTCAATTAGTGCACGAAGCATCAAATAAAGTAAGCAACTGGCAGGGCGAGATATCTGCAAATCAGAAGTTGAACAGTTTCGTGTAAGTACGGAAAAACCAGTTACTTGTCAAAGGTGGGTCACCTCAGTGCACGAAAAAAGGAGGCTGCATAGCATCCGGGTCAGAAGAGAATTCCCAGTGTTCCATTCATGCATGGCATTTGCACTGGGAAATCTACAAGTTGTGTTCATTGCACAATGTGGCAGCAGATGTCATCTGGGTCTTCTCACATCCCCGAGTCCTTTTTTTTTTTTTTTTTTAATGTCTATTTATTTTTGAGAGAAAAGAGAGACAGAGCTTGAGAGGGGGGCAGGACAGAGAGAAAGAGGAAGACACAGAATCCGAAGCAGGCCCCAGGCTCCGAGCTGTCAGCACAGAGCCCGATGTGGGGCTTGAACCCACGAACTGCAAGATCATGACCCTCAGCTGAAGCTGGACGCTCAACCGACTGAGCCACCCAGGCGCCCCTCATCCCCTAGACTTAACCATCATTAGTTATTTTACAGGACGCAGGAAAGCTTTTGGCAATTATGTTTATTTTAATACTCTCCCATCACCGTGGCCTGATTTGGAGAGGTACTAACTGAACTGAAAAAGGATTAGGTCTATCAAGTAACAGGATGGGATCACTTCTGGTATTACCCACACAGAACACTTTTCAGCCCCTTTTAAGCATGTTGCAAAAGAAAATTTTAAACCATGGGGAAAACACTGAAGCCATAAATAAAAATGGATCCAGAACACTATCGTTCTAATTCTGTTCTTTTTAATAAGTCTACTCACTCCTAGGACTAAAATCTGGAAGGATCGAAATATTATCTCTTGGTGTCTACCTCTGCGTGGTGGTTTGTATTTTGTTATTTGAGCTTATCGATGTAGTACCAGGGGAAAAATACATTTAGAAACAAAAAGGAATTTCACTTATAGTTACACTGACACCGCATACCTGGAATTTCGAGGTGTGCATATTTTGTAGGTTTTGAGATTCCTATAAAACGTGGCCCTTACCTGTGTGCTTGGGTGGCCCAAGTACTTTGGAAGCAGCTGCGCAGGGGAGAGGAACCGGTTGCCACCGCAGCACAGAAGGCCTGTGGGAAACACGTGCGGCCAGAGCACATGTGACACATGCGCCCAATTCTCGAGGGCCAGGCGGTCCCGGAAAACCACATGACCCAGTCTCACCAGGGACGCACCAGCCCCATCTAGAAGGCTTCCCCACTGTGGCGATGAGGCTTATTTAACTGTTTGTTAGAAGACTGCCTTTGATGCAAAGCATAAAGAAGTTCCTGGACGCATCCGCAGTCTAAACGTCACCGTTGTGTGTAATCATCCAGGATGGGTAATTGTCAAAATCACAGTCTGTGAAATCAGACCTGTATGGAGTTGGGAGTAAGGGCTCCACCAGTCTCTGATGGGAGGGGCGGGTAGGTTTCACAAGGTCACTGCCTGGGCTGGTTTGCCTCTCAAAGAAGGTAGGCCACACCCACCTCCCAGCCACCTCCCAGGCTTTTAGTGAAGATTTTAAGTATGGGTCGGGGGCGCCTGGGTGGCTCAGTCGGTGAAGTGTCAGCCCAGGTGACGGTCTCACGGTTCATGGGTTCAAGCCCTGCGTCGGGTTCCAACACAGTGTGGAGCCTGCCTGGGATTCTCTCTCTCTCTGCCCCTTCCCCGCTCACGTGCACGCACTCTCTCAAAATAAATTAAAAAAATAAAATAAAATAAAACATTTATGGGTCTATACAGCATCTACTAATCAAATTAAAAATATTTCAGAAGCCCAACTCTGAACTGACCTGTGAAGGCATGAGAGCCTATGTTTCGAAAGGGACATGTTTAATAATGTCTCATACCAGGAATACATCCTCAATAAAATTATGAAACAGTAACCGTTGAAAAACGTTAAACCTCACTCTGCTCCTTACATGTCGCA
Source organism: Acinonyx jubatus (assembly GCF_027475565.1). Classification (NCBI taxonomy): domain Eukaryota; kingdom Metazoa; phylum Chordata; class Mammalia; order Carnivora; family Felidae; genus Acinonyx; species Acinonyx jubatus. The sequence goes on along the minus strand of NC_069393.1, from coordinate 12,393,700 downwards.
AACATAACTATAAACCAAGTAAGCGTGCCATGCGTTGGGAACAAGTAGCAAACGATGGTGGACAAAGGAGAGCGGACGATTTCCACAAGCATCAGGCTATTTGTCAAATCCTGCCTCAAGAAGGGGGATGGCATGGTACACTGTCTCCGCGTCGTGGAGTAGCAGACAGACAGACAGACAGACCTACTGCCAAATGCGGTTTCTGCCAGGTATGCGGTGGGAAACAGCCAGCCAGTTACTGAACCACTTGGAACCTCCGTATCCTCATCTGGGAAATGGGACTTGTTTAATATTCCCAGGACAGTGTGAGGACCAAAGATGTAAAATACCTGGCCCAGGCACGTCTACTGTGCTCTACGTTGGTAGGTTAAAAGAAAACCAAGGGTTGCTGGGGTGGCTCAGCCGGCTGAGCATTCGCCTCTCGATCTTGGCTCACGTCACCGTCTCACAGTTTGTGAGATCGAGCCCCACAGTGGGCTTTGCGCTGACAGTACCCAAAATAAAAACAAAATATTTCCACTACCGAAAATAAAAACAAAAACAAAGACCCCTGAAGGATCAAAGTGACACATGACGTGACTTGGGCTATTCCACAATAAAAGAGCGAGTGCGTCAAAAGCCACACAGCCACTGAAGGTCACAGGATATGAAATAATGGGTGACCCCGACCTTGACTATAAACATTACTGAAGCAATAAGAATTAAAGGCAACAAGCAAGGAAATAAGGTAACCACTTCACAACATAACTGTGGGGGAGGAGGGTGTCAAAGCAGGTCAAAGTTCATGACCAACAGGGCACCAGTCAACTTGATGCAGCCACTACCCAATCAGATACAGCCTTGAAGTCCTTCAGGGTAAGAGTAAAGCCAGTAAGCAAGAGCTGGTCCAAAGGACACTGAGCTTTGAAACTGGCTTCCGCGTTCCCACAATAAAAGGCAGGGAGGTCTCTGGCCAGAAATGTGTTATCACTTCCATCTGCCCGGAGTTGCATGTTGCCTTTATGGTCTTTCTTGTTCTTCGGGCAACAGGAAGGGCCCCAGTCAGAGCTGCTCAAGGAGGAGATCAGAGCAACATCCCCCTACTCAGTCAAGTTGCATTTGAGGCCAGAAGGTGAGTGAGGCCCTGCCCTAAGAACAGCCTCCCTTCCAGAGACCAAGCACAGCAGGCCGGACCCCAACTCTGGCTGTGACGTACCTCCAACTGCTGCTGTTCTGCAGCTACTGACAGGCTCCTTTGCAGTTACTCTCGGGTAGGCTTCCTCGGGCAGGACCTTGTCTCTTCTTTCAGAACTCGCCCAACCAGACGCTTTCGTGCAACCCCCAAAATCTCAGTGATGTACCTAGAATCAAGGAGCAACTTAAGCTTAACCACTTTGAAAATGGAACCATAAGACTCTCGAGCTGAAAGACACCTTACAAATCCAGTTTATGTCACCGTCAGTAAAAACATTAAAGTATTAGATCGGAAACAAAAAATTCACAACTGACCTTCCCTAAACTCCTACCCTCTTCTTTCTCTTTTTTTAAAGCTTTTTTGTGCGTGCCATGAATATATATTATATTAAATCCCATCTTTTGGTTTTTTTAGTTTATTTATTTATTTGGGGGAGGGGGCAGAGAGAGAGGGAGAGAGTGGATCCCAAGCAGGCTCTGTGCTGTCAGTGCAGAGCCTGATGTGGGGCTCGAACTCACGAACCACGAGATCATGACCCGAGCTGAAATCAAGAGTCAGACGCTTCACCAACTGAGCCACTCAGGCGCCACACTCCCCCCCCCCACCATCTTTTCTTAATTGAAAACTAAACTCTGCAACTCTTTATGTCATACACGCATCTCTCCTTTTATATATTTATCTACATTCTTTAATTGTCAACAAATAACTGATTTTCACAAATTAACTGCAGCAGCTTCGGGATGAAAACAAAGGGTAACTACTAAGTTACCCTCTACAGGTAGATTAAAAGGGGGCTCATTGCTCTGAGGCCAAAACATGACTCTCATAAATGCCCCCTCTTCTGGTTACACATGTGTAGCGGGGCTTTTGCATAACCAGGAAGCTGGAGATGTTTTGCATCTGACAAAGGACAAAGAGCATTCTTCATTCGGTCCCTCATTTACAGCCATTTGCACTTCCCCGTGAAAGGATGTGCAATCCAATGGCAGTTAGCAACACATCATCTTATTGTAATCGTATTTAATTTAATCAGTGGCATTCTATTTTTTTCTCTCTAAAATAATCTATTAAAAGTGGGTCCTCAACCCTTTGCAGGATCACATGAGCCCTGCATCACTGACCAGCTAATGAAAGCGAAGCCTATTCTAATACCAGTGAAATTTTCAAAAAGACCTTAAACTTTTTGAAGCCCATCCCTGGACCCGAGGATAAAAATCCTAGGACCATGCAGCAAGCAGGGTAGCTGAAATCTTGAACTTCTCAACAGAATTAACTATGTGAGCAAACAGTTGCTGGAACAAAAGAAACCACTCTTAACAGCCCTGAGAACCTACTCACAGCAGGCGGTGCCCAGTCTAACCTCTCTTTATCCCGTCACGAAATAGTAAGAAATAGTGCTACACCTGTAAATAACCAAATGCGGATGGCTGCTGGGTTATGATGGCTTAAGTTCCGGTGTTTTCCACTTTACCGTGGTGCCAAAGCAATACACGTTCAGTAGAAACCATACTTTGAATTCTGCCCTCTGCCTGGTCTAGTGATGTGCGGTAGAATGCTCTCTCGGGTGCCAAGGTGTCATCGAGCCTCAGCGCCCAGGCAGCCACGAGCTGCGAGGGGAACTTACAACCATTCTGTACCCACACAACCCTTCTGCTGTTCATTTTCAGCTCGACACTGAATAACTGACACGAGTTATTCAACACGTTCTTATAAAATAGGCTTTGTGCTAGAAGATTCTTCCCAGTTGTAGGCACACACGAGTGTTTTAAATAAGCACATTCAAGGCAGGCTGGACGAAGCTATGTTCAGTATGTTAGGCGTATCAAATGCATTTTCGACTTAACGATATTTTCAACTTACAATGGGTTTATCGTGATGCAACCCCCCCCCGTAAGTCGAGGAACATGCATACGGTCACAAAGAAAGGTGCTGTCACAAACTAACTAGAAAAACAAATAAAAATTAGGCTTGCCATTACCTCGGCTTACAGGTGTTCAATGGATGCATCCGAGTAAAATACATTTACATTAAAGAACATCGTCTCCTGATCATACCAACATATGGTGTATACACCTAAGAATAAATCAAGGATTTTCGCCCCATAAGAAAACTATACCTCAGGAAATGGTATCATCTTACATTCGAGAACTCACGTTATGAACAAAAATCTGTTTATTCTGAATTTAAAAACGTTTGGGAAGATTATTTCAATTAATGCTAGCCTTAGACATTTTAACAAAAAGGAAACAAAGGAGAGTAGATTGAACCTTTTTTTTTCTTTTTTTTTGGAGGTATAACCTAACAATAGCATTTATGAGATAACATTTTTTAAAAGTCTTTTAAATATCATTTTAAAAATCAATCTGGATTTGGGGAGTGATAGATGGCCAAGGGAATAGGGCCGTTTATCTCTGCTTCCCTCTAAATCCCCATTAAAATTACAGTAACGAGAGAAAAAAAGAGAAAAATCCCGAAGGACAACGAGAACAGAAAAGAATATTGGAGCGGACAAGAGATGTGACTGCTGAGCAGAGCGGAGCAGGAAGCTCACTGCCCGGGCAGGAAACAAAAGCCCGCTGACCGCTCCCGAGAGGCTCAGGAACGAGGGTGGTGGTTCCTGGGCAGGAGAGGGGAAGGGGTTAAAATGAGGGGCAGGGGAGAAGTCCGCATCAGGAGTAGTTAGACCCTTACCGGACACCATGAATACGGATTCAAGGCCTACACGTAAGACCCGACACAATAAAACTCCTGGAAGAAAGCACCGGGGGGACACTTCAGGACACTGTATTTGGCAATGATTCACTGTGTAGGACACCAAAAAGTGCCGGCAACAAAAGCAAAAATAGACAAATGGGACAACGTGAAACCTAAAAACGCTGCCTGGCAAAGGAAACAATCAGGAAAAAGGCAGCCAATGAAAAGGAAGAAAATATTTTCAAACTATGTATACCATAATGGGGTTAGTACACAGAGTATATTAAGAATTCCTACAAGTTAACCCCCAAAACAAATAACCCAATTAAAAAAAACAAAAACAAAAAAAAACAGGCCAAGAACTTGAACAGACATTTCTCCCGAAAAGATACAGAGATGGTGAACAAGAGTATAAAAGGATGCTCGGCATCGCTCAGCATCAGGGAAATGAAAATGAACACCCCCTGAGCTACCATCACACAGATGGCTGTCAGAATGGCTAAACCAACAACACGAGAAACAACAGGTGTTGGCGAGGATGTGCAGAGAAAGGAACCCTGTGCACTGTTGGTGGGAGTGCACACCGACGCAGCCACCGTGGAAAGAGTACGGGAGTTCCTCAAAAAATTAAAAGCACAACTACCGTATGATCCAGTAATTGCACTCCCGGGTATTTGCCCCCCACATACAAAAACACTAGGTGGAAAGGATACATGCACTACTATGTTTACAGCAGCATTATTTACAAGAGCCAAACTATGGAAGCAGCCCAAATGTCCACTGACGGATGAATGGATAAAGAAGATATGGGGGGTGTGTGTGTGTGATGGAATATTATTTAGCCATGAAAAAGAATGCAATCTTGCCATTTGCAACAACACGGATGGAGCTAGAGAGTATAATGCTAAGCGAAACGGTCAGAGAAAGACAAATACCATATGATTTCACTCATATGCAGAATTTAAGAAACTAAACAAGTGAACAAAGAAAAAGAGACAAACAAACACACTCTTCATTAACTACAGAGAACACACTGATGGTCACCAGAGGGGAGGTGGGTGGGGATGGGCGAAACAGGCAAAGGGGAGTAAGAGGACACTTACCACAATGAGCACTGAGTAACGTACAGAAATGTTGACTCACCACATTGTACACCTGAAACTAATATAACGCTGTGTGCTATTTACAGTTGAATTAAAAATGGGAAAAAAATTTTTAATAAAAAATAAATTAATTTTTTAAAAAAGGTATTTGCACACCCACGTTCACCACAGCACTATGCACAACAGCCAAGAGGTGGAGGCAACCTAAATGTCCATCAGCAGCTGAATGGATAAAGACAAAGTGTGACAGCCATAAAATGCTGTATTATTCAGTCTTAAAAAAATGAAGCAATCCTGTCACAGGTTAGAACAGGAAAGGAATTGAGGACATCATGCTAAGTAAGATAAGCCTGTCACTCAAAGACAAATACTGGAAGGTTCCACCCACATGAGGCATCTGGAGCCGTCAGACTCTTAGCAACAGGGAGAGGACGAGTGGCTGCCTGAGGCCTGGGCAGGGAGAAAAGGGGAACTGTACCAATGGGTACAAGGTTTCAGTTTTGCAAGATGAAAAAGTTCTAGAGGGCTGTTGCATAACAACGTCAACGTAGGTAACACTGTTGTACCATGTCCTTAAAAATGGCTAATACAGCAAACTTTGTGTTTTTTACCATAATAAAAAAAGTGGGGGGAGATAATCCTGGATGATCTAGGTGGGTCCAATGTAATGATAAGGGTGCTAAAATGTGACAGAGGGAGGCAGAAGAGGTCAGAGTAATGCAGTACAAGGTGTATTTGACCTGCTACTGCTCCTGTAAAGAGGCCCCCACCTGGAAGGGGGCCTCCAGAAGCGAGAAAACGCTCAGGAGCACATTCCCCTCTGGAGCCGCCAGGAAGGCCTATAGACACGTTAACTGAGGCCCGGTGAGACCCATCAGACTTCTCACCTACAGAACTAAACGGTAAAATAAATTTTGTTTTAAGCAAGCAAGCAAGCAAGCAAGAAGGAGGCAGGGAGGGAGGGAGGCAGGGAGGGAGGGAGGGAGGGAGGGAGGGAGGGAGGGAGGGAGGGAGGAAAGAAAGAAAGAAAGAAAGAAAGAAAGAAAGAAAGAAAGAAAGAAAGAAAGAAAGAAAGAGGGGGGTAATTAGAACCCCAGATCTTGGGGCGCCTGGGTGGCTCAGTCGGTTGAGTGGCCAACTTTGGCTCACGTCATGATCTCACGGTCCGTGAGTTCGAGCCCCGCGTCGGGCTCTGTGCTGACAGCTCAGAGCCTGGAGCCTGCTTCCAATTCTGTGTCTCCCTCTCTCTCTGACCCTCCCCCATTCATGCTCTGTCTCTCTCTGTCTCAAAAATAAATAAACATTAAAAAAAAAATTTTTAAAAAAAGAACCCCAGATCTTTTCCCCAGACAAACCGTCCCTAGTCCCATAAAACAGGAACAGCATTCTATTTTTTAAAATAAAATATTCAGAGACCAATAAAAATCAAGTGTGGAATCACAAACATGCTGGCAGAAATTAAAAGTCCAATAACCCTAAGAAAATCTCTCAGAAAGTAGAACAGAAACAGGAAACAGAGACAGGAAATACTTCAGGAAAAAAAAAAGGAAAAAAGAAAAAAACATAAGAAAATAAGAGAGTCAAACCACAGGGCCCAAACACCTAAAAAAAAAGAAAAAAGAAAAAAGAAAGAGTAGAAAGGGAATTATCCAAGAAACAGTACAAGAACATTGTTCAAACTGAAGGAAATAAGCCTCAGGATTGAAAGGACAGCTGACATCAAAAGATCCTACGACCTATGTCCCAGTTGGAAATTTCAGAGTTTGGGGGATAGAGAAAAGAGTCAAACATTTTCCAGAGAAATAAAACTGTTCACGCACAACCAAATGGGAAGCAGAACAGCCCGAGACGTTTCAACGTAAATATCACAAAGCTCAGTCACAGGCAAATACAGTCATAATCAAGTAAACGTTAAATATTTATTTATCCACACACTGTAACGAGACGAGAGCCACAAAACGGAGACGGGAAGAGCAGGTGTGCACCGAGGGTAAAGGGTTACACACGAGAGGTAAATCCTCAGCGGGATATCCATCTGTAGAAGTCTAAAATTTTAAAAGAAATCACTAAATGGCACTTCAAGCATACGGTGTGTTGTTTAGAAATAGCAAACGAGAGAATAAGGAGTAAAGGAGTTGAACAAGGGCAAAGGATAATGACAGTCTAAGAACAAGAGGGGTGGCTGTTACGATTATTATTCTAATTGTAAACAATGTGCATGTAATTACGTCAAGATAAACAAAACGGATGAACGAGTAGATGCAAGGAAGAAAGAAGGAAAGTGTATTTAACAGAGCGAACCTATAAACTGTTACATAGTGGAGACCTCCAATGTTCATCGACACAGAAAAAACGGAACCAGCAACTGTCCTAACATTGGGCAAACAGTTACTTACAGCTTGGAGTAAACCTTCCAATTACAGCATCACACACAGGGATTCCAAATACACTGCACTGCAAACAAATAAACGGTGGCCTGTTCCGGATGCTTCAAAAATGTGACTTATGACAGAGACAGTGACAACAAATGTGTATGGAAAGAGTTGGAAGAAAGTTACTCTGAGGTAGGAAAGAAACATTAGTTCTACTGCTGTTTGATGTAAATATACAATTATTAAATATACACGTGTAACTAAATTAATTAAATGGTATAAATATGCATTTGACTATTACCTCTATACATCCAAAACATTCCTTCTATGTCAGGTTGACCACAAAAATAGTTTTTTGAGTTCTTCTCGGTGGGAAAACATGGGAAATATAAACCAAGCAAAAAAGGTACACAAAGAAATTAAAAATCCATTTACCTGAACCATGTTGGTATTTTTCTGCATCAGTCTTCCTTCCAATCTAGGAGAAAATAAGAAGCGAATTAAAAGGCATCCTTTGCATACTAAACCGCTTAGAAGAAAAACCGCCTCAAATCCAGGGTAACTACTGCTCACTTCTTGTTCTCTGTCCATAGCACAACTCGTTCTTCCCCACTTCCCAGCTAATTTCTGGCTGTCACAGAATACAGAGTGAACTTCATCAGGCAAAGCCTGATAGAAGGAAGCACGTAAACCCCAAAGCTAATGCAAGTCTGTACCCCTTGCGCACCCAATGGTACAGCTGGAGTCGTAAAATCAGACGCTTTTTATAAACTGTCTCTTCTCTCGTCAGGCAGATAATTGCTCATTGGTGATACGGAGAAGGATAAACACACAAAAAAGAACACTGTTCAAACTAGGAGAATTACGACTGTAGAGTAAAAGGGTGGCAACGCGTTTAAATGTTCGTCTTCACTAAGTGCGACCACCAGCATGCGGTGTGTGTACATGCTGAACGTGTGTACAGGTCGTGTACAAACCAATTGTGCGCGAACGAATAGCTGATAAGTAGCCTTCCACCCACATACCCTTAAAGCCTCAGACTCGCTTCCTCATTTCATTTCATTGAAGACTTTCTCCACTAAAAATGAAGTATCACCCTTCCAATTCATACGTGAATTATGGTACCCAGAAAGAGGGAAAAGTTACCTTTGTAAGAAACTAACATTTGCATCAAGACGATGCATGCATGCAGAAAAGCACAGAAATCCTGAGTTGCTCACTTAATTCAGCTAAAGCAAACACCGTGCGGCCACCACTGTCAAGGTCACCGCAGCCCTGACTTCAAATACCACATGTTAGTTTCACCTGTGGGACAAAGGACTCTTATCCAGGCATCTGTCTGGGAATCCACGAATCCCTGTACCTGGACCAAAATAAAATGCTTTAGGAAGAGAGACAAGTAGTCACTGACTACAAGGAGATATTATCTCAGAAAGATGGTGACCGGTCTAAGGATGGTGTTCTGGCTGCCTGGATGGTTGTCTGAGGTCAACTTCCAACCCCCCAGAGACTGTAGGGCAGAGAAGTTGCTTTATGATATAAATAGAAAGGGAAGGGCCTTCCCATTTGTCCAAGACAAATGTCCTGCTGGGGGTGACATGAGGAAAAGGGACGGGGGGGGGGGAGTTTGGACCTCCTTTTCTTGTTTAATGTTTAATTATTTTTGAGAGAGATACAGACAGCGAGCGGAGGAGCAGCAGAGAGAGAGAGGGAGACACAGAATCCAAAGCAGGCTCCAGGCTCCAAGCTGTCAGCACAGAGCCTGATGCGGGGCTTGAACTCACAAACTGTGAGATCATGAGCTGAGGCAGAATCGGACGCTTTACCAACTGAGCCACCCAGGCGCCCTGGGACCTCCTTTTATAGCTGCAAAGACACCTATAAAAATACAGGTAACAGCTTCTAGTTTGTGCTAGAAGCTAGACTAAGGTACTGATGCAGATCTCATTTGATCTTCCAATTGCTATGAAGCCTGCAGACAGAGGAGGGCACCGGGTCTCAGGGCGGGTAAGTGTGATACCCCAAGCTACACACTTAGGTGAAGCCAGACTGTTCCTCTTTACAGCTTCTGTGGAGGGCCAGAGACACCAAAAACCAAAAGGAAAATGTTCCCAGAAAAGAGGCCATTCTAACTAGATACGGAATATATTGGGAGGCCCCTGCTCATGAATCATTTAAAGGAAAAAAATCGAGTAACTCAGGGTCCCCAGAAGTCTTCTGAAGTACCGGAAGGCTGAATAGTTCCGTCACTCGCAAAGGAGGCCCACTTATCTTTCTGTACCTCAAAGGAGACGTTTCGAAAGAAACCCGTACACTTCACGAGGGGTAATGTTCTGTCGTGTTAATTTCTTTCATGCGCTGTGGGCTTTTCCCACTGCAGCAGGGGCATCAAAAGAACATGATGTCCGTCAGAAAAAGTCATAGATGCAGAGGCAAATTGCCACGAGACAATTATCGAGGATACAATGATAATGCCGCCTTCAAATGACATGCCCTACCTGCATGAATATTTAATTCGATCATAAGTACTTTCAAAAAGCAGGGAACACGGCTCAAAACCACAACTGCCTGTTCTGCTACTTGAAGAGGGAGAGGAAATAAAATATCCAAAAAGACTGGATAGAAGACTATACGTGAGGGACTCACCAAAAGGCATGTCACTAAAAAAGCCTTCCTGCGTCCTCACTGGTAAATGCAAAATAACGTCAATGACAATAACTACGACTGTCAGATGTGATGTGCAAATTAATTTGATGCCTGTACATTTAATCCAATGAGAACCCTGCAAAGGGGGGAGGCTTGAGGATCCCCGGCGGATCAGAGGCAGACACTGGGCCCAGAGCGATTATGTAACTTGTCCAAGGTTGCAAACCCGTCCAAGGTCACGCTGTGAGGAAGTAGGAAAAGGTTCCTGCCAAGACTACGGAACACCAAAGACACAGGATGGACCTGGCTCTGTGATGAAAGCGCCCAACCTGCTTTTCCATTCCAAAATCATTTCACGATCCTTTCACAAGTTCCCGGTTTCAAATTGCTTTTGATTCGTCCTGAGTAAAGGGTATTGGCACGCCTTCCTCCCGGTAGACGGGCTAATGTGTTGATGGCGAGTGGCTGGAGGACAAAAACAAAAACAGATGTGGATGGACTCTTTTTAGAGAGGAGAGAATGGTGAAAGCGGCTGAGAGCTCTCTGGGGACCGGCAGACATGGGATCTGGCACGGGGAGTACTCAGCAAACGCTGAAGGTCTGATTCCACAACAGACACCTGCTGGTTAGAAACTAAGGGGGGAGTTCCTTCTGGGACTCGTGTCCCAGGGAAGTGTGCTACCTTGAACAGTCAAGAATCCAGGGGAAGAAACTATCCAAATTACATGGATAAGGCCGTGGTGGCTCTACACGTTCAGTTGAGACCAGGTACGGTAAGACAGGAACCTTCGCAGACATTAGCCCGGTGACATACAGACAGATAATGGGGGGAGAGAGGACAGAAGGAGGTATCCCTCCCTTATGCGCAGTAATTCTGTGCAGCAACGCTCAGCCTGCTAAGGGTTTAGTGTTTACTATTGCTGACTTCCTCTCGAGAAAAACCGCAGTGGAGCTGTGGGCTCGAAGGGTACAAAGGAACGAGCGTAAGAGGCAAGGCTGAGAAAGGAAAAGATTCAAGTTCGTGAAACCCAGCAAGGCATGAACGCCCACTTTACAAGTTTGTATTTGAAGAGCCAATCCTTCCAGAGTTTACTATTTCCTCCTCGATCGGGGGGGGGGGGGGGGGTGGGCAGCCTGACAGACTGCGAGGGGGAGGCGGCCCCATAGGACAACAGTGCTGAGATCGGCTGCCGCTGTCCCCCACGGACGCAAGACACGGACACCACAGCGGGCACGCTTGGCTGTGGGCAACTCGGTCCCAAACTCCGTAATTACATACGATTCAGTTGTTTTTCTTCTAGGAGGGGAAGATGATGCGTGATTAGACACGAATGATATGGAGAGACCATAAGACCACCAGATTAACTTAGTTATATTTTTCCGTTTTTATTACATTTTTCTATGAAAATTACAGTTCATTAGAATAGTAAGAATCACTGAAATTTTTCTCATTCTCACTCATGAACAACAAACGCACATGAGACCTTAGTTTGAGACTACAAAACCCAAAGTACAGAGTTAGTACCTTCTTCCTAGCATCTAAGTCTCAACAAACACAGTTTAATTGAACAGTTTCTTTCTGTCCTCTGCTTGGAGAAGAGCCTTTGCGGTCTCTCATGGGGGAGGGATTCAAGGGCGGGTTGCCGGGCCCCAGGCACCGCGTCAAGTTCACGGCGACCAGACGGTGCAACGTGCCCCTGCGGACAACACAGGCGTCCTTCTGCTGACGGCTGGCATCACCCTCTTCGCCAGAGAGAACAACGCAGGATTACACCCCGGGAAAGCCTTCATCTGTCCCTCGCTGCACAGCATCCCCACCGTTTCCAGATTTAAAGACTTCGCGCCAAGGGCGAACTGAATGCCTGCTCCCAGCCCCTCATCCTCCACCCCTGCTTCAACATGCAGGACATCATGAGTCTCTTGGAAAGTCCCAGCTCTTTCTCTGAGCTGCTCACCGGGGTGTAAAAGAAAACACAAACTATAAAAAAAAAAAATCACCCATTCACTACACTGCCTCTCAGAAGGCTTTGCTCATCCCTCTCTTCTAGAAGGTGCATTTAAATAGAGGAATTTGGAGGAACAGGTTCATCTGGAAGGAAAGGACAGGTTTACACACTGCAGCCCACTAAAATGTGGGCGCAGAAGGAGAGCATTTGGGGGGGGGGGGCAAACATTTTCAGAGAAATACAAGGTACTAGTCATTCCCAAAGGTGGTAAAGAGCGAAAGCAACTGTACTCCCCGCAGCGGTGAGAGAAGTGAACGGTGACCACCTAGAGGCTAATCCCCGAAGACGAGTGTGATCTCATGCCCGCCACCGCCCCTCTCCCCTTCCCCAAAGAGGTGGCCAGTGCCTCCCGCAGAAGGAGGAAAGAAAAGGTACTTCGTCCCTTCATTCAGCAAGCGCTTACTGCCCGGGACCACACAGATGCGCGAGCGGCTTCCCAGAAGGAGCTCGCAGTCCAGCCAGAAGGAAAACCCAAACCAGTACTGACATTCGTGGGTGGTCAGCAAGACCAAGGAGGTAAATAACATCAACGAACCCAAGCGCTTCCCCACTGCGGGCCAGGCGCCTTTCCTGGACATTTTATGGATCTCATTTTAATCCCGGAAACCAGCCGTCCGCCTGGCCAATGTCTTGTCCTTTTTTACCAATGGGAACGAGGGCATAAGGGACCCAGAAAAGGGTCCTGCAAACAAAAGTATCTCTTTATTCTAATTAAATCTTCAGATACCCTGGCCCCCTCTCCAAATATAAAATCTATCCCTGTTTTCCCTTTAGAAGGCTGCCCAGAAGAGTGTCAGGCACCTACGACTTGTGCCGGGACATTCACAATTGGACGAACCTTCTATCATTGCAGGTCCTGTTATCCACGGCCCTGCCCGCAGTGCCCGCCCTGCTTTACCGGAGCGGGGTCTGGTTGTTACTAAAACTCTACCCACATTTGTGCCAATATAACCTTCCTCAGATGTTCTTAATTGCAGCTCCCTAGGGTGCCTGGGTGGCTCAGTCGGTTGAGTGTCTTTGGCTCTGGTCATGATCTCACGGTTCCTGAGTTCAAGCGCCATGTCGGGCTCTCTGCTGACAGCTGGGAGCCTGGAGCCTGCTTCAGATTCTGTGTCTCCCTCTCTCTCTCTGTCCTTCCCCTGCTCTCTCTCTCTCTCTCTCAAAAATAAGTAAACATTTAAAAAAATAAGGTGTGCTTGGGTAGCTCATTCGGTTAAACGTCTGACTTCAGCTCAGGTCATGATGTCACGATTCGTGGGTTTGAGCCCCACGTCGGGCTCTGTGCCAACAGCTCGGAGCCTGGAGCCTGCTTTGGATTCTGGGTCTCCCTCTCGCTGCCCCTCCCTTGGTTGTATGCTCTCTCTCTGTGTGTGCCAAATATAAACATTAAAAATAATAATGCTAATAGTTACGGCTCCTTGCAGGCAAGAGCCACACTTTCTCTGTGCTCCTCCCGCTCTCGGTACCCAGGGCAGACTTGGGTGATCAATCACCCACAAGATCCCACCATGTCTTCCCCTACCCATTCCATCAAATCAGACTCCTCCGATCAGTTTGCCCACCTCTACTCTCCACACTTAGTCATCGTTTTCAAAACTGGAGTCTTACCCACCGTCAGAAGCTTTATTCGTCGTGAGCTGTGTGATCCTGTGGGTCTCTAAGGTCCTTCCCTCCCCGGCTCCCCTCGCCGTCCATCATGCCCATCGCCGGGCTTCGAGAGAACAACGGAAATAAATGTGTTTACAGTAAGAGAGGAATTTTCCACATGGCCTTTTACTTACCAAAAACATTTTCTCAAAATACCACATGCGCACCCAATAAATTCTGGATTGAGACTTACTTTCACCTCACGCTGTGTTATAATTTACCTTTCATTAAAGCCATCTTTACACAGTCTTATGTCACTACCAAAATATGGTTTAATTACAGAAGGATCAAAAGCTATAACCCTTTTTTATTTTTTTTTTAATGTTTATTTATTTTGAGAGGGAGAGATCTCATGGGAGAGGGAGGGAGGGAGGGAGAGAGAGAGAGAGAGAGAGAGAGAGAGAGAGAGAGAGAATCCCAAGCAGGCTCCACGCTGTCAATGCAGAGCCAGACTCGGGGGCTCAATCCCACAAACCATGAAGAGTCTGACACTCAACAGACTGAGCCACCCAGGCGCCCAGAAGCTGTAATCTTTTCTTACAACCTAAGGGATGTCTCATCTACTGTAGTCCCAAGTAGCGTCCGTTTGAAACACTATCTCCCCAACCAGTCAGAAGGTCTCCTAAGCTTCGGTTACGGTCATACTGAGATAGGGAAACCAATGGGCCCCCTAAAAATCCGCTTTCTGCTCCTTCCCCTGCTTACATTCCTGCCAGGATCGGCACCCCGACGTCACACACACTGCACCGTGCAAACGGTGTGTGTCCTCCCTGTAAGGGACACGGAGTCAATGACTGCTCTACAACAGAAAACGTCCCAGGAAGGACCAGGAGAGAAGCCATCACAGGGCAATTCCAGACCACGGCTCCGAGGAGTAACACGCGGGCCCTCGCCTTTGTTCTGACCAGTTCCTGGATGCCACACCCCAAACAAAGACGAAACCTCTGCTCCTTCCTGAGTCTCCCAGGGGCTCCGTCTATACCGTCAGTAAACCCCTCTCACTCCCTCCAGGCTCCAGGATGATTTCCGTCCTCGTCCTGCACATCACGGATCCCCCGGGGCTGGTCCGCAGGACGCTCTGGGTCCTCGGAAGGCCCCCCAGCATCCGCATCCCAAACACAGGGCACGCACGCCAGCAGCCCCATAGATGTTCCTTAAAAACTAATCCAAATGCCTTGCCTTTTGAACCCTGTTTCCTTTTAGATATTGCGAAGAATAAATATTTAGTGAAAATTCAAGGACCTCAGAACAATGAGAACTTTCTGACTTCCTTTTTACGTACTCTGAAGTCACATTAGGGCTTCCAGAGAAAACTCAGCGTGAAATGGCAAACCAAACTACCACAACACACGCTGCCAGTCACCAAGGCGGTCTTTTCCGGTCCTAAAAGAGGAAAAATTTACTGAATACGAATAGAAGCCGCCCCCAGAAGACATCCCAAATTCACTGCGACAGGGAAACAGATGAAATTCTTAAACCCAGTTCCCAAGCGCATCACTGGACACGCTCCTGGCCCAAAACCTACCGCTTTGCTCACACCTGACGCGAGCGGACACACGTCAGCGGACCCGCCCAGCCCCTCCTACTTCCGGGGGCTCCACCACGTGACCCAGGTGCAGACACACAGCCGCCGCGGATTGGGCCTGCAGGAACACCTGATCGGAAGGCAGCCATTCACAGGCTGGCCAAGAACCTACGAGGACGGGGCCAGCCAATCGGATTCTCCACCTCAAAATCGGGACTCCAGAAGCCCTAGGGGAAGCCGCCTGCCGCCGTCGGGGTGAGAGGGCCCCGGAGAGTCAGGGCCAGCGACCGGGGGGCCCAGTCTGTCGTGGGAAGTGGGAGCTGAACCTGGGCCATTTCCTAACCCGGACTCTGGGGGAGCTACGCCTACATTCCCCCCTCCGGGTACCTTCCCTGAGGCAGCCCCACCCGGTTTTCCCCAAGAGGGAACCCCGGACAGCAACCTAGGTGAACCTTTATGTGGGGACCTACCATGTACACCTGTGGGTGAAGGATAACCAACTTATTAGTTTTTTAAGTTTATTTATTTTGAGAGGCCAAGAGAGCACAAGTGGGCAGGGGGGCGGGGAGGCGGGGGGGGGGGGGGGGGGAGGCACAGAGAGACAGAGGGAATCCGAAGCAGGTTGCACACCATCAGTGCAGAGCCAGACCCGGGGCTTGATCCCATCACCCCTGAGATCATGACCTGAACTGAAATTGGGTCGGATGTTTAACTGACTGAGCCACCCAGGCGTCCCTGAGCCACCCTTCTTTAGATTGAACAGCTCATATCACTTAGCAAGAAGTCGGGGGCCACGTTCTCCAGGGAGTGTGGCTTCCTCTCTCCTCTGGACCCAAGGTTTCCTCAGCCAGAAAATGAGGCCAGTTCGTGGGAGGGGCTCTGCGTTCCTGTCTGCGCGTGCGCCCTGCGCACAGGTGGCACCTGGCCGTCACCACACCCCTTTCAGACTAAGGATGACTCCTCTTGAGGCATCTGGGGCAATGACGGAAATGCTCTCGATTACCTGAGCTGTCAAACGATGGATTCTCATCCGATTACATACGTAACTTTTTCTATAGAAGTTCCTAAAATGTGCCACTTTCCAGGCTGCCCCATTTTGGCTGTGCGTACAAAGAGTATTGGAATTTCTCCTGCCTCTCATGTTTGCAGTTGCTCTGTTTTTCATTTACAATGCACAGTGCTACGATGCCCCAGCTCTCCCTTAAACAATCTAAGAAGCAGAGGGAGCGTCCTATTTGCTCAGTCATTAGACAAAATATTTAGATGAGAAATAGTGCTACGTTAACCATATTTTCAGTATCCCACTTGGGTGGGGTAGGGGTGGGGGTACCTGGTAACAAAAGCAGACACGGTAAATCCAAATACCTGTCTCATGTATTCTTGTCACACATGTCTTAAATTAGAAGAGCGTTGGTCTCAGGGTCTAAAACTGTAAGCATTCAAGCAATGAAACTGCTCAAAAAGTATTTTTAAAATGATCAGAAAGGGGGGCCGGGGTGGCTCAGTCGATTAAGCATTTGACTCTTGGTTTCGGCTCAGGTCATGATCTCATGGTTCCTGAGATTGAGCCCTGCGTTGAGCCGCATGCTGGGCTCTGCACTGACAGTGTGGGGCCGGCTTGGGATCCTCTCTCTCTCTCTCTCTCTCCCCGTCTCTCTCTCTCTCTCTCTTTCTCAAAATGAATAAACTGTTTTAAAAATGTCAGAAAAACTGTTCAAGACTTTGAAAGGAGCAAAATAAATCCCATTGTGCCCCTTCAATGGCACGCCAGACATCACCCAGTGGGCCTGCCGAGGGCCATCCAAGTCAACAGGGCACAAACCTTTGACCGACTCTATTTCACAACTCTGTGAAACTGTGAGTAGTTCCAGATAATCTGACCTAGAGCAATGCACATAAGGTCTGATTTCTGCCTGGAAGAAAAGATAACCCCAAACGGTACACTGTACTGTTTTTCTAACTAGTTTTGTTATCCATTAATAAAATCATTTCAGTAATTCCTTTTTTCCAGTTTCTCAAATTTTCTTTTAATTCCCTCCTGCGTTAAATAAAACCAATGACATATGTTCGTTTACTATCTACATGAAACACATTTTTAGCTTTTTGAAAATTATTCTTCAGCAGTGACGATCCATTTTAAAAATCACTCCATTATAGGGGCGCCTGGGTGGCGCAGTCGGTTAAGCATCTGACTTCAGCCAGGTCACGATCTCACGGTCCGGGAGTTCGAGCCCTGCGTCAGGCTCTGGGCTGATGGCTCAGAGCCTGGAGCCTGTTTCCGATTCTGTGTCTCCCTCTCTCTCTGCCCCTCCCCCGTTCATGCTCTGTCTCTCTCTGTCCCAAAAATAAATAAAAACGTTGAAAAAAAAAATTTAAAAAAAAATCGCTCCATTATAAACCTCTAGAAAAGTATTCACAGCAACTGGTAAAAATACAACCCACTAGGCTATGAATTAACTGGTCCATGCAATTTGGGAGCCAGATCCTCACAATTCATAGTGATACAGGTGGTAACATACAAACATCAAGGCCATGACAGCAGCGTCATTCCCGGTACATCAGTATGTGACAACTGACACAGAGCCTTGAACTCCAGTTACATAGATGCAGACCATGCATGCTCTTCTAAGAGAGATGATATAAACAAATCCAAGTAAATGCATATAGCAGGTGGGATGTGTGTGTGTGTGTGTGTGTGTGTGTGTGTGTGTGTGTGTAAAACCATAGCTAAAAATAGAGCTGTGCAATGAAGACAAGTAGAACACATAACCTAGGAGGTGAAGCAACCCCATTTATTCAGGAAAAAAGTCGTAATCTTGGTTCTAATCTGTTGCCCTTGTGCTTACATTTTCTGAGCTAAAGAGCTACACACCTAACTTAGCAAAGAAGGCACATACGTGTAGGCAGGAGTTTTTAAATTCTCAGAACCTTTCAACTTCCCAAAACAGGGGTCTGGGGTTCTCTACCCATCACTTCGTATGACTTCTTTAAATGAGAACTACAGACATCAAGCGGAAAACAGGGCCAAATGTTTCCACTTTATAGAAACAGAAGAAGGTTAATTCTACCACTCATTTTTCTAAATACCACTCAACTTTCTAAACCAAAAATCAATAGTTTCTCAATATAAATTAACCTGATGCATGAAAATACATTACACTAAGTATTTACACAGTAGAAATCACAAAGATTCCTGCAATTAACAAGTCTCCCTACTAAGACTTAAAACAGGAATTTATTTATGTAATTTACGCCATGTGATTTAAACACACTTTTCAAGGTGACCACAACGTGTTCAGGAAACCATTTAAAGTTACTGCACACGAAAACCGGGCCCTGTGGACACTGCATCCTTAGGTTTCGAGAACTCAGAAGGTTGCTGTTACTCCCAGATCTATACCGACCAGGTACCGACTCTTCCCCTGACCGGGAAGATCTCCTCCTTCGCTTCAGTGCCTACTCTTCCCTTCCAGGATGCATCTGCCTAGCTCTCCACTCCCCGGATGTCAGTGGAATCCCACTAAAAACCCTTCTGTGGAGGCAATGACCTTTGTCTCCCTGCTCCAGAATTTCTCGGAACCTTGAAAACGCTAATGAATACAGGGATACTCCAAGAAAAGGCTACCGTAACACACCATCTCTGGTTTCTCCGAACTCCAAAGACTACATCCCGCAATCCATATCCTAGTGACAATGATTCACTTAGCTTGGCTCTTGAGTTTCTTCCACCGAGTGTCTGTATTCCTCAGCCAAGAGCCAGGTGTCCATCCAGGCCAGCCACGTACAGAGACAGCGGGGGTCTCACCCCCCAAGGGTAACCTGAGCACCTGTGGAGCCACTCCACTCGCTCACTGCCCTGATGTCTTAAGCTTGTATCATTTAGGGGTGCCTGGGTGGCTCAGTCGGCTAAGCGTCTGACTTCGGCTCCGGTCACGATCTCACGGTTCGTGGGTTCGGGCCCCGCGTCCGGCTCTGTGCTGACAGCTCAAAGCCTCGAGCCTGCTTCAGGTTCTGTGTCTCCCTCTCTCTCTCTGCCCCTCCCCTGCTTGCACTCTGTCTCTCAAAAATAAACAAACATTAAAAAAATATTTAAGTTTATATCATTCAAGTCCTAACAACCAGAGGCTACAAAGCATCGTCTTCCTTAGGAGGTCCAGGTTAAAACAAAAATCCTCAAATGGCTCAGTTATCAAACAACATGAGACTTTGCTGCCCAGATAAAAGAAAAGTGATTTTTCTGGGTTGAATTTTTCCTCATTTAGTAAGTGAAAATCTCTCTGTAATATATTACAGTTTTTCTAACTCTCCCCGTTTGAAAAAATACTAGGTGTACTTAGAATGATATGAGAAAATAAAAGTATGCACAGACAAGAAAAATGGCCAATAATCTTAGTCCTCCATCAGAAGCACTTAACCACTTTGCAATTTTTATTTCCAATCCTTTTGCAGGAGGACAGGAATATTTGTTTAGTCCACTAATGTATATATAGTGTGAAATAAAAGTTTTTTACCTTTCTGTAGAATTCTTGTGTATTTCTTGCATATTTTTGTACGTTTTATATACTTTATATGTATTATGTACTTATCCCATAATTTCATTCATTTATAGTATAAGTATAGGATGAAATGCTCAGTTTCATAATCATTTTTCACGTCGTAACATATAAACATGTTTTCCACTATTAAAATATTCAACATCTTTGCGCCCCCCCCCATTTGGAGAGATGGTCAATTCACTGCTTTGTGGAGAATTAAGAGTTTTCCCCCAACTTCTAATAACATTTGTTTTTTAAACTTTATTTATTTATTTGAAAGAGAGCAGGGGATGGGTGCAGAGGGAAAGAGAGTGAGAATCTTAAGTAGGCAACCTGCCCACTGCAGAGCCCAACACAGGGCTGGATCCTATGACCCTGGGATCATGACCTGAGCTGAAATCAAGAGCTGGCACTCAACCTACTAAGCCACCCAGGAGCCCCCACATTTATTTTCTTGTAACAGTTACTCATATTTTGGAAAACATGGTTGGTTTTACCAAATGCAGGACATGTATGCTTACCATTTTGTAACTTGTTTTCATTCACACTGTATCCCAAACACCTTTAAATATACTTCTTGGGTTATTTCTTGATTTTTTTTTTTAACAAAACCCCTCCTCCCCAGCCAAATTTCACATGATCTTTGTGAGTCAAGGTCATCATTAAGAATATCTTTAGCCATAATATGTCACCGATACAGGTGCAAATAAATATGCACGCAGATCAGGATGAACAACCCCAAGAGACGCCCTAAATCTGTTGTTTTGTTGATTTTTTAAGTGCTCTCTAATACCAAGCTTTTTAATCAGCGGTCTTTCCCTTATGAAAGCAAGACAGACATAAAACAGCTCTCAGTTGAAGTGCCTGCAAAGGGAGTTAGTGATTCAAACACTCCCAGTCGCCGTATGAAGAGGTGGAGGAGGAAGATTATTTTCCTGTTACTAAGACTTGGGGGATTTCAAAACAACCTCTCCAATTTATGAAGTAGTGATGAAAGGTCAATATCAACGGTTTCAATCAACTTTTCTTTCCCACAGTCAGTAAGAAATGCATATCCCTCAACACCTCCAAATTCACGTAAGGGCGTCTGGAGAAGGTTTCCTCCAACACCTGCAAATTCCTTCCCGTCATTCATCAAAAGGCATTTCTGGATTTATCAGTTTCCTCGGGTTCTGCGGCTTGACTGATGAACAACAGTCCAAGTTTTTTGCTGTTTTTTCTTTTATAGAAGGATAAGTGACACACACTATCCTATTATTTTCAGGTGTATATCACAGTGATTCAACGTTTTTATATATTATAAAATGATCCCCACAATAAATCCAGTTACCATCTGTCATCATACAAAGTTATTACAGCGTTATTGACTGTATTCTCTACACTGTACATTATACCCCATGACTTAATATATGCCTGGCAGTTTGTACCTCTTACTCACTTTCACCGATTTCTCCCATCCCCCCGGCCGCCCCCCCTTGGTAATCGACAATTTATTTCTTGCATCTGGGGGCCTGTTTCTATTTTCCTGTCTCTTCAGCTGTTTTGTTTTAGATTCCACATATAAGTGAAATCATACAGTGTCTTTGACTTATTTCACTTAGTATCATATTCTCTAGATCTATCCACACTGTAAGCAAATGACAAGATTTCTTTTCTTTTTTTTTTTTTGTGGCTGAGTGATATTGCTCTGTGTGTGCACGTGCACGCATGTACACATACGTACCACGTCTTCTCTATCCATTCGTTTGCTGACGGGCACTTGGCTATTGTAAATAATTACAAATAATTGTAAATAATGCTGTAGTCAACAAAGGGGCGCATGTATCCCTTCCAATTGGTGTTTGCATTTTCTTCAGATAAATACCCAGAAGGGGAATTGCCAGATAGCATGGTAGTTCGAGTTTTACTTTTCTGAAGAACTTTGCGCCATTTCCATTCCCACCGACAGCGTAATGAGGGTTCCCTTTTCTCAACATCTTCAACAACATTTGTTATTTTTGTCTTTTTGATACTAGCCATTCTAACAGGTATGAGGGGATATCTCACTGGAGTTTTGATTTCCATTTCCCTGATGACTGGTGGGTGATTTTAAGCATCTTTTCATGTGTCTATTGGCCATCTGTACATCTTCTTTGGGGAAAAACATGTCTATTCAAGTCCTCCACTCACTTTGTAATCAGGCTATTTGTCTTTTGACATTAAGTTGTGTAAGTTCTTTATATATTTTGGCTACCAACCTTTTACTGGATGTATGATTTGCAAATATCTTCTCCCACCCAGTAGGCGGTCATTTTGTTTTGTTGATGGTTTCAACCATGATCCAAATCTGAGGCCAAATCAACTCCATGAGATTAAAGACGCTTTTTTAAAAAGATAGAATTATCTGATGACCTTCCCTGCATAATGAATCAACTTCTTCATTAAATATGTTCTCAAAAAACTGCATTTCATATTCTATAGGCATACTATTTTAACTTGAGAGAGAACACACACTCGCACTCGCCCACACACACACGCGCATGTGAGTGGGGGGAGGGCAGAGGGGGAGAGAGGAAGGGGGGGGGGGAGAGGGAGAGAGAATCTCAAGCAGGCTCCATGCTCAGTGTGGAATCCAACACGGGACTCGATCTCACAACCCTGGGATCGTGACCTGAGCTCAGATGCTCAACTGATTGAACCACCCGGGCACCCGCTTACTATTAAATGAATGAGGGCAATACTGTCAGGCAAACAGAGGGTACATTTGCCAGAACTAATCTCTAACCCTGTCCTACACAGTGAGTACTACAGCTGTCTAGTGACCTAAGTGGAGGTCGGCAAGTCATGTTTTAAAATTACCTTGTACTGAGGATACAGGAAGGGCATGAAAATAATTGTTTACCATCAACAACAGGCAAAATCTATACCCAGTTCATCCACAGAACTTAAAACTGTATCGGCCACACGAGAGGCATACAAAAAATTTTCTGAACGAGTGCATGTCTTCAAACAATACCATTTTTCATTTACCAGAAATGGTTCCCACCAGGATTAGTGCATGTGAGGTTATTTAACCTGCCTTTTATTCTACTTAAATTCTGGGGCAGCCTCCGCAAACACCTGCTAGGGTCAAAGTGACAAGTCTCAGCAGAAGCCCCCCATGTGTTGGCATCCTTAAACTCTTTAAAAGGAAGACCCTGTTTGAAATAACTTCTCCCAAACAGCTGAGGATTTGTCCCATGGTTCCACACTGTGCTGTTCCAACTCAATGACACCCCCCCATCCCCCCACCCCCGCCATGTCTCCCTTGAAAAGGTCAAAACTCACTCACTAGAACTCAAACACAGCTCGGTGAATTTGCCTGAAGCAACCTGCTAATGTGCAAAAATGTGCACATGTGCATTTTTTGAAATGTCTTTGAAAAAGTCTTTCCTGCCATCTCGGTGCCTCTGGGCGTGTGTGGGCGCGTGTGTTTAACCTGTGACACAGGAAGCCAGGTGAGATGCTAGCTCTCATCTCTGATTTGGTACTGAAATGATTTGCACTTACAATTATTCCAATTATTCTAACTATCCCAAATTATGAGCAAGAGTCAGGGTTGATTACTGTTGATTAAAAAATTGCCATGGGACGCAATGTAGTATAATGGTATGAGACAAGTTGAAAATTAAGACACATAAATATGACGTCTAGTAGAAGACATCAGAAATAGGTGGGGGCATTCTTGGATGGCATAGTCATGGGGGTTCCTGCCGGCATCGGGCAAGTGGGGTCCAGAGAAGCCAGATGTTTTCAAGTATGTGGGACAGGACCACATATGAGGTCCCGCCTTAAGTAACAACCCTGAGCAACACGGAGGAATCTGGATTTCAGACTGCAGGGTTTCTCATGAGCTGTGTGCCCTTTAATGACCTACGGTTAAGCCATTTAATTCCGGGCCTCAAGTTTCTCAAAGGTAAACTGGAAATATTACTATTCGCCTCACAGGGTTCTTTGTGTGATACCGTGGCGTGGGCTGGAAGGAACTGCCCACGTTCACATCCTGGCCCTACACCTGCAGACTGTGAACCCCGATGAATCCACTTACCCTCTCCTGTCTCCTCATCCATAAAATTCGGGCAAAAAAGTGGCAGAGTTTTGATGAGCAGGGGCTCAATGCACGTTAGCTACGTTATTATTAGGGCAGGGCTAATTAGCGATAGGTGTTCAACAGGCGCTCCCAACTCCACGGCCACCCACAACCAACAGGAGAACCAGGCACACACTTTCAAAAGCTCAGCAAGTACTCCCGTCTCTGATCACCGGGGACTGATCACCGGTGACGAGAACAATTTGTAACAGACCAGCGGGGCCTACTCATTACTGATATTGACATTTCAGCAAATGGTCTCTCAAAACGAACCTGCAAACTAGTGTTCTGTCTTGTTTAAAAAAAAAAAAAAAAAAAGACGTACAAATGGCATTGATTAACGAGGTGCAGTACGTGCAGAGGTTTCCAGGTACGCCCCACAATATAATTAATAGTCTAGAGGATTAAATGGCAAAGCCCAGCTTCCAAAGTCCAGGTTAAATGCAGAAACACCAAACAGCTACGACATGCCAGTACCCGTTTCTTTGGACATGCTCACACCCTGTTAAGATTTAGCTTTGGGAAGATGCTGGATGCGTCTGCAAACGACATTGCAGACGTGCAGAGCTATTAATGAGCTTACGGCCCACCCTGCCAGAGAGGCTAACACGCATGAAGCTGGCAGAAAAATGTCCCATGGACTGGGAACACCCAAGTGCCGATGACAAACAGAGCAGCAACACAGTTCTCTGGTGACAACAAATTGTAAACACCTCAGGAGCCGAAGCAGACAAAAGAGAGTCTCACTTTGCACAGACACTCGGCACATCTCCGGCGTTCGGAAGCATAAAGTCCCTCGTCCACAGAGTGAGTGAACCCCATTCCAAGCCCATCGTGGTAGCTTAAGGTTCTGGGATTTTAACAGGGTGCTGGGTGCTCAGAGTCAGGATCGTGCTGTATCTGCCAAGGGAGGGACTTAATTAACGAGTAGACTGTATTTGCCGGAAATCACACGTGCTTGAAACACCTTCCTTTTAGGAGAAAATGGTTAAAGAGCTGCCTTGTATTTAATCGGCTCTGTTTCACAGTTGCTGTCAGGATGGAAACCATGTTAATCAAGCTGACTTCTAGAGGACATCTGGCCATCCACCCAACAGATGCTCAAATTCTGGCTCTCCCAAGCCCAAGAGCAGGCATCCCAAGATTTTCCACGGACATGTCCCTTGACGGAGAAGTTTTCTCTAGAGATACACTCAGACATGTGTGCAATGACGAAGGGCATACCTCTGCGTATGGTTTGTAAAGCATAAATGGGGGGCGGGGGTTAAATACATCCAGTCATTCCATACACTGCAACTATGCAGCCAGTACAACGGATGGGATAGACTTATGGGTGCTGATCCATAAGCACCTCCCAGGAGTGCCACCCAGTGAAAAGTGCAAGGCATGGAACAGCGAGGACCCTGTACACAGTCTGCGTTTGTATTTGCATAGCACACGTGGAAGAACCAAGAGAGCTGAAACCGGCTTGCGGAAGCAGGGGAGGCTTTTCACTTTCTAGATCCTTCTGTGTGGCGTAGGAAATTTTTGTGAAGCACGTGCGTATGTTTCATTTGCCAATGAAAAAAGAAACAACTTTTTTTAAGTAAAAGATAGATGTAGTAGTGACAGATAATAGATAGGTAGATAGATAGACGGACCCTATCTCCTAGTTTCCCTTTGATATGAACCCAACGTATTAGATGACAAGCATGACCAAGGCAGGCAGATTTTTAAAAACGAAGCAGCAATTACACTTCCTTGCTTCCCTACAAAACTGCTAACCACCTTTCCTAAACTCTACTGGAGGAGGCACATACGTTCCACAGATGCTTGAAGAAAACAGGCCCACAAAATGTTCGAAAAGTTTGTTTTTGTACTCTGCTATGAATAGTTCTTTAATGGCCCTAAATGTCCCGCCTCCTTATTGTCAAGCAGGTCGCAGCACCAAGCACAACGTCTAGCCTCAAGTAAACATCACAAAAGCACTCTGCTGGTTGTCTGCTGCTCTCTCTCTCCTGGCCGAATGTCCGGCGGGGGGGGTGGGGGGGGCGGGGGAGGGGGGCTGGCGGAACTGCTCACCTCACCAGACATCGACGGAGCACCTACATACTACACAGAATCACACCGCGCCCGCCGCCCTCCCACCGCCACCACCACTGTCCAGAAAAGCGGGGACCCGGGAGCACAGCATGAGCAAATGCCCCGGCTGGCCCAGTCCTCAACTAACTCAGGCCAACCCCATCGATATGGACAGGTGTCACCTCGCCCAAGAAGGACCATGTGTGGCCACAGCAGCCGCATGGCTCTTGGGACCCCAGTTTCAAGGCAATCGGCCGCCCCCGGACCTTCCTAGACCACATGCCTGTGGTCACATGGCTTTCGGACAATAAAAACCGCTCCCTCCTGCCAGCACCGAGGCCCGCCCTCCATTCTGGAGCGGTGCAAGTGCATGACCTCAACTCAACCGCTCAGCCTCTCCGCTCCGGGAGGTCTCCACCTGCAAGTTGGTCCCCGTAATGCCACCTACCTCCAGCTCCCAGAGCCGCAGTGAGGATGGGGCAGGTAAGGCTCTTGGCACACGGGGCGCCTCTGCCGGATGCCCCCACTACTCCTTCGTTGAGCTTTTCACTCTTACGAATAGGAGGATACCTGATAAGAGCCGTTCCTCACTGGAGCGTGAGCGCCCCTCGCCACCACCCTGCCAGGAGCTGCGGGGCGACAGCTCAGACAACGGCCAACCGGCAAGCAACCCCCGACCCCACCTCTCCAAGCGTTACAGTCCGTGCAACCCGTAACCACGTGGACGCGGGGAACACGACGACCCAGCTCCAGGGCGGCCTCACGTGCAACTCCTCTGCACAAAGCTAAGGGGCGCCAGTGAGGTTCCAGAAGATACACCGAAAGGTTACCGTGTATCAAATTCCACGTCCTTCCACTGACCGCTTCAGACCACATGATCCATCCACCTATCATCCAACACCGCTCAGCTCTCGCGCTCTCTGTCTCAAAATAATAAACTTAAACCACAACAACAACGACGAGGAATATTCACAGCATTGGGACGCCTGGGTAGCTCAGTCAGTCAAACATCTGACTCCTGATTTTGGCTCAGGTCACGACCCAGGGGCATGGAATCGAGCCCCACGGTGGGCTCCATGCTGAACATGGATACTGCTTGGAATTCACTCTCTCTCCCTCCCTCTACCGGTCCCCTGCTCACACGTGCACGTACACGCGCTCTCTCTCTTTCTCTCTCTCTCAAAATAATAGAAAAAAATTTTTTGAATTAAAAAAAATATATTCGTAGTGGTATACAATCACCACCATGACCACATCCGGACTTTTCTGTCATCCCAAACTGAAACTCCGTAGCCACTGGACAGGAACCACCCACCCTCTCCCCACAGCCCCTGGAAGCCGCAGCCCACCTTCTGTGTCTGTGAATGTGTCTGCTCCAGGGACTCACGTAAGTGGAGGCAGACCGGATCTGTCCTTGCGTGACTGTCTCACTGCACCCCATGCTGTGTTCGAGCGCACTCACCTTGAGGCAGGTGGCAGCACTTCCTTCCTTCGTCAGGCTGAATAAGACTCGACTGTGTGTACGCATCACACTTGGTGTAACCACGCATCCACAGACGGACACCTGGGTTGCCTCTACCTCTGGGCTGTTGTGAGAAACGCCACTATGAACTTGGGTGAGCAAAGCTCTCTGAAAGGGTCAGCTTTCAATTCTCAGGAGCGTATTTTTCATTCCTGGAGGAACCACCAGACCTTTGTAGAGAAGCTGCGCCCGATTCCCATCTCCACCAGGGTATAAGGTCCAATTTGTCCACAGCCTCATCGGCATTTACATTTTCTGGGTGTTGTTGCTGTTCTTGTTTTTATAGTGGCCATCCTAATGGCAACCCTTTATTTTTCAAATTTTAAAACTGGTTAACTGAATTAAATTCTTGTCTCGCCTCTCACCTGTGCGGTCAGTTAAGGATGTTAGCAAACCTGCCTCTCGTGAGTACGCTAAATATTCATATTACGACAGGTAATTTTCATAGAGCAGCTAAGAGTAAAAAAAGAAAAACAGAAACCAAGACAACAACAACAAAACCACAACCAAAAAACCAAAAAGAGAGAACTCTTGACACAAAGTCACCCTGTATTCAAAATCTGGAACCGCCAGCTTCTGAGACTGGTACCGTGCCTTTTGTAAACCTCAGTTTACTGGTTAATGAACTCGAGCTCATAGATCACTCATCCACGAAACTCTCATTTCTGGAAGCTGTCGGGAGAATCACATTCCAGCCTGCACCTGGCACCCCATGAGCTCTGAAAGAATGACAGGTGACGAGGAAGTGGGGGGGGGGGGGAATGCTGTGTGACTACCAGAGCACCACGAAGAGGTAAATCACGGAAAGGTCCCACATTCAGCACCATCTCCGCGCAGAGCCTCTCCTCCCCGATGCAGGCGTCAGTGTGCCGTGCAATTTACACGCCTCCCCCGCAAGCCTCAAAGCTGTCGCTGAAGTGGTAACAAGAACTTGTCACACACTTCAAGTTATATTCAACCTAGTTAAAGCAGAAAGGTAGAGCACACTGTGAGCCGAGACCGTTTTCCTCTGTTCTCTCGGGGGAGAAAGAGTCAGCGTCAGATGGCTGTCTCTCAGACGTGTGGCTCTGCCTAAGTCACGCCCCGTCGGAAAGAAACAGCTCGCTCTGCTGAGGCCTCGCTGGGGCCCCTTTACTTGGCTCCTTCTTCTGGCATCTCGTGTGCATTCACAGAACGTGGGGGGAAGACAGAAATCTTTTACCCAAACTCCCCCCAAATAACTGCTGCCGGTCAGCTCTGTTTCTATGGATTTACCAGGGAAGTATAAAGCACTTGGGAACCCGAAGCCGACTTCACAGCTACGCAAATCAAATAGATGGAAGTGGACTGAAAAATAAAAGTTAAATGAGGGGCGCCTGGGTGGCTCAGTCGGTTGAGCGTCCCACTACGGCTCAGGTCATGATCTCACGGTCTGTGGGTTCGAGCCTCGCGTCGGGCTCTGTGCTGACAGCTGGGAGCCTGGAGCCTGCTTCGGATTCTGTGACTCCCTCTCTCTCTGCCCCTCCCCTGCTCACTCTCTGTGTCTCTTTCTCGAGACATAAATAAACATTAAAAAAAAAAAGTTAAATTAAAAGGATGCTAATGCACCATTGAAAATACCTGTAGACGGGCACCCGGGTGGCAGAGGTGGTTAAGCATCTGACTCCCGGTTTGGGCTCAGGTCATGATCTCACCGTTTGTGAGTTTGAGCCCCGCATCAGGGTCTGCGGTGGCAGTGTGGAGCCTGCTTGGGATTCTCTCTCTCTCTCTCTCCTTCTCAAAATAAATAAATAAAACTTAAAAAGATTTTTTTTTAACTTAAAAA
Organism: Acinonyx jubatus; assembly: GCF_027475565.1. NCBI lineage: Eukaryota > Metazoa > Chordata > Mammalia > Carnivora > Felidae > Acinonyx > Acinonyx jubatus. Next base: position 12,364,503 of record NC_069393.1, on the reverse strand, counting down.
AAGAGACAACACTTGTAAGCCCTTACGTGTATGTGTGTACCGGGTGTTTTTCTAAGCACTTTACAGTTATGAACACCTGTGATCTCACAGGGCTTCTGATTTGGATCCCGATGGCATGACAATGCATTTCAAGTACTCCTTAAAATTTCGACGCACAGAGAAACATTCATGTAAAATTAACACTCCACAACTTTAATTATGTCACTGGCTTCAGGTTTTTAGACTGACTGTCTGCATCTCTCCAGCTTGGCTAACGTCAGCTCACGCTAACTAACCTCTTTCCCCGGGGAACCCAAAGAAGTGGCTGGAAACGCGGGGAGGCCCTGGAAAAGGCCTCTTTTGAGGTTAAGTAGTCCAGGTTTCACCCGAAAACTGTTTCAACCACTGTTACGTCAAAATCCTTTCAATTGCTTTCTAATTTCAATAAGGAAGGTGAACGGGTATATCACATTTTATCTTTCATTGGTCCATTGTCCGAAGAGCTCTTTCTTTAACGGGTTCTAGGATAGCCCCCAGGGTGATGCTGACCAGTTTGACCAGTTGTTTCAGAGAATATCCTTCCCATGGGGTGTCTCTGGGTTTCTTCAGGATCACAGTCAAATGCCGCATTCTTGGCTGGGGTGTGACAGGAGAGCATCACATCCAGGGACACAGGCGACTCACCATCCCTTACTGGAGATGTTAACTTTGATCCCTCATTTGGGATGTTGTCCAGGTTCCACACTGAACTGATACTTGCTAAATCAATTATCAAATTTGTGGGGAGAACAGTGACATACTTTGATTTCAGAAACTGACTCATGCAACGGATTGGTTAATAAATACCTGCTGAGCGCCTGTTCCTTGCCAGGCACTGTGGCGATACTGGAGATACCACAGTGGGAAGAGAAGACATCCCTGCCCTTGAGGCTTACGAAAGGCAAGCCACGGCCAGTAAGTAAAGATATTCTTTGTGCTCTGGTGACAAGTGCTTCCAAGGAAACAAAGTAAAGATAGGCACAGGGAGGGCTGCTGCTGGGATCTCAGTCCTCTACCTACCCAACATGCTGCAGGAGCGATCTTCCCAAAGCAGAAACTGTACCTCGTCGCTCCCTGCTTAAAACACAAAGAGTACGTCAAGCCTTCTCTGCAGACATCCAGGGACTTCACAGGTACCCCAGCCTTGCCACATTCATGTCTTCTCTTCCTCCCTTGTGACCTGTGCTCTGGCGGTGACGCCTGTGCTTCCCCCCAGACGTGCCCTGCCGAGGGCCCTCCTGCGCCCTGCTCGCGCTTCGGGGAGCTCCTCTCCCTCGTCCATCACGTCCATCACGGCACCTCCCAAGACGCGCCTTCAATGCTGAGGATGGGACGGAGGGAAGGAATCCCGCCTACAAACCCTACCATTCTAACACAGATGAAAACAGCGTCCTAAATTATCTGAAAATTAAGTAGCAGCTATTTACAATTCCATGTTTTATACATCATTTTCATACAAAATTTTGTATTGTATGACAAAGGTACTTGGTTATGTTTTTTCAAATTATCCTAGGCAGAGCACTTAATCAAACATGTTTGATTTTTTTCCCCTCTTTTCTGGGTTAACTAAGGAAATTAATTTGCAGAGGTAATTCCACGATTCACACACAGGCTGAGAGAAATTAGCAGGCATTTCTTGAGCTGAAACAGCTTGTAACTGAACATCACGAATACGTGAATGCCCACAACCAAACAGCACAGAATTTCACCTGCACAGATCCAGGGAGGCCTGGTGCAGTGTAACTCAACAAGCTGTTTGTGAGACCTCATGAGGGAGTCGGGGAGGCTCGGGCACTGAATCGTCCGACTTCGGCTCAGGTCATGATCTCACGGTTTGTGAGTTCAAGTCCCGCGTCGGGCTCTGTGCTGACAGCTGGGAGCCTGGAGCCTACTTTGGATTCTGTGTCTCCCTCTCTCTCTGCCCCTCCCCTGCTCATGCTCTCTCTCTCTCAAAAATAAATAAACATTAAAAAAATTATTCTAAAATCTGTGAGATGCTCTGTCCTGCATCTGGTGCCACAGGAGTTTCTGAAAAGGGCTGAAATAGAAACCCTGCTTTCAAAGAGGTCAGAGGATGTGGTGAGATGTTCAAACCTACGGTACCACTAGAAGCTTAACCAAAAAAAATCTTAGGACTAATGTTTTAGGTAATTACACATAATTACATAAACAATTACAATTTTAAGCACGAGTATTTAGTGAAATTAAAAGCGCACGTTTCGCTTCATCATCCATTTCTGCTGGATGTACGTACGTACATTTCCTCTGGGAAGGGAGGAATTGGGCTATGGGGTTTTCTCAAATTTGTTTCTTGGGGCAGAGGGCTCACTTTGTGGACAGAGACTGTGTCTTTATTTTGCAGAACTAAATACGAGAGTTAGAAATGCCTGACTCCATCGGCGGCCATGACTGAGCAGAACTGCACACCTGGGCAATCTTCTCCGCTGCCCGTGAAAGATGACTCTGAACTTCCAACTCCGGCTGCCCACACACACAGATGACTTACAAACGAGGAAAGGAAAAGGAAGCCCGGCCAGCAGGAGCGGCTGGGAAGGAACGCTGCAGGCCCAGGAGCACCCCTAGTCCCCAGGGGGGTGAGGGGACAGCCCCCACTGAAGACCTGCTTCCTGCTTCTCCCTCCACAACAGAGAGGCGATCACACTCTAGACTGGCCCACCTCCAGCCCTTTCCACCCGGAAGGTTTAGTCCTTTGGGCCTGACCAGAGCGACAACTGTCTGCCCACATTTCACACTGCACATCTGCCTAAGTAGCGGTTTCCAAAGTCACTAAAATTCTGGGATTCTGCTACTTCATACTGGGCGCATACAAAATTTTGTCACCTGAGAACTCTAGGGCAGGAGGAAAAGAAGAAGAAAAATGTCTTTCAATCTCCAGATCCTTGACTTTAAGTGTATCCCGGGAGATGCCCTCAAGACGTCACAAGCTTTTCCTAAGGAAGCGACCAAGATGCAACCATATAAACACGCGTCGACTTCACGGCCTTAACAACAGCTCCCGAGGGCAGGTTGATTTGGCACAGGTGTGAAAATGAACTTATCATCCAAGTAAGACTCTCAGCACAAATCAATTTCTCCCACGATAATACAGACAGACCCGCAAACAGGTAAGTCCAACCTGAAATAAAACAAACTCAAGCACCAGTATGAAGTCGTGACCCATACAAATGATGGCCGCCAGGGAAATTCTTCAAGATTGCACAGAATCCTGGGAGAGAACCACCCCCCACTGCCCCGGCCCCAGCTGAATTGGGAAACGTCACCAGCTGAATTGGGAAAAGCCACCTTACTGGGAATGACAGTCCCGTATTCCTCCCAGAGGTGTGAATCCCCCTTGTGACGTCTGCGGAAAGCGCGGCCCTCTGTGTAAAACTTGTAGATGCTCATCTGCCTCTGTTACTGACAGGGAAATGATTAGCGACCGCCCCGGCAGGGTGGAGAAATGAACTTGCGGGCTTGTGTGAAAACAACCAAACGCTGTTTTTCCAGAACAGCTAAGAACACGCTGTCCTAAGTGCAGTCGAGTGAAACGTTCTTTCCTGGTTCCCAGCCCTCAGAGGAGGAAAGAACAAAGCTGCTGGCTTGGCCACCAATGAACAGAGCCTGGGGGTCATCTCCGTGTGCAAACACTGTTCCACGGTCACTGTCCCTCTGACAGCCCGGACTGACCGAGGCCACAGAGACACTGAGGCCGGAGGGCTGTCAGGATATACTGACCGTGTTGCTGCTGTACGTATTTATCACAGCAGGTTATGAAGGTCTTATGGGTTTTACAAAGAAAGAAAGAAAGAAGGCCAAGAAAGCTGAGTAAGTTACGCCAACACTACACTGTTTTGTAACTCGACATCCTCTCATGGTCCTGGGAACCCAGAAGCACGTTCTATCTGTTCTGATTAAGGAAGATTCTGAATGAGATGGCCCATCTGAACACTGACCATCTTTCCTGTCTAGAAATCAGGACACAACCTGACAAGCCGAAACACGTATCTGGAATCCCCCAGGCAGAATTTTGCAACCAAGGACAGGCTCACAAAATCCCGCTGTGTCACCACCCTGCCCACCTCACAAGATTCCCAGGCCCCGCCTCTGGAAACCTGACTCAGCAAGCCTGGGTGGTGCCTGAGAATCTTGACTTAACAAGCACCCCAAGGAGATCCTTACGCTCGGGCAAGTTTGGGGAACACCGGATTGGGCCAAGGATACCCTGTAATGCCTCAGTCTCTTTAAGGCAGTTTTACCTTTAAATCCCACTTGGCAAAAGTATCAAGTACGGTAGCTTATAAATGGCGGCAATAATGCGTGTTTGTCTTCTCCTAACCCCTCAAATAATAATGCAATTTTGGGAATGCCCATTTTAAAGGAAGGGGTTACGTGACTTGTGCACGGTTATGCAACCAGTGGGTGACGGGGCAGGAGGCGGGGTGTTCAGGCTCCAGCGGCTACACTGGAAACCACTCCTTATCGCTGTCGGCTGTTCCACAGCATAGACCCTGCTCCTCTGTCCCAAGGGATGGCAGCTGATTTGCTCCCCAAGAGTCAAAAAGATTTAGAAAAACATTTCTGAACTATTAGTCCTTTCAAATTACAGGCTGTGCGGAGACCCAGAGATCCACCGACATCTCTCACAGGCGGTTGTTGTCCCATTTCTCTTCCCGGGAGTCTTGATCCCAGCCTCCACACCTGTCCCAAAAAGGATAAAAGAGGCCAAAGGGCCACGGACCCTCCGAGAAAAACTAGTAAGCAGCTTCGAGACTCTGCAACGTGCTGTGCTTCAGCCCCTAGATCCGAACAATATATCAGATGGAGAGCTAGAGGTTTCCAACTCACTAGTAAAGCACAAAAAAATATGTGATATTCAAACACTTTCATGGTTGCTTTTTTTCAATCACATCTAACCTAACACTGAATTAAAAAAAAAAAAATATATATATATATATATATATATAAACTTATCAAACATTTCTATTCGTCCTGCCAAAAAAAAAAGTCACGCGATGTCAAATGAACAGTACGGTGTGTCCCCAGTGCCCTCCCCTTTCTAGTCTCAGGTTAATTGCAAGTCGATCAAGTTTGGGAAGAGTACAAAAACCAGAACACAAATTACAGTCACCATTCATTCATCGAGTTCTTACTGAGGGCCTTCATACGCAGGCCGCATTATTGCAGGTGCCATGGACACATCCAGAACGGACCCGGTGAAAGCCCCGCCCTCCAGAAGCTCACATCCTCCCAGAGGGTAAACACTAAGAAAACGACAGTCTGCCAGCCTGCACGGCCCAGCGAGCCAGACAGCAGGGGCGGGACAGGGGTGGCTGCCGTGGTCCCACACGTGGCCCCAGGTAAGGGGCCCTCTGAGCAGAGCCCTGAGGGAGATGGGGAGCAAAGCCACACAAGATCCAGGGGGACCGTACCCCCAAAGGGCAAGGAGAGTGTCCCGCATCCAAACCACAAATCTCCCCGGTTTCCTCTCTGCCCAGATGCCTTCACCCTTCTCCCGGCCTCTCCGCAGCCCCATCCAGTCAATCGCGGGGGGGGGGGGGGGGGGGACCCGTGGACGCACCTCCTTCATATCCATGTGTGGTCACACCTGAGCAGCACACGGCCTTGGCATCATCACAAGCCTGGATGACTGCAGAAGCTGTACGGCCGTCTCCCCACGTCCTTCCGGCTCCGGACCCCATGTCTATTCAGTAGGAAACCACAGTCCTCTTTATAAAAGGCACATGGAGCCGTATCCGGGCCTTCTCTAAACAGCTCCATGCTTCCCACTGCTCTGCAGTGAAATGTGGACCCTCCACGTCCAGGCCCCATGGGCACTGACCAGCCCTGCTTACCTCCCTGATCATCCCCACCCCTCGGTCCCAGAGGCTCACTAGCCTTCTTCCAGCCTCTCCCACAAACCTAGCTCCTTTCTGCCCTGGGGTCTTTTCGGGGGTCCCTTCCCCATCCCCCCAGCATACCCTCCCTGTCACCCCGCAGACCTCCAGCTAACAGTCACTGCCGGGTGCCATTCCGACCCCCACCCTGCAGCCCCTACAGCACGCACCTCCCGCGGTCAAAGCACCGCTCCCGCGAGCCAACATCTGTCCTGCCCCCGGGAAGCTCCCGACCAACCCCGGCCGTCTCCACGGCGGCAAGGACCACATCAGGCGAACTCGCTTTTGCAGCCGGTGCCCTAAAAACAGCAGAGCTCCGGAACTACGTGGGAGGACGCCCCACAAACGGAGGCGTTACTCTCACGGGCCCCCGAGTAACGGACCTCACTGTGCAACCGCACCACGGGCTGAGCCCACGTGTCGGGGGTGGAGAAGGGACACACCCGCTCATGAGCCACAAGCAGATGTCAGCCTCCAGATCCCCGCAGAGCCTGTTAGCCGGCACACGGTGTTACCGTGCCAGGTGCGTCACGCGGCTGTGGAGCCCAAGCCCGGCTCGCAGGCCCAGACAGAGGCAGCCACTGGCCCCAGGTCACTTGGCCACCGGTCAGGGCACCCCCCTCGCAGGTGCCCTCGGGGACACCCCCAGGTCCAGGCTCCGCGTCAAGCCGTCCTAAGGAACTCTGTGACGTCACGAAGACGCTAAGGCGGCTTCCGCAGAGGAGCCGAAGCCAAACGGAAGGACCCCATCGCTGTCCTCGCAGCTGCACCGGCTCTGGGCCCACACAGGCGGCCCTTCTGGGCGGCGGGAGCCCTCCAGCACCAAGGCCCCGGGCCCAGGTACACGGCGGGCGGCCCGATGCTTCTCCACGGAACCCCGCTCGCCTGAGTGGCCATCAACAGAGGTGTGCGCGCACGATGGCTTCTGTACGAGAGGGAGGGGCCGTGGGAGTCACCTGTCACCTGTCCCCAACTCAGTTTACTGCAGAATCCGAGCACCTGCCACTCCCCCCCAAAATCAGCAAACGGCCACGAGCCTGCCACAATGACCCCCGCTCACCGGCCACCAGTCGTGTGCGCTCAGCGCTCATCTGGAGAGACAGCCTGACGTGGCCTCGTGCCAGCCCCAGGGGCTTCGAGCCCAACACGCTAACAGCCCAGAGCAGCTGTGCCCAGGAGAACTTCTGTTCTGACCGGGGCTCCTGCAGCCCACAACAGGGCCCTTCGGGGGTGACCCCCGCTCCCCGCCCCAGCCACGCAGCCACGGCACCCGGCTACCTTAGGCTTCGTCCCCGAGGGTGCTCTGCAGCGATGCTCTACTTAAGGCCAGAAGCATGGGGCGCCCGGCAGGCCTAGTCGGTAGAGTATGTGGCTCTTGGCCCCGGGGGTGTGAGTTCGAGCTCCGTGTCGGGTGGAGAGTTTCTTAAATAAATCAACCACAGTCACTCATCCTGTGCGGTTTTAAGTAAAAATCATGCGAGGATGTATGTAAGAGCACCTCAAACATGTAAGGATCTCGACAAGCTAAGAGAAGTAAAAGACCCACCGTTCTGCAGACCACGCTTGAGGACCCAGATGTAGGGGACAGAAGTGGTCCCCAGTGTCCCTGACGCTGATGGTGGCCCCAGTGCAGGCATGCGGGAGGCGGTCGGGGGACTGCCTCAACTCCTCCCTTTCCTCCTCACCTAACAGGTTAGCATTACCTCGCCCTGGCGGGACAGCACATGGGAAACAGGGAGTCGCCTCTCGGGCCCAGAAATGGCACAAACTAAACCATAAGCTGACACTTGCTTCCTTCCGTGATGCTCTCAAAGTGCCTCCTTTCTTCACTACGAACATTCCTCTTCCCTTTTCCTGACCTCTCAAATTCTTCTTTCAGAACTAACAACCCAATAGAGGGGCGCCGGGGTGGCTCAGTCAGTTAAGCATCCGACTTTGGCTCAGGTCACGATCTCACAGTTCGCGAGTTTGAGTCCCTCATCGGGCTCTGTGCTGACAGCTCGGAGCCTGGAGCCTGCTTCGGATTCTGTGTCTCCCTCTCTCTCTGCCCCTCTTCTGCTCTCTCTCTCCCTCTCAAAAATAAATAAACATTAAAAAAATTTTAAAAAACAACCCATATGGACTCTTATTCAGCAATTCAGTATATCTTCCCTATGGACACATGTGGAAAAGCTTGTGAAGATATACGTCTGATGAGGGTCACTCCAGCACTGTTTGTGACCTTCAAAAAAAAGCCACACCTGCTAACTAGAATACTATGGAATACTAACAGTGGGTGCTGACAAAAGGAAAGAACTTTAAGGTGTAAAACTTGACATGCTATGATCAAACGGATGAAAAACACAATCTGATTATATATACTAGCTTTGGTGTCCAAATATTTTACCAGTGGGAGGGGTGGGGGGAAAGAATAAAGGTGGCAGGATATGGTGGGCAAATCAACGGCCCCCAAGTCCACACCCTGATGCCGGGAACCTGTAAACGTATTAGTGTACGTGGCTTTGCAGATGGGGTCGACTGAGGACAGTAAGCCAGGATGAGAACCCAGGCCTACCCAGTGGGGCCCAATCTAATCGCATGGGTCCTTAAAATCAGAGACCCCTTCCTGGATTTGACGACAGAGGAATGGTCACGGACAAGACAGAGGAAGAGGCCACAAACTAAAGAAAAGGGGCAGAAGGTGGTCGAGGCCCAAAGCCTGTGACACGGTGTTTTCACCCAGCGAGACCCATGTCGGGCTTCTGATCCACAGAAGCACAAGAGAATAAATTCAGGCTTCACGACACAGATGTTGTGGTGATTACGTACAACAGCAATAGAAACGGCTACAGAGGAGAAAGAGGGGGTACGTGACTTACGATTTTTTGTCTTTTACCGCATACGTGATGCTTTTATTTTAACTCTCATGTAGGTGGGGAGGGAGGAAAGACATTCTTTGCCAGGTGACCCCCTGACCACAAAAGCTTTCATGTTTCCCCATAACATTGGGGGGAAAATATTAAGGGGGGAAAAAAAGGGCTTCCACATAGCACTCAGCTCCTTCTGCCTGAACGACCTCAGCTTTCTCTTTTCCACAGCAGACCGAATTCTACTTGCACTCGGAGGCCCACCGCACGTCACCTCTCCAGTCTGGGCCTCGTCCCGGGGGCCAGATTCACGGGGCTGCGCAGGGCCTGGTGGACGCTGGCGGACGCGGAGGTCCCCGAGAACACGGCCTGTGCCGACAGGCAGGATGTGCGGTTGAGGACTAGTCAGGGCTTGCCCGACAGAAACGGGTGCCGGATCGCACGGATTCCAAACCAATCTAGGAAAGAGCCGGTTCTGAATGAACGAGGAGTCTGGGGTGGGAACAGACGGCTGTAATCCCACACACGGTATCCCCAGATCTGCTTCAGCAGGCGTTAACCGGTCAGTCCCACAAATCACAGCCAGGAGTTCAGAGTTTAAGTCTCCTTTCAAAATCGACTTTTGACTTTGATTCATGAAGGCTGTTGATCGCCAACAGACCCTGCTTCGTTCGGGGCTCCGGGGTTTCCATTTTCCAGTCTGCGTCTTCCAGTTCCGGCCGTAAACACTTGCGAGTTACATTTGAATCAGGCCACTGGCTGTCCTAAAACCCCAAGTCTGCTCTATTACGGATACTTTTAACGGCAAAGGAGCCAGGACAGGAGACAGAGGGACACCTGGTTAAATGCTCACACGGTAATGACCGCCTCTGACCCCCTCCGCTAAAGTTCCTGCAGAAGCTTCTGTTTGGATCCCCCTGTTTAACAAATACTAGAGCCCCCACCTGTACAGGAGGGTCATCACGGCTGCTCCGTTAGAGACCAGAGTCCTGGAGAGGCGACACTCCCCCGTGTGAATGAGATGCCTGGGTAACTGAGGACAAGCCCGCATCCAATCCCAGACAAGGGGCGGACACGCACGGGTGTCAAACCAAACAATGTCGTTAATTAGTTATGTTTGCTGCTGGTGGTGTTTTCATCTCAAAGTTCGATTTATTAGGGTATAATTTATGCAGTAACTCATCTGCTTTTGTGACAGCTCTCCGAATTCTGACCACACCCTACAGCCGTGTCATCACCTCCCCTGTCAAGATACATAACATTTCATTCATTCCAGAAAGTTCCGTATGCCCTTTGTAAAGTCAATCTTCCCTGGCCCCCATGCAATCCCTGGTCTGTCTCCTGACCCATTTCAGCCGTCCCCAGCACGTCACGGGCCCTTCGGAGTCATACAGAATGTACCTTTTGGAGCCTGGCTTCTTTCACAAAACATACCGCGTGTGACATTTATTCAAGTAACGGTGTTTGTTCCCTGTTTCCGTTGAGGAGTATTCCACTGATAGATCCGCTCATCCATCCGTTAGCTCGTCCAAGGGAGATTTAGTTCTTCCCAGTTTGGGGCAGTTACGGCTAAAGCTGTTAGAGAGGCCAGCCGGCGGGTCTTTGTGCGACCCGAGGTTTTCACTTCTCTTGGGTAACTGCCTGGGAGCAGAACTGGTGGCCTCCACGGCAAGCAGATGCCGGACCTGGCGGGGAAACCACCTCCCCGTGTTCCGGGGTGGCTGCGGCACTCTACATTTCCACCCGGAGCTCTGCCTCCTTCGTGGGGACTCGTGACTATCTGGTGTGGCCTTGTGCGGGTTTCAGCCGTCGTAAGAGGCACCAAGTGGTATGCCACTGTGTCTTTCTTTTGACTTTGGATTTTGAAATAATTTTAGACTCCGGGAGATGCTGCAGACAGGCGAGTTCCGTGCGTCCCTCATCAAGCCCCCCCATCTTCCGTGACCGCAATACACTTACCAGCAGGGGGAACCGGACATGGCCACCGTGCTATGAGCTCAGCTGCAGACCCTTCCGAGGTCTCATTCATGTTTACTTGTCAGTGATTATGGGCTGTTTCTGTTTGCATATGGTTCTGTAATATTTTGTCACAGGGATGGGTTCCTATAACCACTACCACAATCAGGACAGAAATCTGTTCCTTCAAGGCTCGTATTTTGTAAAGACCTTGTTGGGGCGCCTCGTAGCTCAGTCGGTTGAGCGTCTGACTTTGGCTCAGGTCATGATCTCACAGTTCGTGAGTGCGAGCCCTGCGTCGGGCCTGCTGCTGTCAGCCTGTCAGCGCAGAGCCAGCTCGGATCCTCTGTCCCCTTCTGTCTGCCCCTCCCCTGCTGGCGCTCTCCCACTGAATGAACAAACGAATGAATGAATGAATGAATGAATGAGAAAAGACCCTTTTGGTTTTCTTACCATTGTCTGCTGGAAGGGCTCTGGTAAATGACGAGGACTCTTTTTGACCTTTCTCTTGACCAAATTAAAAGTCAGTTATCTATTCTCAGGCAGCTGTGTGCTGTTGACAGAGAAGTTCATGTTTCGGATGTGTGTCTGTCCTGTCCCTTCTGTACGATATGCCAAGCCCAGGGTGGGCGATACGGATCCAACGGTGAACAGGACAGCAACAGCTCCCGACTCTAAGACAACTCAGAGCAGGGAGATACTCTCGTGCACGCACAACTGCAAACTGTGACCAGTACCATCCACGAACCAAAAGTCAAGAGGACACTGAAAATTCAAACGCCATCTGGTTTTAGACTGGCCCGTTTAATGGGCCGTCTACGCTCCTCCTCAGACGCCGTATTTGAGGTCTCGCCGCACGAGCCAGGCATCTGAGTACCTGACCCTGAGGACTGAGTAAGCAAACAGCCCGGCCCCTGGGGCTCAGGACTCCTTAGTCAACCTAGTCTCCTTAGGTCAGAGCGCGGCCCGGAAGATACAGAACCGGCAACAGCCCGCGGGATGTCACGAGAGAGATACCTACAGCCTCCAAAACTTCTTTCCAACCACCTGCCACAAAGTCAGATGCCACCAGGACAGGGCCTGTAGTTACAGAGGTGTGAGCTGATGTGGACGAGGCACGATGAAATCCCACCGGGAAGGGGCATGTAGTGACCCCCCAGTCACTGGCCTGCGGCTGGCAGGGGCGGGGGGAGAGGGGGAGCCCACGCGGACGCGTCCGTCAGGGCAGAGCTGCTCCCTCCCCCCTGAATCCTCCGCTAGCCTGCTCCCGCTTTTGTCGGAAGGCACCTCTAATGCTGGGATCCCGCGTTTCGCCCCCGCTTCTATGCCAAGAGCCCCAACGGTCTGATTCTTCTCCGCACCTCCCGGTGTCTGCACCCTGGCTCTCTGCACACAGTAGGTGGTCAGTAAACGCTGTGTGAATATTTAAGGCACAGCTCTCAGAGGACGGTGCGCACGGGCGGGATCTGGGCACCTGGACAGAGATAGCGGGGTCTCACCGGAAACACCGATCCGAGGCATGAGGCGGCTGGTCGACTTCCAGAACCCCACCGCACAGGAGCTAAATATAGCAGCAGGATGCCGGCTGGTCTGAGGACGGGGTCAGGACAGAGGGCAGAAGGAGAGCCTGGCACTGGACCAGCCTGGCACCTGCCGGGAAAACCTCAGCTAGAATCGGGGGGGAGGCGGGGGTCAGGCCCCGTGTCCACGACTTCGTTTCTGAGGACGTTTGACCGGGAGTCCAAAAAGAAGTGAGCCCTCGCCACAGCGGCTGTGGACGCCGGGCTAGGAGATCGTAAGAGATGAGAGACAGAAAACAGCTCACTCGCTGACCACTCCTCTGCCTCCTTCCAGACAGACCCTAACCTTTCCTCAACCACCATCACATACTATTCCCAAAGCAGCCCGGGAGCCCCCTGTGCGGGCAGCGAGGACCGTGGTGTGAAGGCTGGCCACCGCCCTGACCCGGCGCCCAGGCCAGCTCCGAGGGCAGCCCCCCCCCCCCAAGCCCGCTGAACCGCTGGGGAGAGACTAAGACCCCGCTCTTGGCCTTGAACTGGTCAGGCGTCTGACACATAGACCTTGTTCACGTTTCCTGATTAATGTAGAAACTCCCAAACCGAAACGCGAATTGTGTTGCAATCATAATTGTATTGCAATTACTTGAAAGTGTCAGAAAAGGACTCCAGCCCTTGTTTTCAAAACCACAAGCTGTTGCAATAAAACACCACATGGCTTTTGACCACGGCTTTCTCTTAACCCGCACCTTGTTGACCCTCGCCACCGATCAGCAGACCAGGGTGACGGTGGTCACGGCCGTTGACTCCCTGAAAGGAAGAGGGGAGGACACACTTTGCTTCTGGAAGAGCCAGTCAAACCCTTGTGGAAGACGGCTGGCGAGGAGCGGAGAGCCCCCAGGGAATAACGGTCTCAAACATGTTCCAACACTAACAGGGACACTCTTCCACTGGTTTCACTTACACTTTTCCTGTCGTGCGCACACACGGGTGACAAATGCTACCATCGCGATGCTGGTCACTAAAAACACCAAGCCACCCGATGCAAGGTGCCTGCCGGTCTCGGGTCCAGCAAGTTCAAATCAGGCCAAAGCGCTTTCGCCCCCTCTGTTCTCACCAAGGGCTCCACCGAGAAGGACCCCACGTGCTGGTAACACGGTCTGCCACGAGGCAGAGCAGAAACCAGCAAGTGCCAGGTGGTTTTCAGCGGCCTCCGGGAGACCCAGCAAAGCAAGTAAAAGCACCCTTCTTGGCTCCAGTGCAGAAAGGTCGGCAACGACGTGACCCTCTGGCCCCCGAAGCACCCCTGCTGGTACGGCTCCCAAACAAGTGCTCCTGCCCCCGACAGGTGCTCCGGGCTGTAAAGTGACCTCCCGCGCTGCCTCTCCACCACCCCCAGCCCGAAACTCCCCTTCCCAGCCGGTTCGTTTAGGGGCCGCACACGAAGGTGTGGAAGACACAGGAGCTGCTCCCACCGTCGGGCCGGAATTTTGGTTCAGGACTATACGTTACGATGTTAAAGTGTCTCCCAAGCTGTCACTCAGCCACAACGTTTTACCAGAATTGATTTAAAGAGGATAGCTCTGAGAATGCATTAAACACAGTCATCAATTCCTGACATTGATAGTGAGCCATGTTAAGCTCAAAACTAAGCCACATAAGCCCCAACTGTTCTACTGCATTTATATACATTTTTTTTAAGAGAGAGAGCAAGCGAGCACACGAGCGGGGGAAGGGCAGAGAGAGAGAATCCCAAGCAGGATCCACACTCAGCACAGAGCCTGCCACGGGGCTCGATCCCACGACCCTGGCATCATGACCTGGGCCGAAATCAAGAGTCAGACGCTCAACCGACTGAGCCCCCCAGGTGTCCCTATACACATCTTTTATAAATATAAGCTTCTTAGCATGAATATTCCTAAGTGCTCTCTCACATCGCAAACTGGACCTAGGTCATTCTTCAGCCACGGGGTGCTGCCCCGGATCAGCAGGGAGTGTGGACAAAGTGACCCGGAGGGAATGTCACGCCCGCCTGTATATTCAAACCCACAAAGAGCTGGTCTGAATCTCATCTCAATTCCATCTTCCCTCCTACCCAAGGAAAGGAAGCTTATTGTTAAGTTCCAAAGACCCAAACATCAGAAAGACATCGCCTGTGAGCACCACACAAAAGATACCTTACATAATTTCTCGACAAATGCTAAAAATGCGATTCATGGCAATTCAGGGACACGGCCTCTGCCTACATGCCATCGTGTTCCGTCACAGGTATTTCTAAGCGACGCCGTCCAAGCGAAATGCCCGTTTTCCCTGGCAAGGAGAAGGGAACCAACGTTCCGGAGACTACGTGCCACGTGCATCAGACTCTGACATAATAAGAATCTGAACGCTAGGTGCCCCTTAAGGCCATTCGCCTTTTCCTACTTCGTAACAGAACCCCCACTTGGTTAACTGGATCCCAGCGTTCGAACGCCAGTCTCGTGCAGCTGGCTGTGGCCAGGGGGCTGCATTCTAACGTGGCAGACCCCAGGGTGGGTCTGGGGGTCCTTGGGAGATCCGCACCCTTGTAACTAATCCGTGAGGCCAAAACTATTTTCATAGTGACAATAAAATGTAAATATTTTAAACTTAAATTTAAATTGATTTCATGGTGGCTTAAAATACCACAGATTATTTTACAGTTCTGGAGGTCACGAGTCTAAAACTGAGTCAGTCGTGTGGGGGTCAGAGTGAAGGTATGGCAGGGCTGAGCTCCTTCGGAAGCGCTAGGGGGGACAACGTGTGCCTGGCCTTTTCCGGAGGCCACCTGCGCCCCTCCCTCCCAGCAAGGACATCATTTCCATCTCTCCTGTCATCTCGTAATTCCTTCTGTGGCTCTCACCCTCCTGTTGCCTTCTTGTAAGGACCCCTGTGATTGCACAGGGCCCACTGGATAATCCCCAAGACTCTCACCTCAAGATCCCGATCTTAACCATACCGGCAGTCTCTTTTGCCATAGTGTGATATAGTCACGAGTTCTCGGTATTAGGATGGGGACATCTTTGGGGGCCATCTTTCTGCCAACTGTAAAATGCTAGATATAGGGGTGGCTCAGTCGGCTAGGTGTCCGACTTCGGCTCAGGTCATGATCTCGCGGTTAGCGGGTTCGAGCCCCGTGTCAGGCTCTCTGCTGACAGCTCGGAGCCTGGAGCCTGCTTTGGATTCTGTGTCTCCCTCTCTCTCTGCCCCTCCCCACGTATGCCCTGTCTTCCTGTCTCTCAAAAATAAACAGATGTAAAAAGAAAAAAATGCTAGATATAAACCCACACAAGCAGAGCTCTGTAGGGTTCTCCTCTGTGGGGTCCTCAATAATATGTAAGATAAGAAAGGATTTCTTAAGAGCAAAACTTTTGGGAACTACTGCTCTAGCATGTGAACAGACTAATTATTAGGTGGGAAAATAAAACCCAGAAGAGCTACGTGATTAACCAGTCGTACAGACCGTGAAGAGAACTTCACCCTGAACTCAGGTTGTCTAGCTACCGATGAACCCGGTACAGTTCCCGCTATGTCATACTACCAACCCCTGAACACCCTGACTGAGAAAAAGGCAAATGAAAATTATTCTGTGGGCATTTCCGTAGGCATCAAACAAAGGGTCTGATAACAAGCACTCAGGTGTGAATCTGCTGAGCAGGAGAGAGCACAAGTTAGAGAAGGAGGTACTTAAAATAATCCTCCTTTTCAAAACCGTATTTAGAAACAGACAAGTTCATTACCTCATGTGGGAAAAGAGGAAAATGTTACAAATGGCCAGTGTCCTGGTGCTGAGTCAGAGAGACGAGAAGCCAGACATTCCTGGACGAGAGAAGCTCAGTCAGGACCAAGGTCAGGAGACCCAGGGCACATGCAGCAAACCCAACGGGGCCTGCTGACCAGACTCAGACCTGCGGTCACTCGTCTTGATAATGGCTGTCAAGCCCCATTTTTAACACCCTAACTGTAAGGGACATGAGAAAGCCCGCCTGCTTGGGCTGTCTGTCAGCATCATTTTGATAGGACCAGAATCAGGACTTTGCAGCAAGAAACTGCATTCAAGTGAACTATGTTAAACTTACGCTGATGAGCGGTGCCTGGGTGGCTCAGTCAGTTGAATGTCCCACTTTGGCTCAGATCACAACCTCGCAGTTTGCAGGTTTGAGCCCTGCGTCCGGCTCTATGCTGACAGCTCAGAGCCTGGAGCCTGCTTCGGATTCTCTGTCTTCCTCTCTCTCTGCCCCTCCCCATCTTGTGCGCGCGCTCTCTCTCTCTCTCTCTCTCTCTCTGTCTCTCTCTCAAAAATAAATAAACATCAAAAACCATTTTAAAAAATACCATGTTAATGATCCAAATCTCAGCCTGTAAAGGGACACCTATTTGCAGAAAAAGAAGAGAAGGGGGTAGCTTAAAGGGCCAGTTACTGCTTTACGAAACGACCGACCGGGCACAGGAACAACAGAGCTGGGGGATGGCTGCAGTTAGACCCCTGTCCCCACCTCAGGCAGTGTGTGCTCAGGCAGCTCCCCGGCCTGGGAGGCTGGCCAGGGCTTCCCCGGGAAGCAAGCTTCTCCAGTTCTTCTTCACCTCCTTCCTGGCTCCCCAGAGAAGCTTCTGGAGTGCTCGGCTAACCAAACCATTTGGAAAGCGAAAACCATCAACACTGCGCGAGCAGACAGCCAACCGTAACCCACGACATGAGGAGACAGAAGAAGTAACTGCTGTCCAAGGGAGGAGAAGCCACAGGATTCTCAGATGCGTCTATTTTCCAAGTGACAGTAGGGAGCCGGCAACAGGCAATCCTTCAGAGAACCTCTAGCCACAGAGCTCCGCATTTCCCGGGAAGGTCTTCTGTGCCTGCCTTTTCTATGATTACATTAGCGCTGCAAAAGTCCTGCTGAAACCTATGAAGCATGCAGATTCTGCAGACTAGACACGCCTCACATGTCACGCTCATCACAAAGCTATCTTTGTGATGAACATCACTTACCATCTGTTTTGAAATAAAACATGTTTTCATGTGCCAAAGCCCAAGGCAACTTAACATTTCATAGATCAAAAACTTCATGCTGGGGGTGCCTGGGTTGGCTCAGTCGGTTGGGTGCCCGACTTCGGCTCAGGTCATGATCTCACAGTTCGTGGGTTCGAGCCCCACGTCAGGCTCTGTGCTGACAGCTTGGAGCCTGGAACCTGCCTCGGATTTTGTGTCTTCCTCTCTCTCGGCCCCTCCCCTGCTTGTGCTCTGTCTCTCTCTCAGAAATAAACATTAAAAAAACAAAAAAATTTAAAAAAACAAAAACGAAAACAAAAACTTCATGCTGTTTCTAGGCCTATTAAGGAGATGTACAACATAGGGACAGGCAGTTTGTGGACCGGATGCCTCTAACTCACAACAGTAAACACATGTGTTCTGCACGCCACCTGAGGAAGGAAGGCATCCACAGGCAGAGATCAACAGCTAAATCTTTTATACCTAGGATTCCGGATAAACAGAAAAATAGAGCAGAATCAAGGAGTACTGAAAGTACTTACGAGTTATTCCAAAAGTAGTGATTCGACTTTCTCAGGAAGTAAATATTAGTAGATTAATTAGAATTAGTAGATTAGTAGATTAACTAAAAAAAAAAAAAAAAACAGGCAAAAGTTTAAGGACATAGTACGTGATATGAATATAGATGCAGTTTAGCAAGCTTTCAAGAAGATTGCTACTGTGTTCTTTTCCCAGCTGTGGGTGAAATAAAATCATATAGCAGGTAAAGTTCTAAGTGTCTAAGAAAATTGATAAAGGGCACATATAGAACATGAATTTTAAAATATCACTTGGATACTGCTAATTTAGAAATTATGGTGGGCTAGGTATTTGTAGGGCCCTTCTGCTATGCTATAATTAGATTCTGGGTAAGTTATCTTTTTAATGTCTATTTTTGAGAGAGACAAAGAGGGAGAGAGAGATGGAGAGGGAGAGAGAGAGAGAGAGAGAGAGCATGCAAGCAGGGGAGGGACAGAGAGAGAGGGGAACAGAAGATCTGAAGCAGGCTCTGAGCTGACAGCAGAGAGCCTGAATATGGGCTCAAACTCCCAAACCATGAGATCATGACCTGAGCTGAAGTCTGATTCTTAACTGACTGAGCCACCCGGGTGCTTAGATTATTTTAAAGAATACTTTTTAAAGTTTATTTATTTACTTTTGAGGGGGGCAGGAAAGGGCGGGGAGAGAGGGAGAGATAGAATCCCAAACTGGCTCCGCTCTACCAGCACGGAGCCCGATGTGGGGCTCAAACCCACGAACCACAAGATCATGACCTGAGCCAAAACCAAGAGTCGGACACCCAGCCGACTGAGCCACCCTGGCGCCCCTAAGAATACTTTTTAATACATTGGCCAGCTCCAGGTAGAGGAACGAATACCAGGGAGATACGGCAGGGATGGTGCACAGAAACCTGAGCAAAGAAGAGAGCAGGAGCGACCCTGGAGGCCACGTGAATGCCAGCAATGGGATGGGGCATCTGGACCCTCGGCTTTCCGCAGAGTGGGACAACCCAACCTGGAACCGGGATTCCCAAAGGGAACAAAAGCGATCCTGACTCTGTAGCACCCTCCTGGCTCCTAGGACAGACAAACTCAAGTTTCAGGAAGTAAGACCTCAGGATTCTGGCATATAATTGCCCAACAGGTATTAGCACACAAAACTCACCATGGACTAGACAACAAGCCACAGAGTTACATTATCAAAGATTTCAGATACTGGCATTATCAAATGCAGAATATGAAACAACTCTGCTTGGTGTTGTTTAAAGACAGGAAAAATGGAGTAATAAAAATGAGCCAGCAAAAAAGAGACCATCAAAATATACTCAGGCAGATTTGAAGCAGAAATGGAGCTTTTAAAAATGAAGAAATATAATCACTGAAATTAAAAACTCAAAGGCTGGGTTAAATAAAACATTCAACACAGTTGAAGAGAAAATTACTGTACTGGAAGCTAAATCTTAAGAAATTAACTAGCATCAAACAGAAAAGGACAAGGAAGAAAATACCAATTACAAATTAAAAGACACAAAGAATAAAAAGAGCAGCTCTAACGTCTACTTATCAAAACCAGAAGGAGCAAACAGAGAGAGCGGGGGAGAAACCGTATTCAGGGCATTAATAGCTGGGAAATTTTCAGAGCCAACAAGTGGCATGAATCCACACACGGGACCCACAGCAAACACCAAGAAGATAAAAGCCGGAAAGCCGCACACAAACACACTGCAGGGAAACCACAGGGCCCAGAGACGAATAAATGATCTCGAAATAGGCCAAGTCGTTCACCAAAGAATGGCAGTTGGAAGATGAATGGCAGATCTCCTAACAGCAACGATGAAAGCCTTGGGACGACGGGCGGCAGGTTCACAAAGCTGTGAGGCCACAACCGTCAGCTGAGACGTGGGCGAGGGAAGCAAACACAGTGTCTCACAGACCAAAGTCGAGAGACGCTGCCACGGAGTGATCCTAAGGGGAGACAGCGCTGAAGAAGGTGTAGCTCCCCTGAGGGAAGGAACAGGATGGCAGAAGGGAAGGGAAGCAAGACATGGGAGACAGGGAAAGTTAAATACCATCTCCAAACGGCAACCACGGTCTGATGTGTGTGGTGAAATGCAGAACTCTAATATGGAAAGGAACGCATGAGAACAGAAGACACTCTTTTCTAGGTGTCCTACGAGTTTTGTGCTGTTCTGAGACGGGATGAAAACACCTTAACTGCTGATTGGCTCCAAAACTGTGATGCGTGCGCGATGTACTTCCAGGGAAATCGCAGAAGAACGGAAACACGATGCGTCCCAAACCAGCAGAGAAAAAAACCATGGAACGAGAATGCAAATCAACAAAAACTTCAATCCAAAACAATAAATAAAGATTAGCAATGCAAATGAACCAAACACATATTAAACTATATTTCAAACAACAACAACAACGCAACAAAACCAGAAACAGAAACAAAAGTACATTAACTAGACAATAAAAGACTGAAAATTCTGTCTACATCAACATCACAAACTCTGTTCTCCAAAGGATACCAGAAAGAAAGATGCCCAACCTCACTACTGATCAGGAAAACGCAAATTAAGACCAGAATGATATCTCCTACCCCCTAGACTGGCAGCAAAATACAAAACTGTGGGAGGAAATGGAGCAGCAGATACAATGGGATGGATTCTTACAAGAAAAATTTTACTTGACCATAAAAAATAATTTACTACCATCACGTGCAGCAACAGAATCTTAACACAACTGAGTAAATGCAGCTTGCGGAATGCTACGTGCAACGGACCGCTCTTATGCAGCCTTAAAACAAGCGACACGAACCAATATACTCTCTGCGGGTACACACAGACATGGTAATTACGTCCCAGAATGGAAATCAACTACCAACACGAAGCACGTGGTTCCGTGCAGGTGACACTCACTCTTGGGAAAGACCTTCTCAACAAGAGAAATGGTGCGCGGGTCAGGTTTGGAGCAGGCCCTTCGGGTCACGTCAGGTTGATGCTCCGAGTGGCACTGCCCCAGGCTGTCCATGGGAGAGGGCACACCAGGGAAGCACAGTCTTCCAGGATAAAGAGCTTCAATCAAAACCAATTCCAGAATAAAGGAAAAGGCCTGGCCCCAAATCGCTCCCTAGGCCCTCCACGCCCCGCCCCTGGAACCTTCCCTAATAATTTCCTCTACAATTAAACTATTGGTAGTTTTAGTTAAAGGTGAAAAATGGCTTAGACTCAAGTAGAGATTTTCCTTAATCCAGATGGCCCTTCTTCCTTTTCAATGTCCTCGATCATTACACGACTTCAGGTCTCACAGCGCCCTTTTCCGTCATTTCCAGTGACTCTGGCCGACACGATCCTTGTGCCCTCTCTTTTATACATTTCTACCACCCTGGCCCGTGTCGTGCTGCTTTCCTGGGCCAAGGAGGGGGCTAACCTCTCAGATTCTTTTTCCCTCCTTCCCCAAAACAGGCTGGCCTTGCCCTGGCTGATTTCGAGCTGGGGACCTCGAAGGCCCGGATGACCCCTCCAAGCATCCGAGCCACAAATACAATCTCAGGACAAAGCAGGAACAACTGTGGGGAACTTCAGATCCGTGACATGTTTGAAAGCAGACAGAAGGCTGAGTGACTTATGTGCTACCTTTCATAAACCCTCTGCTATGCTCTGGCTTCACTGATCCTGAAATCCAGAAGATCCATAGCTCTCCAGTCACTGGAGCTCTGCCTGCAACAATAAGGGCAGGAAATGAGAAAGGAGGTGACCGGAAGGAACCGAAGAGTCCGCTGGGGAAAGAAACTCCCTTGTGCCATCAATCTCGACATTCAAAAGGAAAAGGGGCCACCCAAAGTAAGGAAAACCTCCACCGATCTCCAGTCTAAGCCGTTTCTCATCTTCAACCAAAACTATAAATAGTAATTGAATGTTTTTAGAAGAAATATTATTTACAAACACCTTTTGCATGCATTTCCTCATTTGCGCCGTAAGATTTTGAGAATAGGCAAATATTATTCTATTTTATTTTAAGTTTATTTATTTTGAGAGAGCAAGCACAGCATGGGGAAGGCCAGAGAGCGAGAGAGGGACAGGGAGAGAGAGAGCATCCCAAGCAGGCTCCACACTGTCAGCGCACAGCCTAACGTGGGCCTTGATCCCATAAACCGTGAGGGAACCATGAGGTCATGACCTGAGCTGAAACCAAGTGTCAGACGCTTAACCGACTGGGCCACCCAGGCGCCCCAACAAGTATTATTTTAAATGCAGCAACTGATGTTCCCGTGACCGTTCCTGAACCACCTCTATGACTCCTCATTCCAACCCTCTTCTGCGACACCAGATAATAGGATGGGGGAGGGACAGAGTCGGGGAGGGGGGTGCAGGGACAAACGTAGTATTCTTTCTCCTTGCACTACATAGGCTTTCTCACCCAACAGACACAGAAATGGCTTTGCCTGTTGGGTGACAGAGTGACTGCCATAGGATTCAATGCTTATTTCCCGTGGACAACTCAAAAGGTAGAAAATCCACACCAACATAGTTAAGAGATGCATGCATCTTGCTCCCGTGCTCTCTTTTAAGTCATGGATGGCTATACCTGCTGGGCTTCTTTTCACTTTTTTAACTTTTTATTTGGAAATAATTTCAAGCTCACAGAAAAATTCTGGAATAGTTAACAGCACAAAGAACACCACGTATGCTTTACGTCAGAGTCACCTACCGCTAATGTTTCTCCCGTGTCCCTCGTCACTCACCCTCCACAGACTCACGCGCTCACTCAACGCTGTTTCCTCTGAGCCACCTGGAGAGAGGTGCCATGCATCTTGATGCTTTACCTCTAAACGCTTCAGAATCTCCTTAAGAATGGGGATGGTCCGATAAAACCATAATGTTATCGCTCTCAGCAAATTTAAATATGGACACGCTACCTTAGCCTACTGCCATATTCCATTAACCTCATAATGGTGCTTTATGGAGTTTCCTTTCCCTCCAGTTCAGGATCCAGCCCAGGGTCATGTACAGCATTTAGCCGCCATTATTCTGAAACACACGGCTTGCTTTTGTCTTTTATGGCATTCACAGTTTGGGAGAATAGAGTCCTCCACACCTTTCATATTAACAAAGCGTCTCCACACGGACTTGTCTGCCATGTCCCCGTGATTCAATCCCGGTCATGCACGATCAGCCAGGAACCACAGAGGTGATGTCTTCTCCTCCAGGTGTCGCACCTGATGGCACACGAGGCCCACCCGCCCCTCCTTGGCATTATTCATTCTGGTCACCCAGGCAGAGTGTGGCCCAATTTCTCCAGTAAAAAATTATTTTTTCTCTTGAAACTAGTCAGTGAGGAGATCCTCGAAGACCATGGAAATAACTTGTCCCTCATCAAAACCTCCCCCTGGGTTTCCATCCGCGGCTGACCCGGGCCTGGTGTGAACTTCACTAAAATGGTGGCAACACGCTGCATCTTCCAACCCCAGCGCCCTGCACGTTACCCTCCATTACTCAGCAGTCCGCGCTGCTTGCCCGTCTGCTTGTCCACGTGTGGTCGGTGCGCACACACGAAGTTCTACATTTTCGATACTAATCCACCCTTTTTATCGCACAGGTTGTAACCTGCCACCGTACGCGACTGTCCTGGCACTAAGCCACCGGGCACCCCTCTATCTCAGCTCTTTCCTCTTCGCAGTGTGGCCCTCCCCGTTTTTTCTCACACTCTTCACTTTCGTTCCCTTACTTTCTCACACTAAAGGAGTGGGCCCTGGGCTCATCTTGTGCCTGCCCTGTCTCCGCTCTGCCTGCAGCCGCTGCCCAGGGTCCTGGCCCGTCGGGCGAGGCGGGCGCAGGCACCATTCGCACTGACCATTCCCCGCGTCCACACGAGCCACGCGTCCGCCTCTCTGTGGGCTTCCAAGTCATCCGCGTTGGCCCAGAGGGCAGCCGACTTACTGGCAGACCCTCCGGCTCCCAGGGGGCCGGGCCGAGACGGGTCCGTTGGAGCCACGTCCTTAGTCCTTGCGTGTGGCTCCTCGTCTGGATCTGTGTCTTCCTGCTGTGTCACCAGAGTCGCTAAGGCACCCGGCGAGGCTCTCCACCCCGGCCGGGCCAGAACCCTCCACTTCCCTCAGTACTACAGAAGTCCACGAGGACTCAGTGTTAAATACTTCGTATGGCCACCTGCTCCCCGCCTGGCGGTGCCTGCTCTCTGCGGGGTCTCACCCTGCCCGAAGGTACACCCCAGCCTCTGGGCGCCTCCACGGCGCCCCCTCCAGTGCCGGGCCGTGTACATTCCAGCTTCAGCAGCAGCCCCGACAGTGCAAGTCCCCCCCACCGTGCCAGGGCCGCACCACCATCGGGGGTGCTCAGGCAGACACCAGGGGAAACGGGGGTCCTCGCTCCTCTCAGGGACCACAGGGCTGGCTGCCACTGTCCAGTGGTGGGTGACAACTGCCTTGTGCGGTCCGCTTTTCCAGGCTCCAGGACCCAGCACTCCTTTCCCTCTTTACGGCCTCAACGTTCAGCGATGCTTCAGGAGCGCGGGCTGCTCTACGGAAGGGTGAAGAATCAAGACCCTTTGAGCATACAGTAAACGCTTTTTATTTAAACATTTCGAAGAAACTCTAATCCTTCTCACAATCCGTTTCTTAGAAGCACACGTGTTTACTTTCCCTGCAATGCCGAGGCGACGGAGAGGCTGACAGTCGGGCATCTTGTCAGCAAGATGATGGAGAAGTATCTCTATCCCATCCGGGAGGTGACCATCTCTTCAGATGGCCGGCTGCCCTTCACTCGGACGGGCACGTGTGCTGGTCTACGTGACCCCTGTTCCAGTGGCCTAACGAAACCGTCCAGACCGCCAGACTGCCCTTCATCTTCCTCATTTACGTGCGTGTGCCCAGGGGTGGGGAGGAGACTCCTCTCGGCGGAAATCACGTTCTGACACACTTACGTTCCCCCTTGTAACCACGGGTGAACAGATCATGAGAAAAACCTAGTTGGAGAGACAAAGTAAAAGAGAACTCTGCAACCCCACATGCAAAGTTCATCAAAAGGAAATCA
Source organism: Acinonyx jubatus (assembly GCF_027475565.1). Classification (NCBI taxonomy): domain Eukaryota; kingdom Metazoa; phylum Chordata; class Mammalia; order Carnivora; family Felidae; genus Acinonyx; species Acinonyx jubatus. The sequence goes on along the minus strand of NC_069393.1, from coordinate 12,339,676 downwards.
GCAAGGAAGAGTAGCATCTTCAGCACCAACCGGAGAAAAGAGGACTTGCTGTCACGGGAAAATGGAGACGGGCCCTTCCCCGCACGAGCCAGGAGTTTGGTGCCCAGGGCACGCAGGTGCACACACAGCGCTCCAAAGCGTGCCAGGCGGGAAAGCGGGACGCCCTCTACTTCTTGAGCAGACGTTCTCCTTACCAGAAATCCACACCGCAGCCCGCCCAACTCATCTTCTCAAAACGAATACGCACGCCAAAGCCTGGCGAGCCCCTCTCCTTTCCCTGGCTCCACGCCGGGCCCCCCCACCCCGTCCCTTGTCCTTGCACCATCCAGGCAGCCCCGTCCTGCCACGACTCTCAGATCTGCATTCTGTCTCCTCCGGTCAGGAGGTGCCCAGCACCCCCATCAATTCTTCTGCGACCCCCGGTCCCCAGGAGCGGGATCAGAGCCCCCGGGGTCTCCACCATCTGTGCCCCGCCTGGCTTTCCATTGCATGTCCCAATGCCCTACACCCATCACAGACACCGCACAGACATCCCCCTTCGGAGACACCCTTCCCTCCCTCTCTTCCCCTGACTCAGGAGGCCTGACAACCTTGGGGAATTTTTCAAGATCCCCACTTGAAGCTGGGTTAGTGCCCTGAACTCACTATTCTCACGGTGTCTGTGCCCACTTGTACTGAGCGGTTACTACGTGCTAAGCTTTGGGCACCTAGCATGCGTCATGTCCCTGGGTGCCCACACTAGGTCCGCAACGCGGACACTGCGAGCGGTCCCTCCTCAGATGAACCTACATGCATGGTGGCCCAGCAGTGGCCCAAATGCCACACTGCTGGCAAGTGGGAGACCCGAAGAGCTCAGAGGCTCACCATCACCAGCAGCGCATAACGTACGTAATGGAGAAACGAACAGTGCGACTGGTATTTCTGGGGAAAGGCCCAGAATGACAAGAGAGGGTGACCCCGTGACACTAGATGGGAGAATGTCCCCAGAACTCCTCAGAGGACAATTCGCCATGAGGGTGCTCACAGACTAACGTCCTAACAAAGACCAAAATATTTCCTCAAGACGGGGTCACAAGCAATTTCTATGAACCAAGAATAGACACATGGCTCAGCAAGAAAGGTTTAAAAGCAGTGGGGGAAGTAGGGAAGGTTGTCTCGCTAGGGACAAAAAAAAAATGGCGTGTTGGCTCAAAGACGAACAGGACCTCTCAGGGAAGAATCAGGAATTCTGTATAATTAAATCAACCCCCTTCTCAGGAACTTCTCACACTGTAGAACCAACAGGCTCTTCTCTACAAACGGCCCCCAAGCGAGGATTAGAGAGGAGGCAAAAGTCCTGTCGTGCGCCATCGGGCCCCCACGTCACTGACCCCGTGTCCACTTCTGGCCTCAGACATGGACCTGCGCTAAGGGAGGAGGCGTGAACAGGAACGCCGAGGACAGTCCCACGAAGAGTAAGTCAGGAAGGATGACCGTTTCGGGACAGCCCGTCGCCTCGCCAGGCTCCCCTTCCTGGTGCTGCAGACCTTGACTTTGCCATCATAAATATCGGCCGGGGTCAAAGACATCTAAGGGCTTACACGTCTGGGGAAAAAGTTTTCTTTTATGGAGAAGGGTCAAAAGGAGAAATGTAAAGCTCCCTGACACCTAACCCAAGTGCAAAACCCACAGGGAAAGTTTAACCTAGGGACGAGGAAGCGGGGAAGATGCCACCATTTGACATCATTTTAAGCGTTAGCCCGCTAAGAGCGACGGACGGCCATTCTTCCGTTTCCACCAGACAGAGAGAAAAAACAGTCTTAATCTGAAGGATGAGAATTTGGGCTTCCGTATGAAGATTTTCCCAAAAGCAAGAATGTGTAACTACGAAGATGGAGTCTGTATACCCACCACATGACTGGTCTTCAACTAACAATACGCAGGGCTCCCATACTGGAGTTCAAGTAGAACAGGTGTTCACGATTCCGCCTCACGGAAGCTGTGGTAATACAGACCACACGCTGTTCACTGCGTGCTTCCCTAAAACGAAGTCACCCAGAGAGACCCGAGGGGGAAGCCCAGCTCTGCCAGGGTGTAGGATTCCCACCCCGTGTCCCATTCTGAAGTCCAACTCCTTCACAACAGGGATTACATTAAAATGCACGAACACTCGGTATCCATAAAATGGGGCAGCACCTGCCTCGTTGAGTCTCCTGGAAGGATTCGAGAAGCTACTCGCACGATATTTAGCCTGCGCGGAATTGAAGAAAGCACTCGGTTCTACGAGAGCCCGCACGGTTTATGTCAACAAAAGAAAACCGGCCGTGCGTCCAGCCGTTCAGCCCACCCATACCAGCCACTCCCTCCACAGACCTTCCCAGAGTATCTGTCACGTGTGGAACACTGGGGCGGGCCCACAGCTACGCTCCACATCTCATCACTGGCCGCACACACTTGCAGAGTACTCAAGATGGGCCAGTCACCATCCTAAGCACCAAGTACACACGTGTGTGCACGTGTGTGTGTGTGTGTGTGCGCTCTTTCCTTAAAATTTTTATTTAATGTTTATTTATTATTGAGAGAGAGAGAGAGAGAGAGAGAGAGAGAGAGAATGAATCCAAAGCAGGCTCCAGGCTCCGAGCTGTCAGCACAGAGCCCGACGCGGGGCTCGAACTCACAGACCGCGAGATCATGACCTGAGCCGAAGTCAGATGCCCAACAGACTGAGCCACCCAGGCACCCCGTGTGTACTCTTTCAATCCCTACAGTGACCCTTTAGCGTAAGTAGTATTTATTATCCCCTTTAGCTACACAACGCTGCATCTAAGTACAGGGGGCCGGACTGGGGGCCGCCCACAAGGCCCTCGTGCACACGCCGGAGGGAAAGAGGCAGGCTGAGCCCCTGGGCCCCAATCACACAGACCTCCAGTGTGGCTGTCGACAAGTGACCTGACCAGCATTGTCCTTGTCAGGATTAAATGAGGTGACTTATGGACAGACCTTCGTCCCAGTGCCCACCACCCAAGACTATACCCGTAAAACAATAATAAAAATAACAGGTAAACAGACAGGGGCGCCTGGCCGGCTCAGTCAGGAGAGCGCACGAGTCCTGACCTCAGGGTTGTGAGTTCGAGCCCCACACCAGGTATCAAGGTGACGTAGTTAAAAACTTAAAAAATAGGCAAGTAAAGAAATAAATAAAAATAATTGCAGCTGCCATGAGAGTTTTCCATCAAGACTCATCAGTCCTCAGGCAGATGAGCAAACACCAACAAGCAGACAGCATCAGTCTAGAGACCAAGAAGAATGCGATCGGAGGGATTTAAACCACATTTAGGATTCATTAAAATATCAGTAAGCACAACCCGCGATTAAGAATTACAAATGTGTGTTTCCAAACGCTGAGGAACGGTTAAGAGTGAGAGTAGCTGTCGTGTGCGGGGGGCCTGCTCTGCTCTTGGTCCTGTGAGAGGCTCTTTACGGAGGCTCCTCAATCTTCAAAACCACTCGGAGGCTCCTCGAGTGATCCCGACTCCGCGGGTGAGGATTCTGAGCTGCTTAGGGGTACAGAGAGGGGCGCACGTCACCTGACCAATAAAAAGCACAGACTGTTGCTTAAAAGTGAGTCCCCAGTGAGGCGAGCAGGGACATAACCTCGGGGTGAGACACGGCCGTGCCGCAAAGCACCTCCCTGACGCCAACCGGGACTTCACATGGCGACACGTGGCTCAACCTAGGTCTCACGCCAATGGCTCGCTCTGGGCTCTGGAGACGCCCGGACCGCCGGAAGGGCATGACACGTCCCCATCAAAGTGACGTGCTCCATACACACGTCATCCGGCCGTCTGGTTTAGTCCAAATGTCTCTTGGAACACGGTCGGAGGGGGGTCGTCTGCAACTAGCTGCGGTTATCCCAAAGCGACTGGACGTCCACACCACGGGCTCCAGAGCTGGGACGCTGGTGACGTCAAGGGCACACCACAAAGCACGTGTGTGGGGTGACAGTGGGTGCGGAAGGAGAAGGGAACCCAGAGCAACTCTCCTAGTTTACTTACAGCGGAGCACCGTCGTGACAAACAGCCCAGCCTATGACTGTCCCGCTCTCTTACTGCTGGTTTGCATGTGTCACCTGAGGTCATGGAAAACAAAGGACAGCAAGAGAGTTCACCGTGCAAATTCTAGGACCCGAGTCTGCTTCCAATACTGCCCAACACGGACCCCGCCCCTGAGACGAGAGTCCACGCTTCGGCCACCACCGAGTCCGCAGTACCACACGCGGGTGCCACAGGCCTCCAGAAGGTGCGGCCACCTGTCCCCGCCCGGCACCGTGCAGGCCTGCAGAGGAGGGGCAGGCGGGCCTGCCCCAGGGAGCGTGGCTGCATTCCGGAGACACACGGCTCTCAGAAACGTGACAGGGAAACGTGTGACTCTCCATCGCTTTTCAGAGTTCACGGGAAACAAACATATCTCACTTTGGGGGCCAAAAACCGCCTCCCATCCTTTTTGACCATCCAAGCTATCGGCCCATATCCTGAAATCCTTCCTGGCCTGCAACACGCCTTCTAATCTGCCCTTTCAGACACACGGATCACGTGCGAGGCGCACTGGCAGCCTTGTCCCCACAAGTCTCGCAGCCGACGAGGAGGGCCAGGCGGGGCCGCCCACGGCCTCACTGGACACGCGGCCGCACAGCACAAGGCCTGCTTTCGGCCGAGCAGAAGCAGGGGCAGCCGGGCACCAGGGCAGGGGGGCCCTGACGCAGCCCCTCTCTTGCCCGGGCCCCAGGCCATTTGCTCGCCCAGGCCCAGGCTCATTCCTTTCTCACAAGTGAACAGCGGCCCAGGCCATCCACACGCTCCGTGCCTCAGACAGCCAGCAAGCTCCTCGGTCACCACCCTGCCCCGCGAACACTGCACGGCGTCTGTGCCACGGCACAATTCTCCCGGCCTGGTGTTCACTTCGAGATCCCCGGGCTCCTTCCGGCCGATTGAAACTGCATGTAATTCTCCGCCCAGAAGTCTTCAAGAGACAAGGCAAAGGAATGAAAGACGCTCTCATTAGATGTTCATTTATTAAGGCATTCCAGTGCTCTCCATTATCCAAGCAGGACGCAGGTGCACTTGGAAGGAACAGGCACAGATGTAAAGTCACAACATTTAAAAATTTTTTTTTTCAACGTTTTTATTTTTATTTTTGGGACAGAGAGAGACAGAGCATGAACGGGGGAGGGGCAGAGAGAGGGAGACACAGAATCGGAAACAGGCTCCAGGCTCTGAGCCATCAGCCCAGAGCCTGACGCGGGGCTCGAACTCACGGACCGCGAGATCGTGACCTGGCTGAAGTCGGACGCTTAACCGACTGCGCCACCCAGGCGCCCCAAAAGTCACAACATTTAAAAAAAAGAAGTTGAGGGGAGCCTGGGTGGCGCAGTCGGTTAAGCTCCCGACTCAGGTCACGATCTCGCGGTTTGTGAGTTGGTGCCCCGTCCAGCTTCGGCTCGGGTCATGACCTCACAGCTCGTGAGTTCGAGCCCCACGTCGGACTCTGTGCTGACAGCTCGGAGCCCGGAGCCTGCTTCGGAGTCTGTGTCTCCCTCTCTCTCCGCCCCTCCCCACTCATGCTCTGTCTCTCGGTCTTAAAAATTTTTTTGAAATAAAAACATTAAAAAAATTTTTTTAAAAAGAAGTTGATTTTCCAACCACAAGATAATGCTGTTGTTGTGCTTGAATATTACAAGTTTGAAATCTCTGATGGCCAAGAGCTAAACAGAAAATGGGGCAGGCCACATAACTCTGATCAAAGGAGAACACAAGAGGGCTTTTCCCCCTAAAAACTGAGAAACAGAATCCTCTGTTTTGTTTTTTAAACAACGGCTTGTACAATACACATAGAAACACTGTCATGGGGTTTCTTACATCTTTGCTAAATAAAAGCTGCACACATAACATTAAAGTGCGCCTCCGAGATGGCGCTCACGGAGGCAATGGTAACACAAGGGAAAATGCCTTTTCCTTCCATCAAGTTTAAAAGCATTAAGTAAGAGGATGAGAACACACTGCTTGTGCTGTAGGGCTTGGTCCCCAAAACAAGACCTTCCAGGAAAAACCATCTGAATGTGCTCTTTGACACAAAATCCCAGAAATAACTGGAATGACAGGTGTTCCAAAATCTCCACAACGATTCCACTGCTCCGAGAGCCCCGACCCCACTTGGCTGCAGCAGGCACTGGTTGAACGTCAGCCCTGCCACCCGTGGACCCATCGGTCACTCATCAACGAACATCCCTGGTCCCCCACCTACCCGGAAGGGGAACAGCCGCCCCTGAAGTGTGCGCATGACGTTATTTCGTATTTTAAAAGGCATGTGCACGGGCTACCGGTTTATACCTTCGGCTCTTTTCTCGGTTTTTGTTCCCTTAATAGTAACAAGGTATTCTGTTTGTTTGGGGAAAGTGCCACACTTTGTGTATCTGCTTATCATTATAAACTCCCTTATCCTCGTATCCCTAGCCAATCCCAGTCGTCACAGAGAAACTTAGAAGCCTACGGCACGAAATGCCATTGTGGTCGTCCGGAGGCACTCAGTGCGGGATGCTCAATAAAAATGGGACAAGAGTCTGGTGGACCAGCATCCCCAAGATGCCACTTCCACGAGGCCATCAGCCGGACGGCTACTGAGGCAGGGGTAAGGGTCAGCCACCACGCCGTGCCCGGGGCAGGCCTTCCCAAATCCCTGCAACGGCGTTCAAACTAGGTCTGCGAGCTGCAAAGCTCCCGATGTGCTTATCCCACCAGCTGCCCCACAAGGGAGCTGCTGGGATCCACTCGTCCCTACCCAAGGATCTGACTTCTTTCTCTTGTGTACTGCCGCTGGACTGTGGGAGACCAGAAAGGGTCACCCCACTTCTGCCTCTTCGGCATAGGGGCCACGGTGAGCTAATTATTCTGAGACCCAGTAGACACGGAAGCAGCTCAGACAACAGGGGAGAAGCTACCGCTTTGCGAGGGAAGTTTACAGTCACAAGAGAAACCTCCATTCACGAGGGCGTTCCTCTCGGTACCAGGAAGAGAAGGCTGAAGAGAGGAAAAGAGGAGTCGAGAAAGCCTCTTCCTGACCGAGAAGCAACCTTCCCCCTAGTTTGCTGTACTTTTCCTGATCACGTCCCCACCACCCGGCCTCCACAGTTTGCTTTGTTTGAGCCGAAGACGTTTAGTCTGTCTTTTGGTACAGGAGCCCCAGCTGAGAACCTGGAATGGGAACCAGTGTAGAAGGAAAAGACGCTTTGCTCCCTTACACTGCCAGCTACAGCTTGAGTGAAACTTCTGAGGGTGTCCCAGGCACCTGTAACAATCCCCCCCATCCCCACTGACTGAGCACCTGCGATGTGCCAGACATCGGCTTGGTCCTAGCGACCGCAAGGTAAGGCAGGCACAATTCCCCACATCTTACAGATCAAGACAACGAGGGTCAGAGGGAAAGGTTAAGAAACCAGCTGTGGATGGTGGAGCCAGGATTCCAACCCAGATTCTGAGGCCAAAATCAGGTTTGGGACTGAATCGTTTACACATTGGCATGTATAGTTAACCTCTGCAGCACCTCGAATTATTCTGTGAAGCCCTAAAAACGCTACAGCTTTGGCTTACAGGTGGCCTCCTCAACTCTCCCTGAAATTCATCCCCTGGAAGACAGCCCTTATGTCTTGAACCTCAGACGACTCCATCCATCTGTTCTTGCTGCTACGTTGTTCAGCTTCGGAGTTTCTGCACCTGCTCCGCCCGTGGGATGGACCAATTACTGATTTCCTTCCGCATAGGGGTCACTGAGAACTTCTGCTCACCGGGTACAGTCGGGAGGTCCCGAGCAAGGAGGGAGATGCTGGGAGGGTCTGCTCGGCAGGGAGTCTGAGGAGCTCCCAGTCGGCTGGTGAACACACAATCCACCACCAATAAACGGCCCGGGGCCCAGATGCACCCGCGGCATCAGAAAAGACACACGGGGCTCGCCTGCACTGAAAACAGGGTGTCGTAAGGAGACAAGTGAGCCTCCGCGTCACGTCCCAGGAACAGAAACATTTGGCAAATATTAGAATCACACTGGGATCTTTGACGAGGTAAGACGGTAAAAACTAAGTAGAGAGAATTTCCTCCAAGAAATCCTTTTACTCCACTTTAGGCTTACATTCTTTTTAAAACTGTGATGGAACCGGGGGCGCCTGGGCGGCTCAGTTGGTTAAGCATCTGACTTCAGCTCAGGTCATGATCTCACGGTTCGTGGGTTCAAGTCCCGCGTCGGGTGAACCCTGGTTCTCTCTCTCTCCCTCCCTCTCTCTCTCTGCCCCTCCCCTGCTCATGCTCCCTCTCTCTCTCAAAATCAATTTTATTAAAAAAAAGACTTCCGTGATGAATTAAAAATGTTTAAAACCACAAACTGCACCCTCTACATATTTAAAATATTAGTTTTTAAAACACTACTCTACTAAGTACCCATCTATCTATCTACACACATGTGCACACACATAGTAAAAGGTCTCCAAAGACCTCCAACCGTAAGTGGGGCCGGCAAGGGTATGGGGGAGACCATGGTCCATGGGGACTTTGTCTGTGGTATTTAAATCTTTTATGGGATGGGCTCATGGGTCATTTGCATAACTAAAACGTTAAAACAAAGCACCGGGCATGCTAACGATGGCCTGCCAAAGGGACACCACCGACTCAGTGTCACCGGTACTAAAAGAACGTAAATGGAACCAATGCGAAAATTTCCTTTTAAACCAGCCCTTACACAAAAGTACCCAGCACTAAGGAGGATCCAGTAAAAAGGAACGCTTCCCCCACAGGGAGTCATGTCACCACCACATGTCAAGAGCCTTAAAATGTGTCTGCCACTGGGTCCAGATCCAGTTCAGATCGACCTCAAGGAAATAATTAGACATCGGGATAAAGCATGACACATGGACGTTCCTCACTGTCTTCACCACTACGAAATGCACAAGTCCCTAACGGATCAACAACAGGGAAACGATTTCAGGAACGTGAAATAGCCACATGGGCGAAGAGCGCGCAGCCCTTAGGAAATACTTCCCCGCAGGAATCACGGAGATAGAATACGAAATGAGGAAAGCAGAACACGAAAGTATCCTTACAAGGAGCACGCGCACACACGCACAAAGCACACACGCGCACACGCACGCGCAAGGCCCTGGCAAGACAGGCCACGTAAGCTGGCCAAACAGCAGTGGGGTGTCCGCGCCTTTCCTGCTCACGCCTGTGTCCACAGCGACCGGGACGGCCTCCAGCTCACAGGTGCGCAGACGCTGCCCGGCGGGCCAGACCCGCCACGACAAACAATATCATCTTAAAGAGCACCCCGTCTTTTTTGCCCTTGCCCTAGCTATTCCTCAGTCCGGAAGGGGTGCCTGTGTGGGGCGCCGCAGCCGAAACCGCCACCCTGGGGGAGGCTCTGTCCCGTCTGCTGGAAGAAGGCCACCTGGCATGTCATTCCCCGCTCCTCTCCGCCCCTGCACAGGTGTGCATGTGGGCGTGCCGTAAGAGGGGGCTCCCTGGGACTCTGCGTGCGTGTACCCACGCCGTGACACCAGCACCCGTGGCGGACCCTGCACCCACTCTCGGCCCGCCCCCCATCTGCATTTTCAAAACGAGATGCCCCTCGCTAAGGTTCCTGCCGGCCGAGCGGTGACGGGAGGTTCTAAGCATTCCGGTCAGGCAGAAAACGGAAAGGCTGATGGTGACACAGTATCGCTTCCTTCTGACCCTCACTTGGGACCAGACTCACATCAGTGAGACTTGCCAGAGGGATGAAGACGCGCCCTCGAGTTCAGAGCCTCGCCTGGAACTCCCTCGTGGGTGGGGGATGGGCTCCACTTGGTTGGACTGGGATCTTTGGTGGGGGAGGGACACGTTCCAATTAACACTTTATTTGGGGCGCCTGGGTGGCCCCCTCAGCTAAGCGTCCAGCTTCTGCTTGGGTCGTGATCTCGAGGTTCGTGAGTTCGAGCCCCGCATCGTATCCTCTGTCTCCCTCTCTCTTTGCCCCTCCCTCCTTCACACTCTCTCTCTCAAAAGTAAACACTTAAAAAAAAGAGGAATTAAAACTTTATTTTTCAAGAATACTCTTCTTTCTGTTGCTTTTGCAAATGGGTCTCATCTGGTGGAAATGCTCATGCTGAATTCAGACCTAAGTTTAACTTCTTCTTCCCTGGATAAAACCCTATTCTGGGGCACTTCCTTCCAACAGCACCAACAGAGGGCTTGACAGAGTGTCCAGGCGTCAAGGCGGGGACTGCAGAGCAGGAGGGAGGGAGCCTGAAGCCGTGCAACCAGCCTGGGAGGGGGTTAGGCCCCCCTCCCAGGGGGGGAGGCCTGGTTTCCTCTGAGGCGTATCCCGGAAGCCACGGCTCCTGTCCAGGACACCCGTGCAGCCCGAGTTATCCTCACATGCTCTTCTGTGGGCCTCCCACCCTCATCACGGACACATCTCAGTGGTTAACGCTGAGAAAGCCTAAGAAGTCGACGGCCTTCTTTAGCAGAAGCCTGAACAACTTTTACTGAAAAGACCTCTTCCCTACATTATCTTTCTACATCCCTGGTCCCCCAAGAGCAGGGCCCTACGATGGAGCCCAAGAAGCCACAAGTCTTAATGGCCCAGACCTCGGCCCCAGCGGAACAGCAGCAGCCACGGACGGTGGCCCCGCAGGCATCAGCTCGGGGCCCGAACGCACCTGCGGCGGAGCTGGGCACAGGATGAGTCAGTGTCCCCGGGGCGGCGGGGACTGGCGCTGGCTCACCAGCCCCCTGCCCCCCAAAGCCGTCCCTCCAGTACAGGAAGCCGAGTCCAGGATGGGGGCCAGGGGCCCTGACCCTGCACGCTGACTCTGTCAGCAGCCACCCGGCTCTTCCCCAGAGTTGAAATAGCTTGGAAATCCTGAAAAACCCACTGTTTTGTTAAAAAGAATTCTGGGGGAGGAGGTTCCATATAGTGATATACGTTCAAGAAAGGGAAACAGAAGGGGACAGGCACTGACATCAGTCTGCATTTCCTGCCAACCTTTGTCATTTGAGATTTTTCTTAAAACAAAACCAGAATCTTGGACTACGTGCATCTTCCCGGGGTGCGTCTCGCCAACCTAGATGGGCACCCCTTATTTCTCTGTCAACTCAAGCTTCACTTCAATGTTCCCAGAGCCACGAGCATGCCCCCACGTGGATGGAGAAGATTCTAGGTTTCTCAGAGTGCCTTGCCCACAGGAGCCCTAGCCCTGAGTCAGGCTGGAAGGAGGGTCCTCCAAATAAGGGGCCTCCTGGACTCACGCGGACGCAGCTTCCCCTCATGTAAAAACATCCTTCCGTGAAACACAGAATCCATAGCTAACTAAATTTAGTCAACTCAGGGTTTGGGTTACCAAACCCAAAAGCTGTCTTTCAGGCACGGCTTCTGGAGCCTCGCCATAATAAATGTGAGATGGGGGGGGGGGGGGGGTGCCCAGAGGCTGGTGCGTGTACAAACCTGTCTGTCCCTCCGCCATCCCTGAAACGCCACGGAGCCTTCTCTTGAGAATGATGTCCCGCAGGGTTTATTCTAAGAAACGGTCTTGCAAAGTATTTGCTTAAAACAAGACCTACGTTCTTAATGGGATGAGTCACTGATACCGCTCTGTGGTCTGGCCTTTGCAAATCAGAAGCCCACCGTGGACGAGGTCTGCGGCCGGAAACCTGACTCATCGGAGAGTTGGTGCTGTACCCTGAGACTCTCTAACCTCTGTTTCAGCCGCTTTTTGGGCAAGGGAGGCGAGCCGAGGCTCAGTGGGTGTTCACCGGCCAGGGAGAGACACGGGTATAGAATGTCTCAGCAGGGAACAAGTAGGCAACTGAAGTTAGGATTTTAGTATTAATGTATTAGACCTGACTATATTGAGGTTGACAGACCGAGCCCTCCCCCACCCACGTTTATTCCTGGTAATCAGAGCCCTCGTTTCCTTGTGCCTAAGATCAACTAATCCAGAATAAGACGTGAAGGACTAATAACTTCTTAGAATTGAAATACCAGGAATATTTGACTTAAAATTGATTAAGTATAGGGGTACCTGGGGGACTCAGTCAGTTAAGCGTCCGACTTCAGCTCAGGTCACGATGTCGAGGTTCGTGAGTTCGAGCCCCACGCTGGGCTCTGTGCTGACAGCTCAGAGCCTGGAGCCTGCTTCAGATTCTGTGTCTTCCTCTCTCTCTGCTGCTGCACCATTAGTGCTCTGTCCCTCTCTCTCTCCCTTTCAAAAATAAACATTAAAAAAAATTTTTTTTTTAATCAAAACTCTGTCATAGTATCTGTTTAAAAAAATGACTATTGAAATATTTGGATATAAGTTTATACGTGAGATCATGTTTTTATCAAACTGTTTTAATTGCAAAAATAACTATACATGTTCACGGCCCTGAGAAAGAGTCCCAGGTACCTTGAGTTTTGCTACTTGTAGACGACCCATGGTCCAGGTGCACCGTCTGACTAATGCCTTTGCAGGATTTTCCCTCCGGGTTTGCACGGTCTCTTTATTAAAATGTTACATATGTTCCTATATGTTCTAGCACAGGCTATTCTCCATACACATCGTCCCACCACGTCAATACTCTTCTTCAACGTCGTTGTCATGGTTACACCACATTCCACCACAGAGAGGAATTCTGACCTATTTATCCAACCCCCTTTGGGGGCCATGTGGGTTGCTTCCAACATTCAGACAATGTTCATTCGCTAAGCATCCTCAGAGCTAAATCTCTGGATGCAGCTCTATGCATTTCCTTACAAAAATACTCTAGAGGAGTGGGTTGAATCCCAGGATGGGCACGTCGCTTGGGCACAGCCACAGGAGACCTCGTGAGGAAGACAGCCACGCCATTTCAGTTTGCCTGTCACTCAACCTTCTGTGGCTCAAGCTTCTGGCCCGTTTCTGCTGCCCTTACTGGTAAACTAATTCTTACCTAGTTCCCAAGGTAGTCAAATCCTATCGTCTACTGGACATGCTTAGTTCAACAAGGATGCCTTTCCAGGATCAACGCCCCTTGTTGGTCCCTGGCTTAGCATGACATCTGAGTCCTTCAAAGTCAGACCTCAAGCCGCCCTGCCTGTTCACCCCTGTATGTTCCTCAATTTTTATCTGTCACTTCTCCAACACCTCTAACCGAATGACTGATCTGAATCAGCAAGTATTCCAGAACGCTGTCTTGATCTTGTCCGACCCTTCATTTCTCCGAAGCAGCTTTGTGGGCCACAAGGGAACTCCAGAAGGTTCCAGAACTCCAAATCTCAAGCCCTCCTGGTACTGAGAGCCATCACTGGGATGGTGTCAGTGCTGAGATACTGGGTCCCCGGTCCCCACCCTCCCGTGATGTGACACTGAACCTACCCCGCATCAGGCTGTTTATTCTGTGGGATGGCAGGCAGCAGCATGTTTCGTTGTTTACAGCAGTGTCTCCGGATTATTCTAGGTCCTAACTCTGTCTACACTGTGCCATCAGGAAGGCGAGGCTGCACGGCAGGATCCCAAAAGAACAGCCACGTCGCTCGCAGAGCACAGCTGCCTCCCAGGAAGGTGGCTTCAACCACGGGTTTACTTTCCCCGCTCAGGGTCAGCCTCACACCGTGTCTAGTAGGCCGCAGGGATTCATTACGCATCATTCTCAAGGAAGCACTGGACCAGCGCACTTCCAAAGTCCTCGCAGGGGACGGTCCTTCAGTGCGCGGGGCTGTCCCCGAGCCTAGGGGCACTCGGCATCCCACACGCTCACAACACGGGATGCTAACATCCCCGCCCCCACCGCCATCACGAGAACTACAGACGTCCTCCCAGGTTTCCCAACACCAGGGCAGGGGTGACACCGTCCCGCATGGGGAGCCCCTTGCCGTCCTCAGCGAGACAGAGTGAACACGCAGGAGGTGGCAGGAGACCACACAAGCCTGGACAAGGGACGGCGCGGGGCAAGCTGTGAGTACCTAAAACCGGACCTACAGAGCGAGCTGACGGCAGGGGGGCCGGCAACTTCTCGGGGGTCCAGCGCAGAACCACGCGTGCGAGGAAAGGCTGTCTCGTCGGCACGTCGGGCCTCCCCTGCTGGAAGCTGATCACACGACCTAATGCAAGCGGCCCAACTTCCACCCATTTGGCAACACCGACTTTTTCCACACTGTTCCTGCTCCCGCCCTCCCGTTCAGGGCCTGCATTCCCCCCTGCATCCCGGCGTCCAGGGGGGGCGGGAGCACAGGGCGAGTCTTATGAAGGTGAGGGCGAAGGGCACGGCCGTCCTACCCCACCAGCAGCACCGCCCTTGCCGCAGGCCCCAGGACACCAACACCCTGCCCTGCTCCCTTCCGAGGCAGCTGCAGTCAAAGGGCCATTGTTCCCAGACGGGCGGGAACAAGGCCTCTTGTTGGTCGGCTGAATAAGGTCCCTGGCTCCGTCCAACCTCAGCCACAATCAATCTCTCTTACGGTGCAGGGTGGGCAGGGACAGGTTTCCAAAGTCATCTTCATGCTCAGGTGAGAACGGAAAGGTCAGCCAATGAGCCACCGTACACAGATCCTGTTGAAAACTGACTAGTGCCCTATCAACTGGGCTGTGCTTCTCAAACTTCTAGAACTTCTTTATTTTTCTTCAATTTTCTTTTGGTGTTTATTTATTTTTGAGAGAGAAATAGAGTGTGAGCAGGGGAGGGACAGAGAGAGGGAGACACAGAATCTGAAGCAGGCTCCAGACTCCGAGCTGTCAGCACAGAGCCGGCTGTGGGGCTCGAACTCACAGATGGTGAGATCATGACCTGGGCCGAAGTTGGACACTTAAACTGAATGAGCCACCCAGATGCCCCTAGAACTTCTTCAAACCGCAAACAGCCTGGTTAAAATGCAGATTTCCAGGCCTGACAGTCTGGTTCATAAGTTGTGGGAGCAGGGAGCGGCCAGGCGGTCCTGAAACAGGTGACCCAGGAGGACGGCGAGCAGGAGGGCAGAAGTGGGTGGGCCTGGGGCACTCTCTGGAGGCGCAGTCGACAGCAGCTTGGTCCCGGAAGGAATACGGGGTGAGCCCAAAAAGGGAAAGACCCAGACGGCACCCTGGCCGACCTGCTGGGGGCACAGTCGCGCGGTGGCTCCACGAGGCAGTGGACCGACCCGAGGCAGAGACCGCAGAGAAGGGGTGATGTGAGAATCCAGGGGTGCAGGGACATGATCGTGTAAATCGGATTTCCTCAATCACAGCATTTACTGCAGTGTTTTACCTCTCCTAACAATTTATTTCAAGCAACGAGAAAACCCCTGCCATTAGAAATATTTCCTAAAGATTCTGCCCTTTCCCACCTGGTGACGTGTGGCACACAGACAGGATTTCGTCAGTCTCTGGAGATTTAATACACACGCACCTCCGCGTCACCAGTGAGAGCTCTGCCTGCCCAGTGGCCTTGAACCTTGCCGGGCCCTTGACCACGTGACCACAAGCACCTAGCTCGGCTCTGCTCTGTCATCCGTCACACCGGAAGTGTGCAGAGCTGTTGTGAGCTGCCCTCCCCTGCCCTCCCTGGGGACAAGACCAGGAGAGGGGTCAAGACCTTGCAACTGAATAAGGGCTGAGCCGCCCACTCTGGGCCGTTTTGGGAGAAAAAGGCTCGTCTCAAATTCACTCAAGAGACCAGGTACAGCCTCTGAAAGCCATAACTGGAACCAAACTGTAGGACTTACCCACCTAGAGAAAGGACTTTTATTCTTAGAGCTGACGTCTTCTTTTCCGATGAAATACAAATCTCCTAGGAAGGAGACACTAAAACTGGCAGTTCTTCACCTTAATGACGGTTTCTAGAAAGTTTTTCCCCGCCCACAGGGTTTAACAGCGAAAACTCAAGGTGCCAGCATCCAATGGTGGAAGAGGCTTCGGGTCACACACCTTTACCTGCAAATCCTCCCGCGGCCACCACCTCCACCATCAGACTCTCAAGGCACAGCTGGGACGTTTCAGCAGCCAAGTCAGAGCCTTCCAGAAAGAGAACGGCAGTCAGCCACACCCGCCGACTTCCGCTCTTCCCTCTTCAAAGACTCGCAGGGCACACGGGAGAGGTGTGTAAACAGCCTCTTCCAGGCTCTGTGTGTCTACAAATGGCCGGAAGCATGTTCATTATTCTCCTTAAGATGCCTTTTAAAAATTCACAAAGACCTGACGCACGCGTGTGTTTACAAGCGACCTTTCTGAAGGGCTGCTGCTGGTGTATTCTTAGACATCTGTTTCCTAACGGGTTATGGGACACCCGAGAGACTGAGATAAAAAAGGAAAACTGAACTTTCTGACATCGCCACTCTGGGCTGGGAGCAGAAAACATGCCTACGTGCCCACAAAACATAAAAGGTCAAGAGAGCGAGAATTTATGAGTGACGTGAGTCAGAGTGCCAAAAAGGAAAGTTTACAAGAAAAAAGATATGTACAGAATATATAAAACATACGAGACCGTATACAGTTGGCCGCTGAACGTGGCTTTGAACCACGCATGTCCACTTATACGTGGATGATTCTCAGTAAGTACAGGACGGTACCAAAAATGCATTTTCTCTCCCTTATGATTTCTTTTCTCTAGCTCACTGTATTGTATGAATACAAAATACATGGCATATACAAAATATGTGTCAATCAACTGTTTATGTTACTCGTAAGTCTTCTGGTCAACACTCAGCTGGCAGGAGTTAAGTTCAGGGGAGTCAAAAGTCATATGCAGATTTTCAACCATGTAAGGAGTCGGGGCCCCTTATGGTGTTCAAGGGTCAACGTGTTTTATATTTACATAAAATAGGGATTATAATGTACTATATGTAATGTGTTACATATGTGACGTATTAACGTGTAATTATGTATAACATATATAAAATTATATTACATACATGTTACACATATTGCACAAAATATAAAAAGCCATACATTATCTATAACTTACAAGTTCAATAGATCACAATGATATGTATTATTCAGGAAGTCCCAATTTTTGCTTGTTAGTTGGGTTTTTTTTTTTTTCCCCAGCAACCATTCACACAGGCGCTTTGGTAATTATAACGTACTGCCAGGTGCAGACACACGGCGGGGGTGGGGGTGAGGGGGGAGAGGGGTTCTCTACTCAACCGGCTTTCACTGTGTTTAGCACGCAAGCCTGCCTGCTTTCCAGAGCAGAGCCATGCCCTCACTCTGGAGACCCCGCCCCGCCCCCCTCACACCCCCGACGTCTATGGGCTGACTCCCAAGCCAGTTCTGACAAGAGACATCAGGCACCCACCTCTGATGGAGCACAGCCCAGGCAGGACGGGGAGTAGAACCAACAGCCCAACTGTTCTGGACACCCCAGCAAGACGCTGCACAGAGCCGTGAACATTTCTAGACAAACTCAGATGTTCCCATCGCAGTGTGCTCATCGAGAAAACAAAGGAGTCGGCAGCAGGGCCAGAAAACCGCTTGTGAGTGACCCTAACGTTGGGGGCGGATTCTCACATCACGGGGAGTCGAGGGAGGGGAAGAAGGCGGAAGGGGCAGACAAGGTGCCCGCACAGCCAGCCTCTAGGAGGCCTGCGGTCAAGTGATTTTCTAAGGCCAAAGGGAGTGGGCACACCCGTTACGTGTCGAGCTGTAAAAGATTACTGACCGTTAGAACAAAAGTTTAGGGTAGAAAACAAATCTGCAAGTGAAGCGGAAAACAGTCCCAGCGCTGAGTGAATGAGGCCTTGAAGCGCCATGCACCCAGGGCTTTGCTTGCAAAGCGGGCATGGTGGGTGGTGGGGCCGGAGGGCAGAATAACCACGGAGCGGTCACTTCGGTGGGAGCGTATGGGAACCAGGGACTCACAAAGCTCCAAAGCCAAAGATCAAAAAAAGCTGAGCGATAAAACCCAAAACTCAGCTACTCGGACACAAAGACCATGTTTGCGAGTCAACTTTACAAGTTGTTTTCTTTTTAACTTTATTTATTTATTTTAGAGCAAGAGTGAGAGTGAATGAGGAGGGGCAGAAAGAGAGAAAGAGAGAGAGAGCGAGAGAGAGAGGGTCCCAAGCCGGCTCCACGCTGTCAACACAGAGCCCAAAGTGGGGCTCGATCCCACGAACCACAAGATCATGACCTGAGTGGAAACCAAGAGTCGGAGGCTTAAGAGACCGAGCCACCCAGACCAGACGCCCCCACGAGTAAGTCTTTATTTTTTTTTTTTAATTTTTTTTTTTAACGTTTATTTATGTTTGGGACAGAGAGAGACAGAGCATGAACGGGGGAGGGGCAGAGAGAGAGAGGGAGACACAGAATCGGAAGCAGGCTCCAGGCTCTGAGCCATCAGCCCAGAGCCCGACGCGGGGCTCAAACTCACGAACCGCGAGATCGTGACCTGAGCCGAAGTCGGACGCTTAACCGACTGAGCCACCCAGGCGCCCCATAAGTCTTTAAGCCAAAATGTTTCTTTTCACTCGATTCCAAATGCGTTCTAAGGTTAAAACACAAAAATGAAAGAAAAACTTCAAACTCAGGTTCGCTCGAGCAACAGAACCACCTAAAGAATGCAGCTACGCGGCCTCCAAAGGCAATTCCGGGGGGGGCACCCCCAAACGCCCTGTCCCGCCAGCACTGCCACACGGGTTCTTATTCTCCATGGCCGTGTGGACGTGACTTGCAGGGACGTGACAGCAGAGACAACAACAGCAGGCCACAGTCACGGAATGCCAGGGCCCCGAACCTTAGCGGAGGGACCTGTGACTCTTTGCGGCGACTCTGGGTAACTTTCCTGGTCCCCATGTCACAGGGGAGGCAGCCGAAGGCCAGGCCGACAGCGTCACAAACCCGGGGAGCCGGGCCCCACGCAGGACGTGTCTGCGCACAGGTGTCTCACCGCCGTATCCACCGCGACCCCGTCTCGCTTCGGGGAAGGAGAGCCGGCCCGCGAGCCCTCTTCACTGCACTTGCGCATGCTTCCGTCTGCCAGACAGATTTTCGGCGGCGACTAACCTGACTTTTTGCTCACGTTCAGTTGCTTCCTTCATGGAAAAGCTAAATCAAAAGCATTTGCTGAAAAGCTCAGACAGACAACGTATCAGGTCTGACTAATACGAAGGTCCGGACAAGTGAAGGTGAAATACATCCTCCATGCGACAATAAACTACAACGCCACCTTGCAGTGTCAGAGCACCAAGTCTTCCGAAACGGTGGAGTGAGCGCGGAAAACAGGCAGCGTAAACGGGGTCCATCCAGGCTGGCGCTGGACCACCTTCCAGACACACCCTGAACCCCAGGGATCGGGACACCTTCATCCTTCCCGAAAAGAAATACAAAACGCTTGCCGTTTACTGCCATTCGCATGTGCATTCTGTTGAAACTACCTACGTCTCCAACTCAAGCCTGGTAAGTAATTTGGTTAAGTTATGAAAGAGAGGAAAAGACAAGCAGAGTGTGGCCCGCCCCAGTGGCTTTCGTCGTTCCAGGGAGAAACCGGTGCATGTTTGCAGTACGGGTACAAGCAAGGAAAGGGGGCCGGCTTTGCGGACAGCACGGCAGCTAGTGTAGGACACACTGACCCAGACCTAGCGGGAAGTGCAGTCACACCACAGGGCCTCCCGGGGCCTCTCTGCACAGGCACGCTTGGAAATCCCCAACGGTGCAGGTGCACAGAGAGAGTGACCCCCCCAGTGTCCCCCTCCCCCACGGTGCTCTCAACATGTCCTCTCTTTCCGGGTCTCTACAGGCACCGAGTTCACAATGAGGTGCCGGTGTATTCCCTGACGGGGGATTCTGCTGGTTACATGCTGGGCAGGAGCCCAACGATCTCGTTTCTCTTGCTTCTGCTGCAGAAAAAGTTTCCTCGCTTAAAAAAATAAAAAATCACCAGACAGCAACAAACACAAGGCATAGCCACTGCAGTAAAATCCGCTGAGATGGGATTTTTACTTCATTTTATTTCATTTTATTTTTGTAGACAGAGAGAGAGAGAGAGAGAGAGCACGAGTGGTGGAGGGGGCAGGGGGAGGGAGGGAGAGAGAGAGAGAGACGGGGGGAGATAATCTTAAACAGGCTCCACGCTCAGCACAGAGCACGGGGCTCGATCCTACGACCCTGGAATCCTGCATGACCTGAGCTGAAATCAAGAGTCAGACTCTGAGTGGCGCCTGGGTGGCTCAGTCGGCTCAGTGACCAACTTCGGCTCAGGTCGTGATCTCACACTTTGCGGGTTTGAGCTCCATGTTGGGCTCTATGCTGACAGCTCAGGGCCTGTTCGGGATTCTCTCTCCTCTCTGCAGCTCACATGCTTTCGCTACCAAACTAAATAAACAAACTAAAAAAAAAAAAAAAGGCAAGATGCTGAAGCTTCCAAGCCACCCAGGTGCCCCTGAGATGGGACTTTTAGAAAGCAGATTCTGCTTAGACCCTGCTTAGAACACACGCACTTGCTTCTTATCCCTCACGCCCACTAAGAACCTCACCAGGTGTGTATTCCTATCCTCATCTCACAGATAAAAATAACTTCAAACTAATCTTTAACGAAACGTTGCTTCCACCCCGAAGCAGGTGATCCCTGTTCGGCAACAGGCCTGCCCGAGGCTCCCGGGTGGCAGGAGCGTGCACGTGGTCACACGGAGGAGGGCGTTCCGGTTGAGCGAGTGAATTCACTCTCACAGAAGGCGGATGTGTAAACGAGGCACACGACACCCGTTCACGGTTTCTAGGGAACCACATGCACGAATCACAACATCGGAGGCCGGCTGGATAAATGACAACACAGGACTCTACGTAGCAGACTCGGTGTTTGTGTCCAAAATAGTTTCGGGAGGAGGAAGAGTGGGTTTAAAAGTTCAGGTCACACCACCGGTTTGGGGACTTCGTTTTCCTTATCACATTTCTCTCCCTCGGTGTAAGCGAACGAAATTTCAAGTTCAAAATGCCAGGCCCCAGGGAAAAAGCAAGAGCGTCCTCCCAGGATCGTTCTCGGCACACAAGCGTGCTCAGCGAGCGCCTCCTCTCTGCCATGAAGCATCTCAGGGGCCCCACGACTTTTAAAAATACAACTGCCACCGAAGGGCGTCCAAGCAGGCAGCTCAACAGGAAGTAATTCTGAGATGACTGGACTGAATTAAACACTCATGGTCCATCCACCTGCACCGTGTGATAGCCCACGGTGGGCGGAGCGCCAATTCAACTCTGACTCTTCCCCGAGACAAGGACACCACCCGCGGTAGTAATTACAGGGCAGCACAGGTGTTTTAAGACAACCTTTCTTTGTTTTATTAAGTTCACTGCTTGTAAGCAAACAAATTGCTTAGTCACCGATTCCTCCGGTTTCCCGCCCCCCATTATGAAGAAACTAGTACACGCAGAAATCTCTGGCAAGCTACGACGGTCCCCGCGGGTCCTGCCTTGCCCCGCTATTCCTGCAGGCACCCGCTTCTAGCACTTTCCCAAATGCCGTTCCTCTGTCTGATCTGTGTGTGGCCTCCACGCTAATTATCCCAAAGCACCACTTTTATTGGCTTTTTTTACACTGCCCTCCTGCCAAAGCTGGCCCGGTTTTCAACACCAGCACATCTGGCCCCAACCCAATTTCCTAATACCCTTCCTTTCCAACCCTGCACTCTGGCCACACTCTGCTACTGCCCCCCCCAGCCCCAGGCACGCCGCCACTGTCCCACCCTGAAAGGAGCACCTAAGAGACCCTAAGACTGTGCGCCTGGCACAGACCTTTGACCTCTGCCCAACCCCTACACAGACACCCAGCTGTCAGGTCCTGCCCCTCCCCCGTCTCTATCCAAGTAATGAGAGTTCGGAAGACAGAGACGTAGACAGCCCTGTAAGCCAGAAATTTCAAAATAAACTCTGGCCGTGGCTCCTTCGGCCACTGGCTGATTCCGGGGCTGGACCAGGAAACACGCAAGAGGAGTCCGAAGCATCTCGTGCGGCCAGAAAGAGCCCTGAAGTGCACGTGTGTGCACACCCACACGCCAATGGGAGCCACCCGACAGAGCTGCCGATGCCAGAGCTGGGACAACGTGAGAAACAGAATACATACTACGGTCCTGGATTATAACCCGAAGCGTAACTCAAACGGCCACGGATCCGTGCTGAGGTAACTGACGGACTGAATGAATGAAGAGGGAGGGTATACAGACCTGTGCAGAAGAATTCAAAATAATTCACGTAGACCCTCTGCCCTCAGGGAGGGGCAACAAAACTCCCTACCCCTCGCGGTGACTTCCTTCCACAGTGCAGCACGCGGCAAGGGAAAAAGAAGTAATTTTACGGTGGAGAAACCTAACAGCCACGGTCTCAGCCAGGCGGGCAATGTCGGTATCGACCCCGAGGGTCACATACTGGACACGACGAACAGGGCGTTTCATTTCTGCGGTCCCCGTCATCCTCACAGGAACCCAAAACCCCAATCCAACAGGGGGGAGTCATCAGACGAATCCCGGTTGAGAGACAGTCTACAAAACACCTGACCAGCTCTCCTCGAAAGTATCAAGGTCATCAAACACAAATGATGTCCGAGAAGCGACCACGCGCCAACGGCCTTGGAGCCCGAGGAGACCTATGGGACGACCAAATGCAGCGTGGCCTCCTGAACGCGCTGCTGGGACAAAAGAGGGACGTGAGGCGAGCGCTGCGGAAATGTGAATGAAATACGGCTGTAGTAACTGATCATGTGTCGATACTGGGTCACTGGTTACGTGTGGAAGCTGGACGCGGGGAAAGCGAGAGCTCCCTGGGCGATCTTCCCAAACTCCGTCTGAATCTAAAACTATTCTAAAATTAAGTTTATTTTAAAAGATTACCCCGGGCTCCCTCAGCTCCCTACCCCCCCACCCCACCCCAGGCTGCAGTCCGGAACATCTTCTGTTCCCTCCACTCTTGTATCCTGGGCCTCTGCCCTCCCTAGTCGTTGTAGTCCCCGCTCCATCCGCCACACAGGTGCCAGGGGAAGCTTTCGAACACACGCATCTGAAGAGAACACCTTCCCGATCAAAGCCCTTCAAGCAGCCATCTTCATTCCGGAATTTCCAGGCCTTCATCGCACACTACGAATCTCCTTAAGAGGGACATTTAACACAATAACTCTCAAATCTGTTTGGCTGTGGAATTTTTCCACACTTTCAGCGTCTGGGTCCTGCGGAACAATTAGGAAATTGTTGAAATCAAGCACATTCCTACAAGGTGGACTGAAAGTTCTAATTCCTTCTCTCGGTCACTGTGGTGGGTTGAACAACCCACAGCTCCTAATTGCTGCGATCTGGGATGCCGCCTCAGATGGCAAAAAAAAAAAAAAAAAAAAAAAAAGGACTTCGTAGGTGTAAATAAGTTAAAGATCTTGAGACGGGGAAATTACCAGGACGGGCCCCAAATGACACCAAAGGTGTCCTTACAAGGAGGAAGCAGAGGATGATCTGATGCCACACTAAGGAAAAGGCAACGTGACCAGAAGGCAGACTGGGGTAGTGAAGCCACAGGCCACGGAATGTGGGCAGAGCCACCACGAACGAGGAACAGCTTCTCTCGGGGAACCCCCACGGGGGGAGGGGGGGGGCGGGCACAGCTCTGCCAAGGCAACAGATTTGGGAGTTCTGGCCTCTAGAACTGAACGAAAACAAAGGTACGTTGTTTAAGCTACCACATTTGCGGTAACGTGCTACGGCAGCCATGGGAGACTAATACACAGCAGTCGGGGGCACGATGCTCTTTGTGGACGTTACAGTTCCTCAAACGAAGCCCATTCAGCGTGGCCCACAACTGGGTCGCCACCAGCCTCGCCAGCGAGGTTTCATCCTTCGCTTAAGGAAACGCTGCAAGTCGGTGGGTAGGACTGTGGACCTAGGTTAAAGGCCCTGGCTTCCAATGCTGCTCCAACACTCACTACCTTCATGACACGGCCTTGGCCAAGAGGTTTCTCCGCACGGTGACCCAGCTGCCTCACCTGTAAAATGGGACTACAGAGCGGCTTTGTGAATTACAGAAAGCACTTAGTACAGCTCCTGACCCATAATAAGCATTTGCTACATCAAAACCACTATTATTGCTATTTAGAGGCCAAAAAAAAAAAAAAAAAATCCACTTTCACCGGAAGCCCAATGTCCTCTCTTTCACTCTCAGTTTGACAAACTACATGTCTTTAACCCAATTTCTAGCTTAGGACGTTTGAAAATCATCTCGGCAAAGGTAAGGCAGGTGGAAATGTTCCAGCTTGCCCCTCTGAGTCACAGCTTTTGGGTATCCGACTTGATAAATCATGACAAGGAATGACTCCAGGACACGTGCCCAATGTCAGGCATTCACGTCCCATTGCTCGTCCAAATGCCTAAAGCCAGTGTTCTCGTGCGGGTGATCTGTATCGGTCAGGCCCACAAAGGCCCATTTTCTTAAGTTATTAAGAAATAATAATTCACTGATCTTCCTCTCAATGTCTGGTTATACTCCGAGCAGCAGATACGGTCACTCTGTGGCCCCAGCACGGCAACAGAACGAGGCACCTGAAAACAGCAGAGACAACAGGTCTTGGCTTGATGAATGCAAGTCCTCCCAGGGCATCTCCGGCCTCCTGGCCCCTCATCTGCCACCGCTCCCCACGGGTCACCAGAGCACCCACCGCCTGCCGCACAGCCAGCCTACTTGGGTACAACCTGTCTGATCACAAATGCTGGGTCACCACTGCTCACAAGGTGCTTAGACTCAGAGCTCTGACTCCTACAGCCTTTAAGAGACTTCTAGTAAAACAGAGGTAGCCCTAGGAAAGTTAGTATTTTATTCCTTTATTGACAACATACTTCATTGGCCATTAGTTTAAAAGAGCCAAAGGTGCAGCGGACATAAGAATACACAAGGATTTAGGGGCACCTGAGCGGCTCAGTCGGTTAGGCGTCCCGACTCTTGGTTTCAGCTTGGGTCACGATCTCACAGTTCGTGGGTTCGAGCCCTACACCGGGCTCTGACAGCTCAGAGCCTGGAGGCTGTTTGGGATTCTCTTTCTCCCTCTCCCACTGCCCCTCCCCTGCTCATGCACATGCACACAGGCACTCTCCCTCGGTCTCTCTCAAAAATAAACAAACATTAAAAAAAAAGTTTCTTAAGAAAGGTGTGGCTGGGGGGCGCCTGGGTAGCTCAGTCGGTTAAGCGTCCGACTTCGGCTCAGGTCACAATCTCAAGGGTCATGAGTTCGAGCCCCACGTCGGGCTCTGTGCTGACGGCTTGGAGCCGGGAGCCTGCTTCCCATTCTGTGTCTCCCTGTGTCTCTGCCCCTGCCCCGCTCAGGCTCTGTCTCTCTCTGTCAAAAATGAATAAACACTTAAAAAATGTTAAAACATAAAAAGCGTGGCTGAATAACCGAATCTATATATTCCCTAGAATCCTGGTGAAGCAGGATGAACCATGACACCCAGAAGAAAAAGGATCCGGTGGAGGAAGCCACCTTAACTCGTGGGGGCGGTCCCAGGTAGTGAGGGTCCCCTGTAACACAGCATACGGGGCAGAGGACAGATGGACAGAGATCTCCCTCACTTCGGCAGGATGCACAACAAGAGTTGCCAGGTCACGTGAGGCACGGATGAAAACAGAGTGAGGTCCACACAAACATCAAACGTCCCACCCCGCCTCACCCCTACACGCCAGTCCACACCGGTCTGGAAGACGCGGTGACAAAGCAGCAGCAAAGGCCAGGAGGCGGCCAGCAGAGACCAGCCGTGGAGCCTCCACAGAAGAGCAGAGACCCAGCAGGAAGCTCAGAGCGTGGCCGGTGGGAGTGACCACGGCCCCCGCGGTCCAGCCCCGGGCACGGGGGGCCGTCAAGGCAGGAGTCACGTGAACAAGTTACAGTGGAAAGCACGCCAATCAGGGGGCTGTGGAAGGCACAAAGTAAGTCCCACACGTCTGGCCACACGCAGGAAAGAGGGAAGGCCGCTCGCCTGGCAGTGACACACGCTCGGTGACCCAGCACACACGTCAGTCAACACACACGGCCAGCCTGGCCCGTGCGCCAATTGGGGAAAGACCTTCCCAGGACACACGGAGGGCTCCCTGAGGACGCTGCTTCGGAACAGCAAGCTTAAGCTACTGAAAACTTTAATGTCAGGGATTTTTTAACAAAAAAACATCCTTGATTTTTAAGTTTTAACATAGAGGTCATAAACCCAAATGCCACTGAAGCCGGCGGGCATGGGAGAAAAGTGGTGACAGCTGGGGGTCTGAAAACCCAGAGGGTACATGCCCCGTCCAGGAAGACGGCCACCCCTCAGCCCCAGCTGGCGGCGGCCACAGGGAGCAGGGCCACGGCAGCCCCTGGACAGACGGGACCCTCAGCTGGTTCCAGGGCTGCCCCCAGCACAGCCCAGTCAGAGCATCACAAAACCACTGAGCGCCTGGCTGCTTTGCTTCTGGGATGATAAAAGTCCTATAACTGCACAAAATTTAGCTCCAAGGAGTATAACTTAATTAAGCAGTGACATCCTTCCCTTCTACCTCCCCTGATTGTTACCAGATTAGATCACTATGTATCCTTTTTCTAGACACACAAAATGTTCCACGAGTTGCTTTTTTCACTCAACAGTATGTTAGAGACCTCCTTCCCCCATAGTACATTCAGATCTGCTGTTTGGTTTCTTGGGGGGGGGGGGGGGGGGTTGTGGCCAAATGGGAAAGTTAGCATACAAAATCTCAATGGTGGGAGATGATGAGAGAGCTCCCGGCCAACCCCTGTCACTCAACGGATGGGGTCCGGGGAGGTCCTGGACACCTCCAGCCACACAGGAAAGAAGCCAGCCCCTCCCGGGGGGCCGGCCCCTGCACCTGTCACCAGCACCACACCACGTTTGCTTTCCAGAAGAGCTGAGCTAAATAAAAGGCAAAGCTTCCCACGTGGCAGGGGAGAAGGGAGATAAAATTATCTTAGAGCAAAGCAATGGACTGTAATCAGTAAAGAACCTCACACCTATCAACTCTGTGGGTTTTTTTAGTCAGCAAATATCCAGAATCACTCAATGATGAACTCGAAACTCATCCAGTTTACTAAATTAGAACTCACTCCGCAGTCACAGTCTACCTATTCCCACAGCATTCTGGACGGAAGTGGAGGTAACTCAGATTTTCATGAAGTCCACCACCCTCCTGACTCAAGGCCTGAAAGAAATAGGGCAGGCCTGGGCTCCCAAGTAAGCCGCTCACCTGGACAACGCCAGCCACCAGGGGAAGAAAGGATCGACGCCTCGGCTGCAGAGACCATCCTTATAAAAGGACACACGTATGCAAAGGAAGAACCATAAACTTCGTATTTAAACTATGAATTCTGTTAGTAACTCAAGGTGCTGAAAAGCTAATTAAGTATTCAGACCTTCAGAAACTCCGGCCTGGCTCCCAGATACAGAAAAATCTATCTAAAGATATAAACTCCCTAGAGGCCAAAGCCTCCCTGCAGCTAGCTTTCGAAACATTTTAGGAAACTTGACCTCAAATCAAACTCGGCATTTCAGCAAGGGTCACTTAGAGCCTTTGAGAAACTGTATTTCAGATGAACAGAAATTACAGAAGGTGTTCTCTTATTCTGTTAATATAATTGCTTTATGAGAGAAATATTTAAGTGTTTGGTTTTTTCTGGTATTCTTCATCTCAGCTAAATGGGAAGACCATTTACCTACTGCTAAGCTAGACATGGAATATTCCAGATTGCTTTCCTTCTCCTTCCCTTCCAATCTCAAGTGAGATCCATCAGGAGTACAACCTAGCCGCCCTGTCTCTTGAGCCCCTTTCTGCCTCCAAGCCCTTGGTTAGGTTCTCAGCAAACCTCAGAGAGACCACAGCAATCACCTGGATTCATCCTCTGTCACCAATCCTTCCCCTCTCCCACCCATTCCCCACCAAACCCCCGGAGGCATCTCAGTCACTCACTCCACAAATACTTCCAGAGCCCTTGTTAGATAGGCACCAGGCACTGTTCAGGCACTGAGGACAAAGCGGGTGCACAACCGGGTCCCTGCCCCCAGGATCAGCCTGGTGGTCCCAGTGCAGCCCGCTCTACTGAAGGGGTCAGCCAAGGTCTCATTCCCAAAGGGATGTGTGAGCATGTTCTCAGGGAGGGGACGGGACAAACATGTCAGGGGAAGAGTGTTCTGGGCGGGGAGGACAGCAGGTGCAGCCCGGGAGCGCATGCCTGTGCATCTGAGGACAGGGAGGGGGAACAGAGTGGCCCCCGTACAGTGAGCAGAGGGATACTCTCCCAGGTGCAACCAGAGAAGGTGGACACACAGGGCTGCACGGCCCACAGCGACCGCAGGGAGCTTGTTGTGAGTGAAATGATTTCTATGCCCTACCTCCTTCCCAGAACTTCCTGGGAAATTTACAGATCGTCAGTATCCTGAGAAAAATCAGTGGAGAAATAAGAGGAAGGTATTCTAGTTCTCCTACTTGCTTAGCAATCGACACGGAATCCACTCAACAGCAAGTGCAAAGCAAGCGTAGGAAATGCTGAGGCGCGGAGGTGAAGGTGAAGACCGACATTTCTGTGAACTGGCCCAGGAGCATGTGCGAGAGAAGTTACCCCAGTCCAACCATTCAGACTTGTCTGCACCTGACACCACATTCTAGATGTGTGTTCAGAGTCCTGCCTTCTGCCACTGCCGAGTCACTCTCGCAAATAAAGTCAGTATTGATAACTTATACAGACCACACTCAAAACAAATCCCGTTCTATGTGGTGCCGTTAATCTTGCTAGAAGATCCGAATGCCAACATTGTTCAAATACTGCCCAATAATGTTCAGAAGTGTTTCCCAGTGTTTGAATATTCCATACAAATGGGTCTCTGTAAATAGTAGTAAGCATGGTATTTCTCATTAAGCATTTTTTTTTAGATATCCATACCAATGAGTAAAGAGTGGCAAGAATGCTGGAAATTTTTTAAAAAGATAAAGTAAATCCATTAGCCTGTTTTGCTAGACCTGATTTAAATGTTGTAGAAGTATTTAATAAAAAGAACATTTTGAAGAGGAAAATGTCCTTTAACCGAAGAAACGCAAAGAAAAGACGTCAAAGTCGTAGAAATCACACCTTGATCTAAAATCCAAACTAGCAAGACAAAACAAAACAAAAACAATTCAACAGCAAAACCAAATGAAGGCAACCAGAAAAATAATTTCACTGTTACAAGGGGAAATGAGTTTCTGTGAGCTCAGGGAGCCCGAATGTTTTCTAACAGGCAGTAAGCAGGCCTGCCCATTGCTCCTGAGATGTGATCTTTATCCTCCAAGGCTATTCGCTGCACAAATAATGGAAATCGGTGCCTGTGCTCACCAGAGAACCCACAGGGAACTTCATCCTGATCACAGGCAACCGACAAAGGGCAAGACAGAGGGAGGCAGAGTGTGGAAGCTGGTGGCTTTCAAGGTCACAGAAGTCATCAGCATAGACTTACTAAGTGGCAGACAGCACTCCTGCCCATCAACTTGAGGGATCGCCCATCCAATCCTCACGGCCACGCTGAGAGACAGGTACTATTATTACCTCCTCCCATCTTGAAAATGAAGAAACTGAGGCACAGAGAAATTAAGCCACTTGTCATACAGCTACTAAGCACTGGAGCCAGATTCAAACCCAGACTCTGGCTCCAGATCCACACTGGTGGCCACCACAGTTTCCTGCCCCGTGCTTCTTCAACCGGACCCAAGGACTTCAGAGCATGACGGGCAGGTTTTTTTAATATTTATTCATTTTTGAGACAGAGAACAAGCGAGGGAGGGGCAAAGTGAGGGGGAAAGAGGATCTGAAGCTGGCTTTGCACTGACAGCAGAGAGCCCGACGTGGGGATCGAACTCATGAACTGTGAGATCATGATCTGAGCCAAGGTCAGATGCTTAACTAACTGAGCCACCCAGGCGCCTACACTGGCAATTTTTATGAACTAATGGTTCCATGAGTTCCCAATAACATCATCATTATTATTACCGTTTATCTGCTTCTTTTTTAAATTATAAGAACATTTTATTAAAAGGTGCACATAAGCTTTCACTCCCATGTGCTAATAAGTCGAATTCCCATGCTGAAAGCTTCTCCATCAATTTCATAAAAAATAAACAAGTGACTCCCGGCTGCTGACATCGCATACCTGAAAGAGCCCAGATAAACAACTTGGAATGAGCCAAACACCATGATGGAAAATGTCTTCTGGCATCTTCTCCTGGCTAACTGGAGAACTGGAATCTGTCACCGTTCAGGCACATGAAATTCTAAGGACTTGGACCTACAACAGTCACTGCTTTGGTGTAAGTACATATTGGTGAGAAGCTCTCACTGCCCCCGCCGCTCCCTTCAGGCAGCACCTGGAGAAGAGAATTCTGGCCGGAAAGAGACCGCGGTGCCGAGGGAGGCGGGAAAACACGCCGCAGGACGAACACCACACGCCAAGGACTTGTTACTACAACCCTAAGGGTTGGACAAAGACCCCGCATCCTGTTTTAGTCGCCACACATGGCCTTTCGCTCCTCCAAGCAGCATGGGTCTCCAAACCCGCCTCCCCATACCCACACCGCCCGCCCGGTCCTGCCAAGCACCCAGCCGGGCTGTGGCGCCAATGCCCGGGCGGTCACCCCCCTCTTGGGTGGGCTGCCACACCTGCCACCCCACACGCAAAGGCCGTCACCGACAAGGGACACCCAGGCTGCCTCGGCAGTGGCAGAGAAAGAGGAAGCGCTGAATACCTCGGCCTGGCTCTGGATGTGGAAGATCTATGAGACGGGTAGGTGCTAGACTAAAGCCCAGAGAAGGTAAGGAACCCGTCCAAGGTCACACAGGACTGTCTGCGCGTAGACCGCTGCCCCATCCTCACCGTCTGTTGTCATCGGATTTTAGCGGGTCTTCTCCCCAGGCTGAGCTGCCCAAAGAGCACAGGACGGATTTTCACCAGCAGGAGAATGAGGCTTCGTGTACTGAGCTCTGCGTAGACGCCGCAGCCCGGAGCGGGTGCTGACGAGGCACACAGGAGCACGAATGGAAACCGTGCACGGCACACCGCTGGGACGTGCCTAAAATCAAAATCCATTCTCTCCTGGGGCGCCCGGGTGGCTCAGCCGGTAGAGCGTGTGACTCTTGATCTCGGGGTTGTGAGTTTGAGGTGGAGACGTTGCTTCAAAAGAAAATCTTTGAGACAAATCCATTCTCTGCTATGCAAAACTGTAAGAAATTTCAAGTGACTGTGTAAACAGGAAGAAGCATCTGACACCTCGTCTCAAAACAGGGGAAGCTGCTGAAGCAGAAAGGAAGGAAAGCAGGGAGCAGGGCCCAGCAAGAACATGGCCCCTCGGCGGGACTTGCAGGCTTTCATCCAGTGTGTTATGAGCACGTGCATTCATACGTGGGCACGTCCACGTGTGTGTGTGCATCGTCTTACGGTTTTTCTTCCTGACCCTAGCAACACAGCCGCCAGGTCTCCACGCCAGCAGGGAGGGGGGATCGGCAGCGGGAGTCCGCACGTCCTGTCCACACGTCCCCGGCAGCCTGGGCCTCCCGGCGACAGACCGGCCACGACGACCCTAAGAGCACCGCACCCTTGGCAGAGCAATTCCACTCCTCCGACACGATGCGGTCATTTCGGGGCACGGCCTGCCGCTCGTGTCTCGTTATTCACCTTAGGATTCCAGAAGAGTCTCCCAGCACTGAGGATAAGCAGCGATCCGTCATTTCAGTGCTCGTACCGGGCGGACATAACGTTTTAAATCCAGAGTGTCTTAAGGACCAGCTCACCGGTCCAGTCAACAGGGATAAAAGAAAACAAGGACTGGAAAGGCCTGCTTTCTGAAGCTTCAACCAGTTACACGACCTCAGGCAAATCAAGGTCTCCCAGGGTCTGCCTTTCCGCCTGTGATACGGCAGGTGCGTGTTCACTGGGCACCAGTCAAGCATCCTACACACACCGACTCACCGTGACCCTGCAACCACAGCCGTCACCAGCCCCATCGCACAGCGGAGGAAACCGAGGCACAGTCACTCACCCGGCAGGAAACGGCACAGTGAGAATACAACACAGGCCGGCTGGGTCCAGCACGCCGCAGGATCACAGGGTTTGTGGGATTCCTTCCAGCGTGACCCTCGGCGATGCCGGGATTCTAGGAATAAGCTGTGCTTCGTCCAGCTTTTTGGCGTTGCTCACTACCCTTCACAGATAACAAAGCCCTGATCTCCCAACACTGAAAGATTTAGTGTGGACACCAAAATCATGGCCTTTATTATTTTTTTTTAATGTTTATTTATATTTGAGACAGAGAGAGACAGAGCATGAACGGGGGAGGGTCAGAGAGAGAGGGAGACACAGAATCGGAAACAGGCTCCAGGCTCCGAGCTGTCAGCCCAGAGCCCGACGCGGGGCTCGAACCCACGGACCGTGAGATCATGACCTGAGCCGAAGTCGGCCGCCCAACAGACTGAGCCACCCAGGCGAAATTACGGCCTTTAATAAGAAAAAAAAGGTCAACCTAAAATGAATGAAAAATACACGTGGCGTTTCAAGCGCTTCTTGACCGCCCCACTCTCGGCCGACGTAGGAAGAGCTAAGTCATTGGAGGAACTGAAAGGTGGATGGATGGATGCAAGACAGAGACAGGTTTTGCTTCTGGAAAAACTGAGACTGGAAATACGTCCACAGCCGGTTTCTGGCACCCTAGCTGGTCTCCACTAATGTCTGACGGACCCTCCCCCATCACGGAGGATCCAGACAGAACCAGGAGAGAGAGCCTGCACGGAGCCACCAAGGGAGCACATCTTCATCTGGGGGCAGAACATTTCCCCAAAAAGACGAGTTAAAATCTGAGACTCTTGCACAGGGAGTGTGAAAAACACCCTAGTTCACGTGCATTTCTTTTTTCGGAGCAACAAGTCTGAGGCCCGCGCTCTCTTCTTTCAAAGTCCCCGTCTCTCCCCAACCCAACTACCCTCGTCCAAATGCCTGCATGAAATGACCACTTTCTAGATCAGAGATTCTAGGACCCGGCTGTGCACAAACTTGAGCCGTCTCATTAAAATGCAGATTTCTGGCCTCTGCACCCCTAGGTGACGGTTCGGTGGGTCTGGTATGAGGCTCAGGAAGCTAGGTTTCTGATAAACACCATCACCTACATACACAGCTGCTTGCACATGTGCACACACGTCCCACCACGGCCCCGAACCCCTCCCCCTCTCGTCTGCACAGGTGGCTGCAGACCATGCCTGACAAACACAGGGCACACAGGCCGCAAGAGCAAAATCACAGCCTAAATGAGGTCTCCATATTGCCTAGGAGATGGCAGGGGCGGGGGGGGGGGGGGGGGGGCGGGGGACTTCTCCGCCCCCTTCCTTGTGCGTCCATCCGCGATTCCCAGTGCTCCACCCTCAGAACAGACCTCCCTGCTCTCACCAGTCACCGCCAAGGCCCGTGTTAGGGGGGCTCCAGCTCTCCCTGTGCCCGGGAAGCCTCGGCAGTCCCTCCCAGCATCAGGGTGGCAATCCCGCGGGGCAGGTGGGGCCCCTGATCATCGCTGCACCTGAACCCCTCGTTCTCCATCCCTGTCCAGCCACGTGCCCACGCCGCACCCGCAGGAAGGCCGGGCAGGCCGGTGGCCGCTGAAATGAGCCCCTAATTCGGTGAAACAAGGTTCTACACCATAGCGGAAACGAACTTCTACAAAACACCGTGACACTGAAAACCAACTTCAATCCTCTTGCGTGAGAGACTCTTTTTACGGACCTGGCCTCCTATGCAATCAGTCCCACAGTTACTGGGGTTTCGGTTACCAGGACCCGCGGGCGCAAGGTTTCCGATTACTCTCAGGTACGATCCGGCACAGAGGTGCTGACAGGTGCCACAGGCAGCAGTGAGGCCGGCTCCCAGGGCTCCCGGGCCAGCCCCGACACTGCACCTGCCGGGAGAGGACCACAGGGGGCCAAGGGGCCCTCCTGGAAGACACGCAGGTGCCACCCAGAGCCCTGTGAGACCCCAGGCCTCAGGCCAAGTGCAATAACCTTCGGTCCAACTGGACATCGAAGCACAGGACGCAAGCCCCTTGCACCCACACACATTCCTGTTCCGGTCACATACGTTTACAGCAGCCGGGAGAGCACGTCAGAACGCTGGCTTTCCTGATCCAGGAAGTGGGACGCAGATAGAGACCCACAGGGCAGGGCCGGGGGGTGGGTGGGGACAGAAAACACACACGACAAGGAAGTGGCCAGCGTGTGAGTCGGGGCTGTGCTCACTTTTGGGGGGAAGGGAGAGGGTCAAAGGGGAGAAGGGCACAAGTGCCTCTGGAGGGCTGGAAAATGTCTATACTGCTTACCCTGGGTGGTGGTGACCTGTCTTTACCTGGTGGCGGTGGATTTTTGCTTGGCATACTTTAATGAAACCGTTCCATTTTTCTAGAAGTCTGAGTCTGACTTTACGGCAAGCCCAGTGCCCTAGCTTTTACTGTTGGGGCCTCACATCCCTGACAGCCACTGGGCCGACCAGAACATGGCACCGTCAGAACCTCGCGATGATCCCCCGGGGCGGCCACACACCCAGGAAGAGTCACTGCTCTGCAGGGCTCTCAACATCCTGCAAGTCGAACGCAGTGCTGGCCAGGACGCCACTTAATGAACAAGAGCACACCGGGGACCGGGAGTCAGGTGCCGTTAGCGGATTATGATAAAAGAAGGTTCTACTCCTTGCAAAAATGCCACAAAGTGGCAGCGAACGAGTGCAGATAAGCAGATCACTAAAACAGGGTCCTACACTCAGGCCTGGCCCTGAGTGCCCTTTCCCGCAGGCGCCCCCCTCCTGTCCCCGGCCGGCTGCACCTTCCGCCCACCCCCTGGCACCTCGCTCATGACGGGCGTGGGAAGGGGTTGGCATAAGCCATTTTCTTCTCTTCCTAGACAGACTTGCAATGGTTTTTGCCTTTTACAGTTACCTTTCTGCCAGCTTTCTAGCAAACGAGCAAGGTGCTCATATATCATCGCCTACCCTTTTCTGCTCTCCAAAAGAAGCACCGAAGGGCAGAAACTGTTACTCAAGTCAGTATCCCCAAGGCTTAGGACAATGACTGGCACACAGCAGACATCCAGAGGTATGTGCTAAGTGCACAAAAACAAAACTCATTTTCCAAAAACTACACCAGAGGAAGACGCTTGTATAAAACCCATACACGTGGCTCAGTCGGTTAAGCGTCCGGCTTCGGCTCAGGTCATGATCTCATAGGCAGTGGGTTCGAGCCCCGCGTTGGGCTCTGTGCTGACAGCTGGGAACCTGGAGCCTGCTTCCGATTCTGCGTCTCCCCTCTCTGCCCATTCCCCACTCATACTCTGTCTCTCTCAAAAATAAATAAACATTCTTAAAAAAATTTTTTTTAACTCCCTATGTATCTGAAACCACCTTCGAGGACACTGAGGAATCCTGCTACAGCAAAGCAGATCACAGTGTCACCTGCCACAGGGCAGTGCCACGTGCTGCCTTCCACCACGTCTGCTTGGAACTGAGAAGGAAGCCACACGCTTCGGGCTGGATTTGGGGAACGGATCCCCGCATGCTGCCAATGAGGTTACACGAAAGACACGTCTGGATAAGAAGGGGTTAAGGGCGTGCGTTTGCGAGTCAGGCATGAACAGGTTAAAATCTCAACTCTACCATGAGCCAAGCGAGGAACTCCATGTCTGGGAACGCCTCGTTCTGCCACAGGCGCCACATCCCAGGAATGGCATGCCGTGTGGCTCCCGGGCCTCCGGCTGGCTGCGGCGAGTGTCTTCTTCCTCGGGGCGGGATGCGCGAGTTGACCCACAGGGGTGTCCCGCACCTCGTCTCCGCGTTCCAGTGTCCTCCCCCACAGCTGGGCTGAGCACCGGTGGCCCGGGAGCTGGAGGAAGCCGTGTGGGCACACTCAGATGCCCCCACCTGGCAGTCTAAGTCCGGAGCGAGTGGCACAGAGGGGCAGGGACGGAGAAGAACACCGCCAAGGGGCATGGGGGGAGCTACATCCAGGGCCTGGCTGGCACCAGCAGGTGCATCCCGACCGGGGCGTCTACGGCACGGCAGTGGCTTGCTCGCCCCACCGCACGGCGTTTGCTACGGCTCCGACGACCCAGTCTCCTTTGACAACGGCTGGATGTTCTTATCTGTAACCAACACCACGTGGACCGAGGCTGGGAAGTTCTGACAACCTTTGGCTTTCAGACGTGCAAGAGGAAGACAAAAGTAAGAAGCTAATAAACATCAAAAGAAGCGAAATCCGAGAAGCGACCGCTCGGGAAACGAGACCGAGCTGAGATTGACACGGCAAAAGCTGAGATTGACCGTGTGTGTGCCTCCGCGGCTTTTACCCTAACCTCTGTGGCGGCGCCTCCATTTCTGAAAACACACGCTCACTCTATCACATCCAGAACACAGATCGATTTCCTTCGTGTTATCCTGTTCTCCGATTTCTCTGGGATTCACGGGAACCAGAAGACTGTGGATTATTAAACTCCTTCGCGTTCCGTGCAGTGAACAAATCCTTGTTAAAGGTCTGCTGTGCGCAGGGCACACAGCGGCGCACCTGCAGCCGAAGTCATTACAAACGCGGGCAGCACAATCCACATCCACCTGATGCACTTGTGATCCATGCTTGAAACCTTTATTGTGATTTGTTTTTTGTTAAAGTTTATTTCTTCCTTTCAAGGGGGGAAGGGGCAGAGAGAGACAGCAGGTCCCACGCTGTCAGCACAGAGCCGGACATGGGGCTCGAGCCCACAAAACGCGAGATCATGACCTGAACCGAAGCCAAGAGTCAGATGTTCAACCAACTGAGCCACCCAGGCGCCCCCTGAAAACTTCATTTTTAAATGTACAACACCCAGGAGAGTACTCTGGGTTCTACACGGTATATTCTGCTAACACACACACACACACACACACACACACACACACACACAGGTGCAGGCAGATGGTCTGCAAGCCAGAGGCAACCACAGACGGGGTCTGCTTGGCCCACAGGGCGCTGGTGTCATTTAAGGCTTTCCGTCGGTTACTCAAAACTCCGGATTTCTATGAAGATGTGAGATCTGGCTCCCACCCCACACAGGGGCCACCATATGGCAACGCCGAGCGGACTCCGGCAGAATCTGCTCCTGCTCTAAGGGACACGCGCCTTTCCGCTGGGTCACAGGGCCCAGGCTCTGCTTTTATTTAATATCCAACCTGCTTCGCCCATTTGTCACCTGCCTGGCCCCCCAAGGCACTCCAATTTGGGCTTCTCGTTTCAGATGCATCATAAAGTGGGCTTTAAAAAAACAGACAAACACTTTTTTCAAATGTTTCAAAGTTTCCTTTTTCCATAGGGGAAAAAAGGGAGAAGACATCTTTTCCCGGTTCAAACATTCCCCGAACGTTAGACTTTCCAGAAACATTAAATTTCTAAACTACTGTATCTCTTATTTCGTCATTACGTTTTGCACGTAATGTCTGCCTTCCAGGAAATGATGAAATGGCATCATTTCTTCACGCCCCACCTCTCGGGTGTGCGGAAGGGGCTGGGAACGTGTGTCCAGTTCACTCTGAGAACAGCAGGCGAGAGCTTTCAAACGCTTTTGCCTTGACCATCACATTTCTAGAACACCTCAAACATCTTCATTTTCTGAGCAGAAAGCATCTGGTACTTTTAAGTGCCAGTATTTTTAAGCAGCGATACATACGTATTTCTATTTCTTCCACACTTCCTTTTCCTCCCACTAAAAGGAAGCAGATGAAAGCCCTCACACTTTGCGTGCTTACACAGCCCCAAAAGGAGCTTGAAAATAACGCTGCTCACGAGCTCGTGGACAATGCGTGAATGAAGAAAGCAACGAGGGAAGAAACAAATACACCGGAGGGCAGAATGACCGCGTGTGTGAGCTGGGGGAGCCGCCAGGACCCCTTGCTGTCCACCACGGGGCCTCCAGCCACTGGTTCCCCCTCCAGGCCACACCACCAGCCTCGTCACGCCCATCCCACTCAGAACTCCTAGCCTCAGCTTCCTGCCCCTTTCCTGAACAACCCTCAGCACACAGTGGGACTGTGACTGTTCCTCCGGGAACTGGGGCGAGTAATCTACCAGGCGCCAAGGGGGGATTTCTTTGCCCGGAACAAGGAAGTGCTTGCAGCCTGGGGCGCCTGCGGGGGTAGCAGTGACGTGAATGTGAAGTTTGGGTGTTGGGGGGCGGTGGAGATGAACAGTAAGGATGTGGGGACACAGGGGCACATGACCTCACAAGGAGCAGAGATCTTGGGGCAGAAAAGCTGGCTCATTTCTGGCTGGGAGGCGATAAAACGTACCAGTTAACAGCATGGACTCTGGAGTCGAGAGGGCCCGGGGTCAGCGTTGAGGCCGCCACTGTGGCAGCTGGGCCTCCTGGACGGGGCCGGCCTGTGCCCACACAGTGGGCTGCTAGCGGGGCCCGGGACTAGGCCCAAGATGGCGCCCCATGAGCCCCACGCAGCGACGTTGTCCACGGCTGCCCTAGGAATTGAGGGCTA
Organism: Acinonyx jubatus; assembly: GCF_027475565.1. Taxonomy (NCBI): domain Eukaryota; kingdom Metazoa; phylum Chordata; class Mammalia; order Carnivora; family Felidae; genus Acinonyx; species Acinonyx jubatus. Next base: position 12,301,189 of record NC_069393.1, on the reverse strand, counting down.
CGTTTCTTAAGGCAGTTTTTACGAAACTGACGAGGCACTGGACGCTGTGGGCCTCCAGGGAACGGATGCCATGTAAACTGGAAAACCGTTGTAGAATTCCTGGGCTCCCCTTCCCAGAAGGAAGGTCAGGGACCGCTTCACGGTCTTTACTGTTTGAACCAGCCTTTCTCACTGGCAGAAAAAAGTCACTCAAGAAGCATCTTGGGCGCCTGGGTGGCTCAGTCGGTTAAGCGTCTGACTCTTGGTTTTGGTTCAGGACAGAGTCTCATGGCTCATGAGTTCGAGCCCCACATTGGGCTCTGCTGTGTCAGCACGGAGCCTGCTTGGGATTCCCTCTCTCCCTCTCTCTGTGCCCCTCCCCTGCTCTCCCTATCTCTCTCTAAATAAATGAACCTAAAAAGAAAACAAAAAAAAAAAAAGAACCAGAGTTCAGTCACAGAAAATCACAGAGTGATTGTAGTCAATCTGTTATGAGCCCCAGGTAACATTACAGTGTTAGGGATTAGAAGGAAATGGGCGTGCCTTTGCACTTCAACTATTCTGAACTTATTATTTTAATAATCCAGAAAACACTCAACATAATCTGGACCCTTAAGTATAGCTAATGCCGCTGCATTACACATGAAATTCTTTTTAAAAGTGAAAATGAAGGCCCAGTGAGTGAAATGAGAGAAACCCTCAAGGCCCATGTACCACCGCTCTCCACCCACAGTTCCCCGTTAGGGTCCCAATAACATTTGTACTGGGGGCCCCTCGGTTCTCTGCCACGTCAGTAAAGGTAGGAGTAACTGCTCCTGCCCTCGATCCTTCCAGACAAGGTCGGGGACAAAACAGTCTTTGCCTCTGGCCAGAATTTTATCAAGTCCAACTGCAAACATCACTTATCTCTTGCTGGTCAAGACTCTGATCAAATTACTGACCAAAAGCAGAACAACCAATGGCTGCCTCGTAAATTCCATTTGTTTCATAAACAAATCCTTTCTCTCTCAGTGCCTACAGAGAGAAAAGTAAACCTAAAAAGGTAAAAAGATAAAGAAACACATCTTTACAGGGTCGTTTTGCCAGTGGGCACATTCCCCGCCCCAGGGAAAGGTCCGTTTTGACAGTTAAGATTTTAAGGGAGCGTCACAGCAAAGGGTTAAGAGTCTGAAGAATAAGAACTAAGAAAAGCAAACTAGAATCGATGCAATCCAAACAAAGCCCAGTATCTTCTCCACTTCTCTTCAGTAAGCGCTGGTGCATCCGGGAGGGTAGTCCACGGGGGGCACTGAACAAGCCCAGCACATGTGCCAGAGCGCAAGCCCTGCACGTCTCAGGGCCAGAGTAGAACGGGAGCCTAACAATGTATATAGCAGTATGATAACGTCTGCTGTGCCAGACGTGCCAGGTACTGTGCAGGCAGAAGGTCTGCAAGCCAGAGGCAACCACAGACGGGGTTGGTACCAGCTACTGGTACATGCCAGGTACTATGCTGAGCACAATATATACACGGGGCTCATGTACCTGTGCACATATGTAGCAGAGACAAAAACATCTACATATTAGCACAGATATAAAACTCCCATATATACACATGTACCTATATGTATGTATAATCTCACTTAATCCCTGAAACAACCCTGGAGCAAACAACGTCTCCAATGTACGGACAAGGCTAGCTAACTTCCGCGTGGTCACACCAAGAAGCCGGATCTATACCCCGGTCTGTCCAGGCTCTTTCGCACGGCCCACGGAAGGTGGGGCTGACAACACTGAGCGGCCACACAGGAGGGTGAGGGAGGAAGTGCCACCACCGTGCATCTGGCAGAGGTTCTGAGCAAGGGCTGGCCGGCCAGCTCTTCAACTAGAAACAGGACCACAGCAGAGACCGGCCGGCCGGCCGGCTGAGCGTGCTACGCGGTGCAAATCCAGGAGCGCGGGTGAAGGCTGCCTCTTCCAAGGCTCACAGCCCCTCGTCCCGTCTAAACACGGCAGCTCCTGGAGCTCCCAACGCGGGACGAGATGTGCAAACGAGGATTCTAGATACCGCATTGTATGGCGTTCCCAAGTAGCCCAGGAGTCAAAGTCTGTGCAGCCTCCTCCAGCGGGTGAAGGGGGGGGTGGTGGAGAGGCGAGCCCCGTCCCCCCGCCTGCACCCCAACGTTCTCATTTGCAGATCACAAAGGCCAAGATGCACAGCCCCCTCCCCATAAAATGACAGAATTCACCGGATTCAAGTGTGCTGCGCAGCACTCTAAAGGCCAAAAAGGGGGTGGGTGGCGAGAGGTGACAGAAGGGACTCTCCGAACATCACAGTCGTCTGCTCTGCAAACTGGGTTTGTGGGGGGGGGGGGGGAGGGGCAAAAATATATACATATATATTTACATATATAGGCGTACATATGTACAGATAGGTATATATATGAGCAGGTTCCATTGCCAAACCCAAGACTACGACCTTGCTAAAATTAGAAGGAAACACAGTACTGCAGAGAGATGCCCACTTGTTTGTTTTTTGTTTTGTTTTTTTTTTAATTCTTTCTGAGAGGGAGAGAGAGAATCCTAAGCAGGCTCCACGCTCAGTGAGGAGCACGACTAGGGGCTCAATCTCAGGAACTGTGGGATCAGACCTGAGCCGAAACCAAGAGCTGGCTGCTTCAGCCACCGAGCCACCCAGGCACCCCGGACTTTCTAAACGGAATAGAAACACGTCGTGGATGTCTTCTTCACGTTCTGGACACTCTCTTGCCCTATCCCCTCCTCATCCCCCTCTTCTCTTACTATGGATGTCAGGGAAACACAGTGCCTGTCTCCATCGTTAATGTGGAACGCAGCCCAGAGTGCTGAATGCTCACAGAACTCTCCAGAAAGCTCTCCTGAGAGCCCCTCCCTGCCAGCACTGCCAGCGGCCGCTGGGCGCACCCGCTGACCCTTGGAAGCCCCGGCCCCAGCAGGGCAGAAACGCTCCGATGCCTCCTGAAAGGCTTTTCCGAGTTCCACAGAAAATCGAAAGAAAAAGAAGGCAAAGAAGTCTAACCATTCATCTCTAAAAACACAGGCTTCCGATCTTCCCAGAGCTACCTGGGGGCCGGGGCCCAGCCCCGCTCCCGGCCCTGCCCTCGTGCCACTCCTAGGGACGTCACACCTCCCACGTGGGACTGCGTGGGACCCCCAGAGGCTTTCCTAAGCAAAGCCGAGCAGCAGCTGGTAAGTAAGCTCGCCAAGCAGTCGGCGCTCATTTGGCCCCGGCTTCTGACCCCGGAGACGCCCACGAGGAGGTGGGGGACGGACACATTGCCCCACAGGTGAGTCCCCACCTCTTTAAACAGAAACACGGCCAGATCACCCTCGTCACGGACTCGACAGCTGACGTCTCCGATGTCACAACCGTGGCCTCCACACGAGCCATCAGATGCTGGGGTTTTGTGTGCGAAGCCAGCAGCCTCTGAGCCCCTCGGCCAGTACACTGATCTCGGGGCCGCTCAGTCACTCCGTCCCCGCAGTCCCCAGCTGCAGCTGGAGGATACACCCCCTTCCAGCAGAACAGCCGAATTCCATAAACGCCACTCTTTCTTCTCATCCGCCTCCAACGGCGGGGGGGGGGGGGCCCACAGTGGATAGAGTATTTCATTCACACTCTGTCTGAAGGGCAAGTTTCTCCACAGCAGCGAAAATTCTCACCCAGATGAGGGGGCCTATTCATGACAATCTGAAATCACAAATGACAGAGCTCCAGCCCGTCTCCTGTGTTTTCTGAAACACAAAAGAATCACCTATCTCGGGAATTGAACTCACTTTCCGTGGCACCGCCCATCACACTGTAACGCACACAGGTGATCCACGTCTCCCGGGAGAAGGTGCTGGACACGTATCATCGCAAATGCACACCAAGTGCCCTCAGAGCGGAACCCTACGTAATGGTTGCCCTGTGGGCATACAATCGAAATCGCCTGGAAACGAGAACAGTTCGCCTCGTCCTTGACTCTCGGTCTGGCCTACAAACACTGCACAGACCTGGGGCCTCACGCCCTGGGAGCCGACCAGCTCTGGCCAAGATCTGAACGGGTATTTTCTGCGAGGAACAGTTGCAGTTCTGCTTTTGATTTTTAACAAGGGTTTGTTTTCCTTTGCCGACCCTCAGGATTTAAAACAAAAAAGTCTTCCAGGCGCTTCAGGGCACTCCAGTTAAGCGGAGGGTCACCAAGGAAAGGTTTCGCTGGCGCTCGGGCCAGAGCCTCCGAAGCGGACGAGTCGCAGAGGCATCAAGTCTGGTCATCGAGGAGGATGACAAACCCCAGGAGACCTCGGCTGGGCGTCGGTCAGCTGACCCATCGCCATCCACACGGTCCCCTCCGCACCCCAAGCCGCGGCCCCCGCCCGCTAAGTCACAGACGCGGCTCCCAGAATCCACGCAGCACCACGCACGGTAAGGGACGGGGACACGGCCCGGGGGGGGGGGGGGGCCGGGGAACGAGCGCAGGGACGACAGGAGTGGCTGATGCACTCTCACCCACAAGAAGCCGCCATGCGCTGACATTCCGTGTTTTTAAAGAGCACAAAGAGCCAGGCACCGCTGCAGGACGGTGCTTCCTAGGTGCTTCAGTCCAACCTCAGGACAGGAAGGAAAACTGCCCCCAGACCGTCCGTGGCTTTAATACGAAGAGTCGGTGACTTTCCAAACCCAGGAAGCCCACGAATCCGATTTCCTCAAAGGCTGACGGAGCAATACTGAGCCCAAGCTCTCACGTGGAAAGCGGTCTCTCGGTTCCACACACAGCCCTCCCAGAAGTGCACCAGGACGTCGGCAGGCTCCCACGGCAATCAGCACACGTAGAGCCGTCCGTCTCGCTTCCCCTTCCGGGGACGAAGTCGGCGGCCAGCGCAGGGCCCTCTGCCGGGACTCCGTCATCCGGCGGCCACCGGGGCCCAGCGACCCTCTCTCGGGTTATCAGGCGGGGCAGGCCTGCCTTCCCCTGAAGGGGCCGTGCTGCAGTGAGCAGGGAGGACCGAGGACGCGCCCCCCACGCGGGGAGGACGGCAAGCAAGTGCACGCGTCCCCGGGAGCACACCGGTGCCGATCCGGGGTCAGCTGGCCGGTATTACAAGAACCACACTGCCCTCCTAAAAACCGCCCAATCCCAGCGGAGACCTGCTAGCAGAGCTAAAGCTCCTTTTTTCCCAGTGTTTTTCAGCCGCTCTCTGGCAACCTGTCTGACGGCCCGAGCTTGAAGGCTTTGGGGAAGCATGTACTAGGGATCAGAGCCACAAACACGGCCTCGCTCTCTGGGCCCGATTTGCGCGTCTCTCTGGCCGGCCGTGGAGTGCCCTCTGTGGGTGGTCAAGGACAAAGGGCATTAAAGCCCATTATCCCCGTTCCCTGTAAGAAGGCTTAACGTGTCAGCTGCATTTTAATCTAAGGATTATACGCTTGCCCTCTGAAAACTGCTTTCAGAAACATCAATAAAGAGCTTTCTTTTGTTTTAAGGATTCTTATTTTTTGTCTCAAAGCCCAATTATTTATAAGTTTGTTGGTATTTTATATCTGAGATGAAAGCCTTTAACTAAGAAGAGGCAGCGGCTGCGGCAGCGTTAACAAGAAAGCCAACATCTCTGCTGAGAGAATCCAAATATATATCACGCCTTAGAAATGAGAGAATGCCAGTTACCGCTCGCCACCACAGGCCTGCCACCAAACGTGAATGGGCCGGCCCTGCCCTGGAGATGCTTAAGGGGTCCACGTTGACTTCCTGCTAAAGGCACTGAAATGAACACACATACTCAGTCTGTCTCTCTTCTAAAACCACAAGACAAGAATAATTAAGGCTGTTCAAAAAATATTTATTTTTGAGAGAGACAGAAAGAGCAGGGAGGGGTGCAGGCTCCGAGCTGTCAGTACAGAGCCCGACGCAGGGCTTGAACTCCCACACCTCGAGATCATGACCCGAGCTGAAGTCAGACGCTTTAACAGCTGAGCCACCCAGGCGCCCCAATGTGAAGCGTCATTCTTAAACATGAACAGACACTCAAGGACTATCAGGCAAACAGAGGAAGTATCTAATGTGAAAGACAGAAATGGGAGGAGAAAAAAGCAACACAACAAATTATGCAGGAAAAAAAAAAAAGCTTCAAAAAGAAGGAAAAAACATATGATTAATCTCCTCAGAGGACTAAGAGAAAATACTGTCCTGAAATAGGAAGATTCTGTAAAACAGAAGCATTCACAGAACAGCCACCATGAAAAAGAGAGCTGTCAGAAAATAAAACTGTAAAACATGAAACCTTTAATCAAAGATTCAAAAGCAAAGTTGAGAAAATATTCGAAGAGAAATCAGAACAAAGACAAGACAGCCAAGGCTAAGTCCGCACTAACAGGCACGTCGGAAGGAAAGAAGAGGGAAGACAGAGGGAAATCAATAACGACATACTTCAAGAAAATTTCTAAAAACGAAAGCCAGCCTGAAAACGCCCATTTGGATCTCAGCAGAACAAGTGAACAGCGGCCCTCCCCCACCAAGGAATATCATCACGGAATTTCAGGAGGCAGAAGATAGAGTCAGAGAGAAAAGGAAAAATCACATCCGACAAGGGGGCCGGGAATCAGAAGGTGTCAGGCTTGTCCACTCAACGCTAGAAACCAGAGGACAAAGCACCAGCCTTCCCTGTTCAGAGGTTCAGAGATTCCCACCCTGGAATTCTACACCCAGCCAGACCGTAAATTAAATACGAATGTGACATTCTCAGATACAAAGCAACTCAGAGGAGTCTCACCTCCCATGTGATTTGTTAGGAAGGTTCCAGAAGATGTGGTCTGCCAAACCAAGGGAGTTAACCAAGACAGGAGACGATATGAAATGAGGGAAACAGGGAAGCCGGTACAGGGGCAGATCAAAGGAGCCCCAGAGCGATCTGAAGGCAGAGCCCGTGACAAGATGTGGCACACAGCAGGCTGGGCAGCGCTGTTTGCACTGGGATGGGGCCTGACGCCCCAGCGGAGATGGCGTCCACGAGCGAACACGAGCACGATACCTGACGTCTTCACGGATTGTGAGGAGATTCACGTAGAAGGCCACATTAGGGACTAGGGCACCAATCCTTTAAAACAAGACACTAAGTCCAAGAAAAACAAAATCTGCGTGCAGGAAAAGGTAAGGGGGTCCTTGCACGTAGGCTGACAGGGGTCTGGCCCTACCTGCGGGGGCCGTGTTCCAGGACCCCAGAGGAGGCGTGAAAACACAGACAGCCACGGAACCCGCACGGAACCCTAGACAGTCTAGAAATCAGTCTTTATGCCACACACATGTCGAAATCACCTCCTGGCCAAGTAAACCTTAGTTTCCTCTAAGCTCCTAATACTACTGGATCTGATTACTTTTTAATGTTTATTTATTTTGGGGGGGGGGGGCAAGTGCACAAGTTGGGGAGGAGCAGAAAGAGAGGGAGAGAGAGAATCCCAAGCAGGCTCCGTGCTGTCAGCGCAGAGCCTGCACGCGGCCTGAACCCACAAACCAGGAGATCATGACCTGAGCGGAAACCAAGAGTCGGATGGTCAACTGACTGAGCCACGCAGGCCCCCAGTACTGGATCTGATGGAACAGTCGGCAAACGTTCCGGGGTGAGGGCCCACCCCAGATATGGCTGACCTTCCCGAACATGTGAACGATGCCGGCGTGGACCCCCTCACAGAGACGCTCCCTAACCCCATGTGGCGGCGCTCTGTACGGGGAGCCAAGACCAACCTGCAAGCCGGACCCGCTGGCACGGCCGCCCTCAGGAACAGTCCTTCCAAGCCACAGGCTACTCTGTAGGAGATTCTCCTCTGTGCTCCCTGCACACACCCCATAATCGGGACAGAGACAAGTGTGGGAACAGGAAGAAGTCAGGACGCCTGACTACAGCAGGCCGCGTGACTCTGGACTTCCACACCCTCACCCGTCAAATGAGGGGGACGCTGTGCTGGCAGGCCTATCTTCGAAATTAACAACAGAACGAGGGGCGTCTGGGTGGCCAGTCAGTTGAGTGTCCGACTTCAGCTCAGGTCACGATCTCACGGTCCGTGAGTTCGAGCCCCGCGTCGGGCTCTGTGCTGACAGCTCGGAGCCTGGAGCCTGCTTTGGATTCTGTGGCTCCCTCTCTCTGTGCCCCTCGCCCGCTCATGCTCTGTCTCTCTAAGAATAAACACATATCAATTTAAAAAAGAGAGAGAAATGAGCAACATAACAAGCGTTAGACCGGCATGTATCAGGCACTGCTCTCAGTGTCCTGCAAATATCCATTAATTTAAGCCTTCCCAGAACCCTATCGGGTAGATCCCTTTACCTCCGCTGCACCGTTGAGGAGACTGAGGCGCAGAGATGTTAAGTGATTTGTCAGAATCTTACGTGGCTCATGACTGAACCCACATTCTCAACCACGTCTTCATCCCGCCTCCCTGACACCTCTCTCAGGTCAAACAAGAGAACACTCCTAATGCAAACCATACGAAGATACACGTATTATCATCATCATCATCCCCATCATCAGGACGACCCCAGCAGCCAATGACGTTCCAGGAAAGCACCCGATTTCTGGAGGGAACCCTGCAGGGCTGCTGCCAGTCGACGCTGCCTCCTTGGGCTGACATTGACCTTGGGCCGTCAGTATAGAGTATGCGACCTGGACGGCCCAGTGAGGACAGGCAGGCCCACGCCCGGGCCCCAGCGCCTGGCCCACGCAAGGCAGAGGGTCAAGAATGTGGCTTGCGTCCCACTGATCACGGTAACAGGGTGGGCCCCGAGCTGCCAGAGCCCCCGGCCTCCCAACAACTGCAGACGCGTCAGGACGCATCAGGATGCCGTCTGGCTCCGTGACGAGCCTGATCACGCTGATCCTCTTTCTGACACACATTTCACTCTACCAAGCGAGGTTCATGGGCACGTTAGTACTTTTCCCTCTCTGGATGCAAAAGCTGACAGACTGAGGACGTCAATCCTAATTAGCTAGCCTTGACAAATTAAACGCCCCTCGGGCCGGAGTTCCCGAAGAAAGCGCTCCCTATTATTAGAACAGAAGAGATCCAGTTTTTCTAATGCTACAGATTGGGTGATTTGGCCCATCACCAAATTTGTTTCAGAAAACCTTATTTTTGCCCAAAGAAGTTAATGGAGCCTACGGTTTCCAGCTGTGTGAGGGAAATGCCCGTGGTATGTCTTCCCCTCCATCTTCTCAAGTCCCGTGTTTCATGTATCCGTAAATCTGAACCACTATTAAAAAATTACTACAATGAAGAATACTACATTCAATATTACATTCATTACTACAATGAATTTGTCAAGACATTTTAAACACAAAAGCAGGAAACGTAAATGGGTATCTTTTCTTCCTCGTAACTACACCTTAACTTTAGTTTCTTATAATTTTTTTTAATGTTTATTTCTTTTTGAAGGGGAGAGAGAGACAGAGCACAAGTGGGGGAGGGGCAGAGAGAGGGAGGGAGACACAGAATCTGAAACAGGCTCCAGGCTCTGAGCTGTCAGCACAGAGCCCGATGCGGGGCTCGAACTCACGAGCCGTGAGATCATGACCTGAGCCGAAGTTGGAGGCTCAACCGACTGAGCCACCTAGGCGCCCCTATACTTTATTAATTTTGGCAACAAAACCAGTGTAGAGTTTGACCCCCATTCATTAAGCTGACCCCCACCCCGCACCTGCTGACCTTCCTCTCTGTGGTTCCTGCAGACAGACCCTCCCGAGTCTCCAGTTTCAAGGGAAAGCCTGCTCCCCCACATCACTGCCCCCCAATGGTTGCACGTAGCATCCCACCCGATGTCAGATGTGTTCTAAGGTGAGAAGACACTACCACACCATCATGCATTCTCACACCTGAGAATTATTACACGCAGCTAAACACCTGTAACTAAAACATCCAAAGGAACCTTCAACCTCACTTCCTAAAGGATGTTGTGGGCCACGACGGGGTGGTTTATGGGGTTTACGGGGAGCTAAGTCGAGGACATTTCCCTTCTGTGTGTTGGAGGGCAGTGTGGGGTGACAAAGGAGCAGCGACTCACAGCCCGAGGCTCCACCCATAAAGCATATACGAGCACACGTGAAAATGCTAATGGGGTTACAACGATGTTAAAAGCCGTTTCACCAGTCTCTGTCCATCACAATGACCTCTACAGCCCCCGATTAAGAAAAGACGAACTTTAGGGGCGCCTGGGTGGCTCAGTCGGTTAAGCGTCAGACTTCGGCTCAGGTCATGATCTCGCGGTCCGTGGGTTGAAGCCCCATGTCGGGCTCTGTGCTGACAGCTCAGAGCCTGGAGCCTGTTTCAGATTCTGTGTCTCCCTCTTTCTCTGACCCTCCCCTGTTCATGCTGTCTCAAAAATAAATAAATATTAAAAAAAAAAAATTTAAGAAAAGACGAACTTTTCCAACCCCACATGAGCAAACACATAAGCAGGCCAACGGCCACTGTTACACTACATTTCAGACTTCACTACCTCATGTGCAATTCTTTCTGTCAAGGTGCGTTATTTATTATTCAAGTAGCCCGAGAGCAGAGGTCAGCTTGGCTTGCTTTGATAAGCACGCCAAAGTCCACGCCTTATCCAGATATGCCGCCTTCCAACAGTCTGGTGTCACCACATGTCAACAGTTAGGACCTTTGACACATAGTCATTTCTACGTATGTCGTGCTGCATTTGCTTACAACTGAAGTAACCATTAGCTTATGGAGAGTAAGTGCTCATCAAATTTATACAATTAGGAAATATAACCAACAGGACATCTGCATGGCTCAGTTGGTTAAGCATGAGACTTGATCTCGGCTCAAGTCTTGATCTCATGGTCACGATTTCAGGGCTGGAGTTGGGCTCTGTGCTGGGTGTGGAGCCTACTTAAAAAAAAAAACTAAAAGAGAATTTTGGGGCACCTGGGTGGCTCAAATGGTTAAGCGATCAATTCTTGACTTTGGTTCAAGTCATGACCTCACTGTTCATGAGATCGAGCCCCACGTCAGGTGCTGCGCGGACAGCATGCAGCCTGGTTGGGATTCTCTCTCTCTCTCTCTCAAAATAAATAAATATTTAAAAATTTGTTTTAAAAAAGGAAAGAACTGGGGCGCCTGGGTGGCTCAATCGGTTAAGCGTCCGGCTTCAGCTCAGGTCATGATCTCACGGTTCGTGGGTTCGAGCCCCGCTTCGGGCTCTGTGCCGACAGCTCGGAGCCTGGAGCCCGCTTCCGATTCTGTGTCTCCCTCTCTCTCTCTGTTCCTCCCCTGCTCTCACTCTGTCTCTCTCTCTCTCTCTCAAAAATAAATAAACATTAAGAAAATTAAAAAAAAATTAAATTAAAATAAAAAAAGAAAGAACTGTAACCAACATATTTGTTTAAAATTGGGGATTTGGGGGGGGCCCGGGTGGCGCAGTCGGTGAAGTGTCCGACTTCAGCCAGGTCACGATCTCACGGTCCATGAGTTCAAGCCCCGCGTCAGGCTCTGGGCTGATGGCTCAGAGCCTGGAGCCTGTTTCCGATTCTGTGTCTCCCTCTCTCTCTGCCCCTCCCCCGTTCATGCTCTGTCTCTCTCTGTCCCAAAAATAAATAAACGTTGAAAAAAAAAATTTTTTTTAAAAATTGGGGATTTGGGCACTGCACTTCCATATCATGTTTTTGCTCTGATGTATGAAAAGCACAATCCTGGACAGGACCTCCAGGTCCACAGGGGGCTCGTAAGTTCCACAAGGGCAAGAACCATGTCTGACAATCACCGTTTTGTGGCTCACATGTAATAGCTTCTCTGTAAATACTTGTTGGATAAATAAATGAATAAATAAAGGCATTAACATCAAAGTTACTGGTCCCGGGCTATTTCAAGACTACAGAGGTTACTGCTACCATGCCTTTGCTTTTATGAAGTAAAGCAGGAGTTGACAAACATTCTGTAAAGGGCCAGATGGTAACTGCGTTCCGCGTTCTGGGCCAGACAATCACCGCTGCAGCCACTCCACGGGGCTCTTTCACAACTGTTCAATTCTGCTGCTGCAGCACAAAAGCAGCCACAGACAAAACATACGCAAATGAGCAGGACCATGTCTGAATAGAACTTTATTTACAAAAACCAAATTTGGTCATAAGCCCGGCCCCCAAAGGTACCACTTCATGTTTTTTTTTTTTTAATTTTTTTTTTAAACGTTTTATTTATTTTTGAGACAGAGAGAGACGGAGCATGAGCAGGGGAGGGGCAGAGAGAGAGGGAGACCCAGAATCCGAAGCAGGCTCCAGGCTCTGAGCTGTCAGCACAGAGCCCGACGCGGGGCTCAAACTCACGGACTGTGAGATCGTGACCTGAGCCGAAGTCGGACGCTTAACCGACTGAGCCACCCAGGCGTCCCCCACTTCATGTTTTTTTAAAGGAATATAAAGCTATTTACTGAGCACCGTTTACCAGTATTTACAATAAAGTAAACAATATACAGTTGGGTGACATTCTGACTACAAAGTTATTGTTTTTCGTCGTTTCTGCTGAACCAGTAACTCAAATACCGAGAAGACTGAGCCCACCTGTAAAGAAGAGCTGAGGTCTAGAATTTAGATTACAGAGGCTCCCCCCCACACCCCCGCCATTTACTCCAGCAGGTGCTAAACCGCCAACATCTCTACGCATCTAATTATGATCATGTCTCCATGAATGAAGTCTTGGACCTTCCCTGAAACATGACCTTTTAGTCAACACAACACAGCAGTTTCAACTTCTTGGAAAGGAATGGTTCACAAGAAGGAACCTTTAAATGTCCATTTAACGAAGTTTTGCTTACCTAATTAACACGCACCAGGACCTGTCTAGTTTTCTCATGTGGGTGGGGAGGTTGTTGGGAGTGCTAGAATTTCCCTGAAAGGAAATGTCACCTTGAATTTGTAGCACTGCAGATATGGATTTGATACGGCTGCTTTCAAACTGTCCAATTTAAATTGTTACATGAAATTTAAATTGTCCAATTAGTTACAAAATGTGAAAGGTTAAGGCTTCAGGAAAAATTTCAATTTAACTTGAAGGGATTTATTTCTGGAGGTTGCTGAAAATGGTGGCATCCCAGAAACATGGGCTTATCTATGGTTATAAAATGCTGTTTTTATTTTGGGAAATGTTGAAAAAACGAACGAATGAACAAACGAATGAACGAACGAAAGAGAGGAAGAAAGGAAGAAAACCATTTACATGTGTATTGTAAGTATGCACACACACACAAAAAACCCAATTAAAAAAAAAAAAACAGATTGGTCCTTAGGCATACAGGAGTTAAACACAAAATCTGATTGAGTAACAACTCTGAAGGTTTCCCCTAACATTTAGAAAAGGAGCTCTCTAATGCGGGGGAATAATACACCGTGGGCTCCAACATTCTTTTCTGATGAAGGAAGCAACTCCAGAAAGCACTGGTTACTCTGAACAAATAAAAGGAACCACTCTCTTATAATGAACGTGCTATTCACTAAAGGTTCCAAATCGGTGGGCTTGCTGAATTCAGCCACACGTGTTTGGCCGGGTCAAGCATCGGGCAGGGCACATGCACCCGTTGTCCACGGTGCCCATCCCCGCTCACTGCACAACCCCCCCCCACCCCCCGCCACCACCACCGCTAATCCCCGTCCTGCTACGAGCCCGTAAGAGCCTCTGACCTTACACCCCAAATTCCACAGCACACCTGGCTTCCGGGATGTGGCCACACCCATACCTGTAAGTCCTTAGCCAGACCCAGGAGCTCAAGAGCGGGCCCGTGACTTCCCACTCTCTGCCCTTCATGTAACACCTACTATCGACACCTGAGGAATATTCACGGATTGCCTACTGTTGGATATATTCTGCACAGTCTCCTCGGAGGGGCTGCGGAAAGGGGAACAATGGCAGAGAAGAGGGTGGAGAAACTGTGCGGGCAGGGAACAGAGGGGAGAGGGACGTGGTGAGTCCCGCGAGAAGGGCTGAAAGGCCACCCAGGCTTCTCCCCACCATGTCTGCTACCTGGATTCCTCCTTCATGCAACAGCAGCAGCGGCACAGGAGGGACAACCAGAACTGTCCCCACTGTAGCCACAAGTACTGAACCTCGTTTAGTCCTCCATTCTGTCGGGGGGACACTCTGAGCAGGGGAACCCCCCAGAAGTACCTGCACCTGGGGGAATGGACGCACGGTCACCTTCTGAGGCAACGGGACGCTCTACAGCAAGGACAAGAACGATCTGGAACTCTCTCTGAAGCGCCGCTGAATGGGAAAAGCCAGACACCAAACGGGTCAGTCCGCGTTACGTGTGACGCGCATACAGACAAAAACAGGCAAAACGAATTTACGCTCTTTGAAGTCAGGAGAGTAGCCGCCCTTGGGCGAGGCGGCGTCCGGGGTCCAGAAGGAGGCATGAGGCTGCGGTGGAAATGTCCGGGCTCCCCATCTGGGAGCTGGTTCACGGGAGGGCTCAGTTTGTGACTCTCTACTGAGCTGTGTACGTGACAACACGTGCACTTCCTGACGGCATCTGCTACTGCAGCCGCAGGTTAAAAACCCATTTCCCTGGGGCGGAGCTAACTGAAGCCCCCACACGGGGTCCCAGACCCCTTTCTCTTCTCAATCTGTCGAAGCCTTTTGGCCACAGGCCTCATCCTTTCAAAGCCTTAGCCAGGGCCAAAAAAGCAAAAACCCACACTAGATCCTTCCCAGATACCCACAATTCCAGTCACAGCTTCTTGAGAATGCTGGTGTCTTTCAAAGAAACCTTACTGCCGTCACCAGCTTTCTGTTCCAAATAAGAAACAGGAACACGAGGAGCCGCCACTGCCCTGCACGGCTCACTTGAACGGACTTCTTCCAAAATGGCGCTCTCAACGGACACCTCTGGCTCACAGACACCCACGAGGAAATGCTTGAAGAAGGCGCCATACACAAAAGGCCGCTGAGATCAGATCGTGGAAGAGTCCACAGCCGCCTCGCAGAACCAGCGAGCTGTAGCGACGGACCGCGTGCGACTGGTCATCGTGCGCCGTCACCCACAGCTACGGTCACAGCCGAACACGTGTTTAAGATCTCATGTGAAGTTCCGATGCAGGTCGCCCAACTACGGCACCGGGAGCCACTCGGGATGCTTCACACGTTATTTGAATACCGTAACCTCTACTTGACATTACCACACATTCTTTCCACGCTGTCTGTGAACTCAGGCCCAAAGAGCCACTAAGACCTTTGAGCACATTCAGGGCACCTGGGTGGCTCCACTGGCCGAGCGTCTGACTCTTGATTTCGGCTCAGGTCATGATCTCACGGCTTTGTGGGTTGGAGCCCCGCGCCAGGCTCTGTGCAGACATCACGGAACCTGCTTGGGATTCTCATTCTCTCTCTCTCTCTCTCTCTCTCTCTCTCTCCCTCTTTCTGCCCCTCTCCCACTCTCACTCTCTCAAAATAAATAAACTCTATAAATAAATAAGTCACCGACTTTACATCGGCTATAAAGGGATCATAAATTCAAAATTACACCTTTTAATAGGAAATTACAACCGTGTTCAATTAAATGATTCTATGTCACATAGTTTACGAATGTTCTCAAATGCCTCTCAGGGAGAATACCCTTATTTTTTGGAGCTACATCCCTAAGAACGTGGGACAAAATGTCATGATCTGCAACTTACTTTCACTTCACATGCTTCAGAAAAATGTACGAGCACGCACACGCACACACACGCACACACACACGCGCACACACACACTGTGGCAAGACACTAACATTGTTAAATGCAGGCAGTGGAGACACGGGAACTCACAGCACGTTCTTCCCACCGTAGGTTTGAAATTGTTGTAATAAAAAACCTGCACAGAAGTCTTCACTCACCTGTCAAGCAGGTGACGCGGCCCTGCCCCTCATCACAAGCAGATGGCCGAATGTGCCCAGAGACGCGTGCAGGGACCGTGCATGCCGCCCTCGCCCTGCCAAGAACAAGCGAGAACCAGCCGTCACCACCAACGATTTTTACCAAGCGAATGCTGTTTCACTTGAGAAAACGTTCTTCGTGGAGGACAAGCCTCTAGACTCAAATTTCGCTCTGTTCTTAAGCAAGGAGAAAGGCGGAAAGAGAAAACAGTGCTCCCGCCACGTACTGAACCTGGGGGCAACTGTCCGCCTCACCCGCTCTGGGAGCTTCTGGGACCGAGAGATTCCTGATGAAGTTTCTTTAAGTCACATCGGTTTCGGGGCGGTGACGCGTGACGGAGCCCAAACTGCCACCGAGCAGAACACGGGGCCTCCAGCCCCAGAGTCCGGGACCTGGGAGACCTCACGAGGCCCTCACGCGCAGCCCAAACAGGCCCCACTGCGGGGCCTCCCAGGGGGCCGCGACCGACCCCACCCTCCACGCGCTCGGCGACAGAACACGTGGCGCCACGGCCTGTAAGTCACGCTCTGTTCTGGGCCGTCCTGCCGCGGCCCGTGACGAAGGCACAGTTTACCGGCTCCACTGTCCAGAGGCAGCTGATGTCACAGACAACGTTCGAGGGGCACGTGCAACCAGAGACGAAACCCTCCTCAGACCTTCTGCCCCCGAGCTCCAGGTGCGTCCCCCACCCCCGGCTCCCCCATGCCCTCCCGAAAACCAACCTCAAGGCCAAACAGCCAAACACGTCCACGCACCATTTTGGGGGGTGGGGTGCACTGCGGTTTGTTTCCTGAGAGTATCTATTAACAGTCACTCTCAATAGTGCCATTAATGCCCTAATTGTGACACCAGTCCCTATACCAGTTCCATCACCACTAATTACACTTCCCTTTCAAACACGATAACCCTGAGTGTAACCTGGACATTACATGCATTTTTTTCTTTTCCTTCCTTTTTTCTCAAAAGAGCACGCTGTTGGCCAAGGGAAGTAAAGCAAGCATCACACGGCGTCCCTGGTGACTCTCCTCTTGGCCACAACAAAAAGGCAATTATCACTTGGTGTGGAGGGTTTTCTACCTTTCTACCCACGTGCACGTTAGCAAGCACGAGGCTGGACACGGCAGCACAACCAGATACCGGCGTCCCAGGCGCCCCGTACAGGAGCCTGAGGAAAGCGAGTCAGGGCCCCGCACCTGCCTTGCAGCCCTGTCTCCACTCGCGAGAACCGCTTCAAGTGGCTTCCACACGCGGGGCCTGGAGCGCCTGCTCACGAGGACGCTGTACCCCACGAAGGAGATGGGATGGGGTCTCGATGCCTCATGCAGTGGAGCGCCCGGACCCCAGAAAACTCTCCGGGAAGTTCGGCCAAGAGCTACCCAAAACCAGAGGAAAAACCCTGATTCTCCTTGGGGAATACCAACTTTACTCAAAGGTAAGCAAACAAATCAGTAACTTAAACCTTGTTCATATTAAAACAAACATGCACTACGAGAACGTAATCACTGCGTGAACGTTTAAGCTAAAACTCCTACCCTTACTTATCCAGTTCATCTCCAGCAACACCCTGGCTCGCAGGGGAGGGGAGTGAGGGGCGGGCTCTGCTGTCCCATTAAAGGGGGTCTTGGGGGGCGCCTGGGTGGCTCAGTCGGTTAAGCGTCCGACTTTGGCTCAGGTCATGATCTCTCAGTCTGTGAGTCTGTGAGTTCGAGCCCCGCGTCGGGGTGCTGACAGCTCAGAGCCTGGAGCCTGTTTCGGATTCTGTGTCTCCCTCTCTCTCTGGCCCTCCCCCGTTCATGCTCTGTCTCTCTCTGTCTCAAAAATAAAAAAAGTTAAAAAAAAATTAAAAAAAAAAAACAAAGGGGGTCTTGGGAGAACGTGTGAGGCTGGCAGAGACTTTAATGTCACAGTGAACCCAGGACACTGCTGATGGCCCTGAGTCCAGGGAATTCTCTGCAACATCAGGACTCCCAGATTGCCACCCAATCGAGGGACAGGAAGACGGACATCTAGACACATGCAATCCCCTGTCTCTACCACACATCTGGGCATCCGTGCGACCGAGTCCCCTCCTCCCTGCTGGGCACTGCCGCCATTGCTCACGGCACAGACACCTCTCCATCCCCACACCGATGGAGAACACGTTCAGCACCAACAGTCACTGCCATTTCAATGGATGTCCCCACCATTACTAGAGAGGTAAGCTTACTGATTTGGTTGGTCTCTAAAAGCTTTTCACCGTGAACTATACTGACAAGCGTAGAACCACAGTAGCCAGCCTCCAAGAAGGCCCCAGGGGTCCTGTCTCCAGTACTCATGCTCGAGTGTGGTCCCTTCCCACGCAGAGAAAGAAGGGGCTTTCCTAGCCCTCTTCCTACTTCCTACTGACGGGCACATCCCTTCATCCAGTTTGGGGCACTGGAGTCTGGGGTGAAAGGCTGGGTCAAGGCCAGCTCACCCTACTCCGTCCCAGGAGGGACGCCCGCTGCCGTGTCCCGAGGGCCCTCGGTGCTCCAAGAGGACCCAGCCTCCCCCAACAGCCCAGCGGCATCACCTCCAGCCCCATCGAGCTTTCCGAGGGTGGCTGCTTCAGCCGATCCCTTGCCGGCAACCAGATCGGAGACCCCAAGTCAGAACCACCCAGCCACGCTGCTCCCAGCACCGTGCCCACACAGAAGCCTTGGGAGGTCATCAACACTGATCAGTGTCTTAGCTGCTAAGTTCTGGGCTGACCACTACAATAACCTACGTCAGACTAAAGAACACTAGAAACAAACCCCACGTATCTAACGTCATCGGTGCCGGTTTGGGGGTTTTATGGAAGCGCCCTGTGCCCCTCCCCGGACTCCCTCCCCTCCCCATCCCCGCACAGACAACCACGAGCCCCGATTCTTTGCTCCTCTTTACGGTTTCACCACATGGGTGTTCTCACTATGTTCTTGCATTTCGCCTGCTTTTAAGCCTAATACAGGTGAGACCGAGTTCATGTGTTAAGACTTGCCTCTTCAGATTCCAATTCTGAGGTTGTCGACTCCCATGGCCATGGCTGACTTTCACCACTGTGTGTGTGTGTGTGTGTGTGTGTGTGTAGTTCCCACTGTGCGACCTTACCGCTCTATTCCAATGGAGGGTCACCCGGGGACTTGTCGGCTTCTGCTAATATAATGCTATTTACACCCCAGTGCTCGTCCCCTGGTGCGCACCGAGTCTCTCCAGGGTACGGACCTGACTCGAGAGCACGTACACGTGGTCAGCTCTCCTGGGCCGTGCCACACTGCCCGCCACCGCGCCCGTGGACAATGAGCTCTTCAGCCGCCTTTCCAGCCTCCCCAAATCACAGGCGTGCTTGTGTCGCTAATCGCCGGCAAAGCTCTCAACCAACAAAAGGGAAAGCTTTTCGTGTTTGCAGCATCACTACCGCAAATAGACAGTACTCCGAAGCAGTGACCCAGGTGGCTGGAACATATTAGTCACAGGACAGCGGTGCGGGCTTCCAAAGGACGATGCAGATGCAGGCAGAAGCAGACGCTGCCCTTGGACGCAAGCCAAACTGGATTTCCAGACAGGACATTCACAGACGGTTTTCCGCCAGGTGGACTCACATCTGGGGTCCCACCGTGCTGCCATCATCTCAAAGAGGAAAAAAAGGAACTCACACGCAACCCCGCCAAATTCAAGATTACAGCAGGAGAGGGACGCCTGGGTGGCTCAGTCGGTTAAGTGTCCCGCTTCCGCTCAGGTCATGATCTCGAGATTCATGGGTTCGAGCCCCACGTCGGGCTCTGTGCTGAGGCTCAGAGCCTGGAGCCCGCTTCGGATTCTGCGTCTCCCTCTCTCGGATCCTCCCTTGCTCATGCTCTGTCTCTCTCTCTCAATAATTAATAATACAACATTTAAAAAAATAAAAACAAGATTACAGCAGGAGACTCCAATCGTTTCCATGAAATGGCTTCGTGTTGGGTTTTTAACAGAGAGCTGATTATGTTTCTAGTATTTTCACCTAAGAAATGAGATTGTTACTCCCCATAATTAACGCTATGTGTAGTGACTCTACAAAAAAAAAAAAAAATATTTAGGTTCTCTTTATATGAAAAGACACCCCTTTTACTTTAGCTAATTCAATTTCTCAGGTGACAACAGTAAATTTTACAATAATTATTTGTATTTCTTTTTAAAAAAAATTTTTTTTCAACGTTTATTTATTTTTGGGACAGAGAGAGACAGAGCATGAACGGGGGAGGGGCAGAGAGAGAGGGAGACACAGAATCGGAAACAGGCTCCAGGCTCTGAGCCATCAGCCCAGAGCCTGACGCGGGGCTCGAACTCACGGACTGTGAGATCGTGACCTGGCTGAAGTCGGACGCTTAACCGACTGTGCCACCCAGGCGCCCCTTGTATTTCTAATAAAAACAAGCTCTTCAACTTTTCCACTGGCATTAAATCCAAAAAAAAATCCAAAAAAAAAAGAGAGAGAGAGAGAGAGAGAGAGAGAGACATTCTTTCAATGTGGTCAGGAAGGAGGGCAGAAATGTTCCTGTAAATCTCAAGGAGGCTCACATCATGTCACTGAAAACAATGGCACCAGATGACCAAAATCAGGTCATTTCAACTCAGTCTCTTGACAGTTCCGACCTGTTTTCTTTGTTTACTCCTATGAGGTAGAACTATTCATACACCCATTTTACAGATGGAGGAAGCCTGAGGCGCAGAAAGCAGCCAAGTTGAGCACAGTCACGGAGCTGGCGAGTGGGACGCCGAGGGCCCGAACCCAGGCCACTGACTCCAGGATCCATAGACCCAAACGCTACTCTGGGCAGCTTCCTCCGTCCCCGAGACCACCAGAGGCCCTGCCACGGTCACCATCGTAGCAGCGACCTGTGACTTGGCATCTACACGGCGCCCAGCCCTGGCCACGTGCTCTACTGCGTTTCCCTAACCCCCCTCCCCCCCCCCCCCCACCGCCCTGGCAGGCACCGCGCCCACCGTATGGCTGAGGAAGCTCAGGCTCTGGAGTCTCAGGAACCCCATGGACACACACACAATAAAACAAAGTGGGGGAGACGCCACATGAACCTGGTCTCAGACGTCAAAGTCCGTGCTCTTTCTATAACGGGCCCTCCTGACCAAATAAAAGTACCTGATCCCAGGCCTGGGGCAGGTGGGTGCTGACCACGTGTCCTGGACAGATGCTGCCCTGGGAGAAGGCGTTTGCCAGGCCTGCACGACGGGGAGACTGAGGCCGAGCACAGAGAGAACCGTGGGGCTCAGCACCACCTCCTCGGGGGGTTACGCCGGGCGGCCCACACAGCCTGTCCACACAGCGTTCTCGTCTGCAGAATGGGGCTCCTGGACGTCCAAGGGCTGCTGTGAGGGCTACACAGCTACACAGACCCACAGGCACATGAGACAAGGCACAGACGCGGGCGGGACAAGGTGAAAAGCGCCCCAGGATCAGGCCGCCAAGAGCAGGGGGCCCGCGGCACCCCCGCCCTCGCGCCCACACACTCAACCCCGCGTCCCCACCGTGGGAGACCGACAACTGGCATGAGGCCACTGCTGGGCCACTTTTTCTGCCAACGTCATCATTTCTCTTCCTGGCCCACCCTGACCAGAGCACCCTCGCCCACCAGACCACCCTTGATGGGCTCGACATCCTCAACGTAAGTGCTGGGGCTGAAATGGATCGAGCCAAGCACTGGGCTCGCTTGGCTTTTCTATTCCCGACGGCAGGAAATCTCTGGCACTCGCTTCAAATAGCAACGTGTCTTCCAAGTCTTTCCGGTGTCCTCGCCATCACCCCAAAGTACCCGGCCGCGAAGAAAAACCTCGTAAAACGACTGGCAAGTGACAGATTAAAAACGGCTCGGGCGACACTACGTGCACGGTCGCTCACAGCGTTTCTGCCACACCTGAGATCAGGTCATTTAACGTACGAGGTGGTGTTGACCAAATCTGTACGTTTGTAACTACATTAAGAAGTTAAAAAATTAATTGGTTGGGAGGCACCTGGGTGGTGCCGTCGGTTGAGCGTCAGACTCCGGCTCAGGTCGTGATCTCACGGTTCTCGAGGTCGAGCCCCACAGGCTGTCAGCACAGAGCCCTCTTCAGATCCTCTGCCCCCCTCTCTCTGCCCCTCCCCTGTTGGCACTCTCCCCCCAAAATAAATATTTAAAAAAATTAATGGATGGGTTACTTACGCTACTGGATAAATTATAGGACTAAAGACAGCAAAATGGAAACAAAAAGAAAACACGTGAAAAGTGACTTTAGCTACAGGGCCTCCAGCCTAGCTCCCAGCAAGCTCCATGGTCGCTGGCCCTTTCTGTACCCAGAGCGGACGGAAGGGAGCAGTGGTAACCACATCACTGCAGTCCGTCCGGCAAAATCTTTCTTGGCCACCTGATGCCATCTATGAGTAAGCCACACGGGGCAAACCCAGAAACACGTTCCATGAAAGGAAAAGGCTGCATCGTGTGTCGGTTCTAATACCTGATCTGGAATGGAGCAGGAGACCCACCGCGGGGCAGTTTTCCAGAGGGAGGCGGCCAGTACGGGCGCAAACAGCCGCATGATGGTAGCAAGGGTTAAGACAACAGAAGCAGCCGCTGCTAATGTTTTCTCAGGAAGTGCCAGGGGCCAGGCCTTCTTTTCTTTTTCTTGTTGTCTGATTGTTTTTTTTAAGTTTATTTATTTTGAGAGAGAACGACGAGGTGGTGCAAGTGGGGGAGGGGCAGAGAGAGAGGGAGAAGGAGAGGGAGAGTGAGAGAAAGAGAGAGAATCCCAAGTAGGCCCTGTGCTGTCAGTGCAGAGCCTGATAAGGGGCTCCAGCTCACGAAACCTGGAGATCACGACCTGAGCCGAAACCAAGATTCGGCTGCTCACCTGACTGAACCCCCCAGGCGCCCCATCCTGGGCCAGACCTTCTGCTGAGTACGTTCCCCACACTCTTCGTCAAAACCCTCACCCGAGGGGCACCTAGGGGGCTCTGTCAATTAAGCGTCCAACTTTGGCTCAGGTCATGATCTCTCGGTTCGTGAGTTCAAGCCCCACATCGGGCTCTGTGCTGACAGCTCGCAGCCTGGAGCCTGCTTCAGATTGTGTGCCTCCCTCCCTCGGCCCCTCACCCACTCACGCTCCGTCTGTCAAAAATAAAAAAATAAATGTTAAAAAAGTTAAAAAAAAAAAAAAAAGAAGCCCTCACTCAGTAACCATGGGAGAAAATATCATGAGCTAGATCCCCATTTAACAGATGTGAAAACTGACTCAAAGATTAAATGACTTGCCCAAAGTCACAGAACTAGTAGGTGGGTATAATGCCTGGCTCAAAGCACTGGGTAGGCATCCAACAAGTATCTCTTGAGCATGGGGTCTATATTTCTCCTCCATAAAAACAGAAAACCCTACTTATCTCACGAGGATTTTATAAGGATAAAATGAGATTACGGATACAGAGCTCCTAGCTCAGCGCCTTGACCTCTAGAATATGCTGAGGTATAAAAAACCTGGCACAATTGTGACCTGGAATAGGGTGATAATGACAATGGGTGTAGCAAACAGCACGACAGACAGAAGACGGACAGATACACCCAACAGGCAGAAGAAAGGCAGATAAGCCACGAAAGCATATCCAACCTCACCGATCGTTAGGGAAACGCACATTAAAATCACAGTGAGATACTGCTACCTACCTGCCAGAGTGACTACATGTTTCAAAGCGGCAATATCACGCCAGCCAGGACGCTCGTGCATTTGTGGTGGCAAGGCAACGGGCAAATGGGGGAAGACACGGCTGTGGTACGTCCACACAGCAGAACGCTGCTTAGTAATAAAAAGGGGACAAACTGTTGACACACACATCATGGATGCCTCTCAAATGCACTATGCTAAGGGAAAGAAGCCAGTCTCAAAGGGTATAGTCGACATAATCCCCCTTTACAGGGTATTCCAGAAAAGGGGAAACGATAGCAACAAAAAGCAGGTCGGCGTTGTTGGGCGTTGTGGATGGGGAGGGTCTGACCACAGAGAGGCAGCACCAGGGAACCTGAGAAGTGATGGATCGTCCCTTACGCTCTTGGCGGTGGTGGTTCCGTGAATTGATGCATGCGTTAAAACTCACAGAACTATATCCTCCAAAAAAGTGATTTTTACTACTGGTAAACTTTTTAAAAAATTGAATAAAAATTTTTAATCATATAAAAACTTGGTAGGTCTTGGTGAACGGATATTTGACCTCTGCTCTGGGGGTGGAGGGATGTGTGAGGGCCAAGGTTAACAGTAAGGGTACAGGAGAATCAACACAGAGGCCCTACAAGGTACAGGGGGTCAAGAACCTTGGTTTCTGGTCTGATTTCATCAAAGGATGATAGCGTCAAATGATACAAGCCACATCAACTGCCTGAGCCTCAGTTTACCCAATCCTAAAGTGAGACAACAAAGCAAATGGTCGTGAAGACCCTTTCCCCCTACAAACATTCCAAGGTCAGTTTGTCCTCAAGCCACTGAGGCTGGGGAGACAGCAGGCAAATAAGCAGAAATCGCCAAGTATGGAAAACAGCCAGGCTCCCGCACCAATGCCATCAGGGAACAAAATAAGGTGAAAACCACTGATGTGTGTGGACGGCAGAGCGACGGTGGGGAAAGAGCCAGCTGCGGGGGAAAGATGGGAGCAGGAGCAGAACACCACCCTCTCCCACGACAGAAGCCAAGACAAGAGCGGTTTCCTAGGGAGGGGGCAGGGAGGCGGGACTGGGGGACAGAAAGGTGGGATGGCGGGGGTGGGGGGTGGAACCGGGGTACAGAGGGGTTGGCGGACCCAGAGGCGGGACACCTCAAGGATCAAACGCTGGAGGGTTGAGTCGAGGAGGTGAGGACAATCAAGACCAGACAGGTTCCCCAGCGCCCCGTGCGGTGAGGCGCTGCCCCAGACAAGTCACCAGCCACAGGGGTCTCTCTAGCTGGTGTCCTGTTTTGCCTTTCCACGTCGGGATACGGAAACCCTGCATTCCCAGTGTCAGTCTGGCCTCATCTTTGCTGGTAGGTGCCGAGAATCTAATAAAACACGGAGGGAGAGTCTCCTTGCAGGAACCCCCCTCAGAGGCAGCAATTTTCAACATGTAGAAAATCCTGGAAGTTCAGAACATGGCCGCTGAGAGCCGGTGAGCCATCTTCTGGTCCTGAGGAGGTTGACACAGACTCCAGAGTTCTGGAAGGGAAGGAACCGGTTCCCGTCCAAAGGATTCAACGGAACGGAACGAATACGACGGACAATGACTAAGACCGCACCCCTGTCCCCCTGTTCGCTCGCGAGGCAGAGAGAGAGCCTGGGGCCAGAGAGACTCCCGACGTGGCCACTGAACTACGGCTTGCCTCCGCGCGCCGGGCGGGCCCCGGAAGGTGCATCAGGGCCCCAGGGACACCTGCCAGGCTGGGCGCTTGACCAGGACGGAAGGGAGACTGGGGCCGTGAGTGGCGTTCCTGCCCAGTTCCTACAGGGAAGCCTTCTCCGATGTCACTCCCTCTGCCAGTTCTTCTCGCGGAGCAGGACATGTGGACACAGCCGTAGGACACAAGCCGGTTGTGCCGGCTACGGAAGAAGAGCCACGAGGGCAGGGACCGGGCCCTCAGTCCGTCTCTCCCGCTGCCACCGCCTCCCCTGCTCGGCGTGAGGTTCCCCTTCGCTCCCATCCCAGCTGCCTCTTCCACGTTGACCAAACGCTCCTCCTCCAGCACAGCCGGGCCCCCGAGCAGGCTGGACTGGGCACGGGCACACAGGTGGTCTCGGAAGGACCGAGACGCCCTCTCTTACCCGCTGACGTTCTCCTCATGCTTCCCGAGGGCTGCCCGGGGTCAGATGCCACGCGAGGCGCCAGGAAGGATGAGGGTCGGTTCACAGCCCAGGCTGTGCCCGCGGGCAGCCCGCTCGGTGAGCCCGGGGGAAGGAGCGAGGCCCGGGCGGCCGACGGGGCGCACGCGGGAGACCCCAGAGGAAGGCGAAACAGACGAGGGCAGCGGAAGGCACTCGCGTGGGCACAGAGCCCGGCAGCGAAGAGCCAGCAGGGCAGGGGCAGGGGCAGGCTGACGGGGACAAGGACAAGGACAAAGCACAGACACTCGGGGTACACACGCGGCATGCAGGACTTGTCCTGGGGGCACAGGAGCACGCGTGGGCAGGCCACTGTGGGAAGGGGACTGGGCAGCCGTCGGGAGGGAGAGTGGACGCAGGGAGCAGAGGGAGGGCAGAAGCGGACAGCTACGGCCAATCCAGGCAGGACAGGGTGCGCGTGCGAGGGGTAAGACAGAGACCACATGACCTTTCTTTGGTGACTGGCAGGGCACGGGGGGTAATGGAAAAGGAACTGAGGGTGGTCCCGGGATCTGCCCTGATGACTCAAGAGAGGACGGTCTTTTCACAAGACGCCGGAGGGAGGGCACGTGTGCTGGGCAAGGTGAGCCCGCTGCACACACGTCTGACCCGCGTGGGCAAGAGAAGCTCTGAAAACAGTGCCATGTCCCAGTGAAAACACAATTCCAAGCTCTTAAGTTCTCGGCAGCCAAAGCAGGAATGGACCTCACATCAGAGAGGGCAGGTGGCTGACTCCAGGCCACACAGCCAGAAAGAGAGGAACTAGACTTGAACCCAGGATGGCCTGCTTCTGAAATGTCAGCTTTTCTTCCAGGATGTTCTAGTGCTACATTCAGGGCCTACTACTGCTCATCTATACACTTAGGGCTCAGTGGTCTGGCTCTTCTCTTGCTGCTCCCTCCTGATGACAGTCCAGGCAACTTTGAACTACCTACTTCTTTTTTTTTTTTTTAATTTTTTTTATATTTATTTATTTCTGAGACAGAGACAGAGCATGAGCAGGGGAGGGACAGAGAGAGGGAGACACAGAATCAGAAGCAGGCTCCAGGCTCTGAGCTGTCAGCACAGAGCCCGACGAGGGGCTCGAACTCACAAACTGTGAGATCATGACCTGAGCCGAAGTTGGTTGCTCAACCGACTGAGCCACCCAGGTGCCCCATTGAACTACCTACTTCTAATCCCAGGGACACCGTCCCCACGGCTGAGCTCTGGCTTGCCTGTCCCGGCCCCATCCCCACTTTGTCTAGTTCATCCCGAAGACCACATCTATGGCTCTGCACATGCAGTGAGAGGGTCCTGATTTCCACAGGGGACACTTTTGAATTTGTCTGCCGCACCCTGTGTCAGGGCATTCAAAGTCCCCTGACGGCAGCCCGCGTTTAGCTCACATTTGCGTCCCTGGCTGAACCCAGCCAGGATTCCTTCCCGTCCTCCATGGCTGGCTATCTGTGATGATGTCACCTCAGGGAGAAGTGGGGAGGGGAGGCCACTGGAGAAGGACACACAGTGTTTACGTGGAGCCTGCCACTCCCCAAGAAGTGTCCTGGGCACCAGAGAGGACAGCGCAGCCCCGGAACATATGCTCCCATGGAGATGGGACATCTGCTTGAAAAAAAAAATTCATACACACACACACACACACACAAACCAAAGCACATAAAATACACAAAATATTTGACAAAACTGAGGGCTGGGTATGTATGTTCGTTACCTTATTCTCTACATTTCTCTAAATGTCTAAAATATTCCATAACAAAAACATTCAAAAATGAGAAAGAAAGAAACGTAAAGCCACCACTCCGGGAGCAAAGACCTGGCTGGTCACTCTCATTGGTTCTCACGGGCTCGAGACAGAGAAAATCTTACTGTGATCTATTTTGTTTTTAGCATCGTGCTCCAGCACTGAAAGAGCGACCAGAACAAAAGATGGCAACACACAGATTTAGACGATATGAATGCAATCAAAAAATAGAATGAGGTTTTCAAGTGAGTCAAGACTTCCCTCCTTCTACCACCGTATCCTCTGTAATGCAAACAATAGAAGAAAATAACACAAAGACATAACCGCTTTCTTTTTTTTTTTTAATAAAGGAAGAGATTTTTTTTTTAAGTAAACTCTACCCCCAGCATGGGGCTCAAATTCATGACCCCAAGATCAAGAGTCACATACTCCACCGATGAAGCCAGCCAGGTGCCCCACAACCACGTGTTTTTGTTTTTGTCTTTGCTTTTTGAGAGAGAGAGAATCCCAAGCAAGCTCCACACCATCAACAGAGAGCCCAACGTGGGGCTCGAACCCACAACCATGAGATCATGACCTGAGCTGAAATCACGAGTCAGATGCGCCATGAGGGAGCCACACAGGTGCCCCCACAACCACTTCCAAAGGAAGCCCTGGGAACAAACACTCCCATTCACTTTACGGCGAGCGCATGCTGGGCATTTACGCACAAATGGTTTACAAATCGGTACAACAGGCATTACTGTCCCCATCTTATAGGTGAGGAAATCAACAGTCACACAACGCGAGTACCTTGACCAACATCCCCTCGCTGGTGGCCGGCAGTGCAGAAGTGCAGACACCCTCACCCACCTCACCAACAATCACAAGCCTTGGTTTTATTCCCGTGGCTGTGACGCGTACCACCCAGCACACCTCGTGTTCCCTCACACACCACCCAGGAACTTCCGCGCTACGCAAATGAGCGAAGCCGACAAAATCGCCACCGGGCAGTTCCGTAAATTAAGAAACAAAAAAGTCCAAGAAATCACACGGTTAAGATCTACAGTGTCAGACACAGCACCTCCAAAGGTTAACTCAAGGCAACAAAGAAAACTGAGCGGTAAAGAAAATTGTGCCATCCTCTGTAGACAGAAATACTGTACAAAATTTTAAATTGAACAGCCCAATTGTTTGAAGGGACCTTAAAAATGTAACTGATGGCAACCTGTGTGCAAAACTT